>NC_080110.1:13994588-16394588 GCF_950005125.1 Chionomys nivalis
GCAGAGAATTTGGACTGCTCTCCAGTATCGAGAGGGAGGGGGAATGGTGTGGGGGGAGGAGAAGAAGAGTGGGGATAGGGGGAGGGGATTGGGGGGAGGGGGCAATATTTGGGAGGAGGGGAGGGAAATGGGAAATGGGGAGCAGGTGGAAATTTTAATTAAAAAAGAATAAAAAAAAAAAGAGCCACCTAAGGATGCATGCTTCCCTTTCTTTCTGTGTCTTCTCTTTAGGATGATCAGTGTTGAAGGGTGAGAGGCAGATGCTTGAACAGGCTCTAGGCATGGACAGACAGGCACATGCTTCAAGGTTCTCTCTGCTGGTGGACATGGCTCAGATTGTTCAACTCCTCCATTGGTTATGCAAGGTGGGAAATTGCCACTGTCATTTTCCATCTCTGACCACTCCCTGATTCTCCTTTGCTTAAGAATTCTTTCGCTGTGTGTCTCTGGGGACCATTGGGGACATGCCAACTCTGCTGAGGAATTCTTTTGTTCCACTCATGGGGTTACTTCTTTAAATATGAATAAGGAGACTTGATGGTCAACCTCTAATCCTCATTCTCATTCAGTCTGCCGTCTTCTCAAGGGGTGCATTTCCACGTTAAACGAACATCTAAGAAGTTCCTCTTTTCTACCCCTAAGAGACTAGACACTTGTCTTCTGGAGTTACCTGTTCTCCCTCAAAAGGAATGACGAATTGGTAAATTTCGGAAACCCGAAACACTGAGAACTAGTATCTACATGTTAAAAATCTCCTTTATTGACATGTGCTCAACTATGTTCATAGCAGCATTGTTTATCATAGCCAGAAACTGGAAACAACCTAAATGCCCCTCAACTGAAGAATAGATAAGGAAAATGTGGTACATTTACACAATGGAGTACTACACAACAGAAAAAAATAATGACATCTTGAATTTTGCAGGCAAATAGATGGAACTAGAAAACATCATTTTGAGTGAGGTAACCCAAACCCAGAAAGACAATTATCACATATACTCACTCATAAGTGGTTTTTAAACATAAAGCAAAGAAAACCAGCCCACAAATCACAAACCCAGAGAACTTAGACAACAGTGAGAACAGAAGAGAGACATGCATAGATTTAATCTACATGGGAAGTAGAAAAAGACAAGATCTCCTGAGTAATTTGTAAGCATGGGGACCTTGGGAGAGGGTTGAAGGGGAGGGGAGAGACAGGGAGGGGAGCAGAGAAAAATGCAGAGCACAATAAAAATCAATGTAAAAATCTCCTTTATCTAGCTCTCTGAATAGTATCTACCTTTTCCAATAACTCTAATACATCATGTTTCCTGAGATGGGGATGAGGCTAACTTCAAAAGCCTCAGAAAATGCTGAAATGTGCAATCACTTAGTGTTTAGATAAAATAATGGACTCTTACAGGAATCCAAGCCTTTAACCTTTACTTTAAAAACAAGCCCATTATTTAATTTAAATGTTTCTGTCTTTTACATTAAGAGTAGGAATGTCTGATTCTGGATGATAGTGGTTGTGGGAGAGAATGATGACAATCCACACCCAGGTGATTTACAAAGTTTTGTGCTTGAGAATTGGAACAGTATGCTTGACATCTCAACTGGCTACTTTTATACACAGTTCAAAACAAGACTTGCCCAGTTAGTCAGTTCCATTTCAGTCTTAAAGGCATACAGGCAAGTCTGCTTTGTAGCCTGATTTTGTCCTGTTCCGCTGATACTCAATTTCCACAAAATTCAGCCTTTACAAAAAGCCCCGAGAAGCTTGAGGTCATCCTACATTCCTCCTTTTCTCTCAGCCCTTTCAACTGCCATTTGCCAAATATTTTAAGTTCTACACTTTCATAACTTTGGCTTCTGTCCTCAATCTTCCCCTCTTGTGGTTGATGATTTAGTTTGGTAGTTTTTCTGTATTTGCTACAATGGCTTGATAGTTACTCCTTTTTCTGCCTTCTCTCTCCACAACTTTCTAGCATCTTCTAATACTAATTGGACCCCCTGAAGATTCTTGAATAGCTTCCAGAGGCTTTCAGAACAGAGCTCCAAACAGTATAGGATGTAACCTAGACATCCTGCTTCAGTTTTTCCTGTTGTATTCTTCTCGTTCCTGGTAGCTATACTTGAGAATTCTCGAAATTATCAGGCAAGCCTTGAATTCCAAACCTTGATCACATATGTCCCTCTTCCTAGGATGCCCTTCTCAACAAAAATCCTTACTTATCCTTCAGCTTGAAGTTCAAATGGCATTCTTTCTCAGGAACTATTTTCTCTCCACCTCTAATTCTATACCCTTGAAACAGATGCTGTTTGTCAATGGGCTCTCATAGGTCCCGGAAGATGCTACCACTATGAGGACACCATACTGAAATTGTTTGTTTATCCTTTGGGAGCAAATTCCCTAGGCTAGTGAGTGTGCCCGTATTATCACCATGAGTTCAGAACTTAGCACAATGTTAAGTAGGTCCAGCAGCAATTCAAAGAACAAGCCTTAACTGAGAGTTTTAATAATTACAGTTACTTATTGTCTGGGAAATCACAAAGACACATAACTGTTTCAATTTTCATCTATGAAGTTAATACCATGGATGATATAAGTTGATATCATATTACCTAAAATCTGTAAATGAGTTAAATTATATTACCCAATAGATTTCTTTGCTCAAAATGTTGTTGGGCAGATTTATTGTTCTATAGCTTCTGAGTTTTACCATATGTCAGGAATTTTCATTGGTTGTACTGTTCATAATTAGTAATCTTTAATAATCTCACCAAGTTTCATGGACCCACCTAGTATTTAAGTGAAATAATGATTATAACATCATTAGCAGAGCATGGAAGGCTAATTCCCAATAAGTTCGGTGCAGTGAATATTTTTATCCACTTTCATCTTAAACAGAAATTAATTAATTATCGCTGTTGAATGTGCAATGTGCTGAAGCAGAAACACATAAGATATTATCAAGATTTATACCAGGTATCTTTGTAGACTTCAGAAGGACTTTTAATTATATAGTATAATAATAGTTAGCAATACACTTATCTAGGGCAATGTATTTTGACATCCTTCAGCTACCTTGGCACCATAGGCATCAAGGGAAGCAGAAATAGCCCAGATAAAAAGAAAAAAGAAATTAAAACTGACTTTAGAGAAAGTAAACGAAAAATGCTTTTCATTTGACCTACATTTATAAAGGCAAGTACTGCGAAGTCGACGTGATAAAGGCACAGAACTCTCTCAGTGCTGTCTGCTCAATTTATTGACTCCGTGTAAAGAAGAAAACAATGCATATTGAAAATGTGAGAACGTGGGTTGTTCGGAAAGCAACTTCTGATCTATTGCTCCATCAGCTTTGATGGAGAGCATGCGCTCTAATGGTCACAGCGGCTCTGGAGACTCACTTCCTGTTTGTTTAACATTAGCAGTGAAGTGAATGGCGCATCAAGCGCAGACAGATCGGTGCCTGCCCTGAGGGTAAAGACAGTTTCCAAATGGGTGGACGACAAACCGCAATAAGTGCATTATATTTATCTTTTGACTCTCAGTTATGTTTGGCTCCTCGCAATGGATGGCATTTTCTATGTAAGATCAGCTCAAACCCCAGAAGAAATGTCAGCAAAACTTGTTTTCAAAAGAAATGAAACATTCTGCATTGACAAGACAGACTTTGTTGTTCTTCGTTTACCTAAGGAGCTTCCAACTTTTTTTTGGAAGAAGCTGGGCACTGAAACAGAAACTTTTTTTTTTTTAAATTAAAGCTCATTCTTTTCAGAGTCAGTACTGGTCACTTTGGGATACCCAACCTACCTAGATACAATATGGAGGTGTTTCCGGTATGGGGAAGGGCCACGCAGACATTTTGAAGTATCACTTCGTGGGACAAGATGGATAAAACAAAACAGGAAAAAAGTCTTGACTTGAAATCAAAGCACAGCTATTGGCTGGGATTCTAGTTTTTGACAAAGTCAAGCAATGGGGGGTGGTGGTCTGTGGAGTGGGGAGGAAAGGGAGATGAGCAAATGAAAAAGGAGCTGCCCACGGAATTCATTACAATGAACACTGCGTAAAACAAGAAGGGAGAACACTAGCCAATCCCAGGGTCAAAATAACCAGGCCCAATCCCCAAAGTGATCTTCCCGTTACTTCGTGCAATTTGTCATAAACTCAAAGGACAGAGTTTTTCTTTTACTTTTATTTTAAAAATTATAATGTAATTACATTTCTCCATTATTTATTCATTCACAAATATTAGAACAGCTTCCAGGTACTAAAAGCCATTCAAGTTTGGAGACATGGTGAACAAAGCAGATGGTAGACAGCATAAGTCAGAAGGCGAGAAGTGCTGCACAGAAAAACAAAGCAAGAAGACAGTACAGAGAGTGCTAATGTAAGAAATGTTGGAGAGATTGATGTGGGATTTCCCTCTGTATGCTGTGAATATCATTGATTAATAAAGAAACTGCTTTGGGCCTATAGCAGAGATATAGGGAAATAGAGATAGGCAGGGAAAACTAAACTGAATGCTGGGAGGAGGAGGTGGAATCAGAGAGAAGCCATGTAGCCCAGCTAGAGACAGATGCCGGAACTTTAGCAGGTAAGTCACAGCCACGTGGTGATACACAGATTCATAGAAATGGGTTAAATTAATATGTAAGAGTTAGCCAATAAGAAGCTAGAGCTAATGGGCCAAGTCGTGATTTAATTAATACAATTTCTGTGTGATTATTTTGGGGCTGAGCAGTCAGGAACCAACAAGTGGCCCTTCTTACAACAGAGAGATACTTGCAAAGTGGCCATGAAAGCCTTCTTGAAGAGTTGATAGTTGAGCATGATTTGCAGTAAGTGTGGGATGAGCCAGAAGAATCTGGAAAAGACATTTCTGGTAACAGGAAGAAGGAGGAAGGACATAAAATAAAGATATTTGTGTTTGAAATCCAACAAGGGGGCCCTGTGTGACTGAGCACTGCCAGAGAGACTGAGTCAACTGGAACTGAACTTCGAGAACAGGAAGTTTGCTCAAGGGAGCCCTTGATCATGGAGCCCTGAAGACCCACGGCAAATACTCTTTCTGAGGAGGAGAAGGACATATAAAGTAGGCGATCAACAAGAAGAAAGCAATGTTCAAAGGGGAGCAAAAAGCAGTCAGAAGGAATGCTAATGATCTAGGCAAGAAATGCCGATAATATGATACCAGCAAAAGTCGTAAATTTTGGGGAGGGTTTAAGGATGTTCTACAGTCACAAGATTTGAAAATGTGGTTTGAAAAGGAGACAGAAATAATGAAGACTAGAGTTACATAAAAATATTATCAAGAATTTAGAAATCAAAAGAAAGGATTATACTCTGTCTTTTCTTGATAGATAATTCTTTGACAGGTTCTGACAAGGTTAATTTAGTCCTCTGGACCCAAATCAATGTTGATGACAGGTTTTGGCAAGGTTGATTTAGTTCTCTGGGCCCAAACCAATGCTGATTTTCCACTTGTCATTACTAAATACTATCGAAGAATTACTTACTTACATGTATACTTTTGCAAATGTTTTCCACCCAGTAGAGCAGATGACGCCAATAGCTTCATGAGAAGGTCCTTGTCCACATTCCCTTTGAGCTTAGGAAACTCATTTTGCTTCTTTTCTTTTCTCACTATAGACTATGCTTCTTTTTATGCCTTGATTGTCTCTGTTGGGTCCTTTTTGCTTTTTTTCCCCTTTCTTTCTTTTTTGTTAGCTTATTTGTTTTTTTCTATTACTTTTCTTCCCTTTTATTGAAAATAATTTTTCTCACATAATATTCAATTTTGGTTTTTATATGTCTATGTGGCAGCAGTTTGGCTTTGTCAGTGATCATGATGGGAGAAGAGCTTCTAAGAACTTGATGATGCATGAACAAATTATTATAAGTGTGGACCCCAGACTGAAGGAGAACAGAAAGCACGTGGGAGATGGATAAGCATGGAAAGCGGATCTCTGGGGATTGCAGGATCTAATGGAATTAAAGACATGTTGGGGTTGCAGAACTTCAGGAAGTAAGCTATAAAGGGAGGAGCTAAGATTAGAAGGCTAAATTCTAGTAATTCATATTATAGATGGTTAATTATAAATCTGCATTGAGACTATAAAATTTAGCAACTAAAATAAAGTAGAGACTTATGGTTTGACCTCTGAAAAAGGAGGAAGTAGAGACAGAAATTCTGAGCGTGAGCGTGGAATTGATCCGCCAGGAAATAGTCACCCCGCTATCTGGTAATATGGAAGAATGAGAAGCAGAAGTCCGAATTCAGAGAATTTTCTCTTAAATGATACCTAAGACTACCATGTAATTATTTAGCCATTTTCAAGATAAGCTGCATGCTTTTAACAGTTGCAATTTGGAAATATAGAAGGAGTGTAGAATTATTTATCTTGAATATTAGAGTACTTGGTCTTCCAAGTGATGTCTTCTAAAATGCCATTTTATTATGATAGGACATACTAAATATGTTGTTCTTTTCACTAAAAATGCAAACAGGGAAAAAAATGTAGGCATCCCAGAGATCTAGTCAACAGTAAAAACATAGGTAAAGCTTAACTTAAACGCTTAGTATATGTTTGACTTTACTTATGCCACCTAGACCATAATTCATAAACAGCGCATTTCAAATAAAACGTAAGCATTGCTTTTTACATAGTTTAATCAAAACAATCCCAGGAACATACATAGCATGGATTACAATGTACTCAGGCGTGGGTGGAGTCTTAAAGCTAGTTATGAAAGAGGAGCTTATAACTTTGCTATCTGGGCATGCTCAGTTCCATCACCACTGTTCTTTCAGGATAAACCCAAATGCTCATTCAAGAGTGCAGCCCGCTTTTTATTGTTCAAATAAAGCATTGAAATGATACACATCTCAACTAGATTGATATCGTTGTGTTTTTCTCAATGTGATGGCCGACTGGAAAAAAAAATCCAATTACAAAACAAAAAAGACCTTGATATATTTTCCATCCGTCTGGGAAGTAGAATGTGATTTTTTTTCAAAGGTGGGTCCACACCCTTGTTGCATAAAGGTTTGATTCTCTGCCTCCTTTTCATGGCTTTAAATGAGAAACAAACTGAGTACAAATGCTAATTATATAATATCGGTGTTAAATAAGTCAGTTAGGAAATTATCTCAAGCTATCTTTAGCTCGGCAGACGTGATGGGGCATATACACGTTTGTTCTGGTCATTTGACTGCCAGTGAATACTGTTCCTTAACTGGTTCATGCATTCCTAGCAATTTCATAACAATGACAAAAACCGAATGGTGCATTTCTAAAGGATTATAACACTTCTAAGACAGTCCTAATCACTTGAAAAGCATTAGGAGGTGCAAGGCTTAAGGCCAAAATATACTAGCTACGCACAGAGGCACTGTCTTCAGGGAAGCCGTCTGAACAAGACAGAACAACGTCTCCACATACATCCTCTGCTCTATGGACTGGAAGGGTTTATGATTATCGGGTGACTTGAAACTTTAGAAAGCATTCCTGGTAGCTAGAGGACAAGCCATGGTCAGATTACATACAGCGGCATGGAAAAGGCTGCAGAAATCTTCAGGGATTCTGTTTCAGGATGGGCCAGCTTCAGCCTAAGCAAATGCAGTCTCACCTGTCACCTCAACATTCGAAAGTTTTACCTTTTTGGAGCTGGCGGTTTTAGTTCCTGAAATTCATCCACTCTCACATGTATGTTCATCAGCTCCCCACTGCCGTCCCCCCAAAGAGGACTTGAAAACGTGGCCTGGGCAGGCAGTACCTGCAAACTCCTTGAGTTTTTCTGAGGAGAGGAAAATTTCTTCCTCATGGAGTCACCGATCTCGGCAAGTCTTTGGGGCTGTTTGTGGCTCGTTGCTTGTTTGTTTACAAGACTGGAAACGGGACTCAGGCAAGCTCTCTGTCACAGCCCCATAGTTCAAGGCTTGTAAGCCATTTTTCACTTACACCCTCACTTTCTGAGATTATAATGTAATTGTGTCATCTCTCCCTTCCCGTCCCTCCCTCTAAACCCTCTCTGCACATATTTTTTATTCTAGGGACTATTATGAATCATGCCTATCTCAAAGGCCTTCCAATGTGTCCAAAGATTGTATTTCCATCCACAGACTGCACAGACTCAGAGTTTTTCTGACAGAGAATGCTGGCAAACAATCTGGCTTATTGTGTCAGATTAAAGATGCCCTCTGTTGCTCTATGACTATTAGCTCTCTTCAGGTATGTTGAAAAGTAGCTAAGTGACTATCAAGTCTCTTTCTTAAGATCCTTAACTATGCCTCAAGCATTTCTTTACCTAATACTAAAGCACTCGGCACTCATAGTTAACAGTGTGGGGCTATATAGGTGAATTCCCAGGAACAGGCGGTGGAAGCAGAGAATGCAAAATCTGAGGTCCACCTGGGGTACTTAATGATACAATTTCAAAGAAAGAAAGAGAAGGAGAGAGAGCAAGCTCCCCAAAAGTTTAGGGTGACTATACTTCATGTATTTCATGGAATTTGCAGTATCACTGAGTGTAATAACAACAACAATAAAGTTAAGAAAACAAAAATGCTGATCCTGTAATATTATGCAAAGTATCCCATATCAGTTATGTCAAATTGTGAGTGACCCTAGATTCAATGATGTACAATGGGCTATCTTCTCTAACTACCTGGTTTTAGTAGAGTTTCATAGCCCTTATCAGAAATGAATGATCCCAAATACGACTGTGTCTATCTTTTCACAGAGAGTTATTACCAGAAGATATAGTTGGTCAGTCTCCTGATCCTTGGGCTAAAGCAGAATTGGGTTGGTTTGTCCAAAGTGGTCGGGGGAGGAGGTTTTTTCTAGAATGAGGAATGTATTTCAAAAGAATGAAAATGTGAATATAATTAATAAAACCATAGCTTTCTGACTTCGTGTGAGCAACCTTGAGTGTCTTTATTGAACATTCAGTACCGATTACAGTTAGAACACAAAGAAAAAAAAGCCTGAACAGTAGCTGAAAATAGAGGGGTTTTTTTTCACTACCTCAGAAGGCATTTCCTCTTTTCTTTGTTTTTCTCTCAATTCTTGCTTCAGATTTCTCACAGAAAAGAAAGGAGGTCGTGTGGATTCTGAACTGTATAGTACCAAGACTATCACGTTGATAACGCTGTGTTCCCACAGTGCCTTGCTAGTCACATGTTTGTCTGGATAATAGGAAGAGGAGGAGCTAAATTTCAGCCTGTTTTAAGAAGGATGCGGGTTATGGCATCCTTATGTTAATTTAAGTAGTAGCTGAATCTCATTATGTTGTAGTATGTGCCATAGTAGATTTGAATAAATACTCCATTTACCTACACTGTAAATATTACTATTTAGAGCAGTGGTTCTCAATCTTAATGCTGCAACCCTTTAATATAGTTCCTCATGTTGTGGAGACCCCCTCAAACACAAAATTATTTTCATTACCACATCATAACTGTAATTTTGCTACTGTCATAAATCATAATGTTGAGAACCACTGATTTAGAGTGCATTTTAATATTGGGTATCATGCCCCCAAACAAGCATGAGCATTTCAAATTTGTATAAAGTAATAAATAATTATAGCTCTCTATTAGTATAATAAATTGCATTAATAGATTTTACTATCTCAAGACCATCTTCACATCTTAAATAACCTCACTGGGATCATTGTGTACTCACCTTTGGTAAACTATTTCTGTCAACTAACATCATTTTTAAGCTTTATATTTAAATTATTGAATACATTTAGTTTGTGATATTGTAGCCACTCACTGGCCTAATGAAACTTGTGTCTTTCCCAAGAATTAGAAATGGTTTAAATAGAGAACAAAGGCCTATTTCTTAAATGTTTTACTTTTCAAAGATTTGTATTTACATTACTGTCCTAAGGTCTTTGATGATTGTTAGCTTGGGTTTTCCATTTTTGTTAGTTTTAACGACTTCCTAGAGAATTGTTTAGTTTCTCCTGAAGAAGAAATCAGTACTTTGGACCTTCAAATGTATTGCTACAAAACATTGTCTAGTAATATTGCCTTACAATTCTCAATCTCTTTCAAATCATTTGCCATATTTGCTTTTCTCTGTTTCATCCCAACACATCCAGATAAGATCTTGAGAGTCCCTTTTCTAGCTTATTCTACTAGGCCTCAGAACGAAGTTTCTGGAACTCATCCATTCCTGAATTCTTGGGGCTAATTAATCTAAAATATTAGCATAATTTATTCATTTTAGATTTTTAAGTCATAAGCCTGCAACTAGCAAAACTACCCTTGTTCATCATTGACCACCAGATGAAAACTATCTTGATTTTACAAGTCATACTGACTCAAATAAATAAATCTCTGTATAGCACCATCATCCAATGTATACTATTCAGGGCATGGGGAAAATAATGCTGATAGAAGCATCAAGAGTCATGACATCCGTTATAGAAGTTTTATGGGTATCTGCTCTTGAAGGGAAGGATGGATGGAGTTGTTAGAGGTCTTAACAATTCCCTCTCCCTATCTTTCTATTTACTTCCCTCCTTCCCATTTCATCCCTTGTTCCAAAGAGCATCCTAAGCATGTTCATTTTTCATTTGGACAGATGGATGTCGTACCTGCTTCAGGTGTAATATTTTAAAATATAGAGAGGCAACGTTTCATTTATAATCACGTTTTCTTCTTTCTCTTATCAGGCTCCTGAACGTTTAATCTGGACACAGATTGTACATTTATCAAATATATCACAGAGTCATTTACTCTCTGAACTTTTGAGTTTTTGTGAATCTACCTGCGTGTGGCCAGGAGGATGATATCTTGGTTGGGCATTTTTCTGCATGGCAGCTCTTTGCACAAACACCTACCCATAAAAACGTCCCTGTTCCCAATTATCCAGGATTATAAAATGACATGACCAACATGTACTAGTTGAAGGTTTTATTTTTATTTGTGAAAGTTTATAAAATGACCAAGATAGGACTTGTTAGGTTTTGAAAATCAGTTCCTCATAGGATTCAGTAGGGATTTCAATCATCCAGTACAACTTCATGCGTAGTGCAGTCTTTTGTTTTTGCTTTTTTTGTTTTGTTTTTTACATGTGGTCTATTTACAAACACGAAATGGATAAAAAGTTCTTCTGACTCCTCCAGTGGCTTCCACCTTAAAGGGGTCCCTTGTTCTCCCTTTCTTAGATAACCGGGTCCTTAGTTTGTTCTTGCTTTTTGCCTCTTTGGGGCTATCTCTATCATGCTTGCATGGGCAAGGAAGGAGTTAATTATCATGGCTCTTATCAGATGAGAGCACAGGTCTGCAATTGGGTAGAAGGAGGGGTTGAGGAAGTACTGTGTTTTGTACTTGATAGCTAGTGGAGAAAGTATTGATATCCGTGATCACTTGTATAAGGAATAAAGAATCCATTTGGCCTTTAAGTAAGTCTCCTCTCCTCCCCCCAGTGCAAGCAACTGGGTTGTTCAAATCTCAGAGCTGGGGCAATCTGTTGAACTATGCAGTTACCCAGCCCCCACGCAGCCTCATCTGAAGCTTCACACTCACAGAACATCAGTGGGTACACCTTCATTTCCTTTGCAGATCATAACTGGAAACAGGCTTTAGCCCAGCCCTGTCTATTTCTTTATGCAAAGAGTATAAAATCGCATTGGATAAAAAACTTTTGATCTTTTCAAAGTATATTTTTTTAAAGTATAAATTGTCACTGCTTTAATATTAGGTTTGCCAGTTGTTAAAAAAAATAATAGCACTCTGTATCCCTTTAGTGTCTTTCATCTGAGGAAGTCAAAGTGTTTCATAAACCTTGGCTAATTAATCACACTTCCCAGGACCATTGTAGGCAAGGACAGGATTATTAGCTCTATTTAATAATTAGAAAATGGGAGGTCACTAGGTTGTAGACTGGGAACAGACTCCAGTCTGAGCAGTGGCAGAATAAAGGCAAAGAGCCTTGTCTGGGTCTCATTCTGAAGGATGCCCAGCCTGTTCAAATGCTCTCTACATACCAAATAGTTTTTACTATAAAAATCTCAAAGTCTCCTGAGGGCACAACCCAATTCTTCCCATTCATTCAGTCCTTCTCAGTACACGTTTGGCCAAACGAAGAGACCTGGAACAATCCTCTCCTCTTTTTACCTATAAATGACACAAATTTCTGGAATGCAGGTGGAGAAATGAAAGAAAAAAATGCATGTCTTGTGACTTTGAGCAGCTTTGTACACGTAAGTTGTCTCAGAGCTCTTCGTAAGGGAACCTGTTGTTTTAACATTACATTATTTTTAGTAGCTATATTTATACATTCAGTGATTCCATAAATATTTATAAAACATCCGTTCTATGCCAGGGATTGCTCAAGGAAGTAAGGACCCACAGAAGCAAATCAAATAGACAAAGAAATCTTTCTCAAAAACATTTATGTGCCCAAGGAAATCAGACAGGAGTCAGTAGCACAGGACCACAAAGGGCATGTGCACCCATCCTCTCCAGGTATTTCTCCCTTTCTCTTCGTTACCATTACGTTAATTATTAAGAGCACTGAGCATAAGATATATTCTTTAGATAATTTTTATATATTATATCAGTTTTTTTCTCTGTGTATGCATGTGTGTGTCTGCTTTGCACAGTGCTGGGTTACAGGTACACACAACAATTCACAAGTTCTCACGTGGGCTTTGAAGACTTGAACTTAGGTCCTTACTCTTGCACATTGCATGCTTTCCCTACTGAGCCATTTGTTCGGCCTTTTGTTTTCTTTTTCCTATTTTTAGTATAAAGTACAATTTTATTTTTTCATATTTTCAGTGTAAAGTACAATTTTATTTTTTAATATTTTTAGTATATCGCTGACTATAATCCCTATACTTTACAGCAAAACTCTATCTTTACACCTTTAACTCAAACTTCTCTGTTTTTCCCTGAAAGGTTCCTGCACCCCGATATTAAGACTCGGGGATTATAGTCAGCAATATACTAAAAATATTAAAAAATAAAATAAAATATTATATATTATATTAAGACCCAGTAATCCAAATCAAACCAAATTAAGACTTAAAAGTCCAGGTTTAATGAGTAAAACACCCCCGGATGGTTTTTCGGTTCCCAGAGTGGAGACGGTGAGAAGAGACAGAAAAACTCTACTCTCTGTTTTGAGTTTGACTATTTTCGGTTTGTCATGCAAGTACACTACATAATATTTGATCTCCTCTGTCTAACTCACAAAGCGTAGTGTCCTCCAGGCTCGGCCATGATAATCACATAAGAGGAGTTCCTTCTATTTAAAGCAGAATGATATTTCATTTTATGTATAGGCCACATTTTTCCTTTACGTGCTCATCTGGTATTGGATGATCAGCGTTACAGCTCCGAGAGGAAAGCCCGCCCTTCCTCCCATGCAAGTGTTGCAGCTCTGAGGGGGAAGGTATCCCGGCAGTTGGGAGGCGAGGAATAACACAAAGTCATTCACAGAAAGAAACCTCACACAGGAGAATTAGTGAGGAAGATACAAAAGGGTGTCTGCCTCTGTTCAGGCAAGAAGGAACAAAGATTGGGCAGAAAGAAGGTTTTATATAGGCTTCTTAGGGGGGCAGTTAGAAGTAGCTTTCCATGGTGTCCTGGGATTGGTGGAATTCTGTGGCATAATCTTGCACTTTTTTTAAAAAAAAAAATATAGGACAGAGCTTGGCCACCTGCCACTGGAAGGGTCATTAGCGTAGTCTGGGACAGGGCCTGGTCATTGATCTCAAGTAGCATACAATGGATGTATTTAGGTTCTCTGCCTGTCCTAGCCGATGCTAATAATGCTGTAACCAGCATAAGTGTGCAGGTTTCACATTGAGATTTCCATTTTGTAACATGAGGGCCAGGCTTATTGGGGTTTCTGTCCTGCCCACTTTCCACAGCTGGCAAGCCCCCCCAAAAATCACACAGAGAGTCTGCATTATTTATCAACTAATTGGCCCATTAGCTCAGGCTTCTTATTGGCTCTTAAACTTATATTAACCCATTATTCTTATCTATGTTAGCCACATGACTTGGTACCTTTTTCAGCAGGGCAAGTCACATCCTGCGTCTTCAATGGTCTGGGTAGGACTGGCAGGAATGGGCTTCCTCCTTCCTAGAATTCTTCCGTTCTCATCGCCCTGCCTCTACTTCCTTTCTGGTTGACCCACCTACACTTCCTGCTTGGCAAATCAGTGTTTATTTAAAACATGATTGACAGAATACAGACAATTCTCCCGAACCACCATTTTGTTTGTTTGTTTGTTTTGTTTCTTGTTTGTTTTTTCGAGACAGGGTTTCTCTGCGTAACAGCTTTGGCTGTCCTGGAACTCGCTTTGTAGAGCATGCTAAGATCCTCACAGAGGATCTTGCTTCTGTCTCCCAAGTGCTGGGGTCAAAGGTGTGTGCCACCACTGCCTGGCTCACACTGACGTTTCTTTTTTCATGAGTCTATGCACGGACGTGAGACTGCTAGGTCATAAAAGAGAATGAGTTTCAACTTATCAAGGAAGCACTTGTGTTTTCCATTGTGGTCATCCCAGCTAACCATCCCTCAGTAGTAATGAGCTCTTGGTATACTCCACATTCTCACCTGCATTTGCTTCCTGTTTTATTTTTATATAAAGGAAATTTTTTTAGCATGTATGAAGTGATATTGCAAATTAGTCTTCCTGATGGTTAGAAATTTTAGTACTGCTTAGTATATGTGTATGCTTGCTCTGGCAGACACTGTTGTATGAGAACATTTTCTGGTGAGCTGCAACACTACCCATCCTAGATAACAAGACCTTACCAGACCAAAGTATGGATGACACCAAAGTTAAGTTTTGGGAACTAATGAGTTTCGTTGGGGTCACTTACAAGAATAGGGGTGAGGGGATACTGACAGGGCAGAAATGATACAAAGACAGCTGCATCACCAAAGCCCACCCCAGCACTGGTGACAGCTCACAAAAGCTGGCAGCCTGGAGCACATTGCACAGCCTGCAGGCAGCTCTACAGGTTGGAGAGAGCACTTTCCAACAGACTGGGTTGATCTCAACCTCTTCCAGGCTGGTTTCTGCCTCTTCCAGGCAGCAGGTCCAGGTCTCCCAGTCTTTGCAGCTCAGTCTTTGTTGTTTACTCTGGCAGGGAGGGGCCTAATGAATCTGGTCAGCTTCAGGGACTCCTAGCGCTATTTTGAGTTGTTTACCTTTGGTCTTAGCAGCTTCCTACAGCTTGGAATGTTTCAGGGTCAGAGGAAACTGTTACACAACGGCTTCTCCTCAGTGCCTTCACCCACTTCATAATTGGTTTGTTTGTTCCATTGCTGTTCATTGAAGACATTCCTTGAACATTTCTGAGATCGGCTATTTATCATATATGTTTTGAAATATTGTCTCTCCATCTATGGCTTGCCTTTTTGTCTTGCTGATCATTTTCTTTGACGCAAAAAAGCTTTTTAGTGTGATGGCATTACACTTGTCTCTTTGGGTTTTGTGGCCTGTGCTTTTGATGTCATGTCCAAGAACTGGCTGCCAAGTCCAATATCCAATATCTTTTTCTGTTTTCATCTAAGACCCTTCCAATGTCAAATCTTAATCTACTTCATAATAATTTGTATGTGTGGTGTTCAATCCGGGTCTAATTGCTACATGTATATGTCCTATTTCCTTAATGTAATTTAGCACAATAAGCTTGGTATAGAAGCAATGATCTCACCATAATAAAGGCCATGTTTGAGAAGCCCACAGCTAGCATCACATTTAATGATAGAAAAAAAAATCTGAAGTTTTTCTTTTAAGACCAAAAAAGAAAGAAAGAAAGAAAGAAAGAAAAGTATTTCTATTCTCACCACCTCTCTTTAGCATAATATGGGAAATCCTAGCAAGTGCAATTAGGTAAGAAAAAGAAATTAAAGTTGTCCAAACTGAAAAGGAATAATTATCTCTATTTTAAAAACTCTAAGACTACAAATAGTAGTCTTAATACTGTAATCCTGTAAAGGAATACACGGAGTCAATCAAATCTTTTCAAAACTCCACTGGCATTTATGGAAAGACAAAAATAATCCTAAAATTCATATGGAACCCAAACAAGCAAACAAACAAGAAAATCACTCAATAGCAAAAGGGATTTGAGAAGGAAAGTCACTACATATCACACTTCCTGATTTCAAATCATATTATAACTCTCTCATGCTCAAAACAATGTGTTTCTGGCATGTATAAATAGATACATCAGCAGTGGGATGCACTAGAGAACCCCGAGGTAAACTAATCACTTAAGGTCCATTGGTTTTTTATTTTATTTATTTATTTAGGGTTTTTTTGCGACAGGGTTTCTCTGTGTAACAGCCCTGGCTGTCCTGGAACTCGCTCTGTAGACCAGGCTGGCCTCGAACTCACTGAGATCCGCCTGCCTCTGCCTCCCAAGTGCTGGACGTCAACGGCTTGCCACTGCCTGGCTCAAAGTTCACTGATCTTTGACTATGATGCCCATAATACACACCGGGGAAAGACATTCTCTTCATGGTACCTAATTTTTTAACACATGGATCTCCTTCTTACCAGAGAGACGTGCTTGAAGGTAAGTAAGAGTTATGTGACGTCAAGTACATAACTCTTACTTACCTTCAACTTCTTGTGGTAGTATTTTTCCTTCAGCCCATTAGAAAAATGCTATTTCGCATTTCACTTATCACTCATTCAGCAAATACTTCGTGCCTAGTACACTGCTTTTTCTGATTAGATGTTTTGTGTGCATGTGTGTGGTGCTGAGTGCATATATGTGCATCACAGGCCTGCAGGAACATGCAAAGGTCAGAAGGAGGCTTTGGGTCTCCTAGAACTGGAGGCACAGGAAGTTGTGGGCTGCCATGTGGGTTCTGGAAAGACAAATCTGGGTCTTCTGCAAGATCAGGAAGCACTCCAAACTGCTGAGTGCTCTCTCTAGCCCTGAATGCATTTTCTTAAGAAATTTTAATGAATTTAAACGTATGATTTGAAACTAACAGAAAACCCTATTGGTGCTAAGTAGCATAATAAAAAGTGGTAAAAATTACCTGAATCTTTACTATACAATTCTTATTTGGAAATACTGTTGTCTGGCTCCACTGTTTCTTCCCATCACGGATCTAAAATGTTCACACCATCATCCAATGGTGTGAAGCTGCTTTGGAAAGCTTCGAATTGAGTGCAATTTGCATTTGATAAAACATATGTGGGAGTTAACAGGAAAACCACTTTCAAATCCCTCGTGCTGGTACATAATTTGTGAAAAACTATTTTGGTAAAAGTTAGCTAGGAAACCTTCCTTAGCTAATGTATGTAGCTACTGTACCTCCGTAGGTAGTCTGTGAGCTTTGACCCCTTACCATTACATTGGTTTAAGATAAATTAATTGAAATTTGTGTGGCATAATTTCTTTATTCAGAATACAACTAGAATAACTTTGGATAATTTGTAGGATTAGTGGCCAGACTACAATGAGTTAATAAATGTAATATTTTAGGCATAATGCCTAATACATGCCAAGTGTTTAATAACTATTACAACTAAGAACGTGGTTTGCCTAAACCCGGGTAGAAACAATCTGGTCCACTTTTTCATTCAGAAACCATAGAATAGGATAGGTAGATAGACTAACGCTTCTGCTAAACAAAAGGTTTTTAGAATGTTTCAAAATGTATTGTCAGACAGGGAGAAATTTCTGGAGACAAAGACGTAAAATTAAAAACAAATAGGTAGCACAGAAATGTTTTTAAGTTTTTATTTGGTTGGTTGGTTTGATTTTTCGAGACAGGATTTCTGTTTAACAGCCGTAGCTGTCCTGGAACTTGCTCTGTAGACCAGGCTGGCCTCGAACTCACAAAGATCTGCTTGTTCCTGCCTCTACGAGTACTGGGATTAAAGGTGTGCACAACCACCACCCAGCTTTTTCTTATTTTTAATGTTGGATTAGTTTCAGTTCCCTAGAAGCAGGAAGCACTGATCTGGAAGATTATTTTGAACTGATGTAAGGAAAGAAACCGGAAGAAAAGTAGATCATGGAGTTCACAGTAGTATTGGTCCCCTTTGAAAGACAAGGAGTAGATCTTGAACCCTTGTACAGCCATTGGAATACACAGATTCATGGAAGCAACTTCTGGAGTGGTTCTGCTCCTATCAGCCCACATGACGGAAAGTTTCTCCCTGTGACTAATAGCCAAACTCAGTTCAGCTGGGGATGGAAGCCCCAGCTCAATGAAGCAGTCAGAGAAGGGATGGTCAGTCACCCCAAGACTTTCTGCTCATAACTCGCCCCATAAAAATACACATGCCTTTCACACTAACTTCACCTCAGCCTCGCCAAGGTGGTTGATCGAAATTTCTAGGAGAGATACAAGGGGAATATTACTGGCCTGCAATTAATATCAAACTCACAACAGATACTTCAAGCCTAGCTTTCCACCACCCTAGAAGCGCAGGGCTGCGACCTAGTTGTTTGTCTTGTGTAGCGACACAGATTCTCATCTCCGAGGAATGCTGGACTTCTAGCCGTCATGGCCATCACGGCTGCATCAGATCATGGCTCCTTTACCTACTCGTAGGACTACTAAACGAGGCGCGCATTTATAAAACCTCGGCCGTGTGTTAGACCCATTTACTCAGCTCCCACACTGAGAGGTAGTCACTTTTCTCATAAAGATCAGGACCAATTACTCCTGGCAGTATATACCCTTTCTGCGCTGGCCTTTCTACGTTGGGAGCATCAACAACCACAGAACATACCCTTGTGGGGGCGACAAAGGCATCTTCTCCAAATAGCAAGAAAGGCAGTTTCTTCAAGCAGCCCACTCGAGCAAAGGGGAAAGGAAGACACTTTTTTTTTTTTTTTTTTTTTTTTTTTTGCCCACTTTCATTTCTGAATTTATGTACTCAGTCTATTGGAAACACATCGGTGAGTTTTGGGTGCTCTTTTCAAAACTCGACTGTATTCTCGCCTCCCTCTAAGGGATGACTTACTGCCTAGCCAGATCTCGGCTGATAACATAACACATCTGCTCCTTCACGACAGACTACTACGTTTCGGCTAACAGAAACCACCTGTCCCAGGAGGCTGAGCAGTCTTCCATTCCAAGAGGAAGGACCACTTTAGCCGGCAATTGGCTAGCAGCGGGAACCAAAGGGCAGCGACCTTGCTCAATACAGAACCGGCTGGTAGAATTGGGGCTGCAGATCTTTCCTGTGGAGTCTGATTGAAACTGATCCCCCACCGCTGCTAATGCCACTCTGCTCTCCCTATGGGTTCTGCCTTCTTAGATTCTACATATAGTATTCGTTTCTTTCCTGTTGATTTTGCTTACTGTGATGTCTCCTAGGTTCTTTACACCATCGCGAATGACAGAATTTCTGAATAGTAGTCTGTATCAAATCATCACATTGCGCCCCGTACATGCATATATGCGCCAGTCAAAATGAAACTAAACACAAAGAAGAAATGAGAAGTGGTGCCGAGCGGTGGTGGTGCCTTTAATCCCAGCACTCGGGAGGCAGAGGCAGGCGGATCTCTGTGAGTTCGAGACCAGCCTGGTCTACAAGAGCTAGTTCCAGGACAGGCTCCAAAACCACAGAGAAACCCTGTCTCGAAAAAACCAAAAAAAAAAAAAAAAAAAAAAAAAAAGAAAGAAAGAAAGAAAAAAAGAAATGAGAAGTGGTGCTCTATCTTCAGATGGATTTAGAAAGCAGCTGGCCTTTCTTGTCGCTGCTCTTGTCCTCCAGCCGCTGCTTTTCTGATAACCTTCTTCTGGCAAATCTTGAGCTGAAGTCTGCTTCAGACACGTCCTCTAGGGATGTGAGTCAAAGGCAGACCTCTTCACTGCCAAGCCTAATTTCCATATATGAACAAGTGTGTCTTTAAGAGACTAAGTCATCTTTGGCAAAGCACAGGAAAAAAAAAAAAGAAAACAAGAAACAAAAAAGCAGCTACCACTTTGCACGGAGCACAAAGGAAAGTGTATGTGCGTAGGTGGATATAGAAAGTTATTTTATCTTGTTAAAAATTATTTAAAGGAGGTCAGCGGTGAGACCCCTTATCGTTTGTCTAGGGCAGAATGGTCAGCCTTGGAAGCCCTCTCTCTCTCTCACACACACACACACACAGAATATGTGTGTAACAAATATAATCAAAGATATAATCAAAGAGGCTACTAACTTGGAAAGGATTGTGTGTGGTGTTGGAGGGAGGAAAGGAAGGCGAAGAAATGATGAAATTCTATGTCAGTTGAGGAAATAAAAAAAAATCTTGAAAAAGTCAATCTGAATTTAAAAAAATGATATTTTATATATTCTGACATACATAAACGTAAGGATGGAGCTTAAGTACTACAGAGGAAAGACAAAAGGAATTGGAGTTAGTGTGTTGGAGGTATTTGGTGTGGTGATGATGATTTAAGTGAGCTCTGATCAGATAAGAGTATATGTTATAGCCCCTGAAACAAGTAAAAATAGTGCCAGGGGAAATAGGTGAAAGACACTTTAGAAAAGTTGGAAAGAATCTGAGGGGGAATTGTTTCGATGACTGTCCAACTTGCTAGACATTCTAGACTGGCTTAGATGAGAATGGAAAGTCAAGAGCCTCAAGTGTATAAGTTAAAGCATAAGTATAAGTAAAGTATGTAAGTTAAAGTATAAAGATGAAAAGAAGCCTCGTTCTAGGTCTGGGAAACTCAGTGCTGCTGTTCTGTTGATCTGAGTTTTGTCAGCTATAGATTATTATAACGTGCTGCTCTTCTAACTACAGAACTTTTACTGCAGAAGGGGAAGCAGAGAGCTAACAGGAGGACAAGCCTGCAGCTCTACGTGGAGACTGGGACACTCTCGGAGCAATTGATGGGGTAATGGGCAAACCGATATCTGCGATTTCAAGAATGCAAACTACATTTGTCAAGGAAACACAGCTGCAGAGAAAGGCGGGAAAAAGTGGTAGGAGGAAGAATGGAGTCCCAAACAGATGCCCACTTCCATGCTGTAAACTGCTCTTTCCTGTAAGACAGCAATGAAATTCAAGGGCAGAAAAATGTGCTTTTCTCGGCAAATGAAACTATTTAAGATTAAAAAAATTCAAGATGCATCAACAAACCTAATTATAAAATCAACACTCTAAACTAAAAGAATACAGGTGAACATCTTTACAATGCTGAGGTGGGTGCAAGTTTCTTAGACACAACAGATTCTTACTACAGCATCATAATACTGAGAGATATGCTATCAAAATTCAATCCATGCTCTAAGAAGATAATAACAAATTGAGTTTATGATTCGCTTTATATGCACAGGTTACATTAAGAATTCCCTTTTACTGGTAAAAATATAGATGAGTAAAACATGTGTAAAAGTATTAAAAAAACTTATTTAAAAAGGCATTGAATAAAAGATACTGGAATTTCTAAAACATATGAGAAACTGTTCAACACCATTAGTTTTTAGGGAAACAAATGAATTAAACCATCAATGTAGCCATATATTTGATGTAATCAATTTAAAAAGAGGGAGAGTTACTCTGAGCTCAGCTTTGGCCAGTTACTCATTGGCCTCTAGTGATCACAGAACATTATAGAGAGAGCACACGGAGGTAAAGAGCTCACTCCGTGGCTGGCTAAAAAGCAAAATGGGAAAGGCCCTTCCAAGGAGTGGCTTGACCCTTCCTTCTTGTATGCCCCACTTCCACAGAATGGTAGTCACCATTCCTAACATGTCAGGGACCAATACTGTAGGCATTGGAGAATATTTAGGATTCAAACTGTGAGAAAGCTACTGGAAGACTAAATCATGCTTAATATTGAGTATGTGAAGAAAGAGTTCCTTCATCTATCATCAGTGATGGTGTAAAATGTAACTATTTCATATCTGGACAGTTAATAAAGTGAATGAAACAATGTATTCATCAAAAGATATATGCAACAATTAATTCCTAGTGGTTAAAAAAGACAATCTGCTTGTTCTCCAGGGCAAGGCTAGATGTATTGTGATGCATTGAGAACCTGAAACACTTGCCCAGGCATATCCGAACATGCCTAGACTTTCAGTGCCAGGGCGGCAGAGACAGCAAGGAACCGTAACCAAGTCAAGGGCGGCCTGGTCTAACAGAGGAAGTCCCAGGCCAGCCAGAATGACATTGTAAGACCATTTAGATGAGGTTTTAGAAGGAGGTAAAATGTTAAAAAGTGTCTTAGGGAATTTCTAGGGGTGATGGAAACGACCAGTACATTCCAGTACGTTAACTAGAATTTGTTAGTTGACTGTGCAATATAACCAATGCATTTTGTTACATACAAAGTGTGACTCCAATAGATCTTTAAAAGCATACTGAAGCTCACTGTAGTAGCGCAAACCTGTAATTGTAATTCTTAGAGGCAAAAGCAGGCAGATGAGGAGCGAGGGTCACCCTTAGCTCCATAGTGAGTTTGAGACAAGCTTTAGCTACATGAGACTCCTTCTCAAACAATAAATTCTTTTTCAAATTAAGAATAATCTTTTTTCCAAAAACAAAAAACAAAAACAAAGAAACAACAATAGTAATGGGATGATACTCGCTGGTTATCGATTGCGGGCTGACCTGTTGAGGTTTTTGTTTTATTTTGTTTTCTAGTTTTGTTTTGTTGTCTACTTAACAGCAGCTAGATATATCTGGGAAGAGGAACTTTGAGAAAATTCCTCTCTCAGATTGCCTCTGGGCAAGCTTGTAGGGCATTTTCTTGAGAAACGATTGCTGTGGGAGGACCCAGTTCGCAGTGGCAGGTGGGTGGAGGGCCCAGTCCACCCTGGCAGGTGGTCCTGGGCTGTGTTCGACAGTAGACTCAGAAAGCTACGGGACTGGAAGAGTAAACAACAGTCTTCCATGGCTCTCGCATCAGCTCCATCTGCCAGATGTCTGCCTCCAGGTTCCTGCCCTGATTCTCCTCAGTGATGGAGTGGGACCTAAGATTTGTAAGGTAAGGTGACCCTTTCCTTCCCAGATTGCTTTTGGTCATGCTCTTTTATGACCGCAGCAGAAACTCGAAAACAGAAATTGGTAGTAGGTCACGGGATATTGCTGCGGCAGGTCGGACTGTGCTCTGGGGAGAATTGTGAAAGGGCTTTGGAACTTTGGACTAGAAAAAGCTATTGAGCATTCGAAGCGTAATGAGCTGTTGTGGGAATCAAAAAGATAATGCCGAGAAAAGCACAGCTGATGGAGAGCAGCCTGTCTTGTGAAGTTTTAGAGGGAAGTTTGAGAGACCCTTAAAGAATCTATCAGGGTCCTTTGCTATTTTGAGTTAAGAGTCTGTGGTTTTGATCAACTGGAGTTGAAGAATTAATGGTGATTATCAAGAGGCCAGAACAACTATAATGAAATATTTGCTTTGCTGGGACAGTTGGTACCCATCACATGGAGCTGTAGCATCACTTGTGATTCAGACCAGCATCCTTGAGGCAAAACCTTCTAAGAACGGTTTCCTTGGATCCCACAGGAATTGTGGTCCAGCAGGGGCTAAGGTTGTGCTGGATCCTGAACTTGGTAATGCGAGTCTCATAGATGGTGGTTGGTTTGAAGACAGTCAAGACTTGCCAGTGGGAAAGGCCAGGAGAGGCCATTGGTGAAGCTAAAGCCATTGTTGCAGTAGAAGGCCAGGATTCATAGAGAAAGCTGAGGCTTGGTACCATGTGGCAGGGACAGAGTCCCCGAGAGGCTCTGGGTGAGGGCGCTGCCCATATACAGTAGAATGAGCCTCAGCATACTAGATAGACAAGTTGTGTGTGCCGTGAAGAGAAGAGCCAGAGAAGTCATGGCGCCCAAAGAGCCTTTTGGATCAGAAGCTGGTCTTTGGTTTCCTATGATTTGAATGTAACCGTGTCCTGGTTCTTCCCTCCTGGAATAAGAGAGCATTTAACCCGTTTTTGCTTGTTCCTTTGACGTTGTACGAATCCACATTTGAAACTTTGAAAGAGAAGCTGAATGTTTTAAAAAGGGTGAACTTTTAGAAGTGTTTGCATTTCTAGCCTGTGGCACTTTTATAGTTATTTATGTTTTCTGTTGTGATGTTGGTATCAATATGCCATCTTGGGGATTAGCAAGAAAGAAATGCTACAGTTCAATATTGATGTGTTGCTACAGTTCAATACTGATGTGTTTGTGTGCCGGTAGACAAGGCATCACTTTTCCTAGAGGGTTTTATATATCCACTCGACACAAGTTATCCGTGAAGAGGAGCCTTAACTGAGGAAACGCCTCCATCAGATTGCCTGTAGGTAAATCCATCGTGCATTTTCTTGGGCAGATTGATGCTGGAGCATGCGGTCCACTGTGTTCGATGCCACCCCTGAGAAGATGGTACTAGGTTAAATAAGAAAGCAGATTGAGCAAACCGAGAGTAACCCATAAGCCATTAAGCAGTGTTTCTTCCATGACTTCTGCTTCAGTTTTTCTCCCAAGGTTCATGCCTTGAGTTCTTGCCCTGAGTTTCCTCAGTGATGAGATGTGACCTGAGCTCTGTAAGATGGGAATAAACTCTTTCCTGCCAAAGATGGGTTTTCTGTTTGTTTGTTTGTTTTGGTTTTGGTTTTTCGAGACAGGGTTTCTCTGTAGCTTTGGAGCCTGTCCTGGAACTAGCTCTTGTAGACTAGGCTGGCCTTGAACTCACAGAGATCTGCCTGTGCCTCCCGAGTGCTGGGATTAAAGACATGCGCTACCGCTGCCTGGCTCCAAAGTTGTTTTTGGTCATGGTATTTTATCACAGCAATGGAAACCTAAGACAAGAATCAAACACTATGATAAACGTGTGTTAATCAATGTCATTGTCGGGGCTGGAAAGATGGCTCAGTGGTTAATAGCACTGGCTACTCTCCCAGAGGAACCAGGTTCAATTCCCATTATCCACATGGCAGCTCACAGCTGCCTATAACTCCAGTTCTAGGGGACCTGACCCCCTCACACAGACTTACATGTAGGCAAAACACCAATGCACATAAAATAAAAAGAAATCATAAATAAATAAATGAAACTTGCCCAAATTAAAAAAAAATCCTCAAAGCAAACTGATATCACTGTCTTCGGCATTACTATGATCCTGAATATTATAGGAACTTGAAGTCCAGAATGTTGCATTCACATGCTCCATCGCTCACGAGTGGAGACTCATGGAGCCAGGTTATTAATGCAGGCATTTCTCCCAATTCCCTGCATCTCCCAATTGCCCGGTCTCCCAATGCTTCACGTGCAGCCTCTGAATTCCTCAAGGCAATCACGACCGACTGACGGAAAGATAAGGAGTTAATTTTTTCTTAGGAATAGTAGGTTCCACAGAGTAGAAAAACTTCTGAAAGCAACACCGGAACCAGCTAAGCATGTGTGAATTCAAAGGAATTTCTCTCGGCATCTGGATCGCATGGATTTACAGCAGGTAGGGCTGCTTCCTCTCTCCAGGTAGGTGCTCCTGCCAGACTGCCAGATTCTCAGAGCTGGCAACCTTTGCAGCAGCTGGCTGATAGGGTCGGAGTGATATCCTGTGTGGTCCGCTGAAATATTTGGGATGTTTTCTAATCTTCCTTCCACTACTAGGTTTCACAGAAAGGAGTGCAGGTGTGCCTTTTTGCCAGCTGTTGCCAAGAAGGTGCCCTTATCATCTTTCCCTTACCAGTCCCCCAAAGGACGCTGGAGCAGAACAGGTTATAGGCCTGTGTTGGGTTTCTGAGTAGAGTGCATATCAATATTTACAACTGAATGGCAGGCATTTTGCCATCTCCGTGTGGTATCTTTGCTGATTTGACAGCAAACAAGCTGGAACGTACATCAGAATCTTATTAAACTAATCTATGCTATAATCTATAGATTTACCTTCACCAAGATGCTTTAAAAGAATTGGATTTCATGACATATAATTAGGTTTAATGAAATCTCTGTAATGCTTTATAATCAACCAATGGGTTCTTATTTTGCTGTCCATTCAACATTGACCAATGATTTTCATACCACTCAATCAGAGGCTAAGAAAGGCTACTTCCTTTTAAATCTTTTCTAGTTGGTTTTTTTTTTTTTCATTTTCAAAACTTAATTTACTGTTATGCGCATGACTGGAGTTTCAGAAAATTCGTCAGCCAGCCCCAGAAAGTAGCTGGCAAAGCAGGCTGTTCAGTGGCATCATGTTCAGGTTCTTCCAAGAATGATTTTAGCCCATTGTTTCCCCCACTAAAAAAACACCTTCATCCAAATCAATTGAACTCACTTCAAAAGCAAACTAGTGAATTACATTTCTGAGACCCCCTTACTCCTAAGGTCAGCTGAAGGTCCCAGCTAAAGGTCCAACCATCATCAGGTGGCTTTCATTTATTTTTATATTTATTTAGCAACTTCTGTTCACTTGACAGGGAAGCGGGGGAAATGAAATGGCCACCTAACATGTTATCTGTTAAAAAAAAAAAAAAAAAAAAAAGCAGTTCCTAGAATGAATGGAAAACTCAACCTCGGCCAGAAAAAGAGACTTTTCACATGGGCACAGCAGCTACCGTCTGCAAAAGGCTACTTGCTGGCTTACAACCTATAGCACACTATGCTATTATCTCCAGCTTCACAAAGAGGCTCTCAGACCTGCTACATGAAAGATGCTGTAATAAGCCACACACAAATGCTACATGAACGAACGCAAATGTGAAGGGAGAATTTAATACCTGCAGATATAAAACCTCAAGTTTGTTTTTTAAAGCTCCCTTTGATCTGGAGAAGAAAAGAGAGATTTAATCAGTCCTTTGGAGGAGTTATCCCATGCTGGACTGTGCCGCCTCGCCTCGTTTTAGTTCAAAGCGGGCAAAGGTAGTTTTCTTTTCAACTGAGTTGGAGAGGAGCAGGAAGGGACACAAACGAGCAGCTACCCTTGATTTCCAAGGATCAAATGATGGCGCTTGCAAGAGGCGTTTCTGTGTTGAAGAATTTGAACAGCCTGTACTCCATGGAAACATAAAAGTAGCTGAATTGTAGCTTCTTAATTTATTTTACACTTTTTTCACGAAGTTGAGCAGGGACGGGTGAACCAATAAATCACCTAAACTAATTTGCTTGAGCATGCTTTACGTACTTCCTGTTCCTTGAATGACTTTCCTCCAGCCGCCAGGATTGCCGGAGCATTACAAATGAGCTTTTCCTACTGCTGAACTCTGGCTGGCCTCAGTCCACCTGACAGGCTCAAGGAAACGGACCCTGGAAGCAGGTGGCTTCGTGCAAGATTCCTTGTGTCAGGAGCCGTGTGGGCCACTGGTCTCTCTGAGCGACTGCAGACCAGTGTGCTGCTTTTGCTTCCAGGCTCCTGTCATCATTCACGGCCGCCTCTCCATCCTTTTCCTCTCTTAGTCTTTGTTCTGAGCTCAGCCAGACAGCCGTGCTCAGAGTAGTTCCGTGGAACTATGGTGAAGACTGGAAAGGAAGCAAACTAGTTTATTTTTGTCGCAGAAGCAAGCTCGTTTATACCTATTTAATAAGCCTTCCAACCTCGGTTCACGCTGCAAGCGCTCTGGGGTGGTTTAAAAGAAAATAGCCCCCTAAAGGGTGTGGCGCTGTGAGGAGGTGTGGCTTTGTTGGAGTAGGTGTGGTCTTGTTAGAGGAGTTGTGTCATTATAGGGGCCGTCTTTGGGGGGCTTTCTTTTGCTCAAGTTTTGGCTCATTTTGAGAGTCAGTTTGACTTCCTGTTTGCAGCACTCTCAGCTCCAGCTCCATGTCTGCCTGCATGCCACCAAGATCCTCACCATGATGATAATGGACTGAACCTCTGAAACTGTAAGCCAGTCACCCCAATTAAAAAAAGAGTTGTCGCTGCAATAAAAACCCAAAACACACTCTTTTTAAAAAATATTTATTTATTTTTATGTAAACAATATTTTGTGTGTATGCCTGCAGGCCAGAAGAGGGCACCAGACCCCATTACAGATGGTTGTGAGCCACCATGTGGTTGCTAGGAATTGAACTCAGGACCTTTGGAAGAACAGGCAATGCTCTTAACCTCTGAGCCATCTCACCAGCCCCAAAACACACTCTTAAGAGCTAAAGCTTGTATTCAGATTGAGCACTAGCCTCTTAATGCCCATAGTTTTTGGATTATCCATAAGTCATATTGCAGGTTCATTTCATTGATTAGAAATTTGGGGTTCAACATTGAGTAGTTAAAAGCAATGTTGCAGAAATTAATGGACATTTTGCACAGGTTCTAACAAATATTACAACAATTCTGGGCAGTATGCTTAACTAATAAAGGTTTTCAAATATTGTTTAGTCAATATCACTTACTCTTTTCCTCTGATTCATAAAGGTGATTTTTCCCCTCCCCTTTCTCACTGTGGCTAAGAAGGGAATTTGATTCTAACTCATGGTTTCAGGAGCTTCAATCCAGGCCTGACTGAAGCCTCTCCATTGGGCTGGGGGCAAGGCAGAACATTAGTGTCTCGGGAGCATTTGACAGAGGCTGCCTACCAGGAGACAGAGAGATGGGACAAGAAGGGGCTGGTGGTCCCTTCCCCTGCACTCAGTGTCCATGGGGCGGGGCACACACACCACTGATTGTGTAGAGTTCAGAGGACTACTTTTTACTGCCCATGCTGCTTTCTCTGTGTCTGTCTGGTAACCCTTCCTTTCTTCCTCTCTGAGTCCTCCCTGTCACCAGAAATCCTGCTTAACTTCTTCCTGCCTAGCTAACGGCCATTCAGCCCTTTATTAAATCAATCCCAATGGCACATCTTCACACAGTGTAGAGGAATATTCTACAACACTGCTAGCTTTTCCTAGACCCATCCCATCCCCTATCCACCCAGCTCTGCGTCCTTTCTGTTCTTAACCTGTCAAATTGAATTTGTTCTGACATAATATTTTAAGACGTGTCTTTTCAGCGGAGCATGGTCAACTGGTCAGGGGCTACATTCTTACAGAAAATTAGCTCTTTATGGCCTAGAAACTATCCTTTACCTATAGCTCCTCCAGGCCTTCATGCCCAACACCCTTTCCCTGCTGGGGTTTGGTCAGACTTGAGCGTGCTATCAAACCCATCCTAAGTTCTTCTGTGCAGCTGTCCTCCTCTGTCCAGGAGACACTGGTTCCTTGTGGTCACCTACCATCTTATCTCTTACACTTTTCCCGGCCTGTCTTCTGAAATAGCTGAGCCTTAGGTAGAAGGCATGCCGTGGATGTTCCATTTAGAGCTGAGCATTCTAGCGTCTCTTTTGTTTTGCTTTTTGGTCTCTGTATTAATAGCTATGTACTGCAAATAGAAGCTTCTCCAATAAGTGTTGAGAGATGAATTAATCTATGGGTATAACAACAAGTATTTAAGAATCAATTTAAAACTATGTCATTTGTGGCTAAATAAAAGTAAGTTCTCCCTCAGGGCTTATGACCTGTCTAGCCATAGGTTCTTGGCCCGTGCCTCCTAAGGGTGTCTTGTGGATAAGACTTAAATCCAATCAGAAAGTTGTTGTCTACACCCGTGATATTTGAGCCACCATTGCACCAGTAGACTTGTCTTGCCAAGCCAGTCATTATTGTATTTCACAGGCTGACAATATTACAAAGGATAAGACTGAGGGTTACGATTCTCTTCCAGTACTGTACACAGCACTTCCAGCATGACGAAAGCTAGCCAATAGGGATAAAGTTCCCAGGTGACTACACACTTGATTTCTTCATGTTCTCTAGCTAACATATGCGGTCTCTAAAGCAATAGTACAGTTATGGAGGGCAACCCAAACCATGGTAATGGCCTGTAATGTTGAGTCAGGGTCTGTGGACCTCACTAATCAGGAACTCTAAGAGACATAATCCATGTCTGACACTGTGATTTTTGTTCATTACCCTGTGGTGTCTAGTTAGGGGCATTGTCACGCTGTTACAGATCAGCTCCACTTTTCACTTTTTATGTTTGAATGTCACCCTGAGTGTGATGCAGACATAGAGTAGTTGATCAGATCATTCTTGAACAACCCCTCTCTCAGTCTCTTTTTCCAAACTCTCAAGGGAGTTTCAGAAAGAGAGACCTTTGTCTCGTTTTCCTTTGTGTCTTTAAAGCTTGGGACAATATGTATCCCAAGTAGGTATACATAAATATTTGTTTAGATATTAAGTCATATCTGATCCTATGATCAGAATTTTGTTAAAGTGACAGTAACAAATACATATTTAAGTAACCATAGTGCAAAGATGAAAGAACCACTATTTTTAAAACTCAAGATACACTTGTTCTCTCTTTTTATAGACCAAGTTAGTTTTACAAATAACTTACAACCACTAAACGGAATCTTCTTGGCAGGATACCATATAGGTAAACACTTAACATTTTAAAGTAGGCCTTTGGCCTCACATTTATTCTTTCCTTTAGAAAATAAACTATGCATGCCTGAGTTGCTGCATACTGACTTTCTATTTTACTGCAGCGATGTCTATAATTGTGAGAAACTTAACATGAAAAGCTGCCCTCTGTTTTCTGATGTTTGGTTGTGTGGAGGCAAACTTACCAAAGTTTAACCCTATTTATGACAACATTGTATAATTAGCTCCAATCATAAAGAAAAAGAAAGAGAGGAAAAGAAAGGAAGGGAGGAAGGAAGAGAAGGAAGAGAGGGAGAGAGAGAAAAAGAGAGGGAGGAAGAGAGAGAGAGAGAGAGAGAGAGAGAGAGAGAGAGAGAGAGAGAGAGAGAGAGAAGCAAAAAGAGCAATGAAGAGAGAAAGGAATGAAGCAAGGAGAAAATGAATCCATGTTCATTTGGAATTTGGTAGAGGGGCTGGGTAGATGACTCAACAGATAAGAGTACTGGCTGTTCTTGCAGAGGACCTGAGTTCAGTTGCCAGCAGCCATGTTGGGCATGGCACGAACACCTCTGATCCCAGCTCCAGGGAGCCCAGTATCCTTTTCCGGCCCCTGCTGACACTTGCACTCATATCCAGAGGCATATGTGTGTCCGCATAGTTACAAATAAAATGAATAAAATAATAAACTCCTATTTTCAAAAAGAGTTCCCTTGGAATTATGAAAAACTAATTTCATTATGTAAGGGGCTAGCATTAGTCAAATACTTGCCAGACATTAGTATTTATGCTTTCAATATTGTCCCACGTTGTTTTCCACCGTGATGAAGTTATTATTAAGATAAATACACTCCTTGTTATTCTGAGGTTTGGGGGTTGTTTTATTACTGTACATTAAATATTACTAGGGTACTGAGTACAAGTAATTCTTCATTGAGTATGAATTATGAGACTTATTAGGGATTATTAGAAATGCTTTTCTCTTCACTTTCCACCATAGCAAGGTTCCTATATTCGGAGAATCTTCTCTGGTTAATTGGAAATCAGCGGTAGACAAGAAGGCAAAGTCTTTGCAATTCATAAGTTTTAGTAACATCCTAAATTCGTGAGTAAGAGCCATTGGCTCTGTCTTTACAGAAAACTAGAACTTCCTCTTTTAAAAAGCGAACCAGAATTAAGATTCTTCTGCCAGTGGTTTATCACCTTGTAACATCAATCAACTGGACTCTAGTCTTATTTCTGAGGAAAAGTTGCTTGGCAGATGGTGAGTGAGTGACTCATGCGGACTTCCATGACTCAAGTTTTATTTGTTCTTTTGAAATGTGTTTTATAATGAGTAGTATTCTTCACGAAAAAAATTTAGTTGCTTTTTAAAGAAAAATGGCCTTTATTTCGGGTAACCATGAGACTTTCAACAAGGTAAACTAATATTAGGTAAATATTAGTTTCTTCCTAAAGGCACTAATTTTTGGAGTTTTGTTGATCTATTCTTTAAGAGTTTTATGTTTTTATATAAGGCAACCCAGATCACTGCAACTTCTCCCGTACTCCTCCCTCCACCGGCTACCCAACCTCATATCTTCTTTATTGTTGTTCTCTTTAATTCCTCGCTGAGTCTAATTAGAGCTATCCAAATGCACACGGGTGGGGAGCCATGTATCGCAGCATGGCTCTGATCACAAATACCTACATATACGGTTGCTCTTAAAAACAGACTAGGGCAAGAATTTCAGTGTAAGGTATTTATCTAGGAGGTTGTTTTAGAAAGCATTAGTAGGAAAGTCGAAAAGTGAGTCAAGAGAAGAATAAAGATTAAAAAAAAAATTCAGAATCCAGCTGATTATCTCCATGGGCAACAGAGGTCCTATCCCGATGTGCCCTGAGGTAGAGTAGAACTTTCTTCGATGTTCTCCAGGCAGTGCAAGGCCTGTCACTCCTTCTCAGTCACTGTTGGAAAGCATCCAACATTGATGGGGAAACTCTATCAACTAATCACATCTAGTTAGAATGTGGCTACTTCTTGATATGGCATTGATTGAATGGACTGAGAGCATGAAACCCAGTCACTTCGAGTTCTCCTACACCACTAACTTACTGTGTCCCAAAGTCCTGGGCATTCATGCAGGTCCAAGTACATACAACCTGAAGGTGGAATGTCCTTGGCATTGCCCTGGGGTTCCATTAACAAAACAGAGTCTCTGGAATGGAATCTCTGCTGTACATGGACTATAGAGGCTTTTCTTACAACATAATGTTGGAAATACAAGGCTAAGTGCATTAGAAGATCTTGAAAACACTAACTAAAGCACGCATGAGCTTACTTGATCTGCAAACCCCCGCTATATGGTCATCAGGTCTCATATATACAAGTGTTATCGTACTAATTCAAACCGCAGGTGCTGCTGTGCCATGGATTTGGTCTGCCCCTGCAAAATTCACCTGAAAATTCAGCCCTCATTTAACAGTGTTGGCTAGGCTAAAAGACATTTAAGTGATGGTTAAGCTGTTTAAGATAGATTAATGACATTCCCTCAAGACTGAGTTAATTATCATAATGGTGAGCGAATTGCCCTTGCTAGGCTAGGACTGGAGCAGTTCTCCATGGCGAACGGTTGTGAAGTGAGTCTGCTACCTCCCCGGGGAGGGGGGGGCAGTTTTGTCTTCACTGACTGTGTTCTACTTTTTCTGCTTCTGCTTTTCTGCCAGAAGAGAAAGTGTCATGAGGCCCTTCCTGGATGCCACTGCATGGTCTTGGTCTTGGACTTCCAGCCTCCGTTCCATGAACTATGAACCTCTGTTCTTCCTAAATCATCCAGTCTCATGTATTCTGTTGCAACAGAAAAATCAACTCTGATAATGATGCTCTGAAATCAAATAGCTGAAAGCAAGTTCCCACTCTTTCATAGGAATAGTGTCCTTAAAACTCTTCTCATCTGAACAGTATTGCCAGAAAGAGTTCAACAAGAACACCTCCTAATTGGGGTTGGATGGCTTGCATTTCCTAAGCGTGTTTAATCATCATTTAGGTAGAGGAAGGACTAGGGCGATCTAATTGAAAGGCGAGTTACAGATGAAAAGCTGGAAATCTTAACCAGCTAGTTCCCCCATCTTATACCTTAAGAGCCCTCACTCTTCTTCCTTTGTTCATTCGCATGCAAAGTGCAAATCCTCCAGGAATAATCATCACCTCCTTTTATTTATAGAAAACCTGCAACTTTGTGAATGGGGGTGCTGCATCTGCTCTGCCAGTCTCCTATACATATAATACTAATTATTGCTAAGACCACGGGTGGCGTTTTGAAAATAGCTATGGGTAATTAATAGGGGCGTCATTCACATGCTTCAAATGCAGAGGAAACTATATGATAAAAAAAACTATAATCATGGTGTCTTTGCTGCATTCAACCCATAATTTCTAATGTCAGAATTCTATATTCACATGGTTCCTGATAGCATTTGTTTTGTCGAACCGCATACATTAAAAACTAGTGTGCCTGAATAAATGAGCAAAGGCACGCAGTGACTAACTTCAAGCTATTTCCTCTATTTAAGGGAGTAGTACTCAAGCTAAACTATGAGTTGGTGCTTTTGGAATGTAAATAGAACCTTCTCTAAAACATTTGAAGGCTTCAGAAGCCCGCATACCATCTTTCAAGCTAGAATCCTGGATTTTCTTGTTGATCTCACTGTTACTCTAAGGACAGGAACTTAAGACACCTTAGTTCTCCTCTCCTTACTCAGGCTAGTCACTGGGGTTTTGGTGAAAGCAAAATGTGAGCGAGCTTGCTTATCATTTCTAACGAAGAAGACCAAGTAAATGTTCGCATTAAAGTTCATATTAATGTTTCCTTCACTGGGAAACGGCTCAGTCAGTGAAGTGCTTGTCACATAAACAGGAAGCCCTGAGTTCTAGCCCCACATCCACATAAGAAGCCAGACACAGTGGTGAGAGTCTATAGTCCCAGCATTGGGGAGGCTATGGCCGGTGGATCCCTGGACATTGCTGGCCAGGATTGCTGGTCTAAATCAGTACCTCCAGGTTCAGTGAGAGACCTGGTTTCAAAAAAACAAGGTGGGCAGTGAATGAGGACACTAAACACCAACCTCTGGTCTCTAAGACACACGGGCACACACACGCACACACACATACAAATACATAGAGACTTGTAACACACAAATAATATTGACTGAATGCGTACAAAAGGAATGTTCATTGAACATCTAGTTCTTTTTCAGTCTCTGTGAATTCTTATTAAAACTAATGGGCTCACTCAGACTGCCGCCTGGTATCGGTCATCTCTGCATGGAACCTTCCACTCAGTTATTAATCAGCCTTGTATGTTTCTGCGTCATTCATTCACCAGATGAGTTCCAGTGTATTCTCCTCGCCGGGAACAGCTCCTCTTACAGAGAACGGAGCGGGGAAGAGTGAGTGTAATGTGCAAGTTAATGAATCAAAACGTGTCCGGGCGAGGGGGCTATTCGTTTGTTCATGCCTCAAGATTCCAAGTGAATTATGGGTAAGATAGCCATAATTAAAATACAACAAGCTCTAAACTACCGCAGCTCTCTCTCTCATGATGTAACTTGTCCATCGGGATGGTGTAGAGGCATTGGCAGTTTCTGCGTGGCATCCTGATTCACCAAAAAGAAACACTGTGTACCACCACCAGTGCTTGTAGTACCACAAAGTCTAATGTGTAGCAAGTGTTTGCTGTGTGCCAAATACTATGGTAGGAATACGAAGATCTAGTTATTAAAACACGTTTGCATGGTCTATGATAAGACAAGGAGACTAACTGGACACGATTCTGCCATTATGTAAACTGCATAGAAGTATGAGTCAGATTCTCCAAAAACAGGGACAATTTATCTTCGTCTATGTTTAAGAACATGCTCTCTGAAATGATCATAATGCTGACCTTAGTCAGGCTAATGACTGACTTTGTTGTTTTGAAAAATTATAAATGTTTAAAGTATGAAATTTAACCCCCAGAACTTTTATTTATTAATCTCATTTTTTAAATATTTGAGGGCCTTCTTATGAATGTATAATACAAAATCACAGCTAACTTATATAGAGGACTTGCTATATACCGTGCATTATTAAAGTCATTTAATGCTTATGAAACTATTTCATCTTTGGGTTATCTCTCTGGGTAGGAAATACTAATGCCCATTTTATAGATGTGGAAACTAAAGAACAACAAAGTCAATCACAAGCCTAACTAAGGTAACCATGTCTATGGAAGCATCCCACTCCTTAGACTAACTGCGTATCACAGCACTGCTGACCATTCATTGCTTTTACTGTGTTTAGTGATGAGACAACGGAGATATTGACTACGAAGATGGAAAGGGGGTGTGGCTCAGTGGGTAGAGTGCTATGCAAGTTTGAGGATCTGAGTTTGAATCCTCAGACTGTAGGTAAAAGGAGGCAGTAGCTACCCGGAGGCCTCACTCTTCTGTAACTCCATAGCTCCTACCGTGGGGAGATGGGAGGTGGGAACAGAAGAATTCCCAGAAGGTGTGGGCCAGCTGCCTGGCATGTGGAGTAATGAGCAACAATGAAACCCTGCCTCAAACAGGGTGAAAAGAAAGGACCGACGCATATTTATAGCTTTAGACCTGAACGTGTGCGTGCACGCGCACACACACACACACACACACACACGCACACACACAGAGATAGATAGATGATAGATAGATAGATAGATAGATAGATAGATAGATAGATAGATAGATAGATAGATGATAGATAGGTAGGTAGATAGATAGATAGATAGATAGATAGATAGATAGATAGATAGATAGATGAAAGAGAGAGAGGGAGAGAGAGAGAGAGACATAGAGCATAGAGTCAGGGAGACAGAGAGTCAGAAAGACACAGAGAGAGACAGGAAGACAGAGATTAAGGGAGAATACAAACTCTTAGTCTTACTAAAGGTGTTTCTTATTTTTCTGGACATGAGATAGGTTCATAAACATCTTCCCATCTAATGCTCACAGAAGTCCTGGAGAACAGAACCCAGTGCATAGACTCATTGGCACATGTCACATGGCTGCTCAGAAATCATAGGATTTCTTCCAGTTCTCCCGGTTATTTTCTGTTTTGTTTTGTTTCTGTTTTTTGTTTTGGTTTGGTTTTTGGTTTTTTGAGATAGGGTTTCTCTGTATCTTTGGACCTGTCCTGGAACTAGCTCTTGTAGACCAAGCTGACCTCGAACTCACAGAGATCCGCCTGCCTCTGCCTCTTGAGTGCTGGGATTAAAGGCATGAGCCACCACCGCCTGGCCAGTTCTCCCAGTTTTGAACTGTTGACTCAGACCTCCACTTTGCCAAGTCCTCTGCTGTTGATAGCCCACAACTGTGCTTCCTTTGTAAGTGACATTTCTGTATGTAGTTTGAAAAACAACACTAAACCAGAAATATTAACTGTGATGCAATGTTGGGGACCATGTAACAGAATCTGTTACCACACCACATACTAGGGACATAATGTTTGATATTCGAGTTCTTCAAGATAGTGAAGCCAGTTGTACCGGGCATCTCAGGCATTAATTGATGAATGTTTTTAGGTGTCTGCATTTTTATCAGATTCCGATACAGTGTTTTACCCCGGGCTTGTCAGAGTGTAATCTGTCAAACAGATCATTGTCTGAGCACAATGAAAACCGACGTCAGCAACATGAGTGGTTCTGAAGGTCAGGTCTAACCACTGCTCACCACACCCACTGGCAGTCCTCCTTAAAACCACAAGAAGACAATGGAGTGGCTTGTGTGGAGAGAATATTTAAAAATAAACTGCCAGTTCTTGCCAAGATGTGGCAAGAGACAGAGTCCTGATACAAAGCTAATAGATAAAAATACCTAAACTTAAATAAGGGGCTATGTTTCATTCTTGTTTTGATCAGGGGGACCTTTTTTGCTTTGTTTTTGATTTGATTTTATTTTTCTCCATGCTTCCAATATTTTTGCCTCTTTTCTCATTACTACGTAGAAACCACTATTCTCAATGAAAAAAGCTTTGGGTGTATAAACCAGGAGCCATACATGGGTGAATTTGAATTTTATCTGCTAATTGATACTATAACCAATGAGAACAAAAATATTGGTTTTAATTTTACTCTTGGGATTAAATGAGATGCCATAATTCTTTATACAGTTGCTCATTCATATTTTCTTTGTATTAGGGTCTGTTCTAAAACACACTAGCCTAAAACACACTCGCAAACAAAATAGGCCATGTCCACAGATCATCCACTTAAATAAGTCCTAGAAATAAGAACGCTCCTATCATAATTCATGGTACCACTGTTGTTTTTTTCCATTTCTCCCCATCATTTCTTCTGAAGATATAGGTTCATAGTCATATAAGGCATATGGGGTTATAATCCAGATGAACTGATATGAGCCACGGTCTATGGTCCTTGGTAAACGTTCTATTGCAAACAAAAGTGGCAGTTGAAAGGGTGTTTAAGATGAGTCCCATTGCACCAAATGACTGCTTATTCATCTATATTTGCAGATGTCTGGGGTGGGAGGAGCAAAAATCACCGACAAATGAACCACACAATGATGCAATCAATCCTGACGCCTGATTAGCCTGCCCCTCCACATGAGCTAAAAGTACCCTACTTGAAGAAAATGATAATTAGTCAATAATTGTTATCAATTTAGCACATTTACTTCTTTATGTGAATAGAAATGGGGCTGTTTCTAGGAATCTGTGACTCTGTTGCAAACTCAAAATGTATTCATTTACACCCTGTTGGGGGAAAGGAAAAGAAAAGGAATGGGATTCTGTGGATGTTACAGAGAAATAAAAGCTAATGTTCCACAACTACTTGCAGATATGAAGAAGAGAAAATTGAAAATTATTTAAAACTCATGAAAATACCAAGTGTCCTGGGCTTTGTTCTATGGTAGGTTTGTTTCTATTTCTGCAAGGAAACACAAAGGCAAGCATAAGAATTCTGCAATTTTAGTATTGCATGCATGGTTGAAGCTGTATTACTGAAAACAGGTGAGGAAATTTACAAGCTTAATTGCAATGCAAGGACCTGAGACAGATCTGCTGTCAATCTAGAAATGATAAGCAAAGCATTAGAAACAGCATCTGTAATAATGGCTCGCTCATATTAACTGAATTAAAATGTGATGAATATGGTAATCCTAAGACCAGTGTTAAGTGATGCAATTAACGACGTACATAATTAGGACCATTATTAAAGAAAACATCACAAAACTAGAATCAGTTTTATGTTGACTGATTAGAGTGTCCTGTAGCTAGATGTAAACCCAGAAACTAAAGCAAGTCGAAGAAGTAGGACCAAAGCAAGGGATCAAAAAAACTGTCGGGGGTGACGAGGAAACCCGGAAGATGACAGGTCAGTAGCTGGCTTAGTAAGCAATGGATCTGGTTTGAGCAGGGGAGTGGCACTCCTGAGTCAGTAGGTCCACAGATAATTCAATAATGAAATACTTAGTGTGTTGATTGATTTTATATTACTATACTTATAGTATAATCCTTAGAGTCATTTAATAAAGATCAAAAGAAGATAAATAATTGGAAACAAAATACAATAACTAAATCCATGGTAAATAAAAGTACCAAAACTGGGAACTGGGGTCTGGGCTCAGTGGTTAAGAGCACTTGCTATGAAAACCTGCATTCATTCATTCATTCTTCATTCAAATCTGCAGCCCTCATGTAAAAGCTGGGCATAGCGACTCTTGGCAGCAATCCTAAGACTAAGGGAAGGAGACAGGTGGATCCCTGAAGCAGAGGTGGTAAACTTCAGATTCAATGAGAGTCCTCGCCTTGAAAAAAAGAAAGTAGAAAGGAATAGAAGAAAACACCCATCAACCCCCTCTGGCCTCTTCACACTTACACATACACACACACACTTTTTTAAGTACCGGAAGGCAAGGAAGTCATAGACTGTGCTGGCTAGTTTTATGTCAACTTAATACAAGCTAGTCATCAGAGAGATGGGATAGCCTCAATTGAGGAAATGCCTCCATAAGATTAGGCCAGCCGTTGGCATTTTCTTAGTTGATGATTTATGTGTGGGAGGCCAGCTACCTCTGAATGAAGCCACCCCTGGGCTGGTAGTCTTGGGTTCCATAAAAAACTAGGCTGAGAAAGTAATGAGGAGCAAGAGAGTAAGCAAGAGGGAAGCAAGCCAGTAAACAGCACCCCTTCATGACCTCTGCATCAGCCCCTGCCTCTAGGTTCCTGCCCTGCTTTTACTGACTTCTTCCATGGGTGAACCTTTCTTCCCCAGTTAGCTTTTGGTCAAGGATTCATCACAGCAATAGAACTAACCTAACTAAGACATAGTCCACAGTATGCTCCCCTGTGTTTGCACAATGGAAAGTCCTTGCTCCAGGATGTACATCACCAGTACCTCATCCCCCACCGGCTTTCAGGCCTTCAGAGTCAGATTTGAGCCATTGTCCTAGGCTTCTAGATTACAAATGGCAGATTATGAGACTCAACCTCCATAATCTTATTAGCCAATTTTTTTTTACAATAAATTTCATTCTGTGTGTAACTCGTTGGTTCTATTTGAAAGTTTTGCATCAAAACTAGCCAAGAAATTGAGTGACTCTATTTTATTGCTCCCTCAATCCTTCCAGTAACCTCAGGATATAATTAGCCTAATATATATGGGCTGTTCATTTACTATTGCAGACCCAGACAATCTTACAGATATACTTACATGTACCAAATATGCACACCCTCAATACAAATCTTGTACAATGGTAGACATTCCTTTAAAAGTAAATGTATGAGTCTTCTCTTTAAAATACATCATGTTATGGTCTACCTGGCAATGACACCCCATGGTTTGGACAAGTCTTCTAGAGATAGCTCTTCTTGTTATCATTATATACTTCTAATTATAAACCCTGACATCCAAAATATTTATATGATTGATAAAAATTCTCCTGTACAATAAAACCATATATGTATATAAGTAATAAAAAACAGTTTGAACAGGTTGTACTGATACATTAGGCATATGTGTGTGTGTGTAAAACAATGAAAATTAAAGAAAAAGAAGTCCAAAATTTGTGGGGGACAGGATGGGGCATGCATGGAGGGTGGAGATCAAAGAAAGGGAAAGTATTTTTTTTTTTTGATTTTTTGATACAGGGTTTCTTTGTAGCTTTTGCTTTTTGTTTTTGTTTTTTGTTTTTTGTTTTTTCGAGACAGGGTTTCTCTGTGGGTTTTTTGGAGCCTGTCCTGGAACTAGCTCTTGTAGACCAGGCTGGTCTCAAACTCACAGAGATCCACCTGCTTCTGCCTCCTGAGTGCTGGGATTAAAGGCATGCACCACCACCGCCCAGCTAAGGGAAAGTATTTTTAAAGATGGAAATGAAAGTTGTTTTCTGTTCAGCTACACCTAAAATCAAATGATGCTACAATGTAACTTTTAAAAATCTATAAAGTATTTATGTATAGTTCATTATAATATCCATCAATGAGACCAGTCTCTGTAAATGTTTCTTATGACAAGTTACGCTCTAATTTGTATGTGTTGCCAAAACCTAACATTCTATCCCTTTTGTATACGTACAGATGCCTTTCTTTTCTGACTCCCCTGCTTTGGTTCATTTCACACAGAAACAATTTGCTTTGTAACGTGCACAGATACATCTTAAACCTTACTTGCTTTTAAAGGCTCCACAGCAACATTGTGCCATCAGAAGTTAACACATGGAATACACTTTCTGGAATTCACGTCTTACGTTGTCACTTTTAAAGTCCCTATGCAATTTTCTAACACATAAGGATATTTAACTTCACCAACAAACTATAATCATAAGAAGTCCGTGGGTTCAAAGGTCATTTATCACTTCCATTTTTATCACAATAAAACAAACTGTAAAGTGCTGACGTGGAAGAGAACTTTGAAAGTAATCAAAAAGATGTCCATAAACCTTCTTTTTTAATTTTAAGATGACAGTGACTATGTTCCTTAGTGTTTCCCCTGCATGTGACCCTGCTGACGGAGTCAGAAGTCCTGGAACTGGAGTTACAGACCAGTGTGAGCTGCCAAGTGGGTGTTAAGAACTGAACGAGAGTCCTCTGGAAGAGTAACCAGTACTCTTAACCGCTGAGCCATCTCTCCAGCCTCCCGACCAATCTTCTTATCCCCAACCAATCAAATTATGGAGAGACTTCTCCCCAGTCTGATGGTAGGTAGTACAAGAGAAATGGCTGATGCTATTGAACAATTTCTCAGGTGAGTTTGTCAAGCTTCATGAAGTAAAAAACATCCTTTAGTGTGTTCTTGTCAGCAACATTCATTGTCCACACTGTTCCCAGTGTAAAGGCTTTGATGTCATTCTCTGGTGTCCTTCTGTGATTTTAAACATGGCTGTTGATCTCTCTTTTTCTTTCACCCTTCTCTATGTTCCTCTCTCTTTTTCTGTCTAAATAATTCTGTGCAGTTTGGGGAGTTCTTATAACTCAAGATTGTTTTGAATTCTTATCATTTTACTTACACTGTTTCATAATTTTTTTCTACTAATTTTGGCTCTTTATTTGGCCAGAGTTCAAGTTAACATTTTAGTGACGCGGATTATTTCCTATTGTTGACAAAGCATAAACAATTCTTGAAATGGTCCACTCATGTTGGCCCTTTTATGTTTTGGTTGTTGCTTTGTTTTGTTCCTTTGGGTGCTACTTCATGGGTGGAAAGATACATCTATAAAGTGATCTTCCCTCTTAGGATCCTACAGGGAGAATAATCATCTGTCCTTAGAACTTCAAACCCTGTAGACTGTCTACCTTTGCCAGTTTTAATACTGCATACATTGAGAAGTTTCCCTTTTGCTATGGAACAATCTTTGTACAGTGTAAAGATGTGATAATCTCATTGTTAATAAAGAGCTGATTGGCTGGTGGCTAGGAAGGAGTTTTGAAGCAGAGAGGATGCTGGGAAGAAGAAGGGCAGAGACTCAGGAGACACCATGAAATGCAGAACTAGCAGGATGGGAAGTATGTACATGAGGTAAATGATGCTCAGGGCAACACATAGAGGAATAGAAATGGGTTAATTTAAAATGTAAGAGGTAGCTAGCAACAAGCCTGAGCTATTGACTGAGTGTTTATAATTAATATTAAGCCTCTTTGTGGTTATTGGGGAGCCGGCTGATAAGACAGCAAAGTCCACCTACACCATTTTCTGCCTCTGACTCCGTTGCTTTTGTTCTGACTTTCTCATGTGCTACGGGTAATGTGCCAGTGTGGCTGTATGCATCAGCCTTAGCTTTCCTTTTTAAAGAATGATGCTTTGAAGTCAGAGGCAAAATAGATGCAGATGGAATCCCATCATGGATGGGGGAGGGGCTATGAGGTCCCACCTCTCCCTGAGGGAAAACTGACCATGAATGGTTGATAGAGGAGGAGATGTTATTTTCTTCAGTGACACAACCACTGATAAGTTGCCCTTACACACAAATAAATTAATTAATTAACGTAACGATTGTAATTAAAACTGAATAGGTCATAGCATAGCCAGCATTTATTTTTAGTGCCCAAAATATTTCATCTCAATGGATACTTATTTAATTATAATGATGTCAACCAATCAGCCAGTTGGAATTAATGTTTGCAATCCTAGAAGAGGGTTCATCAAACTCCTCCCCTCAAGGCTCAGAGATCTATGCAGAAGAGGAGGCAGAAAGATTGTAAGAGCCCGAGGTGAAAGAGGGCTCCAAGGTAATAGCAGTGCCTGGCAGACACAGCTGTATTGATGCACATATGAACACCTAGACACTTGGTAGCATGAACAAGACCTGCATGGGTTCAAGCCAGGCAGGGTCTCAGCACTGATAGGGGAAGTAGATGCAGGATCTCACCTCAACCAAGAAGCTTCTTGGAGATGACACCCATTGGCAAAAGGAAAATTAGTTCTTTGAAAGGAGTGTCTCTGGGTATATTAGCCACACTCCAGGAGTAGTTGGCCAACACAAAAGGAACACCATGTTTTTTTGTCGTAGATTTTTTTGTTTCATTTGGGTTTGTTTTGACATTTTATTTTTTTCTTATTAGTTTTTCATTGGTTTTGATTATTTTTTTTTTGTGTGTGGTCTTTAGAAAGAACATAATGTTTGCTGGGTAAGGAGATAGAAAGGATCCGGGAGGAGTTTGGAGGAGGGGAAACATGATCAAAGTACATCTTACCAAAAAATTATAATAAAAAGGTAAAAAGAAAAAAAAGTAATGCTCCCACTATCTTCCAGTTTGGCTCGACTACCGCTTTAACATATGCCCCCCTCCCCCGTCTATTTTAACTCTCTTTGTTTAAGGCCCTGTGTAGCTTAAGTGAACTCTCAAATGTCGGTGTCTAAAGGAAATGTGCTGTGGAGATCAGTAATGAGCAATATAATGTGCTCCAGGGACTGCTCACTGTTCGACTGTTGTTGTATTAGCTGTGGGTGTTAAAACATCGAAAGTGACATAGACTGAACTACTTGAATCAGATTATCGAAGAAATATCCCTCCATTTAATAGATTTATTCACAGAGTATGGAAGGGTACTTCTTTATTCGCTCTCTGTGACAAGAGTCATTTCTCTTAGAAGGAAATATCCTTGGAATGATGAAGATCCCGAGGCTGCCTATTTTCCACAAGCCCAAAGTTTTCCTTATGAAACAGCTTTGTAATATACTCGGTCGCAGTGGTGACATAGATCTCCATTAAACATCTAACTCCTTTCTTAGACCCCCACAAACTATTTTATTTTTTGCACTTGTAGGGGCATTGAAAATCTACTTTTATGCATGGACAGAGTATAAGAAGTAATACAAGCCAGGCAGTGGTGGTGCACACCTTTACTACCAGGGCTCAGGAGGCAGAAGTTGGCGGATCTCTAAGTTTGAGGCCAGCCTGGTCTACAGAGAGCTCCAGGACAGCCAGGGCTACACAAAGAAACCTGGTTTCAAAAACAAACAAACAAAACAAAACAAAAAGATATAATATAATAAAGTATGTATTTAAGTCTTAGTTCCCAATCTTAATACCTACACCATCTCCGAAGCTCTCTGAATTTTCAGTTCTCTAACCTACGAAAGTGTTCATGGGCTCTTGCTTATTAGGCTTTGTAGAAGGAGTTGAAGCAATCTAGCCGAAAACTCTCCATAAATATCCATTCTCTTCTTAACGGTCCTCAAAGAAAATGATTTGTGTTCAAAAAATAAATGTCAAAGATCATCTGAAATAGGGATGGCCTATTTTTTTTGCAAACAAGCTATAACAGCTTGCCTCTGTAGTGGTACTATGTAAGCGGCCATAAGAAATGTGTAAAGAATGTAGAGTCTGTCTGGGGGGCAGCACATGCCTTTAATTCCAGCACAAGTGAGGCAGGACAGGTGATTCCCTGAGTTTGAGCACAGTGTGGTCTACAGAACAAATTCTAGGACAGCTAGGGTTACATGAAGAAATGCTGTCTCAAAAAAAAAAAAAAAACAATAAACAAACAGACAAATAAATGCATTTTGTTAAAAGGGTTATGTGTACTTTAATTTTCAACTTCGTATTTCCCCTAAACTGTTCTGATTTTTCAAACAACTTTATTTATTTGTGTGTGTGTGTAGCCAGAGGATAATCGTGTGGACTTGCTTCTCCTTTCCACCTCTTAGTGGGTTTCGGGGATTGAACTCGGGTCTCCAGGCTTGCACAATAAATGCTTCTCAGCCACTGAATCAGCTCTCTTCCAAAATACACATAAGTATGTAGGAATGGATACAAGCACAAGTCAATCTAGGTTTGGGCCAGGAGCCATAATTGAAAAACCCCTGCTAAAGTATCAATAACAAAGTAATCAAAAGATTATCTAGCTAGGCAGGGTAGTATATGTCTCTCGGCTAAACACTCAGAGGCAAAGGTAAAAGAGTCCTTTGAGTTTGAGGCCAGCATAGTCTTCAAGTCCCATACAATTAAAAAAAAAATAGTTAAAGCCCTGACAGCAGAAATTTGTGCATAGCAGGGTGGGTCAGCCTTGCTTCCTGTCTATCATCTACATCCCTAAAAAAGCTTTAGTCCCACAGGGCAGAGAAACCTGCTTGCTCTTTGGGCTGAGGAGGAAGGAAGACTTGATTGGGGGAGGGGGAGGGAACGGGAGGTGGTGGCGGGGAAGAGGCAGAAATCTTTAATAATTAAATTAATTAATTAATAAAAAAAAAATCCCAGAAAAGGTGTGTTAAAGAGAAGTTGCCTTCTGAGTCAAATAAAATAAGTTGCAAACTTAAAAAAAAAAAAAAAAAGCTTTGGTCCATCTCAATGCCTCTTTCTCATATCTCTTGCAGCCTTTATGCCTTGTACTGTTTTAAGGGACTGTTGGTCAGTGTTTTAGTAAAATTCAAACTCCAAGGTATGAGCAGAGAGGAAGATGTTGAGGATGAAATGCCTCCCTCCCTCCTGGCTACTTACAGCCTATTCCCTTCCCCACCGATGCCTAGGAACCTCTGTATGTAGTTCTAGTGGAGTGATGGGCATGTGTTGGGAAAACACCTCCAACCCTTGCCCTGTGTGGTCTTAGGTCACGTCACTTACAAATACCTAGCTTTTTATGAGCAAGCCAAGAACCTTGAAATGAAGAACCATGGCATGCAATCGATTTAGAGTTTCGCCAATAAATTATATACAACAATAGAAGAGTGGGGATAAAATGTTGAAGATATATATTAGACAAAACAAACATTTTAAGAAAAAATAGACACATTGAAACAAATAGCTTGTGTTCCAGGACTTCTCAGCAAGATAATTCATAGAATGAGGATGCCCTGAACTTTTATGTGACCTCAGAAGCATATGTTATACATTGCTATCTCTAAACCTTAGGACTAAAATCAGCATTCAATTCTCTTGCATATGTCCAATTGCCTGTATTCTGATTCAGCAGGAGGGATCCACTCTCCGGCATATGGAAAGAAATGGCACGTCTTTCTTGTTGAGGTGGGCCTTCTGGTCTGTAGTCATCCCTGTAGCGAACCAGGAGGAAAGGGGCGGCCGTGAAGTGGTCCATTTCGCTTCCCTCTTACCAGAGGCTGTAGATATCTGGATCGGGAGTGAGAGATGGAGGAAGGCTCAAGGAGTGCTGCTCTCTCTTCTTGCTGGCAGAGGCTTCCAACCTCGTTCCAAAGAGAGGTGCTAGGACTGGAATCATCAGTGGAGCAATCTGAGAAGGCAACGAGACAGTTGCTTTCTCGGTAACGCAAACGGGAACAGAGGTTTTGCGTCCTCCTTGCAGGGGAAGATGTCTAGTTGTAAATTATCACTATAGCAAACCACGGGAGACGACACAGAGAGATGCAGCTTCTTTCTTAGGTACAGACAGGTCCCTGGCTTCCCTCTGAGAGATTGTATCTATCTCAGGAGCAAGCCAAGGAAGGAGATGCTGAGCGTGCCATCCTCCGATATGAATTGGCAGACGATTCTCCAGCCTCTCCCCGTGAGAAGATTACGAAGCTGGATATGTCACTGGCTTAAGCCAAGGATGAAGGCAAGGATGGTGCCATGCATCCTAGTTAGACTGGAGTGATCCTTTTCTTATTGTTGCATAGGTGCTCAGCTACTGACTCACTAGAATCTGGAGATGGGGATCTACTGGAGATGCCTATGGGTAGACCCTTCCTAGGGGGTCCAGGGAAGTTGAGAAGACTATAGACGGAACCTATGACTGCGGGAATGATTTCTCAACATCAAATACAATAGCTTCAAAGACAGAAAATATACAAGCAGTGCTCATTCACATAAAACTATAAACACTAACAACAGAATCGAAAGACTTTCCATGGTCATAAATTGGAAAACAACACTGGTAAAGTCAATCACCTCCCCCCTATAAATTGATCTGTCAATTAAGTGTAATCCCAGTAAAAATCCCAGTAATCTTTTTATTTCAGAAGAAATTAAAAATCAGAGTCTGGAGTTTGTATAGACAAAGTTTAAATGTTCATGCTATAAAATCTTCTTGGATAAAATTTTTACAACTTTGTGCTAGTAAACTATTTTATATAATATATATATATTACATATATATGAAAAGAGCATGAATCACAAAAAAGCCAACAGTGCTGGGGAAGCGGGTTGGCTGTTAAGAGAACGTGTTGCTCTTTCAGAGGAGCTTAGTTCGATTCTGATAGTTCACAAGCTCCTGTAACTCTAGTGCCTGAAATCAAAGCCTTCCTCTGAAGGTGTCCTGAAAATTAAGGCTTCCATGTGCAAGTGAATTAAACTATACAGTTTACTTGACGGAGAATACCATTCGGCCATACAAAAGCAAAACATCACTGATGCTTGTACTACTGGCAGTAAATCTCAAGACGGTTATACTAAATGCAAGATGCCAGACAGTAATGAATGGCCTTTATCTTTGCATTTATATGGATCTTATTTCCATTTGCCTTCTGAAAGGGGCAAAATAAGTCTTTGTGAATAGAAAATAAGTCAGAGACTGGTCACCTGAAGTACTTGGACTGAGCAGGGAATTATCAATTGCAAAGAATTCAAGGGAACATTATAGGATTATAAAAATACTGTATACCTCATGTAGGCAGACCGGTGGTTATTGGAATTTGCCAAACTTCACACGGATACATTGTATTACAGATTAATTATACAGAACCTAATATAATATATAGAACCTAATGCTTTGGATCTGAAAGGTCCTCACAGGCTCCTGTCTTTAGTACTCGCTCCCTAGCTGATGGCACTATTTTAGAAGGCAGTGCAACTTTTGCATGGCGGAACCTGTAGGAGGTAGAACCCAACCAGTAGAAGTAGTTCGATAGATACAGGACTTTGAAGCTGACGTCTAACTCCTGGTTCTCATGCTGTCAGTTTCCTGCTCCATTATGTTGTGAGCTTCTGCCCTCTGCCACAATCTCCCACCACCACGGGCTGAGCTTCCTGCCTTCCCTGACATGATGGGCTGAACCCCCTGAGTTCATGAGCCAAATTAAATGTTTCCTTCTTTAGATAGTTCCTGGCAGATATTGTGGCCACAGTGATGCAAAAATCACTAACAATAACACTTAACTTTATAATCTAACCTTTTTTGTTGTTAGTTACTTATAGAAATAACAGAGTTGAAATTTTTACCTTCTTTGCCTTCAAGACAACTCCTAGGCAAACTGATAGAAGATATATAAGCCCATGCATGCTAAGGTCTGTTACAGTTTTAATGAGGTCAGAGATTTGCCTCCACGGAGCCTTTTGACTCAGACTGAGCAGTCTCCGCTATAAGACTGAGACAAGCTGAATTCCAGACTGAGAACCAGGAGATGCAGAAAGTCTAATCTGCAAACGAAGGCCTCAGATGAGTGCTAGGTATAGGCCAAGCACAGGAGGCTGTGGTCTGTGTCACCAATGGGCTGTGGTTGCTTATGCAGAACAATGGAACAGGAGCAAAGGCGGGAGTATCACTTGAGTAGCATCGTGACCTAGTATCACTGGAAAGATGGAGAGCACAGGGGCAACCAAAGAACGTAAGTGATTGACAGAAGATCATATGGATCCTGAAGGTCAGAGTTGCCTCGGCTGACCCTTGGGTTAAACTAGGTATTGGAGTAAAACAAGAGGGGAAGATAAGAATCCTACCTCAGAGTTCCATGGACAGGTGAAAGCAAGGCGACCAGAACTTCTGTGAGAATATTTACATGGAAGGTCTGAAAGGGTAAGTTTGTTTTGAACCCCAAAAGGAAACAATGCTGGAGTGTTGAATGGTACAGATATTTTTACTTGTGCCACAACTGATTCAGGAACCCCCCTCCCTCTATTCCTGAAAAAAATTAATGCTTACAACTGAGCATAGTAGGGAAACAATTAAATGGGGAATGAGCTCGTGTGCACACACAACAGTGATGGTTACCATAGGAGGGAGAAAGAGGGCTTCAGAGAGGGACAGAAGGACAAGCAAGGGGTGCAGGTGTGAGTGGCAGAGAAATGAAGGGAGTCAGTTATAACAGTGCGCTGTATTTTGGGTACCAAACACAACCTTGGGATTCAAACACAGAGACACTTGCTATTAACGGGATATTTTTTTCTCCTCTTTTCCTGTCACACATTTCTGAATATGTCTGAACGTGGCTCCAGAATAGATTGCTTCAGGTGCGATTATCACATTTTAAGAAGTCAGCTGTTATGGTCTTAAGGGGGGAATTGCTTTCTCAGCTCTTTTGTGGCAATGGCTCTATTTAAAAGTGATTGCTTTTCAGTGATAAGAAGAGGAATCTTGGTTGCCTTATTTTAAGCGCTTACTGGACTTTATTATGCTTTTACATAACTGACCATTTTTGTTGTTGTTGTTGTTGTTGTTGTTGTTGTTGAATTCAAATCTCCTACTCACTCCACTAAGGATATAAATTGAACCTTTTGCCAAAGCACCGCGCACCTGTCTAAAGATGTTTGTTTGTTGTTATGATTGTTGCCATTGTTTAGATCAAGGTCATGACAAATCATCCAGGCAATTCCTCTTCCTTAATCCTCTGGAGTAAATGGGGTTACGGATGTGTCACATGCCATAGCGGACTGTGAAGATATGCTATTTTGCAAAAGTGAAAACAAGTTTTGTTGAATCCGGTAGGAACAAGATAAGATCTAGTTAGCATTTTTTAAATGAACTTCGTGTGAGACCCAGGAGGAATGGCTGCTGAGGCTCAGACAAGTCTTTTGGAATGGGATTTTGGAAAAGGGAGGAAAAGGAAGTCATTCCACTTCAGAAGCTATCGCAGAAGCAAGGTGAAGAGTACCAACTAAATTAAATACATACACATATTGTATATGTGAAAACCTTACTAGCATGTGTTCAGTGTATAACATTTTTCTTTTACAGACATATAACTATGTATGCAAATATCTGGTCAATAATTATCACCCGACCATACCCTTTACATGGCAATGTCACCACTATATGGAAAAATTGGTTTGTTTGCTTCAGATTCGGACAACAAAGCTCCAGAAACATAAGAAGTTAGTCGACATGAATCTACTATCTCCTACCAGATGTCAACTCTCACAAGCCTGGAGGCAGCCTTTGAGACTTTCTCTGTAGACACCATTAATGTTATCAACATTACTTCGCCTGTACTGTCTGACTCCATCCAGGTCTAGACTCATCCCAATTATATTGAGTGTAGTCGGGTAGATGTGGCCTTTTTATGTGACCACTTACAAGTTAATGGGTAACAGTAGCTTAACTGATTTTCATAGACAGTGAAGCACTGAATGTCTCATCTTCTGCCCTGTTCCCTTGAGGTGGAAAATATAATAATAATTTGTTAGACTTAACCTACTGGGCAATTCCACACTAGAATTAAAAGACAGTTACTGGGCTGTGGAGATCTGAATGCATATCCTAGTCCCGTCCCCACCCCCACCCCGTGTGCCCTTGGTGAAGACCTGATATTTCATGTTTCTACTCTGTAAAATAGAGACCATATCATCTATTAATAAAGGTTTGAACGGATGAAATGAGCAAACGTACACAAAACACTCAACAGGATTTTTGAAAACAGCCAATTCACATAGATATTAAAAATCTTTTTTTGTTGTTGTTGTTTTTTTGTTTTTCGAGATGGGGTTTTGTTGTAGCTATTGAAACCTATCCTGGAACTAGCTCTTGTAGACCAGGCTGTAGTTCGAGGCCAGCCTGGTCTACAAGAGCTAGCTCCAGGACAGGCTCTAAAACTACAGTGAAACCCTGTCTCGACAAGCAAAAAAAAAAAAAAATTACAAATAGTTTTATACTTAGAGATTAATTATTAATACCAAAGGTAATTTATTTTGAAGTAATATAAGTTTATAGAAAAATTTTATGAAGATAAAAGGATCATAGTTTCCCGGTATTATTAGTACTCTGACAGTCAATATCCTGGTTGTTTAATTTCATTGCTTTCCTATACTACACAGTACTTTCCTTTCAGACATAATAGTAGTCACACTGATCACAGAATTTTATATCTCATTTATTAGATTAATTTTTCAATGCTTACTAATCACATTTTAATAGCCAAATTGCTATCTCTACCAGTAGGGATAATACTTTAATAGTGCCTGTTTGACATTTTCCTTGCCAGATAGACAATTTGGTTGTTTCTATGTTTTGAACATTGTAAGTAATTATATAAAAAGGCACTGCCATCGTATATAATGTTTAATTTTGCTAGGTTCATGAAAGTCAAAGTGGACTTTCTAAAAATGTATTCACAAATTGTTTTTCAAAAGGATGTTTTGCTAATTGTGTTTCAATTGCTGTGACAAAGCACAATGAACAGGGCAAACTCTAGAAGAAAGAGTCAGCTGGGAGCTTGCGTTTTCGGAGGGTGAGTTCATGGACATCATGGTGAGGGTCGAGGCAGAGGCAGGGAGGCATGGCATTGGAGAAGTAGCTGAGAGCTTACATCTGATCATCAAGCAAGAGGCTGAAAGAGAGACACTAGGAAGGGTGTGGGTTTTGAGCCCTCAAAGTCCACCCCTGGTGACATCTTTCTCCAACAAGTCCACACCTCCTAGTCGTTCCCAGTTCTACCAACTGGGAACCAAGTATTCAAATATGTAAGCCAATGGGTGGACACCATTCTCATTCAAACCACCACAGACATAAAAATTTCTGCTGAGACTAATTCTGATTATGTCTGAGCTTTAAGATTCATGAAGCTCAGATAAAAGTTGAAGTTAAAGGGTTTTTGAAGAAGCTTTCATTGCCTCTGCTGTCCCTTATACTTGGAAGGAGAGCAGTTGTGTATTCTTCACAGCTGTGTCAAAAACTGTTCTGAGATGTTATTATAAACATACCTAGTCATCCTGAAATACTTCCAGAGTAAGGTGGGCTACAATTACACAGACAATTCATTGGTCAAGTACAAGTGATGTTGCTAGAATCTCTTAAGGACTTTTGGCAAACAAGATTATTTTAAGGCTATACTTTGTACTTTAAATGTCAGTTGGTCCTGAACCTCATTTGTGTTTGATATTTTTTAATAGATCCCTATGGAAAAAAATGCTACTTTAATGCCACAGGTATATGATACCAAGTTGGCATTGTACATCAAACCACCACTTTGAGCAACATACGAAAGTAGATCATCAGAGCCAGGTGGTGGTGGCACACACCTTAAATTCTAGCACTCGAGAGTCAGAGATAGGCATCTCTCTGTGAGTTCAAGGCCAGCCTGGTCTACCAGAGCTAGTTCCAGGACAGGCTCCAAAGCTGCAGAGAAACCCTGTCTCAAAAAAACAAAATAAAAAGAAAAGATTATAAAGGGAAAAACACTTGCACAATGGAACCCAACAGTATCGCTCCTACAAATTCATTCTAAAGGAAAAAGGCTTGTTAAAGATAGATGTGTGAAAACAGCTTAGAGATTCAACAATATAGAAAGCACTGGGTGATCTGTGGAATGTCGAACGAGCACTGGAAGAGATGTACATTTGTAGTGCATTCCTGAATGGGATCTACAGTTCTTTTGCTACTAACAATTCTCAAATTAGCCTTTACCATATCCTGGGAACGCCAAGCTCATCTTTTTTTGATATAAAGATCTCTATACTTCATGGAGGAGCTGCTAAAAATAATTCTCAATAGAGCTGAGGGTAACTGTTACAAACATACTGTTAAAAATGATTTCAGGAAAATACATTTTGACAGGGGAAAGGTTGCCTTTCATCCTTTTTGTGTCCTGATTCAATGGCAGTTCAGACTACAGTCAGAGAGGATTTGAGCAGAATAGAAACTAATTCAGAACCTCAGTATAAAAGATGGTTTTAGTGATGGCAAATACCCTATGGTCTGTGGAAAAAATGTGGTCTTATTTGTTGAGGTATTATCTAGGTAAATTCAACATAAAACACTTACACTTTAAAACTATGAGTTAATGTGGCATATATCCTATTCATTAAAATTGTAATTATCATAATGGAATAAAAAGATAGTAAAAATCATAGTTATGTAAAACATGTAATAATTATATAAAACATGATGTGTTATCTGATAAATACATTAAATGGTTCCAGTGACTGATATCCGAGTTAAATATTTTACTTTATTTTGTTAAGGGCTTCATTCAACAACATGTCTTTATTTAATCATTCAACCATCATAGATTTGGAGCCTACTACTATATATAAGCATTGGTCCCTATCACCTGATTCTGCTTCTATTTTCCAATGTATATGCTTCAGGGCAGAAGCGAACTTTAATACAGTCAAATCAAAAGTATAATTGGGGCCAGGTGTGGTTGCACATGCATATAAACCAGTTCTTATGAGCTGGAGGCAGGAGACTTGCCCCAATTTTTAGTACACCTTAGTCTACGTAGAGAGTTCCATGCTAGCCATGCTACATAGGTATGGCTGCTTCAAAACAAACAATATGTCCGTGTGTGTGCGCGTACATATGTGTGTGTTGTGTATGCATACATATATGTGTGTGTTCATGCATGAGTATGTGGTGTATACATACATGTACTTGTGTGCTCATGCATGTGTATATGTTGTGCGTACATACATATCTGTGTGCATGCATGTGCATGTGTTTTACATATACCCATGTGTGTATGTGTCATATATACATGCATATATGTATGTATTTATATTGGGGGACAAAGCTGTCATATAAAAATCATATAAAATACTATAAAATCTGATATTTCAAATTCTGTCACATGACCCTTACATATTTGCATTAATACATGTGAGTTTCATATACACAAACACCAAAAGAACTTCTGAAATATTATTTTTATAAATGATGTTCATAAACCAAGAGAAGAGGTAAGGGCGATGGTATACCTTCTTACTCTTAGCACTCGGGAGGCGGAAGCGTGTGGATCTCTGTGAGCTTGAGAGCAGATGCCTCTGCATAGTGGTTCAAGACTAGCCAGGCCTACATAGTGAAACCCTATATTAAAGCTGGGAGGGACGTAGGGAGAAAGGCAGACTAAAACAAGGGGATTAACCACTTGCAGTGGTTTTCACGTATCTTGCTAGCCTAGCGGTTACTTTTCAGAATTAGCTGCAGAAAGGCAGCTGTGCGACGCTACTGAACCCATTTGAGAAATTATTTCAAATGTATAAGACGTGTCTCGCAACCATTGATTTTGTTGCATTTGGGCCCTGAAATATGGTTACCTCAAAACCTTCCAGGTCTTCCTTCAGAGCAGCTCCTTTCCTCCCTGGTGCCTCTCTTAGTAGCTGCAGGCTTTGCTGTACGAGCTTGTAACCCGCCCCACGCCATCATCAAGGACTGTGAATCTTTAACAGGGTGCCTTGAAACTTCAGCCGCAAGGCTTGTATGCTTGCTTAGGAGAACGGGGCAACACACTGCCACAAGTATAAGAGCGAACGGTCTGTGTGTGCCAGCAAGCCGCAATTAACGGTGAAGGCAACCAGAACGCACCGAGGTGCTCAGTAGCCTGTGGTTTAGTCCATTTCACGACGGCTGAAAGGAGAGGAGCGGCGAGAAACTACTTTGTGTGATTAAAGGAAAAAGAAAATCCATACTTGGCCACACGGGAATTTCTCACGTGCTTCCTTAATGAACACAGAGAGAAGTTGAGAGATACTTTTAAGCTGTTAAAACGACTACCACGCTCTCTTTGGGGAGGGAGAGTATGAATTTCCTAATTTCATCAGGGCCCATTAAGGACTTCAGCTCCTTCCTTTTTAGCGGAGGAAGAGGATGTGCTCTGCTTGCGTTGCTCTGTGACTCCACAAAGCGGGTGGGATGAGAAATGGCTTGCGATCAACACCACGGAAAGAAATGGAAGAAAAGCGGCTCCTCCTTGAACTGATTCCTTGCTGCCCGATTTCTAAAAGCTACATAAAGGCTGGTGATTTATTATAATGGAACACACTTATGAGTGAGCATTTCCTAATAACTGGGAGGTTATCTCTTCTCCTAGAATTACTTTTTCCCCGGGTGCCATAGAGTCCACCGAAGACTGTACACTTGTACATCAAGACAGAGATGAGAAAATATCATGCGGGGTTTATCCTCTCTCAAATACTCTTTTTCTGCAATTTTAAAATTGGAGTTCCTTACCCAAATAACTGAGGCCAAAAGAAGGAAGAGGTTCCATATCCGGCAAGCAGACAAGATCTAGGAGATCATTTTTGAAAGTGGACTAGATTGTTCCACGCTCAAGCAAGTTGAGATCCAGCATCAGAAAGAGAAAGGGAGAATTGGGGTGAGGGAATGTATAAGGCTCTTCAGAGCAGAAAACCTTGTATAGCCTGTAGCTGTGCTCTTGCGCAGCCCCAGGGAGGGGCTGACTTTTGGCGGACTTTCTCAGGGGCGGGGTTTGGAATGGGAGGAGTCAGACCAGAGTGTGGAATGGGTCCCCTAGTTGGAGATCCCCAACATCAGAACCCTTTTGGGTATATATGGATGGTGTTTGTTTAAAGTTGTCATGAATGTATAGTTAAATATCTATTTAAAAAAACATAAATTGAAGTTTTCTATACACTAATTAGTCATCCTGAATAAGGAAGTTTATTTCTTACTTGACAATTGATTCATACAACTGTAAGTTTTGAGTTTATTTACTGTGGCTAATATTTAGCAATTAGTCAGGTTTTTTTTACTAAAATTTAATACCCTTTATAATTTTTCAAAAATAAAATTAATAGTTCCAAAAAGCAAATTTAATATTTTTAAACAGTTTGAATTAATATAAATAAAAATACAACTTTTAAAAATGTGTAGATTCAGTAAATACAGCTAGTGAAACAAAAAGAGAAATTTATATCCTACAAGTATTTGTTAGTAAATAAGAGGCGAGGTGTAGTCCAGGGGTTTAACATGGCTCTTAAATTCAAAATTAAAAACTAACTCAATTCCACTTTTTTCTTTTCAGAATAAAAAGTATTGTTCAGGAAGATGGCAGGGAAATGAAAAAAATTAAAACCACTAATATCATAAATTGAAAAAGAACTGGCAAAATAGAGAGATATAGTATAAATAGAGACTGTACTTTTGTTTCCCAGACACACAGTCCTTCCAGGGAATTATTATTCAGGGAATGATTTTTTATGGTTAATCTCAGAATATTACCGAGAACTAATAATAATGGACTACCAAAGCATGCATGCAAAGGCATGAAGAAAACGTGAATATAAATCTAAATAAAAGAAGCCATTCTGACAAACTGCTGTCCAGTGTATTTCCAGTTGTATGGAAAAGAAAAAAAAAACTATTTAGTTGGTAAAAGGCCAGTGGACACCAGGGGTTAGTGAAAGAGGTGGTGGGTGAACAGACCGAGATGTTTTAGGGCAGTGAAACTACTCTGTGTGTTGTAAAAATTGTTGCTAAAGGTTACTACACATTTTTCTAAACTCACAAATTTTGCATTAAGCAAAGTTAAAAGGAATACAAATTATATAGCTACTGGAATACAACGGCAATGTAGGTTCATCAGTTGTAACACACACATCATTCTTGGTGGTGGGGTGGAGGAGATGGGTTTGGGATGGATGAGTCTGCGGTGTAGGGCATATATAGGTCATCTCTGTGAACCTAAACTTGCTCTACATCAGTCTATGAGGTTACCACATGTAAACATAGTGATAATTATCAAATAAGACAAAATAATCTGAAGGGAGAGACTGGGATCCTAGAAAATATTTGTAAATTGCCGGACAATTAAAAACAAAAAACAAGACTCAATTAGATGCTTTTGAAAGAGGCACAGATTAAACCTAAAAGCAGAAACATGTTCCAAAACAAAGGCTGAGATTGTGTGCATCCTTGAAGAGGTACGGCAGGATAAAGTGAGGTGCTCCGTCAGCCTCAGCACATGAGTCACAGTGTGCTGCCTCCGGTATGAGCTGGCTTGGACGGTGGCAGGGTATCACAAACTAGGAAGTTTAAACAATAGAAATCATTTTGTCTCACTGTTCTGAAGGCCAAAATTCCAAAGCCAGACAGTCAGCTCAATTGGTTTCTTCGGGAAGCTGTGGGAAAGAATCCATTCCATACTTCCTTCCCTATTGATGTGTGTGTGTGAGTGTGTGTGTGTGTGTGTGTGTGTTATTTACAACAGTGCTTATCTTCCAGTTTAATTGCCATCACAGTCCAGGCACATTCCTCATAGAATGTAAGATCTACATTCCCATGGTCTGTCTGTCTTGTTCACAACTCTACTGTCAATCCCAATCATAATCCCAGCACCTCAGTCATGTTTCATAAAATCCTTTGGGGAGGAATATACAGTTATTTATTTACCAATACTTCAAATTAAATTATATTTGAACATATAAATATGCATGGACACACAATATGTTCAACCCATGAGACCTCTCTACCCAAAATCCAAGTCCTTGGTAGGCATCCACTTAGGATACTCCTACCCATGAAAGCAGGTACAGCCACCAAACCAAGGAAGACAGGGGTCTCAGACACTGGATATTGATGAAATACATCAGTCTTTTAAACAGAAAAAGCAGATTCTCTTTTTGAAAGGCAAATTGGTTTTATGTTCTAGAGGCTTTTGTTCTACCATTTAATGAAAAGGAGCTGAGTTATTTTAGAGGAAAAAAATGTCTTGGTTAAAAAAAAAGAGAGACAGGACTGACTTCAGAAGAAAAAGATATTTGCAAGACAGAAGGGAATGCCCTGAACAAAAGTGGGAATTCTATGGTAGGTGTCCTGGAAGGTTTGTAAACCAACTGAGAAGCAGAGCCCTGGGAGCTTGAGGGACATTCTATAGACAAAGCTGTCAGTCACAAAGTCAGAACCTTCTAATGGACCACACCAGTCCATTGGACAGCGGCCATCTTCTGATGTACTATATCCCTTCTTACCTCTAAGGGAAAGTGTTTAACTTAATTTCAAACACTAAAATAAAGTTGTTTTAGAACAAACTTAGATGTCAAAAAAGCAAGCAAACAAATGAACATACCGTGTGGCCAAGAGACTAGACTGCTTAACTTGCCTCTTCTGTAGCCAAGAGTTACAAGCGACCCACTGATCCCCTGGGATTTCAGATTGTCTCTTTCCTGTAAAAGGAGCAGAAGCAAAACGGATGTTGCATGGGACCAGGAAACTGGCACAGAGGATAGCATCTGCTGGTCAAGCTGCAGAAGATTAGGATGACAGTACTCCTTGGCTCTTAAGGCAAGTGTCTTCATACATACACAATCTGAAAGTATTTAATCAGACAGATGGTCATACCATGCTTTTGCCTGGAACAGAGGACTCATACAGGGCTGTAAAAAAAGAAACAGTCTCTAGACAACACATGATAAAGTTATGATATCAAACAGGAATGTCTGAAATTAAATAGATCTCTTACTACCCAAAACATCCAGGAGGCAGTAGGGAAACTCTCTTTCTGGTAATCTCAAATTTCAGAACAAGGTGGACAACTAAACAGGTTAGAAGTGCTCTGTAGTCTCTGTATTTTAAAGTTAATGTTGGCAGAAGGTGCCCTCCATGCCCTCTTGGGGTCGGGAGTGATGGGAACAGAGGGTTGGGAACCTGTTGAGCACTAAATCTATTTGGCAGATTCAACCCGACAACTGAAACAAATACAGACTATTTAGATGTTCCTTAGGGAAAACTATTTTCTGTATTTATATCAGAAAAAAATCCCAGTGGAGAATGACTTAAAACAAAGGAATCATAAAATATTGTCATTTCAAAATGCTCAATGAAATATGAGTTTATTTATTCACCCAACAAGTCATCACCAACTGCCTATTGCGTGCCAGCTGTGTTGACTTGTTCTCCCTTCCCATCTTACCATATTCAAAACATACCAAAGCCATTGCTTGTCTGAGTGTGCTTCTTTGGGATCACATTGACTTTCTAGAACCTATTCCCTGCTTTATGTAAGTGATTATCTGTTTCCATAACTCCTTAGCTCATTTTTTTCTTTTAAACTGGGAGAATAGATCAATAAAATAGACAGTGCACTCTACATAAGACGTATTTCTAAAGAGGGTCTGGAAAGCATATTGGAATATTTTTATCTAAACTATATACAATGCAGTAAGAGTAATAATTATTTGCCTCTGGACTTTGTAATGTTAGAAATAAGACAGATATGTCTTATCTCAATGCAATCTCAAATAAGAATTATATCTATGTGAAATCAAGAATCTCTTGTTTTCCCATCTTTGATAATTCTCAGGAAACCTTTTCATCAGTTTCCCTGCTTCGACTTCCTTTCATTTCTCTGCAGCTGGATAACTAGTTTGGACCTTTATTGCTTCTCAAGTTCAAAGGGAGACAGTGAAAATAACATTTATGGGTGGGGTGCCCTGATAGTCCAAGGAAGTTGCCCCACGCCTGCTGTACCTTCGTTTTCCTATTTGACCTACCCAACAACTCTACAAACACATTTTCAACAGCTGAAAAAGAAACTGACAGTGTAAAGGGCTTTTCCAAGTTTCTCAGACCTGGAAGGAAGAACTAACTCAAAGCCTACATCCCTATTTTTTGTTGCTATCAAAAGCCTAAGTATTTGGCTTCTTCCACAAGCCTTCATTTCTTTGCATGTTAGTGTACATTCATGCTGTGAACATGTAGTCATCTGCCACTTGTTTTTCTAAGACGTCTCTCCCTTCTTCTCTACTTTCGGTGTCCTGATCTTGTCATGTCCACTCTCTCCAAACATTTCTCTGTCCCATGGCCACCTCCTCTGAGCCCCTTGGCCATCTCCACTGTGAGGACCACAGCCAAAGTTCCCATATTGCCTGACATCTACTGTATCCCTGTCATTGGTCTTTGCTGAATGCTCTAGTCTCTTTTCTTGATACTAATGTTCTCTTTCCAAGACTTATCTTCAGCTATTTTCCATTTAGTTTACCTGGTAGTTCCTTCCCCAGCCCTACTCCCAACCTCATTGCCTGCCTGGAGAAGCTGCTCCCTGTTCACACTCATGGCACCTGAGCTATTGTGTGCTTTTCTCTAGGTTCTTGTCTTCATTTTGTTGTTGTTCTTGTTTTGTTTTTTGGTTTTGTTTTAATTTTCGAGACATGGTTTCTCTGTAGCTTTGGAGCCTGTCCTGGAACTAGCTCTTGTACACCAGGCTGGCCTTGAACTCACAGAGATCCGCCTGCCTCTGCCTCCTGAGTGCTAGGATTAAAGGTGTGCCCCACCACTGTCTGACTTGTCTTTGTCTTAATTCATCCACCTAAGCACTTTGCCTTTCTCAAACTTGTCAACTCTCAACCAGAATTTTTTTTTTTTTTTTGAGGGGCAGAGGCCTCAGGCAGGGTTTCTCTATGTAGCTCTGGTACTCCTGAAACTTGCTATGTAAACCAAGAGAACTGGTCTGAAACTCAAAGAGTCCCACACGCCTCTGCCTCCCAAGACACAGGATTAAAGATGTGTGCCACCGTGCTTGGCTGTGGTTTTGTCGTTTTATTTAAATGGGGAATCATGTAGGCCAGACTGACATTGAACTTGCTATATGGCCAATGATGACCTTGAACTTCTGACACTCCTGCCTCACACCTCAAATGTTAGTATTACAGGCATTGACCAACAACCAGCTGAGCCACATCCCCAGCCCCTCAGGCAGAATTTATCATTTTGTGATATGTCTCTGATACTTCTGTGTGTATTTCCTTTACAGACTAATGCTAGAATTTCTTGTCTACAGTTTTATTCTTAATTAAGACTATGCACAATTTTTATGAAACACATTGCGCAGCTTCTTCTATTTCAGAGGGAAGTTCTTTTGCCAATAAAACAGTTGAAAATGTCTATATAGCAAACAGCTAAAGAATCAATTAATGAGAATAATAAGTTAATAATGGAAAACGGAAACAAAATTCTTACAGTCACTGAAGTGTTTAAATAAGATTGGCTAAAAGATTGTGCATAAAAATTTCCAAATATATTTCCTCAAGTAGCTGCCCCCAAATAGCCTAACTCTGTGGGCATCAAGAATATCATGTTCTGATTTTTGATTGAGATAGGGCAGTAGGTACATCAGGAAGTGCCACACAGAAACTATTTTAAAACTTGAAACACACACACACACATACACACACACACAAATATTTCTTTCCGAATGGTCCCTTGAATAGAACATATTAATGAATCCAACTTATGACCTTCTGAAATAAGTCAAACCTTACAGTGGTTAGCAATAGCAACTCCGTCTCCTAGAAAACATTAAATCCTTTACCAAATGAGGAAATAAAATACATAAAGCACTTTATACATGTTAACAATTAACATTTAAAAGAATTAAGGAGCTTCTCCCTAAGAAGACAACACTTTATTTAGAAGCAGAGGAAAATTTGAGTTCCTAAAAGTGTCTTGACAATTGTTGCTAAAAACAAAAAGTAATAAAGGCAGAGATAGACCCTGCCAACTACAAAGGTGGGCACACAATTTCCTGGCCTTAATGATTGTATCAGGCCTTGCTTGATAGGGACACTTAATGTTCTTTTCAAAAAATGATCATATACAGTGCCTCTCTAAATACTTTTCGAGTCTCCGGAGTATTTTACCTTTAGCAGATCTCCTCTTTTTCTTTCCTACGGGGCTCCTTGGCTAAATTATATCGGGACCTAGGAGGAACAGCTCTCATCTTCTGAGCTCGCCAAGCCCTCTCCAGTCTTCTCCCAACAGCAGAATTAATTGCCCCCTAGGCTACAGTCCCACTGCGTTTACAGACCTCATTTTATAGCTGCCCTCGCTCTTTACTGTCACTATATTTACATACCTTCTCTCTCTCTAGAGCAACAGCTCCCTGCAGACAAGGACCAGTCCTAAGCTCAGGTGCTGGAGATAAACCTGGAACGTTCTCATGATGGGCTAGCAGAGGCTTGGCAGAACCCAGGGACATCCCGGGGATAGTCCTTTTCTCCGAGGGAAATTACAGCAGTAAATTTGCTTTGTCACTGGAGCTTAAATTGGAAAATCCCAGGCACTAAAATCAAAAGATAGCCAGGCATACTGGTAGTACCAGCATTTAGGAGGCTGAGGCAGGACTAGAAGTATGAGGGAAGTTAAGGTTACATAGTGAGACGTTTTCTCAAAAGCCAGTAAATGCACAGGTAAATTGGGCATCCAAAAAGTGTGTCAGTGTTGGGAGACAATACTGATGCTGAGTTTTCATGTACCTTGCTATAGACAAATAGAAAAAGAAGAGGATATTTTAGGGCAAGTGGGGGAAACGCAACTTCTACTGATGTGGGGGATTAAGAGACAGAACACTGTGTAAGTCAAATCAGTGGTGAATGTGTGGATGGCACACTCTGAAGGCTTGGGGATCAGAGCATTTCTTTGAAAACATGGATGGCAGTGCTTGCCCCTGAGGTGTTCCTCCCAGCCTGAGGCTGCTGAGATGGCTTCCTATGTCCTTGTGTGGAGGAAAACATCCCGATCTTCCTGACAAGGGGGAGAAACTAGATAATAATGAATTAAATTTTTAAATAGCCCAAAGAGAAGATTTTAGAATGTTCTTATAAAAAACAAATGGTAAATATTTGAGGTGATAAATATATTTTGTAAAAAAAAAAAAAAAAAAGAACAAAGTCAATGTTGTGGCTGATATAACAAATGATATGGCTCTTTGAATTACTGTTTCTTCCCAAGGTATAAGAATCAGAAATCCTTAAAGAATCGGCAACAATAAAAAAAAAAAAATGCCTGGCAGTCCCTAGGACAAAAATCTTTTTCTCATTGGGTGGTGTGAGTTGAAAATCCAATAGGAAAAAAATTACATGATCTGTTTATTCGGCAAATTAATATATGAGGTTTCTTCTTAATGTCGTGGGGTTAAGGGTTTCCCACATCTCATCCATCCGTAGATGTGGGTGGAAGGAACACTGGGGAAGTCGGCAGCAGTTCCAGTAGAAGCTGTCAGAGCAGTAGGCTTTGAAAATAACAAGTGCAGAGACAACCAGAAGCTGAGCGAGTCACCAGCAGCATCGTATCAGCAGTTGGGAACTGAGCAAGCACTGCCAGATGCTAAAAGCCTTTTGGGACTCCAAGCCAGGGAGAAATAGACAGAGCTATTTAATGAAGTCAGCCAGGGGAGGGGATTCAAGGAAGCCACATTTCCTTATTCCGATGAGCTATTTAAACAGGACTGCCTTGCAGTGGAGTTCAAGACACATGAATGGGAATGGCTCCTCTCGTCCCTTGGAGGCTCCTTAAAGAGACTCCATAGGAGGAGTACAGATCTTTGAAGGTAGTGTTTTTATGGTCTAGAAAACTCTTGTGAGTTCCTCAAGAGAAAGCTATATAGAAGTCAGAATGAAAAAAGGTAAATATTTTAGAGAGATTACAAATAAGTATTACACAAAGGTATACGTATATAGATATGGAAAGACAGACAGATAGAAAGGGAAGGAGAGGGAGACTGATATAATAAGGAGGTTGTTTATGAAATTCTGAAGGCTAAGAAATGTTGGAATCTACAGTTACCAAACCAAAGATTAAAGAAGGCAATGATATAGGTCTCATCTGCGTGCAAATTCAGGTTTGAGGTCAAAGGATGGCAGAATACTTGAACTCAAAGAGTCTCAGACAGGGAAATGTTCTTCTCATTTTTTGAGTCTTTATGTTTTATTTAGGCCTTCAGTTGATTGCATACTGTTTGAAAGGACAGGTGACTTCACTTAATCTGCATATTCACATATTAAGGTTATACATATATACCTTTATTGACATAATCACAGACTTGAGTTCCAAGCACCAGAATTTGGTAAAGCGTCAGATCGCCATAGTAGCTAAAGGAAAGTAGTGACAGCAGCAGAAATCATTTCAAATCATGGGCATCCTTGACAATGCTATATTTGACTGTACATTTTCTGAGTGTTTTTGAGTTTGTGGTTTTTTTTTTTTTTTGGTTTTGTTTTCACTTCAATATTTCCTGTGTTCTGCTGACTCTCGTCTATTTTTTCATGATTACATGCCAAGTTCATAATGGCAGGAAATTGAGACCTTCCTGACCTATAACACATTTGGATATTAAATATAAATAAGTTGTAAATAATGAAATATGAGTGTACATCTCCAGTTAATTGAAAAGTGAGTATGCACAGCAAATACAGCTTCAGAAAAATGGCGGCGGCCTCAGTGAGCTACGGTCCATAGGAACTTTGGGGACCACAAAGAGCCATTTCTACTTTGTGACAGGCTTTATTGCCAACTTCTCTGTTTCTGATGTCCTTTGATCCACTGCTGCATAAGACTTCAATAGCAAAACAGAAGAGGACAGAATTTGTTTCAAAATAAAAGATAGTCTTCCAAGTCCCCTATTCATTAAGTCTTAAAGCAGTGGTTCCCAATCTGTGGGTTGTGACCTCTTGGGGAGATCGAAGGACTTTTCACAGGGGTCACCTAAGACCATTGGAAAATGTAGATGTACATTATGATTCATAACAGTGGTGAAATTACCGTTATGAAGTAGCAACACAAATAATTTTATGGTTGTAGGTCACCACAACATGAGGAATGGTATTAAAGAGTTTCCAGCATTAGGAATATTGAGAACCACTGTCTTAAAGCATCAGCTCAGGGATGGGAATTGCTTACTAATCAAATTATCTCTGTAGATACTCAAAATACATTTCTTCAGAGAAATCTAATTGTTGGAAACGTGACAACTCAAAGGCTGATGGGTTAGAGAAGGGCTCAGGAGTATCATGAGTGTATACTCTGGTTTTGCTAGTTACTTTTGTCACCTCTTGAGCAAATTGCCTGAGAGAAACCTCAGCGAAACAAACAAACAAAAAGATTTATTTTTTAGGTCAGTGTTATGGCTAGGGAGACATTACAGCTGGGGCTCCTTCCGTGGTAGGAGCTTGAAGAGGAGCCTGTTCCCTCTCCAGAGGATCCAGAAGCAGGGGCGATTGGGGCCTGAAGCATCTTTTCCCACCCCCAGCCCTGCAACCCACTTCCTCTTGGTAGGCCCCCATCCTAACGTTTACGCTGCTTACAAAGACAGCCACCAGCTGGGGAGCATTTGAACGCTCAGGGGACATTTGGAAAAAAGGATAGGGGAGCCCCTGAAGCCATCTGTGTCACATGCTTCCTAAGAGTCTGTCTTTCACTTTTCTTTCGCCCCTCCTGAATTCTGTCTTCCCAACTACCTCTGTCCCCTATTTTTTTTTTTTTCTTTAGCCTGGCATTCTTTGATTTTTCAGCTTCTGGGTTTTCTTTTCCAGGTAAGCCTCACACGGCTGCTCTTTGCCCGCGACATCCTTTGAAGAAGTCCTTTATTTCTGAAGCTTTCTTTTCCAATTCATCCTTTCCCCCTGGGTGTCCCTTTCTAGCTTCCAGATGTCTGAGGCTCCTTCAAGCTCCCTGCCACCTCAGTCGCATCCCCTCACACGGACTTTTGTACAGATGACGGACTCTTTACTGATGCGGTGCAATGGAGCCAGGGAGGCCAGGAAAGCAAAGGAACATAAAAGCAAACAGACAAATTAATGACAAGTTTGTTCAATTCCGGCTGTGCATTTCGGGGGCAGAGGGGCTGGTAATAGGTCACAGCATCCAGAAATCACTTTGACAGTAGGACATCTGTCATGACTGAGGCCAGGCCCTGTCTGTGCCTGGCGCCAGGCCTGTGGCACCAATTTATATCTCCCTCTAAGGCCCCTGGCTCCTGATATCAGGACGGGTGCGCTGTGTTAAGTGACAACCACAATTAATACCCCCATTCACCTCTGATCCCAGAAACCAGACTATTGACTAAGAGTTTTTTTACCGAAGTGAAAAGATCAAACATAATTATACTTACGGATTATTCTGTATAAAACTCTCATTGTTTGACACAGAAAGGGGCTTATATGAAGTGAATGAGTGTTAACTAGATGACAACAACTTGAGACAAAAATTAATTTCAATCTTCCCAGAAGTGCCTCTATTTATCGCTAAACTGAAAAACCTCAAGGATGAGAAAAATAAATCTGAGCTCTAAGCCTATGGATTGTGAATATTTTATTAGTGGATCTATGTTTCTTAATCTGAAGAGAATTTCGGAGAATAAAGAAGGACTGAGGGGAAAAAAATGAGTCTGTAAAGCCAGCATTGTATCAATGGCTGAATTCCAGGAGGACAGCGGGAAACAGTGCTGCGCCTGCTTACAAAGTCATATTGTTTTTCCATCGACATTCCCTTTCACGAGAGCTGCCAATCAAATAAACACCGTTCATTTCTAACCAGTTGGATGACCTCTAAGAGTTCAACCTTCCTGGTACTCCCTGTCTTCTTCCCTTGCAGATACTAACTTTGTACATCTAAGGTTACATAGTGTGTACTGTCAACCAACCTAAATAAAAAGATATCCCTGGAGTTGAGAGATTGCTGAAAATACCAGTTCACAGAACGTGCTAGCACTGGGTTCATTCATGTCTGCAAACCAACCAGTCAGCACATACCCATGATGTGGTGAATCCTTTTCCATGATCTTCAGGTTTACTTAGTATTTAAAATAGAAATCACTGAAGTCACCATACCTGGCTATTGGTCTTTTATCTCTGAAAACAGTATGAGCTTTGGTATCTGCTCCACTTCCTTCCCCCATCGACTACCATTCCCTGGGCTCTCTCTGGTTTCCCAGTCAGTGGTCTCACCAGCCAGCAGCATAATCAATGGCTATGCAGGTACCTTGGGCTCCAGGTCTGGCATCTTTATATCCTGCTCCACAAGTATCTAGGCAGGTTCAGGGCCCAGAGGCCTAGTAGAAATGGGTGGCATGCAGAAAGGAGGAGACCACCTTGCCTCATATATGGACAGAGTGGAAACCCTGGAGACTGACAGTGGGAAACCAGAGAAAGGTCCCAGAAGGCCAGAGACTGGGGGCACAGCCTCAAGACCACTGAGGACCTGAAGGTTCAGACCTTTGAGAATTGCGTGGACAATGTTTGCATTGTCCTACAGACTGGCGATTCTCCTCTTGCTGCTGCTGATGTTAGAGTCAGTTATGAGACATCTGGTCACATGTCAGTCTGTGGAGAATGGCATCTGTAGACTCAGAAAGACAACTGATAGTGCCAGGGTTACACACTGCAGCTGGAGACTTAAATCAAAACTCTCAGGGAGAAGCTACTTTTAATGAAGGAGAATCGGGACCAGGAAAGACAAAAGCCCAGAAGCCCCAGTTGTCAGTTATGGGTCCAGAGTGGAAGAGGATATTCTCCAAATTAAGGAACAAGAACTCCCAGCAAGATCATGATAGACATAAGGCCCCATATGAGCAATTGGTTTGGAAGAACCAAAAGGTACAGGCAGGCACCAGTCCCAGAAAATTGAGGAGGACCACAATGGTCACCGCTGAGTCTCCAAAGATCAGAGATTTGGTGAATAATTACAGAGCTGAGACATACTTTTCAGGCCTTAGATTCCCTGGGAAATCTGAAGGTTAGCTTAAGCTAAGGGACACAGAAGCCAACTACAACACGCAGATGTAAGTGTTCAGAGCTGCCGCAGACCTGAGCCGGCATCTACACCAAGAGTAAGACGAGCTGCTGAACATGAAGGTCAAGGTGGAGGAGGCGGAGGCAGAGGTTAACACCTACGTCTGTCTGCTGGAAGATGGAGAGGAGTTCAGTCTCAAAGACTCCCTGGACAGCACCCAACCCCATGCAGACCATCACAGAGCATGAATGGCAAAGGGCCCTGCAAGACCCATGACACCAAACTGACATACTGTTGAGAAGCAGGGAATTCCTGGGGACTAAGAAATCAGTGGAATTTCAGAGATAAGTGGTGTGGTGGTTGGTCAGCTCTCAGTTTGCTTGAGTTCCAGCATCCACATCTCTGTTCAGATTCTCCTTTCTCAGTAGACTGGCCATCTTGGAGAACAGTGCCTCCTCATTCTTCTGATCCATGGCTGGCAGCCCCCTTCTTGCTTTTCCGTGTCTCTCCTTTTCCTGTGGCCAACTGATGGAATTTAACAGATGATGATTTCAATGTGTCCCTTGCAAGTTTGCTGTCACCTTTCTCTTGGCCTTGGGGAAAGGGAATCAGCTAAGATCTTGAGCTGTTTACTGCTCTGATCAAGGAGTTCAATTGCAGAATCTCTCAGAAAAATGTACTCTAAGCCTCAGTGATTAATAGAGCTTAACTAAACTTTAATTATAAAGTCATAATGTGAGTTTGGGTCCAGGACCCCCTGCAGATACTCAAATCCACATATGCTCTATCTCTCTATTTAATATGACAGATCATTTGCATATAATATTTGCACACCTTGGCATGCATTTTAAGTGGTACTGTACTTATACTCCGGAATGCAACACAGATGTTGTTTAGGAGCTATAATGTATTGTCTAGGGAAAGCTGTCTTGATAGCATCTGTTCATGTTCAGCAGAAACAACTCCTTCTATTCAAATATATTTGATCTGGGGTTACTAGAATACTGAAGATGCCATACGCACAGATAGAATGGTCAACTATAAATAAAGGGATCACAATAAAGGAAAAAATTCAAGATGAGATGCTATTAGCACCCTGCAGGTCCTTGCTGTCCTTTCCCTCCACTCTTTCTCCCTTTCCCTTGCTTTTTGGTTGTATCCTTTTTTTATCTTAAATAATCCCTATCACGTACCATCCAAAGGGAAAAACAAATCAGCCTAAGAGTGTTTCAGAATGACCTGTCCCTCTCACTATTTGACCAAGCACCTTTTCCCTTTTTTTAAATACAAACCTTTTCTATCAGATTTTTTTCTGTACTTTACTCTTCAGCTTATCCTCAATATAGGATTTATAAGCAGTTCTGATTTTTTAAATGTGTTTCTCTATTAAGCATGTATTAATAAATCACTACACACTATAGACTAGTGCTATTGGAACTCAACGTGTCAGACATGCTAATATTTTATAATCGCAACAAGGAAGTAAAAGAGACACTAAGGATGTACTTTAGTTAGTTACTGAGGGCAGCAGAGTCCTGGGTCCTATCCCCATAACAAAAGAGAAGGGGCTCTGAGTAGTTAAGACATTTGCTGCTCTTCCAGGAAGCCGAGACTCGATTCTCAGTACCCACATACAAGCTTATAACCACCAGTAACTCGAGTTTCTGGAGATCCTATGCCTTCTTCTGCCATTTTCAGGCACCAGGCACACACACAGCACACATGTATATGCAAGCAAAACACTAATGCATATAAAATAATGATATGTTTAAAAAGAAAAAAAATGAAAGTTCTAGGTGGTGGTGCCACACACCTTTAATCCCAGCACTTGGGAGACAGAGGCAGGTAAATCTCTGTGAGTTTGAGGCCAGCCTGGTCTGCAGAATGAGTTCCAGGACAGTCAGAGCTACACAGAGAAATCCTGTCTCGAAAAACCAAAGAATAAAGGAAAAAAGAAAGAAGATGAGAAGAGGGTCAAAGTAGAAAAAGCAATAGTTCTTGGACTGGAAAAAGAAAACAGAGCAAAGAAGGGGCAAATGTCTTGCAAAATACAACTGGGACTCTGATTCCCTGTGTGCCATTAGGAAATTTCAGGGCATTGTGAAGGACATAGAGGGTATTTGCATTGTGGTTATGATATAGCAGACTGTGCTGAATTCAGCGAAGTGTTATAGAATAACAAGGAAACCACATTTTTGTGTTCTTAACGATTTTAAACAAATATAAGAATTTCTCATGGGGTTTTACTTATATATCTGTCGAACTGTCACTTTTTATGATGGTAAGTTTACATGCTTTCCTCTCATTAAACTAGGCTTTCTGGGAATGTAATCGTATCTGCTATAATGTTAAAAAAAAAAACAGAAGAAAAGAAAGAGAGGGAGGGAAGGGAAGGGGAGAAAAAAGGCAAGTTCTTAAAAAATATCTATATACTGTTAAATACCAATGTACAGCAAGTTCTCTCCAGCAAATTCCATTCCTTCCCCTCCTCTCTCTTCTCTTCTTGGTCAGTAGAACAAAGGCCAGCAGATAGCCTCTCTGTCCCGACAGGCATCCTGCAGCTGCTTGCTTGGCTTCCTCGGATCAGGATATAAATCCAAAGCTATCTCACAGGGCTAATCCTAGACCACTGTGTGTCGGGAGGCAAAGCATCCAGTTCAAAATGCTGGGACTGGAGTAAAACAAGCTGCTGGGCTCCTGATGATGGAGGTGCCGAGCGCAGAGAGCAGGGGACAGTCGGTGTCATCTCCCCAGTGGGCAGCATCATACTCCATGAGCTTGAAGGAAAGAAAACAAACTTTGTTTTCAAGACTTTTCTAATCCCAAGCCTCTTGGGCCAGCCCCATCTCCTGTTCCAGCCATTACAGACACTTCACATCTAAATATTTACAACGCAGGAAGAGATAGGAGACGTTTTTTATGACCGCTGCACTCCTGTCACCCGTGGCAAGGATCACTCCCAGGCCCACACTGGTGACCTGGAGAAGCAGGCATTCTTATCAGAGATAAGCGAGCAAGGGTCTGAGATAGTAAACAAAGTCAGTTGGCCGCTTTGGCTTGCATTCAATAAGCACAACTTCATTAACGGCTTCCTTTCCCTTCGTAGGACCAAGCACAAATGTCAACAAGATCATGGAAAGTGTTTCTTGAAGGAAAGGGTCTTGTTCACAGTGCTATGTCACATATACAATGATTAAAAATTGTGGACTTCCAAAGCAATGACATACAAAGGGAAATACTTAAGCAGAAAGCGGTCTGTCCAAACCATGCAGAGAGTATGAGCCTACCATTCAGGTCCTAGAGTCCCAAGAGAGTAATGTTTTATATCTGCAGGGATGTTTCCATTGCTGCTATACACATGTAAATCACTACAAGTGCTCTTTACGAACGCTTTTAGGTGTCTAGGTCTCACCAACCCAGAATCCTATGTGTTGGGCAGAGTGAAATGTTTCGGATGCAGTTGGACACCATTCCATGACCCACTCAAGTATATCACACCGTCTGGATGCTGAAGAGAGCACAGGAACCTCTTCTCAAGGTTTATATTCCCTTCTGTTCTGTCCCCCCCTTACCGTCTTATAGCCCTCCACTCACTCACAGACTCACGGATAAGACCAACTTGTCGGAATGTGGAAATCATGTTTGAAGTGAGCGTATTATGAGTTCTCTGCTGCACATTGTGGGAAGATACGTGTGATGGCCTCTCACTTAAGGGGATACTGTCTTCGAAAGAATTTCTCAAATGAAGCTGGAGAGACAGCGCCATATGCAAAGTGCCTGTTGTGCAAGCCCTCGGGTGAAGTTCGGATCCCCAGCACCCACTTTATAAAAGCTTATTTGTGGCCGCGCACATGAGTAACTCCAGCACAAGGGAGTGGAGGCAGGTGGGCCCCGGATGCATTCTAGATAAAACGGAGCACTCCAGGTTCAGTGAGAGACCCTGTCACCCACGAAAATATGGTGGGCAGCAAGAGAAAGATACCTGATATTTACTTCTGGCCGTAACACACATTCTCCCGGAAGTATCCATAGACAATCACATGTACACATACAATTTTTAAAGTAGTCAAATAAAACTCAAGTACATGCTAATTGAAAACTTAACACGTACAGAAGACGCATTAAAAGGCAAACGTTTCCTTTAGCTCTCAGCTGACCTGTCCTCTCCTCTGAGGAACTCATCACAAACTGTTAGATGTGTGTCCGTCTGCTTTTTCTGTACAGTTACATAAGTAGCTGTGTGTGTGCGTGCATGTACGTGTGCTTTTCAACTTTCTGATTGTGGAAAGCTCTGTTCATGAAAGGATTGAGGCATTTTGATTCTCCAGACAGATGCAAGAGAACACTGTCAGCACACAAACAATCAAACTGAAGTTGCAGACAGCTCGGGGTGACTAACGATGACCGCTGCTGATCTTTTTCGACCTGAAGACTTTCCAGGCTTTGCTTGCCTTCTCAAGTACACCTTAGTAAGTGAGGCTCCTGAGGTGTATAAAAAGCATCCGTGAGGATGCTAAGGGAACAGGAAAGAATGGCAGTCACATCCTGCAAACTCGAGAATACTGTTAGAGTCTTCATAGAAGCACAAGGTGCTAAATGAACTCACCTCCTCCAGAGTTCTGGGTGACAGAGAATCTGTTTCCGTGAGAAGGCCAGAGTAGAGGGCGCAAAGGCGGATGGTGTGTATGTTCACGTGAAACGTATATTACTTGCCCTGCTTTCTCTCCTCGCCAGCCCTGCAATTCAGCTGTTGCTCTTGGGAAGGTCCCCAAACCCGCTAACTGCTGAACGTCATCGTCGTCAGGAACGGTATTTCCCAGCTGTCCATTTCCTCCTTCTGCAGCGATGCCGCTCTCTCCTCTTTTTACACCAACGAGACTGAATCTTCATTCGGCTTTAATCGATGGCCGTGTAACATTCGCGCCCTAGAACCTAGCGTGCTTTTATGCTTGGTCTTCATTCTCTGTCTGATAGAGCTGATAAAATCCAGGTCTCAGTAATGTCACCCAAATCTCCTCTTCTGCCCCGTTTCATATGGAGTCTCTCTCGCAGTTCACACACACATGGTGCCTTTCAAGCCAGCCTGCGACCCTCTTCCCTCATGTCTAAGTCACGTGACATAGGAAGACAGACAATATGCCAAGTGTCTGAATTGGAGGCTACATCACTATTCCTCATTCCTTCTCTTGCCTCCTCCTGAGCATCAGGCAATTCTGAAGTTCTAAGGAAAGTATTTACCTGCTCTGCTACCTGCTCGGGTTCCATCACTGTTACTGTGATCTTCATTCTTTCCACCTGGACCAGCTGCTCAAGCTAGCATACTGAGGAAATGTCTCTTCTCTCTTAATCCCTAACACTTGCCCTAAGAATGGTCATGTTTCTGAAACACACTCTCCCACTCCCCCTACACACTTACCTCCTGCTTAATAATCTTTAGTGATTTTTCTATAACCTATTTAGGATAAACACTCAATGTCATTAAGATACTTTCTACCTCAGCCCCAACCTCCATCTCTAGCTATTTCTCATCATAAACAAGAACACTTCCCCCGAGACACCAGGGTCCTTCTCATCTATGTTTTAAAAGTTGTTCTTAGAGTTATTTTATTTTCCATATGATGTTTTACCTGTATGTATGTATGTTTGTATGTATGTATGTGTATGACATTCAGGCCTGGTGCCACACAGTTAAGAAAAGGGCATCGGATCCCTGGAATCAGATGTTTGTGAGCTGCCATGTGGGTGCTGGGAAAGAAACTCAACTCCACCGTAAGAGCAACAAGTGCTTTTTACCACTGAGCCATCTCTCCAGCCCCTCATCTTTGGACAGTTCAGCTTCCTCAGTCAGAAATGCCTCTCATCTGGTGTTAACTCCTTCAGCATGTAGGACAAAAGTTTGCTGTAGGAATTCCTACCACCAGTAGCCTTTAAGTTACCCGCCCACTTGGGCATGGCCTCTTATCCTATATATGCCTATGAAAAGCACACCTCTGTCCTTTTTTCTGGCTGTGGTATTTGGTTGCTGTTCCCCGTTCCAGCAGAGGATTGTGATCTGTGAGTCCACCCCTAAATAAATAGCACTCTATTATACTCAATTCTGAGCTAGTGTGGGATTTCTTTTAAGCGTCCTTCTTCAAAAGCTTTCCCCTCTGTCCATCCATGCCTACTCATGCCTCTCTACAAGCTCCTCAAAGACAGCCCCAGGCTTCGTGTTCTCACAATGCAGCGCCCTTGTTCTTGGATTCATTCACACCTCCCTTAGCCAACAAGAGGGATGGATGCACAATTATACGAAACAGCAGCGTGCCGTGTAATCATTTCTAAACCTCAATCATTGTAGCAGACTGCTAATGTGGAACCCTACATCATCTGTCAAATGCCATGCACGCCTTTGTCTACTCTAGGTTTCTGTCACCTACTAAAGTGATGACATGTCATCGGGACAAATTATAGCCCTGTCTGTAGGGGTGATCTTTGTCTTCCTTCTTACTCAACTAGCTGCTACAAAGTCACAGTTTGGAACAGCACGGCCTCCTAATCCCACCTTTTGGAATCATTAATTCTTTTATTTTTCCATATATTCCACAATTACTAAGTGGACAGGATGTTGAACAAGACAAAAAATAGTAATAACCCCTATTCATTAATTTTGAGTGAAAAAAACAGCTAATAGGCAAATACAGAAGAATATTTCATATTTCAAGGAGTGGTGAGTGTTAGAGGTGAAAATAGGGACATCCAACAGGGACAGAGGAGTAAAAGCACTTAGCATGTACAGTGTAGGGTAAGTTCAAAGGGACTATTTTAGGGTAGTGTGATTCTGGCTGCTATTGTGCATCCAAGACAAGAAGCTCACAGAATCTACTGGGGTGCTTTTTAAAATGGGGGGTGCATGGGTATGTCGTGTGAAGTCTTACTCTTTCGGCTTTTTGAGGGGCCCACCACCCAGCTCCCAAATAAATCACACATGGAGGCTTATTCTTAGTTATGAATGCCCCGCCTTAGCTTGGCTTGTTTCTAGCCAGCTTTCCTTAAATTATCCGCACTACCTTCTGCCTCTGGGCTTTTATCTTTCTCTATTTCTGGATACCTTTCTTCTTTCTCCGTGGCTTGCTGTGTAGCTGGGTGGCTGGCCCCTGAGGTCTGCCTCTCCTTGTTCTCTTGTTGCTGCTCACTCTCAGTTCTCCTATTTACACACTCTGCCTGCCAGCCCCCCCCCGCTTACTCCTGCCTCACTATTGGCTGTTCATCTCTTTATTAGGACCATCAGGTATTTTAGACATGCACAGCTTCACAGAGTTAAACAAATGCAGCAAAACCAAAAGTCACACACCTGAACATAATGCTTAGGAATCAAGAGGCTTCAGAAGGAGTCTAAATGAAAAGAAATATCACCCTCCTGGGAATGCAGTTTTGGGTTTACGCTCCTCATGGGAAAACTGTACATCTTTATAAGAAATACAAAGCTTAGGACTTTAAAGAAATGGAAAGCTTGAAGCCTTGGGACTCGTGGGTTAGAGAAGAGGCCAGGCATATTATTTGGGACAGGTGTAGGCTGGTACCCAGCCAAGTCGAGGTGGTGTGGAATGGCAGAATGAGAAATTAAATGGGCTATAAGTTTGGGCAGAATGACTCTAAATAAATATTTTAAGGTTTTATTAATCTTATTCTATTCTACCCACAGAAATTAAATATGAACTTGTGCCAATTCTTTGGCTTCCAATGTTTTTAAATAATTAATTTTCTATATACATCATCTACAAAATTATGTCAGCAATTTCTATAGTATAAGGCTGTCATACATCTTCAGTCTTTCACCCTACAGGTTATAGAAAATCAATTAAGGTTATTAGTCAGGAAGTAGCATAACACAATTTTTTAGAAACAAGAAATTTTAGTGAAAAATGTTTGGGATTGGGGGAGGAAAAAGAAAAAGACATCATGTAGCAATACTGGTATAAGGGACATTAATCTCTTTCAAATGAAAATGATTTTTTTCCCAGATACATTTTTTAGAATCCTAGAATTATGCCAATGAGCAAATATTTTTACCATTATTTAGGATATACATTTTATTTGGAAATATAATTATCAAAAATAAGAATTATGTGTCAAATTCATATTTAAATACTAAAACCTCCCCATTCTAGCCTGTGAATTGAAGAATATCCTTAAGATAGCATGTTTGTGAATGAGGCCACGAAGTGATGGATTGTCTTAAATAAGGCAGAGCATTTTTGGGAGGGAAAGAGAAAGAGAGAGCAGAGGAAGATAGGTGTTTTATGGGAATTACCTCATTCTGGAGCTGGTTGGGGCAGACGACTCATTTGCTTCCACTGTTAGAAGCACTCCCATCAGTGATGACCACTCCTTACTGGCTTACTATTTGGGCTGGAAAATGATTCTTCTACATGAGGACTGGAATTTATAAAATTAATTCCTTTGGTTCTCAGGCCTCTAGATGAGCTAAATTTCATCATGGGCTTTTTTGAACCCCCATCTTTCAGATGGTATATTGGAGGACACCTTGGTCTCTATAACCATAGTCAATTCTTCATACTATATGTATTTGTGTGTGTATGTGTGTTTCTGCCTATCTCTTATTTGTTCTGTTTCTTGGGAGAAACCAAATAACTGAACAGTCTCTGAGCCATGAAGAGAAGCTAGATTAATGAGCATATGTCCATAACTTAAACAGGAAAAATCTGAGACATATTGAGCCAGGGGGAATAAGACTTTGAAAATTTAGTAATTTGTAGTTTACAGCTTAAGAAGACGTTTCAGAGCATACCACATTATAATGTAAGACTGAGCCCCTCATAAATACTTTCTATTTAGTGCTTTTTAAAAATTCTTAAATAGAGCTAGTGTGTCAACTTAGCTACATTTAACTGGGGTGTTAGCACAGTATCAGAGTGCTTGCCTACCAAGCAAGAGACCTTTCATGCACTTCCTAGTATTAGGAAGGAGAAAAGGACTAACCTTATTCTGTAGTGAGAAATGCTATAAGAATAAACCCAAAAACTTACAGAAAGGTAGAAAGAGAAGGAGTTTAGAAGATCAAGGCGGTGACTACAGTGCCTTGGCCACAAGCTACAGAAACCGTGGAGCCAAGTGGTTTAATGCAACTGAAATTAAAGCAACAATTATCTCACAGGTCTAGCAGCCAGAAGTCCAAATCCAGGGTGTCAACAGGCCCAAGATCCCTTTGAGGGTACACAGAATGGCAAATGGATACATTGCAAGAGGATGCCTACAATTACTGCCTAAATCAGTTTCAAGATATTAAGCGAATTTGGATCTATGTGTAGTAAAAAGTACCTAAAATTAGTCAATGAAGCAGAATAAAAATAAGGGTAAAGATGCTTTCTTGCATAGATACACCTCTAAAGTTAGGTACTAGACACCATGGAACAGCATAAATTCTGTAAGTAATAGATGCTTTTCATCCTTGTAATTATTCCTCACTTCTATACCAACTACTGAGTATTCATTCCTATGTCACAAACCTGAGAAAAATAACAGGTAAAGGAATATAATTTATTTTCCTCAATTAGTTTTACTGTTGGTTTAAGTTATTGCCACTTCTACCAGCAGACATTCTCAGACTTATTCACACTAATTCCACCATCCCAGTCTCAGAGCTGTGAGTTGGCTCCATGCTCACTTTCAAAATAAATAAATATAATTCTGCTTTAAGGTATTTAGGAAAGAAAATAAATAAGCAATTAACCTGTATCAATAGAGGTATGAGGTCTAAGGGGAAACCAAAAACTAAAATTGCATATTTAGAGGAAGTTCCATTTGGAGATAAAAATGTATAGAATGCAATGAAGGGGAAGATGAATTCATAGTTTTACTTGCCTTTATATTTTAAAAAATAGTATAACCAAATAAGTAAGAACTTAAATTCTTTAGAAATTGTGCTGGAAAATAGTTGTAACTAAGGGACTTTGGAAGAAACACACTAATAACCAGAATAGTATTTAACATAATGCAAGTGTAAGAAGGAGTTGATTGACACAAAATAGAATAGAAGAACTTTCAAAGAAAAAAAGACAAAGATAAAACTGGGAGAGACAAAGTGACAGTGAAATATTAGAAATTAAATACATACAAACTCGGAACATTGAAATGTTTTACACGGTCGAGGGCACTGCGTTAAATGAAATAAGTCACACACAAAAAAAAGACAACTAATATGTGTTCTCTTTCCTATATAGAAGTTAAGAAAGTTGATCCGCATATAAACCAGTCATTAGTACATGTGAGAAACTGGAGAGGAGGGAGGAGACGAGAAATTGGCAAAGTATACCATAAAAGTGTTTCCCATCACAAAAGGATAAAATTGACGGAGAGAAGTTGTTGCATGAATTCTAATTGGTCTTAATAATAAAAACCTGGAGCCGGATATCAGGGAAAATGCTGAAAGATCAGAGAGAGAAAGGAGCAAGCCACAGCCAACTCTTACCTTGCTAACTCCTCAGCCAAAAAGGACCAACCTCATGTCTCCTCCTGCCTTTTATTCCTCTCTCCACCCAGCCATTTCACTTCCTGTCTGTCTGTACAGACCTCCAGACCTCTATGGTTAACTAGTGGCTAGCTCCACCCTCTGATCTTCAGGCAAACTTTATTTGTTAGAGATATCACCACAAGGAGTTATTATTTTTTAATGTTTTGTGCTTTCCAGGTTTTTTTTTTTTTAATTTCCATTTGTGGCTCTCTTGTACTCCTATTTAAAAGATTCTGGCTTCATGTGCTTGGTGTACTTCTTTGAAATGCAATTCCAAATGTGATTCAAGATTAGAAATTTTACTGAGAAGCCAGCCCTAAGTTTAAATATCATTTTGCTTATATTTGACCTCAATTTTCTTTTGTCAAAATAAACACAAGGCTGCTGTGTGAGGTGAGAGCACGCAAGGCTAGATTTACTGGTCTTGGGAGAGTTTTGCTCTCCTCAATGTTAAGGCATGGCCTTTTCTGCACTCCAGTGTTCCTAACCACACATCACCTGTGTGTGAACAGGAGCAAGCAGGAGAAAGACTTCTTTAACAAAAAGAAACAAGAGGTATTTATCCAATGTTTTTATATTTGAATTTTTAAAAAATATTTATTTATTATGTATATAGCATTCTGCCTGCATGTCGGAAAAGGGCACCAGATATTATTACAGATGGTTATAATCCACCATGTGGTTGCTGGGAATTGAACTCAGGACCTCTGGAAGAGCAGCCAGTGCTCTTAACCACTGAGCCATCTCTCCAGCCCTATATTTGAATTTTTATATTTGCATAGATATGTTCATTTGTGTCTGTATGCCAATTAAGAAAAAGATTGAACTGTATTGATAAGCAGTGTGTCCCTGGATAAATTTCCCAATTTCAGCTATGCTAACCTCATCTATAGACTGAGCTAATGAAATATTATCTTCAAAGGACTTTGCAGGAGGTGATTGAAAAGGAAAACACATGCAAAGCTCTCAGCGGAGTAGCTAGCATCTATCAGAACTCAGTATAAGTTAGCACTATATACACATATCACCATCAAACTCAGACCTTGGCTCTCTCACGTGCAGAGACTGTGGGTCCCTCAGAATCTTACATGCTTGGTGGTATAGGTTTATAATAGGCACCATGGACTGAATTAAAACATATCAATAGTACATGGCAGTTTCTCTATATTTCTGTCAATTTCTTAAAGTATTTTAGTACTGTTAACAAAACTTCAAAGCAGATATTAAAATATTTTACTTGTGAAAACAAATATATTGCAGAAGCAAGGCTTTTAAGCAATGTATGGACAGTAACAATCTTCTGTTAAAAATAGGTATTTCAAAAAATTTTAGTAATATTCATAATCCACTTGCTCTGCTGCTCAAAATATTTCAGTTGTCCCCTTAGCTGTTTAGAGTTGGAAATTTTGATTTGTGGTCTTAAGAGCTCATTCATAATTTTTTATTTTCCAGAGATAGCAAAACATTTGGTGAATTTTCAACTCTCAAGGGTTGGAAATGAGTTCAAAGCTCAAAACCAGTAGTATTACAATTTACTCATTGTTGTTTTCTCTGATCTAAACTCTATCCCCAGCTACCCCTGTCTCTCTCTAAGACACTGAAAGCTAAGACTACCATGTATCATGGCTCATAATAGAAAAGCGCATCTTGGTTGCTTCTCTCCTGTTCTTAGAGGCTTAGTCTAGCAAGGATAACAGACCAACAGGACAGCAAGAATTTAGTGTAATTTGGACGGAATTAAGGAATTCATGGGTGTGTTGTTTTGTTTTTCTTGTGTGTGCACATGCTTGACTATGTTGGTGTGGTGCACGTGCCTCTGTGTAAATGGGTGCAGCATGATGGCCATTACGCGCAGAGGTCAGAAGAAGCTGGGCTATGTCCTGCTCAATGAGTCTTCTTCCCTGGAGACAGGGTCTCTCACTGGACCTGGTAGTTAGCAAGGCCCGGTGATGATCTTCTTGGCTCTGGCCCAGTGCTGGGTTTATAGTTGCGTTCAGCCACACCTAGCTAAAGATTTGAACACAAATCCTCATATTTGTAGGGCAAGCATTCTTATCCCCTGAGGAGAATTTAGCAATTCAGATTCTGTCGTGACTCCTCTGCTTACAATGAGATCATGTCTAATACATATCACTAATTTTTTTCTGAATTTCAGCCCCCTCTTTTGGAAAACAAAGACGTGTGTGTGTGTGTGTGTGTGTGTGTGTGTGTGTGTGTTCTTCTTCATCAAACCATGGCTATGTTTTCAAATCTGAAAAAAAAAACCCTAAAATTATGGGATATCGTTGCTTTATGTTGTCTGCTGTGGTTTATATATGTTTTTCTCTATAAAAGTAAATATTGAGTAAGCAAATACTTGCAACAGACTTTGCATAGAATTGATAATGCAATCCTAATGTCAATTGTGTTTATAACCTGGATTCTAAGAATTGGAGACCTTCAATATTGCTTAATCTTTAAAATGGCAGTACTAGGTACTCATTGTTATCATCATTTGAGAAGGTGTAAATCACTAAAGATCATCAGTCTTGTATGTTTTGTCCTGGCATGCAGGACAAAGTTCTAGACTGAAGAGCATAAAGCGTTATTATTCCCTCCTTACAGATGAAGCTTCTAAAGCTTGCAGGTTAGAGTCACATAGACAACCAGGAAGAGACCCACCGGGCTTTGAGGATTCTCTGAAAGTTCTACTTCTCCTTTGTAGCAAGTGAGGTACAGGCAGGTTAAAGAAGCTACTGCAGGGTTCCCAAAGAGGAAGTGGAGGAGTGGAGATCTAATCCCATGTCCATCTCCTGCTCTGCTGTGTGACTCCCACTACAAGGAGGAGAGGGATCCATAGAAGACACACAAACTGTGCCTTCCTTTAGTTTAACAAACTGTTGTAAAAAAAATTGTGTTGTGTCTTACAACGTCCTTGTTTGCTTTCTCCTCTCTCCTTGACTCTGAAGCCTTTTCTCTTATTTTCAGGGCCCCTTGGTCTCCAGAATCCAAACTTGCTCTACTGTTTTCATGGAAGAAGGTGTGTAGAAAGTTGCCCACCCCTTTTTCTCTTTTATGCCAGCTCTCCCCGTCTCTTCCTGGGAGTTCAAGAATTAGCTTTCTTAACAATGTCGATCTTTGATGCATGAGATTTAGGTGGGCAGCTTCAGCAGAAGGATGAACTGACAAAAACTTTTTAGTAAAGTTCAAATAGAAAAACTTTGTACTTCTGAAAATGATGGGGTTTTTCAGTCACCACACTTTGTTCCCAGTGTCCTGGGTTGTAGGCTATTCTTTAGTGAACCTTCTCCCTAGGAATCCTTCCGTCTTCAAACACCTTCTTTAAGTTCACTGTTCGTGCTTTCATATCTTATTTCTGCTCAACGCAAACTTTTTTTTCCGCCTCTCTTTCTCTAGTTAGCGCCATTGGAAGCCAGATGAAGGTGGCCTCTCACTTTGCACTGAGAGTTCATCCAGATAAGCCAACAAACACAAAGGTTACAGAGATGATATTGTATAGGCCACACTAAGGTCGGGTAACCAGAAACTCAATAACAGGGATTAAGGCCAAAAAAAAAAAAAAAAAAAAATCAGCACCGATAATCTTCAGATTCCCATGTTCGCCACGAAAGGGCTCAGCGCTGCCCTGACTATTTCCTTTGCTCTACATAAAAGAACCTTGTTCCACTTAGAGGCCCTCATTGTCATGAAATCAGTCATTTGAATCAAAGTCCTTAGGGACATTTTCCATGCTGAGAGCTCTGCTTTGAAAGGTGTTTAATTATCCCGCAGTCCTGGGAGCTACCCAGCATGCCTTAGGACTTGACAAGTTACCTTTTTACCTTTCTACCAGATAAGAAAACCGTGCAGGGTAAATACTGGAGTATTATATATAGTTCACTCGTTTCTTACTCCATATATGTCTTTATTTGACATAAAGAATTATTATAGTGCATCGTTATGCCGTAAAACCTTACGATTAGAATGATGGGCTTTATAAAGGCGTCAAGTTGAATCCCAACTCTGTGACCTTGAAGTGACTTAACTGTCTTGTGGCTTACTTTCCTCATCTGTGAACCAGGATGCTCCTCACACCTCTGGTGAATGTGATCATCCCATGTTTCTTTCTGGAAACGATGACAAAAGGCTTACCGGAAACAGTAACGGGGATATTGTGCTTTGTAAGAGCTCCCTCAGATACTAACATTCCGTCCTGCAGGGGCGCTCCTAGAGCAGGGAGGTAAACAACTTAAAAACTACTTAAAGAACTCCCAGAAATTGACCAGATTCACCAGGCCCCTCCCTGCAAGATTAAACAGTAAACCTCCAGGGGTGCAGAAGACACTCAGAGGAAGAAAAGCTGAGCTGTGAAGACTCCCAGAGAAGAAAAGCTGCGAGAAAGACTCTGGGACCAGACTTACTGCCCAGAAGAGGCAGAAATCAGCCGAGCTGCCCGGAAGAGGTTGAGATCAATTGAGGCGCTGGGAAAGAACCCACTCCAACCTGTTGAGCCGCCTGCAGGCTGTGCAGTGTGTTCCAGGTGCCCAGCTCTGTGAGCTGTCACCCACGCCGGGTCGGGGTGGATCTTGGTGGTGGGTTTTGGTGATGCAGCTGTCTCGGAGTCATTTCTGCTCCTGTAAATAACCCCTCCCTCATATTCTTGTAAATAAGCTCAGTAAAACACATTGGTTTACGGAAGTTGGAATTTGCTGGTGTCTATACTTCTGTGTGTTCTAGGTCCCCTATCTGGAGTGTGCACAGTTTTGTTTCCCCAGAAAAAGCTTTGTCAGACAACAGTTTAAGAGCACTAGTGTTAAAAAAAATAATGACTATTCATTACTATATATTTATAGTGTTTAATGCTTGGGAGGTGCTCATAAACATTTGTGAACTGGCTTCAAGCCCACTAAATATGCACGACTCTTGGGTTCTTTATGGTATAAATAGAAAGCAAGTCATAGATTTAAGTTTTACCACATATAGGGACATTATAAGTATTCCTATTATAAAATTTAAGCTAAAGTAAAGAACATAGTAAAATTTAAAAATAATTTACATATTTATTATTTTAATATACAGATACATACTTTTTCCTAATCATCAATTTTAGCAAATAAAGACTCCTTTCTATCATAGGATGGGAAAAAATTAGCTAGGGAATTCATTGTAGATTTTGAAAGAAGGATGAGGGTCTCTGTGTGGAATTGTATGAGTGTGGGTACCAATGTCATACATGGAGATGCCAGAGGCCCACATCATCTTCCTCTATTACTTTGCTGACTTATTTTTTTTCGATAGGATCTCTCTCAAAAACTGGAACCCTCTGAATGGCTAGCCAGGCTGGCCAGCAAGTTCCTGGAATCTGCCTGTCTCCATCCCCCTAACGCTGGGATTATAGTCACTGTAGGACTCAGGTTCTGATGCTTACAGGAGAAGCACGTTCCCAACAGAGCCAATGCTCCATTCCCCATCAAGATGAATCTCCAACAATATACTGGTTGTGTAGACAAAGGTCAGGCCATACCAAAGATTCTTGGGAGATTAATCTCCAGCCTTGAATGGAATTGAATTAATTGGACTCTTCCATTAAATTCTTGTATGAGTGATTTGTCTAAGATAAATACATCATTAGACATCCTCCCACATCTGTAGCGGGAGTATTTCAGAATATGTAGGGATCAAATCCCTAGTTTTGTTTTTATTGCTAAGATGTTTTGATCTCATTGAATTCTCAGATCTTTCTGGTTTTGTTTGTTAGTTTGTTTTGTTTGCTTGATTTTACACTCTCATCTTCAGTCACCCTTCCCTCCTCTCCGCCCAGTCTCTTCCCATCATCTCCCCTACCCATTCCTATACTCCCCCTCCTCTCTCAGACCTTTCTTAAGAATGACTATCTCTGAACTCGTTTAAGCCAGTCTACCAATCCTAAACAGTTTTAGTTCACCAATGAGAGCTCTTTTTTTTAGATTAGTGATAATGATTAATTAGTCAATATTTTCCCCACCTCAAACTTCCTACTTTTCCTTACAATATGCTCGTTGTGAATATGCCCACCCGTTCTTATTTGTAGTATATGCCCAGTGTTCGTATCACATCAGCTAGATCCTAAGGTGGATTCATGTGACTGCAGTACTTGCGTGAGTGTGCCGTAGTACCTGGAGATTTCCAGTTAGAGAGCTCATTATCTACCTGTGAACTGAATTTCTTGTGTAGAATGCTTCTAACTTTTGGCACGCAGTACACTTCACAGTGCCACCTTAAACTTGATAAGGGGAATGGGAGCTATCAGAGCAACAATGAATCCAATTTAAGCGTGCGTCCTCTATCATCAAAAAGAAACTGTTTACTTGAAAATCGATGTTTATGGCAATGATCACCTCGTCCAATGTTTCACCTGGGCTATATGTGATTTGTCAAGGAAACCGCCAGAATATAGAGCAACAGTCTTGGATGGAACCAGAAAAGAGGGTGGGTGAACATGGGGGATTTATGCCACCGATGATGGCAGTTTCTGGAGTTGATAGTTCATTCAAAGCTTGGGATACTTAAAGCCCAAACACTATCTTTTCCCTCAAGGCTTCTGGAGAGTTGGTTCAAGACTGGTCAAGCTGCACATAACCACTAGTCACGGAGGTCATTTGCGACCTTCCCGTTTCTAGCTGAGAGAAAATTCATACAATAGAGCACATTGTTAGTAAGTATCTTTTATCCAAATTGATAAGGGGTTTGATGACGTTGGAAGAACACATGAAAAAGCTGCTACTTGTCTGAGCAAGTTGCACATATGCTGAAAAGAAAAGACAAAAAAGGGGGGGAGGGGAAGTGGATCTACAGGGCCCATTGTAGAATCTGCACTGTGAGCTCCGTCTGTTGTCTAGCTGCTTTAATATCAGATCTTTGGTGGTGGCGCACGCCTTTAATCCCAGCACTTGGGAGGCAGAGGCAGGCGGATCTCTGTGAGTTCGAGACCAGCCTGGTCTACAAGAGCTAGTTCCAGGACAGGCTCCAAAACCACAGAGAAACCCTGTCTCGAAAAACCAAAAAAAAAAAAAAAAAAAAAAAATCAGATCTTTGCCCCACATCACTCTGAAAAAAAAAAAAAAAAGATAATACCACCATCTATGACACTGACAGTTTCTTTCTTCCGTTTACAGTTGTAGCAGTATATTTATTTGAGGGGGCACCTGTGCACGCCGTGGTGAATAAAGAGAGCTTAGGAGACAACTTTCAGGGCTCAGTTCTCTCTACCCTGTGGGTCCTGGGACTACAGCTCAGCTCCCCAGGTTTAGCAGAAAAAGGCCTTAACCTGGTGAGCTATCCCATGATCTCTGCTGGTTCCTACAGGAAGATTCCGTCTTCAGTTAGAACCTACAATAGTACAATTAGCTAGGACCCTACGTTCTTCATTAACTTGACCACTTCCAAAGTCATTCAGCCTGTGGAGATACTGGTGGCCTTTAGTTGTTCTGATGAAAAGAGAGTGCGGCTCCTGTTAGAGAGAGGGAGAAAGAGATAGAGATAGAAAGAGAGAGAGAGAGATACAAAACACTCTTGTCACTTATGCAATAAACCATGCTCTGACAATTTCTGATTTAAATGATTCTTTAGCGTACATACGTTTCAAAAGTTAAATATGTAAAAAAGAGTACTAGGCCCATACATTTCCTCATAACCAAATAATTGAAAATGGATAATGTCCCTGCCCAAATAAATGTATCTAAGGCGTGTAAAATTGATCAGACACATAGAAGAAGGCATAACTAAAATTACGTAAGAATGGGCAATCATATGATATGTCGTACATGATAATGGAGAAGAGTTATGTAGTAGAATATATGCAAGTTGTAGAACTCTAAGACATTTGAGCATTCAAAGTGTGTGCATACAGTCTTAGGTTGTGAGGAAACAAAATATATAAAAAAACATTCCCAGAATAACACATCATGCAGAAAATCAATTCCGCCCTTCCTTCCTCTCTCAAATTTGTTATATGAACAATCTTAAAATCACTGGGCCAGTGAGATCGCTTAGTGTCTAAAGGATTTTGTCACCAAGCCTGATTACCCAAGTTTGATTCCAGAACATATGTAAGAAGGTGGGCATCCCCCCTGGAACTCCAACCCCTTTCTGCATGAGTGCACCCACAGACACGTGCGAATGTATTCCCACATACACACAAACAACTAAATATTTTAAAATATAAACCACCCATTCCAGTGAGGTGGTACATGCCTACTATCGTCCCACCAACTTAGAAAGCTTTTTACTAGAACCTAGGAACTTGAAACAGAATTAACAAACATGAGGAGGCAGTGTCTTAAAAGATTGCTTTTTTTTTTTCACCTCTTTCAGGAACAGAATGTTTTCTCTTTCATCTTTATTGGCAGCTCTACTTCTGGATTGGCTGGGTTAGTTCTCATAAGTCAGGTCTAGACATGCGAATGGTGCCTTCCTTCTACTGTAAATGGGCTCATCTTGGTCCTCAGGGTTTTGTTTTTCTAGCTGCAGGTTAGTTGTGTAACTACAATTCACCAAAATTCTGTTTCAGTTTTAAACCCACGTTCAGGAAGTAAAACAGTTTTTAAAATCTTTAAAGAGTGGAAAACAGACTTCACACAAATAGATAAATTAAATAAAACGATCCCATTTCTTTTATCTGAAAACAAAGTTTCTTAAATTAAAAATGACATTACCCTCCTGGTAGAGAAAAGAAATGACAAGAAGCTAGCCTCCGTCAAGCCCTGTAAGCATGCTCTCTCTAGAAGGCTCCATTCAGCTTTCCGCGGCTCATTGTATTCTTTCACCCGGTGTATCTTGAGCAATGCTTTTTACTCTTCGTGGAGTGGAGGAAGCTTGTGTGTTAGGAATTAATGTTCCCATTGACAACAGTAAACCTAACTAGAAGTGGAAAGGAATGAACAACTACTCTGCTTCAGAGAAGAGGTGATATTCGAGCCAGGCTTCAGGAAGGAAAAGAAGATTTCAGGCAGAAAATAATAGCTGAAAAGCTGCTCCGTGCTAAAGGAACAGTGAGCAAAGGAACAAAAAGAATGATCAGGAAAGAGGTAGCTATCCAATGGGGCTGTTGAAAGGAGGCGGATCCTGCAATAGACAAGCCCAGGAAACTACACACACTGTCACCAACTTGTGAGTCTTTAATTTCATTCTCTAGGTACCAAGAATAAAAATCTGTGTGCTGGCGGTGAAGTGGCATGGCTTGATTGTACACATGTAACAGTAAATTTGGCAGCAAAGTTGCAATGCTATCCGCAGATAGGTGATATTCACAAGACGTCTCTAAAGGACGGACAATGAGTTGGAAAAAATAATCCACAATATTAAAGAGATAAGAATGGGCAATGAGTTGGAAGAAATTACTAATAATATTAGAGTATTTTAGCAGGAATCAGTTATTGACTATTAATTGTTAATGTTTGGAGGAAAACAGTGCTTTAGGAAAATATTGTCTACTAAGTGAACTGGTGACTAGATAACAAGAGTTATTTTTGTAAAGTTGAATTAGTTCTTCTGACATGCACCCAGAGGTTCTAGCTCTCAGACTCATTTCTCTAATAACCGGCTCATAGCTGGTCTCTGGAACTTAGTCAGATTGGTATTTGGTAGTTGTCCCGGCATTGTGCTCCCAGTCCTAGACCCTACAGATGAAATTAGGCACACAGGAAGGTGTGCACACTCTTTGGTTTATGCAAAATGATCATGAAAGCAAACAGATGTGAAGTCGCAGCTGTTTTGTGTAAGGCGAGGGATTTATGATTCAGTTTATAATAAGAGGAGTCGAGCAAATGGAAGCCGTCAGAAGTAGCTTCGCTGAAGAAGGGACTACAGGGCACATTAATTCCTCCCTGAATACTGGGCAGATATGTCCTAGGTGAATATGAGAGAGTGGGAAAGGGAGCTGCAGATGCACTGAGAGGAGAGCCTATCGTGGGGAGCAGGAAAATGGCTTACCTCTAGAGCAGCTCAGGATATGCCTGGGAAGCCTTAAAGTCAGTCCTCTCTCTCCCTCTCTCCCTTCCTCCTTCCCTCCCTCCCTCCCTTACCCCCCTCTCTCCTAGACAGGGTTTTCTCTGTGAAACAGTCCTGGCTGTCCTGAAACTCGCTCTGTAGACCAGGCTGGCCTCAAACTCACAGAGATCCACCAACTTCTGCCTCCTGAGTGCTGGGATTAAAGGCATGCATCATCACCATCCTGCAGCTTCTGGATTCTCTACAAGAGCAGTGGCAAGCCACCAAAGACTTTTCAGCAAAGGGGATTCTGTAATCAGAGAATGATTCTTGCCCTTTGACTTGTTCCTCTTTAGTTATCTAAACTGGAACTGGATGGCACCCTTTTGGTACAGTTTGCTTAGACTGTGCAGGATTCAATTCGGTGTGCCACTTTCTAAAAAGAACAGGTACATGAGGCTGGGGCGTGGCTCCCTGGGTAAAATACTTGTTACACAAGCATGTTACACAAGCATGTTATACAAGCATAAATACAAATCCTCAGTGTGCAAGTCAGAAATAATGCATGAACACATAGGCCTGTAGGCCCAGCACTGGGAGAGGAGGAGACAGGTAGATTATGGGTGTTCAGCCAGTCTAGATGAAATTGCTGTCGTCCAGGTGTAGTGAGAGACCCTGTCTCAAAAACTATAACCTGGCAGATTCCAAGTTTAGAACTCTAACTTCCCACATATGAGTGCATCTAACACATATGTGCATAAACACAAATACATCACACACAACAGACACACACAAATCTGCACATAAAATCAACATACTATCTAAAAGAAGACAGCCACAGAATGATAAGTGAACACAAGACAGGTCCTGTGTTCAAGACGAAGATTTATAACATCCATTTTTCTAAAATAGACATGGCTGACAACAACAGAAAGAGTAAACCGCCCCAAAGTTTTCCATCAATTCTACTGATTTTTAAAAATGCACAAAGAACTACCTACCAAAAGCGTCAGAAGTATAGAAGACTAGAAAGCCGTTCGAAGGCTTTCTGCCCAGCCTACTGCATCTTGGACTGTGAACTGGTTGGGAAGGAGCCTACTGTTTCCGTGAGAAAACACCCCATGGGCCTTGTCTACCAGGGCATCATCTTGTCTGTATTAATAGATTTTTGGTTCTCATGATAAGGATTCATGATAACCTGCGTCTGCTGAAAAGTGTCAGCTGTGAAGGTGATTATTTCTGACCCACCTCTCATCCTAGGATGAATTATCTACGATGTTTGATTTACTATCATCTCTTCCCAATCCTTCTCATGTACTGTGTATATTTCCTTGACCTTTAAGTCACTTGATTGGATCACCCAAATGGCAGTGTGGTAACCACAGTGGACAATGTGCTGTATACCTAGACATTGCTAGGAAAGTAGACTTCAGTTTGATTTTAAAATCTCACTATAGGCTTAAAGCGATGTCTGAGTGGTTAAGAATACAGATTGCTCTGCCAGAGGACCAGGGTTCAATTCTCAGCACCACAAGGTAGCTCACAACCATTTGTAACTCCAGTTTCTGGTGATCCTGCCTCCCTGGGTACCACATGATGCACAAACATACATGCAGGCAAAATGCCCATGTATAATAAAATATAGAATTTAAAGTGTATATATATATATATATAATAAAATGTACATGATACAAATACGCAATATTTGTCAAACATTAGGGAAAAACAAATTCTTGACTTCAAAAATAATTTTTAAATGTTTTCATGTCTCGTTATTGTGCATGCATATGTATAATGTATGTGGGGACGCACACATGTCAGAGTGTGCACATGGAGGGCAGAGGACAACTTTGTGGAGATGATGCTCTCCTTCCACTTTTACACAGGTTCCAGAGATTTAATTCAGGTCATCAGATTTTCCCTGCAAGTATTTTACCTGTTAAGTCATCACATTGGCTCACATAAAAGTAATCCTTTTCTAAAATATTTATTCTTATTCATGTGCATGTGTGTGTATCTGTGTCTGCTACAGGTGTGTAGGTGCCCAGTGGGGTTCAGAAGAGAGGACTGGGTTCCCTGAAGCTGAAGTTACATCCAGCTAATAGTTCTAGGACCCAAACTTGGGTCCTCTAGCAACACAATACGTGTTCTTTATAACTGAGTTCTCTCTTCAGTTCCACAAAGTAAATTAATAGAGGAAAATACTTGCTATGCCCCAGTTATTCCTATTAAACATTTCTTTTTAATATTTTACATATTTATACTCACCCATCCCTTTTCTTCTTTGACAAAATCTTATTATGTAGCCTTGTCTAGACTGGTACTCACAGAGAGCCACCCGCCTCTGCCTCCTAAATACTGGGGTTAAAGGCACGCACTACCAAGCCCATGACTGTTAATACTAGTTCTTGATAAAGACAATTTATACAGAAAAGGTTGGAGTCTCAATCATTTGTTGTATTTTGTTGACATTATTAAATATACTTCTTAGCATATACTAATGCTATAAACAAGTTCACCATTTGTATAAGCCATAAACCCACATAAAGTCATCTCAAGTTTCCTTGTAACTGTGAATGCCTGCCTGGCTTTGAACCTTGGAGACAAGTTGTACAGTCTGTTGAGAAATCTGAAAAAAAATCAACCTTCCTCAAAACCATCTCTTATTAGATCTCAACACAAATAATAGGGATAAAGCTCTTTTGTACATATAGCAGGTATTTGGAAGATTCTGTCTGACAAACCAAAGAGCCAGTTAAGGGCTGTGTCAAGACAAGGATTGCCAGGAGGGACCGCTTAATTTAAAGATTTTTCCAATGTGCTTATATTTGGTGCCATTTTGCCTTCTTGTTCTTCTGGTCAAAATGTTTTCTGTATCTTTTGGCTAAATTTTTTTTTTAAATCAGTCAGTTATATAATATCTTTAGTTTTTCTTCTGGTCTCCCTCATTAAAATTTAATAATCTTATAACTTCAGAAGGACTCGCTCTTCCAGCTGGGAGCTCCCACCAAGGATGCACAGAGATTTGCCTCCGCTCTGTTCTCCACAAGCTTGCAGATGAGTGACATAGACAGGATATTGGCCCCTAAAGCAGCCATGCTCTGGTGCTTGGAATCTGTGATTTATGTACCCTAGCACTTCTGTCAAGAATCCAAGCTGTCAATGGAATTTAGATTGCTAAACAATTGCTTTGAAAGTGGAAAGATTATTCCGGATAACCCCGGTAAACCAATGCAATCTCCTAAATCCTTAGAAGTGCCACAGGGAGGCCGACCAGAAGGTAAGAGTTGGCTGATAGGAGACTCAGTGTAGCAATCCTGGCTTTGAAGATAAAGGTGGCTATGAGTCTACGAACCTGGGCAGCCTTAGAAGCTCGGAAAGGCAAGGAAATGAAGTCTCTCACTCAAGCCTGCCTAAAGGAATGTGTCTTGGCAACAGCTGATTTGCTTTCAACAATAGGCATTTTGGACTTTTGACCCCCAAACACTAAGACTAACGTGTGATGCTTCCCACCGTTTAGTCTGTGCTAAATTCTCACAGCTGCTGTCGACAAGTAACACAGTGACTTTGGCACATTCGTTTTTTAACAATGACAACTGAGCCAATCAAGGCAAGTCTGGAATACTCCTCTCTTATGAGAATGACTGGACTCCTAAATTTATACGGCTCGCTTGCTCCAAATGATTGCTGATGGGGGTGCTGGGTCAATATTTTCTTTATAAGAATAACCAGATGCTTCTTTATTATCCCCCAGTTGCGCGTAAGAATATTGAAGTGCTTTTGGAAAATCAAGAATATTATTGTTTGGCATTTTTTTTAAGGCAGTATATCCAAGGTTTTGGATTTAAATCATAACTCTCTTACTTGGCTATTTGGGAAAATTAACCACCTGAGGCCATTTCTTTATCTGTAAAATGGGACACATACACAGACACCAGGTCCATAGAAAAGATTTAAAGAGATAATTTATGCATAGTTCTTACACAACACCTAGTACGTAATAACTGAGCCATCGCATGATGGTGTTAGTTATTACTTTGACCATTGCCTTATCGTTCCGATTTTTACGAACTTTCCTAACCAAAAAGTGGATCTTTAAAACCCTTGTGGTGAGGACAGCTCGTACATTTAGTAATCTCTTTCAATTTTGCTTTCAAAAGGTACTGTATGTAAACTGTTCGGAAACATCTTAGTAACGTTTGACCCTGACTCAATAAGTTTCTCACTAAAGTAATTGAGGAGGAAAGAAAGAGAGACGGGCCAAGACAATGGCTAAACCGTAGATTGTAATTAAACTTTTTTGTTGGTGGTTCTATTTCCCTAAGGCGGGGCGGGGAAAAGTCTTTGCTCAGAACCAGGTGAAGTCTGTCGCGAGGCGCCACTTCACCGTATTAGACTGAGCTGAGACCCTCTCCGGAGCACCGGGTGGAACCGCAGTCCCCAAGCGGTGCGAGGTGAGCCTGCTGCAGAGCTGGGTCACGCTGCGCGGGCGACTGCTGCAGGTTGCTCGATTGAGTCCACTGAGACGCCCCGCGCCCCAGTGGACTCTGGCCAGGACCCAGGCGGGGAACGGACAGACGAGGCCGAAGCGGTCGAACCTCTGGGACGATCCCCGCCCTCCAGAGCGAGCTACTCGGCTCCCCGAGGCTCCGGAAGAGAAGGAGGCGTGTCCGAAGCGAGCGGGCGGGCGGGCGGGAGGGAGCTGTATATAAAAAGCGCCGGCGGCTCAGCAGTCCGGGCTTCATTTGCTGTCCGTCGCCGGGACCGGGAGTGTCGCGGGAAAGCAACGGCCGAGGATAGGGCGCTGCGCTTGGGCTACCCAATGCTGGGACTATCTGCAGCCGCTGCTCGTGCAATATGCTGGAGCACCAGAACAGCTAAACGGAGTCGCCACACCGCTGCCTGGGCTGGATCGCAGCGCTGCCTTTCCTTATGAAGAAGACACAAGTGAGTAGGGCACGCCCGGGAGGTGCTCGAAGCCTTTCCAAGAAAATCGCGCCCGGAGCCCTGGGGAGCCCAGCGTGCCCTGGGACCGGCAGCCGGGCCATGAGGGGCTGCGCCCGTCGGGTGAGCCAGGAAGGTGCGGGGGAGGCAGGCGTGGTGTGCGAGCCCGAGCCTCCCCGCTGCGGGGGTTGGGGGTAAGCCCGGGAGCTGGGGAGCGCCAAGGGTGAGAGGGAGATCGTGGCAAGTTTGCAGCCGCAGCAGCGAAGTTTGGAGCTGTCAGTCGCAAGCCGCAGATGCTGGCTTCGCTCTTTGGCCTGGGAGTTCGACTTCTTACAGGGAAGGCTGTTTTAGCACGGGAGGTCTTTCCCCGCGGATTCGGGGAGATTATGAAACAGCTTCCCACGCGCCACCCTCGCTCGCTCTCGCAGTCAGATTTATCTATGCAGTCCCCAGGTGGGCGCGGGACGCGGTGCGGACGCGGGTGCAGCCACTGGAGTGAAGCCAACCCTGAGCTCCTAGGCGGCAGCGCCAGGCGGGGTGTAGAACCTGCCCAGCAGGCGGGGAAAACTTGGCAGCCTGGAAGTCGGCCGGGTTCACAGCTTTGGGTGGGCCCTTCAGAAAGCTCTAGATGGAGTTGTAGTACTTCCACACTGCATGAAGCCCTCTTCCATTACAAAACAGTAAAAGTTCTTTTTTCTTTCTTTCTTTTCCTTTCTTTTTCTAAATGTGCACCTCCTAAGGATAGTTATTGAGATAATGCCCAGGGTCGCTAAATTGCGCTTTATGCATAAAACATTGCCCGGGGGTCCAATTATGCCTTTTCTTCGTTGACGCACAGATCTAGCTCCGGGTTAGAAAGAGCTACTGTAGTATTCCTGTCTGTGGTTCTTTTTACCCTCGGCGGTTGCTACCTCTTCAGGGTTCTTCCTTTCTGATTTGTTCTGTTAGCTGCAGCAGGTTGGGTAAAGCAGCTCTTTCACGCCCCCCCCCCTTCTGTGGGTGATTGCAGTTTCTGAAATGTATGGAAGGGAATGAGATTTGAGGGTTTGTACTCATCTGCTGCATTGATCAGGGCGTCGGTGTGTTGCGAGTAATTAATTAAATTACTCATATGACGTCTTAATTTAAATAGATAGCTAGGCTTGGAGACGGACCCATTAGGAAACAGCAAGAATAAAGCACCTATCCTGGGCTTGGAAAGGGACAGGGAAGGGAGCATGGCTTGGCATACTGGAGGTGTTTTCCCTAGAACACTCTCCCTGAGTCAGTGAGGTTGGGAGGGGCGGGGGGGAGAAGAGAAATGAATGGCAGGTATCGGCCCCTGCATGCAGGTTAGTTTTTACCCAAGGCAGCACACCTGAGATCACCATAGTGTGCTTCTGAGATGGGGATGTGAATGATTCCTGCAACAAAGAAAAGTTTTGCTGTGTTTGCTTGGTGTGTACGTGCCTTCTGCTTTGTGGAATAATAAACAAGGGTGGGGTACCAATTTCTTTTCTTATAAGAGCATCTGCTTACATGAATAATGGTGGCAGCTCAGAGTGGAGCAGCTTCTGGTTCCGGAAGAGAGCCCCAACCTTCTTATTTAAACAAGAAAACAGGAGACAGACAAGGTTAATGTCCAACACGCCAAAGCCCAGCAATGGGCTATGGAGTCACTTTGAGAGTCAGTAGGATTGATGATCCTTGCACCCTCTTTGCAAAACAAGTGCGAGAGCTCTGTAATCGCCTTTCTCGCTTTGATGAAATGGCTGTGTAAATAGGATTACATGGAATAATTCCATTGAAAACCAGAAAGAGGTAGATCCAGCCTGAAAGGCTGTGGCCGGTGACAAGGGTGACTCAGTGCTGCCGACCAGAGACATTTGAGATGACTTAAGTATTTTAGAAATGTGACCAGTTCGAAACCAAGTTAAAGTGCAGGCCCTTAGGGGGGAACTTGCCGCTGCTGAAGGGTTTGTAGGCAGAAAGAGGGGAGTGCTCTCACTGAATGAAGGCGGTCATTGTCTCCCCTCTAATGGCCTTCAAGGTTTCCTTTAAGGATACTTCTAGCCATTCACATTCTTCTTCCTAAAAAATTGGACACTGGAAAATAAAAAGCACAAAATCAATAAAATAATCCACGGCAATGAAGGAAGGGATTAGATTCTCTTTACGGTTGTCAAGTCTCCTAATCCAAGAGTGGCAAGGAAATTTTCTGCACAGCTGTGCCTGTGTAGGGCATGGTACAGGGAACTGGACACTAAGAGAAAGCCAGGCTTTTCTTCTTCTTTTTAATTTTAGATGTTATCTTTGCCTGGAAGGAAAATCTATTAAATACTCTACGGTCAATACAGGAACAATAACAACTTCCCTTCTAGCCCCCTTGTTCCGTATGTTCTCGTTACCCAATAAGTGATAAAAGAATTTAATCATAACCCTTTAAAGGATTTCAATCTAAGTTATATAGCTTGGCAAGAATCGTGCGGACACCAGGCATTTTGAGCCTTCAGTCAAACTAAATAAGTGTGAAAATTCCATCAGCAGCCACTTGGGGCTTGATGGATGACCCTTAGATTTACTTAGTACCAGTGATAGACTTCAGTATTTGGAAAATAAGTACACACAGCGTCATGCTGAGCAACCAGGACAATAAATTATGTCTTAAATCTGCAATGAGGAAGGTCTTTTGTATTTTTGAAGTTTCTCTTTGTGTTTGTTTTATCCCCCTCTCGTAGTGCATGAATTTACGGTATCTAAAGAAAACTGTGACTCTGGCTTAGACACTGTATCGCTCTCAATAAGCAGCTATTTTTAAAAACGCGGGACCCTAACACGATGCATTACAATTGAGAGGGCATATTGCAAGGCCAGTGGTATGGTCAGCTTGCTGCGTTCATGCTTTTGTCTGTTGTGCTTACATTTTAGTCCCCTACAGGTTTCCATAGTTGTGGGTGCTGTGGATGTCAGGAATCCTGAGACAGGAAAGGTCTGTCTTGAAAACAATGAGGAAAGGTCTATTTTAGGGATAGAATACTGAAGCTCCCAAGGAAGCAACACATAGGATGTTAGCTTTTACGACACTAGAGAAATACCCTCTTTCTGTGTATGAGACATTTGTCACGTGGGTGACAATGGCAGTTACAATATAGAACATGAACGTGTTTGTGAAAAGAGCATTTTAAAATCTCGTCCCTGCAGTCACTCAGTTTGCAGTGTGTGCTTCCAGTAGTCCTAATTCATGCAGCTTTTAATTGATACGTTCTGCCAAGACTTTGAGGCTCAAGTGCGAAGTCGATTACATTTAACATAAAACAGGGAAAATAACCATATGGGAATCTGAAAGTCGGTGCCAAACCAATTAAAATTGCTAAATTTTATTTATGTCCCTAACTGCTGATGTGAAGATAGCGAATTCTGAGTGAGCGTTTGCTCTTTGCTGACAGGTGTGCGGAATCTCACTGCCACCTTAAGTAAGGTTGAAAATGAAATCCCTGCCAAAATAGCTCCTCTTTCAGGGTTGGAAGTTTTTTTTTTATGTTCCCTTTCCTCTGTCTCCCAGTTGGTGGAGCACCTCAAACACGTGTTAAGGGGAGGACTCTAGGCTTAGCCTGTGAGAGACTTAGGCTTCAATTCCTGTTTTACCACTCTGGAGACAAATGAGGCAAAAGGCATCTTGGGATTTCCGTTTTGTAATCTGTGTGATGTTAGTGAAATAGTTATGAAGATGTTTCTCAGATGGTGGCTGATGGGGCTAAAGGGGATGGACAGTCACTGTCCCCGAACAGTAGCTTACTCTAACTACTGTCTGAAGGGAATTGCCTTCCCGCCAATTTAAAAGCCAGAGGAAAATGACCTCTGAGGAGCAAAGCAGAGAGCCAGCTTTTCTAAATCCGGATCCTTTAATTCAGCTCCTGGCCTTCATTACAAGCTGACAGCTGATTGTCAGTTGTCCTTAGCACAGGCCAAACTAGGAAGGCTGGGACTCCAGGATGGTGTGTGGACCTGCCAATGGATGGGAAACTCTCTCAAGTTTTTTTTCAAGTCAAAAGTAAAGGAGAGAACTAGAGTGGGACCCAGAAGTGTTGGGGACACGTGTCCCTTTGATTTACTCTTCAATTTATGTACTTGTGCCAAGTTCATCATTGGGTCTGAGGGCCTATCGTCCTGAAGACTAAGGTCAGCTTCCTATCTGTGTATTGTCATTGCTCTTCTCAGCGAGGATGTACATTCATCCCCTCCTTACCAGGCAACAGCTGGTGATATTTCCCCCCATTCTGTGAGTTTGGGGACCCCCCTCCCATTTTCTCAACTTCTGCGATGTTGCCATCTGTAAATCAGGGTAAGACACTGAGTAGAGATCTGTTATCTGTTCAAGTAAGTGAATCCGTAGCAGCTGGCGCAATTCTGCCTTTGGTCTTAGTCACCCCTGTGGTGAGAGAGAACAACCCAGATGGGATGCTTGAACAGTAGCTGTGCCCGGCACTCAGGGCTGTTGTGTCTCTGCTTCATGGAAACCGTTGGCTCCTGCCCTGCTGCTTTCTGCTGCTGCCTTTTGGCTTAATTATGGGCATACCGAAGCACTGTTTACTGGGGCTAGAGCTGGCATTATCATTATCCTTCCCTACCTATTTCTGTCTATCCAGAAACAAAAGAAGGTGGGGCACTTTTCATATAATTAGGCCTCCTGGTTCTTTTTTTTCCCCAAAAAAAGTATGATGTGTGTCATCCGAGGGAAGACTGTTGTGTTGCCTGTGCCCTTGGGCTGTATTTTGCTGGTTGCTTCTAGACTAGCTCACTGCCTTGGCTATTAGGGGACTCTGATGTTCTTTTCTTTTTAAAATTTCTTTTAATTTCTTTTTAATTTCTTTATATGCACATTGGTGTCTTGCCTGCATGTAGGTGTGTGAGGGTGTCAGATCCCCTAGAACTGGAGTTACGGACAGTTGTGCGCTGCCATGTGGGTGCTGGGAATTGAACCTGGGTCCTTTTGAAGAGCAGCCAGTGCTCTATTCTGCTGAGCCATCTATCTCTCCAGGCCCTGTGTTCTTTTTATAACCTGGATATCGAGTTGTGTGACTTTGGGAAATCATTTGGACCCCTCCGAACCTGTTTCCTCATCGGAAAGATGGGAGAGTAGGGCTGGCTACTTCTCTGTGCCTTTTCTTCTAAAAACCTTTCTCTTCTAAAAATCCTTCTAAGAGAGAAATTTGAACCAGATGGCGCAGGAGCTTTCTTTTTACTTCTGAGATTTTTGTGGCCATTGCTTCAGTGCGAATGAAGTGCATTATGGGGAGACATTAAGGTTTAATCTTTAGGAATCTCACCTACCACTTGTTATTTCTCTAAAACAAGAATGATATTTCTAATTGAAGAAGACTTCCACTCTCTTCTAGTGTTCTCAGTTCTCTGAGTGAGGAAGACTCCTAAATAGTCAGACAGTCCCACGAAGTCCTTTTTCGAGGTCATGCTTCCTTGTGTCTTCCTGCCAGGCTCCAACATCTGTATGGGGGTGAAAGCAGAAAGACAAACCTGGTGATGTGGCAGAAAGCATAAGTAGAGAGAACCAGAGGAAGGGCTGTGTGCTTTCATCTGTCTCTAGGTATGTGACTTTGGACAAGTCACTGAGTCTCCGCATCCCTGAGTAGCATCCATGAGTTAATACTGAGAAGACAATGGAGGTGAGAGGCAGCAGCTGCGGCCATAGGAATGGACAGAGCAGGGAGGCTTGGGGGAAGGCTAGCTCTGTAGTGATGTTTGCCAAGTCCATGCTTGCCTCATCATTTACCAGGGTCCCGAGTGCCTCTAGAGCAATCCCCGTCCACCTCACTTCCTTGGCTAATACTAGATACAGGACGCGTAGCCGGCAACGGATTTTCTTTAGATGTCAGAAGCCGCGGTTCTCCTTGTGGACATCAGAATATTTAAAAGTCAGCTGGACCGTCCTGCTGCCAAGAGACTAGAGATTCCTCTGAAAAACTGTGCTTGGCCATGGCTACAATGCTCAAGTCTGAGTGTTGCCAGAGAGTAATGAGTTGCCTATTAAAAAGAAAGTTCACAACCGAGGCAATACTCCAGACAATTGAAAAACAAAGATAGCAATAGCCGTCCTTTGGTTATCGAGATGCCCGGTTCACACTTGACGCTGCACCTGTAGCTGTTGGCGCCACTTGGCTCTCTTGAGGGCTGTGGATTAGAGCCCCGTTTTGTCGGGAGGGGCGTGATTAGGTGGCCTTTGTGTGTGCGTTCTCCGCACACAGATGGCAGCTGAAACATCTCCTCGTTGCCTTGCAAAGAATGCCTTTGCTCACTAGGGTGACCGCGAAAGAGGGCGTGAAAAGAGCACAGAGAAACCCATCCATCCACAGTCCCCCGCTTACAAAAGCAAGCCTGGGTCATCTTTGCAAAAGGGCATCTCTACTGTGTAACTATGTTCCTGTGTAAACCCTGGAGGGAAGAAGAGCACAGCCTGGCCGGGAGGGGGGAGGAGGGGCAGTCAGGGGCTTTTCTTTGCACACATATAATCGTGTTGCCACCAGAAGTTCATCCTAGGAACAAAAGCCCCATGGGTGCTTAGAAATTCTTTTTCACCTTGATATACATGGACTCTTTGAAGCAAATGACCTTTTCCATCTTAGTGTGCTTACTAAACTCCTGGGTGAATCACAGCTCATCACTGGCTTGTGTGTCTTTGAGTGCACATAGACGAGATCGCTGTCGACAGGCAGAACTATTTAGTGGTGGATGACTTGTGACGGATCCCTAGATACTCTACTGTGGTGAGCTTTCTACTGTATTCCGGGGTGTCCTCTCCCCGCCCCCCAACAACCACCTTATGAAAACACACCAATTCCTGGGTTTCAAATAACAGAGTTAATAGAGAAAATGTGCTGTTTTGTTCTAAAGGCCTTGCTCCCTCCTGGGGAGCTGTCTTGTGTGAGTACTGTGTGTTATGCAGTTAAAACTCAAGTCGCTGCTGAAGTGCAGCAGGATGAGTCCTGGGAAGGGAGAGTAGAGATGTGTGCATAGAAAATAGTTTATACCATGATCTAGAAAACCAAGCCCAAGGGATTGCAAAACAAAGCCCAGGAGTCCTGCGCCAGGCCATTATTTAGGCTTCTATATACACTCACACTTTAGCGCTTAGGAAATGATAAACACACGAGGCCTTCCCCGTTTTCATCACCAATGCAAACCTCTGTGGCTGCTTCCGTCTGGATCCGGGACACTAGTCAACAGCTTGTGCTCGGCAGGTCTCACTGGAGACCTTTTTGGTGCATCCTGCTCGGTGGAGCGCCACACAGGTCTCTCCCCTTGGAAGTTGCAGCTTCACAGAGGAAGCATAGGTGCCTGTTGTTTCCAGGTGGTCCACATAGAGGCTAAGCTGCAGAGTCATCAAGGGGCTAGCAAGGTTCATGAACAGTGGAAAGGCGAGAATTAATGTGAAGCTTTTAATATCAAGGTGAAGTTAATTTTGTGTAGAAATACAATTCGCATAGTTTTTTATTTTTGTAACAAATTAGAAATTGGCTTTTTTTAAAAAAAAAAAATTTAAGCCCTCCCCAGAAGAGTGTTTTAAACCTTTTTGTTTGTTTGTTTGATTTTGTTTTTCGAGACAGGGTTTCTCTGTAGCTTTGGAGCCTGTCCTGGCACTAGCTCTTGTAGACCAGGCTGGCCTCGAACTCACAAAGATCCTCCTGTCTCTGCCTCCCGAGTGCTGGGATTAAAGGCATGTGCCACCACTGCCCACCAAACCTTTTGCATATGCTATAATGTTTAAAAGCCACAGTAATCTGTGCCCTAACTCTACTTAGAAAACAGTAGAAACCTCTTTTCTGCTTTTAGAATTATGTCTGGTAATTTACTAAGATGCAAGGTTTTATTACAAGTAAACGCACATTTCACTGTGAAGAATTTTAATTAAAAAATTCAGAACTAGAGCCGGGCGGTGGTGGCGCACGCCTTTTTAATCCCAGCACTCGGGAGGCAGAGGCAGGTGGATCTCTGTGAGTTCGAGGCCAGCCTGGTCTACAAGAGCTAGTTCCAGGACAGGCACCAAAGCTACAGAGAAACCTTGTCTCGAAAAACCAAAAAAAAAAAAACAAACAAACAAAAAACAAAAAAAAAAAATTCAGAAATAGTTTCTAGTACTTACTTACAGCTAGTTTTGAAATCTACCATTCACTATCAGAGGGCTCTTTCTAAGTCCATAATATACTTCAACATTTTAAATAACAGACTTTTCAGTATAAAGTTGACTTGGCCACTTACTGTTAACATTTCTGTGCACATGTCCCCAAATAAATAAGTCAATTTGAAGGATATAAATTTGCTATAATCCATGTAAAGTATTGAAATATGAAGCCATTTTAAAGTTCTCACCATCATTTTACAAAATTTAACCATTTTGGTAATAAAATGTGGCAAAACGGTGCTTCGTAGAAGGTAGTTCCATAATCAACTCACTTAGCTTTTCTTCTGGGAGGTAGATGTCATTCCTTATGCAGACGAGGAAGCTGACACAGGCATTTCCTCCTTGAATTTGCAATGTTGCCACTGTTGTCACCCTGAGGGATGCAGTGTGACTCAGCAAGCACATTCGTGGGACTTCTTCAGTTTGTGGAGATACAGATTCTGTTTACAGGAACCCTGACTAGAAAGCAAAAGTGATTCAGATAGCGCCAACAGCTGCCAGGGAGAGCATTTGGATGGAAAGTCATAGCTACTGTTGCCTAGCACAGGGGCTCATGGTGGATGCTCAATCAACGCACAGTGAAATGAATGTGTGTCTGCTTTGGGTTGTTGACTCTTGGTACAATTGTTTACACAAACTTTTCCCTTTTTAAGTGCTAAATTAAAAAATAATATTACTCGTTTCATACATATATAACTCTAGAGGCTAGTTTGGCCACCATTTATAGGCATAATTTTCAGTGAGTAGGCAATTCATTTATTAGTAAGGACCATGTCCTCTGTTACTGGAGTCCACCCAAGTGACAAGAGCTGAGGGCAAGACTTATCTTTGTTTTTATTACTTGTTGGCTTTGTGACCCTCTAGGTTTTTTTTCTCTCTGTATTTTACTATCCCCATATTCCAGTGGACAGAAGTAACTACAAGGTAGGCATATCCATGGGGATAATCAAATGATAGACTATCCGATGTCCTGGTGACTGGCACTTCACCGCGTCTGTGAAAGGTACCAAGAGGAGTAGCTGCCTAAGAAGTGAAAGGAAGTTCATTAGGTAAGGCTAGTAAGACTAGTTATTAAGTTAGTATATGTTGAACTTGCCAGGAAGGAGACACTGAGCCACAAACTGCATAAGATTTCCAAGCAAAAATGTTTTGAAGTACATAATACAATGACTTGAGGACTATCCCCCCCCTCCACCCCCGCCACCCTGCCTTTTGCCAATCCTGAGTTTTATTAAATAAACAAAGTTCAGAAAGATTCAGAATATTTGCCTGGGATTAGCAGGGGGAAAGAATGCTAGGAAGTCCAGGGGTTTAGAACCGGAAGCCACACCTATTAAATTCTAAAGACTCCATCCCTCTTAATCACTGAGATGTCACACACCCATGTTGACACACAAGCTCAGAGACGCCACCTGTGCTCTACTGCTGTGCTCCCCCTTGGCAAGGTGCTGAAGGCTGGGTCCCCACCTGTAGTGCTGTTGGCTGTTGGCAAGTGGCAGAGTCTTCAGAGGGAGGACCTTATCATTTAGTGCATGCTCTTGAAGGGAGCATTGGAGCCCCCGAGTCCCCATTTTCCTTCCTCCTTTTGCTTTCTGGCAACCATAAAGAGAACAGGCCTCAGCCATGCCACCACGCCACCATGATGTGCAGGCTCAAAGCAACAAGACCACATGGCTGCGTGCTACAGTCTGGGAAACTCCAAGGTCAAAGGAACCTTTATTACCTTAAAAGTTGATCATCTCAATTTCTTTACTCCACAGCCATGGAAACAAAGGTAATGTGTAAGGTTGGAGTGGCTGCTGTTGCTGCCTTCTCCTCCTACAACCCCCCCCTCCTCTTCCTCCCCTCCTCCTCCTCGTCCCCCAGTCCCCCATGTCTTTTTGAACCAGGGAACCCGAGAGCAAAGTTGAGCCAAAGTTTCCGGTTAAGTGGAAAATCTGCTTTGATGCCAGCGCCTCAGTGCCGTCCACGGGTGTCAATGGTTGTGTTTGAACAGGGCCTGCGAGTCAGGGATTCTGGCCTTCATGGGCAGCTCTCCAGCCCCCCATTTCCGGGACTCTCCAATGGGAGCTCGATACCCAGGCCTCCGGACTGCTGTGGGAGAGGCCCATTGCACACCATTTAACTGGATGGGTTTGGCATTTTTCGAATAAAATAGTACTTGAAAGGCAAAGAGCAAATTTTTAAATGTCTTTAAATTATGCTTCTAGATAACTCAGCAAAGAGAGAGGGGCGCTATAGAGCTTACATTTATCAATTTGCTCTGACTCTATTTCCATACTATTTGTTTTTTAAAGACAATCTTAAATGGCCACAATCAGATAAGGAAACTTTCGCTGAAATGCCTTTATGATTATGTCTGGGTTTTAAGTCTATATTTTTGTTTGTATTGTGTTCTTTACCTTAGAATTCCTTGCTTATTCAGCAAAGACCCCAATACAATTCATTTAAGAGATTTAAAACCTAGCACCAGGATTATGGGCCTGCAGCACTGCGCCTGGCTTTTTATGTGAGGATCTGAACTCGGGACCTCATGCTTGGGTAGCAAACGCTATGCCTGAAGTGATAACTTTTTTACAGACAGTTGTTTTTAGCATCCTTAGCAACAGTATCACCATGTAACTAATTACTTTGTAGTGTAGGGCAGGCTGAGCAGAGGCTCAGCAGAATAGATTGTGGCAGATGGGCTGCTCTTTTTCATATAAACCCCCTGCCTCAGTTTCTCCATTTGTCAAAGAAGGTGAACGTACATTTTCTCAAAGGAGACTATGAATAAAAGAAGTAGCCCGCAGAAAGAACATGGGCCAGCGCCGGGTAAAAAGGAAATACTGCATAAACAAACACCCTGGGAAGTTACGTTAGCATGAAGAAAATGGGAACGGAGTGTCCATCTGTAGTGATGGCTCATTTCCTAACGAAATCAACTGTCAAGCCACGGAAGATTAGAAGCTTTTATCCAGTCTCAAGAGAGTTTACTGAGAACAAAGTTCCTTTTCTGTCACGTGCCCAAGGTCACAGAGCTCAGTAGTGCAGGGGAGGGGGGGGCCTGTATCCGAAGTCCACATACATAAGCCCAGCGCCGAAAACTGAAAACTGGGGGGGGGGGGCTCAATATTAACCTTTTCTCATTTTGATTCAGGGTGTTCTTCCTTGCCATTTTTTTTTTTTTATCGGAGAGATGTCGGTTTTAGCATCTGAAGAAATCCACCTACTCGTTGAGGGGAGGGAGAAACAGTGTGGCTTTTGTGTTAGAGCACCTGGGGTTTCCCTCTGGCTCTGACTCCAGGTTCTGTGGGGTCTTGGGCAATGTATTTAACTTGGTTTAACCTTTCTGTAACCTTAGCAAAAACAGAGTGATGAGACTTTGTAGCTTCCCTTTCTTCCCCCCCCCCTTGTTTGTTTTTTCTCCCCCTCCCCTTCCCTTGTTCCTTCCTTCTCCACCCAACCTCCCCTTTAAATTTAGGACTAACATGTATGTGATGAACCTTCTTGGAATTGTATGATGAGCATTTTTGCAGAGCTGAGGGCATAGAACTCAGTGGTAGAGGGCTAGCCTAGTCTGTGAAGGGCCCTAGTTCCCTCCCTAGCTACAAATGTGCAAATAGAAAGAAATCTTTCAGAGTTCATGCGTTTCCTACTGTATTGTTAGTGGGCAAATTCTGTATTGTAGTGTCGACTGATAAACTGCATATTCCAGAAGCACGTGAGTGAGATTTAGAGTCTGAATGAGGCTTTTATCTTAACCTGTCAATCACTTAGACCATCATAATGATTTTCTTTCTCCAGGCCTCACAGTTTCATCTAGCTCAGCAGTTCTCAGCTTCCCTAGTGCTGCGACCCTCTAATACAGTTCTTCCTGTTGTGGTGATCCCCACCACCACCATAAAATTATTTTCATTGCTTTTTTATAACTGTAATTTTGCTAGTTATGAATCGTAATGTAAATATCTGATATGCAGATGGTCTTAGGTGACCCCTCTGGAAGGATCGTTCAACCCCCTCTCCCCCAAAGAGGTCACCACCCATAGATTGAGAACCACTGATCTGGATGAAGGATGATGCAAGTAATTTACAGTTAGAGCACAGGATTAAATGAGGTATTCAGGGAAGTTGTCTAACTTAGGGGCCTTTCTCTGTGAGGAAGTAAGTACATTGTCTGCCTACTCTGTCAGTGTATTCCATGGGTAGGTCGGCTGTGATAATTTAGAAGCCGGTCTCATTGAAAAGCAAGATTGTGGGCAATATGAAATGTGGGCTGTGTCGCTGCAAACAGCCTGGCAGGAGCGTGGGTGATTGTATGGATGCTGACACAGGTTGTCGAGAGCGGAGAGGCGGCGATGAGTGAGGTAGCACTCTATAGAATGTCTTCTCCTATTCTGGGGCAAAAGTCCTGTTATCTCGAGCCTAGAGGGAGGGGGAAAATTTCAAGCTTTCTAAATGTCTTTTTATTAACGTCTTTCAACATGGGCCTTAACCTTTTTTTTTTCTTTTGGTCACAGAGGCTGCTCTTCAAGTTGGGAGATTTTGATGCACTCTGTTTTTCTAATCTTTAGATTTTCTCTCCTTTGTAAAATGAGGCTAGAGTCTAATTTTTAAGGTGATTCCCATCATTGAATGACTAAGTATGTAAAGGGTTAGGAACTGGGTACCAGGAACCTAGAGAAATACTGCTTGCTATCAGTTAAATGGGTTTTTTTTTTTTGGAGTGCAATATTGTTGTTTAATTATTATTATTATCATTATTATTATTAGTTTTCGAGACAGGGTTTCTCTGTGTAACAGTCCTAGCTGTCTTGGATCTGGTTCTTGTAGACCAGGCTGGCCTTGAACTCACAGAGAATCCACCTGCCTCTGCCTCCTGAGAGCTGGGATTAAAGGCATGTACCACCACCACATGCCTTTAATTTTGTTTAATTTTTAAAGTGTTAACTTTTTTGTTGTTTAATTTTTGAAGTGTTTCTTTAATAAATGTAGGAGACATGGTTTCAAACATCTCCCTTATAAATTCATGTTCTGTTTCTTTTCAGTGATTTCTTTCTTTCTTTCTTTCTTTCCTCTTTCTGGTGCTGGTGATTGTACCTAAGGCCTCACACATGCTAAGCACATGTTGTACAATTAAAGGAAACCCCAAGCCTCTTGCCAGTGTTTAATTGTGCAGGTTGATCTTGGAGTGAGTTTTGTATCCGTCAAGGCAGACACACGTTTCTTTTATCAGTCCGTTCTTTCAGGTAAACAAGCATCCCTTTCACTGACAGAACATTAAATTGTTAGGTTTCTTTGATGGTGTGCTGACTTGTTCAAAGCCCTCGTGAAAGAGAGAAAACAGCTCCTGTTCCCTCTCTCATCTCTTCCAACCTCACAGTTGCTTCTAAGAGTTTCTTGCCTGAATCGTTGATTGCAGACTTGTGATGTCTCTGCCTAAACTCACCAAGCCACAAATGTAAAGTCAGAGTGTGCTCATTGCAGAGGAGGGTCTGACACAAAATTCCAACTGAGGGAAAACAGATGGAAAATCTCTTGTGGATGATGTTGGTGGGGTGGTAGGTGTAGTGGCGGTGAGTGGGTAGTGAGGGTAGTGATGGGGGCTTGGGTGTTGTTGTTGATCATTGTGGATGTTAATGGGTGGTGGTGGTGGATGTTGATGGGTGTTGGTGGTGGTAATGGTGGATAGTGGTGGTGGTTGTGAGTGGTGGATGGTGGTAGATGTTGATGGGTGTTGGTGGTGGGTATTTGTGGTGGTAGTGGATGTTGGTGGGTGGTGGTAGTGGTGGTGGATGTTGGTGGGAAGTGGTGGTGGTGGTGGATGTTGATAAGTATTGTTGGTGGGTGTTGGTGATAGTAGTGGATGTTGGTGGGTGTTGGTGTTGGTGGGTGGTGGTGTTGGTGGTGGATGTTGGTGGTGGTAGTGGATGTTGGTGGGTATTGTTGTTGGTGGATATTGGTGGGTGCTGTTGGTGGGTGTTGGTGGTGGATGTTGGTGGGTCTTGGTGGTGAATGTCAGGTGGTGGTGGTGGTGGATGGTAAGGGTGGGTGGTGGGAGTGGATCTTGGTACGTGTTGCTATTGGTGGTGGTGGTGGTGGTGGGTGGTGGTGGTAGGTAGTCCACTTGCGATGTCTTCCCTTTAAGGAAGAGAACAAGAAAGATACACTGACTACACATATAAAGGGCTTAGGAGCAGAGTTAGATTTTAAAAGAGCTGAAGTGTCCACCTTTCCCCAAGGGTCTGGGTTGTCCTAGTTTTTGAAGGAGAAGCAGAATAAGAACTTGTAAGGCAGCACAAGAAGCTCCCTTCACAAACTCAAGTGTCTGGCATTGGCCTGTAGTCTGTCACAGAGAAGACATCCATTTCAGTATTGGCAAAATGAGTAGTGGGTTCTAGAATCTTAGAGGTTCTCTGCAGTGCACACTGTGCAGGGGTGTCAAGGCAAGGCTAACCTATGACTAACCTGGCTACCGTCTTCCACCGGTCTCTGTAGTACCAGGGTAAAACCCAAGCCCGTAACACACTATTCAAGGTCCAGGATCAAATCCAAGCCTGCACAGCACACTATGCAAGGTCCTCTGTGGTTTGGCTGTGGCTTATCTCTACCACACCCCAATTAATATTAAAAATTTCACTTCACCATCTTCTAATCTTCTAATTATGACAGATCACATGTTCTTTTTTTTTTTTTTTTTATTATATATTTTTTTTTATTCTTTTTTAATTAAAATTTCCAACTGCTCCCCGTTTCCCATTTCCCTCCCCTCCTCCCACACATTGCCCCCTCCCCCCTCTCCCCTCCCCTATCCCCACTCCTCTTCTCCTCCCCCCAGTCCATTCCCCCTCCCTCTCGCTACTGAAGAGCAGTCCAAATTCCCTGCCCTACAGGAAGACCAAGGTCCTCCCACTTCCATCCAGGCCCAGGAAGGTGAGCATCAAAACAGGCTAAGCTCCCACAAAGCCAGCTATCACCATGCACAAAACTCAAGTCCAAATGGATCAAAGACCTCAATATCAATCTGAACACACTGAACCTGATAGAAGAGAAAATGGGAAGTACCCTACAACATATGGGCACTGGAGATCGCTTCCTATGTATAACCCCAGCAGCACAGACATTAAGGACAACATTGAATAAATGGGACCTCCTGAAACTGAGAAGCTTCTGTAAAGCAAAGGACACTGTCATTAAGACAAAAAGGCAGCCTACTGACTGGGAGAAGATCTTCACCAACCCCGCAACAGACAAAGGTCTGATCTCCAAAATATATAAAGAACTCAAGAAACTAGACTTTAAAAGGATAATTAACCCAATTAAAAAATGGGGCACTGAACTGAACAGAGAATTCTCAACAGAAGAAGTTAAAATGGCCAAAAGATACTTAAGGTCATGCTCAACCTCCTTAGCGATCAGAGAAATGCAAATCAAAACAACTTTGAGATATCATCTTACACCTGTCAGAATGGCTAAAATCAAAAACACCAAGGATAGCCTTTGCTGGAGAGGTTGTGGAGAAAGGGGTACCCTCATCCATTGCTGGTGGGACTGCAAACTTGTGCAACCACTTTGGAAATCAGTGTGGCGGTTTCTCAGAAAAATTGGGATCAACCTACCCCTGGACCCAGATCACATGTTCTTATTCATGCCATAGCCAATGTTCTTAAAGGTCCCGTGGCTCATTTGTCTAATGCAGAGGAGTCTTTCTCTAGGGGTCATCCATGGGGTCCATTTGCTCTTCTTCCCCCACCTCACACATACACACACAAACACACACACACACATACGAGTCATATCACAAGTACCATTTATAATAACTTGAAATTCTCTTTTTTACTTACTTGGCTAAACTAAGTTTTTTTTTTTTTTTTTTTTTTTTTTTTAATATTTATTTATTTATTTATTTATTTATTATATATACAATATTCTGTCTGTGTATATGCCTGCTGGCCAGAAGAGAGCACCAGACCCCATTACAGATGGTTATGAGCCACCATGTGGTTGCTGGGAATTGAACTCAGGACCTTTGGAAGAGCAGGCAATGCTCTTAACCTCTGAGCCATCTCTCCAGCCCCTAAACTAAGTTTTTTATCTTATAGTAATACACTACCACAGTCTTTGTGAAGATATTTTTAAACTGAACTATGTTTTTATTTTTTTAAAAAGATTTTACTGCCTTTATTTAGCATGTGTATACTATGGCATGTATGGAGGTGAGGGGAAAACTTGCCAGACTGGAATTTTTCTTTCCACCATGTGGGTCCTGGGAATCGAACTTATGCTATCAGGTGGCAGTAAGCCCCTTTACTTGCTGGACTGTCTCAACAGCCCTGAACGAAGATTTTAGTGAGTCATGCCTGGTGTCCCAGGGAAACCATCTACCATTAGTAGTCTAGGCATAGATCTGGGCAATTAACAATTTTATGCCTAAGGACCTGAGTCAACACATTGTGGGCATCAGAGAGGGGAAGTTGGAAAGTAGGAAGAAATGTGTCTATTACTATTAATGCATCAGTGTCAATGGGGACACATGAAACCCTGCACACAGCAATCCCTGCATAAACATACATGTCGTTCAAACATAATTTTGCTCAGAGAGAAAAATGATAATCATTCTGTTGAGGTTTTGGAATATAGTGGGCAGTCGCTTGCCTTTCTTTAAAACAGTGGATCTCAATCTTCCTAATGTTGCAACCCTTTGAGATGTTTCCTCATTGTGGTAGACCCCAACCATAAAATTATTTTTGTTGCTACTTCATAACTGTTATTTTGCTCCTTTTATGAATCCTAATGTAAATAATTGTTTTTTTTTTGATGGTCATTCAACCCTCAAAGGGGTCACAACTCAGAGGTTAAGAACCAGTGCTCTCAGGACCTCACACAATAGCTTGAAAGACAAGTACCAGTTGCAGCCAATTCTAGATATATGAAAGAATTAAGAGCCAGTCGGGGTTCTAGGACTGAAACCGTTCATTTTGTCTGCCAGATTCTTAACTGTGAGCTAAGCGGGTTGCATACTTTGCGTCCTAATTTGCCACAGCTGTGAGAGTGGCCATGTGACAAATCCTTGTACAGAAGAGGAATATGGATGGGTTCAGAGAGGTTGAGCAAGTTACTCAGCATTTTATAACCGCTAGTCATCAAGTCTTATCTGTTTCCAGTTTCTTGTTCGTGGCAATACTGTGCAAGACAGTTACGGTAAATGAATCCCCTCCCCCGGGATACCCACATTCATCATGCTTCCTTCAAACGTTTCTCTGTGTTCTAGACTAGATAGGAGGTACCCGAAGTTGCCAGTGCAATAGGCATGCAGAGGATGCTGTGACTATGTACCGCATTTGATGCATGGAACAGGCTAATTTGGGACTGTAACAGTGTGAGAAGTTCTCATTGAATCCCTCTGGATGATATTTAGGTATGAAAGGCAGATATGGTTAAGGAGTCTGTCAGAACAATATTCCCACAGTTGAGAGATTACATCAGGTTTGGGTAAAGCTCTCTGGAGAAGGGTTTACAAGAAAGGGTGTTTTTAGATAGCGTGTGCCACCGAGGGCAGTGTCTTAGTGATGGATAGGTGGTATATGCTGCAATGCCAGTACTTAGGAGTCTGAGGCAGGAGGATGGCTACAAGTTCAAGGCCAAAACTAGGTCAAAAAAAAAAAGAAAGAAAGGAAAAGAAACAAACAAGTTGTACCAGCCCTTTGCAAGTTTTTGATACTTTTCTCACTGAGGGCAAAGGTCAGCTCTTGCCTCAGTTTGCAAGCAGACATCCAGGAGGGACCATTAGTGAGGGGAGGAGATAACAAAGGAAACTGAAGCCCGTGTGAGGGAAGGTCAGTACAGACTTGGCACTCTTGATGCTGCAGCAGCTGAAGCATGTCGTCTTAATTTCATTTAGCTGGATATGCGGCTCCCAAGTCCCTCTCTCCATTTCCTGAGGAAGTCGATCCTATCCTCGCTCGCTGCCATCTGGTGAGAGAGTCTCTTTGCTTTCCAAACAGTCTCTTGTTTACATTTCTTGCTCCATTCTCTTTCTGAATCTTCAACGAAGCAGCTGCTTTGAAGAGAAGTCCAAAGGATTGCCCTGGGATGGTTTACCCACTTACCCTCTTTCCTGTCCCTAAGAGAAACTCGCTTTCTTCTTCTCCCAGCATGACTTAGTGTGGGGACTTGAACTCTTGAAGTCCGTTGTTCTTATTCTTCTCATTTCTAAACTGAGATTAATTGGTAACCTTCCCCAAGTTTCGCATAAGGATGAATTTCAGAACGTCAGAAAAAGAATATGTGTACAGAACCTTTAAGAACATGTAATCATGTCAGTATTGTTACATGCCTTAAATCCTATCACTGTGGCAACAGAGACTGGTCATCTCTGGGTCCCAGACCATGTCAGTGGTGCTACATGCCTTAATCCTATCACCATGGCAACAGAGACTGGTCATCTCTGGGTCCCAGGCCAACCAGGGATACACAATGAGACCCTGTTTCTCCAAACAAACAAACTAACTAACAAGCATTTAATAATAGTAATGATGTCTGCTGGTACCAGCTATGTTGATAGATTCTAGAAATAATATCTACTTCTTTTTATTTCTGACATGCATGACTTTTGGGGGTATCCTTTAGATTCTTATTATACAGACTGCTAGGCACATTTCCCAGGTGTCATGGTTAAAAAAAGTCGAATAGGAAAGCTTCAAAAGGGAGCTTGCCTCACTTACTCATCTCATTATCATAAATAGGCAATAAGGCAGCCTTTTTGTGTGTGTGGCGGGGGGGATGAGATATTAACATGAGTTGTCTGGCTTGCCACTTTGTCTCTTATGAGAAGTCACGTGATGGGGATGCATCAGCACTCTTCCATGTGACCTTGAAGAAAGGGGAGCTAGTGTTGTTCTTGAGTCAAAGTGAAAAATTGACTGGCATACAGAAATTCCACTCTATGAGTCTTTTTTTTTTTTTTTTTGGTCTGCTTCTGGAGGGATGACAAATAGGAAAGAGTCATCTCAAGCTTTGGGAAGGGATGTCATTAGCATTTAAAAGATGAACCTGTGTCATCACTTCCAAATGGGTCTGTCCCTGGGTGAAACCTTACTTCCTGTGTCCGTTTCCTCTGCAGAGTCGCTCTGAATAATTAGTTATGAAGTGCCGGCTCTGGATCGATTGCGGCTCATTTGCATTATAGGAAGAAAGTTCTAGCTGCCTGGAATTGTAGACTTCTTGGAGACTTGCTTTGCAAGACATTGTGGTGGCTTTATTTGGTACCACTGTGTTGAAACAATGTAAGAGAGTTGCTCTGCCGTTATCTTTACACACTTCTGCAGACAGGGAGAGCAGGACCTTACTTACCATCAGCACTTGGATTTGCTACATTTCTGCGCCATCACTCCACTAGGAGAGAGGCATTTTCCAATGATTGTTTATTCATGAAAACTTAATTTCCCTGTTCTGAAACCCAGAGATACAGTAATAAGCAAAACACTTGCAGGGTTGGTGTTTTCTTTTTTTTTTTTCCTTGTTTCCATGGAGTCTGCAATCCACTCTTAGTTTTCTGTACTCATTTTCTGTTTACCTGGATCAAAGAGAAATTTCAAGGTGGAAGGAAAGCTAGAAGTTCAAACAGTGGAGCAGTTTGTTAACTGATCAGTTGGCTCTTAGAATTCTAACTCTAGACCCAAGAGTCAGAGGTTCGTACTCAACCGTGAGAAGACTCTTCTGATGTTCATTCATGCATTCTTTAAATAGTTACAGGAGAATTTTTCCAGCTTGACTCTAGGCCAACCACCTTCCACAAAACAGAGAAACACTGAAAGTCCTGCCTTATGGTTGCATACACTCCAGTATGGGAGACAGACAAGCACAAATGGTTAAGGATGTTGCAACTCAACCCCATTATGTAAATATGGGCACCATCTGCTAAGGATTGAACTAAACACCACGGTAACATCCACTCCGTCCTTTTACAATATTAAGGATTATTCTCAGGATGGTTGTATCTTAGTCAGGGTTTCTATTGCTGTTGCAAAACACATGGCCAAACAGCAACTTGGAGTGAAAGGGTGTATTTGACTTATACTTCAGCATTGCTGTTCATCACTGAAGGAAAGTCAAGACAGGAACTCAAACAGGACAGGAACCTGGAGGCAGGGACTGATGCAGAAGCCATGGAGGGGAGCTCCTTACTGGCTTGCTTCCCATGGCTTGCTCAACCCCTCCCCCCCCCCCCATAGAACCTAGGACCAACAGCCCAGGGATGGTGTCACCCACCATGGACTGAGCCCTCACCCATTGTTAACTAAATGAGAAAATGCCTTACACCTTGATCTCATCAAGGCATTTCCTCAACTAAGGCTCCTTCCTCTGATGACTTCATCTTGTGTCAAGTTGACACACAAAACCAGCCAGTACTGGTTGATGAAGATGCTGCCATCATCTTGGTCTATACTGTAAAAAGGAGAATTCAACTGTAAGAGATTGTGTGTGTGTGTGTGTGTGTGTGTGTTGTTTTTTGTTACAGGATCCTGATGGCCTGGAACACATCACGTAGCCTAGGGTAACCTTAAACTCATGGCAATGCTCCTGCCTCAGACACTGAAGTGATGGGATTGTAAGACTACAACATTACTCCCGGTATTGCACAACTCTTATAAATAGTGTAGACATAGTGAACAATGCACACCAGTCACAAATGTGGATGAGTAGGCACTATAAGGAGCAGGTTAAGACAGAATAGTAATAGTAAACCCCTAATTTTTACATTGTCTATACACTCACCACAAGGAGCAGGTGGCGAGTAGACCTACCAAACTATCATGGCAATTTCTACCATGGTTGCAACCGTGATAGAGTACTTGCCTACCATGTACAAAAAAGTAAGCAGAGACAAATAAACAAAAATAACCATTTATTTGAAGCAAGTGTGGAGGTTGAAGCAAGGTTGTCATGAGTTTGAGACCAGTCTGGACTACATAATAAGTTTCAAGCTAACCTTGGTTACAGAGTGAATTCTTGTACCAAACATGCAGCCATACACAGAGACACACATGCATACTCACAGAGAGACATTATACACAAACACACACATACACACAGAGATACACATACACACAGAGATACACACACACACACAAAGACACATTATACACAGAGAGATACACATATACAGACACACAGATACATACATTATACATACACATTCTACATAGACACACACTCAGACATACTCACATATATGCATCATACACAGAGATACACACAGACACATACATTATACATACACATTATACATAGCCACTCAGACAGACAGACATACTCACATATATACATTATACACACAGAGACACACATACATACACACACAGATATATATATGTATATATATGCACTGTATACAGACACACATACATATATATACATACACATAGACATTATACACACACAAACACATATGTATGTTGTACACAGACATACATGCATCATTGCTGGGGGCTGGCCATTGCTCTGCAGAGAAGAAATCTGATGTGGTTCATAGACCTCCCTGAGATGCTACCCTAATACCTTGGTGTTGCTTGACAGAATGCTTGACAAACAACTGATGGGAAAATGGTTTACTTTAGTTTCATTCTGAGGCTTTCGGTCCATTCATTATGGCAGAGTTCGGTTTATTATGGTGGTGGCACGTGTGGCAGAGACTGTTCCATCATGGCTTACAGGAAGCAGAAAACAGAAATGAGCGTGGCTAGTGCCTTAAGATGCCTCTCCTTAGTAATCTTCTCTCACCAGCTAGTCTCCAACTTCCAAAGGTTCTAGAGCCTTCCTAATAGTGCCTGCCAGCTGGGGACAAATGAGAGAGAGAGAGAGAGAGAGAGAGAGAGAGAGAGAGAGAGAGAGAGAGAGAGGAAAAAGAAAAAAGAAGAAAAAAGAGAAGCCTGTGTCACACACATCATATTTAACCATATCTAAGAAACAAATGTTAGAAAGTTTCCCTGAGAAAGTGGTTCTGAGTAATATAAAGGATTTTCCACTCGCAAAGCACAGGGGTCTTGAGGAACAAGTGTATTTCGTATGTTCCAGGCATTTAAGGAGGCTGATACAGCCAGAGCATAGTAGAGAGAGAAAGCTTTGTAAGGCATGGGAATTCAGTGCAGTGGTAAGTTGTACAAGCCTTGGCGTGTGTTTTTTTTTTTTATTGTGGCATTTCAGGCCAGCAGCGACAGTTTATATTTCCGGGGAACACTACTGTATCAAGCACGAAAGGGAAAACATTGTAATCCCCTCATGGCCATCCTCTAGTGACGGTGGTGGAACTCGGTGGGAAGTGTCATGGAACCAGGGACAAGCAGGAGGAGTGACGGTTTTGTTTTGAGACTGTGTTTGTTTGTGGTATTAGGAAATATGACAGACAAGATGGAGAAATGGGGGGATGGAAAGAATCAAGGTGATACTCAGAATTTTGGCGTGAACTACCATCCTGCAAGCTGGAAATGCTATAACTGGCCGTGCTCATTTGACATACGGTTGGAACTGATAATAATAATAGTCGGAGAATTTTTGAGACATTTCTCAAGTAATGTATCAAGTGTCTTACACACACAATTCCAACAATTCAATCTAATCTGCCACATGCCCTCTAAGTGATTTCTTTTCTTATGCCCATGTCGCAGATGAGGAAACGGAGGCACAGAGAGATTAAATAAGTTTCTGAAGGCCACAGGTTAGTTGATGGCGGAACAGAAAGGAACATTTGGGCTGTCGGATTCTGAAATAGATGATTCCTATTTCTCACTCTATCCACTCCCCCCCTCACCTGCCACCCTGTAAAAGAATAAACACTTGGTCTCCTCGGGCCCTCTTGGCGGTGTCAGGGGAGCTGAGGTTGACTTTTGGAGCTGCTATTTAGGTTAACCATTCAGTTATTGCCCAACAAAGCAGTCTTACTTTTACAGCAGGAAGGCAGGAGCCTCCCTCCTTTGGGACTGCTGATCCAAACCCAGATCCAGGGGTGATTTCACAACCTTTTATCACTCCTGTGTGCCTGGGGAGGCAGAACACGCCCAAAACAGTGTCTTTGCCTTCAGGTGCAGCTTGTAGATGCCAACATTTAAGGGATTTCCTATTGCTAATAAAATAGTAAGTGGCATTAACTGTCACATAATGGCCTCATCTCTGCCAATCCTTTTATGGGTAGTTTATATATAACACCTAATTTAAGCTTTTAAAAAGATTCAGAAATGTCATTTCAGGAAAGCCAAGGCCCCAGAGGGGCTTCATAATTTGTGTATGGTGGGGGCCCAAAAGTGACAAAGCCAAAAATTGAACCCAGGTCTTATTTTGATGATGCTCTACTTCAGACATCATTGCCTTTGTAAAAAGAACAGAAACAACAAGAACAAGATGAACAAACCCCTGCGCTTGAAATGTATGAGGTGAACATAGCCCAGGTGTGTGCCTGGAGCTACTTCTGAAGTGTCTTACCACAAGAACGTGTCAAGCCCCACAAATGTGCTTCAAGTAGTAAATGTATATTAAAATTCTCGGGAATTAACCACCAAAATTTCCTTTGAAAAACATTTCAGATGATCATTGTTTTCCAGTTTTAACTGTCAACTGCTAATAGAAAAATCCCCAAGCTCCTGGAGAATAAATGCTCTTTTTGTGTCAGATTTGTGCAGATAATGTAATGTGGCATAGCAGGCATTAAACAGAAAGGGGTGCCCTGAAGTGCCATGAACGATCTCTAAAACTATTGGAAGGCACAGGCACAGGGTGTGTGGTGAGCTTGGGAAGGCTTCCAGCTCTCAGAACCCAGTTAAGTCCACCGCAGTTCATAAAGCTGCTAAGCTCAGTGCTGAAAGACTTTAATTGCTGTTGCCGCAAAGCCTCACGGTCTTGCTCAGGTGCAGCCGGCAGACACATCCAGCCTCCAGCATCTCCTCTCCACTTTCCCTTCTCCTAAGAAACCTTACAGGGTCATGCCTGACAGACTGACGGGGCCTGAGTCACATCGACAAGCCTAGCAAAATAAGCGGAGGCTGAGAGATCTCGCTTTTAGCTTTCTAGGCATTCAGGACAGGGTATGCTGGAAGGAAAGTACAGTGGGATTTGAAATGCTAATCGTGTTATACCCCCCCCCCCCACTCTCACTGTGCTTGCATCAAGGTATTCTAATCTCAGGCATCGGCTAGCTGGTTTATGAATGGAATCAAAGCCTGTGTGCCATTTTAGACATTCATGTGTGTGTGTGTATTCTCATTAATCGAATTGTACTTATTAGCTACCTAAAATAAGTGTCCCAGCTTTCAGATATAAGAATCCCATAGAGGGTATGTGATGTACAAGCCTCAGATGCACCCTGAGAAATCTGGATTCCTTGTGACAGTCAGGAATCTGCATTTGAAGTCAGCACCCAAAATGACTCTGCTTCCTGTTACCATAAGAGAGCCGGCTCCCCTTTTTCCATGTGGGGTACAGTCAATGAAAGGGGAGCCCCCGGGTAATTTATGTCATTCGGCAGAAGGCAATTGGTGTGTCTGGCACACATTGACCAATTAGGGATGCTGGTCTTTCTGACCTTTGCATATCAGGCTTGTTGTCCGATGTGATGAAGAAAATGGTCAAGATCGGGAATGTTTGTTGAGTTCATGTCTTTCTCTCTGCCAGCTTTGAGGCCTTTGGAAAGGTAGATTGCAGATTGTAGAAGTTTATCGTATCATAATCGAGCAAAAAACCCAGGAAACAGAAAAGTTTGGGTTTTTGGAGACTGTCTGACCTGTTCCCCGATGTGACACTTTTTAATATTTTTATTAGCATCAGTAATTCTACACATATAAAGGGTTCTATTATGACATAGTGTATTTTAATTATACTAACTCCGCCTTCCCTCCTTTTCTCTCCCCCCTTCTCTTCTCTGCTAATCCTTTACTCTTCCCAACTCCCCCCCCCCTCACAGCTTTTTGGAGGGTGAGGGAGCACTCAATGTTTCCTTAGTAGGGTTGTTAGCTGTAGTATGGGTGAGAGATTTGTTTGCAGGGACCTTTGTGTCTTATCAGTAGCTAGCTACACTTCTAACGAAAGTGGCTATCCCTATCCCTCCCTCATTAACCATTAACTGTATATGAATTCTCAGGATTGACGTGGAGTTTGTTAAAAATTGAAATGGCCCATGACCGCACCCCCCCCCCCAAAGCCACTGTTTTGGCACCTACCCCGACAATAATTCACATTTAATTACATCCCTGGCAAGAAACACAAGGGGTCTTAGGATGCTCTGGGCGCTCACTTCCAGACTTAGAGGGAGCTTACTCTCATTTCCCATGACTGGATTGTTTACAATTGGGGAGATTTTTTACAGATTTTAGAGAATTCTGGGCTCTGGATTTTCACGAGCTAGCATATTTCGGGAGCCAGCCTCCTCTGTAGGAGAGCACAAACTGCCTGTCACGATTCTGTTGCTGGTCAGTTTGAAAGGCAGCTAATTGGAGTGTGATTGACAGTTGTCATCATAAAGGGCAGGGCCTGTGGAGGTCCTGGATGGGATGTTTTCAAAAGCTCAGAAGGTTTTTCACTTGCTTCTTCTTTTCTTTTTCTTTAATTGTATTTCTATAGTCTGACCAATTTTGGGAACTGTTCCTCTTATGTGTCCTCCTCCTCCTCCTCCTCCTCCTCCTCCTCCTCCTCCTCCTCCTCCTTCTTCTTCTTCTTCTCCTCCTCCTCCTCTTCCTCTTCCTCCTCCTCCTCTTCTTCTTCTTCTTTTGAAAAAACTATATTCCAAGGAGTCAGCAACAGATGTGCCCTTCTATGTTCAGGGTCTTCTTGACTGATTCTGTCCCATCTCATCTTCATAAAATTGATGTGAATTAGCTGTTAACCCCATTTTCTAGTGCACTTTTAGGTTGAGGTTACCCCACCCCACGTTTGGTAGAGCTAATAAAGAACTGCTCATAGGAAGATTTCACGACCTGTCTTTAGCGGAATAATACACACACCAGCTCAAAGGTTTGTCCTAGCACACGTGCATTGCAAATCAACACCACAGATCTGAGCGCTGGGCCCAGCATCTGGCTCCTCCTCCTCAAGAGACCTGAGCTGAGGTGGTTTTCCTCCCTCTCCCCACAGGTGAGTCATCCCCTCTGGGCCATTTGCAAGAGAGAATTGCTGAGGCTGTCATTTCAGCCTTCTCCTTTCCCCCTTTTACCAAGGTAGAGGTGAACTTTCTACCATTCCAGATGCTGCTCCCTCTGCTTTGTCCTTTTATGACCAGCTGTTCCTCTGCAGTCCAGTGACCCCGCCCCCTCTCAAGTCTGTGACCTCTCCCCTGTGGTCCGAGTTCAGTTCCATCACTACAGCTGTCCTCGTCAAGGTCACCCACCTTCTGAGCTGATTAGGACCTGCTGCGTGTTTGACCTCTGTTTGTGCGTGTTCCACTCGTCATACCCTGCGTGTAGCTCTTTCTTTTCTGTTGGCCAAAGGTCATCCTGACTAGGCTTCTCTTCTGCTCATCTATGTACCTATATGACTCCGCTTTTTACCCACTCAGCCAGGTTGTAACCGGAAAATCAATTGTACCTTCCCTTTGCGCCACTCGCTACCTGTTAGTCAAGAAGGTCTTCCATTCTAGCTCTGCATCTGGAGCTTGGCCACTTCACTCTGACTGACACTGTCTCCCATCTTGCCCAAATATGGACCAAGTTGCTAGAGCTCTTCTTATGGATCTCCTACCTCTCCGCTTGCTCCCCTTCCCCGCTCCTTCCGTTTGATGACTGACCATCCTTTCAGAAGTGAGTCAGATCTTGACACTCTTCTTTCTAGGGCCACCAGTCCCTTAATAGTAAAATTGCCATAATTGGCAAGGTTTTCTTCTGTTGTTAGGAGAATGCTCCTCTTAGCCTCCATGAGAGGCACTCCAGGCTGAAGTAGGTGGCAGTTAATGTAGGGACTCACAGCTGGTCTGTCTGAGGGAAATACATGACTGAAGAGTGATTGGCCCTGAGCTTAACATCTGCATTATCCCCTCCAAGGCTCAATGCATTCGAGAAGGAGAGTCAGAAGAATTGGGGATGTGTGTCCTGTAGGAATGCTGCCTCCTGTGGATATGGCCTGACCATTGGTCTCTCTGTCAGGCTAGATTAACTGATACCATTTCATTTCATGGGGGGGGGGGGAGGATTGTGGCCAGCTATTGGAGAGGACGTCCTTTTCTTAAATGTTGTGAACACTGGTTAGTGGGCCCACATTCCATAACAGTCCCACCCCACTGCCTCATGCCAGTGGCCATGATTGAACTCAGCTAAATCTTTGACCCTGCAAACATGGTGCTCTGTGAACATTTCTTGTCCCCTCTGTTCTTTGGACCCTCTCTTCTTACAGCTCATTTGACCTTCCTATCTCCTGTAAACCTTTGAAGAAACTTCCTTTCCAGCAAGCTGTCTTACTGCCTCTGTCTCTAGAGAATTTGCAGATGTAATGAACATCTCACTCCATTAGAAGTTGATTGTGAAGTCCTGGTGTGTGATCTGGTCCTCGTCCGGGTCCTCCCAGCTACTATCTCCCCCAGCAGGTTTTTAATCCTGGCCCTTTCCACTCAGTGAGCTTCTACTGGTGTCTTCTCTGCTTTTATCTTATCTGCTTTTCTGGTACTCCCAAGTTTATTTGCTGGATAAGTCTCTTTGAGAGGCTTTCTAAAAAGCAGAAAGCATCTATGCCTGTTAAGGAACCTTTCAATTTAAATTTTGGGTTGCTCCCTTCCCTCTAGGTATGCAAATTGTTTCTTTTAAAGTACAGGTTAGAATACATTCATTTACCTGTTTATTTCAGCCTTGTGGGTTTTTTGTTTTTGTTTTTGTTTTTAGTGAGGAACTGATTAAAGGATTAGGGATGGAGCTCAGAATAGCACTTACTTGCCTAGGAACCGGTTAAGTCAAAGGAAGGGGTCTCTCTCTCTCTCTCTCTCTCTCTCTCTCTCTCTCTCTCTCAGACCTTTACATAAAACTTAATGGTTCGTTGCATGTAAATGGGACCAGTTTTATTACCTCACTTGCCCAGCTTAGTATAGTCTTTGCAAAAACCTAACTGTGATTTCCTAGGGGCAGGGCCTAAAGGAAGTTACTTAGTTTCTCAGTAAGTGTTTTATTGGCTTCCAGAACAGGGCAATGTTTACTTGGTAAATGAAAGTGCCCTAGGAAATCTTATTTGCCGATTGTTCATTCTTCTTGAAGCCCTTAGTAAACATATGCTGGATTCCCCTTTAAGGAGCCATTGTATGTAACAAGGATTTTTACTGGGAGTGGTTTTTTTCCCCCTTCCACAATAGATTAATACTATAAAGTCTTTAAAGTTCCTATTAAATTCATTGCTTTTATATTAAGCAATTTGTTTCTGGGAAAGGCAGACCGCTTGCTTGCTTGCTTGCTTGCTTGCTTGCTTGCTTGCTTGCTCTGTCCTTATCCCAAGGATGACCTAGAGCTTGCTCTGTAATCTAGGTTTCCACTTAGCCACCTGGAATTGCAGGTATCCACCACCATGCTAAGTTCTGTGTTAATTTTTTTTTTACAAGCGCTCACCCACTACACACTTACCACCATGCATACGGTAAAATACCTTTAACTTTTTTTTAATGCCTGCCTTATGTCTCTTCGAGAGGATGTAAAGATGGTGGCAGAGTTGACCTCACAGGGAAGTGGCTGTCCTGCTTAGCGGGTTTCACTGAGCAATGACATTTAGGAAGGAATTCTGCTGTTGCCTTTCTCTCTTGGAAATGACTGGACACAAATCAGAGAAAGTTTGAGTCAGTGAGTTTGTACAGTGAGTAGCTGTGCCCCTGATAACGCTTGATGCTGTTTTTAAGCAATTAAAAAAAAATCTGAGAAGCAAAATGGTAGTAAAACAGGAAGTGCTTGTTTGCCAAATGAGAACTGTGTTGTTGGTTTACTTGGGAAAAGTCTGTTTCTTATGACCTCAAAAGACCTGAGCTAAAGACTAATTGCTCTACCTGGGCCTTGATAATTTACTTCCCTGACTCTGGGTGGCTAAGCCAGTTGGGTATGCTCCAAGACACATTTGGGCTACAAAAAAAAAAAAAAAAAAAAAAAAAAAAAAAAAAAAAAAAAAAAAAAACCCTGCCTGCTTCCAGAGTGGGCTCGTGACATTAAAAAGGAAATGAAAGGCGCCTCTGGCAGCGGAGGCTGTTTTGTCCATGGCACTCGTTCTAATACCCACTCTGTTAGTTCCCCTGCATACAGAACACTCTCCCCTCCCTTTATGACATTGTGGAGCCATAACTTGGAGCCTCGTAATGTATCGTTTTAAAATTCCTGATGCACGTAGGTGCACGGGGAAGAAGATTTTTGTACTTCAGGTTTATGGAATTGGGGTCTTCTGGTTTTTTGAGTAGCCTGGCCCGTGTGCGAATTGGTTCCTAGTGCTGTATAGGAAACGACGGCAGTGCCACACAGGAGACGTGTCTGTGCGGACACACGTTCCGAGCAAGTGAATAGTGTTCTTAGGGGAGCAAACCCCCTTGCTGGATTGTACCTTTGTGCTGTGTGGCAGGCTGCGCTCAGGGGATCAGGGATTAGATGAATGTTTCCCTGGCGTCCTGTTTAAGGTTGTTCTCCCTAATAATGCTTTGTTGGGGGGGGGTGCAGGGGTGAGCTCCAGCTTCCTCCTTCCACCCCCTGTCACTTTGACTATAAAACCTCCTCTCGGGAAAGGACCTGAGACCTGTGGAGTGTGAACTGTACACTCTATTGCTTCCTTCTCCCGGGATTGTTTCTGTTGCGTGACTGAGTCCTAACAGGACTTGCAAATTTTTCTTAATTTCCCTCCCATAATGCCCATCATTTGAAAGCAATCTTTGCAATGAAAGGATAGGTAAGTTTTATGAGGAGTGTGTGGGAGATACTTTTGATCCCTACCTCACAAAAAGGAAAAAAAATCAAGCCCTGCCGTCAGTAAGATTTGTTTAGTGTGTCTGTGTGGCAAAGGTTATCTCAAAGGGGAGGTTATCACACACTGAGTGTGGCCTAGAGAGAAGACTTGTGCCGCTCTGACACAAAGTAGCCAAAGAAAATGCCATTCAGATGAAGAGAATGTTGCGAAACACAACGGCAAGTTGATTCTGCAAGTCGAAGAGATACATTTAGAACAGAACTTACATTTTGCCTCTGCGCCGTATCTGGACGGGGATGTGTGCTTACTTACGTCTGTGTGCACGCCCGTTGAGGGAGGCGCTGGTGCACAGGCTCTCCTTGAAGGTTTTTTCTAAAACCTTGGTGAAAGAGGGGGAGAAAGACAGGAGGAGAGAGATTCTGTTCCTATCTTGACACGCTTCACTGGATTTTCCTGACTACCTCCACTCTCAACACAGTTGAAAAGTAAAGTATGGAGCATGGTGTCCGATCCCCCAAACGGTGTCACAAGATCTGTGTATGGAAGTCCATATTGACCTTCCCCATGACAGATAGGAGTTTATGTGTCATCTAAAGGCCATACGCTATCCACCGTTACTTCAGTCTGTAAAGGACTTCCTACGACTTTTTACGCAAGCTTTTCATTCTTTCTTATTTTACTTTATTTCTTTTATGAGACAAAATCCCACTCTGAAACCCAGGGTGCTCTGAAACTGACTAGTTCGTTAGGCTGGCCTTGAACTAACAGCAGCCCGGTGCCTTTCCAAGTGATAGAATTATAGGTGTGAACCAGCTTTGCTGGCTTATTTAAACATTCCTCATTTTTTTCCCATCTAGCCAATCCAAAGTTCATAAGGCACACAATGAATGGTTGTGTAGTTCCTCTGGTTGGGAGAGTTCCTTATTTTATTTTTACCAGCAGGTTTGTGAGAAGGGTGAGGCTTGGGGCTATTAAATTGGTCTGTGTGTCAGCCAGGAGGAATCAACTGCCTTGTTCAAGGCCATATGGTCAGGCTCCAGAGTGTTTGAATCCTGTGTTGGTTTCTCGTGGTTTCTGAGAGAGAGTGTGTGTGTAATAGAGTCCTCCCCCACCCCCGGGATAGCTTTGTTCAAACAAAATCTTACTCAGAGGCATGAATAAAGAAGAATACAGAAAGAAGCTGGATTTCTTGGTTTAAAATAGAGGGGAGGGACCCAGAGTTCTGATAGGGGGCAGCTCATTCTCCCTGGGAAGAAGGGCTTGATGTGGCCTCCTTATTACACCCTCCACTCATTCAGGATGTGTTCTTTGAGGTCTGTTTTGCTTTTCTATTTTGTCTGTGAAAACCACCAGCCTTACTAGAATGCAAATATATTAGGATTTTTCTGAGATCATAAGACTAAAGTCAAATATTCCTTCCCAAGGACTCTAGGGAGGAAAAGCATTTTCTTCCGCTTTCCAGGTTCTAGAAGTAGCCTTGGTCCTGACTCTTGGGTTATTTTCTCTGTTTTCAGAGCTAGCTGTGGTCAACCATGTCTGTCCCGTGTCATTATTTTTCCAACCAGAGACATTAAATATTCTCCATTTTAAAGGATGCAGGTAGAAAGAACTGAGTCCTCCAACCCAAGATGGTGGGTTTTAGTTCACTCTATTACATAGAACTACACATCCACAGGTTCCATTAATAGGACCCAGTCATCTTCAGGGATAGTGTGCTGTCCCCAGGATGGACAAGACTTGTGTTCACACACCACCAAGAAAAAGGCTCGAGCGGCGGAGTAGAATGGGTCTTCCCCAGGGAAGAGTGTGCCCGTTGGTTATCCAGTTCCCAGTGGTCAGCCCTGAAAACATACATACAAATACAGACCAAGCAGGCTTACTTAGGACTCTAAAATATATGTGTGTATGTAACAACAATTGAGAAAAGAGGCTATGAATCGGAACGAGCACAAGGGGAGGTAAATGAGAGCGTTTGACGGGAGCAAAGGGAGGGGGGAGTGATGTCATTTTATATTAGCTCAAAAAAATAAAAGAAGTCATAAAAGTTTTAAAAAGACGAAGGGTACACAAATGACAAGATGAAGAAGAAGGTAGGGGAAGAGCGCCTTCGGCAGGCTCACGAAGGAACACATCTTCAGGAAGATTGTAATGAGAATGGTGATTGATCGGCTGGGAAAGAGGACAAGAAGCAGATGGTAATGAAAAGTGGAAACCAGACATCCCTACAAATCCAGAAATCTGGAGCATCTTCGCAACAGCACAATGGAACTGCTTTGCAAGGCCTCCGCTGAATACAAGTTTAATATTTCTACTGAGGTTCAAGAAATCAGGGAAGAGAGTGGGCTATGAAGTTTCTTACAGAATCATTGATCCTGAAAATTTCCCATGAATTCTGCATTCTTGACTCTGTTTCCTCATTCTCATGCTGAACTATACTAGAATAAATATTAAGTTAGGTCATTGCAAGAGAGGCAGGTTCTTCCTTCCTTCCTCCCTCCCTCCCTCCCTTCCTCCCTCTCTTCTTTCTTTCTTTTCTTTTTTTTGTAATGTACGTTGGTGTTTTGAATGTCAGATCCCCTGGAATTGGAGTTACAGACATCTGTGAGCTGCCATATGGGTGCTGGGAATTGAACCTGGTTCCTCTGGAAGAGCAGTTTGTGCTTTTGACTGCTGAACCATCTCTCCAGTCCAAGGGAGGTATTTTTTTTAGTGGCATCAATGTACATACAAAACTCCATTGCAATGCAGATTTATTTGTAATAGCTTTGAAATAAAGTTCTTCAAGAAATAGAGGGGTTTTGGTGACATTTGATTAAGTTAACACAGGTTTGATTTTCACCTTAATCAAGTACACTTCTATAAAAATCAGCGAAAAATATCTTCATAGACATTTGTATTTGACTGACAGCAAAAACTGAGGCTGTGCAGGTGAAATTATTTTGCAATTGTAGCAATCTGTCTTAATTGTATTTTAAGAAACTATCAAAGGACATACACTAAAAGCTACGATCATCTGAATGGTGTAGAATATTCAGCTGTGCATGGAATATTGAGCAAATGCCTTCCCATATGTTTGGTATTTGCAAAATTATTAAAGTACTAGAGCTATGCCTTAATGTCCTCATAAACGATCTTACAGATTTCCTTGGGACAGCGTGTTGTACTTAGAAGGACAGGCGTTAGAATCAGTCAGACCTGAGTTTGCATAGTGGTCCTCACTACTCTGAAATCACCTCAACTTCCTCATTTTTAAGATTAGGATGCACTAAAATTACGTTCTTTTGCTATAAGATATTCAAGATGCTCAATACATAGTAAATCTTTAAAATGAATAGCTTTCTTCCTTGCATTGCTCCCCTCCTAGTCACACTCTCTGTCTGCATTGACCTTCCCATATTTTCGAGTTTTGATGAGTTATCTACACTCCTATGCAAAGTCAGCTGCTGTACCTAGACACAGGTCTTACCTGGCCTAGTCTACTTAGATATGCATCTTTAGCCGTTCCCTTTCTTTGGCCAGTATCTCCAGTTCCCTTTCTTTGACCAGAATCGCCAGTTGTTTCCTCTCCCTGGACCATCCCCAGCTGCACACAAGTCTGCTAATGTTTCCACCTTCTTTCAAATACCGCCCCCACTAACTCCTACTTCCTTGTCAGCTACCACTCTGTTTTGCTTTTATTTTTGTAGTCCGTTTATTAAGTTCTTTCCTTTGAAAGAACATTCTTCAAAAGAGTTTCTTGTTCATTCTGGTCCCCTTTTGCTCAAGCTTCCTTAAGCCACTTCAGACAAGTTTTTTGTTTTGTTTTGTTTTTCTTTTTTTACCCCCCAGGCTTCCTCAATCAAAATGCTTGGCTAGTATTACCAATGGCTTCCATGTTGCTCTTGCATAATCCAGGGGTTGGCTCTCGGTCTTTAACATAATCTGGCCCAGACCCCTTCTGCTTAGCTTGTTGGTATTTTATCTGTTTTTGTTTCCTATTGAGTCATGGTGTCATTCACAATAGCACTGGGATCCACCTGCCTCAGACTCCAAGTGCTAAATGAGATTCATAGTCAGGAGATCCCACACTCTGCTCTTAGTTTTGATTATACTTGTTTTTTCTTGCTTCTTTGGTGTGTCTACATTTACGGTACAGCTCTTGCATGAGTTCTCATCTTCTGTGGGACCTGAGCTCGAACACGGTACCATGGTTAGTACTTTGTTAGTGTCTCTGTTCAGAATCCCCGGGTGACCGAATCCATTCTTTTTGTTTAGAATCCAGTGTATCCGTTGAAGGGGGTATGTTCATTTCCAGTCTCAACTGACCCCATGGCCCAAATCCAGATGCCAATGTCCTGAGCTGGTGTCATCCCTGGAAGACCGTACAGTTATCTTTCAAGCAACATAGCTTCTAGTCTGCCCCACACTCATCTCAATGGGCACAAACAATCATTTGTTCAGGTCCAAACCTTTGAGTTGCCTTGAGTCTCAAATCCTCCAGTTGTAATTCTCCAGACCCAGGGATCAGCTGGAGGGCCAGACTCTTGAGGCTGACCAATGCTTTTTGTTATCCATCTTTGGTGGCTCCTAGGGTATCCCTTCATTGCTATCTCTTCATTCTTTTACAAACATTTTTGCCTTTCATTACCCTACAGCAATTACAGTCATCTTGTTTATTTAAAAGAGTCTGTTTAAGTAATTAAGGTGTTTATCTTGAGACGTGGTTGTTTGTATTACAGGCTGGCTTCAAACTTGCTATCTAATTGAGAGTAGTCTTGAACTTTGACCCTCAAACTTGCTTCCAGTCTCTCAAGTGCTGGGTTTACAGGTGTGCACCACCATGCCTGGTTTATGTGGTCCCAGGGATCAAACACAAGGCTTCAGCTGTGTTAACAAGCACTCCATTCCCAGCCCCTAACTTAATTTACTTCTGTTTTATTTTAATTTGAAGCCTGCTCCTATGCCTTCTGCGAATCCTGTTTAATCTTCAATGCAGCTTGTTCCATTCACAGGAAAACTGGATTGAGTACTGAAATACCCATGATCCCCCACCCTGCCCATTCTCTCTGATGCCATCTGCTGTGCCTGTTTACTCTAGCCCTTTAAATAAACATGATCCCTTCAGTATACCTTCGAGACTTGGCCTCCTCTTTTCTCTGTAGCGGAATTTTCCCACAGATGTCTAAACGAACTACTTTAGTTCCATCCAGTCCTTGGGGGGGAAATACCCAGAAGGCACCCACTGATCCCTGTGTTTAAAATGCCAGTCTATTTTCACCCATGCTGCACTCCTAGGAGGATAATGATAAAGGCCAGCTCTGATGATCTTTTCTTTTAGACTCCGGAATTCCGGGGAATTTGATCCTCTCTATAATTCTTTCCAAACACATGACCTCAGGATATGCATGGAGCATGTCTGTATTTCATCCCAGAGAACACAGTTGAAGAAGCAGATAGACAAAGTATCACTGGTGCTGAATTGCTGTGTTATGCCCTGGTGAGGGAGAGTCACTCTGGTAAAAGGATGAAGCTTCTCAGTGGCCACTGAACTGGGACACTATATCTAGAGGGGCGGTCCTGCGTGGCTGCCATCAGTCATTGCCACGTGCATCCCAAGTATGCAGCAACTTGCAGACATTAGAGATGGCTTGGAAGCTGCGAGAGACTTCAGCTCAGCTGTGTCTGCTCTTTGCTGTCTGTCATGAGTTTTCCTCTGAAGCTGGAGATAGTGTGGGTTCTGTTCCAGACACTGTATCAAAACCAGCGCCACAGTAAAGAGAGTCTCTAAGTCTTTGATCTTCCTGTACTTGTAACATTGATGTCCATACTATTCTCTGTAACAGCATCATGTCTAAGTAAACAGTATGCAGGACTGACGTTAAAAAAAAAAATACTTTCCTGGGGGCTCAGAGCGAAAGAACATTGACTGTTCTTTCAAAGATCAGGGTTTGATTCCCAGCATCCTCCTGGTAGCTGACAAACTGTCTATAACTCCGGTTCCACAGTTTGACGCCCTCTTCTGACCTCTGTGGGCATCAGGAACTTATTTGGTGGGCAAAAAGAACACACATACACATTAAAGTGAAAATGAAAGATACTTTGTTGCTAAAAATGCTAAGGACCACCAGAGGTGCTGTAAATAGGCACCCATAGACCCGATCACTATGTGTGTGTCACTGACCTTCAATCTGTGAAAACCATGATAGCTGTGACGTGCAACAGCAGAGCCCAATATGAAGTTGGATACGCCTGTCCCATCCCCAGGTCTTCTGTTACAAAATCATGCCTGTTTGTGATCTTCGGTTCAAAGAATCTCATTTTAATTGTTTAGTACCGACCCCTTTCCCTGGTTCTGATTCTTTTCCCTAAGTCCGTATAACAGGCTACGTATAGCACAATTTCATTCTTGTTTATGGTTCATCTACTTAAGTCAAAGGTGAGGTTTTTGAAGGAAGAGGTGTTTTGCCTTTTTGTTCAGGGTATTGCTGTAGTGTCAAGAGCATAGTACATGATATAGACTCAACAAGGTGCCCAATAACTATTTGCTGAATGAACTGAGAAATTATTACCTCTCTCTGTCTCTGTGTGTTTGTCTGCCTCTCTCTTTCTCTCCAGCTTTTATTCATTAGTGTCAGGCATAGTGCATGGTGAAGACACACAACATCATCTGCCTCCGTGTTTCCTAAGACCTACAATGTGAACATTCTTCTTGGAGAGGTCGGCAGCTTGGCCAGTTACCAAGGTCCTTGGGGAGGCTTCCCAAATCTTATCAGGATAAAGGGCCTTGGAGAAATAATTTTCAGGGGAGTCACAGCTCAGCGTCAGCAATGTAAAAGAAAGGCATCATGAAATAAATACCTATGAAGGAAAACTGTGATATCAAGGGGAAATGTGTGTGCCAGGTTTTTCCCCAAGCAGGGATCCCCAGACAGATTTGGCCTTTGCTGTGGGCTAAGGGAGATGGTATAATGAGGAGTATGTCCCCCACATTGCTCGAAGTAGCCCCGAATAAACTAAAGTGGGATTATTACTGCCAAAACAGAAAACCCCAAGTCGTGAGAGAATAAAAGGTTTTTTGTTTGTTTGTTTGTTTTTCAAGGCAGGGTTTCTCTGTATAGCAGTTCTGGCTGTCCTGGAACTTGCTCTTGTAGACCAGACAGGCCTCGAACTCACAGAGATCTGCCTGTCTCTGCCTCCCAAGTGCTGGGTTTGAAGACGTGCTCCACCACTGCCCAGCTAAGGATAAGAGGTTTTAATTCCATCTGTAAGCCGCTGTATCTACCAAAATGGTATTACAGTGATAGTTTTTTTAGCCAGCTTAAGTGGTCATGGGGTCCAGTGTGTCAGGATGCAGATATTTACTTTAAGAAGATAATAATAATTTAGCTCCTCATAACATGTGGCAAGCTACAGAAGAAGGAAAGAGGCTATCTTTGTGCACCTGTGTTATTGTATCATTTTGAAATGCCCCAGATGAACACTAGTGCATAAAAGATCTAACATGTTTTTAAATGCTTTCACATGCTTTTGTTTATGTTATTTGTTTGTTCTGCCGTGGTCATTTTTTCTTTATTGTCATTCACAAAGTCTTTTCGGGCCTCAACCAGAGTCACATTTCCTCTCTCCATTTCTTTGGAGCCACCTTTTTACTCCTTGTCTCCCTTTAAGATTAATGGATGAATTGCTCTCTTCTCTGTGTTCCTAAGACATTTATCGGGGATTGGGGTGTTATTTATTTACCTGCTTCTGTGTTTCAAGGACATCTTCATCATCTTTGCTTTCCTGATGATGCTGCAGCCACTGCCTCCTCCCGACACTTGTTCAATAAATAATTACTGGGTTAGAGAATTAGAATAGGTTTTTGTCTTGGCCATGGATTCATTCGGCAAACACGTAGTGGAGGGATTTTTGTATGCGCGGCACTGGTGTATGTGTTTTGTAGATGTTTGGGGGAAAAAAAGTGCAAATCAGATGCTTAAGTTCTGAAAATCCTGTGATCTACTGTAAGAAAGAAAAACAAGCCATGAATAAAAATAACCAATCCATGGTGGAAGGTGTTATTTTCTTAGAGGGGTGTGTGTGTCTGTGAAAAAGAGGGAGACAGAGGGAGGGAAAGAGAGACAGAGGAGGGAGAAAGAGGAAGAGAGGGATAGAGAAAGAGAGGAGGGAGAGGGAGGGATGAAGAGAGGGAGGGAAGGACAGAGAAAGACAGAGAGGGAGAGAGGGGGAGAGAGGGGGAGAGAGAGAGAGAGAGAGAGAGAGGAAGAGAGAGAGAGAGAGAGAGAGAGAGAGAGAGAGAGAGAGAGATTCCCATCAGAGTTCAGAAACACCTAAGTATTGGCTAAGGCAGTGCTTTCCCTATAAAGTGGCTACCAAATTGACTCCGCACGGTGATTCTCTTGCTGTGTGAGAACTGAGGTTAAATTCTGCCTTGGATCTACAGACACAGCTCAGCCTCCTGTGGCAGGGTGTGCTGATGCAGAGGTCTAAATGAAAGTTGCTCGCAAGGTTGTGTTCCTGCTTGCCAAACTGTCTGCATTTAAAAGGAAAGTGGTTCCCTTCAGCCCTAGGGTATGAATTTCATGCATTCCTACTTTTTCCCTGAGGTCCCCCCAAGTGATAATTCCTCCACGTGTTGCTACAAGTTCGTCCCTAATTGCTATTAGGAAACTGGCTGTGGAGAGCTTACAACAGAAATTAACAGTAAAGCCATTGAAAGAATAATTCAGTCAGGATTGTATCCAGGAATATTTTGTTGTTGTTGTTGCTCTTTTTCTTTGAAGTTTGGTGAGAGCAGCTTGAAGGCTTAGCATTTAATTATATTTATGCCACCCGGTTTTTAGAAACGCGCTGGTCTATTTGCATTTGCCACATATGCTATACGGGGGTTACTGGTTTGCATAATCATGCATGTTTTACCGATGGGCTCCAAGAAATGTTTCTGTTTTTGTTTAGACTTGGATTATCACTTGCATTTATCTTCAACTGCTCCTACTTAATCCTCTCGTCAAAACTAAGGAGATCTGCGGGAACCCTGTGACTGATAATGTAAAAGACATCACAAAATTGGTAAGTAAGGAATGATTTGGGCTGCTACGACTCCTCCCTATTCTTGCTGACCATAGATATAGGGTATTCCTACCCTGAGCCCACAGCTCTCTAAAGCAAGGACTGTGCTGACCATAGATTTAGGGCATGCTTGCCCTGTGCATAGTTTGCTAAAACAAGGACTGTTTGAATCTGAAGGGCTTCCACAGAACACATAGGAGATGTATAGGTCATAGTATTTGTCTGTGAAACTGGCCCATTGAATATATGACTTTGAATTATGACATTGAATATATAATATTGAATATAATGACGTTAGTTCTCTGCTGGTCTTGTCCTCTCTGAAAGACAGTGACTGGCTTTTCCCTGTTATCTGCTGAGTGGGTTTCTCTGTGTGGCAATGTCTGCCACATGCTTCCTGCTCTCCGAGGAAGCTTAGCCACAGGCCACCTATGATGACCATGTTCCCCTAGCAGCACAGAGATTGTCATGTGTGGCGAGAGATTTGATCCCAATGAACATAGCAAGAGGTACTTCTCCCGCCCACTAGAAGCCACTCACCCCCATGCTTGTCACTCTGGAAAGTCTTCCTTCAGCAAAAGCCATTCTGAACACAACTGGCTTGGTCCCAGCCAGCTTCCTGCTTTGTTTCTTTGGATGCTTCTTTTAAGACTCAAGACAGAGACCCAAACACAACGGAAATGCACTGTGATGCACTCTCGTGACCTAGGAAAGATAGTTTATACTTGAACTTGGAGTACTGAGTATGATTTCAATATCATCGAAATTTGAGCTAGACATGATGACATACACAAAAAAAATGATGCTAGCAGCTGAGACTATCATAAGGTGATTCTAAGGACAGTTCTATATGATGACATAAAAGAAAGAAAAGTAACTTGAGTGAAAATTCCTTAATTATGTGTCTCTCGGTTATTAGAAAATTGACTGTAGAGAACATAGGTGATACGAAAGAGGAAGAAATAAGAGTTGTTATATGGAGAAAAGGAATAAAATATACTTCTTGGTATTAGTAGATGAAACAGAGGAAGTTCCATCTTTAGATATTCATTACTGGCTTATGAGTTGATTGTGTGTGTATGTGTGTGTGATGTTCATAACAGAACTTGAAAAAAGAAGTTAAATTCTGTAGTTGGGGTTTAGCTAACTTAGCCTCAGTGAAGAATTAGAAGCACACACACACACACACAAACTCACTCACGATTTATGCAGATTCCTTGGCATGCCAGAACATTCCAGATTTAAAAGCATTCTTGCCCAGTGTGCACAAGGCCCTGAGTCTGTTCCCTAGCACTGAGCATCATAAAATATGACATTGTATGCATATGTCACCAGAAGGCCTGGTGAGCAAAGTGATACAGTTAGTGGCTCTCCAGCTTGGCGCTGAGGACCACATATATGAGGGTAGGGAGGAAGGAGTTTTGGAAACCATAGATCATGGTCCCTTTCTTCAAATTTTGTGTTAACTGATGATCCAAGAAATAATATTAAGAAGGCGATGTGTGTTTATATTCTAAGTTTTGTGTATATTAATAGAAGATGTTCACTTGTTGACCCTCCCCCACCCTGGGTGTTGGAGGTGGGTGGTGGGGTGGGGTAATATGATATTAAGACCTTGTGTGTGCTAAGTAAGCGCTTTATTGTTGAGTTACGTGCATTCACCAGTGCAAAATGCAAGTATTTGGGAGATTTGTTATTTCCTTGTGTGTGTGTGTGTGTGTGTTTCATTTTGTTTCATTTCTTGAATTTAAATTTGCCTGTGTACACCAGTCTGGCCTCATCAAACTTCTGGCCTTTTTAATCCATGCTGGGGTGATAGGTATGCAGCACCACACGGGGCTCTCTTTCCTAGTTTTCTTTTCCGTTGTTACGAATAATGGAAGCAGTTTGAGAGGGGGGTTATTTGGCTCATAATTCCAAGTTAATAGTTCATCGCTGAGGGGAAATCAAAGAGGCAGGAACTTGAAGCACCTGATTATAGCCCCCCACACAGTCAGCAGAGAGCCCTGAATTGATACATGGACATTAGCACTCACTTGGCTTGATTTCTCCATTGTAATACAGTGGGCATTTCAGGCCCAGAGAATGCTGCCACCCACAGTGAATAGGTCTTTCCACTCCAATTAGAGCAACCCAGATAATCCCCCACAGATAGGCTCATAAGCCAACCTCATGTAGACAGTCCCTCGCTGGGACTCCCTTCTCAGGCAATTTCAGATTGCCTCAAGTCGACCATTGAAACCAACCCTCGCACTCACCATCTTCCCGTGTTGTTGGGTGAATGGGAAAGTCACAGGCTGCACTTCCATGCAGATCGTCTATGCTTGTGGTGCTTATGAGACACTGGGCCCTGCTCCAGTGAGCTGATTCAGTGAGCCCGGGCAAGGGTCCAGGCACCTACATTTTTCATGAAGTTCTGTAAGGAGGTTTCAGAACAGTTTGCTTTAGATGGCCTCTTCTGTCAAAAGTTTAGAGACAAAGTGCTTAAGATGTAACTCAGGACTAAAGACATTCCATGTGTGAAGCCCTAGGCTCAGCATTGTGTGCTGCAAAAGTAATGATAATAGTAATTTCAAACCAGTCAAGAGGTCATTATCTTTGCTGTAATTCAGTCCCAATTCTAGTCCCCAAGTGATTCTTTACCATACAGATTTTAAGAATATCAGTTAGTACAAAGCTCCAATGTGTGCTTTGAAGTAGGTCACTGCAAACTAACCTCCTGGAACTGCTACTATATTGGGGAATGCTGGGAGTGAGCTCGGGGAGTTGCAGATTTCAAGTAAGCAGTCCCAAACTGGATTGATGCTCAGAGGTCAATAGTACTGGCCGCTCTTCCAGAAGATGTGGGCTCTGTGACTCCAGTTCTAGGGGATCCGATGCCCATTTCTGACCTCCTTGACACCAAGCACACACACGGTGCACAGGTATGCATGCAGACACACAAAGTACCCATGCGTGCTGACTGAACATATGATTAACGCAATGCTTAAGAGAAATTACTTGCAAAGTGTTGACGGAACATAACTTAATAAGAACGACTTCTTGTAAATGTCAAAGTGGTATTTGCGAGTACCGCAGGTGGGGATTACAAACACCTTCCAAGACTCTCTCTTCTCTTTATCCCTGGATTATTTATTACCTTTTAATAATAAGTTGATACATTGAAAAATACTACAAAAGTAGTAAGAAACTGAGAAAGAAAAAAGGCTTGGAAAGGGGGTGTTTGTTAATATTGACAGTAAAATATAATTCTCACTCCCAACACAAATGTTAAAATCACTGAACAAGAAAAGAGGAAGGTTTTCTGCCTTCCAGCGTTTGGCTTGGGAAAAACATCTAATAGTTCCTCTGATGAAATCAATATGTTTTCTAGGGCATTTTATATTAAGACATTTGAAAATGAGTCAGGTTAGGAATAACAGGTCTCCGAAGGCCACTGGTTACTGAATAAAGACCTATACAATCCACAGCCTGTGTTTGATGGAGAGGGAAAGGAAACTAGAAAAACCACCCCTGAGCACAGAGAATTATTGAAGGAGTTTGATAATCTGCTCTCTGAATCACAATGGGAGTCAGCAAGTTGCCTCAGCAGGTAAAATGCGCTGTCAAGCCAGCCAACCCAGGTTCTATCCCTGGGAACCAATATGAGAGAAGGAGAGAATGGATGTCCATAAGTTGCCTTTAGACCTACACCCCCCCACCCCCCACACACACAGTGATGTGACTGCCCACACACACACTTTGATGTGACTGCGCATGCACACGCACACACACACACACACACACACTGATGTGACTGCACATACACACACTTTGATGTGACTGTGCATGCACACACACACACACACGCACACACACACACTGATGTGACTGCCCACACACACACTTTGATGTGACTGCGCATGCACACGCACACACACACACACTGATGTGACTGCACACACACACACTTTGATGTGACTGCGCATGCACACACACACACACACTGATGTGACTGCACACACACACACACTTTGATGTGACTGCGCATGCACACACACACGCACACACACACTGATGTGACTGCACACACACACACTTTGATGTGACTGTGCATGCACACACACACACACGCACACACACACAGTGATGTGACTGCCCACACACACACTTTGATGTGACTGCGCATGCACACGCACACACACATACACTGATGTGACTGCACACACACACACACTTTGATGTGACTGTGCATGCACACACACACACACGCACACACACAGTGATGTGACTGCCCACACACACACTTTGATGTGACTGCGCATGCACACACACACACACGCACACACACACACGCTGATGTGACTGCGTGCTCGCACACACACATACACACACACTAACTGTGGTTAATTTTTTAAAAAGTTCACAAAATAGTATAGCCTTCTGTGTACACTGATTACAAAATAATCAATTTTGGCAGATCTGAGTTTACATCCTCGCTCTTTTACATTAGATAAGGAAATTACCTTTCTAAATCTCAGTCTCTACTTCTCAATTTTGTGGTATATATTAAGTAAGGTGGGTTTTGTTTGTTTTATTTTAACCAGTTGGTATCACATAGATTCTCTCGACCTCAGTGTTCTTGCCTCTTCCAATAAGTTAATCATGCTTAATCTTATCAAATGATCGTGAGAACTGAAAGAGAAGAGTGTCTGGGCAAGCCTCTTCGGATGCTCAGCCATTTATGGCAGTGGTTGTGTGCCGGATGTAGAAGGGAACGTGGAGATGATCCAAGGAAGCTATAAACAAAAAAGGAAACGAGGGTGCCAGAGAAGGGAAGCCTAGCTCTGGGGCCCCTTACCCCTTCTGTGCCTTCAGAAGCAGGAGCTGTCAGGGATTCCTAGAGCCACCAAGCCCTGTGACTTTTGTTTAGCGATCTGTGCTTCCAGATAAAGCTCGGCCTGACGCAGGAGAGCTTTTGAGAGCCTGATAGGAAGCCAGGGCTGTAACCAAAATTGGTAGACTAGAGCGGAGCAGCCCCGCCAGTCTCTGGGGAAGCTGTGTGGTCCCAGTGCAGCAGTGCTGAGGTGCTGCTTGTGGACGTGGGCCGAAGGCTTCCTAGGCTACAAAGTTGGATGGAGGGTGAAAGTATATGATTCAGTGATTAACCAGAGGCTGCAGGGCTGCTTTAGCCACAGTGCCTATGTAGGTTTGTCTTGTGTGTGTGTGTGTGTGTGTGTATTTGGAAAGTTAAGTGTTTCCTATGCTAATCTAGCAGCCCCATTCCTTCCAACAGGAGTGACTGCTGAGATTATGGGGGCAGAAGATTGCAGAATCCCCCTTAAAGAATGGTAGGGTACTACATGCTGGTGGAGCTGGGGACAGGGTAGTTTGAATACCATTCAACACCTGGTCATCTGCCCATAGGCAAATTACCGGACCCTTCTAGGATTCCCTTTTCTGAATGTTGAAATGAGAAACATAGTCATGATTGAGAATCCTTCATATTTGAAGCTCTAAATTGTGCCTTCCTTTCCTTTATGTCCACTTCTGAGGGGGCTGTGTAGATAGCTTTCCTCGCTTCTCAGAGAAGTCTGGGACCCCAAGCAGGTTGGTATGATTAGAGAATTTGGCAACCCTTCTAAACTTTAAATTATTCTATGCCGCGGTGAGGTATCATCATTAGCTTGTACTGCCTAGACTAAATCAATCTTGCCCAGACGAAGGGCAAGAAGAAGAAGAGTCCTTGCAGGCTAACCCTGGCACATTCGTTGTGGTGGGAAGAATGTGAGCCCGTACTATGTTTTTGTGTGCCCTTTGTACTCTGCCAGCTCTGTCCTTACAGTAAGTGAGAATTGCCCAGTGCCCACAGGCCTAAAGTATGTTTGCTCGGGTGAGATTCTCTTGCCCCATGAGCGCATGATTTATGGCTTTACATTTTATTTTTTTAAATTTCTTCTTGGACGTTTTGTACTGCCTCTATGGTCCCCATGGCTTTTATTTGAAACCCTTCTGGCATGTTTACTTAGCATAATAGGTTCATCTATTTACAGAACGTTTTGCTCTGTTTTTGAAAAATGTTGCAAGGCCTGTTTTAAATGACAAGCACACACCTATCTAAGGAAAGAGTCAAGGATCTGGGGGAAAGGATAGACTTGAAAAATTCTATGGATTGTTAGGATGCAGCGTTGAATGTCACTGCTCATGTAGGAAGGCATCCAAATATTGAAATAGTTCAAATAGATCCATCCCATCTGTTCTCCTGACTCTTCATTTGTGGTACTTTTCCCTTCATTTGGGGGAACTTAGTTAAATGTAAACTTTTAACTCTTTTTTAACTGTTCTGTTTAATCTTTACATATCTTCTAAATTGTGATTTGTCTTTCTCAAAAGGTTTTTTGTGATAGATTGATATTCATAATTGATAAATCTTTTCCAGTAGCCTGAGGTAAATGTTTTAGCTGTCCTCTGTGAATTGCCAGGGTAAGACAATGAATTCTGTTTTCTGTACCACCTTTTCTCATGGAACCTACCAATCACATTTAGAAGCGCAGTTACTATAACAACTGAAATCATCATAAGGTATATGTATCTTATTCTGTTTCTGTTGCTAAGAGCATAGTATCTCAGACTTGGTAAGCTATGGAGACTTTTAATTTGGCTCACAGTTCTGGTTAAGTCAAGGATGGTATCTGGTGGTCTGTGTAGCGGAGTCCTAAGACAGGGCAGTGCACCATAAAGTGAGACAGAAGGCAAAGATAAGACCCAGTCAAACTGGCTTTTAGGGCAGGTAAACTCTTGCGGTAGCCCATTAATCTGTACATTATATTAAGAGAACAAACCACATTCCTAAGGACAGAATCCTAGCTCCCTCTTCAAAGCCTCACATACTCTCAACACCATTCACAGTTAAATTTCAGCAAGACGGACTGCTGAGTTAGCTTAGGGAGCAAAGATGTTTGCCTGAGGGTCCCAAGTTGAATCCCAGGGACTTTCACAAGAAAGCAGAGAGAACTGGCTCCCACAAGTTGTCTTCTGATGTCCACACGTGCACACGCATGTGTGGAGGCAGGGGCATGAGGGGAGTATGAATCAGTGTAAAAATGATAAAAAAAAATAATTCCATCATTAATTTTTGTAGGAGCAAACTATATTCAAACCATGGCATTGTGAGATAGATTTTAAAAAATGAGCTTAGGCAGGGTTGTAGCTCAGTGAGTAAGTTACTGACCAACATGGATAAGGCCTTGGATTTGATTCTTCGTATCATATGCACAGAAAAAAAAATAATGTGTTCTATTTGAAAGGAAACAAAGGTTATCAGCTTTCATTTAAGTGTTCTGAACTAATGAGAGGTGGCATAGGAAGTTTTCTGAAGTCATTATTTCAATTTTTAAAATGGCAATGGAAATCGCCCAGATACCCAGACAGGCGGTGGTGGCAGGCGCCCTTTAATACCAGCACTCAGGAGGCAAAGGCAGGTGGATTCCTGTGAGTTTGAAGCCAGCCTGGTTTTACAAGAGCTAGTTCCAGGACAGCTAGGATTGTTACACAAGAAAAAAAGAAATCACCCAGATACCCTTAAACAATCAATGTTAATTAGAGTTTTAGGCGTTACTCATGGGGAAAAATTGTCCAAAGTCACTAAGTATTTTCCTGGAGTATACTGGAAACTAAAAGCCACGTTAGAGAAAGCTGGCCAAGACCCAACTGACATGGATGCCGTAAGCCTTCTCTGCTCTGCCATGATTTTTAAATGACTGTTCCTAATGAGACCAAAAGATCACGACCTTCTTTCCCATAAAGGTTAGAAAAGGAAAACATTTCACAGATGGTGCCAAGGAAACCATGAGTCACCACTGTGGACTTGAGACCCTGAGACCCTGAGGGTCTTGTCACAGATGTCCAAGCTCCCTTTGATCACATGACTTTTCGGGATCCAAATGACATTTGAGTCATGAAAGCCAGACATTTTAGAGCAGTGACCCAGAGATGGAGTTAAGTGTCCTGACTTTGTGTTCTCTTCTCTTGAGCCCAAATACCTGCAGGGGCTGGTGAGCAGCCAGTGCCAGCTTGCTTTGCCAAGATGTTTTCTTGGCAAAGTTTTGAGACTTTCTGAAAACTGTTCTCCTTTGCTGGTTTTTTCCAGCGTCGCTGAGTATGGTTAGTCCTCAGATATCCAAGGAAGTCTGCAGACAGGTCCTTGGAGTAAATTTAGTGCTTCGTGTGGTCCTTACCACCACCACTGTGTTCCCTCTGGAGAGCTCAGACTGGGCCCCTGCTTTTCTTTTCCTCTCTCTCTCCTTTCCACCTTTCTCTTTTTCTCCTTTTATCTTTCTATCTTTTGCCCTTCTGGGACACTTCATGTAGCCCAGACTGGCTTGAATTCACCTTCCCTCCATGTAATCTATATCTAACGTTGACTTTGACCTCTCGATCCTCCTGCCCTCACCTCCAGAGTGCTAGGGTTACAGCTGTGCACACCAACACCCAGCTTTAGTTCACGCTTTTCTAGAGAGTTCCGTTTTCTGTGTAAATGTGGAACACCTGTGGCACTAGCCTGCGACTCTGACTCCTCCATCCTCCCATCGTTCTTCTAGGCCGTTGATCCTGAATTTACTGCCTTTTTCCTTCCCTGCTTGCCAGAAAGTTAAACCAGACTTAATCTTAGTAATTAGCCATTTAATCCTCTTTCACAAGGTAGAAAGTCCGCGGAGATAATGGAGATAGTGAGATGTGCCCACGGCCACTGTTCCCCTTGAGTGGTGCTGCCTCCCACAGGAATCTGTGTGCCCAGCGTTCAGACGTCCCTCCAATGTGTCCTAATTCCATGTCTCTTTTCTATCTCGTCTCTCAAACATACCACAAACTCTCCATTCCTTCCCTTACATATGATGCTTTTGTATTCAGCAGGCCCCCACTTTTCTCACTCTTTCATACACCATGTCCAAGCCCTCCCTTCTCTTCCTCCCTCCCTCCTTTCTTTCCTGCACTTCCTTTCTTCTACTGAAGATTTTAGAGACAGGGTTGCTGTGTACCCTAAAGGACTTTATACTTGCTATGTATCTCGAGGGTCTCGAACTCATGACTGTCCCTCTGTTTCAGCTTCCAGAGGGCTGAGAATCAAGGCATACATCACATGCCCAGCTAGCTCTTAGTATGAGTTATTTAATCCTTATAAATCTTTTAGTCACAATCTAGTTTAATTTCCACTTGTGCATATGAAAATGAAAGCTGAAGCCATTCGAGTCATTTCCCAGACCTGAATTAGCAGGTGGCAGACTACCATCCAACGTAAACGGCTGTCTTCAGAACCTGTACCGTTGGCCCCAACTTCAAGTTCCGCACCTTTAAGCAGCAGCTGTCTCTCAGGTCCAAAACTCTCTCGTCTTTATAAAACTTTCCCCAGTGATCAATAAACATATCACAGATGTAGAATTTATATCTCCAGATGATTCATGTTTTCTCAGTCCTATTCAACGTTCTGCAGATGTGGAGAAGTATTGTCATGATTTATGAAGTGATACAATACATTATAAATGTCTACAGCTCAGTTTTTCAAATTCTCTTCCAAAGGTAATAGGGGAAGCCAGGCTCTATCAAGAGCCAACACCGTGGCTTGGTGTGCAGACACCAGCAAAGCCCGTCAGCGTTTCTCCCTTGCTGCAGGTCCCCCTGTTGCCTCTGACCTAGGAGGTGCCACTTAACCCCATACTTAACTTCCGTACCCCCATACTTCCCTCCTCATCCTCATTTGTGAAATTGGCTTAATAAGGCATGCCTCACGGGGTTACACTGGTGAGTGTATGAAAACCTACTGTGAATTGTAAAACCACATTCAAATACACTCTCTTCTTTTGGTCCTTCAAATATTGGTGAAGTAGCTCAGTGTGAGCTGCATCCTCCCCTGACACTGTGGAGATGCTGGTGTCCTGGTTAGAGAACTTACTGCGAGCTTTCGTTGGCATCTTTAATTTTTATGTGTTAATTTCTCATAAAATGAGAATCGGCCAGCATCTCCCTTATCTCTATCCTTTTGCTATACCCCTGACCCTAAGGTTTTTAAATGCTAATTCTAAACTTCCACTTTAGAAAGTAATATAAACTCTTCAGCAACCTGTGTTGAGAATACTTACTGCTTCTTGGTGTATGGAATGGCTTTAATCTACATGGTTAGTCCATCATGAACACAAACAACTTCTCACTCTCGTGCCTGTTAAGGTAAACACTGTGCCTTTGTTGGTGCACTTGTGTAAAATGACTAGGTTGGTTTGCTTTTCGAAGTAGAGGGTAAAGATGTACAAGGCAAAAGAAGTAACAGAAGCATGGTCAGAAAACTGATTAAGAAGAAGAAAGTTAAAATATCGAGTGTAAGAGTTAACTCCTAAAATAAACAAAACACCACCACCTTCTACAGGCGCCCAGGTCTGTTTCCAGCTGACAGTGAGAATATCACGTGATACAGATAATGGTGGAGATTCACAAGGAGAATTTCATTTGCTGTCTGGCCACGAATACTAGGATTACAGGCATGTGTCACATGCTAGGCAAGTAGTGGTATTTTACATGTAGATTGCTGGGTCCAGTCTGTTCTAATGCACAAGGGGCCAAATTGGATAAACCTGTGCTGCTGAGCTGTGCAGCAATTCACCTTATTCACATTATTAGGGAAACCTGGATTCTAGGCCACAAGCAGTACCCGAGAGGCAAGTGACTTCAGCCAAGTGATTTGGTCTCTGGGTCTCCATTTCTTCACTTGCTAAATAGAGATACCATGGTCGGGAGACAATATTGCCCTTGCATGCTTAAGAGTGCAGTGCCTAGGATAGCGGAAGTATTTGAAAACGATGAGACTCCTTTGCTGTTAATCATTGCAGATGTTACAGAAAGCTCAGTTGTTAAATTTGTGCACAGAGGATGAAATGGGTAGGTGGTGGAATAATACCTACTGTGGTGCTACGTCCGTTTTGCTCTCGTCACGTGTATTTGAAGAAGCAGCACATGTCCTAAGTCATAGAAAACATGCCGGAGACAACCGCCCCTGTAAATACACGTGAGATCCCAGCTTTCTAGATGAACAGCGAAGACAGCAACCACAGGATAAAGATGTCAGATGCCTTTGAAACCGTTTCCCTCGCTAGTTCTCAGGAAAGGACATGGGTTGCTATTTTACAGTCTGTTTGGCATATTCACTTAGCTATAACTGGTTCTCTGTTTTATAAATGAGGAAAATAGCTCCATTCTGAATTCCCTAGGGTGAGCGCTCAGCCCATTGCTGGTTGACTGATGCCAGGCTTATTGCTTTAAGAGTGTTAGATGCTTTTCCGAACCTTTAGACGTTAGGCAGGTTGGTGATGCACATCAAGTGTCCAACCCAAAGTACCCGAACAGAGTCCTGTCACAAAACCAGACCTTTCTAAGTTAAAATCTAAAGTGTCCATCCTGGCTTTTCCTAGGATCAACATAGAACTATAGTGCTCCCTATTGAGAGTTTGTCAGCATCCCCATGGGACTTGTTAGATAAAATGATGCAGCGCTTCTGATGAGGCATGAGAACTTGAGTGTCTAGCAGTTTCCTTCTTCAGCCCGCCCTGGCGCTTTGAGAATTACTGACGAGAAAGGCATAATGACCTTACGTAGAACCAAATTGGAAAATTGTCCTAAGGGGGAATTCCAGTGCTACTTTTGGAAATGAAGATGCGTGATACGTTTTCCAAAACTCAGTAGAATTAACAAAGCAGTGGTTGTAGGTTCTCCTCTGAGAGCCATGCCTTAGCTAGCTGTGGGTAACTGGCTAGGTTTCCGGTACCAGGTATGGTGTATACTTAACCAGCCACGAGCAGATTGAGAATTCAGAAGTCTTGTCTTATCACTAGGTTTTGGATGACAAAGGGGCGGGGTGGGTGGGTGGAATGTATACATTTTCTAAAGGAATTCTTTTGTACTTACTCACTTATCTGTTGGTCTCTGTAGGTGGCAAATCTTCCAAATGACTATATGATAACCCTCAACTATGTCACCGGAATGGATGTCTTGGTATGTAATCTGTACATTTCTGAGTTGTATTTTAGTAGCTAATGGGGGAAATGGGTCATTCACACTAAAGAAATCCTCTGCTCTTTGTCTTGATTTGAAGATGATATCTGTAGATTTTGCCTTTATCAATTTTTAAAAAACTTTTTCACTCAAGCCATTGATTAACAGTGATCATTTCAGCTTGTGTTTTAGGCCTTTAAACTAAAAGGAAGCAGACGGTTTTTATTAAACTGAGCAACTGATGTCTCCTTTTCCCCTGGACATCTCTCAAAGGAGCTTGAGAGTGTAGTTAATGCTACACTCAATGAATGTAAAGTACATGTTAATTAATTTTAATTCCTTGATGATGTCATATACATACATACATACACACACACACACACACATATATATATATATACATACTCATTCCTATTTTGTTAAGAGCATGGAATATTTTATATCTGAACTTATTAGCCATGCTAATAAAAGTATGAATAAAAGTATGTGGTTATAATGAAAAGATCTCCTCTATCCCTAAAACACTATTGCGTAGCGTCAGAATTTGTGAATATGAAATAAATATAGCATGTATAGCCTCCCCCTGGAGCTTATCAACCCCTGGCATTGCACAGTCTCTGCTTTTAGATCTTCCCCCCATGACCTCATACATGCGTCCCCGTTTCCATGACTCCCCTAACTGTCTCTCAGTGATAAAAGTTATTCTGAGCTAGAATTTTCTGTCTTGATGTAAGTTCTTGGTTGTTCGGCTGTTGGCGAACCCCACTAGAGCTATATAGACCAACAAGATGCACAGTAATCCTGCGTGAAGGCTGCCATCTTGTGTGTTCCGACTTGCCACGCAGCCTCCTGTTTTCAGCATACACGCTGTGCATCCGTATTGAGTCCCTGTCGCAACTGCAATCCTGAAGCAAATTTAAAGCCACCTGGGCCGGTCTCACCTTTGCGATTCCCATAGTTCCCTGCCCCAGAGACTCACCGCCTTTTGATTATGCACGTGTTGTTTCTGGGTTTTGTGGATCGGTCAGCCATCATGATGACCAATGTAAGCATATTGCTATGTTCTTTAAAATGCCTTTCAAATACTGCCCACGAGACTTGTCCGTGGCCATACTTCTTTTTACTGGGTGAGCGTTTTAGCATGAACTGCTGAAAGTTCTTTAGAACTCTATGGAACATGGGTCTTCATGCTGGGCCAGCTGTCCGTGAGCCTAGCCACTGGCTCAATTCAGGTGGCGGCATTCTCTGCAAATAGAAAGTCATAGCAGCTTGAAAATCGGTCAATGCAGACATCTGATCACATTGTCAGCAAGGGCTTGGTGAAGATGAAGATCACAACTGGATCTGTGCTTACAAGGTTAAAAACTCTGGCCTTGGGATTCAAGTACTTGCCTAGCATATGTAAGGTCCCACTGGCAGCAACGCGAAGAGTAAATAATGAAAATGTCTTAATAAAAATTGAGAGAAGAGAAAGTACATAGTCTGTGTGTGACATTTCTTTTCTATCTGTGAAAAGATGGATGTCACTCCCCGCTTCCCCCAATAAAGGTGAGAGAAAATCTGTGTATTAATTAGTTAGATGTTGTCGTTCAGTTTTACAAAAGACTCAAGGAGGTTTACAGCCCAGACTTATTTTGACCGGGGTTCTGCAACTTGAACGTGACAGACCTAAGAAGCACACCCTAACCTCACCCCATTCCACCCATCTGACTCTTAACCCTGGGTTACTGAAAATGGTGATGTGGATTATTACAGTGGTGAGCCAAATGTTGGAAGTTTCTAGGTAATAAAGACTCCTTCCCGCTCTTGACTGCACCCCCCACCCCCTTGAGCTCCAAGCAACCCTGCTGTTCTTTGCAAAAGCAAGCCTTGGGGGGGGGGGGAATAACTGAATAGACGGATTTTGTGCTGGTCTAATCATAGATGGTGCTAAATCATGCATTGCAGTATGGGCTGGCGATAGCCAGGACCAGGCTTGTAAAAATAAAACCGACTGATTGCCACATATTTGGTGCGTGTTTCTGCGATTGAGAGAAGCCTGCTATTATTTGGTCTTGGCATGCTATCGTGGAACTACTGAGAAACATTGTTCTTGGCCACTGCAGCTGGCAGGAAAATCAAGCTTGTGTGGAGGGCTCAGCCCAGAAACTGGGGTCTTACCCTTTACCTTCATTTTAAAGTGTTCATCTCTGCCAAGATAGAGGCCTTTCCCAGTTGAGTGGCCCGCGGCGGTGATTTGTTGGTGGTCAGAACCCCAGCTGCCTAATCTTTTGTCTTTAAACAAAGGAGGGTGGAGTGGGTCTTGACGCCAGAAAGGTTCCCTGGGGCCTAAAGCAATAAAAGTCAGCCTTGGGCACTGGGCAGTTTACAGTTTATTTTTCACTTTCATTGTAAAAACCAGCTAAGTACTACAAAGGAAAGTCTGCTTTCCTCACTCAAGGTCCTGGCAGATTCCCTCTCTGAAATAGCAGGTTGTGGTCATCCAGTTAGTATTTGAATCTACTGAGCAACCCCAATTCAAATCCTCACAGCCGGAATACCGCCAGATGATGGGTAGGATGTTTCCTTCAACTTCTTAGACTTAGAAATACCAGAATGATAGGGGAACCCACAGAGACAGATGATGGGAGCTCATGGACGCGGGAACAACAGTCAGCGAGCCTGCGTGGGAACGACCTATGTTCTCTGCATGTGTGTGGCAATTGTGTAGCCTGGTCTCTTAGGAAGGCTTCTAACAGTGACAGCAGAACCTCTCCCTGGTGCTTAGCTGGCTTTTGGTAACCTGTTCCTCATGCTGGATTACCTGGGCCTGCCTGGACTCAAGGGGAGAACTCGGTCCTGCCTCAACTTGATGTGTCTTGCTTTGTGCAAGCCCATGGGAGGCCTGTCCCTTTCTCCATGGAGATGGAGGAGAAGCGGATGGGGGAGAGGGGTAGATGGGAAACGGGAGGGAAAAAAAGAAATGGGGAGAGGGGAAACTGGTTGGTATGTAAAATAAATTTTAAAAAAAATGTTATTTAAAAAAAAAATTCCTGAAATACCCGAATGAACGTTGCTGGGTCCTTCATTCACCCTGCGGTTACCATAGAAAGAATGGACGTGGGGTTGCTGAAGGTCACTACACAGCTGTGTTTGCTCTGGTGTGTCTCAGCCCATACACCAGGAGCTGCTGGGGTAAATTCCTCATCGTTTTTAAATTAGGGTAAATTATATTTAGACAGTCGCAGGTTTTTTTTTTTTTTTTTTTTTTTTTTTTTTTTTTTTTTTTTTTTACTTTTTATTTGGAAATGCCCTTAGCTGTACAGAATAATTGCAAGAATATTCAAAGAACAATATATGCCCTAGTTCAGGTTCAACTGTTTTTCTCCCAATATCCATTTGCTTTAGAAAAGCTGTCTTTTTCTATATAAATATATATTATTTTTTCCAAATGCATTGTGTCCACCATGGCCATCTAAATACTTTAGTATATCTTTCTTAAGGAGAGAATAATTTCTTACTTATCAGCAAGATACTTTCAACTCTAGTAAATTTAGCTACAGTCGTTATATGTTAACGCATTGGCAGACTTCAGTTTCATCCTTCTGTGTTTTCATTTCTCTGACTCTGGTAAAGGTCCATCCTGTGATTATGATTTACAATTTAATCTTTCAAGATTTATTTTTAGTGTTTTAAATTGTGTGTGTGTGTGCGTGTGTGAGCATACATACACACAAACACACACACGTGCATGTTCCTAAGGACAGGTACCCATGGAGACTAGCGGTATTGCTGGACATGGGTGCTGAGAATTGAACTTGAGGCATGGGATAGAAGAACAACTCTTAACTGCTGAGCTGCTGTGTCTCCAATAGCATGCTTTTAATAACAAGAATAGTGATTTCCCCACAGATACTGTAGTCCCGTTAATTTATCTGGCTATGGGCACTTTGAAGAAGTAATTTAGTTCAGATTGTGAGATGAGATTAGCCTGGAAGAGGTAGTTAGGTTAAGATTTTATTATCAAGTGGGCCCAGCCAATGCCCTTGCATCCTTATCAAGGAATCTGCAGTGTCTGAGATTGAGAGGGAAATTTGCAAATGTTCTTGTGCTGGCTTTAAAGATGAAAGCGGTGGCTCCGGTAACACTGGCTGGCTGGTGGCCTGTAGGAACTGGAAAGGGCAGGGCAAAGTCCTCCCTGAGTACCTGTGAGTGACTTAACTTTAGCTCAGTAAGATTTCTCCTGAATGTCTGGCCTCCAGAACTGTTGAATAAACTCCATCTTGTCTACCAGCTCTGTGATAATTTGTTCTAGCTACAAGAGAAATCAGCAGATCGTAGCATGAAGTCCCCTTCAGAAGTCCCTGTTCAGCCTTTCTTTGTGTTTATGGTAAAGTGTTCCCTTTCAAGTGTGATTGATAGTTCCTACCAATTCTGTCGAATTAATGCAGTCTAAGCCAGGGTGTCTCTTGCTGGCACTTGCTCAGATTGTCCCTCCCAGAGGCTGCAGTGTTTGTATGCCATCTCCCACAAGGTAACTTGTTTCTCTCACCTAGTGAAGATGTTCAGCCGATTCCTGTGCATTTACTCACTAACAGCCTTGGAGACACCTTAAGCCCGCGTGAACACCCTGCTCCTTATCAAAGTTTATAACTATTGACCTTTATTGCCCGAGCTAATCTCTACCGTTACATCTTTTTCAGTTTTGGTTTGCTTGTTTTGGTGCTTGAGAGCAGACCCAGGACTGTGGTTATGCCGGGCACACTGAGTCACTGGCCCAGTTCTTAAAGGAACAGCTGAGAGGGAAATGATTGACCCAGGACCTCTATTATTATGGGGACAGTACACCGCCTAGCTGTCTTTATCTGTAGCTTTCATCTGTGTCTTCCTCCATAACTTTCCTTGGGCACATGCAGGTTCACTCTGAGGCTCTTTTGCGGTCTCCGTTCTTTCCTCCTTCACCATTCCAGGACTTCTTATTGTGTCCCTCCGTTCCTGGTTTGACAGGGCGACGTAAAAATGATTGTACAATTGTGGTTCTATCCCTCCTTCATATGTACTGACTGGCTTCCCTTTCATCTTCTGAAACAGGAAAAGGCATTATTCCAACCAGGGCTCTAAATACAGTTTCCTGATGGGTTACAGGGCTATTTGATTGACGGTTTTCCCCTAGCCCACAAACATTGCAAACATGAAGGAAGCCTATGCAAACACATTGTTTTCATTTGTTGTGCTGATCTTCACCTGCAGTGGCTTCTGGGGTGATGAGCATTTACTAAATATTTGATGGAAGGATACGATGAAAGGAAGCAGAAGCATTCCCCGACACGTAATCAATCACTTGCGATCCTTAAGGTCCCAGGTGATGTAGTATCTGAACCTCCGCAATGCTCCTATCTAAAATCTTTAAATTTGTGCACATCCCATGAGGTCTTGGTTGTAAGAGTTTTTAGTTGTGCATATGAGCCTCCAAATCTGTTTGTATGGAATCATTTCTGCTCAAGAACCATCTCATTCTCGTTTTCAGAAGGCTGAGCTGAGAGCCAAACCCCTAAGCTTGCTGTTTATAATCCATAATCTCCACAATCTTGCCTCGCTCTGGTATTACCCATGCTTCCTCCGCACCAACTCTCCACCCCAGCCTGAGGTTTCACTGCCCCCTGAAGTCCTACCTGTTCTCCACTCCTGTGCTATGCTGATTGCTGCTTCCCCTTTCCAGAGATCTCCTTTCCTCTGCCCACTTACCCTACCATGGAATGGTGGCTATTTGGGAATTTACCATATGGTAGCTAATGGCTCTTTTAAAAGTAGGTTAAGGTCTTTCTCTTTCCTTTTTAATATGGGACCCTAGGAAATTGATACTGAAGACACAGTGGCCAGCAGCACTAACACCATGTACGCGCTGAAGGAATGTTGTCTTTTAGCTCATTATCTCTTGATTTCTGTGGAATTCCCAAGAAGGTATTCATTGTGGGTATAATATCATAATTCTTAGAAGGCAACTGAAGTATGTGGGGTTATGTGCTCATCTCAATGTGTTGTGATGTGTGGCATGCACATAATAATTGTCACCATCATCGTTGTCATTATTATTATCATTATGATGACAATAACTTGGTGGGTCTCAAGCTTGAAGTCCTCCTGCCTCAGCCTCCCAAGGGCTGGCTGGTATACACGGGTGTGCTACCATGCCCAGATGTTATGACTCTGTTGTTGACCCCTTTGTTTATTCTGTCTTAACTACAGAAAGAGCAGGGGTGGCCTCTTCACCGTGTTGTATTCTTTTCCATTCTTTAGATATAGTACTTCTTCTTTCCATTCCCTAGATATAGTACATCCCTGCATACAGTACTTACTCAGAAACCACTTACCAGACAACGTTTAATTTAATTGTAGTGAAAATGCCAGATTTCTGTGTATTGAAGAAACCTATCTTACTACACTGATAAGGATGCCCATGGTCCTTTTTTTAAGAATAGGGAACTCAAACTTAACCAGGAAAAGAAAGGGGGAAAAAAAGAAGAGGAAGGGAAAGGAAAGGAGAAAGGAAGGGAAGGTAGGTTGGAGGATGAGAAAAAACAGCTCACCGCCAAGGGCCTGGGTGTGTGCGGTCTCATGGGGGCTGTGGTTGCAAGGCTACCAGGTTTTCCCTTCCTTGTGTCTGATTCTCTGTAGATTTTCCTTGAGTCTGTGCAGAGTGCTTCTTCCTTGTTCCACAGCTGTCTGAGTCCCCAAATTGACACATTAGAGTTTAGCCCAACTCAAAGACTATTAATTATAGCCCTGATCACCACTACTATTGTGGCAGAGATTTTTCTTATGGGCTTATCTGAATCGGGTGTCCACTGTCATCATAAGACATGTCCCTGTCCATATGGATTTAGACGGTCCACCCCTATGATATGATACTTACTTTAGAAATTAAATTCAGCTAAGTAGATAAGCGGGCTTATCTCCATGTACTTTAACCTTCCATTTAGGAAGAAAGTATTACTTTAAACTTTTTATATTTTATTTTATTGAGAAGTTCTTCTGTAGCCTAGGATGACCTCAAACTCACTGTGGAGCCAGGAATGACCTTAAATTCCATATCTTCCTACTTCATCATCTTGAAATAGTGGGGTTATAGTCCCATGCCTCCAATACCTGCCTTAAGAAAGTATTTCTTAAAAATGAAAGAAAAAGGAAAATGGATAAGCTGTTTAGAACATGTAACCAAATTACTATCTGACAGGAAAGAAAGAGCCACATGTAACCCTCACTTCTTGTGTAGCCACATTAAAAAAAAAAGGTTTAAAAGAACAGATACAATTGAATGTAATAAATTATATTTAGCTTGCAATATTCAAAATGCAATCATTTACTTTAATGTAAAATTATCAGTAAAATAGTGTACCTTCCTTTCATTATTGAAAATTCTCTGCACATTTCATACCTACAACAAATTCCACTTCAGACACTAAATGTTCACTGTGCATGTTCTTACAAGTAACCACAGATGGGGATTGACTCCAGCAGTTGCCAGGACAAATGAAACAGATCCTTTTATTTCACAGAGGGAGGGAGGGAAGCCCTAAATGAATTGTCTTGCCTAGAATTCCAAGTGAGGTGACTCTACCTAAGAATTGAGTTCGTGACCTTAGGGCTCTGCTACCTCCTGAGATGTGTTCCCACTTTGCTATTTTGGGTCTGGCTCAGGAGCCATTTCTAGTCCTGTCCCAAGAAATAGCATGTGTTTATATTGCTTGTTTGAATACCATCTTGGTCAGACTTGTATTGTCCATCTCTTTAATTCTAAAGAGAAAATGCAAACTTAATGGATAAGCGCTGAAGATCCAGACAAATTGTTCAGGGGAGGACTCACAGAGTTATTCCCAAACCCAGATCATCCAAAAGGAGTTAGGGTTTGGGGAAGGCTCTACTAACCATGGAAAGACATAATCTTTTACAGCGTGCTATTTTAGGGAAACATTCGATTTGCCCACCCATGGAATCATATTCCTGTTGCCAAGAATTAGAAGCTGGGTGTGTACTTCTTGTGAATACCATTCAAAGTTTACTACCTAGGGCTTTTCTCCTTCAGAATCTGATTGATAGTACTATACCAAAGTTCAGCTCACTAAGAAAGTACATAGCTACCAAGTATACCAAGTTTGCTTTGCTTACTGTGAAACCCTTTTATTTTATTTTTTAATGGTTTTTCAAGACAGGGTTTCTCTGTAACTTTGGAGCCTGTCCTGGACCTAGCTCTTGTGGACCAGGCTGGCCTCGAACTCACAGAGATCTACCTGCCTCTGCCTTCCAAGTGCTGGGATTAAAGGCATGCACCACCACCACCCAGCTGAAACCCTTGAATCTTATGTTGGGCACAAAGAGACTGTGCTTCTCCAACTGATGGAGAATAACGTGTCAGATTCTGAGGGGACAAAATATCCAGATTTAGCAAGCCCCAAGGTATTTCTACCACATTTTCATCATGGATGGCTCAAATTGACTGACTGATGCCACAGAGCGGCTTCATCACACAGCTTACGGAACCCACGCATTTTCTTTTCAACATTCGCCTGATTTTAGGGCTGCGTGGGTGTTTTCATCATTGCCAATGCCAAGCATTCAGTTCCCACTCATGTTTAGAATATTGACAATTATATTTGCCTTTCATTGTATCTTTCATTTAGTCGTGTGGTGAAATCATGTTATCTGATGCCCGTGGTCCACTCAGATCCCTAGGAAAATTCGTAGCTAAATCAGTAGTGGTGGTGATCTGCTCCTGGTCCAAAGATGGTAGTTTAAAGGTCATGGAGTCAATTAGCATTTTCGATTAATATGGGTACAAATATGTAGGAGTAACACATGATGCTCCAGGAGCCTCAGAAAGACCCACTAATTAACCTCCTACCATCTCTCAAACGAAATACTTAGAGAATGGAAATCGGAAGGTGAGATTATATACAGTATGGAGGCAAGGAAAAACACAGGCCAGTTTTCCTATTGAAAGCAGTTTCATTTCTTCTTTTGAAAGATATATGTATGGATTAGAAAAAAAGACAAAAAACAAACCCAGTCAAGTCTAATGATGTGTCCTTCAGCTATGTGAAGGCCGTGTGTTTTCTATAACATCTTGCATTACTGTTAACTTTCCTCACCCTTCACATTCTTTGAGCCAGCGAGAACAGTCTGTCTTCTAATAATGGCTGTGAGTTAATATTTACTTTTAAGCATTAAAGTTTTAAATGGCCCCGGAAAGATAAGAAGTTGCCTTAGTGCCATTTTCAGGCAAAGGAGAAAGGATTCTGTTTGTGAATTTGACAACACTTAATCAGCTATTTCATAACCATAATCTTGGAACAATGGAACAACAGACTTCTTCTGGCCTCACAAATGAAATGCTTAGTGCACTGTGTTTTGTTCTCCTTGCAAATCATTGACTATATTTAATTAAACAGAAAAAAGAAGAAGGAAAAGAAACTGCTTGATGTTCTAGTCAAAACTGGTCATCCATTGCCCTCCTTTCTCCCCCTCATCCTGTTCCTCCACATTCTGTCTCTCCGCCCCCCAATAATCCCCCCCACCCCTGCCTTCCCAGCAGGAAGGTGGAAAGAGGCTGACAGTGAATATGGATTTGTTTGCTTTGGTTGTCTCTCCAGTAGATCCAAGAGTCTTACAAAGCCCTAGAAGAGGTCATTGGGGCGCCTTGGAACTGGAGCTAGAGATGTATGGGAGCTGTCCTGAGGGTGCTGAGAAGTAAACCCGAGTCTTCTGCTGAAGCAACTCGTGCTCTTAACCAGAGTCAATTCTCTGGCCTCTAATCAATTCCTTTTTTCTATCCATTCATCTATCTTTTTAGTACATAGTTTCTGAGCAACCCCACACGCCCCAGAGTACGCTGCAGTAAAGGCCCCATAGAAAACAATATATTAATTCTAGACCAGAGAGCAGCTGGGCCTGATCACAGCTTCTCCTTGCTATCTAACAACTGGGCAGAACAGGCTCCCTGAGCTGGGCCTGCTGGGCGCCGTGTGCCGCTATCACAGCCTTGAAATTTTAGATAGTTTTTGAGCAAACTGTGGAATGATAGTTTTGAACAAGGAAAACACTTTCACCTTGCGCTCCCTCCCACACACAACACAGTTGGTACTGCCAACGAGGCTGAAGGGCTTCCATTCAGCCCTCAAACCACGTGCCCGCCTGTGTAATCTGTCTGTTCAGAAGCCTTGAAACCTATCAAGACCTTTAGGTTCATTTATTTTAGCCTTGAAGTTCCATCAGAGCTAAGACTCCCCTCCCCAGTAACTGTTGGTAATTCCTACAACACCAACCTGTATCTAATGCTCTTGGGGGGGGGGGGAATCACAGTGAGTAGACCATAAATAATCATCTGTAGAATTTAAGTCCATTCATAGATGAACTTTGTGTGGGTAAAGGGTTAGCTCTTATTGGCTTCATTTTTCTCCCGTGGAAGGGAAAGTCATGGACCATTTCCTCTGATCTCATGCATTCTGGTTTTTTTTTTTTTTTTTTTTTAAATCTGGCTGGAGCAAGACAAGAGTTGACCTGCTGTGTTCTAAGGAAGTCCTTTGTCCTGCAGTCTGTGACTAACTCGGGTGACAGATAGATGTGAAGAGCCCTCTGGCTCCCTTGCCCTTTATTCATGGATGTTTGGTCTTCTCTTTGAATGTCTTCCAGCCCAGTCACTGTTGGTTACGAGATATGGTAATACAGTTGTCACTCAGCTTGACTGACCTTCTGGACAAGTTTTCAAATATTTCCGAAGGCTTGAGCAATTACTCCATCATAGACAAGCTTACGAAGATAGTGGATGACCTTGTGGAATGTATGGAAGAAAATGCACCTAAGGTAACGTGATAGTCATTCGAATTCATTCTTCTTATACAGCTCTTAAGACCTTTCCTCTCCAATGGTATTGGTGGGATGGGAGCCTCCTGATTTGGTGCTATTTTAAATATAAACTTTTATTTTAAAACTAGTCAGAGTCCATAATCTGTAGTTCTACTGCAATGCTGAAATGAATATTCGGGCCTAAATATTGCCACCTAAGGTGAAAAAACAGTATCTTCGCACTGTAATGCTAAAAACAATTTTGCTTTTGCTTTTATTTCCGTCTCATACCTCAGTGGAGTTCATATCACCTTCCCAGTAAGTTCCAAATGTATTTAAACCCAATGTTGCCCTTGGAGAGCTCAGACTACTTGCTCTGTTCTCTGTGATGTAATTAGCTCACACTGACAACAATGGTACACTTCGGTTCCTCCTGTCATTGTAGAATTTTTGGTCCATCTTCAGGGTCTGGACAGGACCCTAGTCTGGCTCCTGCTCCTGTGGGATAGTAATGGACCCCAGGACTTAAGGAATTAACAGTAAGAGTTCAAGTTCTAAGTCTGTCACTGATCAGCCTTGCCTGTCTTAACTTTTTGATACTTTACTTTCTTTATTCCTAAAACAGGGCCCAGGGGCACACTCCCTCTCACAAGTATCAACATAGGGTGTCTCTGATGAGTACTTTAGGGCCACATGCAGAAAAATAAATGTGGACACATTGTGGTATTGTTATTTGTAGTACTATCTCTGTAATAGACTAGGTTTTGGAGGATCTAATTCAGTGGTTCTCAATCTGTGGGTTGCAACCCTTGGGGAGCATCCCCTTTTTACAGGGGTTACATATTAGATATCATACATCTCAGATATTTACGTAACCATTCACAATGGTAGCAAAATTGCAGTTATAAAGAAGCAACACAAATGATTTTATTGCTGGGGCGCACCACAACGTGAAGAACTGTATTAAAGGGTAACAGCTGTAGGGAGGTTGAGAACGAGATCGAACTGGATAGAGGGCTCACCTAGCCAGTTTGGCCTATTGGACTTCTAGAAGTCTAAACACTTTTCTCTTGAAGCCCTGAATGTTCTCATCAAAACTTTAGCTACTCGTAAGATTCAAATCCTACTTAACGCTGTCTCTGCTTGGTGTTCTTGTCATCAATAATCTCTTCATGACAGCTTACTATTTCTCTTGTTTCACTTTCTAATTTCTGAACGTAGACCAAAGCTTGAAATCCACAGTCTTAACATTGCCTTCTCTACGTTCTTCCAATTACTATTGCAGCTAGAGTGTCGTTTCATTTGTAGCAAGTAGGAATCACAAAAGAACGGGTACCTCACAAGATTATCCCAAGGGAAATAGTGTGTATATTGAGGATTAAAAGATGACTTGTGTTTAATGAATGGCAGTGTTGGATAAAGCATCACAAATAACAAAGAATGTGCATTTGCTAACCATGACATTTTTACTGGGGCCCCAGAAATTATAGATGTGTGCTACTGATACTATATAATATTAATTGTTTATGTGTTCCTAACGGAGAGCTATGATTTGAATCTGTAAGCTTTATATAAGCCAACCATACTCTTTCTGTTCTTATCATGTGTTTCTTTCATCCCGTATTGTTTATGTTATAGTATCTTTCATACATATAACAGTTGATTCCATTATTACTGAGCATTCCATTATTACTGAGAATACCACTGTTTAGTAAGCCACACATCCATTGATTGGCACAGGGTGACAAACACTGCTGCTATAGTTTTTCTCTGTCTTATGATATGTGTGCCTGAGAGTTTCAGTAGGGTATTTCCCTGTGAGTGGAATTTCTTGATCGATGTATAAGAATTTTCCGTGGTGCTATGGAGATGGCTCAGCAGTAAAGAGCAAAGGCAAATATAAATTAAATATAATAATATATATAATATTATATAAATGTACTATATATATATAATATAAATCAAATGTAATTAGGCAAAGGCAATAAGCTTTCCACGTTTATTTAGTTTCTAGAACCCATGGCGAGTAACTCACGACTTTCTGTAATTCCAGCTCCAGGGGATGTGATACCCTCTTCTGGACTCCGTGGCCATCTGTACTCATACCTGTACATGCCACCAACTCCCTCAACACATATGTACAAATAATTAAGAAATAAAAAAATTAAAAGAGTTCCCTTCATTTCAAATCCTTTCTATATTTGGACTGCCCAGATGGAAATTCTTGGAACATGTTTTCTGGAGGAGTCTTTTAAAAGCTAACACTCACTGAGTGTGGTGATGCACACCTTCAATCTCAGTACTTGGGGAGGCAGAGGCAGGCAGATCTCGGAGTTCAAGGGCAACCTGGTCTACAAATCTAGTTCCAGGATAGCCATGGCTGTTACACAGAGAAACTCTGTCTCAAAAAACAAAAGCTAACATTCATACTTTAATAAGCATATTTTAAAATTCTTAATTTTGGGGGATCATTTTATTGTCCTTTTGTATTTCTGCCTCCTCTAGTTGCTTTGGTCATGAGTTGAATCTGAGACTGATATGATGTAATCATTATCTTCTATCCAGTTTGAGTTGTGTCTATTAGAACAGCTGTTCAAAACTGTCAGCTTGTAGAATTCAAATAGTTTATCTTTGAGGGCACAGTCAGTAGTCCATTGTCTTGACTTCAGTGAAGACTTCGAGTTCTTTGGAAAATAGAATCTTATTTATTTAGTTTATTTATTTCTTGGTCTAGAATGTAAAAGAATCACCGAAGAGGCAAGAACCCAGGCTCTTCACTCCTGAAGAATTCTTTAGTATTTTCAATAGATCCATTGATGCTTTCAAGGACTTTACGGTGGCAGCTGACACCAGTGATTGTGTGCTTTCATCAACATTAGGTCCCGAGAAAGGTAAGACATTTAATCATTTCTGTTTTAAATGCATGTAGACAGCTGGGACTTCTATTAAGACTCTATTTCTGAATCAGCTGGGTGTATTATGATGGTAAGACCATGTCTGTTTTCCCAATAAAAAAAAAAAAACAAGTATCCATGACCACTAGTGATTATCATCTATTAATTGTTAGAGATATGTCAATTTCTGAGGCAAAAACAATACTCACTATTTTTAAATGGAAGAATTGTGTGAGTTAACAATGCACAATGATGACTCACATTTTTTTTCTTCTTACCTGATATTTGTTAGAGTAAAATTATGTTATTCTTCATTCCCAGTGTCTCTACTGTTCACTTCTTATATCCTTAAAACTTGAATTCTGACCCTCACCAGTTCATTCTAATCCCCATTCTCCCTGAACTGGGTCCCTATGATAGAACTAACATCATTGCTTTCTTTCAAAATGTGACGAATTACCAACGGCTTTTTGTTATTCACATTTCTGAACATGTATATGCATGCCATAAATCATTGTTCTGCAAGATAGCTATAGTGGATTTTCTTGAAAAAACTGAGTAACAGGACTAAGTATGAATAAGTAGGAACTGGATGATCTAGATTTGGGGAGCAGGCCCAGCACGTGCTCTGGTATCGCACTTCACCTTTTGGGGACTCTGTGATTCATATAAATCACCATGGTAACACTGACACGTTATTGCTTTCTATTTAGATTCCAGAGTCAGTGTCACAAAACCATTTATGTTACCCCCTGTTGCAGCCAGCTCCCTTAGGAATGACAGCAGCAGTAGCAGTAATAGTAAGTACACGCACCTGACTTAATGCATGCATGGCTCCAAGTAGCCTCTCTAGGAGTATTGCATGGACTTTAAAGACATTTTATACACTATTGCTAATCATACTGTTCTGTTACTGTTATTCCTTGTATGGTCTTCCTGACAATTAAATATCTGATTGATAGACTTGGATTTCCCTGGAGTTTTAAGGTAATGATGAAGGAATTAGGCCAATAAACTTTCTGCTAAGATTATTTTAAATAAGACATGAAATTAACTGTAGAAATATGATGAAGACTTTTTTTTTTTTTAATAAAATCATTGTAGGCTTAAAATAAACTTTGTGGAGAATGTCCCGGGCCAGAATGGGGTTTTGACATTTAAAGTATTTGTGCTAAGTCTCTCTCTCCACGTACAAGATTATGTTCAGTTTTGTGTCTCTATTTATTACCACATGTTTGGGAAATTGGTGACATTGTCATTTTGCCCAAGAATGTATGTTGGAGGAGAATGTAGTTGTTTCCCTGAAATTTCAGTCCTCTCTACCCAAGAACCCAGGTCCTGGAAGACTGTGTCTTATTTTCAAATCTGTGCAACGAGAATTACAAAGGCTCTTGAATATACTGTGTATATACTTTGGCCTCATTCCTTTACGAATTTATAGTAACTTATGTCATTTTAAAAGAAAAATCTCTGACATTCACGTTTTAGAATCTGGAAACATCTGTACATTTCACAGTATAGACTTTTAATGCATCCGATGGAAAAATGGTGCCAGAGCTCATGGGCTGGCAGTCTACAGTGTTGGATGTTTGCTGGAAGTCTCCCGAAACCTAAATTCTGAACTGCATGCTTAACACATCCAATCTGATGAGTTTTTCATGCGTGTTTCATCTTAGAATCTCCTACACGTCTATTCAAAAAAATCACTTTTAACATCTTAGACCCTCAGTTCCTGTCTCGTTGATATTAATATTTACTGTTTCCATCCTCCTTACTTTGCTTCTAACTTACTCAACCTGTCCCAGATTCTAAAATTGGAAAAATTGCATAGTTGATTTTAAACTAATTTCTTTGCCTTAATAGGTAAAAGTTCCTTTGTATGTACTGGTGTTGCTGATTCCCATACGTTTTTGTATATTGTGTTTCTATGGTTTTTCAAAAGTATGCATACATACATTGGGTTTTTGGAAACAAATTTCTAATGTGTAACCAGGCTTGGTATCTGCCTGTCTCAGTTTCTGAACTGAGTATTCCAGTATGGGTACCACACCCAGCTGCCTCTGCTGTTTCAACTCTTTATATGTAATGTCATTGTTGTGGATAAATTTTCCCTCTGCTTTCTTGCTCTAGTTTTTATTCCCTCTTTTTTCACTCTAGCCCCTTTGTTCTGAGGGATCCATTTTATTTCTATTTGATCTTCAGTATCTTTTTGTGTTATTTATAGTGATTTGGGGAGCTAAAATATACATCTTAACTTGTAATATTTTTTTAGAGTTATTATTGGTGTACTTCAGGAAAAAAAAACATGGACCTTACCTGACCCGATCTATTGTGTTTATAAAATGTCATACCCTGAAGTCAAAAATGCCCATATTCAGAGTTTTCAAACTGTTGTTCTAAACAACTCTGTATCCTTTCAATAAAAAAAAAAGTGTGTCACTTTTTATGCTATTTTCATACCCCTTCCATTTCTTCCTCAATCCAAGTTTCTACCTCACATTAATTCTTCTCAGGAAATAGAACCCCTTTGGCATTTTCTGCAACACAGATCTATCCACAACAAATCCTTTCTTTTTCTAAAGAAACGTATGTAATATTTGTTGCATGTAGAGGTACTTTTTAGTAGATAGCAAATTCTGGGTTAGTAATTTTTTCTTTTATTCTTTGAAAGGTAAATTAATATGAAAGATGCCAATGACAGGGGATTTTTCTTGTATTCATTTTTCTTGACATTTGTCTGGTTTCTTGAATTTCTGAGTTTCCTTCCAATCCCAAAGCTAAGGAGAGTTTGCCCATAGGCAAATACTTCCTCCTTATTCTCTTGTTCCTCTTCTTCTGAGACAGCCGGTCACACATCTCTTTGTTAGTTTGGTATTGTGTTAGGTGTCACAAGACTTGCATCGTTTTTATTTTTCATTCCTTTTTGCTTCTTTCTTTCTTTCTTTCTTTCTTTCTTTCTTTCTTTCTTTCTTTCTTTCTTTCTTTCTTTTTGGTTTTTCGAGACAGGGTTTCTCTGTAGCTTTGGTGCCCGTCCCAGAACTAGCTCTTGTAGACCAGGCTGGCCTCGAACTCCCAGAGATCCACCTGCCTCTGCCTCCCGAGTGCTGGGATTAAAGGCGTGCGCCACCACCGCCCGGCCCCCTTTTTGCTTCTCTTAAGAAAAGATCTCACACAGCCCCAGCTAGCCTTGAACTCACTGGTCACAGCTTGCTGATTCTCTGTTTTCACCTCCCAAGTGCTGGGATTGCCTGTATTAATTTTATGAAGCCTCTTTATCATTGTCGATCTCAATGTATAATTTTCACTTCTTTGGTTTCCAATTTACTAAGGTTTTCTTCAACCTCCTCTGGACTGAATCTTACAGCTAGAGTTTGCTCTCATCTCTGGTTTCTTTTTATGTTCTAGAATTTCCATCTAGTTACTTCTTATGTTTTGGTGCTGAGATTTTCTATCTTCGTATCAAGACATTTTCTTTTTGTCTAACATTCTTACTACCTAAGTTGAACATGTATGTCATCTTAGCATTCAATCTCTATAGCTTTTTTGTCTTCCTGATTGTGGCCAGCTATTCTCTAAACGTCAGTAATTTTTTAACATATGCCACATATCATGACTGTTATATTGTTGATGTGTCTGGGTTTTGTAGCATTCTTTTAGAGACTTGCGTTTTGTTCGGTTAGTGGTTCATTCACTGATAGAGAAGCTTCATCTTCCTTTCCAGGCTTTTTTGAAAACTTTGTTAGGGACAAGGAAAGGGTAACAGCCTCATTCTTATGGTTTGGGTTTTCTGAAATGTCTCTAGAGTACTTTGGATACTGAACAATCTGGGCTGTAGACCTCCTTGTATTGCCGTGAGAATATCAGTGTGTTTGCTCGGTAATAGCTGTGTTCCGGCAAGCCTTTGCTATGTGTCTCTCTGCCCTTATATAGGTTGTTATTTGTCTGATACCTTAAAGAGACTCAGCAAAAGGTTTGTGATGCTTCTTGTTTGCACAGTTCATTTTCATCAAGTACAAGGGTTCAATCCCACCCAAGTCAACAACCCTGAACTCCCATCTCTCAAGAGAGCATGGAGCCTTAGTGGAGTTGCATCTTCCCAGCCCAGAGAAGCCAAAATCAGTAATGGCTCTTTCTTTGCATATTTCTGTTGGCAGTCACATCTTGTACTGTTTGTGGCCTAATTGGTGAGAATAGTTGTTTCATAGAATGTGTCCAAGGTTATAATTATGTAGTTTGAGAAGGCTGTCACTCCTGATTTGAAGGAAAGAATTTCCTACTTTCTAACTTCAAAAACAACATCAACCACAACAGCAACAAAAAAAAAAAAAAAAAAAAAAAAAAAAACGATCAAACAAACAAAAAGAGAAAACCTGGATGCAAATCCAAAAGCTATTTAAGTCTCTCTCTCTCTCTCTCTTTCTCTCTCTCTCTCTTTGTAAGGTGGACATCCTGGTCTATCTTTCTTTTCCTTACCCATTCTCATATATTTCACTCCTTTTTTCTTTTGTAAAACATAGGTCTTACATTCCACAGCTTGGCTAGGTATAATGTCACTCATATGTTAGATACCAGTCTTTTGCGGTGCTCACATTCTAAGAGATATGAATGAAACACCTACGTACAATTTATAATACGAATCACCATAGAACTGTAAAATGTTTTTGCCTACAGCATGAAGGAAATTAGTCTGTTTGGGGAAGAGTGGTCAGGAAAATTTGAAAAAAGAATTATAGTTTGTAGAGATAAGTGTTATAAGCAGGGGCTGGAGAGATGGCTCAATGATTAAGAGCATTGACTGCTCTTCCACAGGACCCAGGTTCAATTCCCAACACACTCATGGCAGCTCACAACTGTAACTCCAGGATCCAACACCCTTACACAGGCATACATACAGGCAAAACACCAATAAAATAAAAGAAAAAAGGAAGGGTTATAAGTGGCCAAGCTGTGGTGGCACACATCATTAGACCTAGCACTCGGGAGGCAGAGACAGATGGCTCTCTTTCAAGGCTGGCCTGGTCTACAGGGTGAGTTCCAGGACAACCAGGGCTACATGTCTTGGAAAACCAAAAGCGAAGTTGAAGAAAGAAGAGGAAGAAGGAAGAGGAGGAGGAGGAGTTCTAAACTGTGTCAATCAGAGGACCAGGGCTTATGAAACATAAAAATGAACAGGGAGGAGTCATACTCAGGCCTACTACTGTCTATATGAATGGGGTTATAGTTACAGAGTAAATAGTAGCATTCTTTATGCAAAGCCAGAGTGTTTCCAGAACCCTTGTCTGAGAGCCTTCCGAGCAGTGTTGAAATAAATAGTGCAGAAAGAAAGCCCTGCTTTGTGGTCAGCTGCACATCTAGAGATCTACTGTGAATCAGGATACGTGGACCCGCGAGAGCATGCTGGGTGATCTTGGGCAAGTGGCTTGCACTTTCTAAATCTTTAGGCTGGTGTGTGCTAATCCCTCCTTCACCGGGACTTCTGTGAATTTCAGTGACTCAGTGTGCATGTGCTTGGAGCCATACTTAATGTCTAGTGAGAGAGTTAGTCATTCATATGGGAACAGCTAGACCCTGTGGGACAATAGGACTATGGGGCAGTGATGCTGTTGAGTCTGGGATCTGAATCATTTGCCTGTTTCTGAAGTGGCGAGAGAGAGCCATTGTCAGGGAGTTCCTAAGCAGGCCAATTCCCTAAAGAGAAGCCAGGCAAGATTAGCACAGATGTCTGTGTTCCAGGTGTTTTCCAGATGTTGATTGTGAGGATATGTAACAAATGAATCAGTCTGTAAGCTGTTTCAAGCACTGTCGGGTTTTAGTAATAATGAGGGACAGTCCATGCTGTTGTGGCCCAGGGACGATGACTCAGATTCCGTCTTGATCGACTCTCTCTTCCACAAGGTCTTGGCAGGCAATCTCTTGTACAGACTAAAGCAGTGCTCTGTGATGCACATGGGCTTTGGGTCAGCTACCCTTCCTGTGGGCTCCGAGGCATCCAGTTCTGGTGGAGAAGCCACGGTGATGGTGCTGAAGTCTTCCCTGGTGTGTGCTAGTGTGAGCAACACTGACCTCTGCAGAAGAAATAGCATCCGTGCCTTTTTTTTTTTTTTTGGATCCCTCTCCCTTCCTTTTCTATAGAAGGAATGCTGCTGCATTTAGACTGTACAGCCTGTGTCTACCAATAGTCCGAGGGTGCATGGTCCCAGTAGACAGTGGCAGCCATAGCTGGTCATCCTTCAAAGGGGATACAAACACAGAAGGCCAGATTGTTTATTGGTAGGCAGTGATACTGAGATTCCTGAAGTGGTGTAGTTGCTTATGATGTACGTCATTGCTTTGGTTATACTCAATCTGTCTGCAATGCAGGGGCTGCTTTGTTTGAAGAGGTAAATGCTTACTGGTCCCTAACCTAGGATGCCTAGAACATGTCTGTCCCAAGTCTTTCTGATGTCGCAGCCAGAGCACTATTAACTCTGTCCTGAGGTAGTGTTAATATCATCTAAGTGGTTGGTACCCCTTCCCACAACTTCCCGCACAATCCCTGTGTTTTATGCTGAACGCCCATCCTTCGCATCCCCTCTCACACATGTGTGTGCATGAGCTCACAAGGAAACATTATGTTGGAAGTACAGGAGTCAGAGAATTAGGAACTTCCCTCCTTGTTGTTGACATGTGCAAAAGGAATAGCGGATCCCTGTTCTCGCTGTAGTGGATAAGATTGACTTCTTACCTTTCAGGCTAAACTTATGAGCTTTCCCCTTATCAGCATGGGTTTACATGCACAGCGAATCTGTTCCTTTACAGTCATCTCTTGGAGGGGCGTTAGACGGTAAATAAGTAATTCTAAGCTGACCTTGTAACCAAATTCCTGTTATAAGGTTAGCTAAAAGCAGCCACTTTAACCTTGATCTTATTTTAGTTTGAGTCCTGTAATTGTTGGAGATTTCTGATTTCTTTGAAAGGAAATTCCAAGCTAGCATATGTGCCAATGTTTCCAAATAACTCAACTGTTCTCTGTGAGGATTCCCATAGGAACATCAAAGTCAGTCTCACTTTGGGAGGAAGAGGTTATTGTGCGACTCATTCAGCTTCTCAAGGAGAGGTATCAGCCCTCGGTGTCATTTGTTTTTGTGCTCAAGGTGTTATTTCGACTGTGGTGACACTGGTGGCTTCAGCCAGTCTTCAGTGTCGTTTCGAACTTTCCAATGTAGAAAAGAGAAAGTCCCATTCCCCTGGGTGCACTGAGGATGTGAATAAGCAACGAGCCGTAGTTTTAAGGCCGCTTAAAGTGCTGTATATGCAGTATGCATTGAATGACTTCCTGTCTGCAGCAGACTAAACCTCAACGGACTGCAAGCAGGATCTGATGGTCCACTTTGCAAGGCTCTTTAAAGTTGGCGGGTGGGGGAGAGTGATCAGAATGCTAAGGCCCAGAAGGCTAGATATTTGACAATTGATTAGAGGAGAGATTTGCTTGTTGGTAGAAATCCTTCCTGCTCGGGAAAATAGCAAGCCCGTATTCCACATATGCATGAACCTTAACCACTTCAAGTCTCTTTCTGTCTGCTGTCTGTTGGGTTTCTTTCTTTTTTTAAATGCTGGAGCATGTATGGAATTATATTGCTTGCAAAAAGAGAATTCAACAGAAAAGCCTGCTTTTGGAAAACTGTGAAGGGTTTTGCACATCAGTACGGAAGCCTTTGGGAACAACCACAGCCTAACGGGCAAACGTCCCGAATGCAGCAGCTGTCTTCACCACCGTGTTCTTTGAATTGCAGGGAAAGCCGCAAAGTCCACTGAAGACCCCGGCCTACAATGGACAGCCATGGCATTGCCGGCACTCATTTCTCTTGTAATTGGATTTGCTTTTGGAGCCTTATACTGGAAGGTGAGCCTCATACTGGAATTGCTATTCTTCCCACCCCATCAACAGCTTTACATGTTTGTTTGTTCATACAATCTACACATATATACACATGATTGACGTACTCCTATTTTCCAAAAAATGGTTCTATTGAGAAAAAAAGATCATTTTTATCATAGCGTAGAGCCTCAATGAAACTCAAGCTTTAGAAAGATTTCCATTCTTCTTCATTGTTCGTTGGAGCAGTCCCGTAACTGAGTATGCACAGTTAAGGGATGGGACCCAGTTTAATTAAATAGAAAAAGGAATTAAATATATTGAGACTCATATGCTGTGATTTAAAAGCCAAACAGATGTATCTATATGTGGCTGCTACTTTGAATGTTCCCTCTTTTGTTCTCTTGCTGAAGTCTGTCTAAAATTTTGAAGGTGCTAAATCATTATGACTCAACTTTAAGAGATAGCTTTTTAATTTGATCACTATTTATAGAATAGTCTAAAGCTATTGAGTTGATAATGCTTGCACGACCTTCATTGCGTGCGTGCCCACACACACATAGTTATTTTGCATTTTTAAGAAAAAGCACCTGGGACGGCATGTAATTGCCATTAGTGATGTAAGTGAAGACCACTGACCTCAAACCTTGCAGCAGTCATTGGTGTTTCTGCAATCCATGCCATTGGTTTGTTTTTGCTTTTATTTTTCCCAGAAGAAACAGTCAAGTCTCACAAGAGCAGGTGAAAATATACAGATTAATGAAGAAGATAATGAGATAAGGTATTTTGTTCTCTGAACCGTGTGTGCTCGGATAAGCTTGGTGTTGCCATTTCCCCCGCTGTGCTTGATCGTAAACATCTTTAGGGTGTTGTTCATTGCTGGACCCCACCTCCCATTCAGTGTGTTCCCCAATCTTTGGCTGTTTCTGACCGTCCGCTGTATCCTCAGTCCTACGTCTTTTCCTGTGCACTAGCTGTCTCTGAGGGCACATTTGCCTGTGTTCTCTTTCCACAGACTCCTGTGTCCTTAGAAGCTAACCTTTTTTGCCTGTGTCTGGTGTCTGTCTTATCCTTGTTGCCTGAGTTGCTTTCACAGACAGGGTACAGACAGCATATTCTTCATCAGCTCTTGTAGATACATTCTTTGTCCTGTTGCTTTTTAAATCTCTGTGTGTGATTCGACTTCCTGGTCAAAACCCTGTGGAATGACTTTCTCTGGCAGCCTTAACATAACTTTTTACTTCAATCTGGTTTCTGCAGCCCTCAACTTTGCCCAGTTTATTTAACATTTTATTTAAAGCTAAACAATGCTATTATTTTAAATGTTTTCCTAGCTACTGTAACTGACCCAGAAGACTCTTCCACCTCTCACCCCAGCACTTTATCTGCCTTCGAGTATAATCTCCACCATGGTATTTTCTCTTATGTCTGTCTGTCAGTGTACACACAAACACACACACACTGAACATATAAACATTATCGCTATATATTTTTAACTGCTTCAGCTGATGATTGTGGGGCAATATTATGCAGGCCACATCATCTTTCTTCTCTGTAGGACAGACATTAAGATAAGCTTCTTACATGTTTGCATTAACCCTTCCCCACCCAGCAAGTCTTTTGCTCCTGTATTTACTAACATTTCTAGATCAGCTTCTTACAGTGCGCTGCTAGTGATGACTTCAGAATCTCTCCAGAAACAAATGAGGATTTTTTTTCTTGTTGTTTTTCAGTATGTTGCAACAAAAAGAGAGAGAGTTTCAGGAGGTGTAATTGTGGATGTATCAACATTGTTACCTTCGCACAGTGGTAAGTTGCTGGAAGTCAAGCTGCCAGAGCATGCAAGAACCATAAAAGATTTTAAAGGTCAACATTTAGAAACAAACTTGATTGTTGTGTCCTTGATGGCACTGGTGTCTAAATGTAGCTGGAGTAGTTACAAAGTCGAATGGTGCCTGCCTCTCTCACTGGCAAATTCTCAGGTTTTGAAAAGTAGGTAGCATTGGTCCACAATAATGGCTTCATTTTAGATGGGAGATACACAAAATATTAATCATTGATTTTTGACTTGGAGTAAAAGGAAGCAGAGAAAATTAGGAATAAAAAAACAATAATCGCATCCTATTTCATTTAGGTGTGACCATTGTCAAAAGACAGAGACCCATTTGCTAGATACTTAATAAAGAGAAAACCTCAAACTATCTTCCTGCCATTTAAAGGAAAACAAAACAAAACAGCTTCTTATAGCCAGAACAAAACTGTTAAGGCAAAATGTCACTGGTGCAGGCTTGCTCAGTGTACTGACTCCATAAACCAAGAACAGACACCTGATGTGATCATGAGGTATTTTTTGTGGGGGGTGGATGCTGCACAAGAAAGTAGAGTATGGCCTAGCTAGAAGGGACAGGTGTTCATTAGCTCTCACGCTAGCCACTTTTCCTGCTCTCAGGCACAGATGCAGGTGGTGGGACACCCAGAGAGCCCTCAGCTTGATCCATTATCAGTTCCACCTCTGACTCACTTTTACTTCCGGCACCTGGTCAGTAATGATCACTCTCTTAGCCTTGTGTGCATTTTCCGCAGCGAGCAGGACTGGCTGCTCCTCCCCCCAGAGCCTCAGTTCTTCCTACACACCTTCATTTTTGAAGGACCATTTCCTTCTTCTTTCGGGATAAAGTGCCTGGCGAATTCTCTCCTTTCCCTATAGGTCACTGTCCTTCCAGCTGTCACTCTGTCCCAGATTCCAAAATTATCTCCAAATTGAATCTTCCCCGGGGAACCTGGGTCGTAGCCTCTGCGTCTTGCTCTAATAACTCCCTTTGATTGGTGTAAGAGACCATTTTTAACAACTGGACTTACCATGAGAAAATAATTGCTCCATATACATTTGGCTTTTGCCGCCAGCCATCCCCCTGACTGCCACGTGCACGCCATGACTGTGGGTCTTATCTGCTCCCGTCCTAGCTTCTTGAGGCTCAATTTTCCCCTCTCCTGTAATAGACGAAATAATAAGGAAATGAAATCTCCTTTTTTTTCCCAAAACAGTGTTCTTTAAGTTGAAATCATTGTTCTTCCTTGAATCCCCTTTCTTTGTCCTTCAGTCCCAGCCCAAGTTTCAGAGATCCTTTCTTACATGCCACCCCTTAAATGGTTGATTGCACCCTAGAAGCTCAGGTGATAGCCACTGCTGTTTGGGTGGGGGGTTGCATTTCAGGGATCCCGTTTTGGTGTGTAGTTCTTCAGTCCTGTGGTTTGAATTGTGGTGTTTGCCCTATGACATCTGGATTAAGATGAGGGAACCCAAGCCACTGCTTAGGAGGAAAAGAATTGATGACATTTTAGAACAGACGTAATCAAAGGAGTTATACACACTTCTACCAGTCTCCTAACGTTCAAGGACAGGAGGTGGGGCTGTCTGGTTTCATGCCACATCCCTAGCACGGGGAATTCTTTTCCAGTACAATATGGATTCTTTTTTTTTTTTTTTTGGTATTTTTTTTGTTTTTTTTAATTAATATTTCCACCTGCTCCCCGTTTCCCATTTCCCTCCCCTCCTCCCAAATATTGCCCCCTCCCTCCCCTCCCCTCCCCCTATCCCCACAACAATATGGATTCTTGATGAATATTTGTTATGTGGATGAACCAGTGAGGCTTAAACTATTTTAACCAAATGGAAGAGAAAACACTAAATAGCTGATTTTCCAAAGGAAATAAAATTTGTAGACGAAAATAAAAGTAATGAAAATAATGTGGAAGGAACTAAATGATGAACTGGAAGCAAGAGAAGTTTCTTAAAAAAAAAACATGTTAAAGTTGTGTTTGTTTGACATCAATCATGAAAAGTTTTATAGCACATAAGAATTTGACTTTGTCACCTAGATGACATTGACTCCCCACACAGCAACTTACTCATGAATTGGGTTGTATGGAATACAACTTAAAAGACAGAAATAAAGTGGAGATGATGTACATTAAAAGCTTCATTTATGTTGGTACATTATTGAGAAACTGTGTTCTTCATGCTTCTCACGATGTTATTCCAACAAACTGCAAAAGCTACATTGGTATGTGCACCACACCACAGCATAGTTGTGTCCTCGTGTTAACTATGGCCTACGAAAGGTAATAACACTACAGGATGAAATGTTGAAGTAAATGAATTTACGAAGTTCAGAAGTAACTAACGGGGTTTGCAAAGGCTACACAGTAAGACCACTGCGTATAGAAGATGTGAGGTTGTCACAACCCTGGATGCTGATGTGGACAGCATCCCCTAGGGTTGTGCCAGGCCCAATCTCTCCATCTGAGGGGCTAAAAAAAAATCACTGGCCATAGAAGAAAGGTTTGGTCCTGTGATTGATAGAGGTAATGTGTACACTAAATGTGTCAAATGGTGGCTGATTGGTAGCATATTATTAGCAATAGAGAGGATTGATGTAGAGACTTCACGTGGCATGAACAAAGTTAGGAAGGGCTCAGAGTACGAACAACTGTTGCAAAGCCACACAGCTGGTACAAAGGACTCGAGTGGAAGTCACATACTCAGGGTGTCTTTATTAGGGTTACTACTGCTTTGATGCAACACTATGATCAAAAAACAATATGGAGAGAAAATGCCTTATTATTATTAAGCTTCCTAATCACTGCTGAGTCATCAAAAGAACTCAGGACAGGATCTCAAACAGGGCAGGAATCTGGAGGCAGGAACAGATACAGAGGCCATAGAGGGGTGCTGCGTAACTGGCTTTTGCTCCTCCTGGCTTGCTCAGCCTGCTTTCTTATAGCACCCAGTACCAGCAGCTTAGGGGTGGCACCAATATTCTGGGGGTGGCTGGCCCTCCCCTTTCAATCACTAATGAAGAAGATGCTTTACAGCTGGTTCTTAGGGAAACATTTTCTTCAGCGAGTTTCCCTCCTCTCAGATGACTTTAGCCTATATCAAGTTGACAGGAAAAGGATTCAGCACACAGGGTCAGTGCTGAAAAGAAAGAGTGGATGTCAGTTTAAACGCACATTTGAATTCTAGGAATATGACTTACGTTCCATTAAGTAATCTAAAAGCTGTTCGGGGGCTTAGAAAAGTACTAGCCATGCCGTGCAAGCAGACACTTAGGAAATGTCATCAGATACTGGTGTGGCCAGAGGGACAGAGGTTTGAACTGGAGGTAGAGGTTATGCCCTGGAGAACTGTCTTCCATTCAGATGGGAGAGATGAGAACTAGGGTCAGGGCCTTGACAATTTGGAAAAAAAAAATGGACCACTTTGGAGACATTGCAGTAGCAGAACCAATCAGCCTTTACTGGTAGACTGGACAGCTTGATGGGTCTCCGCGACGATCTGCAATTTAAGGAAGAAAGGATGGTGCTCCTGCTCAAGGAAATGGGATGCCTGAAGTCAAGAGAGAGTTCTTGATGAGATGAATATTGAGCTGAGAAGTTACCACATGCAGTGACCTCAAAGTAGGGAGGTCACTTGGGGCTGGAACCTATAGAGACCTTGGGAAAAAAACACTTGACTCGTGGAGAAGGCTGAGGCTGGCTGGTCATTAATAGCAAGCACTTGTAGCGTGCACTTAGTTACCTTCCATTATTTCACCATGATAAGAGTAGAAAGTAAATTCCAAAAAGTATAATTTCAAAACATCTTAAAATTATGTATTTTCATGCATTTATTATAACTTCAATATATAAATATTTAAGTATTTTTGAAATATATTTTATAATTTATATATGTATATATACATATACATACACACATGTGTAGACAGTCATAAAAAAAGATTAAAAACAACACAAAGTAAATTTCCCTTTAGATCTGAGCTTCACTAGGAGAAACAGATCTGAGACTTGGTAAGAGAGGAAGCTTAAGCCATGCCCGGACATTTAGGGCGCCGACTTGAAAATGGAAGGTCACTTGTTATTGAGGTTCCTGATTGCTTTCTGAGATGTTTCCTAAAAGTGTCTTTGTTTGGGGAGGGCTCCTTTTTCCTGTGAGTTTTCTTTTTGTCTGCATAATAAAGCAAGAGATTATAAATTAGGTTGGGCCTGAGTTCAAACCTTGACTATGCAACCGGTCGTAGCATCCTGAACGCTTTGGCATCCTTTAACCTCTGTGCTTTCATAGGCACATGCTGCTGTGTCGGCCAGTGTACCCTACCTGTGGTTATCCAGTGCCACCATTATACTATAGCCTAGCTGTGAAGCATGTTATCCCATCTAGATTTGTAGACCTGATAATATTTCTACAACAAAGCCACCGAATGCCTTGCTTGTAAGACAGCATCCCTATCGTTAAGTGGCACATCGTTGTATACTGATGGAATAACAGTACCACTCTATTTATTTCATGAGTGTGCTGCAAGACCCAAGATGTCATTATAAAGAACTTGTAATTTTGTTCGATGGAACAATTGCTGTCAGCCTTCAATTTTATTTTCTTTGCTTTAGTGACTCAAGAACAAAAATCTAAAATATATTTCCAGTACAGATTTCTCTGTATTTAATTAGCTCTAGAATTTCAAATTATACATAGCTCTCCTGTGTTCTCTTATTCCAGTTTGCTTGTCTTGCCAGGCTCTATTTTAAAAAATCTCTATATTCTCAACTTCTGAAGGTTTCTTTTCATCCCTCTTTGTTTCTCTGTATAGATTTAAATTTGCTTTCCTAAATTACTGGAAAGCAGAAATATCTGAGCATTCGGTGGTTTAAAACCAGCCCCGAGAAACTAAAACAAAGTATGTTTTTCTGTGCTTCACCAAGTACAATAAACTGTACCGAGGCCAAGTGAATTAATTCTTCAGCCTGTGTTGCCACCAATTCATTAATTCTTTCTTGGTTTAGAAACACCGAGGGAGAGCCTGTTGCTGGGATTTCCTCGGCTGGGAGAAGCAATTGCTTCGAACTAGCTAGGCAGCCAGAACACTGCAACTGCTCAGCCCTGAGGCTGGAACGGTGGCCTCTGGACAGCTTCTCCACCTGCCCCAGCTATGTGGCTTATGCCACTCCATCTGGCTCCACCCCCACACTCCCTAGACACTTCCTTGGGTTCGAACCTCCTTTGCTCACCATCCATCCACTACTCTGGATGCTAGAGAACTTCAAAGCTATGTAGATTGCTCACTCTCATGCCCCAAACTGAGATAAATGGAGGTTTGGGGGCATGACAGCCGTGGGATATTAATTTATTCATTCTTTTTTTCCCTGTGTACGTGTGTTCATGTGTGTGTATGAATGTTGAGACATGAGACCACTTTGGCTCTCATTCTGCGGGTACCACCCATCTTGTTTTCGGAGACAGTGTCCTTTACCAGCTTGGAGCTTGCCGATTCATCTGGGCTGGCTGGCCAGTGATGTCCAAGGATCTACCTGTCCCCATTTCCATAGTGCCAGGGTTACAAGTACATGCCACCATGTCTAGATTTTTCTTTTAATTTAAATGTTATTTTTATTGGCTTACAAAGAAATGGGTTTTGATATGGCGATACATGCCTGTGTATGTATATTTGTTTTTGTGTATATACATTTATGTATGTGTGTGTATATATATGAGTGTGTATGTGTATATGTGTGTGTGTGTTTGTGTGTGTGTGTGTGTGTGGTTTTCAAGCATGTTCTGGTGATCAAACTCAGGTTTTTATACTTGACTGGCAGACACTTTTTCAGCTGAGCTGTCTCCCCATCCCACTTGTCCATTTATTATTATTCTTAATTTTTCAATGATCATCATTCTGTTCTTCTGTTTTTATAATATTTTCCAACAAAGTATGCTTTTGATTTTTTGCCCCCCTCATTTCTCCTTCCTTCCTGTAGTTTACAGTCATTCGTCCATAGGGGAAAAACACTATAATTTTTTATTATGTTACCTTGAATTTTTACATCACGCTCATGAAATAAACAGGGTGACCTCACCTTGCTAGAGCAAATCCCCCTTCCTATCTCCACCCCATCCTATCCCCCATTGTTTTCCCAATTTCACATCTCTTTTTTGCCCTTTTGCCCGCCCCACCCCATCCTTCCTCATCACCCATTTACCCTTCTTGGTTTCCTTTACAGCTTCTTAGGCTTTTTCCACATTTACACCCATTTGTGTGTTTGTGTATTTGTGTGTGTGTGTGTGCATGCATGTGTGCATGTGTGTTTGTGCCTATAGAAAATCACACACTTTTGTAGATCAAACCATTTTCCTACAAATTTTGTACTTTCCCTTTCTCTGATGGCTGAATAAAGTTGCACTGGGTACAGGCACCGCCACATCTCATTATCCATCCACCTGTCAGGGGACACCTCAGAAGGCTCCATTTTCTTGCTATCATGAAGAGAGAAGCAGTGAAATTTATTCATTCGTATGTCCAAGAAATATTTGCTGCCTGTCTATTATACTGCATGCCAGGCCCTTTTCTGAGAGTCGTCTACAACAGTGACAATCATAGACGAAGTCATCTGACCTTGTAGAGCTTCTAGTCTAATGAGAAGAGAAGACAACAGATCATCAATAAGATGGTTTGAGATAATAAGTCTTCCCAAGGAGACAGTGGCTCATTATCACAGAAATCCTACCCAGTCCTTTAAGGCTGAGAGTAATACACATTGACTCTGATCCTTGCTCTGGGGTTTTATGTGAATTGTGAATGTAGCTGTAAAAGAAGGCAGCAAGACACATCTTAATCCTTCTCCTCTTTCTCCTTCTCCAGGCTGGTGACAGTTCATGTTTGCTTCATAAATGAAGCAGCTTTAAACAAACTCCTATTCTGTCTGAAGTGACAGCCCTCATCTTTGTCTGGTCTTGCTACCCATGACTTTGTATGGTTGATTCAGAAGTGGGAGCAGAGCGTTTGGCTGCGAACCTGGCACTGAATTTGTCATCTAGAAAGAAGAATTTACATGGAGCAGGACTCTGGAGGTTTCGAAAGTGATGATGGGAAGGAAGGAACGCGTGTCTAGTCCGCTTGCGCCATTTGAAGGGCTTGGGAAATGCCCACACAGCTTCGGTCTTCAGTTACAACCTGCAGCCTGTAGTTAATTCTGGACCCTGCAAGTAGATCTCAGCCTGGATATTGGGGGTGAGGGAGACTTTTTTTTCACAAAGGGATGTAGAAAACAGTTTTAAGAACAATAATTCCGTAGCATCAGCCACTGTATGGAGTTGAAAGCCATGGGGAGCATGTTTTGTTTTTGGAAGCAGGCATATCTGCTCTGTGGTTGTGATTAGCAAGAGGAGCCAAAGCTTTGGCTCTTCTTGACCGAAACCATGTGCACCACATCCCGCCAGGAAAATGGACATGGTGGGCTGGTTCATACCGCAGAAGCCCTGGACTGAAGTGGGATGCCATGGTGTATGGAAGACTCCAGTGCAGTCGCCGCAGCCGAAAAAGCTGTTGCCATGGACCAGCGGAAGAACGTGCCAAGAAAGACATTTGGCCCCTAATGAAGCCGGTCTTTTCCCTTGACCGTCGCTCTAGAGTGTGTGATTCGTGTTTGCAAAACTAAAATGTGACACGTTTAGGTTTAGAAACTACCGCAGAGCTATGAAAGCAGACTTGGGAGAATATGCTGAATGTGTAAGGGTCCCGTTGTTTTTTTTTTTTTTTTTTTTTTTTTGTTTTTTAATTTTTATCATGGAAGAGAATGAAAATAAATGATGGTATGTAGTACATAAGGTTAGTAATGTACACTTAATGCTAATATGGGTGTTGCAAACTAAGTAACTCGGACTGTCCAAGAATGCAAGGAACTAGAAAACTTTAGTGACTTACAGTGTAGCCATTATCTCCTTCAAGTAGCCATTTTGAAAATCAGACACTGTGTATGCATTAAAGTTTATGAAATGAAATAAAAGGAGAGCTGTATGTAGTTACGCCTGTCAGTTTGCTACTTCAAATGTGTGACAGAATTTCTCATAGTAGACGGAAATTGGCAGTGAACAGTGCTTTTAAAGACCAGAACTTACAAGATGTGATGTGGATTCCCCTGGTCCATTTTTGTTTTGTTTTGTTTTGTTTTTGTTTTTAATAGAACAATTGGCCAAAATCAAAGAATAACTTCTCTTCTGCTTTAATTTCGGTGAAGGGTCTTTTCACCTACCATAGGCATATACAAAACTTCAAGATTTCATTCTAACTTAACCCTTGTAACAGTCTTATTTGCCCTGTACTCAAACCTCCAGACAGCTGTTTTCAATGCCCTTATGTGGAAGTGCATGGGAACTTAACTGCTAGTGTCTCTACTCTCTTGAAAGTGCATGAAAAATTCTAGCTTACATTCCGAGCTAGTCCAAACACAACTCCACTACCTGGCCTCTGCTCTTCTTCATACCAAAGAATTCAGATGGTTTCTTTAGTTCTTAATCTCAAACTCCAAGGTTACTCCAATGCTATCATTCCCGCTACTTGAAGCCAAGTGCGTCGAGACGTTGTATTTGCTTGTTCAAGCCCTAAGATAGCCCAGTAATTAGTAATACACTAGCAATCAAGTTAGTTACAGAAAGGACCTATTTTGTTGTTTGGCATTGATTGCTTTGGGAATAATAATAGATGTAGGTTAGCACAAATCATAGGTGTAGGTGTATATAGATTGAGACTGCTGTTATTTCTCAGTTTCGTGGCTTGATTTCTTGCTCTGGAAGTCACATTTTGTTCAGGCTTATGACAGTGCTGTTTACTGAGCTGGAGACTACAATAAGTACATTGGTTTTCAAAGCTAGCAGTTGGATTTTAACACTCGAAACCACGGTCTTAATCAATAGTGTTGATTAAACAAATTTAACAGGCTATAAAATCTGATGTGTATAGGGTGGAAGATTAAATAGGTTGATCCACGGATTGCCAATTCTCTTTAAATACTAAGGTTCAATAAAATGCATGAACAATAGGAAAATGCTGACCATTATTTTGAATGCTAGCTGCTTGGACATTAATTATGGCATATCTGCTTTCAGATTAAAAAATACATATCTTTGCATATTTTATTCCATATATGTTCTGAATATTTTTCTTAAAATATGAAAACCTCCCAACTGAGAAGATAAAGCGTAAAACTCACCCTGAAAGTGACCCATTTTTCCAAGAGTTCTCTTTTGTAATGTTTAAAACTTGCTTTTCAATGTCAACAATCTAAGAAATCTGCAAAGTGTAAATTGTGTTGGAAGCTTGGTATCCCCCGGTAGAAATGAAGCCTGTAGCCGTACTATCTGTGGACCAGTGGGTTGTGCTAGAAGAGTCCTGGGTTTTATATTGTTATCTAACACGCTTATCACACTGCCACGTTGTAATGAGTCATAGAAAAAAATGAATTTTTCTCTACAATAATAAAAAAGCTGCACTACAAAAAGTATTGAGAAAAAGTGGAACTATGTAAAAGAATGTATCCACAATGAAGTGTGTGCTTTTAGTTGAGAAATAAACACATTTCAGTGAACTTTCATGTGCTTTGAAATAAGCAGCGTGCCCTAGTTTGGTTCTGTAAATGAGTTGAAGTTATAAATGAGCAGAAAAATCTCTTGTGGAATCGTAATGGTTTCTGCTGTGTTTCTACAGTGGGTTTTGATTTTGCGATTTAGTTCTGATATAGAATCTTAGCTATCCTAGACATTCTTGAAGGCATATAGTTTTCAAATTAGGCAGTTAGGTGGCTTCAAGTGACTGTTGAGAAAGATTGTCAGGGGACTCTAGGTTGCCACCTATGGATACAATAATTCACCTCCCTCTTTGGATCTCAGATTTGTATTTGTGTGTGGACAAACTCTGTGGTCTCTCTTCAGGCGTGAGCCCTTACATCACACAGTTAACAAAACAGAGAAAACAGCTGAAAGCATCCTATGGAAAACACACAACTCTGGCTTTCTGCATAAGTGTTGGGCTGGAAGAAGTCCTTTCTGTTTGAGTTTCTAATATAAATAGGGTCCATTAGTAAAAGCGAAATTCAACTTTAAGTAGGGTGAATTGGATAATCATTTACACATGAGATGGCTTTTACCTTTGCTTGAATAAATGTTTGGAATCATCTCTGAGGAATGAAAACCAGTAGTGACTTTTCATCAGGAAGAGACACAAGACGTGGGTAACATTTGGAAATGTGTACGAGTGTAAATGTTCTCATGTTGTTAAAAGCTAAGAACAAAAAAAAAAAAAATGGAGGGTGCTACTAAAGATCTTAGATGCCAAGAGATAGATTCAAGCCAATCTGTAAAATGATAATCCATAAATTACATTTAAAATTGAAAAAGTAGGACAAGAATTTGAAAGTAAGCCGGTTTATCTTTAGAATGATATTGTGAAAGTGACTTTAAATGTAACCAATTCAGATCAAAAAAGTTATTTATGGGATCTGATTACACAACTCGTGTTACTGCCTTCCATTAACCAGTCTTAAAATGCCTTTGTCAGAATAAAATTAACGGCAACTCTTTCGTAACAGGAGTGGGTGAGGAACGATCCATACGAAGGTGGGATATTTATGGTTCTGAAATGTTTGCTATTAAGTATTGGAAATGCACAACTGCCATCTCCTAATATTTTCTTACAATGCTGTTTTTAGAAAATGCTTAAAGAAAAAAAAACATGGTATTTTCATTTACTCCATTTCTAGGGCATAAGACTTCACTAAATACAAATTCGCAATCCAGATTCCTATAGTCTTCTTCTCCAGTAGTCTAGGGATTGGTGTGCGATTACTGTGCCCACCTGCCACTGTTTTTTTTTTTTTTTTTTTTTAAAGTCAATAGACTTGAGAAGTATTCAGACATTTAGATGGCTTCACAGATATATTGCTAGTTCAGTCATACATTGGAGTTTGCATATTGTAAATGTAAGTGTATGTCAACACTATTCTAAATAGTTTATGACTGAAGTTTAATTAAATAAAAGTTGTAAAATGTGATGTGTATGTGTATATATTGTATGTGTACTTTTTAAAATAGGTATATGTCCTGACCCTTTTTATACAGGTTTGAATTTGAAATTACATTATATAAACATATACTTTATTGTTCTAAATAAAGAATTTTATGCACCCTCATAAATCTGCCCTCTCATTTGATATCTTCAGGTTATTATATTATTAACAACATGGATTAGCATTTATTAAGCTGCAGATCTATGTGTGTGTGTGTATCCTTGTCATCAAGTATAAATGCAAATAGATAGGAAATTTTTACTATAAAATCTGGCAAAGGTGATCATGATTAGCTAGCATACTGCTTTCAAGAGTTTTACAGCGTAAATAAGAAAAGGAAATGAAAGACACCATGATGTGTGCAAAGTCACACTGCAGTAACTACTTACATGCTACCCCTACATGCTAAACTGGAGTCCAGGTAACATGTTTATGGCACACAAGAAATGGATTAAGCAAGGGAAGTTCTTTAAAGAGTTGGTTTTGGAGTTATCACTTGGAAGGATAAGACATTCTCATACTTGAAACTAAGGAAGTATCAAAACCACTTAGCTTTTCCCACCTAGTCAAACAAGGGTATCCTCAGCATATATTATATAAAAAAAGATATACAGAGAGATGAGACCTAAGGATGGTACAACAGGTAATGAAGACACAGTCCTAGTGTCTACATTCATGTGTGCTTTTGAGAAAATCACTGGCCAATTAAACTCACTATGATGCCTGTGGTTTGGGCAGTATATAAACATTTTACTCAGTCCCTGGCTAGCACTGACTGGAGACTATGCACTGATTAATCTTTGTGTCAATCTGTCTGTATGTAGTTGGGTAGTTGCCTAGGAAAAATACCACCGGGTGGATTTTATTTGTAATAAATACAGTTTTCAAGACAGTTTCAACTGATACTAGAAGACCCACCTAGAATGTGATATGAGTTGCATCGTTCCACGTGCTGGTGCCCCAGTCTAAATAGAAAGAAGTTGCGTGGGGCGCTGGCATTTATGTCTGTTTCTTGACTGAGGACCCATGAGTCCAACCACTTCACACACACGCTGTCATTCCTTTACCATTATGGCTGCACTCCTGAAGAGACGAGATAACCCTTCCATAAGTTGCTTTTGTCACTTCACAATGGACCACTCTGATGGGAGTTTGGTCAAAGTCAGAACCTGGAAACAACCTAAATGCCCCTTGACTAAAGAATGGATAAGGAAAATGTGGTACATTTACTCACTGGAGTACGACACAGCAGAAAAAAATAATTACATCTTGAATTTTGCAGGCAAATGAATGGAGCTAGAAAACATCATTTTGAGTGAGGTAACCCAGACTCAGAAAGACCATTATCACATAAGTGGTTTTTAAACATAAAGCAACAACAGCAACAACAAAAAAAGCCCACAAATCACAATCCCAGAGAACCTAGACAACAATGAGGATCCTAAGAGAGACACACATAGATCTAATCTACACAGGAAGTAGAAAAAGACAGGCTCTCCTGAGTAAATCGGGAACATGGGAGAGGATTGAAGGGGAAGGGAGAGGCAGGGAGGGGAGCAGAAAAATGTAGAGCTCAATAAAAAACAATAAATTATTTTTTTAAAAATTAATTTAAAAAAGCTGCTAGGCTGAATAGGATAATGCACCTCATTGAGCTGCATCCCAAGGATAGTGCAGGGAAATGGTTAGCTGACTTAAATGCTCTTTGTTCTGCCTTTTGACTGTATTTAGTATATATACTGGCTGAGAAATAAACTTGGGGCTGTTTGGTTTTGCCCTTCAGTCCTCCTAGTCTATTCTAAAAAGAAGAAGAAGGAGGAGGAGGAGGAGGAGGAGGAGGAGGAGGAGGAGGAGGAGGAGGAGGAGAAGGAGAAGGAGAAGAAGAAGAAGAAGAAGAAGAAGAAGAAGAAGAAGAAGAAGAAGAAGAAGAAGAAGAAGAAGAAGAAGAAGAAGACTTTATCTAACATTTCAACTATGACTGCTTGAATCCACTAATTGGGAACCCACTGATGACAAAGGCCTGCTTTATTCATACTTTGGCTCTTTCACACTTTACAATGAAGCACTACTACCCTGAAGTAAGGAATAATGTATAAATCTAGCCCTACGAGCCCTAACCCTACAACCTTCCCTCCATAGGATAGTTGGCTGTGCCCGAGGTATCACTTCTACCTCATCTTGCCAACCTCTAGAATAGTTTTGGAATGTAACATACACAGACACGCACACACACACACACACACACACACATAAATATATACACGTGTGTGTGCTTGTATGTAATTGTAATATTGGTCTGTACTTTGTAATGTAATATTTATAATTTTGTGTAATATGTAGAAAACAATGTAATGTAATATGTAATAGTAAATGTAATGTTGATCTGTACTTTGATACACTTAGAAGAGTGTGCATTAGCCTAGAAAGATCTACCTTCACTGTTGCGGAATATTATTTCAAGATGTGTTACATTTGTTGATGCTGTGGAACATTTGTTTAATGATGCAAAGATGTGTTGCATTCTTTTATGCTGCATTTGTTTAACTCTGTGAAGCTGTGTTACTTTGCCTGTCTAAAATACCCTAATTGGTCTGATAAAGAGCTGAAGGGCCCATAGCAAGGCAGGAGAAAGGATAGGTGGGGCTGGCAGGCGGAGAGAATAAATAGGAGAAATCTGTGAGGGGAAGACTGAGGAGCAAGAAACAAGGAGAGGAGGACAGTAGGGGCCAGTCACCCAGCCTCCCAGTCAGCCACAGAGTAAGAACAACAGATACACAGAAAGAAACAAGAAAGAGAGAAAGCCCAGAGGCAAAAGGTAAATGGGATAATTTAGGTTAAGGAAGCTGGCTAGTAATAAGCCAAGTTAAGGCTGGGCATTCATAAGAAAGAATAATACTCAATGAGTGTTTATTTGGGAGCTGGGTGTCAGGCCCCCAAGAGAGTAAAGACTAGAAAACAGCCAACTACTCTCCACTGTACATCAGCAGACAGGAAATCACAGGTATATGCATTAAGGTTGTGACGTAATGTGTGCCCTTAGACAACATTTCAGCCCACACTTAGTGAAATGCATGATAGACTCAAAATAATTTCCCCTCATCATTTCAGAATTAAACACAGGTCCTTATCAGGACCCCTCAGCCTCCTCAATCCTCTCTGTCAATGACTATGCTCCACCACAGCTGCCACACGATCTGAGGATGTGTTCTCCATTCCTCATTGTATCATCTGGGGCACCTTTTGGGGGTCCTTAATTTGGCTTGTCTATGCCCAGAGTACATTTTTAACGTCATTCCTTGTTCCTTTCAGACACTAGCTGATTTTCAGGCAGTTCCTTGGTAGTTTTATTGCCTGGATCATTATCGTTTGATTTATTCACACCCTTGTCTTCGTTTCTGTCATACTCAATAGACTATGATGTCAGAATCTCTTGTTCCACACATACTTTATAGGGCACGAGAGGGGACCTAAGCAATCTTGTCACATGTTCGCACATAGATTTCTGTAAATTTTCAGCCATCTATGTTTACCAGTAGCTGTGATGATAGCGGAACTGCTTCCAGTGACAGTTACTGACCATGTGCTAGCTCTCTAACCCATCGTGACCCGATGGTGCATAGCCAATTGCTATAACACGGTAGAAACATTCTGTGGACCTTATACCTGAAGTTTGTTGGTGAGGGTTGAGGAACCGCATGGAGCCAGCAGACACTTTGTAGAATGTTTTCAGAACTGCTAATTTACCTTATAAAGGAAGACTGGTTTCATCCAAGTCTGGCCAAACAGAAGTTTTTCCTGGCCAGGAAGTCAGTAAGGCAGTTCACTTATCCCTTGATACTGGTGAATTGTTCTAAGAACCTGCTGCCCATAGCTAACTCTAAGACGCCCAGTTCTCATATAGGAAATGTATAGTGCTTTCACCTAATACACATCCCTCATATAGAAAATCATCTCGAGATTTCTTAACATGAAATAAAAATGCCAGACTCATATGTGTTATACTGTACAGCTTAGAGAATAGCCACAAAAAAGTATGAACATCCAGTCCTGTGCAGACACTTGAAAATACTTTCAACAAAAAGCTACTATATAAGCTTCCATGTGGGCTTGAGAGTGCCAATTATTTGCGTAAACGCATAGAAATACAGTTGCCTAGTTATACTGTAAAGCTATGTTTAGGTTTGGAAGAAGCTGCCAAACTATTTCCCCCAAGTCATGGGGCCATCTTACATCCGGGGCCATGATGACTAGGAGGAATTACTGCAGCTCCCCATCCTTGCCAGCAACTGCCATGGCCAGCTTTGCCTTTGAATCCATCGCTATTGTTCAGCCTGCAGCTCTGCGGTGACCAATGAGGCGGATGAGTGTTTTTCATGTGCTTATTCTCCATCTGTGTATCTGCAGTGAGGTTTCTGGTCACATCTTTTGTCCACTTTGAAGCTGGGCTGTTTGTTTTCTTACCTAGAGTTTTAAGCGTTCTTTGTGGTGTTTTGGAAGCAAGTTCTTTGTTAGATGTGTGATGTGCACAGACTTTATCCCAGCCTGTGGCTCGCCTTTCCGTTCTGCCCGCTGTTTGCTGCAGAGCATCTGTGACTGTTTTAAAAATACGTGAGACTCATATGATGAGTCCGTTCCTTAATCTCAGAAAGCAGTCTACATGGTACACAATTTGATGGTTCCCATATGTCACAGCTGTCGTATGTTTTCCTCCCCAGTGTCTCATGTCGACAGAACATGTTTAACACTTGAAAACTTCAATTTTTAAGAGGTCAAGATGCTGTATACTGAACCCTAAAAAGCAATACAATACAGTATGTCACCCTAACGATTTCTTGAATGTATTTTTAATGCATAGAAAGTCAAAGCACATTAAAATGTTGGCAAAAATTTATGTACATTTAACTGCAGTTTGGAAGGCTGTTTTGGAATGTATCATAAAAACCATTTCAGAAATTATTATACCCGGATTCCAGCATATAAAATAGATTTAAAAATCTATGTCTGTCTCTGTACTCATTTATTTATTAAATAATTGGGACGATATTTAAATTAAATAAATATGAACCAGAAATCAATAAAGATCACCGAGGAAAGAAAATTGCATTATTTTCTGAGAATCGAATTTTAGCAAAAACATCATATATAACCAGTAATTTATGACCTCAGATCCAACTCTTCCACTATCACAGGCAACAAGGGGGACATCTCTCCCCCGAACACACCACCGTATGACAGATGAGGGGCGGGGCCAGATCTCCATGCTCTTTTTTCGAACCAGGTCATCAGTACTTCCTGTCGATAGGGCCAGCTTTGCTTCGTTGCCCAGGAGAGGTGTGGGGACCCCTTTCCTGAGTGCTGTAGCTGGTTAAGGGAGGCTCAGCTCCCTGGCACAGCAGTGGGGGCCGGGGCAAGATGAGGAGGGAATCTTTCCCTCGCCCTGTCCACCACAAGGCAGACAAGGAATGTGTGGCCCGCTAGCTCACTCTCACATGCTCAGGACTATCTCACCAGTGCCTCTACCAACAAGGTCAGCTCTATTGTGGTGCCCAGGCCAGGAGCAGGGCCTGCTTTCCTAAGCACTATAGCTCATAAGGGGAGGGGAGGCTCCCTCCTCTGTAGCAGGGGCGAGGGGCGAGGATTAAGGAGGGACTTCTCCCCCACCCTCACCGCTACCCCATGACAGACAAGTAGTGCAACAGTTCTCCCATGCTGACATCTTCAGGACTGGCCCCTTTCCTGCCTGTGGCAGATGGGAGAGCTGGCCCTGAGGTCATAAGAGCGGGATAAGCTGTCCCTGCCCCGCCACCAGCTGTAGGATGCAGGCGAGTGGCCCCTGCACCTCAACTGGGCAGCACCTTAGAGCTGGCCCTGATGATTCAGGTGTGGGAGTAGACCCTGCGGGCAAAAAAAAAAACCAGGAGAACCGGCCAGGCCCCTTCCTCAATGCAGCAAGGGATGAACTAGCAAGGCCCAGGAGCAGGGCTGGAGAGCTCACCCTGGTGGTAAGGATGGCAGACTGCTGGCAAACTGACCAACCTTGCAACTCCCTAGGCCCAGAATCAGATGGTGCACTGGAACTTCCACCCTATCTATGATCTGCTGGGAAGGGGCTGGTTGTACAGACCCAAAGCTGCAGGATCTCCAGAGCACAGGGCAACAGGATATTCAAAAGTAGTCCCAGTGAGGGCCCAATACTGGTGGTGTAGCAGAAACCAGAGGCCTCAAACCAGACCAATGACTCTGCAATGAACACTTGCAAGTAAAGATATATGACCAAAAGGGTGTACTGTATAACACTACAGCTTCCATGATGAGATTCCCCCCCCCCTTTTTTTTTCCTTTCCTTTTTCTTTTTTCTCTTACATTTTATGATACGAAGGGACGGGGAAAGGAATGGAATCAGGATGCGTGATATGAAAGACACAAAGGATAAATAAAAATAAAAAGTTAAAAAAACATTAAGTTGCTAGTAGAAAAATGTAAGTTCACAAAGGGAATAATGAGCAGATAGTTAGATAGACTTATAATCAATTTTGAAATGGGCCAACTGGAATATATTGACAAACTACTTAAAGATTTTGTTGATTTGATGCAGCCCTGTGTTTTCTGAGAATAGAGAAATCTCACATACCCGTAATCTCAGCAGGGGGAATGAGTCAGAAATATTAAGCTGTTGCACAGTCTACACTGTTGTGTGGCAAGACAGACCCATTTCAAAAAAAAAAAAAAGAAAGAAACTAAATATCATAATGAGGAAAATAACGCAAAGCTCATAATATGTTCTCCACAACGTATTAACTATAAGCTGCTTAAAAGCGTCATCAGCTTAACAAAGGGTTGAAGATCTACATGGTGGAGGCTTAGATAGGAAGTGACTGCTACAGGCTCATGAGCTGAGGGTCTGGCCCTGCTCATTGGACCATTTAACAGGTGACTGGACCATGAGGATGTTCCTTATATCAGTGGATGAGTTCTGAGCCTCAGGAAGAGCAGCCAAGTCAGGAAGATAACTTTAAAGGAGAACTTACTTCTGATCATGCTTTCTGTTAATGTTGGGAGACTCTATTACTTTTAGGTCTGTCTGCGGTAGGAAGAACATCACGGTAGAGGGAGAAGGTGCTAGAGGAGGCTGTTTGCTCACTGTAGGCCAGAAAGCTAAGAGGAAGCAGAGAGGGGAGAAGAGCGAGAAGAGCGAGAGAGGAGAGGAGTGACCTACTTCATTCAGCTAGACCTCATTCCTCAGTCAGCTCTGACAGGCCGATCTCCCATGGATCTGGGTTCAATTCCAGCACTCACATAGAGGTTTTCCAAATGACTTTTTAGAATTAATAAGAATTATACCCTTAATTGGTATCTCTTAATTGAAGAAGGTCCCACTACTATATAATTTGCTAGAGTCAAATATTGTTGGACCTGGAGAGATGGCTCCATTGTTAAGAGTGCTGTGGTGTAGAAATAAGGTGTTCTGATGTATCGTTGTACAGAATGACAATCATAAACATTAAAAATGAATATAAATTTAAGTAACTTTAAATTGCTGTGAGATTTTTATCATAGTGAAATGATAAGTGTTTGAAGAGACATAGCTATGTTTAACCTGATTTAAACATTATACAGCACACAGTAAATTTTAATATGTACATTTTTGTCAATTAAAATTAATTTGCTTAAAATACTTAATAACACAAAATAATGTTCATACTGTGACTAAAGTATATATGAATAGGAACACTAATTTTAGTTCTTATTTATGTATCCTAAGTTTCATTTAGAAATTATCCCAATATAGAAATTATCTCATTTATAGGCAGGTCTGAAAGATTCTATAGTATTTTACAAGCAAAAGGAAAGATCACCATTGTAATTAAGAATAGCCATATTAAGGTGAATATAATGGGAAATGTCGGTTATGTAAAATATATTAGTGTAACATCCTTCCTGAAGCTTTCAGAAACTAGTGCAGCTTCAAAGACTACTTAAGGTGGTTAATCGTGACTGTCAGCTTGACAGACCATGGAAGAAGAGGTAAAAAGAGTAGACATGCTCTCTTTATTTTCTCTATCTATGAGGACACTAATCCCATTTGTGAGGGTAGGACCTTCATGATTTAATCATTTCCCTAACGACCCCCTATTATTACCATGACATCAAGAATTAAGTTCCAACAAATGCATTTGGGGGACACTCACATTCATACCCTTGGTAATTTAAACAGCATACTGTTGAGAAGGAAGGGGCAACCCAACCTAGGGTACTATTCCTTCTGTATTAGATGAGTTAGGAAAATGGCTTCTCATTGCCACCCATCACGACAGCATGTGCCCAAGTGTGTGGGGAGGGGTTTGCCCCTGCTTTGCTCTCTCAGATACTCCGAGCAGTCTGAGTAGTCATGGTTTTCAGTGGACTGCCCCTAAAGACTCATGTAAAACTTGATGCATCTACATGAATTCTTTTAAAGTATGCAGATATATATGATTACTGGCCTTTATATTTTCTGTGACTTTTCTGCCTACATTTTTGCTAATCATGTTGTGTTTCTTGTTGTTTTGTGGGTTTGTGAATATTTTTTGCTCACATAGAAATTCAATTCTTGTTTATAGATTTAGCAGATATTCGTACCAGCTTGACTATCTATCTATCTATCTATCTATCTATCTATCTATCTATCTATCTATCACATCTTAAAGATAATTTTTGCTACCTGTTCCTGGAGGTACTGTGTTTTATATAATTCTGTGACATGAAATTTCATGTTTTTATGTAGTCAATTCAGTCATTAATTCTGTGTGTACTGCATGTGTTGTTTTATTTTTAAAAAGACATTACCTGTTCCATGACAATGAAGAAAAACTATATCACATTTTTAATGTTCCTTTACTGTTGTTGTTAAGTCATTTGTTTTAATAAAGCATTTATTTCAGTTCAAAAATATAGATTCCACTTGAACTTCAACCAAATGGCTAGCCAGCTGTTTCACCCCTATTTAGTAAATAATTGATTTCCCTCACAGTGTGGAAGGAACAGCTTTGTCGCGCACCAAATCCCCATGAGAATTTTGTATTCATTTCTGTAACTGTCAGCTCTGTTCTGTCATTTCAATGCCCTCTCAGAGACTGACTGTTTAACTCACTGTGATCCTGAAGATAGTTTCTACTTGAGCATTGCATATTAATGGATTATTTAAGTTGAGGGTTTGAAACATAAAATATTACCCTTCCAAACTCTTTTATAAAAACTAATTCCAACAGCTTAGCGAGTACTGATTGTAAATCACAATTCAATCATTGTCTGAACAGATGTTCTCCAGGAGACTTCTTTTCCATCCCTTCAAATGTCTATCACCATTCTGGGCACATTGTCAGGGCATAGAACTTTCATGACTTAAATAACTTCCAACACTGAAGTAGGGTAGCATGAATGGATTTCTTATAAGTAAAGTGTAGAAAAGTCTAAGAATAACTTTTCTATATATAGCCACCTACCTGTTTAGTCAATTGTTATTTAAAAGTTTTGATTGGATCATGAGGGTTAATCATAGTGATGTATTTGAACAGAATACTCCATTATAACAGAACATCCTCTAAGGACTGCCCCTAAAGACTCAAGTGAAACTTAATTCATCTACATGAATTTAAATATATATATATGCAAATACATATACTAATAATTTATGGTGTCTTGGGCAAGTAGATTCAGAATATTAATGTCAACCTTAAAAGTTCGTAATAATTTCAATCCAAGTTCCCAATGTACTCACAAGTGATTAATTATTCCTCCCCTTGCCTTTCACTCTACATAAATCCAGGAGAGGCAGGAAGGACATAAAAATAGGAATTAAAGGCTTCCTTCGCTCACCCTTTGCCTCCGCCTTCAGGTCCATTCGAGACATGGGCTTTGGGCTGGCAGTAAGTACAAATACTATTTTCTTTACTTTTGGCAATACAATGTGTTTTCTTGAGCTTATGAAAAACCATTTCTTGGGAAAGCAACTATAATAACCCTTCTTAGTTATAGCAAGTGGTGAACAGATTAAGCGTGTGGGCGGGAGCCAGCGAAGGTGAAGAACATAGAAACAGAAAAGTCCTGTGTACGGCTTTCACCAAACTTAAATAGCCATATCCCAAACATCTATTTTATTTAATCCCCAGTTTCTGAGGATTTTTGCTTTAAATGACTTACATTGTTTCACGAGACAGTTGAAGACCGACTAACTGTATTATGTGTTACTTTGCTCCCAATGTTGTCATTGAAATGTCTGGGCCATTCATACCATTGAAAGTATAATTCTGTCTGTATAGTCAGGTAGAAGCATTTCCAACTTCTATAGAAAACAGACAAAGCCAGGATGTTTCCTGTGCCAATTAGCAGTTTTGCTGAGCAAGAAGGAAGTGTGTCTAAAGATGCCTGAATAAGAACCCAGCAAGCCCAAGTATTTGAATGAGAAGAACGCAGCAAGCTTCCTTGGGCTTTTGGCACTCATGCGGACTACCGTAAAGAGTTCCCAGGAAGGTCATCCAATCCCACTAAACCATAGGGATTATGCGGGAGGGAAGTTGCTGTGTGGCTTGTTTGCTCCAGCACATGTCCAGGGGAGGACATTTGCCAATGCCTGGCACCACGCAGCTTAGAAGTATTTTCCAGTGGTTTGATGAATACTGCTTTTCAAACCCCAGACAATTGGGGCTGAAGAATAAATTCAGCAAAACCTATGAATTGTCTGACAAGTCAATGAAGTTGCAAGTTTGTACTTGGAAGTAGCAGATGTGCCTCGAGCTCACATTTGATTTAGAGGCTGAGGACAAATTTCTTTGGCTGTGGAGTACTGACAGTGATTGGCCCATAACAGTGACTTAGCACAGGCATCTGAGTCTCTATCCAGGCTTTTAGCAACATTTAATTTGAAAGGCGTTAGGGATGCATTGCAGGATAATTTGTATTGTAGTTGTTGAATTGATACCTTTTTGGTATCATAATCCTCAATTTATTTAGGTCCTAATTCATTTTGGAATCTCATAACATTTTGGCTTTATTCTTTGTTTTAAATCTGTTATCTTCCTACGTGCAAGCTTATGTAGTTTTCCTTTTCCCTTAATCTCACCTGCCTGTTTAGTTTTCCTCTTCTGTGATATACGTTTTGCATACATTTTCACATCATATTTGATGCATGCACATATGCACATATATGTATGCATTTATATATATATAATCATTAATGAAGAAATAGAAAAAAGTCAATAAATTAATGATCACTCAGTAAGTCAAACAATGTCGAGTAGCAAGTGTATTAAAATGGAGAAATGTCAGTCTTGTTAAGGGGGAGAAGTGCTAGAGATGAACAGATAGCTAACGACCACAGCTTGAGAAACAGCCTCCCAAAGTTAGCTCTCAGATCAGCAGCCAAGAGAGGCATTGGGGTCAGAAGCCATATCTTGGCAGCATCTGCCCTGCCCATAGCTATGTTGGGAACTTACAAGACCCTGTGCATCCGATGTCTGCTTCCCATGTGTTCCCCTCTTTTCTTCCTTCTGTCCTGGTCCCACCTTTCTCTGGTTCTTTACTCCCATCTCACAATAATGTTGAACATACCCAATATCCTGCTTCATTTTCCATAATCATACACTTACTTCTTACATTTTGTTTTGACAGTCTTGTAGTAACAGCCCAAGCGGACATCAAACCTGTGATTCCCCTGCTTCTACCTCCCAGGTGCTGGCATTACTTGTGGAATCCAAGCACACCTGGCCTTCCTCATGCCTTTGAAATCATTGTTTAAATTTCGTCTTCTGAAAGAAACCATAAACCTTCTCTAACCCCGTTTCACATTGCAGCCACTCCCCATGGCTACACATTGTATTTTTCTAGCCTCATCAAAAACATTTTAAATACCCCTCCATCATGCTTCTGCTGTTGTTGTTGGTGGTGGCATTTACTTTGTTTTGTCACCTAGAACATAAGGTCCATGGAGGCTTGGAGTTCCACCATTTTCCCTATTTGTACGTGGCTTTGCCTATCCAGAAACTGCCATCTACAAATCCCCAGTAAATATATAGTGAGTGGATGGAGGATGAATAAAAGGAAGTGTTTGAATTCTGCAGAGAAGCAGACCGATTATGTATGTGTGCTTATGTTCACACATATGTGTGGAGAAGAGGAAAGAGGGAGAAGGAGGGAGAGAAAGCAAAAGAAGAGAGATTTGTTATAGGAACTTTAGGCTTTCATGATTATGGAGATCAAGAGGTCACAAAATATGCCATCAGTGTTTCTAGAACCACAAGAAAGTTGGTGTTGCAATTTTGCTCAGTTCAAATGTGAAGATTTGAGAAGCAGAAATACCCACATCTGAAATTAGGAGAAGATGGATGTCCCAACTCAGAAAGTGAACCTTCCCTTTTGCATTGTTCTTGTATTTAAGCCTTTGGCAGACACCTTCTTCCCATAGTCTATGTATTCAAATGCTAATTTCTTCTAGAAGCTTTGCAAGAATTCTGAGGAATAATGCTTCACCAAACTGTCCTGAAAATCCTTAATCCAGACAATTAACACATAAATATTAGTCATCATTCGGTGAGGAAAAAAAACATTATAGGAGAATAAGTGTCAATGATTCTTGCCCATGGGATGAGGAAGGCTTAATGGAAGATGTGATCATTTAGTTTGGTGTTGAATGAAAGGTATTTTGCTTCTTGAGAAGGGACTGTCCTAATCATAGAGAGCAGTGCATGAGAGTGTTCTGAATAAACTCATAATGGAAGTGACTCAATTTAGTCTACGAGGGCAAGCATTGACTCGTAATGAGAAGTCCTGAAGCCTGGGGCTGGAGAGATGGCTCAGTGGCTGAGAAGTCCTGAAGTCAAATGACCTTAAAGTTGACGTTATCCATTAGTTCTTGGACCCTTCTCTGCCATGCTTCATCCCTAGAGCAACTTTCTCTTTAGAGTAGCGTTGCTCATCGAAACAAAAGAGCACCAATAGTTCTAAGATCCAAAATCTAACAAAATCTCTGAGAAGGCGGTATATACCTTTTTCTTTGATCCAGACTCTTTCAAGTCAATCATTTGGCACATCAGACTCAGTAGATTCCTTGTGGGCAGCCAGGGTTGTATGAATTAACTGTTAGGAACTAGGGATTCATTAATATTAGTAATGGTATGTTTTGAATAAAATAACTATCTAAACATGTGTGAAAGTAGAAGCGTGCTTCTTGAGAGGAAGGATGCAAACCATGAGAGTGATTATGGGGAGATCAGTCTATGGCATACAAGTGTGAAAATGCCACAAGAAATCCATCATCTTGGACACTTTTCTTCTGTTTTCCTCTAAATCATTGAACTTCTAACTCAACTGATTCCAGGCCCCATAAAACTTTTCAGCTTTCCTTAAGAGATCCCTGAAATGTACTTCCCTAAATACTGGGAGACACAGAAAATTCACTTCAGGCTTGACACTCCTGAAATATCAAGTATCCCATGGTGGGATCTCCGTAAAGCAGAATTCACCAGTATAAAGAAGCATCTTCATCCTCTTGCACTGTTAACTGTTTTGAGACACTACAGGACCGTAGATGAGTTTTTCTTTCCTGTTGGTAGCCTCTTCATTAGAAGGCAAGGTAGAGAGTTTTTATCACAGTGGCACACTCCAGCAGACACAGAGTAATGTTATCTGGTAGTTACATTCAGCAATGTCCCTGGCTAGAGGTCACTGAGCACACTGGCAAAGATAGAGGTCCCGTTGTGTAGGGGTCCTCCACCAGATGGAAAAGAAGTCAGCATTATACACCATGTGCTTCAGAGGAGGTCCCATGATTTCATTTCAATGCCCAGGCTTGGGAAGACTGAGCTAGTCTGGGCGAAAAGACCAACTTGCTGGACTTCCTCGCAGCCTGTCAAGAGCCACACACTCACCCTCCTCAATCTTTTCAGGAATTTGAGCATCACATCTCTTAGGGGACCTTGACGTCTCCATCTTTCACGCTTGACAAACCTGTGATCTGCCCCCAGGACTGAGTCCCAGAGTTTGCAATGTGAAGGACCAATGCTGCTTGTCTTCTGGTATCTGCTGTGTGCCTTCCCATCTTCATACTTGGCCGTCAGAGAGGTAGAGGAGAAGAGAGGCAGAAATCTCTGTTTCCTATCCAAGTTAATTGGAAGTCACAGCCAGATCTTAGTCTCGGATTCTTCTGTGGTTCAGGATTTACTCAACCCACTGTCTTCATCAGAAGATCAAGTGGAGGCAGCCAGTCCCCAAGTGCACACATTCTTGGAACATGACTTTTCTTGCACATACTTATAATGGTACAATTCTTGGCCCTGGTGTTTCTTGGAGAGCTTTTGTGAACATGTAATAGGGTTCTGCTGCAGTTTGGGAGTGATCTAAACTCTTCAGCAGGATGGATTTCCCAAGAAAAAAATGGACTGTTATGCTTAGAACTAATATTTCTTAGCATTTGTTTACGAGTTATTATCTGCCAAACAATATCCTGAATACATGGATATGTTTTACTGATACGTTCCTAGAATTTAGGATTTAGATGCTATTCTTAGTCTCCATTTATATATGAGGCCCAAAGAAGTTAGCTTTTTGATCAAATTCATGTCACTGCAAGTGAATGCAGGGGCCTGAGTAGCACCTTTCATAACTCACATCTGCTTGGAACCTCCGTGCATGAACTCAATTGTTAGTAGGGTCTGCAGATGTATGTATGGTATTCTCTGTGTTACTGTCATGTAGAATCAACGGCTCTAAAATTCAATGATTAGAGTTGAAAGAAGTTGTAGGATGATAAAGTCAGAGAAAAGAAGTCCATGCAGTGATGGGGCAGAGAAGACAGTGACACATTACAAATCGAGGATCGCTACAACTGCCAGAAGTTAAGTGGAGGTCATAGAACACATTCACCTTCAGGGGTCCCAGAAGGTTCTGACCGTGTAACTGAACATTTCACAGTATTAGTCTCAGAGTGTCCTTCATATAGCTCTGTCATAATCGCCCTTTATGGCAGCTACTTGAAATTAATGATAGGAAATACATATTTTTGTTTTGCTTTGTTTTTATGTACATTGATATTTTGCCATGGGTGTCATGTCCCCCGGAACTGGAATTACAGACAGTTGTGCACTGCCGTGTGGGTGCTGGGAACTGAACCTGGGTCCTCTGGAAGAGCAGTCAGTGCTCTTAACCACTGAGTCTCACCAGCCTCAAATGTGTATTTTTAAAACATTGTTAATCAAGGTGTATTTGGCAATAATTATATACAGTCATCCCTTGCTATTAGGAACCAAGCAGATGAAAAAGTTTGCAGATCCTCAGGTTACTTAAAATATATCTGTTTATAATCTGTCACATCTCTAAATTACCATTATATCTAATGGAACTCAAATTCTTCATTAGTGTTCTTGATTGTTCTGTTTATAGTATAAAGAAAAGGAGACAAATTTACAAGTGTTCAGTACAGGCATAACCATTATATTCCTCATAATTTGATACAAGTGTATTAATGAACAGTTTTGAGCAACTGTTGGTAGAACTCAGGCACAGTGCTGATTACTAAAGAGGGCTCACTGTTTATTATGGAAGCAAATATATCTTACTCATCTTTTTGTCCTCAGACTTTGCATAGTGCATGACTCAGAATACGTAATTAGTCATAAATAAATACTCTTTTTTATTACTGGAAGACACTTCTTTTCTGGTTATCTCATGCTTTGCACATTAAAGTGAATGACGGAGGCCAGCAAAAGTGGACACAGTAATAAGCATAATATTTCTGTTAGATACATTCTTGTAGTTGATGAGTTTATTAGCTAACCCCTCATTGGTAAAGTTTATGTTCTGTAAATCCAGTGGTGTATTAAAAGAATATTAAACAACCAGATAAAGAAAGTAAGGTTTGAAAGGGTCCTGAGAGTAAGAGTTGCTACTCCCAAGGAGCTACGTTGAGTCATGGTCACGGAATGCTAATGAACCCTTGTCTGCTTCCCGGGAGCCTCTCCAGTTCCCGTGTACAGATGATCCATTAATCTTCTTTGGAGTTTTTAACTGCAACTTTATTGAATAGGCATCCCTGAAGCTTGAACAGTCCATGTGTAAATGTAATTGGATGAAAGGGGATGTCTGATCTAAGAATCCTAAACAGAAGACAGAAGACCATGTGTGACCTGTCCTGATCCTTAGTGGCTTCTCTCAGCAGCAGTCCCTGGGATAGAAGCAAAACCTCTTTTGACATGAAGGTCTTTTATCTACTATCAGGCAAAGTAGGTCATATAGCATCAATGGTCAACTCTAAGGTAGAATTTTTGGGAAATGTGTCCTGCTTTGGAGAGAGAGTTGTGAGCCAGGAGCTCTAGGTAAGACACGTATGTCTTTATGAGTTGTAGATCTCACAATGTCAGAGGGAAGAACTGAAGAGCAAAAGAAAAATTAATGAAAGTAAGAAGTGGGGTTTGAACCAAAAAAAGGCATAAAATAGAATTTTGATCTTGGCAGAGATTAGTCAAAAAATGGATGCTAACTTTTGTATCAGTAGAATAAGACTTTCTTTATATATTGTATATAAATGTACAATTACTCAGTATGCTTTTTGTACGTTAGTCTTCACTGAAGATCAAGATGGAGCTGTCTCCCCTGACTCCATATAAAGAAAGGGATTCACACATGGATCTCAATCTATGCTGTCCTGGGCACAGGGCTCCATCATTGAAAAAAATACAGATTTTTAAGTTCATACAAAATTGGGTTCCAATCTTGTCTCTACCACCTACCAACTATAAGTCATTAAGAATTTCATTGTTTTTGTCACTGTAACTGGGGCTAATAAAAGTTATTTTTTCTGCTTCTTTGTGGGTCAAAAGACATAATATATATGGAGGTTTTAGAGGGGGAGATGCTCCGGTTAGTTTCCTTTGATGAATTCCTAGCTTGTAATAGATCTCTAAGCAGTACTTTGTGAATTATTTACTATTCTTTCCTACCCCAGATCAAAACAGATATGAATCTGTAGCAACTTTTATTGGACACTGAACTACAATCCTCCACTTTCATGGTCATGTATGTGCCAGTTTATTTCATAGTATGTCCATGCATAATGAATTTATAAATAATTAATTTAAATAATTTAAGCAATGTTTACATTAATTCTTTAAGAATTTCATGCAACGTATTTTAAACACGTTTAACAGCCCCCACTTACCCCAACTCAGCTCATAAGTACTGCCTCCACCCTCCCCCACTCTCCATCCTATTCTGAGAAGAATCTTCTTCTTCCAATCAAATCCAGTTTGTGTTGTTCAACTAGTTTCAGGAGTGAGGGCTGCCCTGGTGTGTGCTTGACCTACTATAGGTCACAACACTAGAGAAAACAGACTCTCCTCCCAGCAGCTATCAAACGCCAATAGCTTCTCCACTGGTGGTGAGATTTCGTACCCCTCCCTCCACACACACCCCAGTTATGCTGAGATTTTGTACCATGCCCCAGTTACACTGATCTTAAGCTTGTGCAGATCTCATACATAATATCACAAAAGCGTTGAGTCTGTCTTTTCCACTGCCTTTCTCTGTCTGGAAAATACTGTTCCCTTGATATTATCCACCACCGCGGACTCTCAAAACCTTGGTTCCTCTGTTTCTCAAACCTCCCTGAGCCTTGGGGGAAGGACTGTGATAGGTGTGGCTCAGCTAGGGATGAGCAGGCCACAGTCTCTCATTCTCTGCACATTGACCAGTTGAGGTCCTTTGGGTTCCTACTGCAAGGAGAAGCTTTTCTGATGAGGCTTGAGATGGACTTTAATAAGTGAACTTCACAACTTAAAAAAATTGGAAAAAGATAATGTTATTCAAAACAGAAGAGTAGGGGCTGGAGAGATGGCTCAGCGGTTAAGATCACTGACTGCTCTTCCAAAGGTCCTGAGTTCAATTCCCAGCAACCACCTTGTGGCTCACAACCACCTATAATGAGATCTGGTGTCTTCTTCTTACCTACAGGCAGGATACTGTATAAATATTTTTTTTTAAAAAAAGCAACCATTAATCTCAAATATTAAAAAAAAAAAAACGGGAGAGTGCTTTGCAGCATTCATCTCAATGAGCAGGGGCTGTAGGTTGAAAGAGAGAGGATAGATTGGATGTTGTTTTTTACACCTAGAAATCTACCATGCTTTCTAGCTGTCTCTCTGGTGAAATATCTTGTACGACGAACATGATTCAAACACACTTAAATTAAAGACATGATTGGCACTTTGACCCCTAAACAAAAGTTGACTTCTTCACTTAGTATTGATTCTCCTATGAAATTAGAAATTCATTTCTTCTTTGGACGAGACGCTAGATACACTGAACTCATTGTGGGAAGGCTCCTTTCCAGTGAATCATAAGCCATAATTTTGATTGTGACCACATGTAAAATCTAGAAGCGTATTTCAAAATTTAGTTTGTACCAAAGCACAGCGTTGACTTTATACTTTGTGTCAGTTAGAAAACAGAGGCTGCATAAGCACAGGTAGAAATAAAGAGAGGAAATTGGGGTGTGTGTGGCGGGGGAAGAGTTTAACATTTCAGGCTTGCTGGTTGTATACAAACATGCTTTTCCTTCTCCTCCTAGCTGGGAGGTAAACTCTCTGGGGAATTCCTCTTCCTATCTGTTCCTCTCTTACAGGAACGAATGCTACCCACCCCACATTCTTTCCCCAGATTGTTGGATGGCTTCAGCCTGAGAAAGCTAGAGATAAAAGCACTCCAAGATAGGGTTAGGAGGTCTGAGATTGCATCCTATGGCAACACACTCTCTCCTGGGTCTTAGAACTTTTTCATCTTCTCTGAGCACAGCAACAGATGACCGTTATTCTGCCATACTGACGAATGGGTTTTGGACTTTTATCCTAGGTTTTAAAAGTATTTCCCTAACCATGAAGTAGGAATTCTGTCTCTACCAAGGACCTTTGATTAAATTTCTTCCCACGCACAATAAAAATTTTTCCTTCTTTCCAAAGAAAGAGTTCATCATTTCAGGCCGGGTGGTGGTGGTGCACGCCTTTAATCCCAGCACTCAGGAGACAGAGGAAGGTGGATCTCTGTGAGTTCAAGGCCAGTATGGTCTACAAGAGCTAGTTCCAGGACAGGTTCGAAAGCTAGAGAGAGATCTTGTCTCAAAAAAAGAAAAAAAAAAGCAAGCAAACAAACAAAAAAGAGTTCATAATTTCAGGGCAAAACAGAGATTTCAGCTTTTTCTGAAAGAAAAAAAAGAAGATTCTATGTTTTATTCTTTTCTATACATGCCTAAAAGTGTATAAGTATACACAACAAACCTCTGAATTTATTATAGTTACCTAAGTAGTAAACAAATTAGAAACGTATTTTGCTAATATATCCGCATGGTATTTTCCTGTTGTTTGTTTTCCAGAAGGGTCTGGCACTGAAATGATATATATTGCTTTTTGAAAGAATTGGATTTCAACCATGAAGACTGGCTGGGGCTCCGTGGCTAATTCTGACAGAAGCCATCATTGACTACACCCTGGCATTCTCTCGCATCCTCTCTTCCCTGTTAGCACAGACCCTGATAAGTTTGGTTAACCCACAGGGCTCCTGGGCAATTTGACCCCTATCCCAATTCTGGTCTAAATTACAGTAATGTCCTTCCTCCTCAACACTGATAACTTATCTTATCTCTGGAGTCTTGCATGACCCAGTTCTGAAGAATATAATAAAAAAGAAAGTGGAGAGACACAGGCTCCTAAGAAATGTTGTTTTCTTGATTATGATAATATAATGGGCTCGGCTGCCTCTTCTGTCTGCTGCCGCTTCCTCTCTCTATGACTAAAGAAGAGAAGCAAACCTTCAATATACTACGGGCTTCTTGTGATTACATAGCAATAAAGAGAAGGGAAGAAATCGCTACAGCAGGGAGTTCGCCCTGGATTCTACGGCTCAACTTCTTTCCCTGTTAGATTTCTTTTAGCACCTTAATTTTGCCTAGGCTATCTGTAGCTGAAAACCCTCTTAAATGACACCCAGCCAATGTTAGGCAGACACACTTAAGGCCGGGCCGCTGAGACTGTCTTCAGTTCCGTAAATCTTGAATGTTTTTTATTTGTTTGTTTTTGTTTCTTTTTTTTTTTTCTAGGTCTTATATTCTGGTTCAACAGTTTGAGTTTCTAATCCCTGAATACACTCTATTAAAGTTATTTTTTTCATTTCATCTTGAGAACCTTCAAGATAAGAAATATTGCCCAGATGGAGCTTTTGACAAGATTTCTAGTTTTTTTCAAGTTTATATGGTTTTTAACGACTTCGCTGAGATGCACTTACTAAGGTCCTAACAAAATTCAATTGTTTCTCATTTTCTCCCATGAAGTTGTTTCCTCTTCCTTACTACTGGGAAGATTCTGCAAAAACTACCATCACTTTTATTCTATATTACTTTTTATTTTTATTTTTTTTGACAGGGTATCCTATGCAGATAAAGCCATAATTTCATATCCTGCTTTCTTTCTCCAAAATGATAGTGCACTCTATAGACAACATTAAAGTCTTCCTGGACTCAGTGCCTCTGCTGGTTCCTAAGGTGCATACATCCATAGGGCGCTTGTCTAGTGTCTGATCTTGTAGTGGATCTAACCGCAGAAGACTATTTCCCGGGCAAGGCTTTTAGAGAAAGGCCTGCTGCCTCAGGCTAACTAAGGAAAACCCGGGCCTGACTTTGAATTGCTTTAAAACCCCAGTGTCATAGACAAATGTCTGATCAAACACGGGATTTGCTGCTCTTCACTTAGCAATTTTCCACTTATAGTGCGTACGTCGTGTAGATAAAAAGGCTTAGACTTTAGTCATTCTTTATCCAGAATCATGATTTATCGACTCATTGAGATGCTGGCAGTAACAGATGACTCATGTCTAATACACATACAGACCCTCACTCAGTGAGAGAACAGAATTCATTAAGAGAATAGCAGAGCTGATTGCACACAATGCTGCACAGCTTTGTAAAACACGCCGTACAAAGCTTATACACAAGGGATTACTAAAAAAATTAGTTAAACTGTTCTATCTTCATCAGAAGCTTTAGATGCTCAGCGTTGGCAGGCACTAGATAAGAATTTGAGGTTGGCTGTAGCACTGAGTGTAAAGCTTCAAGGGTGGAGATCTTAAAAAACAAAGTTTATTGCTAATAAGAAGGATTGCTGAAACAAATCTCTACACATTGGGAAATGCTTTTCCTATGGAAATCAGACTGTGAAATTAGCGATTATTCCTTCAGGTGAGAGAAATAAGTCTGCATTATATATTACTTATTATCATTATGTTAATATGACTTATAAAATTATGTAACTGGAGCTAGAGAAAAAGTGGTTCAAGGAACAGGGGAGATGGCTCCGTGGATACACATTTGCTGTGTAAGCCTGAACAGTTGAGTTTGGATCCCCAGCATTTGTGTAAATGCCTACGTGTGCTCAGAAGCCCACCTGAAATCCCAGGGCTCACACTGCAGAGATGGGGAAAGGGCATCTCCACAGGCAAACTGGTAGCTAGACTAGTCATAGCTCACAGGGTCAAGAGAGACCCTGCCGCAAGATACAAGATGAAGAGCAATCAAGGATGTATAACCACTGAGTTATACATATACAAGCATAATTACATGTGCACCCAACAAACATGTGCTTTTATATACACAGGGAACACACATATGCTAATACATGCACACCATATACTAATGCATATCACCCACACAAGCATGTGTCCTTATATACACAGGGAACACATATATACTAACACACGCACGCCATATACTAATAGATGCACACACCCCCACACGTATGCCCCATCCCAATAAAAATAGTCACAGTGATCTCGCTCAAAGTGGCATTACATAATCTTAAATAAAATGAATATGTAATCAAAATGAGGTGGTACTGGTTGGGAGGGAGGCAGCCAGGCAGCATGGAACACCTTTGCAAAAACAAATTTCCATCTTTTTAAGTGTATCTGAGTGTCAGTCCTTCCTCTTGGGTTTTCCGCAAGTATTCTGTATTTTAACCACCAAACTTGAGCTCTTTTTTTCCATCTTCAGCATTTCAAGACTGCCTTCTCCAGCATCTCAAAACCCAATTTGTTCTCTTGTGTTTTCTCAGTGTTGCTAAGGCACAACTACACTTATCTGACCATAAATCAGCCAGGTAGAAATAAGAAAGCCAGGTAGTGATGGCGTACACCTTTAATCCCAGTACTCAGGAATTTGAGGCCAGCCTGGTGTATTGAGTTCCAGGACAGCTGAGGTTACAAAGAGAAACCCTGTCTTGAAAAAAATGACAGAGAGAGAGAGAGAGAGAGAGAGAGAGAGAGAGAGAGAGAGATTTTACTTACTTACATGCCATTTGAAAAAGAAACTGGGAGCAAATTGCTCCTTTAGTAAGAATATAATTCTATGGGGTAACAAGTTGAATTATGAGCTAGGGTAACAGCAGGAAGGTATAAGAGGTCTTAAGAGCAAACTCTGTATTCAGAATTTGTAGACTCAAGTCCTAAGTTAACTGCTTACTTGCTTCCCGCATGCAGAAGCCACTCTCCTCCATCATCTGTGAGGATGAAGTACCAACCCCAGGAAGCTCTGGCGAGTATATGAAGTGCCTCACACATTGCGAGCAATAGTTGTATCATCATTATTGGTCTTATTAATTATTAAAAGTTAGACTCAGTTTAAAAGATTACAGTGACTTCTGAGTTGTTTACATGCTCCGAGATAAGACTAAAGGTCAAGTAAAGGAAGGGAATCAGAATGGCCTCTGGGGTACAATTAATTTAGGGGTGGGTGATTGATGGTCAGCCAAGACTCTTAATCCTTCCCCGTGCTTAGTCGGTTGGCTCTTGATTCATCATGTCTGCTCTGTACCTCTTCCTCTCCTCAGAAATTAACGCCAGGTGTGGAACTCCACACGTTCTAAATCTGCTGATGCGTACAGCCAGGTAGCAACCAAGCAATGTGTTGTTGAAGTTAACGGGCATGAATTTTAAGGAAACAAATGATGGCCAAAAATAAATGTACTCACCAGCTGATTTCAAGTTCCTGTATTAGATACTTATAGATCATGGGTGACTTCACAAAAAGCTCTCCTCCAGCTGGTTTTACGGGAGGCCAGCAATCCTCCATGACAGGGTGCTGACCAGTGTTACCCTGGAAGGAGGCAAGCTGGCAAAGGGGCTCAGAAAATGCAGAGTATCATTTAGGAAAACTGGCTGACATGCGTGGGAGTCACACCCTACTCCTGAAGGGCATGCGACCTTCATTGTCTGCCTTAACTCACGTACACTGCAATGAACCTATAGTGTTTTGTACACTAGCAAAGTACTTTACCAATTAAGCTACAACATCAGCCCTGTACTCCTTTATTTCACTGCTGACTGCTGCAATCAGAATTTTTCAATATTTTTATTGAATTTCCATTGGAATTCTATTGAATTTAATGAATTTTATCGAAATTCCATTCCTTATGTTGATTTGCTAAGAGCTGTTTTGTTTTGTTTTTTCATAAAACTGGTGTTGCCAGATTTTGGAAAAAAATATTTGTTTATATAAGATGATTACATATATAAAATCTAAAATGGCATCAAAGTATCATGTATATATTAAATAGAGAACAAATATAAGGACATATTTGATTGAATTTTCGCAAACTAAATGTACCTTTTAATCAGGCTAGTACAGAATATTATTAGAATCTCATATTCTCCCAGCATGCCTTGTTACATCTTCACCCCCACCAAAGGACAGCCATTGGCATGGCTTACTGCGATGTCATGTGTTAATTTAATTTCTTTCTGAAGGTATGTAAATGAAATCAGGTAGTATGCACTGTTTTGAGGCCCATAGCTAAACATGCAAGGGCATGCTAGCAAGAGTCAACCTTGTTTGTATGTAGTTGCTCATTCTCTTGCTGGGTATCATACTGATTTATGGGTTCTACTGTTGACAAAGATGTCAGTGGTCTCTAGTTTGAAATGCAACGCTGTTATCAATGCTTCTGCACTCGTGTTTCAACACATGCACACATTTTGACTGGCTATACATATAGAACTCAACTATTAGCTTACAAATACCATTAAAATTTAAAAACAAAATTATTTGCGATTCTGGTACCTCTGCTATTGTAACTTTACATCTCAAATAAAAGTGCCAAAGATGTTGAATATTATAACAGGACTATTACGTTTAAATTTTATTCAATCGTAGCTGTAGGATAGTACATTTTACTGCTCAAAGACATAAACAGCAAAGAGGAATGGAGGCGGCATGAGCATCCCATAATTCCTAGTCTGAAATATTAGCTCCTTTTCAACAGATGGTGAGGGAAGGCTGGGCTGAATAGGGAGATCCCAAACCTTATTGCACCTGTGGTCTTGACATAGCTGTTATTAGGATTCCACTCTCCTGTTAGGTCACTGAGGATAATTAGAGAAACTTGAACATCTGCTCTTACTACAAGAATTCCAAAGAGAAAACAGTCCTCGGTTAAGAGAGTGAGCAGTAGACCCTTTGGACTTTGGGGGTTGAAAGCTAACGAATGGTTGCTCATTGCGATGTGGCTTGTGCAATGTGCATAGTCAGGGCACTGGTATGGACTCTATATTGAGAGTTACTGTTACAAACAAAGAAGGGAGCAAGGAAACCGTCTTTTGACTCAGCACGGACAGCCATAGAATGACCACATAGCTATCAGCAGTTTGGGAAGGGGAAAAGATTCCAGGCCTAAGACTATTAATTATCAGTGGGAAAGATTAGCCAGGAGGACACAGGCAACAGAGATAGACAGCTAACAATGCAAACAACAGAATCAACTTTAGCTTTGATTCAGGGTTAGGTTCTGTGGCATATTATTAGGGGACATTAATTCTGAATTGTGTTCATTACAAAAGAGTTAAAAGCTGGAGTTAAGCAGAACAGTCTTAAAAATAAAAAAGAAAAAGCTTGTGAGACTCAAATATTAAATTTAATTTTAATTTATATATAAATAAACATTAAATTTAAAGACAGAAGCATAAGTATGCAGTGTCTTAACCTCACATATCTGTGGAATAGAGTGACATAATGTTTCACTTAGGACCACTGAGGCCCACAATCATCTTTAAAAACATTTAATTTCTTACACAATAGATTCCAGCTTCTGCTTTTTATTGTGCAGATTAATATTGCATACTGAGAAAGAAATTGGAAAATTAAATGCTGATCTTTAAAGCCTTAAGCTGATGAAAGAAAAAAATCTATTCTGGGTCACGGCCAAGAGTAGGTAAACACTGCATGTCGTGGTTGCTCTGTGGATTGCAGCTGGGTCGCTCTCTGCAGCAAGCACATATTACAACTATATCTTGCAGAAGAAGTCCTGCAGGGGAGGGCAGAAGGAAGCGGGAGGGCAGGGGGATTTGGATGTGTTTCTTTGTCCACATTGTTCACAGGGGGTGAATGTCCCTTCACACCCAGGTAGCCAGCCTCCAGAGAGGATTCGCTCAACACTGTGATGCAATTGTCGGAAGTGCGCTGGTTCAGGTGAAGGTTCTGGAAGCCCTCACAGCAAGTAGGTTGTAGAAAGTACAAAGTGAAATGGAAGAACATGGGTGCCAGAGTCAGATAAAATTCACTCCTTCCTCTGCACGACCGTGCACATTTATTTTCTGGGACTCCATTTCTTCTTCTATAAGATAGGACTAACATAAGCATTTCCACAAAGAACTGTATATGGATATATATTCCAAACAACCACTGCAGAACATGCCTTTAGTTTTCTTGTTGTTTTCTCTCACCTTCCTAGAAGCAAAAGAACAGCTTCAGGACTTACCTCACCATGCTCACGCCTCAAGGCAACAGGAACCTATCTGCAGAGTTCAGTGCCTCGTGCACGCTGACGTTTTCCAGAAACAGAGCTGGTTTCCATTACCTGACACCCAGATCAGCCACTGAGCACAGGGAAATCAGATTCCTGATCATGTTTAAGCATCACTAATTTTCACCCAGCACAGAGGGAAATTATCAACAATTCTCTCTTACAGGTGGTCTGACTTCTATGCCTATTTCAAAATCATTCGTACGTTATTTTCTTTCATCTTATATTTAACAATTAACTTTCTCCTAAGTTTTCCATGTCTATGTCTTCTAAAAATTGCATATGGTTCCTTTAAATCCATATATAATAATCCATTGTAGTTTCATCTAGATACACTGGCAGATTCTGTAGGTTTCCCTTTGAAAAAAATGTACTTGGTAGCTTGATTACATCTTCTGTCATAGAACTTGGAGCAACTTGAGGTCAAAGACAGTATGAAATCCATAGGGTTTGCTTCCTTGATTGTTTATGGCTAGAGCGTAAGAGCTCAATAGATTAATTTTATCAACTTAATAAATAGCTGTAGTATTTAAAAAATAGTTTAACATATAGACTGTGGAACTTGTAAGTTATTTTGCCATAAGCCTGGCAACTACACTCAAATTAATGGTTAATATCCAACCTTCCCTTCAGTCAACATTAAGTAGCAAGTATATACATAAGGATGTGTATGTGTGCGTGTCTTTATGTGTTTGTTAAAGACATAAGATTCCACTATTATTTAAAGTCTAAACATAGAGTTCTTTCTCTTTCCTGTAACAATACAGAATGTGTGCCCTGGCCTTCCTTTTCCTTATGAGTAGAAAGGGATGCTGGTGTAGCTTCACCACTCCAGGAGAGGGACATATCAAGGAGGAGAATGTTATCTCTTAGATGAGATGGACTTGAAGTACGGAAATGATATCACTTCTGTGCACATATAAGAGTAAAATGGCAGCCATCTACCAACTGGTAGCTCAAAGGGAGGCTGGGAAATGTAGTTCAAAGCTGAATAGATGTGGTCTGATTATTTTTATTACTGAGTACCATGGTCTGAATTGTGTGTCTCCCAAATTTATATGTTAAGACCCACAGTCTTTGTAAAGTAATTATATTAAGAAATGAATTTTTTAAGAAAAGAAATCAAAACGAGGACTTTAAGATGGGTCTTAATCCACTTAGATGTCCTGAACAGAATAGAAAGGTAGGCGTACACAGAGGGCTGACCACACAAAGACATACATCTACAAACTGCAGAGGCATCAGTACTAAATGTTAGTACCTTGATCTTGGCCTTCTGGCTTGCAGAAAGGTAAGAAAACAATGATTACAAACTGGTGTCCCTGTCCCTCTTTCAATTTTCTCCTGATGCACTTAGTCTTTAAAGCAAGCACACACCCCAGGGCCTTTTCATATCTGCTTAAAATCTATTGCAGCAGAGGCTGCTGTTGACTTGCCTGCAGGTACTAGCACTCCTCCTGCAAGCCTTTGCACACTCAACTCACTCTGGCCCTGCACTGTTCTTCCCCGCAGCACGCATTTCTATGTACAGAGCTCATGCCGTGTGGTTTTGCTCACTGCCGTTCTCTCAGCATCTAGAGGCGCTTGATAAACCTCTGCTGTTAGTCCATGTCCACCAGATATCTTCAGACATCTGCACAAGAATTTTTTGTTCTAGAACAGAGAAATCCTTTATTTTTATGAGCCAAAGCATGAAAGATGTTAAGGAGATATAAAAAGGAAGCAAAGGAATTTGGATGTAATTTTTAAAAAAGGAATGTAATTTAATACTTCCAAATAATTATGATATTATTTCTGACTCCATTGCTCTGTAAATCAAGCTGAAAATATCACAATGATGAGGATGTTTGTCTATTTTTCTAAAGGATGTGTTTAAACATTAGTTTTCAGTCTTGCATCTCAAGGTCTCTGATTGCATAATTCTTGTGCATTGGTCAGCAAGATTCTGCTTGTTGATTTCTCTCTTTCTCTAGCTTTGCCTTAATTCCACCACTACAATAAATTTCCTTTATTGGCCCATCTCTATTGAATGTCTTTTTTATTTCTGTTTCAGGTCCTCTAGTCTTCAAAATTACCCTCCTTGGGATAGCTTTCAGATCTAGAAACACGGCTTGATCCCCCTCTTTCCAAACCATAGTCTCATGTTAACCCACGCTGTTGTTACTTCAATCAGACTCTTGAACGTTCATTTGCAGTAAGCTGACCTTGCCACCCTGTGATGGTACTGAGAAACACAGCAGCCATAACTTGGGCTTTCAACTTGGAAACCTCTTTATTTTGTCTATGTTAGCATTTGATTTAAGAATTAATTCTTTGCATCCAGTTCTGTTTTTCTGGTTACTAGTATTCTTTGTTTTACACATTAAAACATGAAATGAAAGAATATCAGGGATGGGGATGTGGCACAGTTGGTAGAGTGTCTACCTAGAAAGCATTAAGTCTTTAATTGGTTCCCCAGTCCTGCACAAACTTGTGTGGTGCTGCATGCTTGTAATCCCAGATTTGGGACAGTGGAGACAGAAGGATCAGAAGGTCAAAGTCATCCTTGGGCAGATAGCAGTTTCAAAGCCAGCCTGGGATGTATGAGAAAAGAGAGAAAGAAAGGAAAGGACAGATGAAACAATATCACACAGCCCCTCTCAGAGTGCCTTCAGAGAACTGCTCTGTGTTTAAGTATGTCAACTAAACTGTCTTTCACTGGGCTAGTGTCTGATTCTGCCTACGCCAAAAGTTACTGGCAATTCCCATAGGAAATGGGATGATCTCATTTTCATCACAGGGAGAAATATTTTCACCAGGATATTCAACCATAATAAAAGTCGTAGAGTTACGCCCTGACCTCTAACCTTACCTAGAAACCCAGCCAGTGTTGGTATCGATGGCAACTGGCTAATTCATTAAACCACACACCAAATCCTTGACTTATAGGGCCTGGCGCCCTATTTTTCCTGAGTTTTAAGTTCTCTCTCTTTAATATTTTCAGTTGTGCTATCTCTTCTGTTTTGGGGATTCATTGCACACATCATATATATGGTCTTTAGTTGCATCCATTCTGTTCTTTGACCCAGGGTCTACATGTGTATCTGTGGCTATTTCTTTTTGAACTTGCACTTGTTTTTTTTCTAAGAACTATAAAGTTTTCGGATTGTGCCATTTTTTTTCTATTTTTAATTACCTGTTCAGTTTTTTCAAGGGGGAATTAAAATGTTTACATTTCTTACAGGTTAACTATTTTGGGGGCCATTTTTATGATGTTCCCTTTTCTTTAAAGTATAGGTATTCTTTGTTCTTACAGATGTGCAAAGGAAAGATTAGGAATATCATACACAGATATTTGACTTGGCTTAAAAGTCGTATATGTCTGATTCTTACTGTTCTAATCATGGAGTAGGATGGGACTCTGAATTTTAAAAGGCCAGTTTTGTGCTAGATTAACAAGCAGGACTGGGGCTTCTATATGCCAAACATGAAAACAACTAGAACATTCAAACACATTGCTCTGCTGTGTTGATCCGTTCATCTCACACTCCCACTGGCTTATGGGATTGAAGTCCATCACTCTGCAGCGAGCTCTTTTCAGCATCAAGATCATGCTATATTTACTAGTTATGATGACTGTCATCTCTGCCCAGCAGATTTTCATTTTGTTTTGAAAACCGTTAGCATAGGTTTCTATCCCGGAGACAAACACCTTAGCCTGTTGGTTAGACAGACTGGATTCAGCTGGTTTGGAACCCTTTAAAGCAGTAGTTCTCAACCTTCCTAATGCTGTGAGCCTTTAATGCCTTTCCTCATGTTGGGGTGACTCCTACCATGAGGCTATTTCCATGGCTACTTCACGACTGTAATTTTGCTCTTGTTCCAAATCATACTGCAAATATCGGCGCTTTCCGATTGGTCTTAGGTGAGCCCTGTGAAAGGGTTGCTTGACCCCTAGAGGTGTCACCATTCACAGGTTGAGAACCATCACTTTAAGGAATTACTGTACCATTGCCATGAGGCTCCTTTCTCTCCTCAGCCACTTTGTTCTCTTTGGAGTCCTGCCTCTGTCTCCTGGGCTTGTTTCTGCTTCGTCTGCAGTTTCTAATCTGGAGTTTAGAACTTTTGCCTTTCCACCTCATTATGGGTTTTGAAAAATACGACTATGTCGTTGCTTAAAGAAAAACTGTTGGCACATGAAGACATCACACGCATGTGTTTGCTCATTATCTAGAGACAGAAAATTCATAGTTTGTTTGCCTGCCTTGATTTATAATCCCAGCTCGACCACACACTCAGGTCTGTGGAGACACTTGGCTTTTCTGAGCCCTTTATCGTTAATATTTTTGTTCTTATTGTCACAGCCACAAAGTTAACCAAAGCCTAAAGTAGCTCATTAAAAAATGATTTTAGACATTCCTCAAGTCCTCATTTCTGCTTAGTCATTGTGCCCTTCCTATGAGTCAGCACCATGTACAAGAGTGGGACATGACTTTTCCAGGCCAAGAGTACTTATGCCCTGTCCCCTACTAAAAATGAAACAATAAGACTTGCATTTTATAAGTGTCCTCATAGAAATGTGAATACTTGTGAGGCTGAACTCACTATTATATTTCAAACTTACAATCTTCCAGATTAAGCTTCCAGAGTACTGGCTTACCCAAGAGAAACCCTGTACCTAACTCTCTTGCAGCTTTTTTTTTTTTAAAGATTTATTTATCATGAATACAGTGTTCTGTCCGCATCTATACCTACATGCCAGAACCAGATCTCATTATGAATGCTTGTGAGCCACCATGTGGTTGCTGGGAATTGAACTCAGGACCTCTGGAAGAGCCGCCAGTGCTCTTAACCACTGAGCCATCTCTCTAGCCCTCTCTTGTAGCTTTTTAAAAAGCACTTCAAATAATATTTAATTGATTTTTTTAAGAATTGTATTTAAGAGGACTGATCTTACATCATTTCTACCCTTTCCCACCCCACAACCCATCTAGTGTCTCCCACTAGCATCTTCAAAATTTATGAACTCTGCTTATTTAATTATTATTGGTATGTGTGCATATGTGTATGTAAATACAACCTGTTGAGTGCTTTCAGTGTTGCGCATATGTGTGTGTGTTTAGGACTGTCCATTTGGGATTGGATAACCTTTAAAAGATCTCATCCCTAAAGAAGACTAAACCTCTCCCTCTTAGCAGCCACTGTCTGCAAGTCTTCATGTAGAAGTAGGTACTTGTATAATTCCCCCCATCCTCGTTAGCATGTCCACTGATGTCAATTTTTAAGTCTTGCTTAGGCGACCAGTACTGCTGAGATTCCATAGGTGCAACTTCACTGTCATACACAGAAGATACCATCATGCCTGGTCCTCTCCCTCTCACAGTCTTTCCACCCCTCTTCCAAGATGGTCCCTGAGCCTTTGGTGTAGGGGTGTGTTGTAGATGCATCAGTTAGGGTTCAGCGCTCCACTGTCAATTGCTCTCTGCATTTTCACCTGCTGTGGCTGTCTGTCATGGTCCCCATCTTCTCCAAAAAGAAACCTTTTTAGCTTCCCCATGGAGCAGATGGGAACAAGTACAGAGACCCACAGCTAGACAATATGCAGAGAATGCTAGACTTTGTAACACTTGACCGCTAAATGGGATGTCTCTATCAGATCCTTCCCCTCAGAGCTCAGGGATCCCCAAGGAAGAGAAGGCAGAAAGAGTGGAAGAGCCAGAGGTGATGGTGGACACCAAGGGGACGAGGGTCCTGACATCAGCAGGAGGGATGAACATCTGAACTCACAGGGACTGAGGCAGCACACACAGGGCCTACAAAGATCTGTACCAGATAGGGGTCTTAAAGCTGAAAGGAGGAGTGGACACATGTCCCCATCCCTAAAGCAGAAGCTATCCCTGTGATGTGAAATTGGGAGTGTCACCCCAGCTCCTAGCATCCATCCCAGCCCCCTGGCCTGGGAATTGTGTTGGTCTGGACTCCTAATCCCAGCATGCCAATGGTCAGAACCACTCCCACAGGATATTTAAGTGGTAGCCCAGAGCCCAGAGGTGGAACACGTGGTCCCGGATTTTGCAAGTGCTCCCTGGTTTTCTGTCTCCCCTGATGTGCTCTCGGCCACCCAAGTGTGTTGCATTTAATAAAACATGGGCATTTTAATTTTGTCTGATTTGACCTGATTGGATTTCTTTGTACCAGCAGAGCAGCTCATCTTAGAATTTTTCCTAACAATCGCCAATTGATAACCACTTGTAAATGAAAATTTGATTTTCTTTGACGGGAAGCAAATTACTCCTAATGCTAGGCTGCATGCCCAGCAATAGATAGCCAGTAGGAAAGGAACTCAATGGCTTCTTTGGAGGGTCCTTATTTCATAATTTTATCTCTTTTATTTTTATCTTATTTATATGTTTTATCTGTTGTCTCTCTACAGGTCCCTTTGCAAACTCCAGAAGACTATTATGTTTGTTGATTGGCTACTTAATTGACTATGTGATTTCTTCATGCCCAGTTGGCAAACATCTACTCAACTAGCACACATAGGTAGAAAGTGGTGAGGTCAACAGCAAGGGCAGCAGTGGCCCACACTAGATAAAGAATCAACTTGCAGTCTTCCATCATTCTAACCTGACACTGGCAGCTCTTTATCCTCTGCATGAATCTGGCTTGAACTTGAAGTTGTGAATTTCCTTACAGAGAGCGGGTAGACAACGGTTTTTGTACCATCTATGTCATGCTAACCAAAGCAATCTGAGAATCGACAGCACGTGGCCTCATTCACGGTAGAATTTTCTATATAAATGATAAATTTAACACCAAAATAATTTCCTGAATCAGGAGTTATAGCAATTCAAGTACCTGCATTGGTCACCTCTACCACTAGAGATGTAATATCCTGAGTTACTGTCTGAGCAGTAACCATAGATTTTTCAGAGAGGTCTAACAGCAACTCCCCCCTCCCCCAAAGCATTAGTGACTTCCATCTGACACTCAGAGCAGAGAACTGGGAGAGCTGGGGGAGGTGAAAGGCAGAAGTGCTTAAAGAAGGGGAAAGGACTTCATTAAAGAGAAGTGAGTCCAGCAGAAGACGTTTGCTGACTTCACCATGCCATTCTGCTCAGAGGTCACAGGCCTCACAAGAGGTCTTCTGAACTAGGCCATTGATAAGAAGTTCCAGAACACACTGGTGCACATGACAGCAGACTTCTTACTTGTTATGAAAAAAATGTGATTGAAAATGTGAAGGCATTCAGATACCTACTCTTATTCTTTTCACTTTATAAAAATCTATTTTTATTTCATGTGCACTGATGTTTTGCCTGCATGTGTGTCTGTGTGAGGGTGTCAGATTCTCTTGAACTGGAGTTACATACAGTTGTGAGTTGTCATTGTGTGCTGGGAATTGAACCTGGGTCCTCTGGAAGAACCGCCAGGGCTCTGAACCACCGAACCATCTCTCCAGTACTATTCTTATCACTCTTACCTATCACATCTTTTTGGATTTATATTTTCATTAGACATATGTATAAGATATTAATTCAAAATGACCACACTCTTGTCTAAAGCAATGAACTGTCTATTTGCCTCTGTTATTTCAGAAGCCATAAATATGCTCTCCACTCTTTCGGGTTCCAGTGTCTTCTGAAGACACTAACCAAATGAAGGTTTTTGTGTCAGTCCACTGAGAGGAGAGAAGCAGAGGCAGTCAGAGCTGAGGTGCTGTGTTAGGATATATGGTAATGACTGGACAAAGACACAGAAGTCACGATGGTTTACGTAAACTACCCCATGCTTTCCCCTTACATAAATCCCCCAGCTCCTTAAGATCTCAATACTTTCATGAGACTACAGATGGTCACATTTGCTACTAGAGATTTATCACTTGTATTTATCTATTTGTTTTAAATTTATTATTTCCCCATTTTGCATAAAATGGGAAACAACAAATAATTTATTTTATTTTACTGCATATCATTTGGGCATTATAAGTAGCATGAGATTTTATCCTCATTTATTTGGATGGCTAATGCAAGGGGAATTAAACATTCAATGCCTGCCTGGGCTACAGGGTGGTTTCAAGGCCAGACTATGCAATGCAGGAAGATCTTGTGCTTTAAAAAAATAAAAAAGGTAAAAGGAGGATTGGGGAGGGAGTTCAGGGATGGAGTAGTTTTCTAGAGTCTCGAAAGTTCTTGGTTCAGTTCCCAGCATGGAAATAAGTAAATGAAGAAATAAATGAATAAATGTATGAGTAAATAAAATAATGCAAAAATATGACTTTGGAAGAAAGGTCTTGATGGTCTAAAGAAGCAAGGGATGTTTTTTGCTCCTGTTTTTACAGAAAATCTACAATATTGAATAGTTGACACCACCGCGCAGAAATGCTGCAACTCTTTGGACACTTCCAAGGGAATGCATAGATACAGATTGCACTCTGAAACTAAGGAAGAGCTCACTGACCCAACAGGCATATCACATTTACTTAGATTCTCTCATATAGAAATCATATTATATTGTTTTGTAAAGGACTTTTATTGCAGCTCTTCGTCTGAAGGCAAAAATGATCAACCCATTTCTGGTGCGAGGACCTTCTAGTGGGGTTTGACACACCCATTCACTCCTGTTTCTCTGAATGTCAGTTCACAGAAAATAGCGTCCTTAGACAGCGAGTTGATGCACTTGTAGCTTTAATTTTTACCAAGTGAAAATGAAGTTCTTTCCAAGCTATATTGATCTTGGCAATGTGTAGAGAATCTTAGTACACAAAGCACTCATCAGCTCCTCTCTTTAGACCCACTGAGGATTCAGCTGATTAAGTGAACTTAATTGAGAGAGAATAGTTTCTTCATTCCAATGAGTTTTATTTTATTATGCTATAACTATTAATTTTCCTTGAATCCTTGAAGTGACTGTTAGTATTTGGGACATAGTTTTAACTGTGTTGTGAGAAAATAATGATCTTCTTTGTCATTTAGAACTGTCTTACTCTATTGGATGTGATTTTTGCATAGTAAAGTTCACTTTAATAAAAACTGAGGGATATTTCTTCAATTCGATGGAAAGGGAATTTAAAACAATAAACAGTAGCATTTATTGTGCACAGATGCCCTGCTGATTATGCCGTTACAGGCTGTTACCGCTTGTTTGGGATGTTTATACTCTAAGAGTTCACTGTGATAAAGTTTATAACCCTGGAGACTTCTGTAAAATCACACATTCCCCCCATTTCTAGACATCTCAGTTCCTAGGGTTACTGTGTCTGTGATACTGAAGGAAGAGCAGTAGTTATATATAATTCTGCCTTCATTAATGTATTAACTTCTACTCGTAACTTCAATATTTAGCCAACTAAGAATGAAGTCCTTCTTAAGTTATACTGGTATCTACAGAATGTGAGAAATCTCAGTAATCTAATAATAAGTTATTGTTATTATTTTAACTTACTGGGGATTCCATTGATTAAGTAAACTTAATTGAACAATACTTTCAATATTTTATGCCATGCACTATTGTTTATGAGATATATATTGATTGATTGATTCAAGAGTGATCTCATGAAGTGGCTACTACTATTAATTAAAGTAAGTATCTCCTTCAGAAATGCAAGTGTATAGGTTGGAATCTAGACTATTGACATCTCTGTCTCTCTGCATAGTACAGAACAATAACAGTGAGCCCTGTTGAAATACCTACTCTGTTAGATGCTACTCAAAGGGCTTTACATATAGTAGCTCATCTATTTACAACCCTATAGGATGATGATAATAGTTATATATATATATATATATGAGTTAGCATACAAAGAAGTAGGTTAAATTGTGACATTTTCACATAAAACATATATATATATATATATATATATATATTCTTACTTTCCCCTCTCATTGACCTTCCAACCCAATCTCCTACTTGTTCGTTCTCATTTCCATATCCTATTAACCTTTCTTGTTCCTTCCTGCCTATTCCTTTATACCTTATAATCTTCTCTACTTATATATATACATAATATATATATATATTGTGTATATACATGCACATACAAATTTTAATTCCATATACTACAGAGAACATGTAATATTTGTTTTTCCAAGTCTAGTTTACTTAGCATAATGATCCCAGCTCCATCTATGTCCCTGCATATGCCCCAATTTATTCTTCTTTATAACTGAGTAAAATCCCGTTGTATATATGTACCACACCTTCTTCATCCATTCAGCTGTTGATTCTGCATCCATTCATCTAGGCTGGTTCCATATCTTGGTTACTGTGAATTGTGGAACCATAAAAACAGATTTGCAAGTATCTTCGTGGAATGCTGACTAAGGATTCTTTGGGCAGATATTCTGAATCAACAATAGTTCCTCTTTTGTTTTCCGAGAATCTTCCACAATGGCCATACCAACTTATATTCATATCAACAGTGAATGAAGGTTCCTCTTTCGCCATATCTTCACTAGCCCTTGCTGTCATTTGAGTTTGGAATGATCGCCATTCTGGCTGGGTAAGAATGAATCTCTGTATTGTTTTAACGTGCATATCCCCAGAGCTTTCCACACTGAACACTTTCTAAAGCTTTTATTGGCCATTCGTAGGTAAGCCCAATTACTATTTTAAAAAGGAAACCAAAACCCTAAAAGAGATAATGACTTCCTCAAATCATGCAATGTATGATGATACAGTCCTGACTCAGGCCATCTCTCTGGTTAGACAGTATGTTCCACCATTGTCCTACCTAGCATCCTGAGTACATTCCTCTAGTAGCTGATGCACCTTCTGCAAAGTGGGATTTGTGATTTTGTTAATAGCTCCTATCCTAATTGAGAGTAAAGGAACAGGTTAAAAGCAAAGAATAATCTGCCATCACAAGGCCCAAGCCACTCCCATGGTAAAAGAATTTTAAAACCTTAGCTATCATTTAATGTAGTATTCACTTTCCAGATGAAGAAACTGAGACCCGTGCTGACTAAACAGTGCGCTCAAAGTTAAACAACAATTTCAGTTATTTGTTAAAGCAGGACATTTGGCAGGGTACTGGATTCCCTTGTACAACAAATATTGAACACAAATATTTGAGGAATTGAATTAAAAGTTGAAGTCTTTCTTGAGATGAGATTGGTGGCATGTGAGGCGTGGTGGCTGGGACTAGTTGTACATCTTGGCCATGTTTCCTGGATTCTGGGCCACACAATGATATTCTTCCTGGAAATATATTTATGGGTTGGCTGTGTCGTCGCAAGACTTGCTCTTCTACCCATATTTACACACAAGTTCCTCTAACTTGTGTTTAACAAGTCTAACAAGTGTTTTATGTTTCTGTTATAACTTTAAACATACATACATTTCTACCATACACATAGGTTGAACTCTTTCAGGGTGCTTTCTCCCAGTTTCAAAAATTTAAAATGATATATATATATATATATATATATATATATATATATATATATATATATGAGACACACACACACAGCATTGATGTAGGCTTAAGATACTCAAACTGTGAGGAAGGTTTACAGAGTCAAAGCAGTTGTTGACTAGTTTCTAGGTACCTTCCTGCTTTCTACTCCTCCAGGAACTTGTGCCTGGAGACAGTCTGCATCATCAAGAGTTCTGAAGAACAGAAACAGGCAGATATGTAAATGATTTGCTGAGTGAGAAACAGACCACAGCCCAGGGTTTGGGCTTTGGTGCTACAGTCAAAGGAAGTGATTTTTGTTGTTGTTGTTGTTGTTAACTGTTCAAGTAAGTTTGTATTATGGGAAAGTGTGTTAGTGACAAAAATCTGTTTAAATTCTGGAAATTTTGCTCATTAATTGTGTACTTTTGGGTAAATTAATAAAGACAGCTGAGTTTTCTTCATGGGGGAATAAAAAGAAGAAAACAGATGAGGAGCAAGCCAGTCAGCAGTACCCCTCCATGGTCTTTGCATCAGCTCCTGCCTCCAGGTGTCTACCATGAGTACATTGAGTTCCTGCTCTGACTTCTGTGGTGATGGGCTGCGGCTGTAAACTCAAATAAACCCTTTCCTCTTCAAGTTGCTTTGTGTCATTGTGCTTTATCAGAGCAATAGACATCCTGAGTCACAGCCCTAGACTCCTTAGACAAAAGATGTCTTATAATTAAAATACCTAAAGATTTAATTCTTTTTCAGAGATTACTTCACATTTCATCCTTTTTAAAGATGGATAAGTTATTTTTCATTAACATGTTTGTAAAGAATGGTAGTTTTTATAGCAAAATACTACTTTTTAGTTTAATATGTGTATATTCATTATATTGTCTTATAATTTTATTTATTTCAAAAGCAGGATAAGATATCAGTCACTAGATAGAAGCATGCCAGTCACATGATCACATGATTCATCAGCTTACCAGTGTATAGAAAAACTTCAAAGCCCTCTTTGTAAATCCCCAGATGTTTGGTTATAAAGGCTGGTAGCTCATAAGAGCTGTTTATTCACCAACCTGCATTAAGTTGGACTCTTTTCTGAAAACTCCTCTGATAAATTACAATGGAGACATACTATTGTTAGACTCGGAGCACAGGGCAAAATAAATATGACTCCCTCCCTGTCCCCGTTCCTCAAAGAGCTTGGTTTCCAGGGAAGTCGCGTTATCTAGCCAAAAGCAAACAATGGTAAATAAAAATGGAAAACTTTTCATCAAATGGTTGTGAACAATAACCCTTTGTTCAGTACAGCACATTTATACAGAGCACACAAGGGGGAAAGATTTATTCATCTAATAACCACAATATTAATAAAAGCAAAATCATCACTGAAGATTGAAAAACAAAGCTTCTTACAGGTGCGTAATTAGTCATGAATAGGCCACGAATACTTCTAGCCCTCTTTGAAATGTTTGCACCAACCCACTTCTACCAGAAAGCACTAGCAAATGTAGATCTATTTGTTTATTTATTTAAAGAGGACCTGAACTTCAGTGTGTGTGTGTGAGGGGACGAGGGGGTGTGCACACACACACACATTCATGCACATGCACGCACATGCACATCTGTACATCCACATATGTGCCTGTCTGTATTGCACGCAGCATGTGGTAAAGTGTGGATGCCAGAGAAATCTTGGGAGCCTGCTCTCTCCTGCCACCTTGTGGGGTGCAGAGATTGAACTCAGGGTGTCACGCCTGTGTGCAAACACCTCTACCCACTGCCCTCAAGTGCTCCGAGTTTTAAGATGTTTCAATGACTAATGCCTTCAGTGTAGCCACTAAAGACTCCGCCATAAAACAAAAACTGTAATTTTGGATAACCCTTTGTCTTTTTGTTCTCAAAAAACGGTCTTCAAACGCTGATGTGCCTTAGGGAAGGGAGAAACCCCACCAGTTGAAGTAGGAAGTCACTACATGCTCAGTGAACCACAATATGACCACTGGCAGCATGCACTTCCTAGAGGCTAAGAGGATCTAATAGCAATCAAAGCGCATATAGTTGAAGGTTTACTGTGTCAAGGATGTTCCTACACATTTACACAGATCATTGGTGGCAAAAGCACACAGAAGAAAACAGTGACCCAGGTTAGCTCTTTCTAATGCAGTGAGTGGAGACAGGCAGTGTTTTGTTTGAATAAGATTTTGGGGGATGAATCATACCAAATATATTTTGGTTTGGTTATGATTTTTGATACAAGATCTTTCATGACGGCCCAGGCTAACCTGAAACTCGTAGTGATCTTCCTGCCTCAGCTTCCTACGTGTTAGGATTACAGGCAGGAGTTGCTATGCTTGGCTTGTATTTTTCTAACATATTTTTGTCCAAGTCAATATCCCAGAACTCCTACCTAGTAGAAGTGCAATAAAAATTTCAGAAACATTAGGTATTGAAGCAAAAAGGCACCCCAAACCCCAAACTTCCGTTTCTAAGATGTGGCCTCTCACAAATGGATAGTTTATTAAGCATTCCCTTTACTTTGCATAAATGATTAGTTTACTAAATAACTATCGGAGCTTTAACAAAAACCCTTGAAAATGCAGACACAGCAATAAATGCTGGAAATGATGACTATAAAACTCAGGGTTTTTGTTTGTTTGTTTTGTGGTTGGTGGGTTTTTGTTTGTTTGTTTGTTTGTTTGTTTGTTTGTTTTTTTCAAGACAGGGTTTCTCTGTTTTACAGCTCTGGTTGTCCTTGTCCTGGAACTCACTTTGTAGACCAGGATGTCTTTGAACCCTTCGTAAGGAGGATATTGTTCATGTTAAGAACTTTGAACACACATGGGTAAGCACGCACATAGACACACACACAGACACAGACATATGCAGAGTTGAGAGAAAGGGGGGCAAAAAGTAAAAGAGCATAATTACTTTTAAGATAAAATTGATTAAGTTAAGAATAATATATGAAGCCCTACCTTTAGTTTCCAGACCACAACATAGAACAAACAAAATCCCAGTCACAAGTGTTATCTCATTATAATAATAGTCAAAATTAAATTTTTGATATTCAAATTACATTGAAATGATCACCTTGAATATTTCTAGAATGTAGGTCTCTTGGGAAGTTTGCTATAAAATAAACCATTAAATATCTCCAACAGGGTAGAATCCCATGAGCCTAAATCTTGTCTCCACTCTGCTGTGGCCATTTGTGCCCCATGAATTAGACTGAAATTCTCGCTATATAATATAAACAAAAGATTTCAACACAGCATTGGGAAGGGGATACGGATGACTACAAGAAAGGAATCAAGATCAAATGATACAGATATTGTCAGAGAGCAGGCCTTTGCCCTTTTCCACATTCATCAGAGCATCTAAGAGATAATTAGGACTTTAGTGAATAGTTACTAATTCGATAAATTACTGAAGACTATGGGGAAATGCATGGTGCCATTTATAACCCAGTGTCTGTAGCAGGGTAGGGGCTCCCTCGGGACTGGGTGCCTCAGAATACATTGGTTAGCATGGCGCAACTACAGCTGCATGAATTTCACCTGCTGTGCTTTGCCTTAACCCCCAAAGGATGCTGGCTGATTTTCAACTCTTTTGCCAAGAACTGAATAATAAGGCTATTAATCAAGGATTTTTGTTTTTGTATTTTATATCCTGACTGTTTCAGCTGAATATTTTTAGCACTCCATGTGCTTTACAAGTTCCTCCCTTTTGCCAGATTCACGCCTCTTCGTTTTGTTTTGTGGCCAACTGGTTTGAACTAGGGCCATTGCTCAATGATTCCCCTCACTCAAGAGCTGACAATAGCCAATAGTTCAGAAGGAAGAGATAGAACACCCTGAATCTCTCGCCTACTCACACATGACTGCTGACCGATTCATTCTATTATGCTCTGTCATGGTCCAAACAGCTTCTTTATTCATTAACCAATATAAGCAACACATAAACAGAAGGGCTTCCCACACCATCTCCCTAACTTTTATCTCTTTCACCTCTACTTTCATGATACCCTAGGGCCTTAGAGGGGGTGGTAGAAATGTCTTGTTAGGGATATTTAAGCATCACTTATCTCAATACCAGCTTTCCACATTGACTTAAGTTCCACAAGAACTTTCTTTTCTTGTTGTTTCCTAACTAGGTAACTCTGACTTCCTTATGTTGAAGCTGGTGTTCAAAAGATCAAAATCAAGAACTGTACTGCATCTAAGGGAACAGACTAGAAAGTCACAAAGGTTGGAAGAAGAACTAAGATTACACAAGTCTGATGAAGAAAAGAAAAGTCAGATTGCAGAATGACCTATAGGACAGAAGGGCATGTGGCTTGCACACCACAGCAAATAAAAATACTTGGAAAATAAATTTTAATTCTAGTTTAATACTATGCGTGACTATTTTTCTTTGGAGAAAAGAACAAAATATGATTTGCTCAGACAAACATCTGTTTTCTATTGATAAGCTTAACTTTATTGTGTTAATGTATTGGAACACAGAACTGATGTGATGCTGGCCTTTGGATAAAAGTAACCCTGAAGGGGTCAGGCAGTTCACTGAAGATCTCCCAGCCCACTCATATCTAATTCTACTGCATGAGTATAAATAGACCACAAGGGGACATAGAGGTCTGGCTAAGATTTTTATTAACTTACTATGGTTTTCTGTTAATTTCCTTTAGCCAAAGTCATAAATAAGCGAATATAGTTATTCATATCACTGGGGAAATTCAGGACATAACAGAAAAAAGAAAAGGGAGGCAAACCACAATCATTTTTAATTTATAGATTTCTGGTCCAAGCCCAGTGATTCTAGTTAATAGAGATGGGTGGCTTGGACCAGAAATAATGAAGTTTGAGTGTTCCACTTATTTTTCCCACTGCGCATGCGTATATGGTTAAAATGTGTGTGTGTAAGGAGACAACAGTGACTGGCCTCACCTTTTCTTAAGCAGTCTTTCCTAAGCCAATATTTCCCACAGGTTCCGTTTCCTATTTGTATCGTAATATTTTCTTTTGCACTTTCTCAGTTTTAGGATTGCCAGACAAGTGGCCTGTCCCTCTGGCTGGCTGGGATAGAAGGCAGACACCCATGTGGCATAATTTTGTCTTTTTTGGTGTCATCTGACTTTGGCGGAAATTTTGACCCAGATGTTATTTGTCGGGAAGAAGTCTTGCCAATGTATTACTTTGCACGCCTGCGTGCTCTAAAATCTTTGAACCACTGAGCTTAATTTTAAATCGTGATTAATGAACCTTACGTTAGTTTGCATACAGATTTTACTGATAAGAAGAAAATGGGAGAGGAACAATTCCCAGATGAAAAAGAGAGAGGAAAAAATTTCCCCCCAAATTCCCATTCCTATGTAGTAAGGGTAGGGTTCATGTAGGCAAAAGGGGCCAAGTTTCAGGTTAATGACGATGGTTCATTCTTTAGAGAGCTAAAAAGGATAGAGAGATGTGAGCCCAGGAAGAGAATCCTTGGCTTTCCTAACCCATTCCTATGGAAAGGTTCCATCGGTAATCAACTTCACGTCACACGCCTAAGGGCCTCACAGAATTTTGAAATAAACCCTTTTGAATTTTCAGATACTATTCAAACAGGGAGGCGGTGCTAAATGCTCTACCTTTTGTTTTGTTTTGTTTTTCTTTCCTTCCTTAAAGACTTTTTTTTTTTCCAAATGAGAAGACTTGAAAGCATTCCTGTTTGCCAGATTTCAGAACCCTTCCAGTTAAGCTGTTGACTTTCCACCTAGAGAAGGGATAGAGTACCAGGAAAGAATCCTTAATGAAGATGGAGCCGGATGCAAAGACCTGCATCCACACTTCCCACCATAGTCTATCTTTAGTTGTGACTGTGGAAATAAATGCCAATCTGCTTACCCTAAAAGAATTGTGTATAACATCATTTTCATTTTTTAAAGTCATACACTAAAACTAATCTTTATGGTCAATCCTTAGCTCCTCTAGTGCCTTCCATGGTCTCAGGACAAAGACATTCCTGTGCACATTCTCCCTGTCAGACTGAATCTTGAAGCCCTACTTCAGGGATGGAAAAGCAAGATGCTCGTGAGAGCTGAGATACCCAGGGGCGGGATAGATTCCAATCACGACTCCTGTTCTTAGCTTTGGAGACTTTGGACAAATCTTTCTGAGCCACAGTTACTGTTTTGTTCCTAAAAAGGGAACAGATAATGCTCTAACAGGATAGTGGTAAGCATCAAGAGTCATGCCATGGTGCCTGGAGCAAGGGGCTTCAGTTAGGATGCTTGTGGCTGGCAGAAACCACACACTCAGATGAAAATGCCTTCAACCCCAAAATGCTTTCTTTTCTTCCAGCCCAGGAACGGCAGAGGTCGAAGTGTCTCTTGGCTGCTGCAGGATGCGGGTGGCTTTACACATGGGTGTCAGTGTGTGTGATTCTCTGCTGCAGGAGCCGTGGGTGATCATGTCACATCTGGGAAAGTACAAAGCAGAAAGGAGTCGCCATTTGTCTTTGCCAATCTCTCACGAGGTTGGGAAAATACATGTGTATTTTCCAGTAGGGGCAAAGTAGAGAAAGTGAGCGTTGGACATCTTTTTTTTTTTTTTTTTTTTTTTTTTTTTTTTTTTTTTTTTTTTTTAATGTGAGAAAGGCTCTGCACATAAAAGAACTGAAAGGGATGCAGATGTAGAATAGAAAAGCAGTGGCATGAGCTCTGTGGTGCTTGCGAAGGTTAGTTTTTTCCCATTCTGTTTTCAGCACAATAATCCATCAGGTGCCAGCAGACCATTCCAACCATTCTACTTCCCTGAGCGTTAGTGTACTAGCTCGAGTCCCTTCTTTCGTACCGGGCCGTTTTCTGTCCACTAAAATGCAGGGAATCTACTTAATACAAAAACAAAAACAGAAGCAACAACCAGCAAGGAAAGCTCCTGGCTTTCCATTGGCGGCTGCCCTCTGGATTCCCGTGCTTAGACGACAGGAAAAGACACACTTGGAAGAGTAGATTGGCTTCCACTTCCTTTGTTCTTCTTGCAATTTTAGCAAAGTAAATGCTATCTCAATTCATTGTCCCGATGGATTTTATTTTCTACGATATGTGTGATAATGTTGCTTTCTGTTCGCGTTGGATGTATCTCTCTGCTCAATCTGTTTTACCCAAGAAGAATGATTTTATTTATTTATTTGTTTTTTAAAAAGGCTTCCTAAATATTTTTAGCTAATGCCATTTCCTAGTTGCTACAGGAGCAGAGCAAAATTATGGTGAACAAGGATCTGGCAGGATAAACAAAGTTATCAGAGACATGGGGAGTTAGATCTGAGCTAGAACCCCAAAGAATCTAGTGTTTACCACTGTATTTAGAAAGAGCCTCCTAATCCACCCATTCCCTTATGTTGTGTAAAGGACTGGTGGAGGAGCAAAGATTTCATTAAAATTACCTCGTGATGACAGGCCTAATACATAGAAAAGGAATATATAGGGGCTGGAAAGATGGCTTAGTGGTTAAGAGCAGGACCCGGGTTCAATTCCCAGCACGCACATGGCAGCTCACAAGTCTCTGTAACTCCAGTTCCAGGGGATCTGACACCCTCACACAGACATACATGCAGGCAATACACCAATGCATGTAAAGTCATTGTTTTTAAAGAAAAGAAATATAAAATCTTTAAAAGCAAAGTCGGAAAGTAAGATATAGGCGTTCCAGCACCAATATCATGAGTGCGTATATTAGAGATTAGATGAGAATATAGAACCCACCAGGACATAGATGATGTTGCCTGTACAGCAGCATTGATCATGAATAGTGGCTCATTCATAGGAGCTGTTGTGACATTACAATTGGTTGTTTATGAATCAACATAGTAAAATGTATACAAACCATATGTGTAAATATGCATACAAACATTTAAACTGACCCTGTTAGTCATTGTGATACCTGCATGATGGACATGCATACAAGATTAGCTTAATAAATCATGTACACTTCACTATTATTCTAATATATTCCTTATTCTAACTTTTATATATTGATAAAAACATACAAATGTGCTTATTTATGTTGGGTTTTTATGTTATAACACTAGAGAATTAGTTCTTCCTTCTATGCACTGTTGATTTTCAATATTTTGAAAATGTTGATTGGTTTGCCCATCAACACTGTGATCTCAAAAATCATGCTAAGAAATTTTGAGCATTTAACATTCTATTGTGAGGAATGTCAACAAGTATTACTATCAATATATTAGATGCTGCATTTTACATTGACAAAAAAATCAAATCTTCAGAATTCTTGCATACGGCTTATTTATCAATTTAAAACTGCATGCATTTCTATATTTTTTTAAAAAATTATTTACTTATATAGGCAGGCATTTAGCTTTTATGTATGTTTGTATACCATGTGTGTGCCTAGTGCCTGTGGAGGCCAGAAGAGGGTCTTGGATGCCTGAGAGCTTTAGTTAGGGATGTGAGTTACCACATGGTGCTGGGAATAGAACTTAGGTCCTCTGCAAGAGCAGCAGATATTCTAACCATTGAGCCATCTCTCCAGCCTTGTTTTTCTTGAACTTTAAGTTTTCAAATGAAGCTGGGAGGTGGTGACACATGCCTTTAATCCTAGCACTCGAGAGGCAGAGGCAGGCGGATCTCTGTGAGATGAAGGCCAGCCTGGTCTACAGAGTGAATTCAAAGTGAGTTCCAGGACAGACAGAACTGTTACACAGAGGAACCGTGTCTTGAAAAACCAAAAGAAAAAAAACGTGTTATTGTTGTCTAGAATGTGTGTATGTGTGCGGGGATGACGTGTGTCTCAAGGTATGTACATGGGTATCAGGAGACAGCTCTGTGGAGTGACGTCTCTCCATGATGCTGAACTCAGGTCATCACATTAGTAAGTCAAGGGCTTTGTCCAGAACTTCCTCAATGGCCCCGTTTCCAGATTATGTTTTTTTAAAAAAAGAAAAAAATCTTATTTTAATTGTTTAAGAATTTCATACTTGCCAGTTTTCAGATTTTTATTCCCTTAAAGTGAACATGGCTCTTCATCCTGCACTCGATGCAAACCCTTAGAGAGAATTTAAAGATGCATTTAATCCTAGACTTCAGATGCTGGAGCTGACCCACACACATTTGTAGGATAGGACAAGCAGACCACTGTCTTTTGGCTCTGCTCTTTCGGGATATCTCTGGGCTGAGTGTCACGTGGCGCTGCAATCATGTGATAAGAGACACCGACATAAAAGGCCACATTTGAGAACTCATTTGGCAGTCTCTGACAAAGCCCCTCGGAATTTGCCCATCCACTCAGCAACCACTGCAGCGTTCAAAATCAACAGCTCAAAGACTCTTAAGAGGCGGGCCGCCTTGTTTGTTGACTCTTCCGCTGTGTGCTTTCAGAGCACAATGGTGGGAGAAGCTTTGCTCTAGTTTTTCCTGTAGGTATTCCCTAGGGAAAGCATTGAGAAAGAACAAAACAGGCTCTCCGTGACTCAGCGGAGGCAGATCCAGTATTGTTCTAGCCTCCCTGGGTTCGGTGGGAGCTTGCTTTTGTTCTTCACTTCCTGGACTCTAAAGGTTTCATTTCGTGTCACCTTGGTTCACTTAGATTTCCCTTTCGCAAAGAGCTATAAATTCTTTTTTTAAAAAATACATACTAAGATATACGCCACTAGGCAGACTACTATTTTTATTTGCAAATGAAACTGTCTTGTTTCAAACATCTGTAAGGACTTTGGTGCTCACTCTGATGTGATCTCGTCGGGTAGCAGGATGGAGGCAGGAACCATCCTCTGCTTGGGAAAGGCACAATGATTAGCTGGGTACTTTCTAGGTATTAGCATTCACAGGGACGGAAGAGGTCATTGTAAGCGTGTGTATAGCCTATCTAAGCATATGTGTAAACATATATAAGACTGGGTGAGACTATAACCTTTTACAAAGCCACACTTGACTTTCAGCAGAATTAAAAACTCACAGAAATCCATGGTTTGCTTCTCTATCTCTGCTATTTAATAATACTTTACTCCTCTAGTACGCCATTGTTCAGGCACTATTTCGTCTCCTTTATCTTTTTTAGCAGTTCAGATTTACCTGAATTTATTATGTCTCCCAGGGACTAGTCTATTAAATTTCTTCCACACATAAATAAAAGATTTATTTCAAGCTAAGAAAATCACAGTATGGAGTTTAATTTTGAACAGAAACATAATTTTATAATTACAGGATAATACTCTTCTACTCACCCACCCCACACAGTTATCTTTTAGTATCCATGGGGATGGCTACAAGATCATCCAAAATCTCAAATCTCACAGATGCTCCATTCCCTTTTAAATTTAGCACAGCATTTTCATATAACCCTTGTACACCTTTTCATGGAAATGTTTATTTTTAAAGACTGAACTCTCACTATATCGCATAGGCAAGCTCCAAATCCTGATCTTAAACCATCTTCCTGCCTGAACCCCCTAGGCAATTGCAACTAAAGGCATGTACCACCATGTAAACGGATGCTTCCTCTCTCAACCACCCAGTACCAAATAACCGACTCAGAGGCTGAGTATGCATTATAAATGCTTGGCCGGTAGCTCAGGTTTATTACTAACTAGCTCTTACAACTTAAATCAACCCATTTCTATTAACCTATGTATTGCCACGCAGCTCGTGGCTTTACCTGTCTTTTAGCACGTCTTGCTTTCTGGGAAGCTGGCTTCTCTCTGACTTCATCCTTCTTCCCACCAGCATTTTCAGTTTGGCTTTCCCACTTAGTTTTATTCTACCTTGCTATAGGCCAATCAGCTTTTTTTTTTTTAAAACTAACCAATGACACACACACACACACACATATATGAAAAATATATATTCACAGCATACAGAAGGATTATTCCACAACACCACCATACCTGACACATCCTTCATATATTTTAAATCTCTGGATTGCTTATGGTATCTAAGGTGATACAAATGTTCTATTACTAGTTGTAAGATTTTGTGACTTAGGAAATATCAATAAAATGTTTTCTATAAATAAGAAACTGTGGATGTGAAGGCATGATGTCTCAAAGTATAACACGTATAACAAGGTGCCATTTTTCAAGTTTAAAATACTAATTTCCATTGAAGGGAAAAATTTTGTTGATAGCTCTCTTTTAGTTTCCTCTTTGTTTATTTTGTTATTCTGCAAAATACTACACATTTAATATTCTTGAATAAAAAGCAGAGTAATAATGCTTCAAAATGGGGCAGAACAGATACCAAATCTCCATGTAGGACTTCTGGCACATAGCTGTAGTCTTAGAACTTTGGAAGCACACAGGTAGGGAGGCTGTGAACGAGTAGATGGCATGAACTAAATGACAAGACTCCGAGTTAACAAAATAAAAAAGCAAGATTCTACATTGGCAAATAAACTCGTTCCAATACTCAGGACCTTTCTTATGGACAATGTCTTATGGTAGAATCCATTACTTGTCTATCACAGCTAGAGTGCTGAGATCAGTGATCAGAAACTAAACCTTCAATTTCTACTCAAAACCACAACCATGCCGGGCGGTGGTGGCGCACGCCTTTAATCCCAGCACTCGGGAGGCAGAGGCAGGCCGATCTCTGTGAGTTCGAGGCCAGCCTGGTCTACAAGAGCTAGTTCCAGGACAGGAACCAAAAGCTACGGAGAAACCCTGTCTCGAAAAAAAAAAAAAAAAAAAAAAAAAAAACCACAAGCAGCCAAGGCACAGATTTCATTGAAAAATCGCAGCAACAACAAAACACCACCACCACAACAAAGCCAAAAATAAATTGCAGCATTCATTTTTAAAGGAAACTAAGAGACATAGCTTCTTCACATAATTCATATAATAGCAAAACAATTACAACACTGAAAATCAAAAAATTGCCTACTGGTTTCCAATCATTGTATGTCTCTCTCACCTTTAAAGTAAAATGGTTGGAAAAGGTAGCATGAAAATCATGATGTATGATGCTAGTTGATTTGGGCCATCATTTCTCAAGATACGACCCAAAAATCATCTGCACCTTCTATTGACATTACATTTTATGTTTCTGGGCCTCCTCATAGACCTACTCATAGGATCAGAGAAAAGACATCTCTTTCTCTCTGTGTATGAATGTGCATATGTGTGAATATATGTCACATATATAAAATTATGTTTATTTCTGTTCTTCAATTAGCATAGTTAAAGTTTGTGAACCTCTAATTTAAGAATTTCAACATTTCATATGCCATTTAACTTTTCTCTTGATATATTTTCTTCCTGTGTTCATTTTTAATGAAACCAAAAATACAAAGTAGGAATATATATATATATATATATATGTATATGTACATATATATTCATATGTCAGAGACTTTATACGAATATATAATATATATACACAATAGAAACTTTATAAAAATTTATTGCAAGCTATCTGAGATTTTTCAAAATGTTTTTGTCCATACTTAACATGCAATCACAATTTTTCTTGTTTTGGGGGTGGAGGGGTGATGGGGGATAGAATCCTGGCAATACGTCACTATTTATTTAATTTTGAAGGCTTTAAACATTGGATGAGTTTATTTTCTCAGAAGGGCTTCACAATGTATAATTGCTAACCTTTACCCAACCTGTACCTGCCTATCAATTTGGTCATAAAGTAAGCTTTAAATGCATCATTTTATTAGCAGACCCACAGAATCCTGACAACACCTGTTTATTGACTCCCAGATGTTCTTCTCATTGTCTTGATGCTCTCTCAGGGTGAGAATCTGTCCTGGAAATTTCAGCTTTTAAGATGAACATTGCAGCACCTTTAGGATTTGCCTTAGAATTAATTGAGAAAAGTTTCATAAATTTTTTTTTTACTTATTTATTTATTTTTATTCTTTTTTAATTAAAATTTCCACCTGCTCCCCATTTCCCATTTCCCTCCCCTCCTCCCAAATATTGCCCTCCCCCCACTTCCCTCCCCCTATCCCCACTCCTCTTCTCCTCCCCCCACTCCATTCCCCCTCCCTCTCGATACTGAAGAGCAGTCCAAATTCCCTGCCCTGCGGGAAGACCAAGGTCCTTCTATCTACGTCCAGAAAGGTGAGCGTCCAAACAGGCTAAGCTCCCACAAAGCCAGTTCATGTATTAGGATCGAAACCTAGTGCCATTGTCCTTGGCTTCTCATCAGTCTTCATTGACCGCCATGCTCAGAGAGTCCGGAATCAACCCATGCTTATTCAGTCCCAGACCAGCTGGCCTTGGTGGGCTCCCAATAAATCAGTTCCACTGTCACAGTGGGTGGGTGCATCCCTCGTGGTCCTGATTTTTTGCTCATGTTCTCCCTCCTTCTGCTCCTCATTTGGACCTTAAGAGCTCAGACCGTTGCTCCAAATTTATCATGGCCTCAGCTACTAGTCCTTGAAACAGGTTATTCACTGAGTTCAGTTCTTCTATAGTGCGTAGAGAAATGTGCCAAATAATAACAGATAATTTCATTTCTTCCTAATTCCCTGATGCCTCTAACATGTCTTCTCAGAACAGTATTGACATTGTCATTGGTGAAACAAATCTCTGGCGTGAGAAGATAGGGGTTCCCAACCCCTTCAGTCTTGCAGTGGGAGTGGAGAAAGAGGTTTTGGTTGCCAAACAGGCCACGATGCCGCCTCCACCAGCAGAGGAATGAGGCGGGTAATTGAGAAACAGGTCAATGTGGAATACAAGCTTAAAAAGAGATGAAGCCCACCTGTGAGAATGTCATAGCAACAGGTAAGAGTCTGTGAATACTTTTAAATCTAGGAGCCCAAACTCTAGTTGTGACCCGTCAAATGAAGATGATCAACAAGTGACATATGAATGTTTGTTCTAGAAAATTCTTGGCACTCATTCTAATCCTTGGCTCTGGCTGAGAAGCTATTACAGAAAATATCAGACAAATATCTTAATGACTGAGATTTGGAGAATGGTGTGGGGAGTTCTTCTGTATATGTGTTGCTTTTACTGGTTAATGAAGAAAGCTGCTTTGGCCTATGGCAGGGTGAAATAGAGTAAGTTGGGAATTCTAAGCAGATAGAGAAAGAAAGAACGTGGAGTTAGGGAGATGCCATGTAGCTGCCAAAGGAGACAGACACCCCAGGACCTTGCTGGTAAACCATGAGCTTCATGGTAACCCATAGAATAATAGAAATGGATTAATTTAAGGTATAAGAACTAGCTAGAAATACGCTTAACCTATTGGCCACACAGTATTGTAATTAATATAGTTTCTGTGTGGTTATTTTGGGTCTGATGGCCAAGAATAAACAAGCAGGCTTTGCCTACAGGAGAAAAATCATTGGAAATTTGGCAGGCACTTAATTATTGGAATTTGGAACACAAGAATGGTCTTTGGCTAGACATGGCTCCAAGTGTAAAATGCTTACAGCACAAATTCAAGGACTCCAACACAAGTCCCTCAAATCTATGTTAAACCAGTGTGTTGTAGCACACATCTGCAAACCTAGTGCTCCAATAGCAAGGTGGGAGGTGGGGGCAGGAGAATCCACAAAGCTCTGTGGGCCAGTTAGCCTGGTGTATGCTCACACAAGGACAATAGAGAGACCCAGCCTCAAACAAGGTGGAACAGAGGACCCACACCTGAAGTTGTTCACTGACCTCCATACTTCACTGTGGCATACATGCTTGCCCCTCAACACCCTCACAGAAGAAACAGCTTTGAATAAAAAAAAAAAAAAAGACTAACAATTGGTGAAAAAAGAGGCCAGGGATTTGAAGGAGAGTGGGGACAGGTATCTGGGGGTAGTTTGAGGGAGAAAAAGGAAGGGAGATATGTTGCAATTAAATTATAACCTCAAAAAAAATCTTTCAAAAAAAGGAGCAAAGAATTGAAACGAGATTTTTAAAAGCCAAATAGTAAGACTGCATTGCTATTGTGAAATAAATATATACTCTCCCTTGCAAATCTTGGTTTAGATATCAAGATAGATTTGAGCTTCAGACATAGAATAAATGGCCTTTAATCCAGGATTTGGAGAAGACTTGAGTATCATCTGTGCTTCCATAAAGATGATTTCAATAGGCTCATTTCCTGCAAGTCTCATTTCAGTACAGAAAATGCATTCCCCGGCCGGGCGATGGTGGCGCACGCCTTTAATCCCAGCACTCGGGAGGCAGAGGCAGGTGGATCTCTGTGAGTTCGAGACCAGCCTGGTCTACAGAGCTAGTTCCAGGACAGGCTCCAAAGCTACAGAGAAACCCTGCCTCGAAAAACCAAAAAAAAAAAAAAAAAAAAAAGCATTCCCCTTGATCCTGGAAAATCAGATGGCTGCAGTGAGCAGAAGGGAAAAGATAGGCAGGTTTTCAGTTCAGAGCCTTTGCTTGAGAAATATTCTTGCTTTAATTTATTTTGCATCAACATATAGGAATTCAAAGAGAACAAAGCCACTGACAGCAGCTCTTACATCACCCACCACAGCTCATTCACAGATCCTGGTTCACACCCAACTTCATGCTGTAAACTCTGTACAGTTGACTATAAATGGGCCAATGATCAGCAAATGCCTACTGGTTCAATATTTAGACAAGTGAACCCAAAATAACTGCCTGTGAATTTGCCAGTGTTTATAGTAACTGCAGAAGTAAAGTGCTCAAAATTGGTTATTATAACTTTCAGCAGTTTGTTTTCTCATTAAATATAATGTATTTCCATTGCAAAATGGAGTGAAATTTCTTTGTCTTGCTCTGGTGTTTAGTTTTGATATCAGCTGCCAACTTGTTGGCTGTTTCTCAACCAACCCACTAAAATTGCAAGCGTTTAGTTTTTACATACTCATTATAATAGGCCTGACCATGCACAGTATTTACACATTTGTATGATGTGTGCAAATATTTCAACAGGCCTTCTCTTTCCCTTGTGGAAATGTGTATTTCCAATTTTCATTAGTGAACATTAAGGAATCATAGGCATTGTACCTAGCTTGCTAGTTCAATATTTACTTCATAGTGCTTTTGGAGTGAATAGCATTTTCACAGATGTGTGACTCCAAGTAGTGTCAATGCAACATCACTGGATCCAAGGTACCAGTCGTGAGTATTTTGTTCAGGAGGTAAAATTAGAGTAGTGGAAGAAGGGAATATATTGTTTTATCTGTTCATTTCATCACCTATATTTGCAGGGAGTACCTGTTCATAAATAATTTGATAAAAAGAGAGCAGGAGGGCAAGGCTGAATGGCCTTAAGTTATGCTCTCTGTTGGCATCATTTTTCTGAAGGAAAGGCAGAGGTCTAGCTATCCCTTGGCGACTAAACTAAAGGTCACTAGTAAAACACAGAAAGGTACTGTAATTTGTACAGGCCTGTCGTCTTCGGCTATGATTGATAAGGGGGAAAAGAACAAGCCCCAAAGGAGAGGCTAGAATTGAATTAATGTGTTTTTATACCCTTCAAATATTTGAATATTGGTTCTCTATCATGTGTATATCCAGTCACTTCATAAAGATTAAAACTTCAACTGTAGGCCTTGAATAACTTGCCAAATATTTGGCTACAAACAATAGGAGAAACTGTTGTAACAAGGCTTCAAAAGCAAAACAACAGAAACAAACAAAAAAGAAAAAAAAAACACAGCCTAGGTGTGGAATCCGAACAACACGTTTTACTTTGGATTTACCTAGTTAAAAATTGCTTAGTCACATGTGTTTTAAAAGAACCAGTGGCCAAAAGTACACGGTGAAATACTGATAATCTCTTTGTCCTCTTTTCCGGTCCTGACAGTGTGAGCTTTGTGTGTAACTTTCAGACTTTTACAGGGCAGGAATGTCAAACAGAAATTTTTTGTGGTGGTAGAAATGATCTAATGGTACCCAGTCTGGAGCTGTATGTGAATATTGAGCTCTGAACATGTGGCTAATGTGACTGAGGAGATTCATTTAAAATAAAAACTTGGTGCATTCATCATTTATCTAGATTTTAATTTTAACTTATAAACTGACAAATTGTACTTGTATATGTTCACGTGGTATAAAGTAATCCTGTGATTTATGACTAGTATTTGGTTTTAATTATGGTAAATGTAATTACCCATATGTGCCTTTTAGTTATCATACTGTGGGCCACACACTGCCTAGAGTCTCATATACACGTACTTAAAAGTCTCTGTCTGTTGTATAAAATTGGAAGCATAGTATACAACTTTTCTAGAACTTGTTTGTTGCTTTTCCACTTAAAGACTTTAATCCAATTCACTATTTTTACATATGATTATATAAATGTACTATCAAACATAGGTGCGTACTAATTCCAATAATGACCAATAGGTTTCTATGTAAATCTATCCAAACGTTGTAAAATTGTTCATTCTGGGATTTCTGAGTGATGTCACTTTAAGAAATCGAAAGATAGGGTGGAGAGACGCTGAAGTGATTGCCCAGCAATTAAGGGTACTCGCTGCTCTTGCAGAAGTCCTGGGTTCAATTCCCAATACCTACAGGGTGTCTCACACCTGTTATCACTCTACATCCAGAGAATCTGATGCCCTCTTCCGACCTTCACAGGTTCTTGTAAACAAAATACCCATACACATCGAATAAAAATAAATAAATCTTTAAAAAAAAGAACCCAAAGATGCCTTTAGAAGTATTTCAAATAAAAGAATACCATCCCACGCTAAAAGCATGAATCATATTACCACCAAGAACCTTTCATGGGTGTGTCCAGACAAGAACCGACAATCTGATTAATGTCCATGAACCTGTCCTACTTCTATGCCGGGAATTTGGCAGATTTGGCAGATAATCTATTTATATAATCATATGTAAATTAGTGTTCTTGGAGAAGGTTCTATTTGTGGTAGACCATGATCAATGTAGAAGCACGTAACTGGACAAAGGGCTGAGAAGAAGTAGTTGCCAAGTGCTCAGCCCTAAATGAGACATCAACATCTCCTCTCCAAGGCCCGAGGAACTGGCAGAATCGTGAAAGACTGATGTTGTAACTTCTTGAAATGCTTGGATAAATATCGTTTATGCCTGGAGCTTTCTTTGGGAGGTATTCTAAATTAATAGATGTGCATACAAATTTCTCTTCTCTTGTATCTTTTATAAATTGAATTTTCAAAGAATTTACCCATGAAATCCTGATTTTAAATCTATTTCGAAACAGAATATTTTGTTCCTAAGTTAATTTTTGTGTTTGAGATATTCCTGCATAAATGTAATGTATTTTGAATGAATCCATTCCCGCAATGCGCCCTTCATCCAGTTCCTTCCCCACCCCCCAATCACTTTTGCTTCCCAACTTCACACTTTGACTTTGTTTTGCCTGTAGGCATGGGTGTAGAGCCATCTGCTGAGCATGTGCAACCTCTCTAGGAACACATCCCAGAAGAAAACTGGCCCTTGCTCCCCAGTAACTACCAATTGCCAGTAGCTCCCCACCTATGAGTGGGGCTTCATGAACCCTTCCTACTTCTTTGCTGGGAGTTTGGCAGATTTGATCTTGCACAGGCTTTGAAGATTTGGCACAACCTTTGTGGTTTCATGTGTGATGTCATTCTCATGTCCCGCGAATCTTATTCATTGAAGATGCCCACTACCTCTGGCTCTTACACTTTTTCTGACATCTTAGATTTACTTCTTTGGTTTTCCTCTTTAATTTTTGAGACTATAATTTCATCATTCATTCTCTCCCCTTTATCCCTATAAACCTTCCCATATGCAGTTCCCATTGTCCTTCCAATTCACAGCCTCTTTTTCCACTAATTATTATTATATGCGGATATGTAGCTATAGATACAGTTTAGTCCCTATAATGTGACTAGTATGCTTGTTCTCAGGACTGATCTTTTGGCACTGGACGAACAATTGATGTGCTCTCCTTGAGGAAGACGACCTGTTCTGCTCTCAGCTTTATTGCCACCTTTTTGATGATAATCCCTGGTCTGGGGGGTGGGGAGGGCGTGCTACAGATGTCCCATTTAGAGTTGATCACTTTATAGTCTCTTATACTTTACATGTTGAGCAACCATGGGTCTCTGTATTCAGCCCCATATACTTGAGAAAAAGAAGCTTCTCGGATGAGGGTATAAAGACAGAAACTGGGGTAGAGGAGCAGTTTATCACTATGTCCAGTCAGTAAATAATAGTATCATATTTTCCACTATGACAAAGGACTCTGTGGACATTTGGATTGGTTAATCATACTAGGCATTACTTCCCTCTTGGAGAGCAGGCCTCAACTTCAAGCAGAAAGTTGTTGATTATACCAATAACATTCATGCCATCATTGTACCAGTGGGTATATCTTGTCAAGCCAGCCATGCTTGTGGCACATAAGGTTCATAACTGAGTAAGACTATGATTGCTTCTCTCTTCTGGTGCATCCAGAGAGATTTCTAGCACTTTGAAAGCTAATTAGTAAGGATGAAATGCCAGCTTGGTTTCCCCACGTTCTGTAAGTCAAGTATGTGTTATCTTCAACAATACCATCTTCCCACCAAGTTTTGTAGGCTATTCTATGAAACTCCACTGATCAACAGCTCAGAGAGTGGTATCCCATACTCAGCATGGGATTTCTTTTTTTTTTTTTTTTTTTTTTTTTTTTTTTTTTTTTTTTGGTTTTTTGAGACAGGGTTTCTCTGTAGTTTTGGTGCCTGTCCGGAACTAGCTCTTGTAGACCAGGCTGGTCTCAAACTCACAGAGATCCGCCTGCCTCTGCCTCCCAAGTGCTGGGATTAAAGGCGTGCGCCACCACCGCCAGGCAGCATGGGATTTCTTGTTTGATAGTCTATGCTATCTGGGAGAGGCATTGTCCTTTTTATAGGGTAACTCCATTTTAACCACTTTCATATACTTATGTTTGCATATTTTAGGAAGCTTCGACAATAGTAGGTTTCCAAATGGCTTTTAAGGCTATATTGAACAAGAGTAGGTGGTAGACATACTTGGTCTTGGTCCTGATTTTAGTGGAAATTGTTTAAGTTTTTCTCCATTTAGCATGAAGTTGGCTATGGGATTGTTGTGTATTGCCTTTATTATGTTGAGGTATATCTTCTAATTTTCTTGAAATCTTAATTCTTATATGAGGTGTAGCAACACAGAGATTTTACCCTCCAAATTACAGGCCTTTTCTAAGTCTTTTTTTCTTTTAAAATTTAGAATATTATAAGCTCACATTTTTATTTCTTTAGATTTACTAGCTGGTAAAATTCTATTTATTTTTTTCTCCATTGTAATAGGAAGCGGCAGGGCTGCGTCCCCAGCACCCAGCCGCCCGCATGGCTACCTTATGCCCCGAAATAATTACACGGAAACTGTATTCTTTTAATCACTGCCTGGCCCATTAGTTTTGGCCTCTTATTGGCTAGCTCTTACATATTGATCTAACCCATTTCTAATATTCTGTGTAGCCCCACGAGCTGGCTTACCAGGGAAGATCTTAACCTGCGTCTGTCTGGAATGAGGGAATCATGGCGACTCCTCACTCGGCTTCTTTCTCCCAACATTTTGTCTGTTTACTCCACCCACCTAAGGGCTGGCCTATAAATGGGCCAAGGCAGTTCCTTTATTACTTAACCAATGAAACAACAGATAGAAAGATGACCCACCTCCATCACATTTTTATTTCTTTAGATTTACTAGCTGGTAAAATTCTATTTATTTTTTTCTCCATTGTTTTCTTCGTTTCTCACTCCTACCCTTTACGTAGTTTGGAGTTTTGAGTGAAAACACATGCACACACACACACACATACACACACCAAAAAGTTAGCAAAAGTCCAAAGAAAAGTGAGGGATGAATATTGTTCTCACTTCCCTTTAATTCCCCCCCCCCCCCCGGAATATTGATCTTTCAAGTTTTAATTGCTTTAGCTTTCTTAAGCTCCAAATTTGGCCTCATTTGGATTCGCGACACCATATATCAACTGTCAAAGACTCTGACATCTCAAGTGAACTACTTAAGACTGATAAGATCTACTTCCAACCTGATATTCTAGAAGTTTCATAATCTAAAAATAACCAACCCACAAACGTGGTCATGATGATTAAGCAGTTTATTTTGTAACCAGTCTACAAAACCTAGAGTTCAGAAACTTCCTATCTCAGTTATTGGGGGACTGAAATCACAACAGAAAACAAGGTGACTACTTTATTATGGGACATCATAATATGTGTCTACGCCTCATGATCCCTTTACCCAAATCAAGCAATGTTTAGAAAGGAAATCATTTTCCATGGAAGTACAACGAGGTTCAGAGTTCCTGTATTGATTTTCTGCATATTATTATATATTTATGTTTTACATATTATAGTTTACAGTAATATGTTTGTCATTTAAATGTTTTTGAAATTTATTTAGTTTTTTGTACATATATTGACATGAAAGACCCTTCTTATTTGGGGAAGGTTGAGTAGAAATTGGACGTCTGTTTCTCTATTTGGTCATCTTTGAATATCTATACATGGTATACTTCATTAGTATCATTCTTCTGTCTGTGTGTGTGTATGTGTGTGTGTGTATGTGTGTGTGTGTATGTGTGTGTGTGTCCATGTGCATAAGCGTGCAAGCCTGTGTAGAGGTCAGAGACTGATGTGAAATGTCTTCCTTAGTTGTTCTCTGGTTTGTTTATTGAAACAGTGTTTCTGGCTGAAAATGGGGCTCACCAATTGACCAAATAGACGGCCTGAGAGTAAACCACAGAAATCCTTTCATCCTTGTTTTGTCAACACTGAGATCACAGGTGTGTGCCAACATGCCAGGCTTTTCACATAAGAGCTGGGAATGTAAATTCAGGTTTATCTGCTTATATGGCAAGCACTTTAATGACTGAGCTATGCCTCAGGCCTGATTGTGATTTTTGAATGTTTGTCATCTTCACTGATATGTGTAGTTGGATCTCTTTCTTTTCTATTTCCTTTTTCACTTCCTACTTTCCTTCCTTTCTTCCTTTCTTCTCTTTCTTTTCTTTTTTCCACCTCATTGCTCTTTATGGGGCCTGTAGTTGGAGGCTGCTTGTCCGTCCCTAGCTGTCTAGACTCGAAATACTCACATTTAACTAATACTGTATTAGTTAAATTTAACTAATGCAGTATTAGTTAAATCACTGCTTGGCCTATTAGCTCTAGCTTCTTATTAGCTAGCTCTTACGTCTTAATTTAACCCATTTCTACTAATCTGTGTATCACCACATGGCTGTGGCTTATCTGGATGGTTCCGTCCAGCAGCGTCTGTCTTCAACGAGGCTACATGGCTTCTCCCTGACTCCATCTTCTTTCTACCAGCATCCAATTTAATTTTCCCCACCTAGCTCTGTTCTGCCCTATTAAAGGCCCCAAACAGTTTCTTTATTCATTAACCAATAAAAGCAATACATATACAGAAGGATTTTCCATACCAGGCACCTGCGCCTCGGCTCCCAGATAAATACATGGAGGTTTATTCTTTCTTATGAATGCCTGAACCTAGGCTGGCTTGTTTCTAGCCAGATTTTCTTAATTTAAATTATCCCATCTACCCTTTTCCTCTGGGCTTTTATCTTTCTTTGTTTTATATACCTTTCTTTACTTCTTATTCTGTGGCTTGCTGTGTAGCTGGGTGGCTGCTGCTGATGTCTTCCTCTCCTCCACTTTTTTCTTGCTTCTCAATCTCTTTTTCTCCTCCTTCTTGGTCTCTCTGCCTGGCAGCCCTGCCTATCCTTCCTCCTGCTTAGCTACCTGCTATTAAGCTCTATATTAGACCTTAGACCAATCAGGTGTTTTAGATAGGAAAAGTAATACAACTTCACAGAGTTAGACAAATGCAATATAAAAGAATGCAACACATCTTTGCATCATTAAACAAATGCTCCACAGCATAAAGGAAAGTAACACATTTTAATCATTATTCCACAACAGATAAGTAGCTCTTTGAATGCAGGGACTGTGTCTGCTCTCTTGTCTGGATTATTTCGAGTGCTGGGGCAATACCTTACTAATTAGTGCTACAGCCAATGTATACCTAATCCATCTGTTGATGCATGGAACTTTCCATGAACATACTACTGAATAAATACATTCTTCAAATTAGTATTAAGGTAGTATTTGGAACTTCAAGCCACTTCTTCATTTTTCTAAAACTTGTTAAATTATATTGCTCAGAATCATGCTGTTTATCACAGCATCTTCACTGTAAGACTGTCCTAGGGATTAAATCTGATTGGTGAACACTGAGCAGGAGCCTTGCAATCTGGTCAGTCCCTAATTATTATATGTTACAGTGCTCCGGTAGCACTGCAGTAATAACATATAACCTGTCTATAATAATCCAATATAAATATTACATATCAATTTAAATAATCGGAAAGAAAAGCTAAAATGTTCCTGCTGCCTTTTTTTTTTCTATTTATTAGTGGGAATGTAGGGCTTCCCCTCCTTGCAATTTCCTTACAGTATCTAATTTGTATGGAAAGTCAAAATAGAAGCCGATTCAAATAATCTCTAAACGCAAGTGGCAATGCAGCTTCACAGTATGAAAAGGTAGAGAAAGAGGAAGGCGAGCTGATAAAGCCATTTGCTACAGCACTTAGCACACAGAAAATGAATTGCTGTCTCGGAAGAAAATGTTGTCAGGAAGCCACCTGCCGTACCTTTTCCTGTGTTAGGTCTTCATGCTGGGAAGCAGTCAACATTCCCCTCCGTGAGGAATTCTAACAACCTGTCCGGACAGTTTTAGATTTAATAGTAGAAGACGCAGTCTTGTGGGAGGGAGGTAAACTATGAGCAGGGTAGGAGGAAATTTCCTTTCCAGTTGAGAAGAAACAGGAGGCATCAACACGCGAACATTCGTCAGGGCAAAAGAAAACAGTACCTGGATGTTTGGGGATTCCTTGGGCACTGGTCTGTGAGGAGGAGGTGCGGACACTGATGCCAGACAGACGTGGCTATGGTTTTTGCCAGGCACAGGAAGAGTTGCATAATTCTAGGTTCTTAAAGCTAACTCCCTTCTCTACAGCTTAATTTCTAAAACTGAAAAGTTATTATGCTCTCTAAGAGATGCTTCTTTAAAAAAAAAGAGAAAGAAATTAAAATCACTCCGCAACTAAAACTCCGTGGTTGTGTTATGTAATTTTTATGAGCTTCTAAAATATTTATTCATCTGTGCTTGCCTAATTCTTTTTAACATTCCATCCCTTAGAAACCACGCTTTCTCCAACTGCTTCGACCTCTACACGTGATTTAACTGGAAATGGAGGTGCTGAAACTCAAATTGCCCCTCCCTATTTCACAGTACTTTTCTTGTAAGCAACCACTAATTGAACAATATGGTTTATGCATTTCATTAAAACCTTTCAATAAATTGACTTATATTCTTCATAAATTAAGGTGGTAGATTATGCTACTATTTTTCTTATTAAATTAAAAAAATATTAAAATAAACTAAAATGCAAGAAAGACAAGAAGTTTGCTCAGTGTCACAGGCAGGGAGTGGTAAATTTGAATGTGTGGATACAAAGGACAAACTACAAGTTTGTACAAAGTCAGCTCTAAACTCCATGTTTAGAACCATTCTCTTAGCTTTGTGTAAACAGCATCAAAATAGAAGGGAGAACTCTTGTACACATATGTAAATGTGTGAGTCCTCTTGTATACTTCAGACATTTTTTTAAAGCATAAATTTCCATAGTAAGAATGAGGTCTCTGGTCTTTTAAAAATAAGAGATGCGGGGCATGGAGGTGGGTACTTTTTTTTTTCAAACAAATTTTATATTTTTAATGTTTTCTGATGACTTTGGTAGTGGTCTCCAGGTAAGTACCAAAGTGGCAAAGTATACAGAAAGCTTGACAAAGCAATTAAAAATACCTTCAGGAGAGCTGAAAGCATACCTCCTGACTGAAGGCTTACCAGTTGTCCTGTAAGAGTGGACTTGGCAAGGGTTAGCAAAAATAATTTGTGTTTTGTCTTTTTGTGCCTGTATTCTTGGGATTGTCTGAAAGAGTTTGTGCATACACACACACACACACCACTGAAATGAAATTAACCAATATATAAATGAAGCCGAGGTGTTTTACATTGCTCTTTCCTGGAATAAAATAAATATAAGTGATCTTTTGTTTCTTACTATCCACTAATATTTCATGTATACATGAAAAATAAAATATAAAATTTTGAAAATATCCAACTACTTTTGGATAGGTGGCTATAACATTGTGACTACCATTGTAAATGGCATTAAATGCTGTTTGTATAATCTATATTTCTCAGAGAGGTGTAAATCATGCTGAGCAATTTGTGGCAGGAAAATGGGATATCTTTAGTGTGGCTCTGTTTTAACTGGTGCAGTGACTGCTACATTTTCTAAAAAGCCTTCCTGAAGCTCTGTCCTGTGTTAAACACAAGCTACAGCAACCTGTGTTATATAAATGAGGTCACAGTTATATAATACTCTTTTATTTCTTAACAGAGTAGAACATCCTAATCGTACAGGCAGATCTTCTAAGGAAATACAAGTCTGTACAGAAAGTTAAAAATTGACAACACTAAAATAATTTACAGGAAAATAAAGATATCTGAGTCATTAGTCTTTTTTACTACCTTTAAAACTTAACATAGTATTCACTGTTCAAGATTAAACCATGTATTATTAACATTAAAAAATAAGTACTTTAATATGTACTTATTACCATGGTTACGTGTATATGTCCATTTGTGTGCGTGTATTCAGTACCTTATTGGCACAACTCGATTGTATTGTTTATTTATCACCAAGGCCCCAGTTCTCCATTCTGATGACGCAAAAATATTGTTCTATCCAAATGAGTCACTTGATTTGGTAATTTGTGTGGGTAAAGATGAACCCAAGTTATTTTGGGGTAAAGAAAACTGCAATCCCTCTGTCAGTGCAAATTATAATGTATATGTATATATAACAATAGAAAGAACGGGAACTTCACTTTGACACTTATACCTTCAAAACGTGTACACACACACACACACACACACACACACTAGCTGTCAGATGGTTTGCCTTGGACCTTGGTTCCTTCATCCAAAGAGGAGGGGGAATCTCTACAAGACAATTATGGTATAAAAATGAATGTAACTAGCTCCAGGAAGGAATGACTGCTACTGGTGCTGCTGTTGATGGTAGGAAAAGCTAATGATTATGACCTATGTGCCAGGTACAAATAAAATACCAAGTGCTTTACATACTTCTTAATTTTTCTAACAACTCATTAAGCAGTTTTTGCTATCCCCAATTTTCAAAAGGAGAATGATTACCAGGGAATATTTTTAGCAGAGTAGCTGGTATTATGTATAAGTAGTTCCATATGAGATTTCTAATAATATATTTTTTACTTTTGATATTTGAATACAAGCATGTCATTTTTCTCCCTTTCATTTTCTCCTTCCTGTTCAGACATCCTTACTATTATTATATCCTTTTCTGTCCTTCTATATTTTCCCACAGACCTCCCTAATTAAAGCCCCTTCTCTTTTTTTCCTATTTCCTTCTTCAAATCACTTATATCCTGGCATCCCTTTCTCTATTGCTCTCATGTATCTCCCATGGTTTTCTTTTCCTTTCCTGTTTTCTGCAGTTAGCTCAGGTTATGTGTTCAGATCTGAAGATTTGGAGCTATGGTTCACAAATAAGAGGGAACGTGAGATGTGTATTTTAGCTGGGTCTGGGTTTCCTCACCCAGTATCATCTTCTCTAGTTCTATCCATTTACTTGCAGATAGCATCCCAGAATATGTATATACCCCATTTTCCTCATTTCTTTGTCAATTGAAGCACATTTAGGTTGTTTCCATTTCCTAGCTATTGTGAATAGAGCAGCAGTAAACATGGATGAACAAGTTTCTGTGAAGTAAGATGTTGAGTCCTTTGGGCATATGCTCAGGACTCATATAACTCGGTCATATGGTAGAGTTACTCTAAGATTTTGGAGGGTTCTCCACTTTGGCTTCCAGAGTTGCTGCACCAGTTCACTATACCAACAGCATGGAATGAAGGTTTACCTTCACCACATCCTCTCCATCATTTGTTGTCTGTTGTTTTGTTGGTATATGCCATTCTGACTGGGGTAAGATGAAATCTCAGAGTTCTATTGATTTGCATTTCCCTAATTTCTAGGGACAATAGACCCCTTTGAAACATTCTTCAGCTATGTTATTTATTTCTCTCTCTTTTTTGAGAATTCTATGTTCAGATCACTTTTTCTGAATGGGTCATTTTGATTTTGACTCTTAGCAACAAAGGTGTTTCAACCAATATTTTGAAGACACCAAAACTTAGGCTTTTCATTATCATCATTAAATAAAGGAATTTATGTGAGTTACACAGTGGCTATGAAAGAAAACGTGCTCAGCAGGAGTAGACGCTTCTATGCATGGCCATGCCTTTCCCAGGCAGTCATCCCACGGGAACACTTTAAGATACATGTCTACAAGTTCCTAGGTGATGCATGTCAAAACCACAGTTCCTTATACCTACTATCTTAAATTCTCTTCAAATAATTTCAATATGAAGAAGTCAATTGAGAAATCAACTCTTCAACCAAACTATACTATGCACTTGAACAGCTTAGTTCTATAAAGGTGAAGAGATTGTATAGCATTATTTGAGACAATTTAGAGAAAATGCCTCCGGGAAGTATTGGAACACATAGGCATCTGCAAAGCATCTGAAAAATACAGCCAGACCTAGTAGAAATTGCAGTGAACTAAATTCTGCTACAAAGGGCATCCAAGGACATAAAGGTTAGAGTTACAGAGGCAGATTAGATCAGTGACCCTGAAGCAGAGCCATTTTAACATTGTTTTAATTTTTGAAGGATAAATTTCAGATTATGAAGTACTTCAGAAGTCTACAGAAACTAAAAGAAATGACAAGAAAACATGGACATCATTTGAGGTCATTAGAGTCTTACCGGAAATTTGGCAAAAGTATAGCCATTATAATCTAATGAATAAACATACTTAATGATTATCAGCCTATTAAAAATATCTTATAGATTTAGTGAGAACTACAAAAGCAAATCAGAATTTTGACTTCTTTTATTCTCAAGGCTGCCAAAAGTTAAAAACACTGCCTCGTTCCAAAAATAAATTCAAATTGTACTAGCATGCAGGATAGCAGCCGCTAAAATCATACTCTAAAGAGATAAATAAGAGAAAATTATTTTGTTACTGGCAATCAAACGTAAATCTTGTCTTTTCTCCAAAGGGAGCCGAGATCGTATCTAATTCCCCAGCTTTGAGGGAGCAGGAATAGCGCTAGCAAGGGGTCAGAGAGCAGCAAAACTGTTTCATTCAGATGACAGCGTCGTTCTTGGCCACTGGGGATCTGACAAAAAGGATTTGCCAGTAAGTAAGAGGAAATGCTCTTGTAGAGATTTCATGGCATTAATTACCACAGATCATAGATTGTAAGGTGACTATTTCTTCTTTATATTTTTCAAGTATTCTAAATTCTAATGTGCATATTTTCAAAAACAAAAATAACCACTTATTAGTCTCTTTTATTTATAAACCAGTGAATCTTAAAGTCTTGATGCAAAAGAAGTAAGAATTTAAATTAATAAATATTAAGGAGCTTATCGAGAAATCTGTAGGCATCAGAGAGGAAAGAGAGAGTCTATATACATTGTTTCCTCTGGTGTCACTGTTAGTGTTAGAGAGTGGTGTGGAGCTTTCTCAGAAGGGTAAAATTAAAACTATGATGTGATCCAACTTTATCATTCTTGGGCACATACCCAAAGGAGTCTGTCCTGCAGAGAGAGTTGTATATCCATGTTCATTGTTCCTCTTTTCACAATAACAGGGAAACAGAATCAGCCTAGACATCCATCAACAGAATATTGCATAATAGGGCTAGATGTGCACAATGGAATTTTATTCCATTATTTAAAAATACTGAATGTAGGCAAATGGATAGTTGTGTGAGGTTTTCTAGACCCCTAAGACAAAAAATGTATGTTCTCTCCCATATGCAAATTGTGTCTTCTAACTTTTATATATGCATACTAATGTAAAAGTGGGTCTGGGAAAAAGTCATGATATGAGGAAGGAGACCACGAGAAAGTGAAAACAAGTTTTAGGGAGTATCAGAGTATATGACATGCTGCAGTAGAAAGGGGACTTTCCTACTTAAGGTAAAAGTCATAGAAGTAGAGAGGAAGAGGTGGGCAAGAGGATCAGCCAAAGCAAAGCTGTATGGATCTATGTAAATACCATGGTGAAATCTCTTATTTTGTATGCTAATTAAAAAATAAATAAAAAAGCAACAAAACACTCATGGATATTTAGGAAGATATGAGAAATGATCGTTTTCAAAGCATTTTGTGGTGAGTAGAAACACAAGATTTGCTGAACTTAAGCCATAACTTTCACACACAGATTTCCATTGCTAAAACAAATGACCTGAGAATGGGTAATTGATAATGAAAATTAACTTATTTCTTTCTGTTTTGGATCCTAGGAAGTCTAAGAGAAGAAGCATCAGACTGTTCCCTATTGAGTGACTCACTTCTGAAAGGCATTTTGGACCCATCAGCCCTTTGAGGGGAGAAATATTAGATTCCCATATATCAGAAGGCAAAGTTCAAGAAATGTGTTAAGACTCATTTTAATATAACTTACTGTAATATAATAAGAAAGATGAGGGTAAAATGTGAGGACAGGTGTTATTGCCCTTGATGTGAAAAAATTCATTGACTCACAAATATTCCCTCATCTGTGAGTATCAATGTAACTATTCAAATTTCCAAAGATTTTCTAGAAATTAATGCATTAAGAAGCTTCACCGATGACACACTGGGTGCTAACTGACAACTCACTGTGAACTTGTTCCATTGAACTTGCCTTTTCTGCTGAGTAGTGACCCCGCTATTAGATTCTGTATGGCTACCGAGTTACAGTGCAAATCACGTATTATGAAGCAGCTCCACCCGGCCAAAAGCAGTTTGCTTAGAAAGTTAGTATTATTGCTGTCATAAACACCATGACATTAATTACTGCCTTCAAGTATTCAGTGTCCACAAGTTCCTTTCTAGGTTCTAAGGGCACTTCCAGACAAAACCCTTCATTCCATTTCGAGGAAGTTTCAGGCAGAGTACTTCAGATGTTCTCAAGTAGTGGAGCCAGAAAATTCCCTCTCCTGGGAGAAAGCCTCCTACTGCACTTGTCAAATTAAAACCCAGTTTGTGCAAAGGAAAGAGAGAGACACACACAGTGAGCTGGAGAACAGCCTAAGTTCAGTAAGTTTGTATGTAAGTGGGCTTAGATATCACACTAGTTACAGTTTCCAAAGATCCCCCTATCCCACCGCTGGAACTCAGAAGAAAATTATGTAATGACAATTAAATGAAACAAAGGAAAGCGATTTTAAAGAAATTTAAAACAGAAAGCATTTTAAAGAAATGTGTTCCAACCACCCATGGAGATACTCAATCAGCAGCACTAAGTGATATTTTTCCCATGATATGATATTCTCTTACATAGTGCATTCATGATGTGGGATTCCCCCCTCTGAGAGATGAATATGTTTTATTACCATTGGGTAATAGAGAAGTTGCTTTGGCCTATAGCAGGGCAGAATATAGCCAGGCTGGAAGAGATACAAAGAGAGAAAGGCAAAGTCAAAGCGATGCTATGAGGCTGTCGGAAGAGAAAGATGCCAGAACAGAGCCTTACCTGGTAAAACACAGCCTGGTGATACACAGATGAATAGAAATGGGTTAATTTAAATTGTAAGAGCTAGCTAGAAATACACATGAGTCATTGGCCAAACAGTGTTGTAATTAATAAAATTTCTGTGTGATTATTTGGGTCTGGGTGGCCAGGAAATGAAAGAGCGGTTCCTGCCTGCACATTCCCTTATTTAATGGCCACTAAGCATGTGACTGAGCTGTGATAAGCTTGCATATGTTATAAACAGTCTTAAGCTCCATCTCTATAAAAGTTCAAAAAAAAAAAAAACAACAAGTCAGGAGGCTGAACAAAGTAGTAACCATATATGGACCATTTTAGTTGATCTTTGTGTCAGCCATTATAACAACAAAAGCATTAGACAACATGTCAAGTCCTGCTTGAGGTGATGATCACTTTCCCTGAGAACCATATCTGAGAATCTATGGACCAGCCTTCCTCATGAATTGTCTGACTCTGCTCCTGTGCCCAATCAGTTTAGCTTATCTGGAAGTGAACAGGTCCCAATTCTTTTTGGAAATGTTATCCAGCCTTCAGAGTTCTGGAAGAAGAATAAACTGGTATGTACTACTTGCTATTAGAGAAACTTTCCAAGGAAGAGTGGAAACAATAGGATCAAAATATATTGCATGAAAAAATTAATAATGAAGTGACTTTCCTTTGGGACATAAGCCTGACAAGCAAGAGCATCTATCAAACACCCACTTTGCATCAGACATTCTGCTCACAAGAAGGGCTAAATCCTTCTAATTGTCTTGAAAGTCTAATAGTTTCCCACCATTATTACCCAGAAGTGTCATTTAATAGGTTCCTAAGTCCCATGTTGGCAGAAACAGCTGTATTTATCTTTTTAAAAATCTTCTAATGTCGAGCAGATCCTGGCTTTGCACAAAACAGAAAGTCAGCAAATAATCCTGATACCCTCTTTTCAAGTGTTCATTCAGACTTGACAAAGCATTAATGCTGAAAAGAATTTGCTGCCATTTTTTTAACTTGTGGCTAAGTGTTTGAAGTTATTGACTGTTAGCTGTCCTTGGAAGCTGAATTCTTTTGCTGGAGCCTAGCATTAAAAGGTGACTTGCAACTGGAAAGCTGGTCTTCCTGAATTTGTGATTTTGACAGTTGACAAAACTCATCCACTGAAGCACTAAGAAGCTGAATTATCTTCATGGATAGTAAAAGGGACAGAGAGAAAAACTTCCATCCCATTTTAAAGGACAAAGGGTCCTGAAATTCCCTAACATGGCTTTCAGGGCTCAAAATAATTGCATTCCGATTTCATCAAGCCTTGGACATGTGGTTTCTCTGTCCCTTTTTGATTTCTCCTTATCCTACTTAGTTATTGATGACAGTAAGAAGCAGTTTCATATGACAGCTAGACCAGACTAGATCCAGATACTGGGCCAACTATTATTCTAGACTGGAGATATTTTAAAATTTTTAACATATAAATCAATAGATGTAGAATGTCCTCCATAAGATGAAGCCATCTTGTCTAAACAGTAGAAGGTCTTGGAAAACCTTTCCCTAAGGAAGAGAGAATTCTGCTAGGAAACTGTCTTTATACTCTTTTTTTTTTTTAATTTTTCTGTGTTTCTTCCCTGGGTCTCCAGCCTGTTCATCTACTGCAAAAAATTTGGGCTTTCCTGTCTCCATAATTATATAAACCAAATCCTCAAATAAATCTCCATCATAAAATTGTGTGTGCATGTGTGTGTGTAAAATATTTATACTAGTTCTGTTTCTCCAGAGAACCTTGACTAATGAAGTCACCAATTTATGTCTCTAGCACTGAATTCAATGCTTCAAACACAGAGTAGATCAAATGAAAGTTGATTGCACTGAAATAACTTAAATCGATCTGACTTGCAGGAAAGAAAATATTTCAGATATATTTCAGGACTTTTCTCTTAAGAGCCCACACTGCTGAAGCTATTATATTCTGTGATTGATTTTTATTTGCCTTATGCTTCTTTTTTTTTGTTTTTTCTGGTCCAGTGAAGACAACTGAGGAAATGCAGGGCAAGGCAATTCCTGATCCATTAATATGTCAGCCTCTATTTGATGACAAAATTTACTTTATCAATCATGCCAATGCTGATCCAACGGTATTAAATAAAAACCAATAAGAATTTTAAATCTATCAGTTGGCGCTACTCTCCAGTCTTGGTGAGATTACTCTGGGTTCCCAAGCCAATAGAAAGATTCAGACAAGAAACATTTTCTCATATATCTCCAAACATCTTTATCCTAGTAACTTGAACTTCATTCTACAATTTGAAGCTACAAAGGTTTTAAGGCCCTGAACAGGTTCTTAATTATCCAGTGTGAAGAAAGAAATGCCTAGTAACACTTTTGTTTGCCGGTCAAGACTAACTTCTCACATAAAGAATACTGGTTATTAACTACCTATGGTTATAGCTGGATGGAGATGGAGAGATGGATATGGATAGATAGAGTTGGGTAGATGAATAAATGGAGATGGATAGATGGGTATGGGTAGATGGATATTGGTAGAAGAATATTGATTGAGACGTATAGATGGATATGGATATAGGAGATGGATAGATGGATATGGATAGATAAGTATGGGTAGATGGATATAGACAGATGGATATTCCTGGATGGATATTGGTAGATGAATATACGGAGATGGGTAGATGGATATTGAAGGATTGATGTGGATAGGTGGGTATGGGCAGATGGATATGCCTGGATGGATATGGGTAGATGGATATAGGTAGATGAATATGGATTCTGGTTAGAATTTAGGCTGTAGTAAAGATAACTGGAGATTCTAAGAGGGAGGCACCTGTCAAGTATTTGCACTGAAAAGAATATAAATTTTAAAATTGTCACTTTAAATGAGACTGATTTGTCTAGTTTTTTTTAAACTAACATTGGTAAAGTAGTAATCAAGATATTAGCAAATATACAAATATTGAAAGTATCAGAGAATAAGAGACAGAAGTAGAAAAGAAAAGTAAGCTTCCAGAGCTACAAACTGGACAACCAGTCCAATTCAAAACGGGCACCGACATTTTCCTAGTGAATAACCTCTGTGTCATCTCTTCTTGAACACCAGGTAACTTAAACTTTTATTCTCTTTGCAAATTTTTCATCTGGGTCCAAATGTTCTTTTTATTTGATTTTGGAAGGCCTTTCTTAAAGGTCTTTTGAGCAAAAGAATAAATAAACTTTGTCTTTCCCCCCAAAAAAGATAGAGGGAAAAGTGTCCTGCTCCCGATTATGCTGTACTGTGCCCGAACAGTGTGTCCCCCAACCTGAGTGTATTAAAGAGAGTGACAAGACACTCCCAAGGTTGTGTGCTACCTGACACCATTTAACCATGTGTCACCCCATACACAAGACCAAAAGCAGTTATTCTGAAAACCCAAAACAGTGAACATTCTGGATTAGCCGATTTCCCAAGCATTCCTACAATTTCACGGTTATTTATAGCTTTTTTCCCCAGAACAATTTGTAATTTAAATGGCTACAGTTTAAAGTTACAGGAAGTGACTTTGCAGTGTCTGTCACATTGAGGTCTTTTTCTATTATTTCTTCACCCATTTGGGTAGAAATAAATCTATTAATAAAGTAATGCAAAGAGCATGTGAGCTCCGGGAAGCTGTGAGGCTCACGGGTTAAGCAATAACCACCTTTGTTTTAGCCTTTTACAACATGGATTATGCTTACATTACCGTATAACATTACCATAGTCATTTCCCAAATCGATACCAATGTTTAGTAATTGTCAAATAAGAAAACACTAAATAATAAGAAAAGAAAAAGGCAAATTCACTGTGATTTTTGTAGAAAAACTTTCACAGAGAAATATAGAACCCTTCTTCCTTAAGAATCACGTTTTTTGTTTGTTTGCTTTTGCTTTTTTTGGGGGGGGGGGAGTACTGCTTTATTTCTTCCTGCATCTGTTAGGTCAGAATATATCACTGAGGGAAGTCAAGACAGGAATTGAAGCAGGGGCCATGGAGGGGTGCTGCTTATTGGCTTCGTCCTCATGACTTGCTCAGCCTGTTTTCTATTTATTTATTTATTTATTTATTTATTTATTTATTTATTTATTTAAAATTTCCACCTCCTCCCATCCTCACATTTCCCTCCCACTCCCCCCATCCCCCCCATTCCCCTCGCTCTCCAGTCCTAAGAGAAGTCAGGGTGCCCTGCCTGTGGGAAGTCCAAGCCCCCCCATCCAGGTCTAGGAAGGTGAGCATCCAAACAGACTAGGCTCCAAAAAGCCAGTACATGCAGTAGAATCAAAATCCAGTGTCATTATCATTGGCTTCTCAGTCAGTCCTCATTGTCAGCCACATTCAGAGAATCTGGTTTGATCACATGCTCGTTCAGACCCAGTCCATCCGGCCATGGTGAGCTCCCATTAGATCAGTCGCACCGTCTCCGTGGGTGGACACACCCCTTGCGGTCCTGACTTCCTTGCTCATGTTCTCCCTCCTTCTGCTCTTCATCTGGGCTTTGGGAGCTTCTGATATGTTTCTCTGTGTTGTCCATTTCCGTTCTCTTCTATTTACAGGTATTCTCTGCTTCCTTTGTGCATTCCCTATAATCTATTTCTTTTTATTTAGGATGTCATCTAATTTCCCTTTTCATACTCCCTTTCACTAGCTCACACAGAGATCTTAGTCTATCATCTTACATAGAAGTCACACATCTTAGCTTTTGTTTTAGAGTTGGTTTTTTTTTTAAAACAATTAAAAAAATAATGGCCCAACATTTGGAGATAATAGACAAAGACAGGTTTGAGAATCACTGAAAAATATCTCAATATAAAGTATCTTTCATAATTTTAGGCATATAATGGATATCCAATAAAGGTTTTATTTCTTCCCTTCCTCTTTCCATATATCAGGATATTAAAAAATTGAGTCTGAAAAACTCAGGCTTCATGTTAGCACTGCCAGTAGCAGATAGAGTTTAAAGATTATGTTAACTTTATATATTTCTATATAATAATGGATAACAGGGGCTGGAGAGATGGCTCAGTGGTTAAGAGCACTGTCTGCTCTTCCAGAGGTCCTGAGTTCAATTCCCAGCAACCACATGGTGGCTCCAAACCATCTGTAAAGAGATCTGGCGCCCTCCTCTGGCGTGTGGGTATAAATGGAGGCAGAACGTTGTATACATAATAAATAATAAATCTTTTAAAAAAATAATGGATAACAGAGCCTACTTCAGTTTATGAAAGTTAAATGAGATGCTGATAGAGGACTAAACATTATCCCATTTTTTTTTCAATTTGCAAGGTTTGATTTAGGGGAAGAACAGGCAGACTATAAACTGTGTGCATCCTTTGTAATCCATGGAAAAATTCACACCCATTTTACTTTTCTTCTGCCCACTCCCTTCTAGAGTTCATTGAATTACAATAACAGCTCATGCTACTAGAACAAATTTATAGCAAGCATCTCAAATATGTATGCACAATGTAATTACTTTGAAACATGCAACCTGTGCCAGAAAATATACATGTTTTTTTGTCATATATTTTCTGCCTGGTTATAGAAAAGTCATATCATTTGTCTTCCATATTTTCTAAAATGTTTTCATATGTTAAAGTATAATTTTATAAATTTCTTCTTGAGAAAAGAATGAAAGGAGAAAAATAACAAAGGGAAGTCAAAAGGCAAAAATGGATGAATGAAGAAAAATTGGGAAACAGAGGAAGAAGAAAGAAGAGGGAATGAGTAGAAAGATGACAGCTGGGCATTGAGCACTTTCTGTGTGACAGGGTACTGTACTTGATGTGAAACATTTTTAATTGTAATGGTTATATGCAGTTAAAATAAATATCAAATAAAAAACTGTATATAGTATAGATTTGCCTTCAGAAGTTGAAAGCAAAATAGAAATGGATCAAAACGCTTTTAAACACATGAGGCTATTTAATCCTTAACTTTTCCAGTTCCAATTTCAAGCTGACATTATATTTTTAGGTTTAACAGATTGCTATTTTTATCTTTTTGTAGTGGTAGTCATAAAAATTGTTTTCATTGTTAGTATTCAACACATAAAATTAATGTTAAAATGACTGTCTATGATATAAATGGAAGAGACTAATTCACATGGATTTTAAGTAAAAAAAAAAAAAGATCCCTCAGTTCACATCTCACATGTGCCTACTTATGTTGAAGAAAACTAGATAAAATTCTCACAGTTCTATTTCAGTGGGACTTTTCTCAAGAAAGATTTTTGGAATTCTCTGGCTAGACTCTTCTTCTAAGACTAAGTTCTCAGGAAATTCAAGTCCCACTGCATTAAGATTTTAGATCTTATGCAGTCAATAAACTTATCTTACACACATATGAAATGGTTCTGGTTATGAACCACCATGGGAAAATTGAAAATAGCAACTCAACCTTTTTTTTTCCCCTGAAACATTTGATTCTCCCATAGAATGCCAGTTGAGAAAGTTCTTCAACTGGGAGACATGGAGGGAACAGCAATAAAATTATGCTTTTAAAACCATGTTGCCAGTAAATAAAAGATGTATGCAATACAAGTAGATGTTAAATTAGTATGGCGAGTTCGTCTAAGCTGAAGGAGTAGCAATCCCAGACATTCAGTATACAATTGAAGGCCTCTTTTCTGCCAAGGTTTAACTGGAGACAGTTATATGAGCACGGGCGAGTTTAGAGACATCACTAAACGGCCTACCCTAGTGTGGGTGGCATCACCCTAGCGTGGGTGGCAGCTCAGCAAAGCTGCATAACTAGAGTCTTTTGTACTCCTTTCAGGTCAGCTACTCCACCAGTGGGGACTTCCTCTTCTTGAAATTGTCACAGTTCTCATACCCTACTGGAGACTCCTACTAAGTCTTGAAAGTTATTTGTGAGTAAATTAGTCTCGAATAGCTTTCTTCTCCCCTATAGAAGGGTGCATTTTGATCTGGAGGAAATAGCTACACAATATCCCCGATGTTAGAAATGATGGTTGAGAAATCATTGTAATATTTAAAATTCTTCATGGGATGTGAACTACAAATAAGAAAGGATAGAAAATACACACGCTTTGCTCAATTCCTGTTGTGTATAAAGACTTTTCTTCTAAACAAGGGCACAGGAAAAGAGTAATCTGGAAAAGCAGCAAACTCTTAGACAACTACCGTCTTGATCAAACCACAAATCACGGGAAGACACTATTCTATGTATATTCTCATCAGTTTGTCACAATAGGGACCAATCTGTCACTCTTACTCGGGTATAATGCAGGCTCAAGAAGAACAGAGAAGGCAGATGGGACTTTAAAGGTGTTTGAATTAAAAATGACTATGGAGAATAGCCGTGAATCTAAAAGTTCAAGAGCTCCAAATAGGCTAAAAAATCAATAAATATATAAATAAACAAAGGACAAATGATGATGATAGACAACAGATGAATGATAGATGATAGATAGAAGATAGATGTTAGATAGATAGACAGATAGATAGAACACCTGCATAAATGTCTCTAAATTTCAATACCACCTTCATTTTCTCCTGAATATTTTAACAGAGGTTATTTCTAACTTTTTCATGTGTAAGGGTCTGAGGAAACGCTGAAGGAAGACCCCTGACTCAAGTAGTATGTACAAGCAAAGAGTGTTTATTGTACCAGCATGCATGTGGGTACATGTGGGTCACTCACCTGTACAAAATGTGGTGTCTCTGAGTGGAGCGTACAGGCTCCTTTGAAGACAGCTAAGGGAAATTTTAGGGATAGTTAGGTCATCTCATACAAAACTGGTTAAGCAAGCAGTAGTTACATTAGTATACTTTTTTTTTTTTTGGTTTTTTCGAGACAGGGTTTATACTTTTAATTGGCTGAGGTTTAATCTTATTGTTTTGGACATACTTGCCCAAGCTTGGGCAAGTCCTGTTGTGACTCAGAAGGGGGCTGCTGGATTTTTCCCTTAGACTTTGTGAGGCTGACCTGTCTTGGGGCCTTGTGCTTGTTTTCTCTCCTCCCTTAATGGAAAGGAACTGTGAATAAAGAGCCTTTTATGGGAGAGACACCTGTTTTTCCCTTCTCGGATAACTGAACCCTAAGTTCAGTAGTGAGAGTGGGAGAGGTAAACCCGTTCACAAGTTGTGGAGCAAAGAGAGGTATAAATTATGTAGTTATTGTAGGTTACACACGGAGAAAAACCTCTCATTTTTATCAACAGGAGATGCAGTTTCTTTTTGCCTCTCCTTAATTAGATTCTATCACAGCCTTTTCCAATAAGAAGTAATGGAGCTGACCTTGTATCAGTTTAGTCCTGAAAATTAGCTCCATGCATTTCTTCTCTGTAGGAACCCTTCCTACTGGAACTCAGGCCACAGGCCCCTGCGCAGTGGGAAGCAAACATCACATCATGACAGACTCACACCACACAGGGAAGTCCCAACACACAGGCACCTCCCTGAAAACACTGCTTGGGGTGAGCTGCAGTTCCCTTGGACACTCTACCTCAGGTCATCCTCAGAGACTGAACTTCTGTCAACATGATCTGCTGCAGGGGGCACAGCCCACGAGAGGCAGCTAACACCAGATAGTGAGGCAAGAGACAGTTGTTTCATCTTAAAGCTTTGGGATCCTAGTAGAATGAAAAAGTCTTCTCCAATTCATTATCCTGACAAGAAAATGCTGACTTTGACATTATGACCAAACAGAAGCAAAGATGTGACAAAAGATGACTAACATTGTGTGAAACCACAGTAAAGATAGTTTAGCACTTCATATATTCTTACATCACCAGCTGAACACTGTTGGCTATCAATGATTACACAATTTCTGTAAATTTATTTTTGCCCCTATTGAGTAATACTAATTGTATGAGAAGACACCATGTTAAATATTTGCCTATCATTAACAGCAATTAGACAAATCTGGTGGTTTGAAAATAAACAGTATATTCAGTAATGATTAACTCATTTGGAAGATAGTTTCAGAGTAATGGGCCATGTATTAAAGTAACACAATTTAGATAAAAATTGTTAGAAATGTCAGTTCCATTGTAAACATCATTAATTCTAATTTAGCTTTGCTATGATAACCAAATATTGTTTAATTTAATTTTAAATGTGCCAGAAAATCAATATACATTGGGTTTTAAGTGGCAAATCATATTTCAGGTCTTAATCCAATGAAACTTCTGTTTTAAATTTAAACTTGTTTTCAGAAACAGATGTTTCAAAAACTATTTTGAAATGTTTTATCCCTCTAATATATTGCTCAAGTTTTCCAAAAGATGTTTCACTTGGAACCCGAAAGCATTAGATTTTGGAGGGACTTGTGTGTTTACTTAGTCTCTTCTTAATGAAGATAGTAGTTTCATCTAAGAAAATAATCAGCCAACTGTGGTAGTTTGAATGTAATTGGCCCCCATAATCTCATAGGGAGTGGCCCTATGAAAAGGTGTGGGTTGATGGAGTAGTGGTCTTGGAGGAAGTGTACCACTGTTGGGGGCAGGCTTTGAGGTTTTTTTCCCAGACTTCCCTCAGTGTGACTCCCACTCCACTTCCTGTTGCCTGCAAGATGTAGGAAACTTGGCTATTTCTCCAGTACCATGCCTGCCTGTATACCACATTCTTCTTAACATGATGAAACTGTGAGCAAGCCACCTCAATTAAATTGTTATCATTTATAGGCATTGCCATGGTCATGGTGTCTCTTTATAGCAATAGGAGCCCTAACTAAGACACCAACCCTACCAAGTAAAAACTGTAAAGAGATAGCAGGGGAACTTAAATTGGATTGGGGGTGCTATGCAATCTTGGACTGATGGGGTTGGCCATGAAGTTCACGGCCAGATGCTGATAAACCTCTGGACAGAAATTTCTTTTTCAAGGTAGAGAAAACCACCAAAGAAAGCATCCCGTACAGTCCTGCTCATAGTAGGTCATCACTTAGGAAACTACTTCAACTTCGAAATCGTACTATTCCCTACACATACTCAAATTAGAGTTGGAACTTAGAAACATAAATATTTGAGTGGCGACTGATGCTTTTCTGCTCATCAACAATTTCTACCAGGCAACAAACAATTCTTCATCTTTGTCAATAACATTTAATAAAATGAGTTTTGTGTTTCAGAAATTGTAGTAGGCTTTGTTGATACAATAGTATCTAAAGTAAAACCCCTACTCACTTGGTATTTGTATAGAATTCCATGCATAGATATAGAGAAAGATGAATGTACAAAATATACAATAAAGGGTCAGACATTATAGGTGTTAAGGCAAAAATAAGTTAAGTATTTCTGTTTAGATTTTGTCTGGATGACTTGCCCATTGGTGAGAGTGTGGCATTGAAATCTCACGCTATCAGATGTGGGGTCAATATGTCATTTCACTTGTAGGAGTATTTCTTTTTTTTTTTTTTTTGGAGTATTTATTTTACAAACTTCAGTGCCCTCATTTTTGTGGCACAGATGTTAGGAATTGAAATGGCATCTTGGTGGATTTTTCTTTTGATGAGTATGTCATGTCCTTCCCCGTCTCTTTGAATAGTTTTGGGTTGGAGTCTATTTTTATAGATATTAAAATGACTATACCAGCTTTCTTCTTAGGTTCATTTGCTTAGTACATCTTTTCCCCAACCCTTTACCCTGAATTAATGCCTATCTTTGATGCTGAGGTGTGTTTCTTGGATGCAGCAGAAGAAGAGATACTGTCTTTGTATCTGTTCTGCTAATCTTTGTCCATTTCTTCTATGGTATCTTCGACTCCTGAGATTCTCTTTTGCATCTCTTGTATTCTATTGGGGAAGCTTGCCTCTCTAGTTCCTGTTTGAAATCTTAGAAGTTTCATTTCTAGAATGTGTTCAGTTTATGTTTCTTTATTGATTCTATTTCCATTTTCAGATCTTGCACAGTTTTATTAATTTTCTTCTACTGTTTGTGTTTTTCTAGATTTCTTTAAGGAATTCTTCAGTTCCTCAGACTGTGTTTTCCTGGATTTCTTTCCTGGATTTATTAATTACTCCTGTAAGTATTTCTACCATCTTCATACAGACAGTTTTAAGGTCTTTTTCTTGTGCTTCAGCTATGTTGGTATACTCAGAGTCTTCTATGCTAGTATTTCTGATCTCTAGTGGAGACACATTGCTTGGTGTTATAGATTCTGGTCTTACATTGGTGTCTAGGCATCTGGGTTTGGGATGATTACAGGTCTGGGTGCTGTTTTCTTGGGTTTTGTTCATCTGTATTGTTGTTGTTGTTCAGTGGGTGTTTTCCTTCTTGGTTTCTGCTTCCTGTCTGGATTTTGGCAGAGTGTAATGACTGTGTATTATCTGTTTTCCTGGCCTGATCAGGCAGGATGCTCACTCACATGGAATGCCTGCTGGTGGTGGAGGCTTTGATACAGAGGCAAGTGGAGGAGGAGGTTAGATCTGGTGAGAACCACAGAAGGATGTGAGCTGGGGGAAAGGAGGCTGCAGCTGGTGTTCTGTTGGAGTGCTAAAGATGAGACTGGGAGATGGAGTCTGGGGGAATGGCTCTGCGGGGAAAAGAGAGAGAAAGAGGGTTGTGATCTGCCTATGTGGTTTTCTTGTTTGAGTTAGGAGCTGGGATACAGTGATGGGTGGTGGGAGAGAGGTTAGGAGGGGTTGGTCGTGGGATCTACAGAAGATGTGGGGAGTGGTGAAGAGAGGATGCAGCTGGTAACATGTTGCAGTGCTAGACACTAGATTGAGGGATTAGGTGTAGGGCTCCAGAGTCAGTCTTCTCTTATTTGCAATTCTTTCTGTGACAATAAGAAAAATAGTATACACGGAATTCTAGCACCCTAAGAATTGCATTGTGGGATTTTGTAATCAACCCCTACCTTCCCTAAAGCCTACCAATCAGTGAGTGGTTGTGTATCCTTACCATTTTGTCTTCTCTAGAATGTCCTAGAGGTAATGAAATCTGGCTTTCTTCGCTTGAGGTGTTATTATTACAATTGTAATTATTACTTAGAAAACTTTTAAAATGTTTCTGTTTAACTTCTGTTTCCACAAGACTATCTCAGAAGTTCCAGTAGAAGGTAAGAGAGACAGAAAATGAATATCCTGAGTCACCAGGATAAATATGATATTTATCTATTACATGTTTCCATGGATACTTTGTTTTCAAAGTTTTCTAGTGATTTTAAACATTTTTACAACATTAATAACTCTGAGTCAATGTAATTTTAATAGTGATAGTTTGAAACTGTTGAAGGAGATATTAATAGAAAAATGGAAAAAATGTACAAACTACTTAATTTTGTGTAAGTATGAATAATTAGAAAAATCCTAGGAATTTTGCTTAATTGAGGTAAAGATAAGTTTATATAACCACCTATGGGATCATAATATAGGCATATCCATTATATACACATATATATAATGTGTATATATATATACATCATAATCATATATGCATAGGAAAGTTAGGAAGAAAGTCGGTTTGACAATGTCAAGCTTAAGAGAATTCTAGTTTACAATAGAGAAGTCCACTAATCTCTTGGAGTTCAGCAATTAGTCCTGGACTAAAGATATATATTTGGTTGTTACTGGTTCATTAACATTGATAACATGTACACGAATCACTCAAGGGAGATTAAAAGCTTAGAATTCCATTTCCAAAACACTAGGGTGTGCAGAATAAGGAGGAGAAGATAACAAGGGAGACAAGACAGGAAAGAATGATGTCACTAACTTCAAAGTCTTTTGAGGAGTAAGGTACTAGATGATGTCAAGGGTCTCAAAGGAAGGGGTAAAGGTTAAGAACACTAATGGTTCCTCTGGATTTCCCTGTTCTAAGATTGCTGAGGACAACAAAGGTTTCAGTGTATCAGAAACTCAAGCTTTTCTGCAAAGACAAGGAAAAGAGCTAGACCAGAAACAGTAAGATGGGTTATTATCCCTCAAAGTTTGCATTAGGAGAAAGACATACCCTGGAGAATTACAGGGTCATTAGGAGCAATGCTCACTTGAAAACACTTTAGAACATGGCTTGATGTCTCACACATTTTTTAAAAAAAAGGTGTTATTGGCCAGGTGGTGGTGGCGCACGCCTTTAATCCCAGCACTCGGGAGGCAGAGGCAGGCAGATCTCTGGGAGTTCGAGGCCAGCCTGGTCTACAAGAGCTAGTTCCAGGACGGGCACCAAAGCTACAGAGAAACCCTGTCTCGAAAAACCAAAAAAAAAAAAAAAAAAAAAAAAGGTGTTATTATTTATTTGTGAAAACCACTTTGTAGGTATTGAAAAAAGTCATTTTATGAAATTATAAATGAAGATTGTAAGACCCCAAGATAGTAGACAATGTCAAGGAGACAGTGTTTTCCAGACACAAAAGGGAGGATGTGCAGATGGATTCAGACAGCATGTCTGAGTTCAAACTAGACACAATCCCAGCACAAGAAGGGGAAGTGGGTATGAAGTCCCGGTTCCAGTCCAGGACCCACTCACAACCCATAGCTGCTGGAGAGAAAATCACTTTTCTTCAGTAGAGAGACACTGGGAATAACAACCTCACTCACCGCATTGTAAATTTTCAGTAGTTATTAGCCAACACAAATAAGACTACATAAGGGTTTTGTGGTTTTTCTTTGTTTTGTTTTTATCTTTTTGTTTTAAGAGAGAGAAAGAACATGAAATTGAGAGGGTAGGGAGCCGGGGGGAGGGGGGAATCTGGGAAGAATTGAGGGAGAGGAAAAATATGATGAAAGAATATTGAAACTGGGCAATGGTGGCGCACACCTTTAATTCTAGAACTCAGGAGACAGAGACAGGTGGATCTCTATGAGTTTGAGGCCAACTGGTCTACAAGTGAGTTCCAGGACACACAGAGAAACCCTATCTCAAAAAACATATATACACATGGAGAGAGAGAGGAGGGGAGAGGGATAGAAAATGAAATCATATATGTATAATGAAATTCTCAAAAAAAGTAGGCAATATCAGTTATAAATCCAGTCATTAGTAGGCACAATGCTGTTCTTGTATTAGTGGATAGCTAACTTATTTCAATAAATGCTCCTTTTAAAATTTCTTTTAGCATTGTTTTGTAAATTAACTTTGGTAACGTAAGGGGAGAATTAAGCAAGTGATACTTCATAAAGAGAGCATGTAAGAGACCATAAAATGTTTCCTACAGTACTGACAAATTATACCCAGTTAATAGTCAGAAATTTTATTATAATGAAGTTAAGAGAAGGGAGATTTTAGAGATTCGAAATGCAAAACCAGACAATCCTAACACTATATGACCAGCATTAAATTATCTTCACAGCTTATATTTATACACACACTCACACCAATAATAATTAAAGAATTAAAAGACCATGAATTTGATAAGGAGTTGGAAGGGCATAAGAGGAATTAGGAAAATTAGTAAAAACTAAATTAAAACGTATCAGCGTGGTAACTCCAAACTTGTAGAGGTAATCATCTGCCTGTCTTCTTTGCCTCTAGGAACTTGACCCTTAACCTCTCAAAGCCTCAGAAAAACTCATCAGGAAGAATGGCGTAGTGATGGCGAGTCACCTTAGGGAATGCTTGTGAGGGCTAAATTATTAATATAAATCATGTCTTGATATCAAAATTGGGCAAAAGTCATTCATCGATGAGAGGTGAATGAAGTTGGGCGGGAAGATGATTTCATTCCCTCAGAACAGCCCCTAAATAACTGAGCACGCTGAAATAAACAAGGTTAAGGGTGTTTATCTGAATGTTCGCACTATTTTCTATCTGGAGGCATTACGTTAGTGCAGTCCCCTTAGACTGCGTGTTCTCATACGCGATGATTCAAATGAACTCCACCTGTGTTTACACAGTATAAAGTCAACGAGCAGTTACACCTGCAAAGCGACAAGCCACAGCAAATGACAATCTTTTTTCCATAGGTGGGAGAGAAAATACAGTCGAAAACATTATTCTGTAAGTTGTTAAACTTTGGGAGGAAACCATCCCTAGCGAGGTTAATTCTTTCCAGTATTTGAACTTCCTTTGGCACTATTAAATTGATTTACACAGCATTGGAATTTACATGCATGGTCAAAATTAAAACTGGTTTTAGCAGTTTGTTGGCCTACGACTTGGAAATTGCAGGGTATTTCTTTCAAAGTTCTGATGGGAAATAACCGTTTTGGAGAACTGACTCTGGAAGCCTTAACCTTTTCCTCTCTTGTTTTTCTTGTTTTTTATTTGTTTTTCTACTGTAGCCTCATGAAAACTGTCCAGGTCACTGATTAGGTCTCACTAAATTACTTGCTCAGCTATATCTGTTTTAAGAAATATTTAAAAGTATACGCTTTTTTTATATTAGGAAAAGTCAACTTGAATGACTCAGAGAACCCAATAAAGCACAGCATCGAGCCAAACAACTGTAGAACAATTTTTCACACAAGCAAATAAATGCAGATTAACAACCAATAAAAATAAATGGTAGGCGTAACATTATTCATGGCTTGAGGTTTTTAAATGTGTACGTAATGGAATATAGAGTAGAATTCAAAGAAAAGAAATAATTTAATTTCGTAGAAAATATTCAAAGAAATATGCACAGCTTATGCAGTTTTAAGTTCCAATGTGAAGCATACTCCATGGGCAGTCACTTTACAAAAGTTATTTGGCATTTTAAAAGTCATTTTATTACTATTATTTCTCAAAGTCACACAAAATAATAGGAAGCATGAAGAAAGAGAAGCCGTTCCTATCATGGAACTCTTGTGTTATTTGTGAAAATTATAATAATTCCTTTACTTATTATGTTAATTCTTGAATGAGGTTTCCTGTTGGTAACACACCACTAAGTACTTATTTTTATGTCCATGAGAGCATTCCAATTGAAAATTAAAGTTTGTTGATAATTTTGGAACAGCATATATATTTATTTTTGTAACTACTCATGTTAGTTACTGAGATGAACATCAACTATAAAGTATAAGAATATTAATTAACAGAAAGATATGCTAAGCCTTATGCAAGAAAATTCTATCCATTACAGGAAGAACTTGACTAGGAAGTGTAAATATTTGTGGAATTTACAGTAAGTAAATAGCTATGTGGTTATATCTATCAATCTATCTACACATTATAGATATATTTCTATATTATTTTAAGAATTTTGGAAATCTATCCAATGCTTTTATATTATATATATATTCCACTGTAGAAAATACTCTTATTTTAAATGAAAAGAAGGAGACAGACAGACATAGAAAAGAAGAAGGGAGGAGACTATGAAGATATTAGCATAGCCATCAAGATTCTAAAAGCTGTGTGATTTGATTTTGGACAAGTGAAGTCATCTGTTTAGCTCTGAGGGAGAGCAGTGCAGCTTCATGGGCTTGAAAGAAAACACATTCCGTGATCCTACTGCACGTACTGGCTTTGTGGGAGCCTAGGCAGTTTGGATGCTCACCTTACTAGACCTGGATGGAGGTGGGTGGTCCTTGGACTTCCCACAGGGCAGGGAACCCAGATTACTCTTAGGGATGATGAGGGAGGGGGACTTGATGGGGGAGGGGGAGGGAAACGGGAGGTGGTGGTGGGGAGAAGGCAGAAATCTTTAATAAACAAACAAACATACAAACAAAAAAAAGAAAACAGTCTGACTAGGCTGAGACATGTATGGTAAGGGAATGTGGAAATAAATGATAACATAGATAATACAAAAATTTTGGAAGCGAATAGCTAATTTTTTTTTCTTTTTTTTTATTCTTTTTTAATTAAAATTTCCAACTGCTCCCCGTTTCCCATTTCCCTCCCCTCCTCCCACACATTGCCCCCTCCCCCCACTCCCCTCCCCCATCCCCACTCATATTCTCCTCCCCCCAGTCCATTCCCCCTCCCTCTTGATACTGAAGAGCAGTCCAAATTCCCTGCCCTACAGGAAGACCAAGGTCCTCCCACTTCCATCCAGGCCCAGGAAGGTGAGCATCCAAACAGGCTAAGCTCCCACAAAGCCAGTTCATGTATTAGGATCGAAACCTAGTGCCATTGTCCTTGGCTTCTCATCAGCCTTCATTGTCCGCCATGTTCAGAGAGTCCAGTTTCAACCCATGCTTATTCAGTCCCAGTCCAGCTGGCCTTGAAGAGCTCCCAAGAGATCATTTCCACTGTCACAGTGGGTGGGTGCACGCCTCGTGGTCCTGATTTCCTTGCTCATGTTCTCCCTCCTTCTGCTCCTCATTTGGACCTTAAAAGCTCAGACCGTTGCTCCAATTTGGGTCTCTGTCTCTCTCTCGATCTATCGCCAGTTGAAAGTTCCTGTGCCATTCTCCTTGGCCTCTCGTCAGCTCTCATTGTCCGCCACATTCCGAGAGTCCGGTTTTATCCCATGTTTTTTCAGTAGCAGTCCAGCTGACCTTGTACTACTCTGCGGTAAAAAACAATGACTTCTTGAATTTTGCATGCAAATGGATGGAAATAGAAAATACGATCCTTAGCGAGGTAACCCAGACCCAAAAAGAAGAACATGGGATGTACTCACTCATAATTGGTTTCTAGCCATGGATAGGGGCCACTGAGTCTATAATTTGTGATCCTAAAGAAGCTAAACAAGAGGGTAAACCCAAGGAAAAACATATAGATATCCTCCCAGCTATGGGAAATAGACATGACTGATGGGCAAAAAATTGGAATCTTGGGGGTGGGGTGGGATGGGGATGAGGGGTGATGGGGAGAGAAAAGTGTGAAGGAGAGGATGAGGGGAACTGGGGGAATCGGGGTGATTGGGGATAAAGGAAGGTTGGATAAGGGAGCAGGGAAACTCATACCTTAGGTAAGGGAGCCACCTAAGGGGTGGCAAGAGACTTGAACTTGGAATGGCTACCAGATGCCCAGGGCAATGTCCCCAGTTAGTTCATTGGGGCACCTGAGGATAGGGAACCTGAAATGAACCTATCCTATAATCATACTGATGAATATCTTGCATATCGCCATAGAACCTTCATCTAGCGATGGATGGAGATAGAGCCAGAGACCCACACTGGAGCACCGGACTGAGCTCCCAAGGTTATAATGAGGAGCAGAAGGAGAGAGAACATGAACAAGGAAGTCAGGACCATGAGGGGTGCACCCAACCACTGAGACAGTGGGGCCGATCTATTGGAATAGCTAATTTTTTAAGTGAAGTCTGTTCCCCAAACCCAATCCCTCATTCTTGTTCTGAGGGCTCCAAAAGAACACCACCAGCTGTCTCCTTTTCCCACTGCCCACATATGTGGATCTCACAGACCATCCCCTCCTAATCTTCCTCCCCCAACTTGTCACCATATCCCAGCCCCCAGCTCATGGAGGCGGCACTGCCTACTCAACCACAAGCCAAGCCTGTCAGAAAACCCAGTAGGCTGCCCACAGACCTCCACTCTCTCTGATCCCCCAGACGTTATTCCCCAGTCTCATCTCCAGTTCCAAAGCAGACACCTGTTGCTGTCCTGCAGCCCCATTCCATCTCCTATGGATCCCACAGATCTTCCCCTTCTAATCTTCCTTCTTCACATGTTGCTTTGTCTCAGACTCCAGCTCCAACAGGCTCCCCCTGCTAACCCAAGGTAACAGTAGGCTGAAGGTAGAAAGGCAGGCCCATCTCTCTCCTGCTGCTCCTGAGATCCAATCTCCACCCTGACCCTACCCATCCCCATACCCCTGTCTCTTTCCTAGCTCTGTAGCAGGAAACCTGCTAAGGCCTTCTGTCTTCTCTGTCAACATCCCCAACAGACTACAAAGACCTTCTCCTTCTTTCTCCTAACTAACCTCAGTATCCCAGCCTCCACCACCAGTAGGCATTCTCTGTGAATACACCAACTGAGCAGGCCAGGAAAACAGGCAGCACACAGACATTACACTCTCTAAAGATCCAGAGAAAAAAAAGAAACCACGAAAATCAGGAACAAACAAGGCTGTACACTCTCTCCATAACTATCAAATATAGTAGTTAAAGTTGTAGCTATAACATTACGACAACTGGAGGAGATCTAGGGGATACAAATTGGAAAGGACGAAGTCAAAGAATTGTTATTTACAGTTGATATGATATTATGCATAAGTGACCCTTAGAATTCTACCAGGAAACTCCTACAGCAGATAAATACTTTAGTTGCAGTGGCTGGATGCAATATTAACTTACAAAAAGTCCGCACTCCTCCTACAAAGAAATGACCAATGACTAAGAAAGAAATCAGGGAAACAAGACCTTTACAATAGTCACAAGTAATTTAAAATATCTTGGGGGAACTACAAGCAAGTAAAAGTCTTGTATGATAAAATTTCAACTGTTCGAAAAAGGAAACTGAAGAAGATATCAGAGAAGCTTCCTCTGGCAGCAGACAGGAGCCGGTGTGGAGACCCCGAGCTAGACATTATGCAGAAGGAGAGAGGGAGAGAAAGTCTACATTGGAGGTCTCCATCAAATTCCTTCCTCAGGGAATTCTTTGAAGAGGAGACAGAAGTGCAAGAATCAGAGGGTACGAAGGAAGTATGTCTCAAGATCCTGTGTGGTGTTAGCATTAGGAGAAACTGGGGAAAGGGTATGTGAGAATATAACAATTTAAAAACATTTCAAAATGAAAAGTTGAACATGGCCCCCAAGCATTGATGGCCTGGATTACTGTAATAGCCTCTTCTTTGGCTAATCTGTCTTCATTTATCTTTCTCCTCACAGTCCCTTCTTTTTCACTAGAAGATCTTTCCGAAATACAGATCTGTTCATTTGCTTAAAGCCATGCAACTCCTCTTTAGAGCTTTCAAATACAGGTCAAATTCATTAATTTATTCTTTCATGAGAGCTAATTTCTTTAAAATGCCAGGATCCTCAGCACACATTTTACTGCAATCTTAAGGCATCATTTATCTAGAGTTTCCCAGATACTTCAAGTTGTTTCATAGCTCTGTATTACCACACATGCTGCCTCTTCGCAGAAATGTTCTCCTTTTGCCAGTTTCTATTTGATCTTCAAGTTAAAACCTATTTAATTTTCAAAACACTGTATAAACTTGACTGCTTCTTGTTATGTCCCCCTCATATCATTCCTACAAGTTTTTTTTTAATTTTATTTTCTTTGTATTTGCTTGTTATCCAGACTTCTACCAAGAAGTGTTCATGCTGTGCTGTTCAAGTCCCTTTACTTCTCTGTCCTTCTCAATGTCAGAAATCATGACCTCTTTGCTCTGCTTATTGGTATATAATCTGTACACACTGACGTTCACCCTTTTTTCTGTATCGTTTTGTGTTTGGACAACTGCATACAGTGACGTAGCCAACACCAATATGAAGCTATAGAATTGTACTTCTGTACTCCAAAGACCCCCTGCCACTTTGTAAGGTAATACCAGGTTCCGCTCCACATAATTAAACATTTCTATTTGGTCCTTCTGATATAGGCCTTTCCAAACCATCATATTTCCGGGATCATATATAGCCATTAAATATGGATTCTTTTGTGTAGTATAATATATCTGAGATCCATGAGCATTGTTGGTTATTTCAACAGTTATCTTCGATGATGAATAATATTTCATTGCATTGGCGTATAATAATTGTTTAGCTCATCAATGAAAGAACATTTGGCTGTTTGCCATTTTTAGAAATTACTGATCAAACATCTGTGAATAGTTACATATTGGTTACTGTGAAAATCTAACTTTTTACTTCTCTAGGCAAATAAAGAATTTATCGGTTATATAGAAAACATGTCTTTCTTTACCAGCTATCCAAGCCCATTGCCAAATTTTGCATCTTTACTAATTCTACTTAAGGACTACATCATTCTTCATCCTTACCTGCACTTGATTACTAACCTTTTAAATCTGATTTCCTTTAGTGAGTAATAATATTGAGCATCTTTTCATAAGCTTATTTGGATATTTCTTTCATATGTATATACCTTTTAAGTAAAGAATCAATCAATCAAACCTTTGGCCATTTTGTAAAGCAACACCTGTGTGCACTCCATGTAATTATGGGTTTCTATTTTGGCCTTCTGAGAGAGACTTTTTCAAAAGCTATTTGGAAGAATTTGAAGCCATTATTCACAGAAAATGGTGCCATCCTGCGGAGGCTGACATCAACTGGTATCAGCTGGTGGGTGGGATATTATTATAGGAACCTGGCTCGAACAATATTCAGGATGGTTAAACTCACAGAGACCTTAGCAGGTGGGTAGTTGATCATAGAGTTTTCCAATATTCAAATAGATGGGCAGGCTTCTAAATGTGATAAATGAAGGACAGAACTGAATTAGCTAAAGGGAGATCCTGATGCAGTTACTGGGTGGTTCATGACCACAAAACCCAGTGGATAAAGTCTAACCAGGTAATCCTGGGGCAGAACTCTTTAATGACTGGGAAATGCTTATGGTATATCAGTAGAGACACCAAAGGAATATGTTTTCTAAGTATACTTTAAAGCCTAGTTAGAAAAATCCACTTTTATAGTGATTTCAGAGGCAGAGAATTTAATCACCAAAATAAAAAGTTCTTGCACAGATAAGGCTCAGGGAGTCACATAAAAGTTGTTTTTTTTTTTTTTTTTTTTTTTAATTTTCAATATGAGTTACTTGTTCTTGAGAAAGCAAGAGAGTATACGGAAAGAGAAAACTCCTTGTAAATAATCAATTTCACCTTACCAAGTTTAACAATACCTTAGAACAATATTTTGAGCCCCTCAGTTTCTTTGGCATCCCCACTTGGCAGGGTTCTGAACAGTTTCGCTCCTCTGGCCTTCCCTCTGAAACTTACCCTGAATCCCCAATGAGACACAATCTCTCGCTTCTTTGAAATACTGTAGGTTTGAATTTATACTACTTGTTAAAAAAGTGAGTTTTTCAGCTCAGTGAAAAAATCAACTGGCATTTTGGGTGTCTAACTGTACAGAAGCTTGGCCTGACATGTAAGTTGTTCTTTAATTGCCACACTGCGGGTTACTTTTAGTGAGCCATCAAATGACAGAGAGCTATAGACACGCACATACTTTTCAAGAGAAAAAAAATGATAAGGAAGGCTGCCACCCACTGTAAATACACTCCTCTTAGAAGCTGTATTTTATCTTAGGAGGCAATGCTTTCATAGACCAGCTTGGTCCTTTGTTGTTTCCTTTTGAGTCATAAATTAGTCTTTAGAAGCTGGTGTGCTTCCCACTGTCAGAGTGTATACACTAAATTGTAATCTTGAACATTTCCTTTAGCAAGTCGGCAAGACTGAGTTCAGACTTCCAGCAGTTCATCAGGCACTAGTAATGCCATTGAAGTTAGGGCCTAGGGCCTAGAATAAACAGGGTAGGTGTCAAATTTCCATCTTAAACATACAGAGATGGCAAATCATTATTATTTATGCTTTTCACCAGAGTGTGTATTTTCAAATTAATGAAATCACTTTCATCTGAGATTTTCTCATATGATGAGTTTTCTCCTAAGATGTATTGTCTTTTGATGGGAGTAGTGGCATTTCTGTTGTTTCTTATTGCCACTCCTACTCTGAAAATTGAATTTCTTAATTATTTATCAACTGTGCAGTAATGAGGATGAACCTTAACACCTCATGTAACACAGGATGTATCTCTTTTTTTATTTCTTACTTGGCTTCTCCACTAGGGAACCCCACAGGTACACTAAACTGAATAAATAAATGAATTATTTCACCCTATCCCCTATCTGTGTAAAGCAGCATGTCTAGAATTGGAGTACCCGTCTCCCACCTTCTGTATCCAATTAACCATCAAGATCTTCTCAAATTATACTTAAAAAACTAACAATAACATACATATGACATCAGCTTTAGATAGTCTGCACAAACATAACGACTCCTTTTTCTCCCCCAGCGAAAAACTAAATGAGAGGTCAAGAGAGGAGATTATAGATGGAGCTGCTGCTGGCCACTTACAGGAGTGTGAGAGAGGAATGTCCTGGTAGCCTACATTCCTATTCATGTGAAGGGAAAGTTTTCATATCTATCAATTCTATATGAAATCATTAACCTATGCTAAAGGAATAAAAGCTATTCAAATCCTTAGTGATCATGGATGATGGACATATAACATGGGCCAATGACTTGGTTGTAAAACCTGATGTCTTTCCTTTGCAGATGATTGAGGTGGGGTGAGATAGAAGATCAGCAGTTCTAGTTAGAGAAGTCCATTCTATGAGGAGGGAGAAATTGAAAATATGGTGTCCTTCCGCTATCCAGAAACAGAAGGAGAGCAGAGAGCAGGGAGCTGTTGGAGTTAAGAGAGAAAAATATTTCAAGAGGAAAGCAATCCAGCAGAATACTCTTGCTACCTTTGTACCTTTAACTCTCAACTAGAATGATTTGAAATCATTATCCCTTTATCTAAACCATCTTTTTCTTGGGAGGTACAGCCAAGTGATGTTCCTGTGAAGCGTTCTTTGGCGGAAAGTGGTTAATTCTCCATCAGTTGCAATGGAACGTGTTTATCTAATTTCTATGTAAATATTTGTACCCTTACCCCCCCCACCACCAGAGTACAAAAATTTTGAACGCAGAAGTTGCATGTTACATTATAAATAACCGGTACAGCAAAGTGCTGAGAATATGAGACTCCCGAATGCTCAGCTATACATGGGACTGCTATACCTCCTCCCCCAGGGTTAAGGTAACATTTTAGAAAATGGGGGAAAGCATGCAGGAATGGAGCATGGCGAAGAATGGAGTGAGTACTGTCCCCAGAACATGGCTTGTTACTGCACTCTTGGTCTATATCAGGTATGATTACCAGAACAGGACTTGCACAAGATTGGACCCATTAACATCCTGACATGGGAGGGAGAAGGACCCATAAGGTTTCAGGTGTCCATGAGGACCCACTATATACATATGCACATGCACACATAATCCATACTTGAAAGAATACGGGCTAAGTGGGAAATGGAAGAGGATCAGTAGAGGCAGGAGGGAAACGAAAGAGCGTAAGGAGGAAACTATAATACATGTGTGCATGAAAACACCATGTAATTTATTGTTATATATAATTAGCATGTGTTAATAAAATATTAATGCATAAATGGACAGTATGTCTTCTGCTTTAGGAAGAAGCTTGGTGCCAAGTGAATAGTAAAATTAAGCAAAATTAATCTTTTGATTGTAAATAAAAGGAGTGGATAATGTTATAACCACAGATAAAACAATAAATTTTTACAAGTTATACCTTAATACTGATTTTACTTTTTAATTTCTGGACAGGGGTGTCTACAGTGGCCAGAAGAGGTCATCAGATTCCCTAGAGCTGGAGTTTCAGGCAGTTAGTGCTGGGAGTCTTGTTCTCTGGAAGAGCAAGAGGTGTTCTTAGCCATTGAACCATCATCCCAGTCTTTTAAAGGATTATTTATCGTTTTAAAACATACCCTAATGATTTGGGCCTGCAAGATGATTCAACAGTTCAAGATTCTTGCTGCCAAATCTGATGACCAGAATTAAATTCCCAGAACATACATGGAATAATTAAGAAGCTGACTTCAGCAAATAGTCCTCTGACTTCATATATGAGGTATATATGTGATATATGGCTTCCCATACTACTCACACATATATACACACTGAGGTCGATTGAAAAAGAATGGTCCATATAGGCTCATATACCCGAATACCTGGTTCCCCTTTTTGTAGAACCATTTGTGAAGGATTAAGAGATGTGGCCTTCTTGAAGGAGCTTTGTCATGGAGGGATTTTGAGATTTCAAAAGCCAGTATCAACCCCAGTATGCCCTTTCTGCCTCATGGTTGTGTCTCAAGATGTGAAATTTCAGCTACTGCTCCAGATCACGCCTGCCTACTTGTTTGCTGCCGTGTTCCCAGCCATGATGACCATGAACTTTCACCCTCTGAGACTATACGCCCCAAATAAACTCCCCTCTGTGTGGTGCATTGGTTATGGTTTCATATAATGGCAATAAAAAATTAAGTAAAACATGGGTGGTAGTGGTGCACGCCTTTAATCCCAGCACTTGGGAGGCAGAGGCAGGTGGATCTCTGTGAGTTTGAGGCCAACCTGGTCTACAAGAGAGAGCTAGTTCCAGGACAGGCTCCAAATTTACAGAGAGACTCTGTCTCTAAAAAAAAAGTAATTAAGACACAAATGTAGATGTGCATATAAATTAATAAATTGACTTAATTTAAAAGTCTTGGAAATATAAGAAAACAACACTATAAAAGAGTTTATATCACTACATATATCAGTGCTTTAATTTGCATAGGTAGTCTAGTCTAAAGCTCATGCATATCCCCTCGATTTACTGATGAACAAATAAACTTATAGGGGCTGCTGAGAGGGCTCAATAGATTAAGGTGTTTGAGCACACACACACGTACACACACACACAGGTACACACACAATACAGATACACAAACAAACTCACTACTTTTTAAGAATTAAAATAAAATTTAAGCATGTATATATTTAGTGTGTATGATATTTTGACATGATATGTACTGTGAAGTAATGACCACAGATTCCAGCCATCATAAGTCTATTACTTTATATAATTGCTATTTTTTTCATGTGTGGTAATAATGCTTATGAGTCAGTCTTTTAATAAGTTTCAAGTACATAATACATTCTAATTATTAACTATAGAAAACTATTGTACTTTGAGCTCTATAAATTACTCATTTCATTATTGATAATTTTGATACTTGGCAGAACTTACTTTGACTCAAAAGATATAAAAAATTTCAACATGTTAATCATTGTTATAGTGAATTTTCTATTTCTGTATTTAAGATTTTCTAAATAATAACTGTTATGAATAGAGCATGGTGGCAAAGCCAAGTAAACAATAATTAAATGGCTTCCTTCTATGCACTTTTCTCTGTACTCTGACATTCACTAAGTATTGGCAAATAATTAGGAACACTGGGGTTCCGGGCTTTTTGAGAAAGGTTTAAAGCTTACAGTTATTTATTTATTTTTTTACAAAGCCCTTTGTGGGATAATTGGAAATATGTGATTTATTTTCAATTTTCTCTTACTTCCAAGTTGTAGAACTAGGACGTCATTATTGGCTTCATCTGTCATTATTCCTCTTGCAATAAAAACTACAAGACGAACCAGACATGGTGGCACACACCTGTAATGCCAGCCCTCCAGAGGCTGAGAAAGAAAGGTCATGAGTTAGAGGCCAGCCTGGGCTGCATAGCAATTTCGAGTGAGCCTGGGTTGTGTAATGAGACCTTTCTCAAAAGAAAATCAAACTAACAAAGAAAAGCCCCAAAATCCTACAAAGAAGGAAGGGCTGGAGGGAGGGAGGAAGGTGGTCAGGCTAACAGTCTGCCTTACATATCTTTCATCATAAGTAATAGAGTAGATTGTCACATTCATTTTTATATATTCAAATTCAGGATAGTGTTTTCTATTTCCATCCATTTGCATGCAAAATTCGAGAAGTCATTGTTTTTTCCCACCTCTGTTATTTTACTTTGCTATGTTTATTCCTGAGTTACTTCGCCTGTCTCAATCACCTTTCATTTTGGGTATTTATTCCAGAGTAGTTCATATAAAGATTAATATACAACAGGCACTGCAAACAGTTTTATCTTCATGGAATACGGTTCTTCTTGATGTTTACATTAGGAACCATGACTGCCCAGTTCTTCATAAAGCTCAAAAAGCCCAACAGCTCCTATATTCATTTGATTTAAAGGATCGTCCTTTTGCATTTTTAAATTTCTATATTTTTAAACATATACTCTTTCTTTTTCTATGGACATTTCTTCCAAGTTTATGTTTTAAAGTTGTTTAACCTTATGTTTTTCATGTAATCATTTTCTTTCACAAAGATGTTTTTACATTGTCAGTGTCTTTAACTATGTAATATTAGCCACAAATCAGGTTGAGAAGCAGCAACTTCTTGCGACACACTCGAAATCCATATAAAAAGCTGTTGTCCCATGAACATTTGATGTGGATATAAGTTGTTTTAAACATCCTTTCTCTTTCTTCATGGTTCCATTCAACCCAAAGCTGTTATGTCATGATCCATATTTTATGATTTCATTTTGTCTTCTGAGTATCATAATATCTATAAGTCCAATATCAATAGGAGCATTTATCTGCTTTTCCTGAGTATGTTTAACATCTTGTAATAGAAGTCTCAATAGATTTTTGTCTCCTGGGATTTGTGCTCTTCTGTAAAACACCTGTCAAGTGTGCGTCACACCCACTGATTTACTTCTAATGAACAGTGAGGCAGAGGTGATAGGAGGTTGTGTTTATGATTATAAATCATACAGTCTCCACACTGCCTCCATCTTCTCATTTCCTGACTGTGAGGAAAGCCAGTGGCATGTTGTGAGCAGTTCCTTGGAAAGACTGGTATCACTATGGACCAAGGAGGTTCATCATCCTTCAGCAAGAAACCCCCCAACGCAACTGAACTCCATAATGAAAGGAATCCTGCCAACAACTACTGTTGAAATTATAAACTGAACAAATATGTAAATAAAGTACACTGGTTAAATATATTTTCTGATATTATTTGAAGGGATGATAAAATGAGATATTGGGGGTGTGCTTGAGTTTGGAACATGCCATTTTGATATAAAAGAGATGGCTATGAGCCCACATTCTTTAGCAATGCTCTCTGAAAGCTATCCAGTTCTTCACAGAAGCAATGAGCCAATGATATGTAGGCCTCCCACATTAAATGACTTAATCATACAAGTACATAAGTCTGTGAGAAATCAGCTCTTTATGAAGCAATCCTTGGAAAGATAAAGGAAAGAAAATGTAGCTATCAACACAAGCTAAAGGGAGGAGGAAAAGGAAGAACTCTAATACAAAATGTTGGCCATAGCCCAAGGCCTCAAGATTTGTCTGAGTGCCATTTTGCTTATCCAAATAAGTATGGCCTTTACCCCTACTTAGATCTGTCTTAAGGCCAACAGTAATTTGTTAAGCCACTTTCTGACAGGAAAATTACAACCATTCATCTTTACCCCCAGAATGTGCTCTGACCATGAAGACATCCATATAGCTGGGCTCTCAGTTTCTTCCCTGAAGCAGGGTCTCTTACTAATTCTTGACTCAACACATTTGGCAGGGTGATTAATGAAGAGGCTAGAAATCTATTATAAGTTGGAAAATTTGATTTTTCTTTGTAGAGGAGCTAGAATGGAACCATATAGAAATTCAGATCATTGGAGGCAGACATGTAATGTTCATTCTAAGGAGTTCTGACACCTTCTAGAGGTAAAGGGCAAGAATAGCTTTGCTGTTGACCTTTGTCAAGGAAGGATGCTAATTCAGATTGTCTGTTGCTTTTATATGCTACCTTAGTATTCTAATCAACCCCACTTTCTTCAGTGAGAGCAGCTTTGAGTCATTGAGTCTATCCTTACCTTATTTATTATGTAATGATAAAATTCCATTGAAGTGGGGATATTGTGAAAACATATATAGCTGGCCCAGATATGACTTTTGATGAGCCTAGTTATGACAATAAATACAGAATCTAAAATTATACAAAAATCCTGAGAAGTCATGACTATAACATCTTAAGTATATTTAAAATCCAATAGAATCTTAGAACCTTTTAAGGAAAAGGACAATAAGGATATATTATAGGAAGCTTTTCACATGGACTTCCTGGCTCTGTCAGATTGCTTCTGTGATGTCTCCTTGATGGTGGCCTGTATCATAAAGTCTTAGGTTGGCTCTTGACCTCCGCATCTTTAAAGCCCTCCTATGTTGTTAGGACTCTCTAGAAAAGCAATGTAGTCAAGTGTTACAGATGACAAGTCATGGAGAATATTACTAGTAACCTCTACAGAAAGAAATACAGTTTAATGCAAGGCTTAAAATGTGAAATTCCAGTACTCGGGAGGCAGAGGCAGGCGGATCTCTGGGAGTTCGAGGCCAGCCTGGTCTACAAGAGCTAGTTCCGGGACAGGCACCAAAGCTACAGAGAAACCCTGTCTCGAAAAACCAGAAAAAAAAAATAAAAAAATAAACCAGGAAATAAAACTAGCATTTGTTTAATTTTTATATAGTTCCAGAAATGGATTGATGTCTTTTGTACATTGAACTTATATTATTATCACACCTCCCTTAAGGAAATTACCATTGATTTTCAGCTTACAAATGAAGAAATAGAGGCATAGAGATATTAAGTAGTCAGTCAATGGCAAAGTGAGATTTAAAGCTAAACGTCCCGATTTATGGACCTGCCTTCTGACACAGTTGACTGTGTCATATCAAGTTCTATCAAGTCAGTTAGAGAAAGTGAATGCTAGGCATTGACAGCATCTTAATTCATTACCAAAACTAACTAGTCCAGTGGTCCTGAAGCTGTGGGTAGTGAGCCCTTTGGGAATTGAAGGGCCCTTTCAGAGGGCTCACATTTCAGATACCCTGCATGCCAGACATTTACATTATGATTCATAGCAGTAGCAAAATTACTGTTACGATCTAGCAATGAAAATAATATTATGGTTTGGGGGGTCACCATAACACAAGGAACTGCATTAGTGGGTCACAACATCAGGAAGGCCGAGAACCACTGATTTAGACACCTTGAACTAGTCAATATTAAAATCAGATAACAAAATAAAAATTGATTTCAGTTGGCATATACCCTTACCCAACTCTAAAACTCAATTACATTATTAACAATACCACACACTAACTGCCGGTCTAAGGGCTGATCCTTGCCTTTCAAAACTCTTTAGGAATCTGTCAATCTCCTCTTACACTATTGTGAATGTTCTGTCATTGAGGTCAATGCCATTAAAGGACTCCACTTCAGCACTGGCTAAAGTGTCCTGATATGGTGAATCTGTCACCTCTGCTTCTCCTTAGAAAAGGTTCCTTTGCCTTTGGTGATCAAGTTCCCTGTTACAGTTACTTCTCCCATTTCCCCTCAAATGTTCATGGTACTTCTTCCAAAGAGAGTCATCCCTTTAGCCACAAGGAATTGTCTTTATTCCTTTAGCTCAGTCACTACGAGTGAGAGAACCTCATTTCCTCTTTCAGGACCTGTCACTAATCCCTCAGCTCTTGCTTCAATGTTTGTTGATTTACCTAATGTGCTGTTATACTCATAACAATCTCAAAATTTCCAGTAGATCATAATGACATATTTATTATTAACATTTGTCTATATATAGATGCATATGCACTTAGATAAGAGTTGAAGCTTGATTTCAAATAAATGCTGTGCCTTACTTTCTGGACTGTGACCCTTCTGTTCACATTCCCTTGTCAGGACAATGGAAGAAATGTGTGTGTATAAACCAGTTGGTAATGTTATATTTTAACTTGACTAGATTAAGAGATTCATGGATACTTGATAAATTATTAGTTCTTGATATATTTGAAAGGGTGTTTCTTATAGAAATATACATTTGAAACAATTTACTTGTGAGGAAGATCTCTATTCATCAATGTGCATAGGGACCGTTCACTTGTCTGAAAATATGAATAGAATGTAAAGGTGACCATTTATATAGATGACTATATAGAGAAGTATATAGATGACATATAGATATATATCTCTCAATATATGTGTGTGTTACTGATATATAAATTATACTATATATGTTTCTTTATGGGGAGTTCTGGCTAATTCAAAACCAAAAAGCCTACCTATGTAGACCCACTTACACCATTTTAACACCCATGCCATAACTATTAACATCCTGTTGGCTAAAGCAAGTGACTTGCCTTAGGCTGAAGATTGATATAGCAAGGAAATACATTCTGCTTGATCTAGTAGGGATATTCCAAATCATGTCAAAATTAAGATGTATATTTTTATTATAACAAAGGAATAAATAATTGGGAAAGTAGCCTAAATTACCACTACAGGGGACAGATTAAACATCTTTAATGTTCTAGAATTATTAGGGAAATATAAAAGTTAATGTTTTGAATTATGTAAGTTCAACACACATATTGGAATCTCTAGATTATATGGTCTAGAATAACATGGAAAGAATTATAAAAACACATATGTGGAACCAATGATAAAAATGAGGGTTCTAAGCATCCATTGGTTGTGAAGAGGCATACATGAATAGAAAATCTGAGGTAGGACTAAGCTTGTGATCAGGGAGGAGAAACTTGTCAAACTTCAGGCATTGATTCAGTGAAGTCAATTTCAACTTGTCATCCATATTGTGTAATTCTACTTCAGGTCTCCAGGCTGAAGCCTAATGACTTGAAACCTTGTTGATAGGTCCCCCTATAATTATTTAAGGGAGCCAGTTCTCTTTCAAAAGAAAAACAAGTATAATTCTTCATAAAACAATGGGATCCATATGCACAGACACACTTGATCATGAAGATTTTTCTTGGCATCTCAAGCAATTCTTTTTTGGGGGTGATTCAGCTAAGCTTCCAAATAGCCAACAATAAGACAAGCCTGTGCATATTAATCAGCAAATTTGTGCTTTGTTATGTGTCTTCTGGCACTTATTTCCCTGCTTAAAAAGTCAAGGGGCAAAGGAACAAAGTGGCTGCCTGTGTGTTCCTCTATTCATCACAGATTCTCCATCTGCACTTAATATTCACTGGAACCAGGTCAACCGGGAGGTCAAAGATCAGGCCCTGTGCCTCACACTATCTGACACTTGGGATACTGCTCAAGGACCAAGACCAATAAATCAACATTTTTGCTATCTTCAAACAAAACTCCATGCACAAATGTGTTTTTCTTTAGAGAGTAAGTGAAAACAAACACCCTTTTAGGGTATCACTGCAGTTGCATAGACAAGAGCAGTTCTGACACGAAGAGAAATTGGCCCATTAGCTATTTGTGTCTTTAAGTTGTATGCTCAGGTGACTTTCATTTTTCTGTGTGGCTAAAATAGTACAAGGTCACCCAGTATCCAGTTTTCTACCTGTTATTTATGATATTTTAATGACTGCTTTAATAATCTGTTTATACCTCAGCTATTTTTCATACCTAAGTGTTTGGTCAAATCAAACACATTTTACAAACTGTGGCTTTCAGTCGAGGAACCGAATTCCTCCTTCTACAGTAATCTCTTCATCTGTTTTATTTTATGGTTTTCTTTCAGGATGCAGAGCATGCAGAATTATACATTTTGAATTTCTAACCTCATCTTGACTTTGGCTTCATGCCCACTTCTTTCACTATACTTGATACAGTTTGCTTCTCAGGCTGATGATGTTGAATTGGTCTCTCCAATTCTTGATCACTTTTCTTAAACCCAGCCCAGTCTTGCCTTCAGTCCAATGTGTAAAAATGCAACTTCTTATCAGAGAAAGAATGCCTTAGAGCTATATCTCAATTTCATTACTCCGTATCACTGGGCTCAGCATGTTCGTGATAGGGGCAAGAAGCAACTTCTCCGTGCAGTACATGGAGTACTGGTAGACCCGTCACTTGAAGCAATCTCTTTTTTTTTTTCCCTTGGTATCTCTGAGGTTACCAGGAACTGAAGTTTTCAAAAGTCATCTTTTTCTGACTCCTGAAAGTGCTTTCCTCTTGAATTGTCAAAGTCAGTGACGTCACTTTAGCTTCAGACTGAAATTTATTTATTTTTTTATTTTCATCAGTCACACCTCCACGCTATTGTGATCCCACTTTTGTGGTCCCACTTTCTGCACAAACTAACTTTTTTTCTAACTGAACTCTGTTAATTCTAATAAATACTTTGAATGTTTGCCTTCACCCCTTCATTTCTACAGCCGTTACTTTCCACCCAGATTGTTTGACATTATTGCTTTGAACCTCAGCAATTATGTCTTAACTGGTTTTCCTTCTATCAGTGTGTTTTTAGTCCAGGTCACTTTGTATAAGGAAGTAAGTAAAGAGGTTGGGTGGGAAGTAAGGATAGAGATTGCGTAGTTAATAATTATTGTCAAATTGAGAGGACCTAGCTAGCACCACTTAGGAAACAAGACGCTGAATATTTTTTTTTTTATAGATTAGGTTGAGGTAGGAAAACCCACCATAAATATTAAAATTGAAATTTATGCCCTGGCAAAGCATGCATGGACAGCCTGTATATGGCGATTCTGTTGAATTTGCCCATATTGGGTTTCATGGTCTAAGTTGATGAGGACAACTGACCAGGTCTCTTCCTCAAGAGGGCACCAGATATCATTACAGATGGTTGTGAGTCACCACATGGTTGCTGGGAATTAAACTCAGGCCATTTGGAAAAATGACTCTTGCCTGCTGAGTCATCTCCCCAGCTCCATTTCATGGGATATGAGAAAGCAAGGTAAGCGCCAGCAGGTATTCCCTTTGCTTACTGGTTATATGGCAATATTACCAGCTATCTCACACTTCTGTTGCCATGTCTTCCCCGCCATGATGGTGCCCTCAAGCTGTGAGCTAAAATAAACCCTTCCTTAAATTGCATTTCTCTGGTATTTTGTCACAGAAACTAGAAAAGTGGCTAATACAGTTTTTCCTTTGTTTAACGACTTTGGCTCCCTGGCTACAGAAAAAAATAAAAACACAAATATTTAATTACTTTAAATGGCCTTTTAAATCCTGTCACATTATTACATCGCTTGTTCTTCTTAAGACAACTGTCTTAGGTGGGACTGCCAGTGATGTGATGAAACTTCTGGCCAAAGGCGACTTGGGGAGGAAAGAATTCATTTGTTTTGCAGACTGTGGTCCAGCTGGTCCATTGGTGACGGTCTCTCAGCAGAAAGGTTCCTCTGATTAACAGTTGTTCAGTTCATGAGGCTGGATGTCCCAGACAGTTTTTAGAAGATGCTGGCGTCCTAAAGAAGTAGGTTCTAATAACAGTGAAGGAATGCCTCAGCCACAAGACAGATGAGCTTGCCAGGGAGAGCGAGGGAAAGTGGACAGACGTCAAAAAGCGTTTTTCTTCCATGTCCTCATATATATATATATATATATATATATATATATATATATATATATGCTACCCCCAGAAGATGTAGCCCAGCTTCAGGGTGAATCTTATGATCTCAAATGATACAGATTTAGGGTTCCCTACTTTAAATGATCTCGATTTAGGGTGGCTCTTCCTATCTCTAATGATACAAACAAGAAAAATCCCTCACAGGTGTAGAAGGAGGCTGCTTGTTTTCCTGGCCGCCCAGAACCAAAATAACCACACCGGAACTATATTAATTAAAACAGTGTTCGGCACATTAGCTCTAGCTTCTCACTGGCTAACTCTTACATCTTAATTTAACCCATTTCTATTAATCTGTATATCACCACGAGGTCCGCCTACCAACAAAGTTTCAGCACGTCTATATTCAGCTGCGGATCCATGGCATCTCTCCAACTCTGCCTTCTTCCTCTCAGCATTCAGTTCCATCTAAACCTGCCTACCTAAGTTTTGCTCTGCTATAGGTCCAAAGAAGTTCCTTTATTCATTAATGGTAATCACGGCACACAGAGGGGACTCCCACATCACACAGGTGTGACTAGCTGCTTGAATTTTGGTTGATTCCAGATGTAGTCAAGTTGACAACCAAGATAAGACATCACAAGTCCATTCTTCATCAACTTGACACAATCATATCTCCTATGTCATGCTTTCTTTTCAAATTCAAACAATACCCAGGTCATAATTATACCTAACATGATATAATGATCATGTGTACTTCCTCCCCAGCTGTCTTTCTCACCAATTTTTCAATCATGTTCTTTCTAAGTTCCTGACCATCCAGCCACTCAATTTGCTGCAGTCTGTGAATTAGTGAACAATTACACATCCGGCCATTTCTTCTTCCAAGAAGAATGTACTGCACTGTTACTGCAAAGATTTTTCTTCACCTGTATTTTTCAGTGTTACCCCAGCAAGGGGTTATAGTGATGCAGATGTTCATTTCTTGGTGATAACTGCATAATATGGAGGACCATCATTAAATCAGGTCAAGTCAAACAATCAAAGAATAGACCCCAAGAGGTATGGGTGTGTACTTGGGAACAGAAATAATTGTAACAGGAGTAGCAGCTGGTAAGTATTGTGCAACTTCTTCATGTAACTTAATTATGCCCCCAGGGCCTGTTTGGGCTCAATCAGGTACATTCCGCTTCTGTCTGATAATGGATTGCTGCTGTGCACTTACTACTTTTTGACTTGGTGGGTCATCTAATATGCAGCTTGTGATGGGTGGATCAGGTTAGGTGATAGGTTGGTGGTTCATTGTCAATGCTAAATTTCCACTAAAGTTCAATAGTAGGCCAAAGGCTGTCTTTCTAAGAGAAAATAATTGTTGACAGATGATGGTAGAATCTTGCTCCAAAATTCTAAGAGTCTCCTCTCTGATTCACCTATAGGAGCCTGCCCGAAGTTCCAAACACTATCTCCATTTGCAGCTGTCACCGCAAGTACCATCAGGCCTGCTGGATTATATAGCCCTAGGGGTAGAGCAAGCCTGCATGACAGCCTGGTCCTGCAGAAGAGTCTTCTCCTTTTCCAGGAACCACACAAGTTAGCAGCTTTCTGAGTCATTTAATGTATAGCATTCCCATGTAAGGGATGTGGTGTCTCCAGACAGGCCCACCAAGTGTTGTGCTTCTATCTTGGTGATGAGGGGAGCCAGTGCAATAACTTATCCTTTGTCTTAGAAGGAATATCTCTCTTTGTATGCCCCTCACCACTGGATTTCTAAAGATTTGCTGAGATAGAAGGCCCTTGAATTTTGATTGGATTTATTTCCAATCCTCTGATGGATATCCTTGTTACTAACAAGTCTAAAGTGGCTGCTACCGCCTGCTCAGTTAGTGCAATCAGCAGAGTGTCATCAATAGAGTGGACTGGTGTGATGTTTTGTGGAAGAGACAGATGATCAATATCCCCCTTGAACTAAGTTATGACACAGGGCTGGAGGGTTAATAAACCTTTGAAGTAAAACTGTGAAGGTATACTGCTGTCCTTGCCGGTGGAAATTGAAGTGAGTCCTTCTAGTCACTGGATACTTACATGTCCCCATTGCTGTAGAGCACACACAGTGATGTCACGTGAAGCTGAGTCTCTGATCTCTCCCAGGAGATGACGTCTCTGTGTTAGATACTAAGACTTGCACTGAAAATTTTCTTCCCATTCTTCATTTTTTTGTTGTTCATCTTTCTGCTTCCCTTCCTTTCTTCCTCTCCTCCTGCTTCCTGTCCTTCTACTCCACTTTTCTCTCTTCCTGTTTAAAACCATGAAGTTTTATCTGTGTATTGGTATGTACTTATTTACCTTTTTGAAATTTGAGTATATGTAATTCATAGAATTATTATACAATACTTTACTTTTGAGGAGTTCTATAAAAAATGGATCATTTACCAGAACTGATTTCCCCCCAATGACCCTAGAAGCAAGCTAGAATAACCAGTTCCATTTATAATAACTATCCATTTATTTCTCTTTTATAGTAAAATAAACCCTGAAATTAGAAGACAATGGCAAGAAAATAAAGTAAGAATATAATTTCTCAGTTTGGAAATAAAAATTAATATTTTTAAAGGTTGATTGTGTCTCTTAAAAGTAATTATCAGTAGTTTTTTAATCTGAGGTAAATTACCTTGATCAGAGAGATATTATCTGTGCCATTTCCATACAATGTACAGTAATCAACTGAGTGATAAAACTACAATTTTTTTCTAATGACAGTGCTATAGGAACTAAAGTCAGGGCACATTGACCCAGCTTTGAAGTTTACAAACTATGGATTCAGTCTCCTAGGAATGATATGCTCCTTTGTGCGATAGTGGCACTGGTGTTATGAGGGTTACCAGTTGCTCTGGGATTAGATTTGAGGTCTTCTCCATCGGAAGGAATTCATGCCTGATATTGCAAACCAGATCAAAACTCACGCAGGTGTAGGTCATAGGCCTTAGAGAGGAACTGAAAACATTTATTTAACTAAATTGACAAAATGGCAAACTGCTGTCTCAATAGTGATGTTTACACCAAAGGACAAACGATATTATAAGCCTTAGCCAGAGAAGCCTATCTTTCTAGGGAACAATGGTGTATGCAGAGGTTCATGGTTCTGAGAATCTGCGAATAAGTACTCAGCCCTAAATTGGACATTTATATGAGCCCCTCTAAGACTCAGAGCACGTTGTTGAAGAAGGAACGGATTAAATGTATAAGTCAGAAGACAGGGAGAAGAACTGAGAAACGCCATCTTCTGGGTGAGAAAGCCTTCACAACCACAGATCCACAGCAGTTGCATGTGTCTGTGCTAGGTCTGTGTAAGGACAGGCCTATCAGTCTCAGTCACTGATGCCGGAGGAAGTGAAGGGGCTCTATTCTGGGTCTGTGTAAGGACAGGCCCATCAATCTCAGTCATTGACGCAGGAGGGAGTGAGGGGGCTCTATTCTGGGTCTGTGTAAGGACAGGCCCAACAATCTCAGTCATTGACTCAGGAGGAAGTGAAGGGGCTCTATTCTGGGTCTGTGTAAGGACAGGCCCAACAATCTCAGTCATTGATTCAGGAGGAAGTGAAGGGACTCTATTCTGGGTCTGTGTAAGGACAGGCCCATCAATCTCAGTCATTGATGCAGGAGGGAGTGAGGGGGCTCTAGGCCTTTACTTCTCAAATACTTGCTGATGATTGGTTAAGAAGAGAGCATTGCCTTCAGCCGTGTACTCACCAGACTCCAGTGGATTGTTCTAATCTAATGGTCCTTGTTAAACTAAGTGAATTATAAAAAACAAACCAAAAAGCATCAATCTCAGAAAGGGACTATAAGGGATAGGAAGGAGAATTGATAGGAATGGGATGGAGATAATTAATTGTGTGACTGATCCAACAATCTGAATACATCATCATATACACCTGTGAAATTGTCAAAGAGGGAGGGCTGGAGAGATGACTCAAGGGTTAAGAGTGATAGCTGCTACTGAGGTCTAGAGTTCAGTTCCCAGCACTAGCATTAGTTGGCTCACAACTGCCTATAACTCTAGTTCCATGGGAACCAAGGCCTTATTCCAGTCTCTGCAGGTAACAACATACGCGGCGCTCATTCACACAGATACGCAGGCACAAGTAAAATAAAAACGAATCTTATTCAAGAGCAAAAGCAATCAATAAAAACGGGACTGAAAACCGTGAAATTTTCTTTTCTTCTTCCAAGCATGCTCTCTGTCTTCTGCATTCTGCAATGTTTCTTAAGAGAAGAGGGAGGAGTTGCGGCTTTTATGGTTAGAACGCCCGGGGGTGTGAAAACAGATGTGAATTTCAATTTTTTAAATGTATCACAGCTGAACGTGCTGGAAATCATAAATGAAAACTCACCCATTGAAAGGGAAGCATGAAAGTAATTGAAGCATGGGGTGGTGCTTGAGTGAAGAAGAGAGAGAGAGAATTTTAGGATGGATGCCCAAACAAAGAACAAAAGCCAAAAGGAGTACTGAAAGATTGACTAGAAGTCCTGGAGAAGACATTAACAATTTTAATTAAAACAGGGCCTTCCATTTGTTTTAAAGATGATGTCCGACCATTGCTTGCATTTCTTCAAATGCTTCTTGAGCTAATAATATTTCCCATCTCTGGATCAACGGTATTCATTTATATCATAACAAGATCTCTTTATATATTCAAAGCGTGAATATTTGGCATAGATGGAAAGAATATGACAGATCAGGAGTATCGTTCGCATTGCCTTGCAGAAGTGCAACAGAGCAAGTGTATCTGGAGGGGCTAGGAGTAAGGCGACCACATTTCTAGTATAGGAGGTTAAATCTATTCAGTGTTCAAAAGGTAACTATTACCATGCAAGAGTCCAGTGAAGACTGCACTGATTGGGGAATATCGAGCCATCATGCTCCTCTCGTGTTCTCATAGGTGACATAAGCATAGTAGGTGTGGCGACTTGAATAGGAATGGCTCCCATAAACTCCTATGTTTGAATGTTTGCTCATTAGGAAGTAGTGCTACTTGAAAGGGATTAGGAGATATGATATTCTTGGAGTAGGTGTGGCTTCATTAGAGAAAGTGTATCACTGGGGTTGGGCTTTGGGGTTTCAAAAGTTCAAGCCAGACCCAGTGCCACTCTGTACTGCTGTCTGTGGATTCAGGTGTAGAACTTTCAGCTACTTCTCCAGTACTGTGTGTGCCTGCATGCCTCCATTCTCCCTGCTATGATGCCAATGGACTAAACCTCCAAAACTGTAAGCAAGTCCCAGTTAGATGCTTTCCTTTATAAGAGGTGCAGTGATCATGGTGTCTCCTCATAGGAATAGAACACTGACTAAGACAGTAGAAATCCATGACACTATTTAAGGGATGTGTTTGGGATTGGACTGGTAGCTAAGACCTTTATGTCACCTATATCATCACAGTGAATCTTCCTCAGACCACTCTTGAACATTTGCCATCTCCTATCGTAATAGAACTATCATAATAAGATAGTAACAGTAATTATTGGCAGATGTCTCAAATGCCCTTTTGACCTGAAGGAAAATGAGTAAGTTTTTTTCTTCTATTATTAAGGAAATGATGCTAATAAAATTCTTAAAATTAAACCCTTTGTTCCTAAAATGAATTCTCCTCCACAATCCTGTACTGTTCCTGGGACAGGCAGGTGAGCTGTGTTTGCTAATGTGTTACAGGTTTTCAGTAATACTATGTTTGACCTGTAGGTCTTTTTGTTGTCTTATGAAGATTTAATTTTGTTTTTTTTCTGTCATCTGAGCTATTTTAAATAATAATGTAACCTTTGAATTCCTTAAGGTCTCAACAGAATTTTCTAATGATGAATTGAAATATTTGCATTTTTGCCATTTATCAATTTTCTTAATGCATTAAATATATCCCTTCAATTTAGCAAATACTTTTTATTAAAAACACAAATAAGTTTTTATAATTTAAAATACTGGGATGGATGCAATTTTAACTTCTAGAAAGAAGGCATAAAAAAGACATAATGCCCAAGACTGAATAAAGTACATCCTTCTATTTTAAAAACAAAATCTAAAATTCAGAATTCCAATCCATTAATGATTCTGTTTACCTGTATATGAATTATTTATTTCTCTGCATAGAAAATACTCTGATTTGAATTAAAGAAAAATTACCTATGATCATTTAAATTTTGAATTATTCGATATTAAGTAACTACAACGCAGCCAGGACTTATGCTGGTTTAATAAGGTGGTGGCAGAAGACTCTCACTAGCACTGGGAAGCTGGGTATAATTCCCCTTCTTTTGGGCAGGCCTTAAGTCCAACTAGACAGCTTCTGGTTAACACCAAGATATTTCACTATTTCACGAAGATATATAACACTATTTCACCCTTATGGACATCTCGCAATGCCGATCATTATTGTGGGTCACAGATGTCACAAAGGCAGGTAGGACTATTGGTTTTTTTTCCCTCTCTTGAAAGCTTGCATATCATCTTCTGGTACTATGAAAGAAAATCCTCAGGTTTTCATGTTATAGACCACTCCAATGCCTTGAATTCTGGGTCCAACATGCGTGGTTTGGCAACAGGGATTTATGTTTAGTCTCTGGGAAGCAATGAAGGGCAACATAAATAGTCTATTGTTTGGGACATCTCTTGGACTTCCCTGACCAACAACTCAAAAGGGAGTTCTCTCAGCTAGTTCTGAGTGTTTTACTAGATAGTCTGTGGCTCTTAGGTGAGTTGGGCATTGCCAGTCCCAGTAGCACAATTTTATTTAAACTGAATATGTTTATGGATGCACATATACTTATTGGTATTGTTTATAGTTTTAGGTAAATAAAAATGATCCTTTATGACTTTTTTAACATCTGAAGTTTCTCTTCCTGCCTTCACTTTGCTCTTATATTGACCCCCCAATCCTCTCCATAACGTCCTTGTTCCATTTCATCAATTCATTTTCACCATCTTATCACGCGTTGATAACAATTTCCAAATGTTAGGAAGGAGCGAGACTTGAAGAATGCCAAACTTAGTTTTTCTCCATGATATAAAGGAGTTTTGACCAAGTAAGACTTTCTGCAGTTTTGTCTGCTGTCCTCTTTTGCCACTACATTTGAGAATTATCTTTGAAATAAGAAAACATGGTAATTGAAATGGAAAGAACATATTAGTATTGAAATTTTAAAAATGGTGTTCATTTCTTTTGTTTCTTCATAAAAAGTTGGAAAGGACTTGTTAAATGTATTTTATGCTTTCTGTGAGAGCTTGTATGAGCAAGATAGGAGAAAAATACTATCAAGTTATCTTCTCCAGTGGTTTGGCAAGAGTATTTAGAAAATATAAACAACAATATTTAAAATTATTAAGATAACAAATATAACAATAAAACCCCTACAAGAATCTAGAACAATTTGGATAGCCATAAAGATGAGGGAAAAAAAGGAATGAATTAAAAGTGCTGAAGAAACACAATGCATTCTGTCTTCTCAGTCTCACTTGTGGTGAGGCTGAAGTGGGTGGGAAGGGATCATGTGCACTTTATTTTTGCATGTGCACTGTTTAGCTAACTAAATGTTTAAAAATTGCTTATTGAATAAATATGCCACATAGTTTGGCAAAACCTTTCATTATTTGCATGATTAGGTAGTAAAGAAGAATAAGAATTTTTGAAGTGGCTATAAGACTTGAGTAGGAAAGCAATATACAAATAAATTTCGCCACATGGACTGGTGAGATGGGTCAAAGGTGACAAATTTTCACTGCTCTTAAAGAGGAACTGGGTTCAGTTCTCAGCAACATACGAACGCTCACAACTGCCTGAAACATAAGGGGATCCAAGGACTTTTTCTGAACTCTGTGGGTTCCTGAATACATATTGTGAACATAAACTTATTCAGGGAAACACACACACACACAGAGACAGAGACAGAGAGAGACAGAGACAGAGAGACAGAGACAGAGAGAGACTTTTGTTTTTGCTCTGGGACTTGATATCTGAAGTAGTTTGATAGTTTGATAGTTATGCCTTTCTTTTTACTCAACTTCCCCCGCCTGTGTGTGTGTGTGTGTAGGACAAATCTCATGTTGTTCCTCATGTACTGATCACCCTTCTTTCCTTCCTTCCTTCCTTCCTTCCTTCCTTCCTTCCTTCCTTCCTTCCTTCCTTCCTTCCTCCCTCCCTCCCTTCTCTTTTCTCTTTCTTCTTTCCTTCCTTCTTTCCTTTTTCCTCCCTTCTCTTTTTTCCTTCTTTTTTCTTTCATTCCTTCCTTCCTTTCTCCCTTCCTCTCTCCATCCCTCCCTCCCTCTTTCCCTCCCTTTCTCCTTTAATTCCGCCCTTCCTTCCTTTGTTATTTTCTTTAAATACAGGATCATCTACTGACCTTGAGGTCACCAGGTAGGCTACCCTCGAAATCTACTTTTCTCTACCTCCCTGGAACTAGAGTTATGTACCACCATCTCCAGTTTTTCTTTATTTAAAAAAAAAATTGTGCTTTCAGAGGATTGCACTCCAGTCCTTAGGCTTGCAAACAAATATGTAAAAAGCCAGATACTAAGACAAGCACTATACTGTTTCATTTATAGCAGCTAGAGTAGTTAAGTTTCTATAGACAGAGTGGAAAAATGATATTTCCAAAGGCCAGTAAGAGGAACAAATGGTAAGTTGGAATATAGTGGGTAGCGTTTCAGCTTACAAGACTTGAGATTTCCTGAACAGCTTGAGAGTACTTAGCACCATTCAACTAGACACTACGCTCACCTTTCTGGACGTAGATAGAAGGACCTTGGTCTTCCCGCAGGGCAGGGAATTTGGACTGCTCTTCAGTAACGAGAGGGAGGGGGAATGGAGTGGGGGGAGAAGAAGAGGATTGGGGATAGGGGGAGGGAAGTGGGGGGAGGGCAATATTTGGGAGGAGGGGAGGGAAATGGGAAATGGGGAGCAGGTGGAAATTTTAATTAAAAAAGAATAAAAATAAATAAATAAGTAAAAAAAAGTTATGCTTTGTGAATAAAATTTTCAGTTATACATATGAAGGTCGATATAATACTTTTACTACGTCTCTCAATATCTAGTTATTTATCTTTGGTAATGTTTTGGTTGTTTTTGGATCTTGCTACTCATCCCTTCTTCTGAGTTCTCTGTTAAAATTATTTTTCATGCATATTTGAGAAGTGTGACATGTCAACACAGTGAAGCAGAAGGAAGGCTCCCTCTCCCTTCAGCCTTTCAAAATGCTCTTCTCTTTCAGCCTTGGAAAACGATCTGAGGCTCTCACATTCCATGTGCTTTACGCTACATAAGACTTGATCAGAACCTTAAAACTGGTGTACCCGCTACTCTATCCTTTCCAGAACACAACTCATTCAGTTAAGTAAGTCCCTAGGTACACGGTTACCTTACTGTACCCACACTTGTTAATCTTTTCTTCTAGGAATTATATATTTAAATCTTATTTAGTAAGCCTTTCCTTGAACTTAAATCATTAAATATTTTCCTTATTGAATGTTTGAAGTGTTTGCCATCTTATTTCAGTCTTTGATCAATATTCAACTAATTTTGTGGATGATGTATATATGTCTTTTTTTTTTTTTCAGTAACCAAACGTCACTGCAGCATTGATCTCAGAGTGCTCATCTCTTCCCCACTCGTTGGATTTCCAGCTGTTGCATGACCACATACACCGATTTCTCTGAGCGTGTCTTTGGAGTTTAGTTCTGTGGGTCAAATTTTTATGCTTCTATTCTATCTACTATTTTAACTGTTATTACTTTTAATATTAAATGCATTTTTTAATGTTGTGAAGTTATGTGAAGATTTTTCTTGAGTTTACATGCTAATCTTGTGTCTTTCAGTATGAATAAACTGTCTTCTCAATTCGGTATTTTTTTGTACAGTTTTTGAGCGCTTTATAATTGAAGAATCAGATCATTTGCTAATATGACAGTTTTCCTTTTAAGTTTTATATTATTTTTATATCTTTACTTTCTAATAATATAGAATTCCATCATTTTTTAACCTGAATTGAACATCTGCAGTGTTCCAATTAGCGATATTGCCAGATCCTAATCTCACTGCCATGCTCTTGGTGATGCTATTTATTTGTTATAGTCTCTACAATAAAGCACTCGGGAAATAATCAGGAGCTGTCACTTTTAAAATATGTTCCACACTATAATAATCTATTCACTGATGCATTTTTATCTTTGGGTACCAAGAATTCTGATAGAAAGGCCCTGCCACCAACAAGCTTCTGAGTCACCATATTGTGAGTTGTTCACTATATCCTCAATGCACCCAAGCTCTTCACTGACCCTAGAACAGGTTTTTTTTTAATATATCTTCAATAAGCCAAATAGATGCTATAAATATGAATTCATAGAGATTTCTCAGAAAAATGTTTAGTCCTCCCTAGGGTCCAACTTGAAATAAGTTTGTTAGAAATAACCAGAAGTTCTTGTCCCCTGTCCTGAAATAGTGGGCAGATTTTTATAAGTCATTCCTTTGCCTTTATCTTTCCACAGGGCAGAGATGTACCTAATATTTTCTTTTCCTTGAGAAGTATAAAAATGCTAGTTTTTTATAGACAATTTCTTTCATGTATAAGGTTTTCTGAGGAATCAGTAACAAAATTATTAAAAGAAAAATGAATAAGAGACTAGTAAATGCATGAAAAGACATGATCAGAAGTAGAACAGGCACAAATTCAATTTTTATCAATTTGTACACAAATGTTGGGCACCAGATGTTGCACAATTAATAAAAATCCAGAGACAGATATTGAGGTTCAACCTGAAGGTCAGAAAAACAAAGTAACCAAGCCATTAGAGAACTTAAACCTCTATGAAGTCTTCAGACTGAATGAGAGTGAGTTCCTGTCTTATCCCACCTTATATTCCTCTCTAGTGCTAGAAATAAAGGCATACACCACCACTTTTAGCCTCTATGGATAACTAATGTGGTTGCTGAGATTAAAGATGTGTGCCACCACTGCCAGGTCTGTATGGCTGACTAGTGTGGCTGCTTTGTGTTCTGATCTTCAGGCAAGCTGTATTTGTTAAAATACAAATGAAATACACTACAGTTCTATGCCCCCAAATCCCTCCCCGGTGATGAACTTCTTCCAATAAGACTCCACTTCCTAAACATTTCATAACATCCTAAACAGTGCCAACTGGAGAATACCAAATACCAAATTCATTTCTCTTTATACCACATCTGTTAAGCATTCCCAGATTAGATTCTTTTCAATACTTTTCCTGGCAAAATACTCAAATGGGAGCATTCAGTGAGCGATGGCTATCAGCAGGCATGCTGCTCTAAACTTGACTTCCTTATGAAGCTTATCTGAACCAGGAAGATAAAGGCTAGACCTGTTCTGTTTTCATCCATCTCCTAAAATTAGGAAAGAACGAGGGCATTCCTGAATAATTTGCTTGCCTGTCTGTATGTGTATCCTGGCAACAGTGGGGCAGGGAGAGGAAGAGATGGTACAACCTCCTCTACTCCAGACCTTACTTCCCAGGGATGCTTTACTTTTCCAGCTCTGAGTCCAGTATGATGGGAGGACAAGACTCTGTCTGATTTATCCAGCTGGCTTAAATCTGTGTCTATTTATACTTATCCTCTGTTTATTTCTTCACTGAACCCCATCCTTCTTCCCTCACCCCCACTACTTGTTCCATTTTCAGACATAATTCCTGGAATTATTCCTCTCCTTAGCTTATGATTTTCCCACAAATTCTATCTGGTCCACAAATAGCCTGTGTCTGCTCAAGTGTCTTTGGAGTCTGTTACTCACTGTGACTCCTCTCTATCACAAGAACTACAACTTAAGTTCACGTGTTACCTCTATAATAGTTATACTTGACCCCCCCCCCCATTCATTTCAGGCTTTATGACCAGCAGAGATCTATCCTTCTGCTCCCAGCTATCATTAGTGGCTTTAATAATAAGGGATGGGATCCTTCGAATTTTCAGGGAATAAAGATAGGCCTATAAACTTAATTTCCTTTAAATTGCTTCTACCCGGAAGCCTCTGTTTTCCCAAAATTATTAATAATGTATTCCAGCTATCAAAACAAGTATTTCCAAATAGTGGATTATTATATAATAAGCAGGAAATGACAACTCAACTATTTTAATTTCTAAACAGTTTGTGGTGTATTATGAGAGAGCAGAAGGATTTTTCAAAAGTGTTATGATTATTTGCTTTACCATGTTTTTCAGCAAAGGTAAAATAAGAAACATCTGAAAATAATGCCTTTAGTGTAGATAATTTATTGTCCATAACTATATTTCCTAAGAACTTGCCTTTTAAAAATACACAGAACATGAGTGTGTGGGTAGTTTTTATATATTAAGCATTCATTTTGTTGTCTTGGAAAAACTAGTGACTAAATACACACCTACATCTTAGGCTGAAAGCTTAGCTTGCATATAAACTGTATGCAATTCATGTGAAATCTCTCAGTTTCTTGTTGCTTAATCTGCAATAAATGGGTTAAATACTGACCCTGTCTTTTTTAAGGACTTGAATAGGGCAAGACAGATGAGGGTACCTGCAAAATGCTGCTCAGGTTAGGTGTACAAATTGCATTATTTATCTTTCACCTTTTTTCAAAAGTGAAGTACAGTTCTTCCAAACGAAAAATATCAGAAACTTGCAAACATTGAATGCTGTGTAATTTCTGCTATATTTTATTTTCTGATATTCCTATAATGTAACTTTTGGCAATCATTTGTCATAAGTTTACCAAAAAGTTCCCAGGAAATGCAGCAACTGTTAAAACATACTTTCAAGGAAACATTTTAATAATGGTTTAACCAACCAATGGTGAAACAACACCTTTGTGACTTTTAACGAAATAGGATAATGAGCCAAGTGTGGTGGTGCACACCTTTAACTCCAGCACTCGGGAGGCAGAGGCAGGCCTATCTCTGTGAGTTCGAGGCCAGCCTCGTGTACTTATTAAGTTCCAGGACAGTCAGGGTTACACAGAGAAACTCTCTCTCAAGAATGAGGAGGAGGAGGAGGAGGAGGAGGAGGTGGAGGAGGAGGAGAAGGAGGTAGAGAAGGAGGAGGGGGTAGAGAAGGAGGAAGTAGCACAGGAGGAGAAATCAGGTAACAATAAAGCAAGAAATGATCTCATGTATTCTCATTGAAATAGCATTTGTTTGATCACCTCCATTGACTTTTACCTTACTTCCAACTAAAATATTCAGGAAGACAATGAGATAAAATGTTGCTAAGTGGTATTAAAAATTAAGGTCTACAGACCAGGTAAAGTCAGGCATTTGCAAAAGCCTTTGTTAAACGTGAGTGTAGGTGATTAGAAAGAAAAGTGTGCTGAGGACAACGCACTGCCTCATTGTATGAGCAAACATTATTCTATGTACCTATCGTACTCTGCGTTCAGTGACTGAATGCCTAACCTCGGTATCTAGTAGAATATTAAACACCTGTCTGATCATTTATGCATTTCACTTGGGACAACCGGAACAATGTCATTTCATTTTTTTGTCTGATGGCCACGTTTGTCTTTTTATTTCCATAATCAAAAGGAAAAATTCCAGAAGTGCAACTAGACATTTAGGAACATTATTGTCTCGAAAGAGTAATTTCAGCAAGTGAAACACTATGGCAAGGGATGGGAGCTGGAAGGAATTCCTAGTGAGAATTTGTAACAGGAATTGCATTAATTTAGATAGCTTACTTTAATAATAGAGTAGAAATTGTCTGTGGGATAAGTAGGAGCTTATGTGGTGCATAGACTGGCTGGGCATAACTAAACAAGAAACTGAGAATTGATTCAGAAGCTATATTCTAGCTATAGATTTGGAAGGGTTGTTTAGTCATTATATAATAGTGAAATAATTGAGTCAGAGGCATGCTGCACAATTTGCTTAAAAAAATGAAAATCTGAAAAGATTTGGTTTTATTCATCAATGACTCAACAAGAAGGAAGTACAGCAAAGCAAAGGAAAAATAATCATTTAAAACTGGGAAGAAACGAGCATTACTGAAAAGAACCTAGAAAACAATATATTCTAAGAGTTAGGAAACGAGTAAACATTTTTAATAAAATGCAAGAAATCTTAGGAGCAGAAAACTGACAGGGAGTGGAAGAAAGCTTGTGTGTTTAAAATGTATTAAAAGCATAGCAATAAAAAACTAAAAAGGAAAATGGCAAATGAAGTATATTGGCACATACATTTGAAAAAGCCATATTGAAACCTACTGCCTCATAGGCTAAACTTAAAAAAAAAGACAAATAAAGAGCAAATGAAACAACTAATGTAAGAGCAATAGAAAAAAAAAGAACAAAACATTTCTCGATGAAAATCTGAAGTAGAGTTAAAGGGCAGAAAAGATATTGCAGAAGATTAAATCAGTGATAGAAATTTCCAAAGCTCTTTCAGAATGTTGAAGGAAAGCATGCTAAGAAAATTAACATGACCAAGATGAAGAACCTTGATCCTGAAGAATAGAACATATAGATCTAACTAAAGACAAAACACTTCAGCAAAATCTAAATGAGCAATAATTAAAAGTGTAAGTAAAAATTAATTTATTGAATAAAAGAGAATCCTGCATGTTTTCATAGTTTACTGTATTGCAGAGAAAAACAGCAAAAAGGGACACGAATACATTTAGATACAATACTTTTCAAGTTCCTGTTCAAGATCAAAGCTCCTCTTTGTTCCAAATCATAGAAAACCCTGTAAACAAACAGCCCATAAAGCATTACTTTTAAGATGATTATTAGAGCACCTTCAGGTTGTTTCTAAAACTCATCAAGCATACAATAATAAAATCTAATAAGGATAACACTTCACATTGAATTGAATTAGTGGTGTACACCACATGCTTCCTGGCTTTAGTTCCTCATTTGGAATAACAGTTCTATGAGGGAGTGATGTGGACTCATTTGGAAAAATTGAAATTAGGAAATGCTGCGTGACTTATGTCCCTACAGACCAACAGTCATGAAATTGAAATGTAGCACAAGTATTATTTGATACCCAAAGACTTGCTCTTTTTACTGGACACATGCTCTTCAACGCTTAGATGAGATGACTTTGATCAAAATATGGCATGAAGCTGTTATTTTAGCAAAAAAATGAAACAAAATTATCCTCGGAGCAACCAACCCCCAAAATTCAAATTTACACTTTTTGTAGAAAATAGATACTAGTGTAGGATTGGTTCCAGCTATATCAAAGAATATTTAAAATTAATAAAAGCCCATTTTAATGGGAAGAGATTTATGCTAATGAAAATGGCTATGATGAATCAAGTCAGAATCATGGCATTGGGGTGAAAATTAGAGCCCTGGCTGAGGTTGGGGTCGTGATGAAGTGAACAGTCGAGGATAACTCAGATGTACTGACTTTCAGTAGCTAGATGAATGTACAGAAGAACGGGAGGCAGAAAGAAGAGCAGAAGATCACCAAGGCCAGCTGGACTGGGACTGAAAATGCATGGGATAAAACTGGACTCACTGAATATGGTGGACAATGAGGGCTGCTGAGAAGCCAAGGACAATGACACTGAGTTTTGACCCTACTGCATGTACTGGCTTTGTGGGAGCCTAGCCGGTTTGGATGCTCACCTTCCTAGACCTGGATGGAGGGAGGAGGAAGTTGGACTGCCCACAGGGCAGGGAACCCTGACTGCTCTTTGGACTAGAGAGGGAGGAGGGAGAGGAGTGGGGCATGGGGAGTGGGGGGAGGGGGAGGGAAAAGGGAGGCGGGGAGGAGGCGGAAATTTTTAATTAAAAAAATTTAATAATAAAAAATATATTTTAATTAAAAAATCGATGGGCAGCCTTCAGTCATTCATGAATTTCATCATTAAACATTGTCTCCTGTATTTAGTGTCAATAATCACATAATTAATAAATGACTTCTACATATTTTATGGCAGAATTATAAACATCTTAAAAAAAGATGGTTTAATTTTGAGCATAGAGTGTTCATCTCCTCCGTTGCACTCATAGACACTGGGTGAAATAAGACTGACCAGTACTCATGACAAAGATGTGACACAGCACGCAGTGTTAAAAGACACAGGAAGCAGGAGCTCTCCCCCAGGGAGTGTGATGAACGCGAAGAGGGCCGTGGGAATGGAGTTCAAGAACTGAGACACGGAAAAGGACATGGCAAAGAGTCAGTGTAAGGCAGTGTTCAGAAGAAAGCAGTGATGATGACAGGGGCAGAGGAGCATCATCTGCCAAATAAGGAGTGGAGCCCAATCACTGACGAGGCAGTGAAGACACTGAGAGGAGACACGTTCAAGAGAGCTGTGACCCGCATGAGTGAAAATAGCGGGAGGTGAAGGCAGCTGGGAAATGAAGAGAGGGAAGGAAAGAACAGTTGAATGGACGGGTTTGATCTTGAAGAACTAGAGATCCACTGTCATATTGATAGGTTAATAGAAGGACCTTTTGAGGGGGGAGAGAGAGACAGAGAGAGAGAGACAGACACACACACACACAGACAGAGAGAGACAGAGCGAGAAGAGAAAGAGATAGAGATGACACACACACACACACAGAGAGAGAGAGAGAGAGAGAGAGAGAGAGAGAGAGAGAGAGAGAGAGAGAATGAATAAGAACCAGCCCATGTAAACAAGAGCATGGTATTAGGGAGGAGTGTAGGGCTTGAAAAAAAGTTCTGGCTAATATACCAAACTGTTTACAAAAGGAGATGGATACCAAATTTGGTTGTAGATCTTTATCATCTTATGAAGAACAGCTAAGGTATTTCTGATCCTTGTTTCCAATATAATGTTGTAGATAAAGTCACATCTTAAAATTGGACAATGCAGTGGTTATCAGAGTGTGTCCAATAAACCCTATTATAATTATAGTTATTTATGGCATATATATCTTATGACTCAAAATAAGATGAAAATTAGGAATCTGTTCATATACAGGAAGACTGTTAATTTTCATTTTATCACATGGCATCTACTACAAGGGGCAGTTGAGAGAAATGGAGGAAAGAACTCAGCACAGTGGAACAGCACAGCGGGTCAGCCGTACACTGCTTCTACAATAACTATGTAGGTAAGTAGATTGCCGTGCCTGTTGAGTACTGTTAGGCTGTTCTGGTAGCTAAGTCTAACAATGAAACCAGCTTATGGGAGGGTCTAGGAATTTGATGGTATATTGAGAAGAGAGCTTCTAATGATGTTTCACGTATCTGCATTCGATCTAGAAAGTAAACAGGAAAGAAGTGGATGAGAAGCCCTAAGAGAACAAGTTCAACAGGCTAAAGGATGGTTGGGTAGTAAGAGAAAAAGACAACTTCGTTATAGAAAGGAGAGAGCACAGCAGAGTGACAGGAATCTCCATTGGAAGGCAGGCTGTTCACTAACATTTTATAGGTAAAAACACTTGGAAATGCTAAACAAAATCCAAGATGCAACACCAATTTTTTTCTTCTGACCAAAAGTATATGAATAGACTGTTAGTTTTGAGTAAAAGAAATTACGAAACTACTATGTAGGCTGTGTCTTTTATATGCATGTTAAAAACATTATAGAGAGAAAGAATCTGAACCAGGTGCCCAAATTCTCAGTAATTGGGCAGATCTGAGATACTCAGATTGCAACCATTTATATAGGTAGACTATGCTATACACTGGGTGTCAAATACTTCTGAAAATAAGAGGACTCCTTTGGAAGTTCTTACCTTTGCTAGAGTCTGGGAGGGCTATTGTCTGGGAGATGGACGATGGAAAGATAAATGTAATCTTTTAAAAGGTTGAATAGAAAAGCATGCACAGAAAAAATACACAAATGGATATACTAAAAAGAATTTCAACAGAAGCTAAGTTTTAAAATCTGCTAGGCTGCTCTTAGTCACTGCAGAAAAAAATACCTGAGAAAATTAACTTAAAGGGTTCGAAGATTTCTCTTTTCATTGTTTAGAAATTTCATTGTTTAGAAATTTTCTGTATGTGACCACTTGCTTCCTTTGCTTTGGGCTTGTGGTATGGCAGAAAATCATGACAAGTTGCACAAATACTTATAATAAGTCTATTTAACCTCCTTATGGGTGGGAATTCTAAGTGGCACACTGTGTTTTTTGTTTGCTAACTGCATATCTGCTTCTTAGGTATAAGAATACCTCTTGGGGTTTCCTGTTGCTTTTGAAATACTCAGTCATAGCACATTCCTGCTGCTTATGTCCCTGTAAGGTAGCTTTCAAAGTGAGAGTGGGCTTTTGTGCTCCTAAAAAACAGTACAAATCATTGTGATATCTTTAGGAAGTATGTCTATACAAGATCCATAAAATTCATGTATGTTCTCATTTATATGACCCAAGAAAGCAAAACCCAAGTGATAGATCAGTGAACTATGTCATGCATAGTTTGCGATCAAATGAGATGCTGGAAAAAAAATATATATCCAGAGATTCTGTTGACATACTTGCCTTTTGTTATCATCTTATATTTAATATAAAGACAATATGAAGATTAAAGTAGAAATGGCTTAGTTAGGTAAACTGAGTATTTTAAACAAATTAGCTGGTTTCCATTAATTGAGTGACATCACCATGGGAATAGTTATAAGAAAAATACCAATGAAACAGTTAAAATATTGATTGTGTCTGCTCCATTGGGCAGCATAGCACATTAGGTGAGTGCGGTTTCCTTTTATTTAACAAGATTGTGCTTTCAAGTGAAGAACATGAATGGTACATTTGGTGAGAATCTACTTTGAATTTTGAGGCTCCCAGTTACACTCTGCATTGCAAAACTCATGATGATCAGCCATCTGCTCACAAGAGCATCTCAAGAAAATAAACAACTGAAGATCAAAGAGAACAGAATTTCTCCATCAGGTTTTGTCATGGATATTCAAGTGGTTAGTAATATTTTGTATTGTGAGGTCCTCGATACTTTGTCCTCTTCCTAGGATCAACAACATGTGTCTACGGAACATTCTCACTTATATTTGTGCCCATGTTTGGAAACGTACACTTTTTACGGACCAGCATTTTCTGAAATACTACTTTTTGCACTCACAAATAATTCAACTTCATTGATTTTTCAATCTTACAAACTTTTTTTCCTGCCTTGCCTGACAGATCATTTATTCTTGTTGATGTGTGTTTATTGAATTTAAAGACATCCAGTAAGTAAACAAATAATGTCCTCGGACCTCTAAAAAGTTCTAATGCCTATGAATCCTGAAATAATCTCATAGCTCATATTATCCCTTGAGGTTCGCCAAATTTAACTTGCTTCTGATATGTTTTGGGTCCATGCAACTTAATCCATTGTTAGTGTGATGGTTATTCTTGGTAGTCACTTGACCACATATGGAATTAACTAAAACCCAAATGACTCAGCACACTTGTCAGTCATTTTTTCTTAATTAATTTATTTAAAGTGGGAAGACCCACCTTTAATCTGGACCACATCTTCTGCAGGCAATCATATAGGACATGAGAGAAGGAAGTTCTCTCTTTTGGCCTGCTTTTCTTTGTCATGGCTAATAAGTCTATTCCCTCATTGGCATTAGATGTCACTTCTTTAGGATTCTGGCATATACTGAAAACCAGCTGTGGATTAAACAATTGCTAAATTCTTGAGCTTTTCATTCAAAGGCAGTCATTGTCAGATTGGCTGGACCAGAGCCAATGTAGAGAGCTGCATTCTATAAGAAATCTTACTCTAGAAAATCCTAACACAGTTAGCAGCAGGTAACATAATCCTTGAAGGCAAAAATCTCAGCCCCATAGAAAGACTAGAGACAACTAAGAAATTCTAAGAGCAGGAGAAATAATCTTTCCCAGGAAAGAACATCATACCAGTTAGTTATCAAATACCAAATAGGCAATCCTGAAAATATGTGTGTAAGTAATATTATTCAGTTGAGCAAGTTATATTTATGAATTATGTATATTCATGCATGTAACAATTGATGAAATAAGAGGCCATGGATTTGAAAGAAAGCAAGGAGGTGTATATAAGAGGGTTTGAGAATGAAAAGAAAATGGGGAAATGGTGTAATTTTAATTTTAAAAATAAAATAAATATGGACATGTATCTGACTTCTTAGATAAGAGAAAAACAAATACAATTTCTTTTTAATTCAATCTGAGTTTTCCCTTTTGAAATAAGGTAGGTTATAACCTTTTTTTCAAGAATCTTATTAATTTGATTTGAAGTAACTTTACTGGATTACAACTGACATACAATAAATTCACATTATTAGTTATTCAGTATGTCTCTGTAGTTGCCCTTAATCACTACCTGAGCTCACCAGATATAAAACATCCAGAAAATCTGGGCCACTATGGTAAGAACAAGACTTTCAATAATAGGAATAGAGGAAGGAAAAGAAATCCAAATCAAAGGCTCAGATAATATTTTCAACAAAATCATAGAAGAAAAATTTCCTAATCTAAAGAAGGAAGTGCGTAGCAAGGTATAAGAAGCATACAGAACACCAAATAGACTGGACCAGAGAAGAAAATTCCCTATGACACATAATCAAAACACTAAACTGTAGAACAAAGATAAAATATTAAAAGCTGCAAGGGAAATGACCAAATAATATCTAAAGGCAGGCACATTAGAATAACATCTGAATCTTTAATGAAGACTCTAAAGCCAGAAGGACCTAGATCGACATTCTACAAATTCTAAGAGATCACCGATGCCATCCCAGACTACTATACCCAACAAAACTTTCAATCACAATAGATGAAGAAAGACATTCCCTGATAAAAACTAGATTTATACAGTATGTCTCCACAAACCCAGACTTACACAGGGCACGAGAAGGTAAACTTTAACCTGAAGAAGCTAGGCACACCAAAGAAAACAAAAGGAATAAATAATAGTATATCATCACATAAAAAAAGGGGAAGAAAGCCCAAACCACAACAACAAAATAATGAAAACAAGAAAACAGTGCTCGTTGATAATTCTCAACATGCCCTCAATGCCCCCCAAAAGATAAACAGAATAGATTAGAAGAGCAGGTCTACCCTTCTTCTACATCCGAAACACATACCTCAATATCAAAGAGAGACATCACCTCAAGGTAAATGGATGGAAAAAGACATTCTAATCAAGAAGATCTGAGAAGCAAGTCCGAAAGCATGTCCACACACTTTTGGATGCCTGACATTTTTTATAAAGAAGTCAGAAATACACACTGAAAAAAGACAGTGCTGGTCGAATAGAATGGCTGCATGTAGAAGATTGCAAACAGACCCACACTTATTATTCTGCACAGAACTTAACTCCAAATGGGATCAAAGACCTCAGCATAGGCTGGATACAATGAAACTGATAATAGAGAAAGTGGGGAATAGTCTTACAGTCATTGGTACCAGAGAAGACTTTTCAAACACAACACTGATAGCACAGGCACTAAGAGCAATTAATAAGCTTGTTCTCATGAAACTTAAAAGCGTCTATGAGGCAAAGGAAACCATCATTTGGACAAAGTGGTGGGTACATGGGAAAACCATGGCAACCTTCTTGTAAAGCTCCAAAATAAAGAAAAACAAGTAGTTAGGGGTATTTTCTGAGTACGAAACAACGATGATGATGACAATGATGAAACTAATTTAACAGCATTTTGTGCCAAGTTATAAGTGGCAGTAGAGGCAACTTGTATTGAAACATCACTTCTTCGTGGCCATCATTTACACTAAGGTATGGTCATGTATATGCAAGTGACTGGGCAAAGGTATAATGGTGTATATGTATCTTTACATTATTGCTCAGAATAGTTTTCAATGTGTAAACATCCTCTGGATCTCCACCTATTCATTCCTAATTTTTCCCAAGTCATTGAAGCTACCAATATCTTTGCTATCTCTTTTTGCCATATTTAGAATGCCATGTAACTAAAATATACAACTTGTAAAACTTTAAAGGGTAACTTCTTTCAATAGCCATATTTTTTCCCATTATGTGGATATACCATAATGTGTTTACCTGCTTAGCTAATGAATGACATCCTGAGTGCCTCTAATTTCTGACAATTATGAATCCATGCACATGCTGGCTTTATATAGCCTTTGCAAATAACAAAGAATATTATTTGGTAAGCATTTAGTTCTATAAGAAACAGTCAGACTGCCATCCAGAGAGGCTGAATACCATGTAATGTCCTCAACAGGTGATTAAGAGTTCTTGTTACTCTCAGCTCTCATCAGATGTTGTCAGATTTTAGACCTGGGCATCCTCGCTGGCACATTGTGCTGTCTTACTCTTGTTTTAATTTGCATTTCCCTTAGGACATGTGTATGTGTTATTCAGCTTCCTGTTCCTGTAATAAAATATCTGAAAGGAACCAACTTAAGGAGAAACAGGTTATTTGTAATTTCAGATTTCTGAATAGGAAAGTTCCAATTTCCCAAGCCTTCCGGTGGCGAATAAAAATAGGCCACACTGCTTTTTCATCTCCTTTCAAAGGGCTGAATCTATTTCCTCTGCCTCTTGAATCTGAGCTGACACTGACTTATTTTGACCAACAATGTGTGGCAGAAATTATGTCATACCCCATTCATCAGGAAGTGTTAAGATGCTCTGACAGTTAATATTGATACTCTGAGAAATGTCTTGCAAGAAAATCAGTCAAAGCTATGGGAAAATGAGAGGACAAGCTGAGGACTGTAGCGCAGGTGCTGAGGACACTATTGAGCTTCAGCTGCTTCCTCTGAAGGAGGCCATTTTTACGCCTCAAGAAAGTTGGTTTTCACTCCATCAAAAGCAGCTGTGCAGCCCACTGTCTTTTTGTTTTTGTTTGATTAGGCTGCTTCTGCAGAGCTGAGTAATTGCGCCGATCACTGGGCGGGCAGTTCACAGAGACCAATATCAATTGCTAGGCTCTGGTTCTTTGCTGGAGATGTTTGTGGTTGATAGTTGTTTTAAGCCATCAACTTCATTTATTTTCATGCAGCAATACTTAACCTGTGTGTCTACAGATTTCCAGGCTTCTCTGTTTCTTTTGTGTTTGCCGGCTCTGACAGTGTTATTCCTCCTTATTTATCTAACCAGATATATTAGAAAGCACGCTACCATGTCTTTATTATCTTCCAACGCCACTTCATTTCTCCCCAAATCTTATTAATCATGTGTTTTGCCTGTCATGTTTAACTTTATACAGTACACATTTTCAATGTTCCATAAATCCCACGTTTCCAAGATACAGTTGTCTCCTGTATTCACCATTATTAAATTGTAGAGAGTAATAGATTAACCAATATCTTTGCAATCTGGTCCATTGGTTACAACTAAAAAAAAGTAGAATGCTGATAAAGTTAATACCTATCAAAACCAAAAACTATTCCTGGATAAAACAAATCATGCCGGATAACTTATATTTCAGAAAGAAACCTCCAAAAGGCCAAATGCCATTGATTCAGAACTAGTACAGTGGATATGTAAGATGATTAACAATGAAGTCACACGTTTTCTAGAGCGAGGAAGACCGAGTTGCTTAGGTAACTAGACTGCACTAGCTATGCCAATTGATTTATGTCGGGATCACTTTTCTTTCATTGTCTTTCTTTCTTTTTTATTAAATTTGAGATAGTGTCTAATGTATCCTAGACTAGTCTACTCAGCCCCAAATGACAAGGAACTTCTGTTCCTTCTGCCTCTACCACCCTAATGCCACCATGCCTGGTTTGATTCAGTGCTGGGGATTGAACCTAGGACTTTCTGAATGCAAGGCAGAAACTTTAACAGCTAAGCCATCATGGTGATCAATTTTATAATTAGTTAAATCTCTAGTTCTGCTTTTTAAATGGACTTTTAAAGTGCAATACAATAAAATTATGTAGTATTGCCAAATAACAATTATATTTATATTTCTCTTGCTTTTGAGGGAATGGACTAGTTTAAGTACATGCTTTTTAAATGAATGTACAATATATATTATATATAAATTTTCCAAAATATTTAAAAGAACATATATATATGCATATTATATGTTGTTGATATCCTTGCAATGAATATTTCTCTCTCTCTCTCTCTCTCTCTCTCTCTCTCTCTCTCACACACACACACACACACACACACACAAACACACACACACACACACACACACATACATACATATATGTTACTTGAAACATTTTGGTAAATTTTTTCGATAGACTTTCACAAAATTATGAGATTGAATGTTGCTCAGAACTCTCTTTTACTCCCACAGGACCCACCTCCACCACCCTACTCCACACCCAAACTTCCTACATTACCCTCCAGGGTCTAGCCTGCTACATGCCCTCCACAATGCAATACGTACTTTTCTGTAATCTGCCAGCTGCCAGTGTCCCAGCCTAGTCTTGCAATGAGATCCTCTCAATAGCATCTCTCTAAAGGATTCGATATTCTGTGCCTTAGCTAACATCTAGGGTTCTTCCATGCATCCATCCATAGAATCCTTTGCACTACTTCTATCTAACACCCTACTCTCTACACAGACATCTCACATCTTCCTTCAGGGTGAGATGCCACCTGGTGAGTCCTGTGATCTCTACATCCCTTCCTTTGCCATAACCTACAGGATTTAGCCTGGGTCCTACAACCAATGCACCATACTATTCTGGCCTTCCCTATTTTAAATGCAAGGGAGCTCTGAGCTTAGGCAAGTATCCTCCACATCTATCCCACATACCACAAGACTCTCTCTCCTACATCATAAAAAGCTTTTCAGTTCAGAACTATCTACCCCTATACTCCTGTCTTGGAACAGGAAGCATGTCCTGTACACCAGCCAAGACACTCTGCCCCCTTTCTTTGTTGCTTCCAAGCAATCTCTAACCTCTAGAACAAGCCTGCCCCCACATTTTGTCTTCTCTCCCAACATGCTTTATCCACAACACACTCAAACTTATCAAAAGAAGTCCACATACCTAGATGTAATTGCAAGAATATCAGCAATATGGAAGTCCAAGTCAGTACCTTCTCCCTAAAACCTACCAGCCCAGCAGAGATGCTTGTCAATGGGAATTACGAGATGAACTCCAGAGAACAGAACTTAAAGAGTCATAGACCTCTTCAAATAATTCAAGGATTTTAAAGAAGACACAAAGAAACATTTCAATAAAATCAAGGAGAAAAAAAAGCTTAAGTAGAATAATACTTGAGTTATACCCCCCGCCAAAAACCAAAAATGTAAGGATGATGGAAATGACAAAGGTGATCCTAGACTTGGAAATAGAATTCAATAAAGAGGGAGAAACATTGAACACAATTCCAGCTGAAATGAAATGGAATAAAAAAACCCAAAGGAAAGCCTTTCAAGTAGACTGAATCAATCAGAAGACAGATATCTGCTCTCAAAGATAAAATAGAGGATCGAGACTAAATGAGCCAGGGACAAGAAAAGAAAAGAAAAGAAAAAAGAAAAGAAAAGGAACAGACAGAAAATGTGGGACACCATTAAAAAAACCAACAAATTTTCAAAAGATGTGATCTGTCCCAACCTCAGTCCCAGAAGAGAATCTTTATAGAAAATGACAAGCTAATTTTAAACTACATAGGGAAATGTAAGAATCTAAAATCTCCAACATAGTCCCGAGAAAGAAAATTATTACAGTTGGAAAGTTTGTCCTGACTTACAAATCACTCTCAAACTATAATAAGTAATCACTGTGAATCTGGTTTGTGGATGTGAAGAGTGAATTAATGGTGCCATGTTCCTATAACTGCAGCTATTCAGGAGGACAGGCTAGATAATAGAAAGAGACCTAGTGTTATGAAAATAAAACCACCATACATCACCATACATCACATTTCAGAGATTAAACATTTATTCAGGTTTTGCTTTTATTTGTGCGTGTGTCTCTGTGTGTATACAACCCAGAAGCCAATGTCATGCCTCAGGAGCCACTCACTTGTTTTATGAGACAGAATATTTTTTAACCTGAGTCAATGAATATGCTAAACTGACTGACCAACAAACCCCACGGTCGGACCCTCCCTCCTCCTCTTCTCTCCCCAGTATTGAGATTGCACATTTTATATGAGGCATAGGAAGCATGCACTCAAAAGGGACACTGTGGAAATAGAAAGAGAAAGGGTTGGGAGCTTGAATTTGGTACTGCTACTATCTATGAGGGAAGGGGGCTTCTTAAAATGTAAACCAATGCTGTTAGTCGAGATTTATGTGCATGAACTATGTTAAATATGTAGCATCATATCTGAGGTAAAGGACATCCTCAGCATTTTAAGGCGATCATAACCATAACTATTTGCTCAAACTAAATGTGTCTTTTCTGAATATCCATATGAACTACAAAAACAAAACAAGACAAACAAACAAAAACAACATAGGGTTTAGGACCCCCTCCCCAATATTTCTGAGAGGACTGTGATATATTAAAAGCTACCCAGATAATTATAATTGTAATCAACGTTAAAAAAACATTGATTTCCATGAAGATGGCAAGGATACTAACCAAATATTTTAGATGAAGTGCCCGTAAATATCAGTGACCCAGATTTAAAGTTCTCTAAAAGTCATCCTCTAGCAATGAAGTTCATAGTTTTAATTCCACTAAATTATGTTTGCAATAAAGATGAGCATGATCACAAAGGATATTTTTTTCACATGTAGCTTTAGAAATATTTTTTTATTTTATCTTTTGGCAGGATGATTTTGCTTGAAAAGAAACTTAATTAGCCCATTGGGAGTTCATAACATGCTTTCAATATTGCTATGAAGTTTTCAGATGCAATGTGGAAGATAATCCCTTTAAAATTATCATTTGCTATTTAATGTCTGTATTTTAACATTGCACAAGAATAATTTATTGGCAACGTGGTTGGTGATGTGTATTTATTGAAAATAATACATTATTTCTGCTGTGTGATTTTTCTTAAATTTTTAAACTTATTTATTTTATATGTATTTGATATATATATATATATATATATATATATATATCAACAAAATAAATATATATAGTTTTTCTAAGTAGCCCAGTCTGGTCTTTAGTTTACTGTCCAGTTCAGGCTGGCCTTGTGTTTGCAATGATCTTCTCAACTCATTCTCCTAAGTACTATTATTACAAGTGCGCACACCATTCCTGCTTCATATGGATTTTATTGTACTGCATTAGCTCTGTTTGTGTGTGTGTGTGTGTGCGCGCATGCGTGTGTGTAAGTATGCACATGTGGATTTGTGTGTAAGTATAGGTGTAGAGGTCAGAGGTGTTGGGTTTCATCTTTAATCTTATTTGAGAAAGAGTGTCTTATTTTGACACTATTTACACCTGAAGAGCTTGCTCATAGATTTCAGGGATTCTCCTGTCCCTACTTTTTACCTTGCTTCAGGAGTACTGGGACTACAGGTTTGCATATTTATGTCTAAATTTAGATCATATCTGGTGGTTCAAACTTGGATCCTCAGCTCGCGTGGCAGGCACTTTTACCCACTGAGTCTTCTCTGTATAGATATCTGAATAAGCATTTATTTTATACTATCTCTGAAATAAAGATTTGGTGTCTCTATAGAAATCAAACAAACTAACCAATCAGTAAAGGTAAAATAATTGCTGAATATTTTGTTGGCTCTTTATTTGGAAAAACCTTGCAGTAATATACAAAAGTAAAGAGAATATTATAACAAATCTTACTCAAGACATCATCTAAACTTTGAAGTGAACTATTTTGAAAACCAAATAGTTTATTTGAATGTATCTATTTTTCTAACTCCATCTTCAGATTAAGAAATAGTGGTGATTATATCATATTCTAATTGTAATAGTCTGGGTTATTATTGTTATGTGATTGGTCTCAGGACATAGGATAACTCCTCAAGAAATAAACTGTCATTTGTTAGTTAAGGTTTCTGTGAAGAGACACCATGACCACAGCAACTCTGATAAACGAAAAACACTTAATTGGGGTGCGTACATTTTCAGCGGTTCATTCTATTATCACCGTGGTGAGACATGGCAGCATGTTGGCAGACATGATACTGGCTACACCTATCAGACAGCAACAAGAAACGGTCTGAGACAAAGGGCAGTATCTTGAGCATATATGAGATCTCAAAGCCCACCTCCACAATGACAGACATACTTCTCCAATAACACCACATCTACTTGAACAAGGCCACACCTTCCAATAGTTCCACTCCCACTGGGGACCATTTTCTTTCAAATCACCACAGTGTCCAAACAAACTCTTAGACTCATGCTTCCATGTCCCTGTGTGGAATGGAATGGAGGTTAGAATGCATAAAATTACTTTTTAGCATAACTGGAATCATTACGTTTCTTAACCAATTAATTTCACATTTTGGGTGATGAATGAAAAACAGAATACTCCACAAAATTTAAGCCATACCCGATACTGCATGGGTGACCAAGAATGAGAGTCTAGAAAGCCCAGAGACCTGGGTAAAACTTAATTCTACTGGTCTTAAAAAAAATGTAGTGATAAATGACTCCTAATGATATTCTGCTGTACTCATAGACCAGTGCCTTACTCAGCCATCATCCAAGAAGCTTCTTCGTGCAGCAGATGGGAACAGATGCAGAGACCCACCACCAGACATTGTACACATACACACACGAGAGACAGAGAGGCAGACCTCAAAACACTCAACTCTAAATGGGATGTATTCATCAAATTCTCTCCCCTCAGGTTTCAGGAAACTTTGTGGAAGAGGAGGTGCAAAGAATGTAAGAGCCACAGGTGACTGAGGACATTCAGCGGAAAAGGCCGCCTAAATAAACTGATCAAAGTTCACATGAAATCATAGAGACTGAAGAAGCATGCATAGGGCCTGCATGGGTCTGCCCCAGGTTCTCTTATGACTTTCAATTTAAGGTTTTTATGGGATTATGTGTGAACAAATGAGTCTTTGATTCTTGTGCCTTCTCTTTGTCTCTTTTTCTTCTGTTGGTAGTCTTTGTTTTATCTTATTATATTTTATTTTGGTTCAATAAATGGGCTTGCTTTGAATTTACCTTCTTTTTTGAAAGACATGTCACAATGACAAGATTTCAAATCGACCACAATTAGAAACATTTTACTCAGGGATTTGAAATAAAGATCACTCAGAATACACTCACTTTCCTTCCGATATTCTCTCCTTTCTAAATTAAGAAGTCACTATTTGTTCATTGCTCTCACTGGTGGTAGGACCTGGGAGAGTAGAGCCAATAAATGAGACGGACTAAAGTCTCATAAAATGGCCAGAAATGTTCAGATATCAGACAATTTCTACCCTGAGGGCTAACCATTTGAGTAAAGTGTTTAATCACAAGGGCAAGTTGTACCACATGGGCAAAAACATGTTTTTCCATAGAAGCTTATAAACAATAGTTGCCAGTTGCAATGAATGATCTGAAGTAAATTAACCCCTTTCCACTCTACCTGGGTAAACACAAAAACACATTCTAAGATCATTTCTGTGTTTTGAAAAAAAATGAAGGTCTTATGACTCCTATTTTCTTGGAGTTCCCTCACAAGCATTCAGAATTCTCCTCGCACAACTCCATTTTGGGGCTGTTTTCTGGCATCTCCCCCTTTTTATTTTTTAATAGCAGAATACCCAGGGTGGTTTTCATTTGAGATGTTGTAGATAAATCTAATTGTTATTTGCTTCATGGATATCCTATAAGCAAGTGAATTATAAACATAATGAATCATAATAGTGAAAGCATTGTAAGACGCTGCCACAAAGAACATGGATCCAAACTTTTTCAGTACTTTTACATTTTTATATTGATTAGAAAAATCTAGAGAATAGCTTGAAAAAAATACCAATATAATTATTAGCTCTGGTCTTGTAGAATGTAAGCCCACATTTAATAGGAACATAAATGTTATGATGTCCTATGCAAACGAGAAGTGACTCAAATCCCAAGGAAAAATTAAACACAGTCATTCGAATGAATGACTGAATCTATTACAGCCCCAAGGTTCTCTTATAAACCCAGAATCATTAGTAAAGATACCAGGAGCTGAATCCATCCAATCTACAAGTTGAAGTACAGAGATGAGGAACATAAGACCAATACACATACTCAGAGGCACTTACTTCAGATGCATGGGTCAAAGTTACTGACATCACCAAAAAGATTTTCAGGTGACAAAGTCTGTGTGTTTTGCAGATTAACTTCTCCCTTGGTGAATAGGTCCTTAACTTGGCTACGAGTGGGGAGATTTGACTTGTAATGATATGTCTGACGTTACCTTATGCCCTTTAGCTCAAGGCTCGCTATCTTTCCGATGATTTTCACTGTCTCCCCACCTTATACCTCTGTTCTTGATGGCCAGGGGCCAGAAAAGCAGAAGAGAAATCTATTAACATTTCAGTGGGTCCAACTTAGTGGCAGATACATACCCATTTACAATATTCTTCTCTGTCTATGACGGTCCCCACTCTCTTATCTTGTAGCTGACTTTAGGTCCCTGTTGGGGTACCACTTGTGTGTTGCTCCAGCTGGTGGTGGGACATGGGAGAGTGGAGCTGATAAATGAGACAGACTATAGTCTCATGCAATAGTCAGTTTTATCCAGAGCATCAACTTATACTCTGAGGGTTAAGGGAATCACATGAGTAAAATGACAAGGGCAAGTTGTATGTGTTGGGCAAGCTGTACCATATGGCAAAAATGAGTTTTTTTTATAGAGGCATATCAACGAATAACAATAGTCAGGTGTAATGAATAATCTGAAGTAAACTCACTCCTATCCACTACACCTGGTAGGAGCATGAAAACACATCTCAACCATGCCATGTTCTGAAGTGGCTGAGATCACAAGACTCTTCTTGGAGTTTTCTCACAAGCACTCAATTCTCACATGACTCCATTCTTGGATGGCGTTCCAACAATTAGCGTGCTTGTTTATGTATATGTGTTTTTCTATGGCTATGTGGGAGGGCATTTGTGAACATGGTGTGGTGCTGGTTAGAAGTCAGAGGACAAGTCCATGAGTCGGTTCTTCACTTTAATCTGTATTCCAGGACTGAACTAAGCTTGCCAGGCATGTAAAAAGGCAGCATTCCTAAACTGGCTGTTCATTTGATTTCTAAAAATCCTTCTGCTATGTGACAAGTTGTTAAGCTTAAAAATAATTTCACTATATGGCTGTCGGATGATTCCGTGGGTAATAGTGCTTGATGTACAAATCTGAGGAACTAGGTTTGAATCCCCAGTAAACACACACACACACACACACACACACACACACACACACACAGCCGGGTGTGACTACACTAGCTCCTATAACCCCAGGACTAAGGGGAGTAGAGGTAAGAAGGATCGCCTGGCCTTGGAGACTGCCAGACTAGCTCCAGGTTCAGTGACAAGTTTGAGACATATAGAGCAGGGTATCTGAGCACTCTTCCTCATAACACACAAACATTAAGATATCTTATTAGTCTCAGTGGAAAAATTTTGATAAATTCTTTCTCAGCTAAAATGTGCAAATGATTTTAACAAATATAAAACTGTATGTGTAAGCAAATTAGGTTTGTTTACATAAGTCAACCTAACAATATTAAATAAAATAAAAATACTATATAAAATGTAAAGTGAGGAATATTATTGTACTTTATCAAGAGATGAAGAATAGAATTATCATTGCATAATAGTATGTTAAGGGAGGTACCAGGAAGCAATCTGTCAAAAGACAACAGAGAATAAATTGATCATATTTCACTCTGAATACCTTTCTCAGAATTGTACAGTAATTACTGCAAGGTTTTCTTATCTACCCATGAAAACAACAATCAAGTCTGATCATTGGTAGCCACATGGAGTGTATGGGAGAATGTTAAATGGAATATCAAAGAAAGACAAATGCTACATGCTCTCAAATATATGTATGAATTAAATGGTTCACATATCAATAGAGACTAGATCACGATTAAAGGACGTATAAAGGATGCAGCATTTGCTTCTAATATTTTATACATGATTGACAGAAATTATTTGACTATTTCAAAATAGCTAGCAGAGAGGATTTAATGTTTCCCACACAAAAAAATTATAAATGTCATAGGTTATAGCTATGTTAGTGACTTTGATCTTATTGTTACATAATATACATGTATTCACACATCACACTATGCTCTCCATATATTATAAATACATAGTTACTGTGTCAACTAAAATAAATATCTTTAAAATTTAGTTATAATTCTTTTTTGTGTGTCTGTTTTGAGACAGGGTTTCTTTATATAATAGTCCTGGCTGTTCTGGAACTCACTATGTAGACCAGACTGGCCTCAAACTCACTGAGATCCACCTGGCTTGGCCTCCCAACTGCTGGGATTAAAGGTGTGTACCACAAACAACCATCCAACAGTTATAATTTATATTTCTTAGGTGTAAATTTTTTTGCTGTTCTTTCAAATGTTTAATTTCCTATTTCACATGAACATGGTATTTTATCATGTGACAATAATAATAATTAATATTAAAATTTACCATTCATAATATTTTGTATTCCCGAAAAGTTCTACATCTTAAAGTACCATTACTCACACTTCATGTTGTTTTTGTAAAGGATGCATATATAACTATAGCATATATATTTGTCTATATACTTTCTATGTAACATGAATAATTCTATTTAGTATATGCTATAAAAGTAGTTTGAAAAGATTCAGCAGAAGAGGAATAATGCCTGAGACAGAAAGGAAAAATTAGATTCTGAGGATCCTTTTTGAGAGCAGCCCACTTCTGACTTATTTTATCTTTCTTCCATATTCAAAGGCGTCTCTCCTGGTGCTACACTCACTCAGCCACAGGCTCTTCTGTAAATGTTTAAAGATTTGGATGTATGCCGGGGGAAAGTAAGGAGTAAAATTTAAATCACATTAGCCTTTACTGTTGTTCTAAGACAGGCCTCATTTTTGACTCAATGTGACCTGATCTCTTTGTGTAGTCTGACTGGCCTTGAACTTGCAACAATTCTCCTGCCTCATCCTTCTGAATGCTAGCGTTTCAGCTGTGAATCACCACACCTGACAGCCATGGCAACCTTTTTAGTGTCACAAAACAATGGGGTGATTATAAATTGTTACTTTCATTGGCTTCAATATTGACTACAACCCCCCCTTCCCACACACATACCACATGTGTTACACTTTATCTTGGTCAACAGACCAAAAGCAATGTGCGTGACACTATCATCTTCAGAATTCCAGGCAAGTTTCCACCAAATAGTCCTTGACTAGGGCTAAAATGTGCAGCATTTTGTTCTGCTATCTGCTTGAGTCTCAAAGGACCCCAAACCCTGCAAAGAAACCTTGGAAAAACGAACACACTAGCCATTTGTTCAAATAAAATGTTTAAGCTCTAAATCAGAAGCAAAAAGAAAGATGAAAAACATTTTCAAGACTTGTCAAGCTGTTCTTAACTCCAACTTTCCAGTGTAAGACTACATCTATGTATGTGTGCTTATGTAAATAAGTAAATATATGATAACTGATGATACATGTAGACAGATGAAAGGGTGATAGGTGATAGATAATTTTTGTCATGGAGTTACCAATACATTTATTTTACCACATTTTCTTTTGTAATTTGAGTACATGGTTAGGATCAAGTAGTAAGAATAAGTTTTAAAACAAGCACTATTGAAAGTTCATAGCACTAAATGCCTACATAAAGGAGCTGGAAAAATCCCACATTAGTGAGTTAACAGAACACCTGAAAACTCTAGAAGAAAAAGAAGCCAAAACACCCAGGAGGACTAGACTGCAGAAAGTAGTCAAACTGAGAGATGAAATCAACAACATAGAAACAAAGAAAACAATTCAAAGAATCAATGGGACAAAGCGTTGATTCATTGAGAAAAATCAATAAAATAGACAAACCTGTATCCAAACTAACTAAAAGGCAGACAGAGAATATCCAAATTGACAAAATCAGAAATGAAAAGGGGGACATAACAACAGACACACAGGAAATCTACAAAATCATCAGGTCATGTTTCAAATACCTGTGCTTCACAAAATTGGAAAACTTAAAGGAAATGAAAATTGTTCTGGACAAATATTACTTACCAAAATTAAATCAAAACTAGATAAGCAAATTAAATAGACGTATAATTGCTAAAGAAATAGAAACAGTCATTAAAAGTCTCCAAACCAAAAAAAAAATTCCAGGTCCAGATATTTTCAGCTCAGAATTTTACAAGATTTTTAAAGAACTAATACCAATACTCCACAAATTGTTCCACACAATAGAAACAGAAGGAACATTGCCGAACTCTTTTTATGAGGCTACAATTACCCTGTCACCCAACCAATATGAATAAACTTTTTTTTCTTCTCAGTGATAAATAATGAATACATACTAGTTGAGTACTCTGTCATTAAACTACACCCCCAGCCCCAATTTCATTCTCTTATTGGTACAATTCCAGATTTCTCAGTGTCATGCATGTATCAAAGATATTGTCATTCCTAATTATGTATTTTTGGCACTATTTTCAGTGTGGTTGACTGTGTGTGTGTATGAGAGAGTGAGTAGCTGTCCCCCCTAATTTCTTACTCTATACCTAGACTCTGTGGTTCGATGAATTGTAGCTTGGTTATCTTTAATATCCACATACAATTAAATATATATCATGTTTGTATTTCTGGATCTGAGTGATCTCACTAATGGTGATTTTTCTTCTAGTTACATCCATTTACCTGTGAATTTCATGTTTTCATTATTTTCTAATGGCTAAGTAACACTCAATTGTATAAATGTGCTATGTTTCCTCTAACCATTCATCTCTTGAAAGGCATCTAAGTTGTTTCCAATTTCTGGCTATTTTTCACAGAGAAGCAATGAACATGGATGAGCAAGTCTCTCTGATTTGGGATGAAGTGTTCTTTGGGTGTATGTCTAAGAGTGGGTTAATTGAATCTTAAGGTAGATCAATACCCATCTCCCTGAGAAACCACCATATTGATTACTATAGTGAATGTAGAAGTTTTCACTCTCACCAGCAATAAATGAGTGTTCCCCTTACTTCACAATCTGGCCAGCATGAACTGTGGTTGGTTTTATTAATTTTTGCCATTCTGACAGGTATAAGATGAAATCTTAAAGTATTTTGGATTTGCATTTCCCCGATGGTTAAGGATGTTGAACGTTTCATTTTGTTACTCAACCAATATATGTGGTTCCTTTCCCCCTCATCCACTGTTGCCTTGAAATTTATTGTTATGAAAATTGTTACAGTAGCTTGCTTTTCATTCCCAGTGTTTGGTCATGTTGATGCTTTAACTCTATTTCCTCAAATGTATTTTATAGGCAAACCTATGGACCTTTATATTTTAATTAAACAAATAATTTCTTAAAGAGTAAATATTGTTAGAATGAAGAAATTAAACCTCTAGTAATTAGGTTTATCTATTTTGTAATTTTGCATTAGCCATTACTTAACATCTTTGCATTACTGTTATCTTTTGTTTGCTATTCTCTCCATTACTAGTTTTTCCTTCTGATGGCTTAAAATGACATTTTCTTTTGCAATACTAGCTTTTTACATGACTCCTAATGTTTATCCCAGCAGATTAACATCTTAAACTTTGTCAATGTTTTGAATAAACCAGCAGCAAACTTTCTTATTCCTTTGGACTTTCTTTGGACTATCCCCCTATGATTGCTAATCTTACCTACTGGATTGAGAAGTTAGATTAGTAAAGCATACAGATTTCCAGAGAAGACATATTAAGGACATAATCATGGAGTCCTTTGAATATGGGTGACACCATACTGGATTGACGAAAAGGGGGAAAGAAAGAGCCCATAAAGTCTAAGCATCCTCTCCCACTGTTTCCTGGCCACCATGGTTTCACTCAGGAATTCCTACCTTTCCATTGGTTGGCTGAAACTTGTGAAATCCTAAGATCAATCCTTTCTTTCTTGTTCTTCCTCAGGCATTTGTCCTGGTGGCAAAAGAAAAAAAAAAAAAAAAAGTGGCTAGCGCTCTCCCTTTCTGCCTTACATTAACAATGTATAGATTCCTTATTCTTGTATTCAGCATTCTTAAATTTACCCACTAGCCATTGGTTTGGAAGAGGGTGTGTATGTGACTATCTGCAGAAATGGTGTCCAGTGGACAACTGGATTCATGGATTGGAGACTTGAAACTTGGACTCTATCCCAAGGTCAGCCATCCGGCCTGGCATAATGCATCAATATCTGCACCGTAGTCAGAGCTGGGCTTGTTGTAGCCAGAAAACTTTCTGAGACAATTCTTACTTGTTAGAAAATAACTAAAGAAACTCCTGGTCCCTAAAACAGTTCTTTGCTGTCTATAATGTACAAGGGAATCAGCTCTTTTGACCTTTGAGATCGCTAGCAAAACCTACCTCTTCTTTCACAATTAGTTCTGTTTAGTCACTTTTTTGATAACTCAAAGCATGGAAGAGATAAAGGCAAAGGTTACTGAGTTCTGATTACTTTAAGTCTTCAAGAAAAGATAAAGTATGATTTTTGAGATCTGCTTTATTCAAGCAGAAATAGAAAGGCATCAAACCCTTAAAGAACATAAACTCCTTTTGATGGGAAATAGCTACATTATAAACACAGAGGTTTTTGATAAAGTGTAAAGAATTTTTTCTATATAGTCCTGAGACTTTTTTGAATTATCCCTGATAGCAGTTAAACAGCAAGGTAATACAGTATTGCAATTTTAAGCATAGTTTTCATTTAAATTTACCCCAGCATGTCATTTTCTTTAGGTAATCTCTGCATAAGCATTAGCGTTAAATCATTTGTTTGCTGTTAGGATATCACTGATATTTATGCTGGCATGTATATAAGTCAAGCTGCATTTACCCAATAGAGCGTAAGACTTGTGTTTAATGTAAAAATTAAATCTGTTTCCTAACCACTTAAAATTTTTCTGTGCAATATAAGTAATGGCACTCTTTGAAGAAAAAAAAAACCTTAAGAAATAATTTGCATACCAGAAGACTGAGGAAACAAGATAAACAACTTATCCTATGTTACAGTGAGGGTGATAACCTGGATTTGAACCTGGACAGATGCAGACATAAACTTTACACAAAATTCCAAGTTTGAGTTTCGCATTTTTATTTTCTTATTTTGGCTTCTGTCACCAATAGTTAAGAGTGTATCATTATCAGGAATTAATTTATAATGTATAATTTTCAAAGGTAACTTCTAACAAATTACATGTCAACTCATTCCTTTCCTTCTGCAAGCAGACTTGTTATATAAAAACTCTGCATTTCATTTTTAACATCAAAAGGCAATCAGGTTGAAAGTTTTAAAAATTAACAATTTAATAATGAATATTTAGAAATGTGCTACACACAAACAGCATAGTAATATAAAATGCATACAATTTTAAACTACTTTTTAATGAACCCTTAATATGAATGGGTGATAAGTTTTGATAGTTACCAGATATTTTGAGGGCTCATTTTAAATATCATTTGGTCATGCATATAAAAAATAAATATGACAAATATATGAATTTTTGAAGTATAAATTGACATAGAAATCTATATATTCTTAATAGTTTTCATTAAAGCATCTTTGAAGAAGCATTCTATAACATGAAATTGAGAACTCAGATGTAAAAAAAAGGCTTAAGGTTTTATTAGACTTGCATAATTCACATACCAAATACTTACATAACAGTAAACATAAAACTGTTAAAGTGATATATTTAGTTATTTTATTCTCTAAGTCATCGACTTCAGAAAGTCACCCACTGGGGCTGGGCAAGGATGTGCATGCCTGTGGTCCCAGTCAAACAGGTGGTTGGGCCAGGATCACTTGAGCCTTTGAGTTCAAGACCTATTTGGGCAATATTATAAAGCCCAGCCTCAAAGAGGAAGGGTTGGTAGGTAGGTTGGTAGGTTGGGGCTACTTACTAGAAAAATTAGAAAATTCCCAATTTCAATTAACAGGGAAACAAAAACAACTACAGGAGCAATTCAGAATTTGACTCTACTTTCTGAGAAGTATTGAAGGGGGAGATACGACACTGCTCCTTGAAGATTGTCAAAGCTTTGCTAGAAATTCTGCACAGGAGATTTATAAAACATCAAAATAAAAACTCCATCCTTTTTCAGAACACAATCTGTGGTAAGTCTTGTTTTCCTGATTCAGATGTCCTAAGAGCTAAAAACATGGGACAGTAGATTGAGCTTAACAATGTTCAGATTCCCACTTCTAAAAGACAGCTCTGAGGCAGCTGAAAGTGGGTGGTATCCATTACTTTTCCTTGTCTGAATAGTTTTAAATAAAATTTAATTGGGTTGCAACACTAATTTACAAAGTTAACACAGGAGAAATAGACTTTCGTGAACTAATTTAGACCAGTAGCCTTCACTCTAAGTACAAATCACAATCACCTGAAGAAGTTTGGCAAAACTGAAGTCTGGTTCAATTGCCTAGAAATTATATTTAACTGTTATGGGATGGGTGGGAAAGTTCCCATAGGATTCTACTATGAAATGAGGTTGAGCATCATTGATTGGTAATAATTAATAATTGCTACTCAAGATGGATTTGATTTAAATAAATTAAAATTCAAGTTAGAGTACTTTCTTTGTGACAGACATTATTATGAACGGTAATAAGAGGATTTTTCTATAAAATGATTGGATAATACTAATATTTATCTTTGCCACTCAACCAGCTATGTGAGTTTACTAAGCTAGCTCTACTTTTACTATTCCTGCTATCATAGATTTCCTTTTACCTTAACTTACTGCAGCTGCTTACCTGGAATTCTAACTGTGGTGCTTACAAGCAAGCCCTTTTTCTAGAGATATATAGAGCAAAACAACTTCAAGTCAAAGTATATGAGGTATTCTCCACTTCATATCTGAAGTCACACGGCTATACTCTAAGCATTGAAATATTGCTTTGATGTTTAATAAAATCTCCTGGGTCAAGAATTAACACCCACTGGCATCAGTGCTGGCATTAAAAAACTATGTCAGATCCTCTGGGAAACTAAAAGGAACGGGTCTTTAATGCAGAACATGTTTCTTGTGACCTATTTATAAAAGATTTCTTAGCAACATTACAGAAGTATAGTTTCTAAGTCATACATAATTAGAGATTAGTTAACTCAAGGGAACTTTTAACTAAAGTTAACTAAGGGAAATTATGAAAGATCAGTAGTTAAAATAAATAATAATAAAAATATATTCCACAAGATAATTAAGAAGTTAGTGTTTAAAAATAAATGTCACATTGTTTTGTGTTCAGTTACACAGACTGACTGTAGTGGCTTAGATACCTAAGAATGATCAAGGTGTGACTTAAGAAACAGAAAACTGATGTAAGACCAGAGAGTCTAAGGTGAAAGACATTACTATTATTACTCTAAAACTTAGGATAACTGGGACTTTTCAGGATGACAATATGTCAAGAAACAGAACACTGGGGAGCAAAAGTCAATGAGTAGTCATGATTATGTAGCTCATGTTAGAATACTCTGTGTGAAACAGAAACTATAGTGTTAGTCTTAGAATACTCTGTGTGAAACAAAAAATATAGTGTTAGTGAGCACCACTAGGAATACAGATCAAACTACCTGCCTAATTTTAGAGTGAGGTTAAGGACAAGTCTGAAGTTATGTAAATGCATTCCTAAGCTAATATGTCATAATTTATCTGTTATATGAGTGATGCATGATTTATTTTAAAATGTTTTATCCACCATTCCTTCTAAACCTCAATTAAAAAACACATAAACAGTATGCACTTGTAGTACAATGTCCCTTGGGTTAAGAGAAAAACTACTGAAGAAAAAAATAATGTCTTCAATGAATATCAATCCATTACTGGATCCAAGAGGTAAAGAAAAAATTATAGGAGAGCTCATAAATGGGAATTCACAAAATGCAGTATATACTGGATTCGTCTCCAAGGGTTCATCTGTGACATCCCATATTATTTCAATTCAGATTGGTAGATGGACCTGCCAGCCCATGCCCACCCCCCATCCCCCACCTCAAAAAAATCCCACACCCTTTTCTTTCTATAATAAAAGTTTCAAGTTTTTCACCTGGAATTTAAGATTTCTACTAGAGTCAGCAAATCTGTGCCATATCTTCTAAAACATGTATCCTGGGGCAGATAGGTCTTCAAGGAAAATCTTGTTTTGATCCTATAAGGAGGATCTTATACAGTATATATTCTTATTTTTCGGTTTCCAGTACTAGCAAACACATGATACAGAATGAAAGTCTTTGATAGCATTGTATATGCATTATTCTCCATTTAAAATGCGTTCAATCTCTTCTAGCCTTTTCAAAGCAGCAACTCTTTTCTTCTCAATTTCTTTGATGTCTTTTGTTGTTTTATGGGGGGGCTCTTTGTCTGCACTTTTTGTTGATTGCTTGTTGGATTTCGAGTTTTTATGATCACTTGTTTTTATGAGTTGTGCCGAACTGGGTTCACTTTTGATTTCTTTTACATTCTCAGAAAGAATTTCATCTTTTTCTTCTGTACCTGAAGTCATATCTACTGGGGACACTGGCTGCTCCACAATACCAGAAGAAGAAATTTTATCCCTAACTATACTCAAATGGCGTTGAATATACTCCTCATGAGGCGCTAATGCCAATGTTTCCACCAGGCATCTTTCAGCTTTCAGTAAGTCCTTCTCTTCAAAGTACACGACACACAGGTTGTGCTTTCCTTGCACGTTGCTTGGATCCATTTCCAGTATCTTTTCAAAACACTTTTTGGCTCCAGGTATGTCCTTCTTTTGATTCATTAGAATATCTCCTTTTAAAATGAGACCCTTGGTATGGTCAGGGTAATACCTGAGCAGCTCTTCTAAAATTGGCAATGCCTTTAACTCCTTAGCAGTCTGCGAATACAGGAGAGCCAGGTTAAACAGAGCACTTCTAAAGTCAGGTTGTAATTTGATGGCTTTCTTCATCCAAATCTCAGCTTCAGAATCCTTTTTGTCATCCATGGCAAGCATGCCCAAATTGAAATAGCCATTGGCATCTTGTGGCTCTTCGTTTATGTAGTTTAGGAGCCGTTTTCTAGCTTCAGGTCTCAGTTTAACTTCACCTGAAAGTCATTTTATTTAAAAGAGGTAAGTATCAATGAATGAATCATTTTCAGGTGTTTTGTTATATTTCACTATTACAAAATATAACAACAAAGCAACTTATTTCTGTATCTAAATAAAAAAGTAGAAATCCAATACATCTTTCTTTATAGGAAAGACAATGAGCTTGAAACACTCAAATGATAGATTTGTTTCTTTGCCAATCAGCACTTTGGAAGCCAAGAGAAGAAATTTCCTTAGTTTGGAATCTAACAGAACATTAGAGAGGAAGAATAGATGAGAGTTTAAGACACAGAATTTCCAAAGATGTGTATTCAAGCACAATTCTGCCAATATTTTGAGTTTATACATCAAACAAGTTCTTTAATTTCTCTTGGTTAATTTACTGAATTTTCTATGAAATTATAGGACACACATGAACTATATAAAAAGTTCAGCAAGTGTTATAACTATAAATATCCTAGTCAGAATTCCTGGTATGTTAGCTAAAAAAATTTACAAAGTTTCATAGTAAAAATACACTATTTAGTATAAAACTATGAGGTTTTGAAAAACAAACACTGAAATAAGTTTTTAATGTTCTTCATGTTCATACATTTAGATGAGGGCTTGTGTTGGATAATGAATGACTTTCATAATTATTAAGATTCTAAAATACTTGTTTTCAAATTTGTACTTATTAAATATCAAACATAAAGACTTCCTTATATTCTTTTAATTGACTGAATGATTAATAAAGAAAATCTGAAAATAAATCAATAGGATCAGCTCTTAGACGAGTTACTGTCTATTAGCTATATTAATTCTGAGTACTGACTAAGTCCTTCTGGCCTAATTCTCTAGCTTACCAAATAGAAGATTGGGACATCAAAGTCCATTTAAGTTACAAAAAGTTCTAATTTTATGTTTCTTTCACTTCTGCAAAAGTTTGAAAAAAAAATTCAACACATACATAGAATATATAAAGGAGAGATTTTCAACATAAAAATTATTATTATAAATCATTTATGCTATCTTATAAAGAAAAATATCCTTAGATAAAATATGGTTCAAAGACAGATCTATTGTGATTGATCTAAGTTTACTAAATTAGAGGAAATACAAGAAATTACAATAACATTCAAAAAACAAACTAAATATATATACAAATTGTGTTTGAAAGAAAATGACCCCTAAAGGGAGCCGCACTATTAGGAAGTTTGGCCTTGTTAGGGTAGTTGTGACTGTGTTGGAGGAAGTGGGCTTTGAGATCTCCTATGTTTAAGTTACATCCAGTGTCACAGTTTACTTCAAGATGCAGAACTCTCAGCTCCTTCTCTAGGACCATGCCTGCCTGCTTGCACCATGTTTCCTGTCATGATGATAATGGATTAAACCTCTGAAACTGTAACTACACAAATTAAATGTTTTGCTTTATAAAAGTTTCTGTGGTCATGATGTCTCTTCACAGCAACAGAAACTCTAACATAAAGATACACAAAGAACTTTCTTGAATGTCAGAGTAAACTAACATGAGATTAAATATCTATGATAACGTCCTGGGATGCTCGAATATGGTCACAAACCACCCCCTCACAACTGCTGCACTATTTGGACATTATACTTACTATACAAGAAGTTTTATTATGATTATATAAATAAAATAATATTGTACACGAGTTAGGTGCTAGTTGCTAGAGTATATGAAAAGTTTTAACACCCTCTAGAAAAATGAGCAAGGAATACTGTCACATACACTGTTTGTGTCACTTGGAAGGACTTTATGTCAAGGACTTTCAATATCACTATAAGTTGTCTGATGTACACAATTTTATTATGATTTGCCTTTCTGAAAATGTTTGTTATGGCTTTTGCTATATTCTAATTGACTAACTATAGACATAGTTTCAGGAAACTTACCCGATTCCTGCATTAAAATAGCAGAATTGAATAATGCTAGTTTATGTTTGGGATTTAGTTCCAAAGCCCGATTAAAGTTCTTCAGAGCTTCATTTGGTTCTTTAAGTTCAATATAAACAATTGCCAAGTTGTACCAGAGATCTGCATTGTTTCTGTCCAGCTCTAATGCTTTAAGGTATGCCTCTTTTGCTTTGAGAGGTTTATTCATTTTTAAAAGCAGCTCTCCCCTGTGGTAAGTAAACAGACAAGGTTTGCTTACAGTTTTACTAGGCCACTTCATAAATACCACTTTGTACTAGATTTAAGCCTTCCCACACAATGGCTTTATTTTCTTTTATCTTATATTCTTAAAAAGTCTCTGTTAAAAATGACTTTGTGAAACTAGTATCAAATCTTATATATTTAATGCTATATAAAAAAGTGCATATCTGACTGTGGATGACAACTGTAGAGAAGTAATCAAGGCAGGGTGACAGAAAATGTATTTAAAAATGAATCATAGAAGGGAGAAAACTAATTGCACAACAACATAGCAGCTAGCTACAGTGGCAGATTGTCAATCAGAAGATCCTGGAACACCTCAAAAAATATGGCTGTTACTGGGAATTTTGGGTCTTTAAATCTAAGTCTTAGAAACCTCTCTTCGTATATTAACTTAGTCTCCTTCAAATTATACTTCTAAATGACTATTTTTTTTTAAAAAAAGAATTTCCAAATGGTTTGGAGAGTACTTATGCCACCTGCAGGTCACTTTCAGGAACACACTAGAATTGGCCAGGTTATAGTCTTTCTAGTATGGTTCCATTTTGAGTTAGAGAACTTAAAAAAGTCATTTTGCTTAAAATTTGTGAGGTTATTTTCATTAAGATGAATACAGCAACTTCTGGGCACGAGACCAAGGTGTTATTTTTATGCAGAGATCACTGAGGGTCTTTATGGAATAAATTGAGGACTGGCTATGGAAAAAAAAAATTCCAGTTTACGAATTGATTTTAATCTTTTAACCTCAAAAAGTTAAATTCAGAATATACTTTCCTCAGAGAAACAATGCTATATATTAGGATGATCTTCATGGTTAGTATATAAAACAAAGTTTAACACACAATGTCTCTTAAGTATAAAGGTAATAACATTTATAAGATAATATACAAAAATATTAACATGATATCAGTTTTTTCCTTTACTGTCAACCAAGAAGTCTGCTTTGTGGTTAAGGTGACAGAGACAGACTGATTGAGACTGACCGATAATGTTTACAAGACACAAATGGATCTAATAAGTAGCTAATTCTAGAACTCCTTTAGCTAGTGTAATGATTCCCTTGTCAATTTCAAATTACTTAAGTTTGACTGGTAATTTTGTTGAAACATACATGTAGACAGATATAACTTAGCTTTTACAGTGGTGATGCTAAAGTAAACTATGATACCTGCTAATGTAAGCCTGCTTGAAGTCTGGCCTCATGCTTATTGCCTGTCGATAGAGCTGATCTGCCTCCTCCAGGCGGGACTCATTTGCTCGGATGAGGTTGGCCAGATTGATATACACATTTAGGTGATTTGGGGCAATTCTGGCTGCATATTTTTTACCAGGGATAATCTGTTTAAGAGAAAAACATGTTTGCATGTTTGATAGTACAGTTGCAACTAAAAATAACAAGTAAGTTTTCCTACTGGCTCACTTCAAATAACACAGAACCTAAGGTTGGGCTGATAGTTATACTATATAACAAAACAAATCATAAAAATATAAAAAGCAAGCAGGGCATGGTTGCACATGCCTTTAATCCCAGCACTAGAGAGGCAAATGGATTTCTGGGAGTTAGAGGCCAGCTTGTCTACACAGAGAGCCCATCAAAAACAAAACAAAACAAAGCAACAACATCAACCAAAAAACCCAAAGGGAAGCAAGCACTTAGCAGTACCTGAAAATATAAATACATTTTTTGACACTGAAAGACTTACATTGTTTTCATTTGTGCCAGCTATGAATTTTCCTGGCTTTCTGCTTACACTTCTCTTGTATTAAGTCAGATAAATCAGACTTTTAGCAGGTCAGAGTCTCGTATTCTCCAACACAAGATAAAACCCATTTCTGTCCAGCTCTGTTAGCTCTAGTGCTATCAAGAAAGTTATTTCTTGGCTGCAACAATAGGGCTGCTAGCTTTATTTCAGTCATGCCAAAACCTCACTTGTTTTGTAAAGTTAAAAGGTAAAATGCTCTAACTGAAATTTCAGTATTATATATGATATAAATATGGATCTTTTGTACCATATGTCCAATGACCTTACAGCCATCCATACCTGCAACAACTGGTTAGCACAACAAAGCAGCGGAGGCGGGAGTAGCTGCTGTTTTTTGGGTTTTTTTTTTTAATTTTTTTATTTATTATGTATATAGTGTTCTGGGCACCAGATCTCATTATAGAAAGGTGTGAGCCATCATGTGGTTGCTGGGAATTGAACTCAGGACCTCCGGAACAGCAGTCAGTTCTCTTAACCTCTCAGTCATCTCTCCAGCCGGAGTAGCTGCTGTTTTACCACTTGTTTTAATTTCTCCGACAGGAGCAATTCTGAACTCACTGTTTAGAGTACACAAATACAATTCTCTTCATTTGGTCAACTATGGCAATTTATAATCAGCATCAGATATTTATGTTCTAAGACTCAGCATTTACATGTAACTATACAAAGCATTTTAACAAAAATCAATGGAGCAAGAAATTATGACTAGTGAGGAACAGAAGACCGAGAGATATACTATAGTTTAATATCAATGAATTAAGTACTTAAGAATAGGTAATTCTTAGTCCTATGGACATGATGCAGTAAATAAGGTAACTTACTTGAGGCATTAGTGACTTAGCCAACATATAAGATTCTTCTGCTTCTCTAGTTCTGTTCAAATTTTTGTAAGTTCTTCCTACATTCATGTGGGCACCAATATCATCTAAAACAGAACAAAACAAAACAAAGCATTTATTGACAAATATACTAGGCAGTTTCATTACAGCTGTTGAGAAGGTAGGATGTCAGCAGCAAGCAAGAGAATGGGCAAGCAGACTGGCCCTGCTCTTTCTGAAGTTCTGAAACAACCTGTAGAACTCCCAACCGACAGCACTCAGGGAACAACACTACAGAATGACTCAGAGCACTGCAAGGACACAGAGCCCATGAAACTCGGGAAACTTCGACCACATCTTTGAGGGTTAAGGAAGAGAGATAAAGACATGGAACTTTCCTCACTACATTCTACTACAGTATACCACAAACGTTTTTATTTCCTTAATCTCACAATTTTGAGAAAATACAGCTCAACTCTATAAGTGAAAATGATCTTGGTAATTCCTATAATTAGGACGTGGGTTTAATTATAATTAACACATGTGCACCATGTTAGAATTACAGCTAAGAAATGAAAAGACTTGTAATTAAAAGAAAATTTTGTGCATGTGATCAGAGTGGAATGTTAGGTTGGTAGGTTGATAAAAGATGTTATAGTTGTTCTTTTTAAAATGATGATACATGAGAATTAAAGAAAATTTATAATGTTATGCTAATACCAGAATGTCAAGAATTTCTATCTCATTTTCTGATATGGAAAATAAAATGAATAGTAAATTTATTTAGAGGACAAATAAATATGCATCTTCAAGAAAGATGAGGACTAATTACAAAATAGTTTAAGAAAGACATTAGCCTAATAATTATTTCAAAGGTTTTGAATAAAGATGAAGAGAAGGGAGACCTTCAATCAAACAGTTTTTACTCAACACCAATATCTAACAGACATGAGACGGTTTCAATTATGATTGCTACTTGCCTGCAATACCGATGATTTTGCAATTGTGGAACAGTAGTTTTCTGAGTGCAACTCCCAGGACACATAGGGGCCAAGCATATATACCTTGGGCATTCCCCTAGGAGGAGAGCAACAGTCCTAAGATCTTGCTATGTGATGTTCATTATGTTTCAACTGAGTGTACTCTATAAAAACTGCCAGGAGTAAGTTTTGAGAACTGGATGTTCCTAACAATTTTGCTTCTGTCCTGAAGTGCAAATAATCCAACAATCTGTGAATATATAAATGAACGGACAAAGTCGTAATAGCCACATGAAGAAGTGCTACTTAGCCAAACAAAAATATTTTTTAAAATTTATGAACATTGATGAGTATCAAAATTACAGCAAGATATACTGAGAAAAATAGGTCTATAGAGGATGATTTTGTCCATATACAATTTGAGAAAAAACAAAGAAATAGATAACAATTAAAAGCAATTCTGTTTTATTTGTTAGAAAATATTATAAAAGGATAGAAAGATTTGGGAGACTGATGGATATTTCCATTACCTTGGTGGCAATGGTCTTATGAATACAAATACATAAAAACATGAAAACTTAAATTTCTAAAGAAATGTTTTTTTTTGTTTCTTTTTTGGCAGCCAGCACTCCTCAAAATTACCTTCAATGATTTATACTTACAAAGAATTTTAATTCCTCAAGAACCATTCTCTAGTTATTAATTCTAATTTCTATGGCTTTTATGTTTTATATTTTAACTATAAATTTTAAGTATTTAAAAACACATGAATACTCACAAATATTTTTGTTGTGTATTTATATGTATTTTTTACGTATCTTTTATACCTTACAATAAATATGTATCTTTGGTATATTTTGAGTTGGCTAATCAAAGCAACTGAGGGCCCTAAAAATTAAACTCACAGAACCCTGTTCTCCTTTTAGCCTTCCTACTTGGCGTAAACTGGTTCTGTACTGTGAGTCAAAGGTCATTTATACAGGCTTTGTGCTCTTGAAAGTAGTGGAACATTTAAGAGATAACTAGTGGAAGAAATTAGGTCAGTGCAGGTATGCCATGAAGGGAATCCTTTCCTGTTCCTCTCTTTGCTCTCTGGTTCTCATGAGGTGATCAGCCTCTTCTGCTGTAAACTGTCTTATGAGTACTCTACCCAAAGGCTCAATGCAATTATCAAGTTTCTTTCTATTCAAGTATTCAATCCAGCAATGGAAGCAGGAAAAGTCACTGTACCCTACTCTTGTAAATTATCTTCTCATTTCCTGGTTGCATTGAAAACAATGTATTTGTTCATATAGCTTACATTTACCTAGTATATTATCAAGGGCTAGACACTGGCCTAAGGTTATTAAAATGAGTATTTACAGGCTGGAGAGATGGCTCAGAGGTTAAGAGCATTGCCTGCTCTTCCAAAGGTCCTGAGTTCAATTCCCAGCAACCACATGGTGGCTCACAACCATCTGTAATGAGGTCTACTGACCTCTTCTGACCTGCAGGCATACACACAGACAGAATATTGTATATAACAAATAACTAAAATGAGTATTTACCCATATACTATACAAAAAGAGACTTCATTACTTTTCAAAATGTAGTATGTAGAAAATTTGTGATTGAACTCATTTTTATATAAGGTTTATTTGATATCAGGTTCTAAGCATTTTTTTTTTAAAACGTAGCTCAGTCTATCCGCATTTGTAAATATATATATTTCACAAGTGCCTTCACCTGCTGAGGCCTCTCCTGGCCTTATAGCCTCAAGTTCTTGATCTTTCTGTTACCCAGTCTCCTAAGTGCTGACATTTTAGGCCCATGGTACCATAACTTGTTTCAGAGTCTAAGCTTTTAACCACCAAACAATTGCCTCTTTTAGCTGGCCTTAGTCATTCTGTTACTTTTGGTAGTATCTAGTAATGTCATAAGATAACATTATTCTACCTGCTAAGTGACTATGACCACAGTCACATAGGAAGAAGACAAAAAAAGAAAAAGTCATAAATGTTGTTTGTATTCAGTGTTTTGAAGTCTGTGTGCTTATTCAAAAAGAAACTATAATGATGTTGATCATCTATCATCCTAGCCTATGGCTTATTAAACCTATTTTAGAACATATTGATGGTGAAGACATATTCGAGCTATATAGGATGTAAGCTTACAATAGAAATAGTGAAAAGCGAAAGGGGAGTTACTTAAGACTGAGTGCTTATCCCTGCAACATCTGTGATACAGTACACCACCCACATAAGAAAAAAATCTCACACACGCACTTGATTTAGTGGTTACAAAGATAATGAAACAGAAATCACTACTCCAACACAGAAGTGAGAAAGACAAAAGTGAGGAGGCTACAACCTTAAGTGTTTGTTAGAAAAGTGATAACTTGAGCTGGCAAGATGGCTCATTTGTAAAGGCACCTAGCAGGCCTGGCAGCCTGCACTCTTTCCCTTGAGCAAGTCTGAAGGAGAGAACTGACTCTGCTGGCTGTTGTGTGACTGCCACAGCTCGTGTGCACCAACATGCAATGCAGCAAAGAAGATAAAAATTCGGGAATAAAAATCTAAGACTTCAAAAATAACTGAATTATAATTACTACATTTAATGCATTTTGCTTGTGTACAGGACAATAAAATGATCCCAGTGTAAAACATGAATTAGATGCTTATGTTGCTAAAAGGAAGCTCCCTATCTTCAATAAACCAGTATTTCAAACATACTAAGAATGAAGTAAGTATGTGTAGGTATCTTGCAGGAAATATACGAAAGAAAATTAAGGGGTCTACAATTAAGTGCTTTTGCTTAGCTAGAAGGAAGATGTTTGGAAAAGAGGCCATAGGAAGCAGGTTATAAAAGACAAGTAGAGTACATAATAGAATTGCATTATGGTAGAAGACAGAAGGGAAAAGACACAATTTTACGAAACATGGAAAAATGAGGCAGTGCCAAGAGGCAGTGCCACTGACCCATTCATGGTTAGTATGTGAGCATCATTCTGTGTATCTTTGAATGGGATGAAATGATGCTATCTGGTGGTATTGGTAGTTGGATATAACATATGGTAAAATAATTCTGCATACTTGACATGTCAGTAGTATTCTTCTGAAAATTACTGCGGTTCCAGATATATGCTATTCAGATAGCAACATTTCTTCAGGTATGTTTGATCTTGTCACTTTCCTCCCATCCCTTTAGAATCAATTTAGATTATAAACATCAATCCCTTAGCCTTTCTTCCTTAGTAAAGCACATGGAAAAGAATTCTAAGCCTTAGTAATGAAGTAATTCATGCCTACAAGATAGATCATCACCTTAGCTGGAAAGAGAAGAAAACCATTTAACTACATCAACAGATTTAATTTTCAGTTATTACTAATCTCAAGCAGGGTGCTAATGCTGTTTGGCAATTAATGTTTTTCTAGCTGCCTGGCTCTGCTTCATGTGGAAATGTACACTTTTCAGGTACATATAAATCTGCACCAGAATATCACTAGAATAAGGTGTCTAGATTTAAATGCACCCTGTAGTGTGTGAAGCACCATCTACACAATCAGTTTGCATTCTCCCCTTTCATACATCTCAAACAGTCCTTTCCTTCCCTGTCTACTGGAGATTTTACTTTTTCACTGTGGAAACAGAAGCACACAGAAGGCGGTTTCAGGCTATCCCCCACTCTTTACCCAGCTGCATCAGTTCTTTTCTCAACTGCCCTGAATACACTGGACATCTGCCTTGCTTTTCCACGAAATGAAGCTGTCGTTCTGTCATCTTCTTTTTGCCTAGCACCACAGCTTTTAATCTGCAACACCCTTTAATTTTCTCTTCCTACGCTGTCTTCATAATTCTTCTTCTACTCCCTTGAACTCAGCTTAATCAACTGCACATCTCTCTGCATGTAATGTATATATTGGTGCCATCTAACAACTACGATTTTAATACAGCCTTAGAAAATAAGCTATTCCGCAATTTATTAACGAACACTGTTTACCTGGCTGAACATGGGTAGCCTGCAAGAAGTATTTCAAGGCTCTCTCAAAGTTTTTCTCATTTTCCAGAGCATGACCCACATTATTCCATAATTTGGCATTGTTTTTATTCACCTTAAACACACGTGAAACAGAATGAGTTATAATCAGAAAAATAACACCACCACCAAAAATCTAAAACACTCCAGTTCATAGACATTTGTTCAGTTAACTATTAGGAAAGGAATGTTTTATGGAAATACTCCTAGAAATGAGACAAAAGACTTCCCTGTCCTCTAACATATTATAAAACCACAGCAGTTTGACTTCGTTTATGTATTAGAAATGTTCTTCAAGTTTTATTTGGCTAGAGCATAATCTTGTTTCAAAACAAACACTGCAGTAGTATTTGTATTATGTTGAGGAGAGAAGGCACTAGAATATAAGGATATACTTTAGAATGGACAGTTTTTAGACCGGACATATTTAAAACTATTTACATAGTTTACTATGGAAACAGAAATGCTAAGATGAAACTTGTGAGATCCATGTGTGTGCTTAGAGTTCACATGGGTAGAACATGATACATAGCCAAAGGAGCAGTGCAGTGGCTGCAATGTAGGCTTTATTCAATGTTCTGAGAGTAAAGGCAAGCAAAATTCATAGTAATTATGGATAACATTAATATACAAAATTTATGGATTAATAGCATGGTAATGATGCTTCAATTACCTACACAGCTAGGAGGAAAGTAAAACTGCATGGTACAAGAAGAATCATCTAATCTTAGGTACATGGTATTTAAAGATATCTCATAGGCTAATCATAGTGGTATGTTATTTGTGTTTTAATAAACAAAGCCTCCCTGAAGATCACAGGTCAAAACAGCCACACTAGTTAGCCATATAGGCCAGGCAGTGGTGGCACTGACACACACCTTTAATCCCAACAGCTACACTAGTTTGCCATATAGGCTAGGCAGTGGTGGCACACACCTTTAATCCCAGCAGCCACACTAGTCAGCCATACAGGCCAGGCAGTGGTGGCACACACCTTTAATCCCAGCAGCCACACTAGTCAGCCATTGAGGCCGGGCGGTGGTGGTCACGCCTTTAATCACTAGAGAGGAATATAAGATGGGAAGAGACATGTCTCAGGCGTAGTCTCATTCTGAAGATTAGTGGAGGCAGGATTGCCCATTTCAGTCTGAGGTAGATGTAAGAGCAAGTGGCTGGCCATTTTGCTTTTCTGATCTTCAGCTTGAACCACAATATCTGCCTCTGGGTTTTTATATTTTGTGCAACAGCTACTAGAATGAAGCCAAAAACTCAATACAAGTGACAAATCTTTACAGGGTACCAGACCATTGTCCCACATCATATGACATCTCAGAGTTAATTAGTGACTTTGTTGCTAATGGTATGTAAAATAATGAGTTCTATAATGAATGCATTATTAATTCAGTGAGGTGAAACACATAACAAAAGTGCCAGCCTACTGTGTGAAGGAGTACCACTGGCTCAGCACTATTGGGAACGGAGCTGGTAGACAGAATTTTATTTAAAAATAAAATCCGCTCCCAAGCTCATCTCTTTTATCCTTTCCAAATCTCTAAACTCATATTCCTGACTCTGTGTGTTTCTTTGGGACTGAACAGCTCTGTGACTTGGCCAGACAGAAACCACAGTCAACTGTCATATCTTATACTTATCTTGCTATTAAGGTATTAAATGGTAAAAACTGTGCACCCATGAACTAAGAAGATATGGTTTTATATTTTAATTTTGTTTTGTTTTTGATCTTTGAGATAGGGTTTCTGTGTAGCTTTGGAGCCTGTCCTAAAACTCGCTCTGTAGACCAGGTTGGCCTTGAACTCACAAAGATCCACCTGCCTCTGACCCCTGAGTTCTGGAATGAAAGGCGTGCACCACCCCACCTGGCTCTATTTTTAAAAATTTTATCATGTGACCTTCACATGAATTTTGTATACCATTCCTAGAACTATTTATATATTCTTTAAACATATAATTAAATAGCAGCTAGGGAGCTGGTTATGGTATGTACTATATAAGAACAATTTATTGCTTCTTGGCTAAAGTGGAATTAATTGTCTGCCTAAAAATATAGTAAAAAATCGGTTTCAAAGACATATGTTCCTGTCATCTGAATAATAATACTTTACCTTTAATGCTGACATAAACAATGTATATTCAGACTCCCAGTCCCAATTCCTATGGAGTGTTTTCAAGGCATGGGTTAATATCACCATAGACAAACAAATCCAAGAGAGCTTTTTCAATACACTGTTCAAAAGATATAAGAAGAAAAAATACTGTCATCATCACCAAAGGCATTTTACATCTTAGAAGAGGCAACAAACATGCTAGATATTTCCAACTTCAACAGTTAGAGAGTACAACACTCCCAAATTAAATGTTATGAATATGGGCTTCCAATTGAGTCTTCACTAGATTTTATACATTCTTTGGGTCTTGAAGATCTACTATAAAATTCCCACATGACAGCAAAGTCTGAGGCAAACATTTGTATAGAACCTACACAACTTTCTCATATATTTTAAACAATATTTAGTGACTCTGCAAGAGTTTAAAGTCTACACACATATGGAACAAATGCAATTTTTTGCTAATATATTGCTTTTCTATTCTCTGAATATTTTTATTTACACTTTTAGGTCAGAACTGTCTATTAAAAAACAGAGGAAAACCTACAAAACAGACACAGATCCCCAAACTCTTGGCTGTTAACATCTAATAATTCACTTACAACAGGATGGTTACTTCAATCTCTATTATCTAACTTAGTTAATATTCTGAGTGTCTGTCTTTGGATCTCTAATACGATTCAGTATCTTGCATTTTGACAGATTCACTTACGCAAAACAAGATAATATGAATCAGATACTATCACTGGAAGAGTTACAATGTAAATTATAATCAACACTGCTGTTGATAAGCTGTGTGACCTCAGGCAGTTCAGGTAACTAGTATGAGCTTCAATTTTTACATATGCAAAGGAGGATAGGCGTGTTAAAGAGAAAATAATTCTAAATGTCTATCATAGATAATCCTTGGCACTTAGTAGGTCCTAAAAACTGGTGGTGATAATGACTGGATACACTGGTAGAAATTACAAGAAAGATTTGGTGGACATGGATGAAAATTGTGAAACCAAATAAGAAAGTCTATTGAGTACATGTTTGTCAAAAGAGGCTAGATGCAAAATGCAGAAAAAAATGGAAATATTCAGAATAGATATAGTAGGAAGAGTATGAACTAGAACTTACATGAGATAATTAGAAGGAAAAAGTTTATAAAACCCATGGAAATAATTTTTAAATAAAAGTCTTGACTGGATATAAGAGGAGATAATACATAAGAGGTGTTAAGAGTGGTGTAGAGAGAGTCAGCTGTAAATCAAAATTTAGTATCATATTAATATTATTTGACTACTAAAAATTTGCTTGGTATATTTTATTGATATACTAAATGAACACAACCCCTATGATTATGCCAGTTTCTAAGCATACTGTTCCTTAACTGTTAAAGCAACATAGAAACCCACATTATTTTATAATGAAGATGGTGATAGGAAATTATGAATGCTTGCTAAACCCATTTTATACACACTAAGAACTCAATATGATTCTAATAGGATGACCATATCTTAGTCACTGCATATCAAAGTGCTTGAGTTTCAACAGCAGTCTCACTGTCTTCACCTGGGTCTGACTCAGTTTGTCATCTTGGACTGTTATATAAATTCTACAGGAAACACCGAGTGACCAGGTGGTGAAGAGCTTTTCTAACTTCAGTTACAGTTACCAAGAAGAAAAGACTAAAAGTAAGGCTTGTAAAACTGAACTACATACAGACTAAAATAATAACATTAAATTTTAATGTATTTCATTCTAAATTTAATAATCATCAGGTGAACTAGGATTTAATTTACCTTTTATTTGAAATTTTTTGCCACCCATGAGCCACTAAAATACAGAAGCCCATGCTAGGAACATACAGTACTCGCTCGGCAACAACAAATCCAACAGGAAAGAAAAGATTTGAGGCAGGAATAAACGGTAATGCCATTAAACAAAGTGCCTAGAATGAAAAAGAAGATAGAGAGCATATAAAATTAAAAAATACACACATGACAAACAATAAAAGCTTTTATAATTTATTTTGAGTAAATGAGTTTATAGAATATTTAAGATGCTAATATCATGAATAATGAACATAAAGGTCACGCATGGGTAGTAATAAACATCGGTGTGTACCTAAGTAAGGTATGAGGCAAGGTTTTTGAATCATAGAACTTTGTGAGACTGCCTAAGGACTTTGTGATTCATCATTTTAAATTAAACCCTGTACTTTTTACAGCATTAGACATATGAAAAACATAATTAGCAGTATTTCATTTGTTCTCGGAGAAATACAACTTTTAGTATAAGTTTACTACAAAGGTTCACTTAATTATATTAGAAATTACTTTTTAAAAGAATATTTTGAAAATAGCAAAAATCCAATCAAAAAATGGGGAGAGAAGACATACAAACAACCAAAGTTATATGAAAAGTGCCCTATATTACTAATTATCAGAGAAATGCACACTTAAAGTTCAAGGAACTCCGAGTAGAAACTATTTTCAGAAAGGCAACAGAAAGTTGAGAAGAATGTAGAGAAGTGAAACCGATGCATACTTCATGGTAGGAACTGGGTTAGTACTGTTATTACATGGAACAGTATGTGACTCCCTCAAAATATAAAAAACAGAAGTATGTAGTCCAGCAATCCCACTAGTTTGTATCTAAAAGAAGGAAAGCCCCACCCTGTAGCATATCTGCACTTCCATTATTGCACCATGATTCAGAATAGTCAGCAAATGGAGCCATCTTAGAGATGGGCAGATGGAGAGCAGATAAAGTAGGGTGTATATGCACAAGAAAAATCCTAATTAGCTTTAAAAGGAAGGAGAAACTCCTGCCATTTGCAGCACAGACAGAAGTGATGGGCATTATGTAATATGCCATACACTGACACTTAGACAGAACAGTGAGAGCAGAAACTTAGACCAGAATGGTGTTTACCAGAGTGAGGCAGGACAGTCTGGGGAGATGCTGATCGAGAGACATAAACTTCCGTTACACAGCAAGAATGAAATAAAAAGAAGAAAAAACCCTGCACATTTAACTTTTGTGTATGTGGCAACAATAATTTGAGAAAATGTCAAAAAAACTTTTCAGCTAAACAAATTGCAAAGGTAGGTAGGTAACAGACCAAAAATGTTGGTTTCTAGAACATTACTACAAGAAACCACATGGTCGTGGAGTCTGTAAGGCATGGTCTAGATTAGACACCAGACTTCTGTATATATTCTGGTTATATGGCTTATATAATATTTTTTTTTTAGATTTTTCTAAATGATTTTTTTTCTTATTTTACGTGTATGGGTGTTTTGCCCGATGTGTGTCTATGTGTGCTGTGCCCACAGAAGTCAGATGAGGGCATCAGCTGTCCTGAGAAGGGAGGTATCAATGCTTATGAAGTACACTATGTGTGCTTCCTCTGGAAGAGCAGCCAGTGCTTTTAATTGCTGAGTCATCTCTCCAGTCCCACACTGTAATCCTAATGTATGTTAAACAAGAGGTTTCTACTGTGTATATAAAAATAAAACAGTCCCTTTAAATCAGTAGTTTTTTATTCTTTAAAAGAATCACTAAAGTGTTAGCATTACATCCCGAGAAAATGTAAGCATATCTAGATTTCCTGTCCTTCAGAAAATGGGATGGCGTGTGGCTTCGTGACTGGAAAGCCACCCATGACTGAGCATATAAATAACACAGGAGGATCTAAGTTTGAGAGTTTAGAACTTGTAGCTGTGGACATCTGCTTCTTTACTTTGTTTCCCTTTCCTTTTTAGTTTTTCCTTTTGTTTTTGAGATAGTTAACTCTGGTACCTTAGGCTGCCCTTGAAACTGAGGATGACCAAGAACTTCTGATCTTCCTGCCTACACCTGCAGCCTCATGCCTAGGTCCCTTTGTTTTGTTTTATAGGACGTAGTTGAATATGCAATTTAATGATTCAGTTTCAGAAATACGAAACTTTCGAAAGGACTTGGGGAAGACTGTATGTTCTTGTGCTGCATTAATGAAATGCAGATGAAGAAGCATCACATCAGTTCCTGTGTCTCAAAGTTCAGTATTTTTATAAAAGTCAAAGCATAAACTATTAAGGATATTTTTAAAATTCTCATTTCCTAGAGATGCATAATGAAACAACAAGCTAGAGTAAAGCTATTTAGATACAGACAGTCCTCAGTCTGTGGCTCACTGAAGAAAATGGCAGTCCACAAGCAGTTTTATTGGAAAGAATTAATAGTATTCATTCAGATACACCATAGATTAATGACTAAATTACATAAACAAGGAAAAGGACCACTCAGGTAAAGTCTACTGACTCTATGACTTTAATGATAAATTATTTAGAAGTTCTAGTTAATGTCATACTAGTTAATGTATGTCAATCTCATTAACTGTGACTAGCCTACAGTTTTCTTCTCCTAATAATAGAAACTCCTTTTAAGAGGGATGTTATAGGCTGGAGAGATAGTTTAGCAGTTAAAAGCACTTTTTCTTCTAGACTAACTGGGTTTTGTTCCTAGTTCTTCAGTGCCAGCTTAAATCTGTCTGTAACTCCAGTTTTAGGGGACCCAATGTCCTCTTCTGGTCTCTGCAAGTATGAGGAACCCACATGGTGAACAGATAAAGATGGAGGTAAAAGGCAAAACACTCATATAAAAAAAAAAAAAGAAAAGAAAAAAGTAAAAAAAAAAAGGGGGGGGTAGGGTGGGGACTGTTTTTTTTTCTTTTTTTTAATTCTTTTTTAATTAATATTTCCACCTGCTCCCCGTTTCCCATTTCCCTCCCCTCCTCCCAAATATTGCCCCCTCTGTTAGTGGCAAGAGCCAAGAGTTTAAATATAAATCCTAAACTTATTTCTTTTACAATATCAACTATTCAATAACCTTGAGAATACTTCCTTATAAACCAAAATGGGGACTGATAACTGTTTGTACTATGTTGTTGATATATATTTAATATCTTAATAGATACCTATATGGAATCTGTCCTTGGGTACTAGTTTCTTCCCCTGCTTCTTCATATATCTTCAAAAAATTCAACATTTAAGAAAATTAGCATGCTTAGAGATTATACATAAAACAGTTACGTTCAAGGGCATACATACTTCTTTTACATATATGAAATAACATGACTAATGTAAGTGTACATTTATTTCATTGCTCTAGTATTTAAAATCTATCTGCCTATCTCTTTTTATTTGCCAAACTTGGATTCTCCTATCTTTCAACTGTCCTTGTAGCACAAGTTCATAGGTAAATAAAACCTACCAGTTATCTAGCTGTTTTGTGCAAATTTACTTAAAGAACAACAGACTCTCTTAGAAAAAGTAAGAAGGCTGGGCTGACAAACTCATATCATCATAAACTGAAAGTCACCAGCTTCTGACCAATTCCCAGACTGCTCAGGATTTCTAGGTTTCTCTGATTTGTGCAATTCTGTTCTCTTTGGTTTTGAATCTGGACTGCTTTTATCAAACTTCTCACCCATGTTTTTAACAGGAAACCACTTTTTCTAATTTATGGGAGGGAATGTTGAAGGGTTAAGACTAAAAAACAAAACAAAAGAGAAGAAAACAGCTTTCAGTTGCCTTTACTAACCTTACCAACAACCACACCAATGCTCCCTCCCTTCCTTCATGTAATCCAACAGTTTACCCTTCCAACTTAAACCAAGTTTCTGTTTGGTGTCTTGCTGATTGTCACAAACCTATTAGATACCCAATTTCTTATTTACTCAACTGCTTTCTACATAATGTAGTGTGCACACCTACATCTAAACATGCTGCCTCTGGAGCCTCGGGTACCATTGCGCAATCTGTCCCCATTTATTCCATCCCTCACAATAAGACAACTCTGGGATGGAACTTTTAGAGTTATGGTTCCAGTACTTGCTTGAAAGCCACTTAATATTTCAACCAAATAATCTGGAAATCACAAAGTCAATCCATCAGTGATTATCTGTTTTTAAAAAGTCCCACAACACAAATGAAATGCTTTTTAAATATCAAGCAATGGTCTATCTGATATGAACTCTCATTTTCTCATGTTCCAATAAAACCGCTTCAGTGATATTTCATCAAATCTAACATCAAATTTACCTTTTCTTTTTCTTTTTTTTGAGTCTGTCTCCTACCAATATTGTTTTCTAGGATTCAGAGTCCAGGGGTAATTCAGCTTCTTTTTTACACTACTCAGCTACATTAACTAGTTTCTAGGAGAGAATTAGTATTAAGAACTCCACAGCACCTGTTAAGAATGCCCTCTATGTGACTTGACTGATACTAGGCAGCAACTGATGGAGAACTGGTAAAAGCCTTTTTGAGACAAGCAAGCCTCTGCCAGGTTTCGGCCCCCACCCCCAATACTCAACCATCTATCCTCTGGTTTCAATTAGCACCTCCAGACTAAGGAGAAGTCTAAGTGAGGCCTAAGCATTTCTTCTGAACTTCAAAGGAATGTTCAAAAACTCCAGTAGGATGTTTTCAAGATATAACTTCACATGTTTAAGAGTCTTTTTCCTACACTCTGCATTCTTTCAAACTCTTTTTCTGTATGTTATCAATTTGTCACAAGTTTCTCAGACTGCAAACGCTCTGGAAACAAGGACATTAAAACTCTTCTCACCACAGTACCAGGTAAACAGGTGGCAATCATAAATTTATACTGAACAAGTAGTTAATGTTAAGGAGGAAGTTACTAAAATGTATACATACACAAAAATTATTTTGAAATAACCAGAGGTCTCTGAACACAGTCCCACTTAGGGAGTAATTAAGATCTTGCTAATAGAACTTAAAATCTGTATTACTTTTAGTTGCACATTGCATGACATTATTTGCCAGGCCAGGGAAACAAGTATACAATATAACCATTTTTTTAAAATGTGAATAAGAAATGTAGAAAAAGAAAATGAATGACAAAGGCATTTGACTGTGATTTGTTTCTATCAAATGAGAAAAAATATTATTAGCTGTTTTAGATAGCTAATTATGCATGCTAAGATATACCTGCAGATTAATTATTAATTTAATTAATAATTTATATAAGGACAATCTAACATATGTTCATAAGCTGAGAATGATCTACAAAGAAATATACTTCTAGAAGTATACACTGGATAAATTATAGATAATGTCACATGTAACCAACTGAATGCAACATTATTTGAGTAGTTAAGATTTCTTACCATTAGGACAGTCTTTGAGGAATCACCAGGGTATCGGAGACTGAATATTCCCAAAGCCCCCAGAAAGCAAAAGAAAGCGAAAGTGGCAAGGTTTCGGACATCTAGAAATGACTCGATAAGTGGTATAGTCCCCATGGTCCAGTCACAGCAGAGCTCTGAAGGATTCAGCAGAAGCCAAGCATTCACAGGAAGGAGGTAGTTAAAAGTTAGCTGTCGTGTAGGGGTTGGGCTTACAGCAGCTGGGTTATCAAACCTGCATAAACAACAACAACAAAAGCATTAAAAATGTTTTTCCCCCAGTGTTGAAGACTGACTGACTAACAGGCCAGCATTCTATACTGAGCTACATCCCAGCTGTTGTTTTCTTGAGACATGTTACTGCTTATATAACTCATGCTAACCTTGAACTCAGGATTCTCCTGTCTTAGTTTTTCAAGTATGGCGATTACATATGCATATACTAAATACATAGCAAACAGCAGCTCCAATTTTAAATGTTGTGGGCTTTGATTTTGTATTTTTAATTAGGAGAGAGAGAATGCAGATTCTAACTTCTTAAGACTGTCACACTAGAGTGGGCACTAGGTCCAATGACTTGGTGCCCTTTACAAGGTGAAGGCAAACAGGTACATAGGCAAGGCTACATAAAAATGCTATATAAAATAAAACTTGTATGAGGAAGCTACAAGTCAGGGAACACCAGTGACAGCAACTACCAGAAGCAAGGCATGTTGATTCTAGGTTATCTAGTTTGTAGTTGTTCCAGTTGTTACAGCAAAGCTAATAGTCAGGAAAGAATGTCTTAATAAAAATCAGAGATAAAATCTATTATTAAAAAATGTCTGGAGAATAGTTACTTAGTGGTTGGCTAGAAATTTTCATAGTTTAGTTCTCAGTTAGACTAACGAGAAAGCTCTTGTGAAGCAAAGTAATTCCTATCCTAAGGTTCCACAATTAAAATTTAAAAACAAAATTAAAAGATAACACAATCTTTTGAAGCCAGTATGGTCTACAAGAGGTAGTTCCAAGGCAGACACCAGCTAGCAGAGAAACTGTCTTGAAAAACAAACAAACAAACAAACAAAAAAGATAATACGACTTTAAAGAACTGAAATATACCTCAGAACAAACTTCAAGAGGATTCATGGGAATATATCAATGTACTCTTAATGCTTTGCTTTCATTTAAAAATTATCAGGTATATGACTAATAAATATAACTCATAATGACAAGAAAATTTGCCCAACAAAAACAGACCAAAAAGAATCATACACATTAAAACTTAAAATTAGGGGCCACAAAACACAAAAACACATGTAAAACTATGGGAGACATAAGAAAGGCATGTCTGAGTGTAGAAATGAAACAAAATACATTATTTCTTAAAAATTTCAGTCTATAAAGGCAATGCATACCAGAGAGTAAAGTCAACTTTGAAGCAGCTCACGGGCATAGCTGAGATAACATTCTCTACTGAGTACAAGTATTTGCAGAAGCACAAGTGAAAGAAATAGAGTTCTAGAAACAAATGTTGAAGGAATTTGTTGCTGATAGCAACGTGTCAAATAAAATCCTCCATGGAAAAGTAATAATGGCATAGCAGGAAAATGTTGATATAGCAATGCAATAAGAAGCACTGTAAATAACACCACAATTTAATATAAAGGACTTATCTTAAATTTTTCCAAAGTTAAACATTCCAAGCAAAAACATCTACCCAAGGAAGCTGTATGTAAGTATCTTTGGAAGACATAGAGATGAGACAAAGAGAAAATTCTAACACTGTAGATTTACGTTACTTATATCAACAACTACATTCAAAGCCAATGGATAAAACACCTCATAAAAAGATCTGAAAGACAAGAAAGACTAATTTACATATATTCTTTAAGAAATCTTCTTCATTAAGGTAGAGAGACAGGTAAACAGTAAAGTGCTAGAAAATTATATACTATATTACACGTCCATTAACAGAAAACAGTTAACATCTGAGCAGATGATTATTAGGGATTACTAGGCATTAACACAGCCCATTTCATAGTGATAAAGGGCTTAGTTCATCAAGATATCACAACAATTTTAAATGCTTCAGAGCTTTAAAAACACATGAATTAAAAATTATCAGAATTGCATAAAAAAATAGACAAATTTACAAGTCTAGTTAGAGACCTGAACACTTTTCTCTCCACATTACTTGGTAAAGCAGACAAAAATCACTCACGAAATGAACATAACACTATTATGATCTTTACTGTGGAGTTTTCACGCACAACTGTAAACATATAGACCAGAAATAATGTTTATTTTAAGCAGTATATGTAATTTTATGAGTATATTGATATCTCAGTAAAGCTGTTGAAAAATTAAATAGAAACTAAAGACCTTCTGGAACATTTATGATGACCTAAAATCTTATTAAAAAACAATGGAAAAAAGCTAAAGTGAAGAATTTCATACCTGGTAAACACCGGGAGCTGGGACTGAATAACTTGGACTCTGATCACGACAAGCAATAATGTACTGACCATCAGGACAATGAGTTTTATGAGTGTCTGCAGCATAGAAACAGGAATACTGCCCTTTCCACGGAGGAACTGTCCGGCAACTGTACATAATAACGGCAAAGTATACTGAAAAGAAAACCAGTTTCAGTGACGGACACCAATAACACACTAATTCTAAACCTACGCAGTTAGACCCAAAGTGAGAAGAACTGTGAAATGACGTGGTACAATTTGGGGGAACTGAAAACAATGAGACCAGTCAGGGTAACCCTGGCAAACACTGAGCTATGGTGTCACAGGATCCCTGGAACTTCCACAAATTGTAGAAAAGATCCTAGTCCTTAAACCATGAAGGTGTCATAATACTGTAATAATTTTTTGGTGGGCAAGAGGGTAAAATATAGTTATTTCTTATAAATCTTGCTATTATTATAGTAAGTAGAATATTTTATTTTTTTTAAGCAGAATGTTTTATATGTAATGATATATTTAGAGAATCAGGTTTAAAATCGTTTAGCTAGGATAAAAAAGAAAATAAAAACTCCATTTTTTCCTTACCCCTTGGGCCACAAACACTTCATACACACAACAAATACCGACGACTGTTATTCCTTGTTCTTTACACAATGTTGCAACAGCCACTAAAAGCACTGTCAGTGCAATTGGGGTCCACACTGCAATTTAAGAAGAGGAAAAAATAAATCTATATAAAAATTTTATAATGTCACAAAAGTGTATTTTAAATTATTCTTAAAACTTTCTCTCAAAATTTTTTCTTACTGACCAATACTTTATATTTTATAATATATTTAAACTGTGCACCTTTTACTCTATTTTGTTCAAGCAAAATATCAAGATGCATAATTTAACCTAAAGAATTTAGTGGAGATAAAAAACATCTAGGGTAATACCAACTTTTAAAATAAAGATAAATTTGGATAAATTAACAGGACTGAACATGGTAATTAGTGAACAATCAACCAGAAATGAAGACAAATTATCTGGAATTATACAGGTCTTAGCGACGATAGGAAAACGGGACGGTAAGGAATGGAACACTTTCAGTTTTGCTGCTAGGAGTGTAAAGAAAATTGTATACAAGTTCCTTAAAAATTAGTAACAGGGTGAGCTGTCCCAGGCAGCGAGGAGCCCGCACAACCCTGTCCGGTGCCACTGTGACTGAGCTCTTCCACTCTCGTGACCTGGGGGCCAGCTCTCCCACCTGCCACAGGTGGCGGAGGGGGGGAGCATCTTTCTCTCACCCACGCCACCACATGGCAGTGGGGGTGGGGGACCAGCTCCTCCCTCTCACACTCTCAGGGCCATCTTGCTCAGCTCTGCTCTGCTCAGGTGAGGTGCTGGGCCCATTTTCCTGAGTGCTGCACCTGGTGAGGGCAGGGCCTGTTTTGCCTAGCATTGCAGTCAGTGAGGGACCAGGACAACTACCTGCAGCCCTATCTATCCTCTTGGCCTTCGGTGATAACAGGAGCCACGGACATCAACACAGACAGCAGCTGCAGCAGGGCCACAGAGGCAGTCAGACATGGGTCTTGGCAGCAGACCAGGCCTGGCCAATACCATGGCCCTGGATAGTGAGCGAGCCACCCACCTCAGCCTGCTCCTCATCACCTTAACCTCTTCACACCTGCCTTTCTCCACAGGACATGAACCACCTGTCTTTCTCTTCCATACCCCATCATGTATTTCTCACCATAGCTGCCTTGCGGCTCTGGGCTGAGGTGGGAAGCTACCCGGGGCAGTGCTGGAGAGCTCAGCATGTTAGTGAAGGTGGGGGAGAGCTGGTGGGCTGACAAACCCTGTAACCACCTAGGCCCAGAACCAGGGCTGAGCTGGCCTACCCTGACATCCACTCCACCTGTGATCTGCTGGAGCATGGAAAGGGGCGGGTCCTGCAGATCCAAAGCTGCAGGATCCCCACGACACAGGGCAACAACAGGATGTCCAAGTCTCACTGAGGGCCCAATATTGACAGTGTAGCAGAAACCAGAGACCCTGAACCAAACCACTGACTCTGCAATGAACATCTGCACGTAAAGATACATGGATTAATGGGTATACTGTGTGGCTTGCTGGGTCATACTATAGCTTCCACAACAAGATTTTTCTTTTCTCTTAAGTTTTTTTTTTTGGGGGGGGGTGGGAGGTTGTAAGGGCTGAGGGCAGACATGAAGGGATGGGGAGATGAATGAGACTGAGATGCATGATGTGTAAGCCAAAAAGAATAAATAAAAAAGTTTTAAAAAATTGGTAACTGAATTACCATTTTAGCTCAGCAATCCTACTCCTCACTAATAGGAATGGAAATCAGTGTGTCCAAGAGACAAGTGCACTCTCCTCTCTGCTGTATCACTACTGCAACATCGAGGGACAGTACAAACGCCGTGTCATCTGATGAGGGTACCAGGAAAATGTCTACACATACAATCAAACACCACTTAACATATACAAATTAAACCTTACAGTTTGCAAGAACATAGATGAAACTGGAAATCACTATGTAGGGAACTATTACTCTTAAGTCATATAAGGAATCTAGAAGAGTTGATCTTGAATGACAGGCAGGAAGAGAAGCATAGAGAATGGTTGATCAATTAAATACAAAGTTACAGCTTGTTAATAGTAAGGTAAGCACTTCTGAAGTGTTATAGTTCAATAGGTTGTTTATTAATAATAATGGTGTACTATGTCCCAAATATTTATAAGGGGTCACCATATCCTGCCCCACACCTTTGATGGAAGTCTCCTAACCCACCAGAGGCCAGGCCAGAGCCCTGAAATGCAGGTAAGACTGCCCTGCCACTTTGTGCCCTCACCTGCCTTTAATGAGATCTGGTGCCCTCTTCTGGCCTACAGGCATATATACATGCAGACAAAATACTGAGAATACTATTACATAATGAATAAATAAATCTCTTTAAAAAAGAAAATGAATAAATGAGGACAAGATAATCAAAAAATTGGAGCCAATCAGTAAATCCCTTGAAGAATGTCAAGAAAGTCAAGAAAGGAAAAAAAAAACCAGTTGAAGGAAATGAATAAAACTGTTCAAGACCTGAAAATGGAAATAGAAGCAATAAAGAAAATACAAACTGGGGAAATTCTGGAAATGGATAATCTAGGTAAGTGAACAGGAACTACAGATGTGAACATCACCAACAGAATACAGGGAATGGCAGAGAGAAGCTCAGATATATCAGTTAAAGAAAATGTTAAATCTAAAAAATTCCTGATATAAAACACCCAGGAAATCTGGGACACCATGAAAAAACATAACCTAAGACTAATATAAATAGAAAGAGAAAAAAAATCAAAGACCTAGAAAATATTTTTAACAAAATCATAGAAGTTTTTCTGAACCTAAAGGACACATATATCAAGGTACAAAAAGCTTATAGAGCTCCAAATAGACTCAACCAGAAACGAAAGCCCCTATGCCACATAATCATCAAAACACTTACCACGTAGAACCAAGAAAGAGTACTAAAGGCATCCAGGGAAAAGACCAAGTAACATATAAAGTCAGTCCTACTAGAATTACACCTGGCTTCTCCATGGAGACTCTAAAAGACACAGGCGACTGAACAGATGTGCTGCAGACTCTAAGAGACCACAGATGCCAGCCCAGACTACTATAGGCAGTAAAACTTTCAACTATAGATGGAGAAAACAAGATATTCCATAACTACAATAAAAAAGCTAGGCAGATACTCACCTGTGGAATTATCCGGTCCTTTTGATTTAGTGTAGGACAAAAACGCAGCCAGAAAAAAGACGGACGACAAAAGCTCGGCTCTTCCTACAACACCTGTCACCTAGAGGAAGACAGGGCACTCACGTTAGCGCCGTGCTTTGAATTTTATTATGTATAATGCCAGCTTTAAACCTAAAACCTCAGTTTTTCAAGGGTAGAGCTCTATTTTGTTAACATGTGAGCGCCCTCACGTGGTAAATTTAGGTATCATTCATGAATGAAAATCTAACAGAAATTCTTGTAAAACAAAGTCATTATTTTAACTTGGCAAAAATATTAGTTTTTGTATATTCTTTACCACCTTTCACGTAATTATAACATCTTATGTAATTACAATACAATATAGAGATTAATTCTTTAAAAATCTAAGTTTCCCTGCATTATTTTCTTAACCTGAGTGTTTTTAATATGAAGCTATAAATTTGCTAATTTGCAAACTAAAGAAATTTCAAAAGTCATTTTAATAAAAAAAAAACCCACAAAATCAAATCTTGCTTTTTAAAGCAATGAAACTCAATGTACCACTTGAAGTTTTATCTTTTTTGTACATGAATGGAAAAACTCAGCTGAATACCACATGGTTCCATAACAGTGAGAGAGGAGGGAGAGTCATATCAAAACCCCAAAACATTTTTCCTTAAGAAGAAAAGCTTATAAGAAAGCATCTAAATAGAGTAGTCTTAGTTCTTCCCTGGGAAGTGTTTTAGAGTGTCAACATAGGCAAGAAAAATTATTTTGGCTATATCTTATAGGAAGAAGTATGTTCATTAACATTTTTCATTAATAACCTTAAGAGATTATATACGTATATATATATATAATTGCTGATGATATATATTAATATGTATTTATCCATGTTGGGCGTCCTCTTCCATTGCTCTCTAGTTTCACCTCTTTACAGATCCATCTAATCCTCTATGTATAAGCGCTGACATGTTAAGTGCACTGTGTCTGCCTAGTGCTTGAAGAGGCCGGACGAGGGCGCTACATCTTCTGGAACTGGAATTATTGAAGGTTCAAGCTGCCACGTGAATGCTAAGAACCAAACCTGCATCTTCTGCAAAGCAGCAATGGCTCTTAAGCACTGAACCATCTTTCCAGTCCTCTGTGTTGCACTGGAGAAAGGTTCTCTCAATAAGCCCAAAACCCAGGGATCACCTAGATCAAGCCCCCGGATGCCCTTGACTCTACCTCCACACTGTGAGATTCTAAGAATCTGCTACCACTCTGGGCTTCTCCCATGGGTGCTGATGATACAAATTCAAGTACGCATGCTTGTGATGCAACCATTTCACCTATACATACATTTTTGGACGAACATTACCTTCAAAACTACTTTAAATTGAAAACTTTTATGTAAATCGGTAACAGGGACTTTGTGCACAGGAGAGAGTAAGATTGAACTAAATTGGGAATAATGAAATGCCTGAGATTTCATTAATCATTTTACAATTTTACTTACTGCTTCTGTATGGATTGGATGCACAGCAAAGAGCAGAGCAGCAATCACACTGCTCTTCTTGTCCAGAAAAAGTTTGCAGACTTTAAGAAATATCACACTAACAACAGCATGAAAAACTGTGTTTAGGAGATGATACGACATTGGTTTCAGTTCACTGAGCAGATAATTTAAGCGAAATGTTAGCACTGTTAAGGGCCGATATGACTTGTGACTTCTCTCCTACAAGGACAAACAAGCACAGGTTATTAAAATACCTTGGAACTACAGGCTACAGAAAGCAGTCATTGCTTTTATTATTAAGACAATGATCAAAGAGTTACACAAACAAGAATTTATGCTTATCACCAGGTGATTAATGCATGAAAAGGTTCTTGATTGAAGGAATGGGTACATGTCATGAATGATGACTGAGATCGACTGTGGAGTACTACATATTAAGTTTCAAAACAGTTTACACCCAAAAGTGACTTGACAAGGACTGTAGACAAACACATTCATTATTTATCCTCAAAGTATCTGTTACTTTTATAGATCAGGGAAATGTTTCAGCATCAAAAAGCTGTAGTTTATTTCACATAGCTAATGAATGAGAGAACTAAAATTAGAATCCCGTCTATATGATCCAATGATGAAAAGGGTTTAATCCTAAATAAGTTAACACTGACTTTCAAAATAACTTTAAGTTTAAACACTTTTCTTACTGCAGAGAAATAGGCAACATGTACTTATCTTTAAAAACTGATCTATTTATATTGAATTTACCATGCTAATGGTTAAGTTAATCAGTCATTTCTGTTGCCTGACTCACAGGACAAGAGAGATAGCCAAGGACAGACCTGCAGTAACACCTGCTGCTCTCCCTGCACGTGTACTAAGTCTCATATGGAAATATTTCTAGGAAAGTGAGTCACGGCCCACTGCTAGCGGAACAAATCCTGTTTCTGAGATAAGGAGTTGTAGGACACAGACACGTTCACAGCTGCATTGGTTTTTAGGGGAAAATCTTTCTTTCAAACATTTGAAAAGAAATCTGGAAACTGATTTTCTTAAAGCTCTTTATATTAGCATTTCCTGTAGTGAATCTTCAAGACTCCTCAAAGAAAACGAGGCCTGTGTTGGATATCATTGGCATACTGGTTACTTAGCAATTAAGTATCTATCTAAGTATATTAAGTGATGAGTATTAAACTATATTTGTTTTTTAGAGGTAAGTGAATTACACCTGTAATTTGTTTAATTTTTTATTAAAAACTTAAAAGTGATTATTTACCTCAGACATAGGAGTTCCCCAGAAGTCATTCTGAAATAAAGTGTTTAAAGGTGTAGATGGACGCAGATCTTTATTGTCCAGTATTGCTGAGACATCGTCAAAGACGAACCCACAGAACAGACTGTTCCAGTAGCAGGCGGCAACCACGCTGACTATTAACGTCACTTCTTTCAAGTTAATATCAGTCATCTTTCGCTCAAGCATCTTTTCCTATAAGCAAAACTGGAAAAACATGCAAGACAAAAAGTGAAACAAACAATATTCTCTCCCAAATAATTACAATTTTAGTGTTAAATAATATTTAGAATAAAGATTTCACATTAATGCTTCCAGAGAAAGAGCAGCTTAAATACCATTTGTTTTTAAAGAAGAATGTACTGCCTAACTCCATATTTCTAAGGCAAAAATTCTTTCTTTTACACCACCTAACGTTTAGACCTCTGTCTCTAGTTAACTAGACACTGAAGTCCCATCAGCTGTCACTGGCTGGCTCACTGGGAAGCAGACACACAATGCATCTTGTGGGAAGCCTACACACCAAGCACGACCTTTCCAAAACTAATGGGAGCTTTTATTTCAAAATTTATGTATTTAAAAATTAATCTAATACAGAGCTTCTGTAGTTTTGTTAAGCTTTGTCTAAGCCTTGTAGAAGTAGTTCTTGGGTCCTTTCATTTTGAGTATATACCAGCAATTACCTAACCCTAATATTTCTTACTGTCTTATTTATGTTAGTTGGCCCTTTGGATATATGAGTTTATGACCTGGATGTAAATCATTTTCTTTCGCTCATTGCACTGAAGGCTTTTAGCTTAGAATTTAAGTGTTAGAGATGATAATCCTTAGCTGAGGAAAAGCAGCGTTAAGAGTCACTGCTTATGAGTTAGGGGATGGGACAGAATAGAAAGGGCTCTAATAACAGGAAAATACAGAAAAAATCCACCACATACCAAAGTGAAAAATTACTTTAAACAAAATCAAATCAAGCTGGCCATTATATGCTCTGGGTAGTGTCACTAGATCACTGAGTATTATATTATCACTTGTAAAATGCAGAGTACTAGTTCCTAAAAACCGTTACTGTCCAAACTCCAAATCTGTCAACAGGGTATATAGGCAGTAAGCGACTTTATGGTATGAAGGTCTTACCAAAGGAGTCACCTAGGTAGCCCAGTAGGTAGTGCCAATACAACAGCAACAATCCTCAGGAGTGAAAACGCCTGAAGGGCAGGATTTCTGCCGATGACCATAAGTCAGTAAATGACAGCAGCCCCTGCTATTTTGGAAAAGGAAAAAAAAATCTTGATTCCTTATCGGTGCTTAAAAACAGCTGCTGATGCTTTGGCTTTTATCTAGTTGGGATCATTTTGTACTTTGGATTTTCAAATTCGTAAGCGAATAAATGTAATTGAGATTTGGAGCACGTTGCAGTAGCAGCAATAGGTACCAATGTGCTGTTCAGAGTCAGCTCAAGATTTCAGAGGTTCAGTGAACGGACACCAGGATAACGGCTCTGGCCCTGTGGATGAGAGAACAGGATGGCAGGGAAGCCTGAGGGAAGTAAGCTGCTAAGATGAAGGCAGGAAAGACCAGATGAGCGGAGACAAAGGACGGAGGCCTGGGCAAGTCAAAGCCTCCAATGCAAGGAGACCCACATCCTCTGTCAGACTCCACCCACCAACTTTTCCTACTTCTCAAGAGACACTCAGTTATGAACAGATTGCTTGTACTATAGAAGTCATGATCCAGTTACTTCCGAAAAGTTGCTCCTCTGAATACTACACAAGTATTTGTCACAAGGGGTTGTGGGACACTTCATATCATTTCCTAAACAATATAAAGCAGTAACAAAGGAAATAGGCAGAATGATAACCATTGCATGTTAGAAGGTTTCTGAGTGATGATCCCAAGAAGATATACTACCCAGTGCACTTAAACAGTGCAGTGAAGAACTATTGTGTTACTAAATTCACACACACACACACACACACACACACACGCATACACACTTGTAAATCAGGAAAGCAATTCCGGTATCTATCATAAGGTAGATTTTTAAAGTTATATAAAGTTGAAAACGTTTCTTATTATAAAGCCTTGGGTCCCAGCTCTGCTAAGACCAATTTACTTGTGATGAAATATATTCTTTGATTAAAGGTTTTAATAACACAAACATATTAATAGAAGATAATGTGGCATGTTGTAAATTGACATGCTAGTTTCAAAATTATAACAGACTATCTGTACAACTATGCAATATAAAATATTAGGTTAACTAATTTATCTATGAATTATAACACCATGAGAGTTGCCAGTTTTGAGTTTAACTTACTAGCTTTATGAAAGTTAGTGAAGTTGTCATGCAATACATGGCACTGTGATTAATAAAATACATGCTGAATGGTACTTTGGGGATTAAACTGCCTAGTGAGATTTATAGTTCGTGTTAGTACGCCCCAGAATGATCACACAATGATACTGGTTTAATGACACACATTTATGAATACATTCCCATCATTTAATGACATATAATTAGACTGCTAATGTTTGGCTTAAATTAAGCATCTCATTTAAGTACTTATTAAAATTGAATACATTCAAATTATAAATGCAGTTTTGAATTAAAACTATTTAATCATGGTTTTTCTTTTTATGGGTGCTTTTTATTAATTTTGTAGTCTTCCAAAATCATGTACACAACATTACTCTGACCTCCACTCTCTCCATCTCCCTTTTTCCTGCTTCCTCCCCACAAAGCCATTTCTCACATTTATGTCTTCATCTTTTATAGGAGAGCAAACAGATTTGTTCAGGCAAAGTGTGAAGGAATGACTAAGAACAGGGAAGGCTCCCAGGAAGACTATCCCTAACTTTTAAATGTTGCTAATTAGAGTTCAGTGTTTTTGAGCTGACATTTCAAATGACCTTTCATCATAAAGTAAGATTATTAGGTTCTAAAGATTAAAGAATAAAGAGTATAAAGTGTTAGTTTAATAAAGTTGGATAGATTCATGGCATCTATAGTTAGGTATGATTTTAAAATTATGGTCCTTTTGAGTTACAGAAGTTCCATTTAGTATTATAATGTTCAGTTCCATTTTAATCATCAAAACTCTGAATTTGATTAACTTTAAGAACTGCTCTCTCCCCCAGGCTTAGGCTCACTGCAAAGGGGATGTGATCTCACTCCTTCAGGTAAGATATGGTACTTCATAGTCTCCTCTCTCTCTTTCTCTGACACACACACACACTTTGCTATCAATAATTTTAAGGCAGAATAAAGAGACAAGGAGAACAAAAAGCTGCTTACTTGACTACTATGTTCAGATTCAGACTCTAATGGGTGTTTGAGGGTTCTCTGAAGACCAAAACCCCATATAAGGGCAGGGAATGTAGTTCAGTAGTTGAGTGCTTTGTTATCATATACTGTTTTGTTTGTGTGCATGCATGCGTGCGTGTTAAACAATCTCACCATGTCTATTTAACTTAGGATCCCTCTGCTTCAGTTTCCTGTCTGGGATTACGGTTACGTACCATTATGTCTATCTTTCCTGCTACTTAAAAAAAAAAAGTCAGCAAGTAAAGTGAGATCCAGAATAGATGCAGGGCAGTTACAAAGGGGTAGGATACAGGCTTTAAAGACTTCCCAAAGTGATGTAACATCAAGGGGAGACTTGGTCCTAGTACGGGTCCTGAGTGCAGTCATGGCTTTGTTCAAGGTTTCCTGCAGGACAGAGTTGATGAAAAGGAGCTTACATAGTACTCCACACTAGACAAGTCCCACGGGGGTATTAGCATATATATACACATGCATGCAGCAGAAGCAAATGGAATGCCCAACTTGTTTGCTGACAAAAAAGAGATATCAGCATATATACATATAAAATCCAATGCAGCTACATTATAGATATAAGTTCAATTCCTTCAACTAAATCATATTAAGTTCTTCTTGGGGTAATAATCTAATGATATACTTGGGGAAAAAACAGTTATAGGACAAAGCTAATTCCTTCCAGTTCTATTTCTTGGGAAGCCAACAATATCATTCAGACTCTCTCTATAGTCCTCAATTTATTACCACCCTGAAGTCTACAGAACTTCTGTATGGAAAGTCTGTCTTCACACTGAACCATACCTATCTTTCCAGCTGCCTTATGCCAAAGAGAGACAAGTATCTGCTTGTTATACACGCATTCCTTTACCTGAACACAGAGTTCCTCCTGGAAGAAAAAAAATCTTGAAAAACACCTTTACCATAATAGGGATTTGTTAATAAATTTCTCATGGTCAGGCACTGTTTTAGAAACTAGAGCAGTAGGTGGGTAATGAACTGAAGTCCACTGGTACCGAGCACAGAGGTAACAATTACAGAAAGCAAGGCTTTCTCACAGACTGATTTTGGTTAGATAAAACTGGTCATACAAGCCCAGGTTAGACAGAATACAGGTCCAGGCATGCGCGCCTGCGACAAGGCCATTTACAAAACTCTTGCATCTAACTCGTTCTCGGAAAAATCTGAGAAATACAGAAATTCTGGCGAAAAACTATCTTAGCCCATTAAAAATTATACATCAAGCTGCAGGATCGGAACTTCAGTTAAATGTCCTGACTCACAGGTATAGTATATGAAGACCTGGCTCATGAACTCATGTTTTCTGCTCTTGTTTCTTGTACTCTTAGGTCAAGTATTGTTCAAAATACTGTTAGGACTAATTAGACAACGAAATTTAAGAAAGTTTACACTTCAGTTACTATTGTCACTGAGATCTACAACCTTAGCTTCGTCAGTTATTAGTTAACTACTTCTTCCGAAGAGAATAAAATTTATCGAGACTGTCTGCCCTTGAAGCTATTACAAATATAAACTAGAAAGAGAGAAATGGGGTAGAAAGACCAATACAAACAACACAAAATTAGTAAAGGAGTAATAGAAAATAAAGTATGTAATAAAAATCAAGAGAAAAATATCAACGTTTTGTGATTAAAAACAAATTCTTAGTATATTACACCAGTGAAATTGTGATCAATAAATACTGTTTTCTTCTTCTTTTTGTTTTGTTTTTTGAGACAGGGCTTCTCAGTAGTTTTGGAGCCTGTCCTGGAACTCACTCTGTAGACAAGGCTGGCTTCGAACTCACAGAGATCCTCCCGTCTCTGCCTCCAAAGTGCTGAGCCACCACCGCCCAGCATAAACAGTTTTCATTCTCAGTAGTTTTGACAAAATGAACATGAAAATAATTCATATTCTTGAGTAAACAAAGCTATAAAATGCAACTACTTCACCAATACTAGTTTCTAGAATGGCTTAGTGATGTGACCAAAGCGTGAATGAGAAAACCGTGTTTAATCTCGCCAAGTGGCCACTTCTTAGATGTAGGCACGCGTTTTGCTGTACCTCTAACAAGAATAATGCAGAAATTCAACAGTATTCGGAAAGAAGTAAACATGGTAATCAACCCTACAAATCTGATGAATTTCTTTTTCTTTTCTTTTTTTTTTTTTTTTGGTTTTTCGAGACAGGGTTTCTCTGTGGCTTTGGAGCCTGTCCTGGAACTAGCTCTGTAGACCAGGCTGGAATTTCTTTAATATTTGTTTCAACTACCATTTTCTTCTAAGCCATTTCTTGTTTTTCTCAACCAAACGGTTTGGACAGAAATTTTTTTCAAAAGTAAATTTTAGCCTTTACAGATTTTTCTCTTAATCTCTCTCTCTCTGTCTCGTGTGTGTGTGTGTGTGTGTGTGTGTGTGTGTGTGTGTGTGTGTGTGTGTGAATGAAACACACTGTTTCAAATAGAAGCCTACAGCTTCCTAAGTTACCTGCTGGTGCACAGTAACTATGGAATGGGCAGAAGTCGCCCGAGGGAGGCGGCAAACACCCGAGAAGGCGCTTTCACCTAAGAGCCCCCCCTACTTGGTACCCGGCAAACGACAGCAGAATGCCTGAACTTGGCGTGGCACCCCTGTCTCCCTCTTGTAGGGCTCTCTTTCTCCGGCCTTCGCAACCTAATAAGCACTACAGTCCTCAAGCGGCTGCAGGGGGCGGGCGAGCCTAGAGCCGGCCCGCTCTGGATGCTCCGCTCACCTCAGACCGTGAACTCGGGGGGCCCCAGCTCCACTTCTCCAAAGCATGAGGTAGATCCCAGGGAAGCAGAAACTTTTCTGTTCCCACTTCCCTCTCACTGAAGCCACTAACCGGGAACCCCCAGCACACACCTGAGCGGATGGAGGAGTCCTCGCCACCTCGGCCAGACCCCGCCGGCCCTGCAGCCCCAAGCTGGAGCGTCCCCAAAGCTCCAGTGCTCCCTGGATCTCCTCCCGGCCGCTGACCCCGACCTCACCTGAGGGTGGGTCCGCGGGGGTGACGGTTCGGGGAAGCCTCGGGGACAGCGGACCGGAGAGGGACTCGGCGGAAAGCACTGTCACAGTCCGCCGCGCCCGCGAACTCGGAGCAGCCGCACCTCTGCCGCCGCCGCCGCCGCCGCGCCTCCCGCTCCTTCCACAGCCTTTCCGCGGCGGCCGCAAGCTGCCCGCTTTGCACGCCGGGAACTGGTTCCTCACTCTCCGGGACTTCTAGTCCCAGCGTGCACGGCAGCAAGGCCGAACCGCACTCTGGGACGTGGAGTCCTCTTCTCCTGGCTTTCCCCTCATCTAGAATAAAGGCTTCGGCGGGGAAGTGTAACCGTAAAGCTTTTCCCACCGTCGTGAAATGTAGTCGCCCCCCGTATCCGGGGCCTAGTTCCGGTCTTTGGCTGGGCGGGGAGTGGTGTCGCCTAGCAGCGGCCACCGCTTGGGCTCGTTCAGGAGGAAGAGTTTGGCGGGAGCGGGAGTGCGCGAGGACACCTCTTGGAAGAGACGCCCGGGCGGCGGCCGAACCCGCGGTGGCGGTCTGTGTAGATGAGCGACTGCCACAGGTTGCAAGGCTGGGTTTAGGTGGGTGGATTCCCCGTGAGCCCGGAGCGGCTTAGTGTCTTTCCTAATCCCGAGGGACAGTCTGCAGTCTACCGACCCCGTCCTTCTGCCCTCTCCTCCGCAGTGCCTCGGCCTTCTTGATTCAGCTTGATTCCTCGCACACATCTTCCAGTTCAGTCTTTCTTTGTACGCTTAACCAGAAATCCTCTCTTCCCTTCTCAGAATCGGGGGACGTTTTCAAACTTCAAACATCCTGGGAGTTGGTACGGTCGTTGCTGGTAGGGGACTGGGAAGAGAGGACTTAGGGGTTAGGACTTCGTTTTAGCAAGGAAGCTAATAATTTTAGCGTGTACGTGATCGGATAGGCTGTGCCAGGTGGACTCATTCTCATCGCGGCTGTTTGCCCGTGCTTCTGCTCTCTGTGGTCCAGGAGCCGTAGCTCTTTGTCAACACCCAGAGGTAGAATGAGAACGTAAGCCCTGCTACAATGCCATTTTCCTTGAAGATGCTAAAATCCACCTGTCTTCTTGTAGGAGCTGAAAGGCGGCGAAAGAATTCAAGATGCCACCCAACATAAACTGGAAAGAGTTAATCAAGGTTGACCCAGATGACCTACCACGCCAAGAAGAGCTGGCTGATAATTTATTGATTTCCTTATCCAAGGTGTTTAACACATAGTTTGTACATAGACAAAACGTGATTAATTGAAATTGCTCTTTGGAATAACTGAACGCTACAAGGGGAAGAGTGCTTGTATTTATGGGCAGGGTATGAAATAGTCCATCTTTTTTTTGTTTGTTTGTTTCCTTAGGTGGAAGTAAACGAACTAAAAGATGAAGAACAAGAAAATGTGATACATCTATTCAGAATTACTCAGTCACTAATGAAGGTTGGTATGGAAGAGATATTTGACTAACTGTCGAGGAAATGTGGGAATCGATTCCTATGTAAACTCATCTTTATGGAAATACTTGGAATGCCTATGTCATCCCTCAAAAATAAGTTTTCAAGTGTATATTTAAAGACTGGGTTGTACTATGTATAGCAAATCTAGTTCCTATTCTAAAAACATATAAAGAGTGTGTAGGGGGAAAAGTACTTTTTAAAAATAACATAAATATAACCAAAGGTTCAACCAAAAATGCAAAATGTCTCTTCTAGAAGCTAATGGTGAAATGGTAAGAGGATTCTAGATTTTCATAAATGAATACTGAGAAAGAATATGTACTTACTCTTTAAGTTAGGGTAAATGCATGTAGCAAGCTGTAGACAAACAGCTATTGGGTTGGTAGTTTGGGATTTCTTGTCCCAGGGTTTGAGGCTGTATTTTCCGTTATTAGCAGTTTAGGATTGGATCAAAGTTTTTGAGTCATAAATTTACTTAAGAAAGCAAAATTAGATGTGTTGTATAGTACAGATTGAAGGGGATTGGAGCTGGGAAGCTCCAGTTGTAATGTGGAATTAATAAATAAAATTATATACCAGAATAATAGCAGTTGGAATGGGAAAAAGATAACAAAAACATTTAAAATAATGGATATAAAATTTAATGGAAAAATCAGAGATGACTCACAATCTTGCCATTCTAGAATTTACAGGTTAAGTATCCAACAAATATTTACTAACGGTCTTTGTGTGCTAGCCGTTGTACACACTAATGACCAAGCTAGCAAATGAAACAATATTTGTATTTTCCCTGTTTATATTACAGTGTAAATAATACAGATTTTTCTCTCTCAATGTTTTATTTAGATGAAAGCTCAAGAAGTCGAACTAGCTTTAGAAGAAGTCGAAAAGGCTGGAGAAGAACAAGCAAAATTTGGTAAATGTCTGGGAAAAAAAAACTGTTGTGTCTCCATTAGTTGTCAGTACAAAATTTATCATATTCTACAAAATGCATTTTCAACTCATATTGAAAGATTCTGCATCCTTGCGCTGTTTCAGGGACTGACTTGACTGATGTGGCAAAGGATGAAGAAAAGACACCATAAAGACACACAGAAAAGTTGGCTTCGGGTGAACTAGGCTCTCTCATGGAGTCTGCAGCACCCCAGAAGCTCAGTGTCTTTATTGTATACACTTGAAGAGAAGTGGGGTTCTCGTGTATAGCTGAACGTGAAGTCGGGTGATTGCCTACAGATAAACCAGGGGTCAGGGTTTCTTGTATACAATTGAACAAGGAGGCAGATTGAGCTAATCTTGGTAGGAGTAGTTGTAGCACGATTAATAAAAACCCAGAGACAGAAACTGGGGTTCAACCTGAAGATCAAAAAAGCAAAACAGCCAGCCACTGGCTTTTACCTCTACCTCAGTTCTAAATGATGATCCTGCCTCCAAGAATCTCAGGATAAGCTGTCTCTTTCTGTCTTATATTCCTCTCTAGTGCTGTGATTAAAGGTGTGCACCACTATTGCCCAGTTTCTGTGGAAAACTAGTGTGGCTACTGGGATTAAAGGTGTGTGTGGTCACCACTGCCTGGTCTGTAAGGCTGATCAGTGCAGCTGTTTTACTCTGAATTTCAGTCAAGCTTTATTTATTAAAATATAAATGAAATATCATTACCCGTATTCTCTGTAGGGAAACCATAAACATCAGGGGGAAGAAAGCTGTGTTGGACATTTTCTACACATACTCCCAACATCCACACTCATGGAGGGAAGGTTCTCCCATCTGCCATGGTTCTCAGGCTTGGGAGTTCCTGACATGGCTTTGCCCATTGACTCCAGACTTCACTTACTCAGGTCAAGACATTTCTAAAATGCCTGTTCCGTGGATTTGGTAATTGTATTATTTTATGGACATTCACTTAAAATCTGATTGCAGAAAATTTAACCAATTAAAGCATTTGTATTTTTCTTTTAATAGAAAATCAATTAAAGACAAAAGTAATGAAACTGGAAAATGAACTGGAGGTATGGCCTTTTGTATTGAGTGTAATTGTTATTAATTGCATCATCTTATGTTATTTTCAGATGTTTCTATTAGTGGGTCTAAAAATACAATGAAAATTTTGTAGTCGAGAGTGTTCATTGTACAGCGTATGTTTTTGTGATTTGATTTTTAAGAATTAAGCATTGAATAAAACAAAAACAGTTGCCATCTGAGCTTTCAGTCCTGAAAAGTGTATAGAAGAAAGCTTGGTAGTAATTGAGGTGGAGGGGTGTGGGAACTCCATACACTGAGATTCTGAAAAGGTAAGAAGGGATGTGGTACCAAAGGATCAGGGAGCAGATGTGTAGGGAACTTTTTTTGCCTGTGACCTTAGTGCTTAGAAGTTGAGAGATTGGAAAGGGAGTTATCTGTGAGGTGAAGAATGGAGGACGGAGGACGGTATGCTCAGAGTTTAGGAATGTCAGATAGCCTTTGTAATGCAGTGGAGCAAGGACTGAAGACTAAGGGATCTGCAGTCAGATTGCAGTTCTAGTCCTCAGTCTTTTGACTCAGCTCTGTACTTGGATGGGTTATTTCATATTTCCTGCTGTATTTGAAGCTCCTGGAAAAATGTCAAGCACTCCAAGCACTCTTAGTAAATATTTCTATAATAAGTGATTTATGAAGTTGAGTTGGCTCTGTATAGTTTTTTACCCAGACAGCAGATAAGGAATAGAAGAATGTGGCAACTGAGCAGCTCGGTCGGGAAATAGTTGAAGTTTTGATAATGAAATCTTAGCTAAATAGGTAGGATGTCAGAATTGGATTTGGGGCAGGGGAAGGTTGGAGACAGGAAAAGGGTAAGTCAAAGACCTTTGGGGTCCCGTTTGTTAACGGGAAAGTAAGGGAATCACTGAGCAAAATGTCCTTTTCCAAGGATATGTTATGGGCATTTTACTGGCAAAATGTAGTAAATCAAGAAACAAGTTATATTTAACTAATTATTTAAAGATATTAAATAACTCGTGTGAAAGTATGGGATTGTGGAAATGGCTCAGGTTGACTACTTTCCTTTCTTTCTTTGTTTCTAATACACTCTCAGTTGATTTCTGCCCAGGTTGATTTCTGATGGAAGACTGAGCTACCATAGGCTAGCTCCTGAGACTTAAGCATGAGTAGGGGATTGGTGACTTGCTCGTATCATGAGTGTATCAGAGTGGGATAACGAGCCTTGTAAAATGAAATCAAGTGAAGATAGAGAGGATGACAGAAGAATGACATGATGGGTAGCTTGGGGGTGGCGGGGTGGAGGAAAGCTAGCTTTTCTTGGTCCTGGAAGAGGGAACAACTCCCTGTTGAGGAAGTTCCAAGAGAAACAGTATCCTAAAAGAACAAAATTCATGCTTTGTAAGAAAATAAAGAAGGATTTAGTTAGAAACAAAAGCTGAGGATACAATGTGTATTTTGGAAGATGCTTTTAGAGAATACAGTGCAAAGCTTCTTGGAGTAGAGAGGACTGAGAAACATTTGATAAGAGGGACATAGCAGAGATGTGTGGGCAGTGTTGAGTGTGAGGCAGTTCAGGTGACGAATGGTTCAGACCACAGTGTGACTGACAGGAACAGGAAGTAAGGTGCATTTAAAAGTCAGGAAGCTTTAAAGTGATGCTGTCTCGGCCTTCTTATAGAGTGGTACTAACCAGTCATGGCGCTTTACGTTTATATTTGTTAAACCTGAAAATCTAAATCTTTGCACTTGCCACAACCCAACTGTACACATGGCTTCTGAACTAGACAAAGATGGGCACCAGAGAGATTTCTGCTATGCTACAAAGTACTGTCTGTTCTAAGTAGTTCTTGGTGTCTGAGAAAGGGCAGCTCAAAGGCACCAACGTGGTTTCTAAGACTCAGGAGCAGTCTTCATAGTTCCCAGCCCTTAGTCTCTAAGCCTTTGCAATTTAGTCTGAACCTGTGACTTTGTGACTGTAACAGACAGAGCCTGCAGCCAATTTTACATGGTTCTTTTGGTGGTTCAGGAAAGTGCATGGATTTTTGACTTATAATTTAAAGCCTAAATAACTTCAGATTTGTTTGTTGTTTATTATATAAAACTATTTTAAATTTGAATATATTTTGATCATATTCCCCTTCCCCAAGGCCTTCCAGATCATTTCCACCTCTCTACCCACCCAACTTTAAGTTCTTTTTAAATGGTGTGTACATGTCTGTGATTTTACATATCTGATGTTGAAGCATGATGAAAATTTAAAGTTGAGTTTTTATTGTCGACTCACTTGAACCTTCAAGTAAAAAGGAATTGCTTATATTTTGAAGAATTAATCCTTGGCTTATACCTTTCAGATGGCTCAGCATTCTGCAGGTGGACGTGATACTCGGTTTTTACGTGATGAGATTCGTCAACTTGAAAAGCAATTGGAACAGAAAGATAGAGAATTAGAGGATATGGAAAAAGAGCTGGATAAAGAGAAGAAAGTTAATGAACAGGTAAGACACCTTTATCTCAATGAATCTTAATTGCTAATATAATCCTATATGGCAAATCATGTTTTTTTCCTTTGATATCAATTCTTGATTTTATGTAATAGTTGAGGAATAATGTGCACCTAGCTAATTTTTGTAGCAGTTTTCATTGTGTCATCTCATCTCTAAAATATAATGGAGTTCCCTACTTCTAATGATATAACTTGGAAAGTAATCCTTCAATTTTGTGACATGTTTTTCTGAGGACATTACAATAACATAAAATTAACTTTGGTCTTGGACGTGAGTATGAAGGAATGTATTTCATGTTCATAAATAAGCAAGTAATTTTTCTTACTGTCAATTTATTTTGGTGAGTTTTATATGAACTAATGAATTTTGATGAGGTGAAATTGGAAACCATGAATGCATAGCCCTATCCTTTCTTAGTTGCTAAGGTATAAATTCCTTTCACCTTTAACCTATGATTATTTCAGCATAATCAAAACTTTGCTGCATAGTACAAAGTTTCTAGTTCTAACAGATACTCACAATTTATATTAAGAATAGCATAAGATAATTTGATATTTTATGGGTGCATCAGGATAAAAGGCTGTTGAGATACGCTTTGGAGGGCTATTTAAACCAGTTTGGGTGTTCAGCATATAATATATAAACTGAGTCTGGAAATAGAGGCGAGTGTAGCCACAGAAATTGAAATGTATGTAATGTCAAAGAGCACATTCTGGATAGAAAGAAGATCCATCATTTCCGAAGATGAGAAGTAAGAAATTGTCAAGAACTACATCTTTTTATTTGACTGTAATGTAGATAAGATGGGGTCTCTGTCATCTGTCAGGTACTTTGTATGCATTGATTTGTCATCTACCTGCTGCACCCTAGTGTCTAAAGAACAATCTTATGCTTCCTTATAAAACCTTCCAAGTGTGTTGCATGCTATTGTGATTGGATTTTTTTTGCTTGAGTAAGACAGAAAACAGAAAAATAAAAGGCCATCAAAAGGGTGTTTTATGGAGACTAGTTAATAAAAAGCCATCTTATTGGTTTTATTTTTTCTTTGTCCAGAAGAAAAAAGACACTGTCACAAATACACTCTTTTAGATGAAGAAAAGAATATTTGACATTTTCTGCTGTTCTGTTCATTGAGTATCATGTTAAGGACTATATACGTCATATTTCTCATGTCCACAAAGGAGATGAAATGAATTTAAGAGATAGTAAATGACTTTTTCATACTTAAGTAGGAATTGATAGTCCAAGGATATAACCCCAGGCCAACATGATTTGATTGCTTCAATTAACTTTTCTTCTGTACTGCCATTTTCTAGGTATTTCAGAGTTTATAAAGAGCAAAGAGTGTTTTTCTTGACATAAGGAAAGACAGAATGATTTTAAACATTTAAAAGATTGGGCAGTATAACCTTTAGATGTTTGTAATTTTTAACCTTTAGTTTGCTTTTGGTATACAGTTTTTATTATTATTATTTAAAATAGAACTGTTTTTGTACTTTTTTAAATTCTTGGTTTAAAAATTCTATCTTATTTGTGTCCTAGTGTCCTAGATATGAAGTCTTTAGTAGTTAAATGTTCTCTGTTCTACTGTAAAAGATTTAGAATTTAAATCCACAAGTGAATATGGGAATAAGCTGTTAATTACTTTTGAGTTTTATCTTATTTTTATTTTATTTTAGCTGGCTCTTCGAAATGAGGAGGCAGAAAATGAAAACAGCAAATTAAGAAGAGAGGTTAGTAGAAAATTTCAGTATATCTGGTGGTTCAACAAAGAATTACCTGTTTAAAATGTTAAGTTTCTATTTTTAACTGGCATGCATGTCCTCTGTGTAACCAATGATAATCATACTAGCTGATTTTCTGATGACTTTGTCTCGGGGAATTACAAAGTCAACCAAAATATGAGGCCGTTAGGTAGTTTATTCCTTTCTGTATCTGTGTGGATCCATCTTGTTTTCTGTTACATCGCCACACTTCCTAATCAGCTAACTTGGCATTTCAAGATTTCTTTCTTTATGACTCTTTGTCTAGCACTCTCAGAATTTTATTTCTCATAAAATCTTATAAGTTGTATTATTTTTTTATTTTATTTTTTGTTTTTTTGAGACAGGGTTTCTCTGTATAGCTTTGGTGCCTGTCATGGAACTAGCTCTTGTAGACCAGGCTGGTCTCGAACTCACAGAGATACGCCTGCCTCTGTCTCCCAAGTACTGGAATTAAAGGCGTGTGCCACCACCGCCCAGCTATAAGTTGTATTATTTTTTTGTGTATGTGCTAAATAATAATTTTCTGACTTCAAACCAAAAAATACTTTAGTTAAAATATGATGACATCATTTTCCCATCCCTCTTCCTCTTCTAACCCCCATCTGCCATGTTCTCTACTTTTAATTTTAAAGTTAAAATTTCATTTTAACATAGTCCAAATGTTCTTTCTTTTGGTTCATCCTTAGTATTTTCATTTCTTTGGCTATTTTAAATAATATATTCAGTTTTCCTAAAAAGTTCCTTATTACTGTTTCCTTTAAAACATAAATATTAGTTTTAATTATGTGTTGCCTTTCTCATTTCTGATGATCCTTTCCTGTCCTTTACTGAAGAACAAACGTCAGAAGAAGAAGGTGAGGCTGTAGGGTAGTGGAAGCTTGGGGACTTAGAGATGTGTTCTGGAGCATTAGTTTAAAGATAGATTTTTGTCAGTGTTTATTGTCCTGTTGTTTTCTTTTGATACTAGATAGTATTTTTAATGGGCGACTACTGTGTTTGTTCTAACCTCAGAATGAACAGCTTCGTCAGGACATTATTGACTACCAGAAACAAATAGATTCACAAAAAGAGTCACTTCTATCAAGGAGAGGAGAAGACAGCGACTACCGATCACAACTGTCTAAAAAGAACTATGAACTTGTTCAATATTTGGATGAAATTCAGGTAAAATGGCTAAGTCAGTTCAGAGCAGCTGTTTTACAAACTTGAATATGAGGGTGGTTTGAATCTAATACCTCTCGCTCTTGGTAAGTTTTGATGATGTGTTTACCACTGTATTTTCAGTGTTTAGTTTGTGTGTGTGCAGGGCTGTCTGTACATTTGTGTGTGTGAGCGAGTACCTGCCTGTGTGTGGAGCTCAGAGCAGAACCTCTGCTCTTTGCTGTCAGCTTCTGCCCTATTTGAGGTAGGATCTCTTTGTTCACTACTCTGTATTCCAGGCATCTAGCTCAGCAAATCATGGATTCAGCTGTTTTCTCTCTCCCATCTCACAGCAGGAGCACTGGGAATAAAAATAAATAGTATTGTATCTGGCTTTATGTGCAGTCTAGTGACTCAAGCTGTGTTTCACATGCTTAGACTGTAGTGCTTTACCCACTGACGCATCTCTGGCTACACTATGTACTTTTAAAGCACAAAGTAAATTATATCTCCGAATTCGTAATTATTTATTTACTCCTTATATTTGTCTATCTTGGGCTCCAAGAATAATTGAGATCCTGTATACAATTTTCTTGACATTTAATTTGACTTAATGGGCCAATGCCACATTAATCCTAATGGTCTGTGAAGAATCACTTTTTCTTTGGAGGGCCCTGTGGCTCTATTTAATTTTAACCTAATATGAATTTCAGTTTCTTGTAAAACTATTTTAAAGTAATAGCTTATTTAACATTTTTAGACCTTAACGGAAGCTAATGAGAAAATTGAAGTTCAGAACCAAGAGATGAGAAAAAATCTAGAAGAGTCTGTCCAGGAAATGGAGAAGATGACTGATGAGTATAACAGGATGAAGGCTCTTGTGCACCAGACAGACACTGCTATGGACCAGATAAAGAAAGAGAATGAGCACTGTCGACTTCAGGTAAGAGTCTTGTCGAAGCCAAGACACTCTCGCACAGCTCCATCGAAGTCGTCGCTGATGGTTTGACACTAGAAGTACTTTAGTCTTCTAACACGAGGGTTTTGCTGCTTTTCTTAATATAGTGACATGTTATCATCCCGATAATACTTGTCCACAAGAGTTCTCTCATACGTGCCTGTGATTCTTGACATTTAAGGAATGTGCATGGTGCCTGAGTGAGTGTAGACAGCAGTGCTATAAATAAGTGTGGGGATATGAAGATTTTCTGTTAAAAACATAACCTCCAGTGGCAATGACATTTAATTTTATGTCTTAAAAACAGTGAAAATATATTAAATATCAATATATTGTTTATTATTTATATAGGATAAACTTATTTAAAATTTAAATAATGTTTACAGATACGATTCTCTACTAGTAAGTACACAGCAATTGGTTGAGTGTAGCTTATCTGAAATACTTGGGATCAGAAGGTTTCCTGATAGTGAAGTTCATATGTCCCTGAATTCATGTTCTTTAATACAGTGCTCATACACCTTTAGTTTTTTGACTAAAACAGCACATGAAATATGATGTGTAATTTTCCATTTGTGGTACCATAAAGAGTATCCAGTTTGGGAATATTTCAGATTTTACAGTTTCATTTAGTATTGTACAGCCTTTAAATAGCACTTTTATCTATAGGACTATGCCAGTAATGAACAGCATATGAAATATAAGGTATCTGCAAGCATGTATTTGTACATTAATAAATATGCATATATAATAATATATTAAATGCACTGATTTGCACCATTTCATGAACCGATTGCCACTCTTAGGTGCGAGAGCTCACAGATCTTCTGAAAGCAAAAGATGAAGAGGATGATCCAGTCATGATGGCTGTCAATGCAAAAGTGGAAGAATGGAAGGTGCTCTCTCAGTTGATCTGACTTTTTCTTATTTTCTATTTTGATTTAACTTCAGTTTTGATTTTTAAGAACTTAAACCAGATAATAACATTTATGTTGTTTTGAAGAAGTTTATTATGTGTTCTGACTAGAAAAGCTCTAAACTTGCATATGTAGTCCTTGGATTCATTTATTTATTAAGCAAGTGTTAAAGGCAGGATTAATCAGGAATGGATTAGAAAAGGTTTGTCGAAATCATTTGGAAAGCCTTGGCAGGGTGCCCCTTGTGTACCTGATTCCTACTTTCCAGTCAGACCTGTTCCAGAGCTGTACCCCATCAAGAAGCTGGGATAGTGATGGTTGCTGTTTGTGAATGATCAGAGATGACTGAATTTGTCATTTTTATTGTGAAAGCTGTCACACTTCTGTTGTCTCCATTTCCGGCCATGCTCATATAAACCATATGGGTAATTAGAAATTGTTTATTATTTGGGAAGCTCAGATAATCTATATTTTAAGCAAATGTAGTTGCAGTAGGGATAAAGCTGAGTGAATCACGTAAGACTTAGTTAATCTGTGAAACACTAGAACATAAACGCCTGAGCTATCCAGGTAGGTCTGTTGTAACCACTCAGGGCTGCTTCGGCGTGGAAACAGCAGTGTCCATGACCTGAGAATCCATGAATGAGCACGGCCGCTCTCCAGGCCCTTACAGGAACAGGTGGCAGCCGGAGTTTCTCAGCTGTAGAGTATGATTTCCACTTTGGAGAGACACAGATGTTTGAATCACATTTAATCATTTAGTTTTTGTACATATAGTGAATTACTTCCCTAATGTTATGTTTAGGAGGTTTACAGTTTTTCTTTTGAAAGCAGTGTTTTAATGAGAAGTTATTCATGCATATATACATATATATATTTATATTTTTTTGGTAAAATCAATTGTTGCAAGTGTGATTGTAATTTAAATTATAACTGTATCTATATTTGATTTTTATAATTTTTGTGTGAAGTGCTTCTTTTTTATATGGAATAATTAAATTTATTTTATTGTAATTCTTTTTGACTTTTCATTATACTTAGAGTCTCCTAATATTGCTGGGCTAGGGGGCATATTTGCCTAATCCTATTACTTAGAAGGCTGAGGGTCTTGAATTGAAGACCAGCCTGTACTTTTGAGTAGTGAGACATTATCTTCAGATAAATAGATAAATGATTGATTATTTATATTGACTAATATACTTTGAAAAAAACGGAGAATTTTTTTCTCATCTTATTCCTAGTTTCTTTTTTTTTTTTTTTTTTTTTTTTGGTTTTTCGAGACAGGGTTTCTCTGTAGCTTTGGAGCCTGTCCTGGAACTACCTCTTGTAGACCAGGCTGGCCTCGAACTCCCAGAGATCCGCCTGCCTCTGCCTCCCGAGTGCTGGGATTAAAGGCGTGCACCACCAACGCCTGGCTTCCTAGTTTCTTCCATCTTCTGATTTTATATTTTATTTAAATCTTTGAAACAGGTATATTTATTTTTTTAAAAGTGTAATGGTTGTAGCTGAATGACTTTTATTCAAATAATTTTTTAAAAGCATTTTATTTTTTGTATTGCTTTAAATGTACTAAAGGTATTTATTTTTTTCTATAAATGAAAAGTGTTTTTTAATTTTCTTTTTTTAAATAACATATCTTGTTTTGTTTATAGTTAATTTTGTCTTCTAAAGATGATGAAATCATTGAATATCAGCAGATGCTACATAATCTGAGAGAGAAACTTAAAAATGCCCAACTTGATGCTGATAAAAGTAACATCATGGCTCTGAAACAGGTAAAATCTCAAAATTCGCAATATCAGCATGTTATGTGAATGTCTGAGCTGGCCTGTCTGTGTTTCACGGTGCCTAATTGATGGCTTCCATTACTGAGTGTGTAATTCTCATATATTCCCAGATGGGGGGTGGCGAGACCAGAATTAAGTTTAGAGTGAGAGTTATATTCAGATTAGAATTATTTTGCTTGTTTATATTACTATGTATTGTCAGTCAGGAATTCTAAGAATCTATTAGAAACCTATAAATTTTAAAATCTTACTACCTTTTAACGTTTATTATCATGTATTTATGCCTATGCTAAATAAAGTAAACTAAGTGTGGTTATATTGTTAATGTGCTTCCTAAAGGTTTTGTTTTCAGGAAAACAAACTCATTCAGAAAAACAACAAAAAATAAATAAATAAAAGCCCTTCCCTTATGTGTATTCTTTCCAGTTAAAGTACTAAAGACAGAATAGAATTTGAGATGTATTTGATGAATGAGAACAATGAGGATATTGTTTCTACATAAAGTGTGAAAGTCACAGAGAAAACAAACATTACAATGGTAGAGATAAGAGTCAATGGATGATGAGAAAAATATGTAAGAAGTTATAAAAGTCACAAATATTAGGGAGTTCTGGAATACATTTTCCCTCTTTATATATTAGCATGATAACAGTGAACTACATGTTTGCAGTACAGTTGGAGGAATACTTAAGAAACATAGTTTGCTGGGTCTGGCGCCACCTTGGTGTTATACCTGACACCCCAGTTTAGTCCCTGGAACCAGTGTCATGAAAAAAGAGAACTGGCTCTTACAAGTTGTCATCTGACCTCCACACTCCTGCCTACAAGCACACACACACACACAAACACACACACACACACACACACACACACTAAATTAACTAATATAATAGAAATGTTTAAAAGAAACAGTTTTGCCACAAGAAAATATATTCTCTTATTAGTTGAAAAAAACTATGTTCATAACAAGAAAGTTTATTTGATACTTCAAAATATTTTATAGGGAATCCAGGAACGAGACAGTCAAATTAAGATGCTTACTGAACAGGTAGAACAGTACACGAAAGAAATGGAAAAAAATACTTTTATTATTGAAGATTTGAAAAATGAGATCAAGAAAGACAAAGGTAATCTAATATTTTATAAGTATATGACTTCCATATATCATTGTGTTTCAAAAGACTTTATCAAAAAATTGATATGCTACTAAACTATTTTTAAATTATAAATATTTTAATTTGTAAAATATTAATTATATCAGATTCCTAGTGTTTAAACTTGTAAGTAATGCATGTTTTTCTGTCATCTTTCTAATGCTGAAAATTACTTAGACATTAGTATTAGTACAGAAAGTTAAAATGGTCATATATGTACATGTAGTCAGTTATTTTCAGAAATCATTTTGTGTGTTGGCCTTTGAAATAATTCTACAAAAATCTCTCATTCTATTCTTTGACTGTTATACTATGTTGTCTATCACATCAAATCCTCCGAATTGAAGCCCTCGAGAGAAATACTAGTGTATCTATAAAAGTACATAATGTACTATACTGAGGAGTCACAATAGATTCATGGGCATACTTGTAATTGCTGTTGTATTATACAGTGAAGTGAGAGTCTCACTGGACAGGCGGGGAGGAGTAAGCAGGGTGTATGGTTGAACCAGTGGGAGTGTGTTCAAAATCACTACCTGTTTAGGAGTCAGCAGGTAACGGCACGTAGCTGGACAACACTGAACAATGAAAAGTAGCAGAAAAAAGATCACAGAGGATGCTAAAGGCCTGCTAATAAAAGTCTTTAGTTTATAGTGAAGACTTTGATTTTTATTTTGGGTAAAAAAGATGGGAATGATTTTGTCTCACCTAGACTGTGTCTGCTGTAGACAGTAGCGGTTAAAGGTAGGAAGCAGGGAGAACTGTTTCCACACTATGGGAATGACCTCATAGACTGGACGTTATGCTAATAGAGGTATTAACAAAGTCAGTTTTAGCTGTGTTTCGAAGGTGATAGAAGTTGGGTTAGTTAGGTGGAGGATTTGAGGGACACTCATTAAGACTTTTGATCTGTATCTTGGAAAGGATGGTGAGAAGGGCAGGTTTAGAGATGATGAGGTAGTGTTTTGAACATGTTCAATTTGAGATGTTTAATAGGCTCCAGCTAAAGATGCTAAGCAGATACTTGTATATGGCTTCTCTTCTAAAGTTCTTAAGCACAATGTAGGCTAAAGACTAAAGTTTGGCATACTTTATGGAATCTCCATAATTCCATTTGAAGTTATGAGACTTGTCTAGGTCATCAGGGGAAGGCTTATAGCTTAGGTAAAAGTCTCAAAAGGAATCTCTGGGAATACTTCCAATTTGGAGGCTGATGAGGTGAAATGAAATCACGGAAGAAGACTAAGAAGTAATGTGCAGAGAGATGGGGCACCGTAAGGTGCTGAGTCCTGGCAGCCACATAAAATGTCACCTAGGAAAAACAAATTGTTCATTTCTGCGGTAGCTCAAGATAAACACTGAGATGATCATCAAGCTTAGTAATGCCCATGCTTGATACAAAGCAAACAGAAAAAGAGAGAAAAAATAGAGGAAATCTTTTAGTTGTTGTTGTTTGTTTTTTTGAGGGGGGGGGGGGATAAAAGGTAAAAAAGAAAGAAAAGAAAGTAGTAGGCTGAGGTGGAGAAAGGAAAGTTAGAAAAGTTTTTAAGTTTTGTAGACCAGTGGAAAGATTCCATTGGTGAAGCGGAGGAAAAAGGGGAGCTCTGGATCTTGAGGTTGGCCATTTGTCCAGCTGAAAATCTATTCTCCTGTCAATGGTGGTCAAAAAATGTTGATTATTATGACCATTAAACATCCTCTGTCTTAGTATTATGTCTCTTACACTCATTTTTATAATCCACATCCTTCTAGTTAGAGTAATTGTACTCACTTCTACTCTAGTTGGTTTTATTAATGAAATAAAACAGTACTTGGTCCTTGGTTTCACAAATATAAATTCTAACATGTAAGAATTTTTGTGCCTTACCTCTTCTGCCCCTGTTTGGGAACAACTGACTAATAGGAAGGAATATTAATTCCTCAATTCAGTTCACTCGTGATTCTGTCTTCACATGGTTAGGTACTTCAAGCTTTCATCAACAGACTCATTATATGAAGATTCACTCAAAAGTACAAAGTCTAGAAGAGAAAGCCAAAGAGGCTGAGAGAATAGCCGACCTGGCTGAGGCTGATGCCAGGGAGAAGGATAAAGACTTGGCTGAGGCTTTGAAGAGATTAAAAGATTATGAATCTGTAAGTATTTTAACTCTGTCCGCCAAAAAGCTTCAGATCACCCTGACATGGGCTCTGCTCGGTGGCTGGTATCGTGATCCATGCAGAAAGCATTCTATAGCTCTGTTGCTTTCAAACTATTCAAACTCTTGGGCATTTGTTTTATAGCATGGGGGTTGTTTCCAAACCTTTTTTTTGTCTTTTGTAAAAGGTTTATTTTTATTATTTTTTCCTCTTATGTTTGATATTCTTATTATAGTATTTCTCCATCCTTTCTCCTTCCTCCAACCCCCCACATACCCCTTATTCTCACTGCTTCCTTTTTTATTGTTATTACATGTATATATGTAATTCTTCCTAAATATAATTTTATCAGCATGTATTACTGTTATGTGTTTATTTGGTGTTGGATAACTAGTTATGCTTTTTACTGGAGAAGATTATTTTTCCTACTCAGCGTTCGGTAATACCCTGTAGTTCTTTGTGTAGGGTTGAGGCCTCATAGGTTTTCTTCATCTACCTGGGCATATCTCTGGTTTTATGTAGGCAGTAGGGTTGATGAGACTTTATGGCATAGCTTCTGACATTTAGTAGGATATACAATCTCCCTGATTATCTCACTTTTAAGATTGTGCCCCCTCTTTTGCAATGGCCCCCCAACCTGACTGATCTCCACAATTATGCATTTTGATTGGCTGTGGTTTTTAGTAGTTGTCTCCTTCTTCTGCATAGATACAGAGGATTGCACTTATTATAGGTATAAGAGAGATGTTTCAATTGTTGTCTAGTAAAGTGGTGCTGTGGCTTCTCCTGTAGTAACTCTGCCTTCACTCACCCCGAGCAGCTCTCCTCAGGGCTACTGGGCCATGCTGGTGCTGGTGGTTTATAAGCCGCAGGAGCGCAGGTCTGCTGCTAGTTGCTCCCAGCATTGCAAGCTTGCATGGTGCCTGGCACCACGAAGCCAGTCCATAGGGAAAGGGCTTAAGAATCTGCCCCAGCCAGGAGTCTCTGGCGCTGTTTCTGAAATGCATGGTGTCTGGGACTGTCCTCCTACCTCTGAGGGACAGTCAAGGGCAGCAGCGACAGGCTGTACACTTTGAGAGTCTCTTAGAAACCTTGACCAACAGCTCAAAAGGTACTGGGGTTTCTGTCAGGTGGTCTTTGGCTTTTGGAGGGAGCGATGTCAGCACAGCTGAGAAAAGCTCATTTGAACCATAGATGTATGTTTATACACAGAATTACGTTTGTTATAGAGTTTGTTTTCGTTTTTAGATATGTAGTTGATAGTATGTTTTCTTATGGCTTTTCAGACCTCCTTATTGTTATCTTTCCCTCCCTCACCCTCCTTCTATATTTACCTTCCTTCTAAACCTCGATGGAAGTGTTGTGTTCAGATCTGCAGCTCTGGTGAGGTAGCGGGATTAAATCCTGCTCTCTGTGTCCTTTGTCCCTTCATGGAGGTGTGGCAGTGTCTAGCCTGATGAGCTTGTGATGGGGATGGCTGTAGTGTCTACTATATCAACTGAATAAATTTGATTTTTTTGGACAGTTATATACTCTGGTATGCCTCATTTTATCTTTATGTTTTTATGTCTATACCTTTATGTATATGTCTGTGTACTCAGTGTTTTGTATGTAATATTTTGAGTCACATTGCTTGTCAGATGTTCTTATTCTACCCTCTTTACTAGATTTGGTTTATTGATGCTTGGTAAAATACTCTATTAATATATTTTATAACTGATACATAAATATTGTTTATAAATCATTTTTATGTATCAGATATAAAATATCTGCCATATAAAATACAGGTGTGGGTAGGTTTACCCTTCAACTTCATATAAAAGTAAATTCATACATTTATTTGTTCAAATAAATTATGTTATATTTAAGTTAGATGGGGTATTTTTCAGGGTGTATATGGCTTAGAAGATGCTGTTATTGAAATAAAGAATTGTAAAGCCCAAATTAAAATAAGAGATGGAGAGATTGAAGTATTGACCAAGGAAATCAATAAACTTGAGATGAAGATCAATGATGTCCTTGATGAAAACGAAGCCCTTAGAGAACAGGCCGGTAAGCTCATTCATGAGACATTTCTTTTTCCTATACCCTGCTTTTCAAGTCTTCTTTGATACTTTTGTTCTGTTTATACATTTGTAGGATCAGTGGCTCTATTCCCCCAATCAGAATCCTCTCATTCTACACACATTCTTCCTTCTTCCCCTGTGCGTGGCCTCTGGCATTAGAATAGGTTTATTTACTTCTCAGTAGTTGAAGGGTACTTTTCCCCAAATAAATATTTCTGTAGAAACACTTAAAAGTGGAGATACCGTGAGTGAAGTGGGTGAGGGACCTCACTGTGATGGGTGGTTGGTAAGGAACATGGCTTTCATTGGCCTGGTATGTCTTCAGTAATAACTGCTTATTGAAAGGTGAAAGTGCATTTTATTATGCTAAATATGAGAAGTCAATTGTATTTCTACAAATAGGAAACATCTGTATGAATTGTTAGTTTACAAACTGATTTTGTTTCAGATGAGGCCATTTAAAAGTAATTTGCAAACCTTCTAAGGACATAGAAATACATTTTAAACTGCATATGTTTTACTTGGGTATTTTAAGAGTTCCATTTAGTCTAAGATGTAATTTACAAATGGAACTTTGGAATTTATGTACTTTTTAGAATAAGTGGTGAATCATTAATATTGCTGGTTTATATTGTAAGTTATAACTAAGGTACACAGTCCAGGGTGCTTCCTTACAATGAATAGTATAATTTAAATAAGATTAAATACCAATTAGTGATTTCTCAGAGTTAAACTGAAAAATCTATAATTTTTTGTGTATAAGAAAAATAAAGCCAGGCAGTGGTGGCTCATACCTTTAATCCCAGCACTTGGGAAGCAGAGGCAGGTGGATCTCTGTGAGTTTCAGGACAGTCAAGGCTAAACAAACAGAGAAACTCTGTCTTGAAAAAACAAAATAAAAAAAAATCAAAGAAAAGAAATACTTTATATGTATTATTTATTTGTGAATAAATAATCCAACTAGAATTTAGGATTATATTAGCCATTGAAGGTTTCTGATTAACTTGACCTGTCAGGTCACAGCTAGGAGCCTAGAAGTATGACTGAGTAACTTCTAACCTATCTAGAAAGCTGCAACAAAAGCCAAGTTTTCTGCCTTTAGGAGTTTAGCATTTTTTTTTAATTATTTTTTTTTCCTAGGGTTTCTCTGTGTGACCAATGGCTCTGGTTGTCCGGTAATTCTGTCTATACTTCTATAGGCCAGTCTGGCCCTGAACTCAAAGATCTGCCTGCTTTTGCCACCTGAGTGCTGGGGTTAAAGGCCTATGTAACCATTGCCTGGCTAGGGGTTTAGCTTTAATTATCAAAGTGTGGTTTACAATTATTTTACATTGTCTTGATCCTGATTTTCACCTCAGGAGGTGAAATTAGGAGGCAAATTAGAGATAGGTTAGCTGAAAGAATTAGACCAATAATAACATTATTAGTATTAATAAACATTGCTGCCTGCCCGGCACTGCTCTAAGCATAATCTTATTATATTCTGGGCAGATTAAAATAATAAATAAACAAGCAAACAATGTCATCTCTGTATCTAAGTTACAAGTTGAAAGTGGGAGTGGAATCAAGTTTACCTCCTGACTGGGTTCTCTAATGAGTCGTGGCACCTTTGCATATGTGTCTGTCAGGTTTTTCTAATTAGTTAGCTTTAATGTGCTTTGTAGTTTAACTGTCTGGAAAATTTGTGCGTAAGAAATCTCCAGGTTTCAAGTGATACCGACTGGTGTATAATCCTAGTTACCTGATGTTCTGTGAAGATTTTGTCACTCGTTTGCCAGTTGTTAAGTTTGTAATTATATTGCCTTTTATTTCAGGCCTTGAACCAAAGACAATGATTGATTTAACTGAATTTAGAAACAGTAAACGCTTAAAACAGCAGCAGTACAGAGCTGAAAACCAGATACTTTTGAAAGAGGCAAGTGGCGCTCAATTGACGGTTTTCTTGTCTGGATTAAGGGGAACTACTAATAATGCATACTTTGCAGATTGAAAGTCTTGAGGAAGAACGACTTGATTTGAAAAGAAAAATTCGTCAAATGGCTCAAGAAAGAGGAAAAAGGAATGCAGCTTCAGGTATAGTCATGCTGTACTTGTGAAAGTGTCATGCGGGGAGGACTCCCTGGACCTGGGGTGTGCTGGGTGTGCCAGTTGATTTTACTCTGTTGTCCTCTGTTGCCCGGAATCTGGTCCAAGTAATAGGAGAAAATAGTATCCAGAATAGGAGATAGCTAGGTATTAATTGGTGTGATCCTACCCTGAAACAGTTAAACAAGATAACAACCAAGTTTAGGAATTATACGCTTTTGACAAATTCAGGGTACGGACTGTTGATTTTTACATAGCTCCACTTTGTGTGGCTAAGCTTAAAACAGTAATTTTTATGTCAGTGTATGTCACCTTAGAATGGCACTTTGTTGTGAAAGTTGTAAATTGGAAGGTTATTTTTATTATTTACTTTAAATATTTTCACTGAACTTACATACATTTGTTTGTTTACCTTTTAGAAAGGCAATGTAGTTTTTGTAACATCCACTGAAGTTCATTTTTGAGGAACATGTAGAAAGTGTTTCTTTCTTTAAATTTTTTTTAAGTTTTATTTTTACTTTTGTATGTATTTCTCTGCTCCATGTGTGCCAATGCCCATGGAAGCCAGAAGAAGGCATTGGGTTCCCTGGAGATGGAGTTATAGGCAGTTGTGAGTTGCTTGGTGTGGGTACTGTGAATGAACTTTGGGTCCTTTGGAGAAGCATTACACACTTTTGTAAAATTAAAATATTATTTTCTTATTTTCTCCTCCTATAACGCTCCCATGTTCCTCCCTCCATCTTGTGTGTGTGTGTCTGTGTGTCTGTGTGTGTGCAAATAAATATGTAAATGCAGCCTACCAATTCCACCTTGTGTTCTCTGACGTTGGTTTTTAGGGCTGACCACTCGACACTGGTAAACTGGGTAGGGTCCTTATCTAAGGGAAAACTAATTCTTCCTCTCAGCAGTTTGTGATTTCCTATAGCTTTTCACGTAGTGGTAGCCCCGTGCGATTGATCATGGTCCTATTAAGATGTTAACTGGTGTCGTCACTGTTGAGGTCTTGTTTAAGCAGCTGTCTTTTGTGATTTCCCTGTCATACACAGAGACTCAGTCTTTCAGCAGACTCCCTGGTCCTGTGACTCTTACCATGTTTCAGTCCTTCTGCAGTGTCCCGTGAGCCTCCGGTGTAAGGGTTGTGTTGCCGTTGGCCTCAGCTGGGAAAGGACTCCCCATAGTCATTATTCTCTGTATTTTCACTACTTATGACTTTTAGTAATGGTGTCCCTCTGCTGCAGAGAGATGTTTCTTGATGAGAGAGTGAGAGATACATTCTTATCTGTGGGTATAAAGATAGCTCTTTAGAAAGCTGGTTTAGGAAAGTGACAGTAATACATTCTTCTCTGAGGCGTATGAACTCAGTAGCTGCTGTGGGTTGGCAAGACAGTCTCACTGTGCTGTTTCTGGCTGCCTTGGAACTGTCTATATAGACCAGGCTGGCTTTGAACTCACAGAGATCCTCCTGTCTCTGGCCCAGAGTGCTGTGATTAAAGGCATATGTCATCACATCAGCTCAGTATGTGCTCTGAACTACTGAGCCATCTCTTGATCCCCATCCAACCCCCCATTCTGTCTTTTTTATGTGACCCTAGTTTATTAGTGTAGAGAAAATCCATAATAAATCAGTAAGTAACTAGTTTGCTTCTTTCCCATGCTCCCCTGCATCCATGTTCATACAAGCAACCCTAATTATATTTAGAAGTCATGAGAAGAATAGACATAGAAATAGGACAGGGATTTTCTGAGAATAAGGGGTTCAAAGACTGTGAAAAGGGCAGAAGACATGGTAATGGGTGAATATGACCAAAATACACTTTAAAATATATGAAATTATCAAAATCAATACAATTTAAATTATCTGTAGATACAGTTCAGCAGCTAAGAGCGCTGACTCCTAGAGGACCTTTGTCAGTTCCCATCACACACATGATGGCTCACAACCGTCTGTAATTTCAGTCTTAGGGGATTTGTAGAACGAATAATAAACACCCAGAGAAAGAAACTGGGGTTCAGCCTGAAAACCAGAAAAGCAAAGCAGCCAAGCCACTGGAGAAGTCTTACCTCTACCAGTCAAGTCTGGGCAACCACAGACTAGGCAGCTAGAGCCTTTCTCTTCTCCTGTTTTATATTTTCTTTTGTGCTGGGATTAAAGGTGTAAGACTCCCTAGAACTGGAATTAAAGGTGTGAACCATCACCACCTGGATTTGTTTCTCTGTGGATCTTGTGTAGCCCATGGTGGCCTTGAACTAACAGAAATCCACCTGCCTCTGTCTCCCAAATCCTGGAATTAAAGGTGTGTGCCACCACTGCTTGACCCTAGTAGCTTGGCTTTGCCCGTCTGATCTTTAGGCAAGTTCTATTTATTGAAACATAAATAAAATATCATTATAGGGATTTAACGCCTTCTATCTTCTGCAGGCAACAATCACACTTGTGATTCACAGACACCCATGCACATAAAGTAATAATATAAAGACAAATAAAATTGCAGATATCTTTATAAGAACCCCATTGGAAGACTGAGACCTCAGCCCTCTATTAGCACACTTGCCTGGCATGCACACAGCCTACACAAAGTCACTTCCTAGCATCGCAAAAAATAAAATCAAATAGAAATATTAAAATAAATGTATGGCTTTTAATTGATTTTCTTTATATGCTTAAATAGTTCTACAACTTATTATTGGATACTTTAAAATTAGCATAAAAATTATAAAGAAGGCCGGGCGATGGTGGACAATGTCTTATGGTAGAATCCATTACTTGTCTATCACAGCTAGAGTGTTGAGATCAGTGATCAGAAGCTAAACCTTCAATTTCTACTCAAAACCACAACCATGCCGGGCGGTGGTGGCGCACGCCTTTAATCCCAGCACTCGGGAGGCAGAGGCAGGCGGATCTCTGGGAGTTCGAGGCCAGCCTGGTCTACAAGAGCTAGTTCCGGGACCGGCACCAAAGCTACAGAGAAACCCTGTCTCGGAAAAAAAAAACCAAAAAAAAAAAAAAAAAAATATATATATATATATATAAAGAAGGTACAATTCAAGTCAGTCTCATTTTATTGATAACTTATTAAAAATAAACAAGATCAGAGAGTTTTGTTGGCTACATGTTGATCTAGGATTTGAGAAACATTGGACCTTTTGTTTGAATTAAAACTTTATTCTTGCATTGGATTAAAGGAGAGTGATTTTTGTGTTGGTTTTTTATTTGTTAATTCATATTGTAGGATTAACCATGGAGGACTCGAACCTAGCTGAAAAGTTTTCTCAGGAAGATAAAATAGGAGAAAGACAACTAAATTTTATGAGCCTCAAAAGCATGAATGAAACACAATCAAAGGTAAACAGTATTGCTTTGACAAAAAGACTAAAGGAAAAGGCTAGCAATGCATTTTTTTCTTCACTTAATCTCATTTAGCTCTTCTGCTCTTTTTGCTGTTAAATAACTTGCTTAAATAACTTGGTATCTCAAGATGGATTAACGAGACATTATTTACTTTAAACACAGATTAAGAGTTCAGCTACAGTAGAGCTGCTGCCTAGGAGACCATCTTTCAGTATTCTGCGATCAGATCAGAATGAGACAGAGGAGAATATGATCGTACAATCATTATCGAGAATGCTGCCTGGAATTCATCGTAGCGTAGAAAGTGGAGTGCATCCTATGGTCTCTTTAACTAGAGGTTCCTCATTTTTGCAAATGAAAGACGATACTACAGCTCCAGAAGCTATTACAATAAGGGAGATTTTTAAAGCACCATGTCTACAGTCTTTGAGAAATCTAGAATCGTTAGTCAGCGCCCTCAGTAAAGAGAGCAATGAAGAGATAAGTGATTACCTATGCTCTCTTTCTGAGGAGTGTATGAAGAAAGTGTCAGGAAGCCAGCAAGCTCTAGAAAAAAGCATATTCTTACAGAAAAGCAGTTCGTCATTTCAAGCATCACCAAGAGCTTCAGAATTAATGCAGAAATTATCACATGGGCAAAAGTCCGCAGTATTTAGTCAACAATCGTATGACCATGATGTGGAAAAAGTAACATCAGAAGATGAGCAGGTCCATTATGAAATAAAGTGTGCTGAGCTCAGTGTAAAAGACGATGAAAGACAGAGTGAATCACCCTCACAGCCTGAGATGTTGACAAGTGCAGATCCTGTGCCTGTTACTGCACAGCCCAGGTCATCTCAGCTAGATCCCCTTGAAAATCTTATACAACAGCTACAGAAAGAGCTAGTATTCCTTAGATTGCAGGTGAGCTTTCTTCATGCAATTTGTCTTATTTTCTTACCAGAGTTCTAGAAACAATTCTGATAAGATTTCTTTTTATTTGCACATTAAAACTCATTTATAATAACAGATCTGTACTTTAAAAAACACTTAGAAAATTACAGTATATTTGCTTTGAACTTGTTGACTTGCCTAATATATTAAATGTTTCTTTAGAATGCAACTATAGCACAGGATTTGTCGATCCAAGAAGAACAGAGTAGAAATGCAGAAATAGAACTTGACCGTCAGAGAAGCCAGGCAGAACAGGTAGTGTAAAGACAGACCATGCAGGGCAACAACAATTGATACTAGGACAGAAACTGCTGCGAATCCCCAGCCTCCTGCCAGCCACAGGGAGAGCAGGAGGAAGGGGTGGTAGCATCTCTGGTTTTATCCTTGGACCTGCATTTTATAATTGCTCTGTCTCTGCAGCCTCTTTTATGATGTGCTAAACTTGAATTTATAAAGCATTGTTTTAACCTGACACCTGTTTATTACTGTGATATTTTATGAAACATGTTTATTCTCTTTGTTCAGAATGAATTTCTTTCAAGAGAACTAATTGAGAAGGAAAGAGACTTAGAAAGAAGCAGAACAGTAATTGCTAAATTTCAGAATAAATGTAAGTCACTATTATCTCTTACTTTTTTATACCTAATTTCTCTACATTAAAATGTAAACTTTAATACTTTATTATTTATTTATGTGTTTATTTATTTATTTACTTTGCGATTTTGTGAGGCAAGGTTTCTCTGTAGCTTTAGAACCCTGTCCTGGAACTAGCTCTTGCAGATCAGGCTGGCCTTGAACTCACAGAGATCTGCCTGCCTCTGCCTCCTGAGTGCTGGGATTAAAGACGTTTGCTCCCACTGCCCGGCTAATTAGTTATTTTTTAATCTTTAATTGTCTTTATAACCTTAGCTCAGTCCCTGTTCCATATCTTTGTGGTTTCCATAAGCATTTTTATTGTTATAGAATGTTAAAGTTCCATTTTTTATAAAAGTACATCACATATTTTATATGCTTAAGTGAAAGTGAAGTTAGAAAAATGTAAGGATTTTATTATAACAGAGCTATGCCACATATGTGCCTGTGCGTGTTTGCCTGTGTGTGTATGTGTATATGCATATGACTAAAATAGGCATGGTGTTTAAGTCGACTGTTCTTGTTCCATTTATAGTTGGATTTTTTATTTACATTTTTGTTCTCCAATTTTTTTTATCTGAAATATCTGTCATGTACATGGAAAATGTAAGTTGTAAGAACAATATATTTATTCAATGTGAAAAAATATAATTACAGTAAAAGAATTAGTTGAAGAAAATAAGCAACTTGAGGAGGGCATGAAAGAAATTTTGCAAGCTATTAAGGACATGCAGAAGGACCCTGATGTGAAAGGAGGTGAAACTTCTCTAATCATCCCAAGTCTGGAAAGACTGGTTAATGTAAGTTACGTGTGATGATAATGTCTGCTTGGAGCCAGTCCTTTTCTAGGGATTTCTGCTTTTGATGCTATGATAAAATACTCAGAAATAAGCACCTTAAGAAATAGGATGAATTTATACATTTCAGGTACGGCCTGTTATGGCAGGAAAGTGTCAGCGGCAGGTACCAGAGCAGCTCATCACAGTGCATCCCAGACTGGCAGAACTAACTCTTCTACTTTCTAGATGCTGAAGTGAGGAAGTGAAGATGTGAGAAACCCAGTATTTGCCCAGCTAACAAGAAACTGGCTCTTATATGAATGCTGATCATCTTATTACTGTCTGGCTATTTTCTGCTTTACTAATCGATTAATATTTACTTAATGTTATTTATTATAATGGAGTAATCACTATGTATAGTAACATAAGCTAAACTTAAATTTTATAAATATTACTTTATATATAAATTTAAATAACAGTCTTATTAGACATGCCAGTGAACATAGGAAGTTGATTAAATTATTGAAAGACATATTTTTCTTGTTCTGATTTTACTGTTTTCCATTTCATTTATAATATGTATTATAAATATACTAGGCTATAGAATCAAAGAATGCAGAAGGAATCTTTGATGCCAGTTTGCATTTGAAAGCCCAAGTTGATCAACTTACTGGAAGAAATGAAGAATTAAGGCAAGAACTCAGGGAATCTCGGAAAGAGGCTATAAATTATTCACAGCAGTTGGTAAAAGCAAACTTAAAGGTGAGACTTTTATTAAATACAAGAAAATATTAAAGCTATGACTGTCTGTTTTAATAAGAAACTTTTGTTTTGTTTTTTTTGTTGTTGTTTTTTGTTTATCCGAGACAGAGTTTCTCTGTTTAACAACCCTGACTGTCCTAGAACTTGCTTTGTGGACCAAGCTGATCTTGAACTCACAGAGTTCCATCTGCCTCTGCCTCCTGAGTGCTGGCATTAAAGGTATTCACCACCACCACTCTAGCTAGGAATCTTTTTTTTTTTAAGACTTTTTTTGAAAGGAAAATGTCCTTTGAGTTCTTTCAACCCTAAAGCCACCTTTTTTTTTGAAATCTGAAAATGTTTTTATTTATTTATTTATTTATTCTTTGTTAATTTCTTATAGTGTATTTTGACTTTATCCCATCCATGCTTGATCAGTTTAGATCTTCTCTAACAACCATACTTCATGTTCTTTCTCCCTCTTAAAACAACAACTAAAAACAAACAACAAAAACCACAGACTCTGATTTGTGGTAGCCAGCTACCTCCTCCTGAGCATGGTACCTGCCCTGGAGTATGGTGGTTATCCTCAGTGTTGACCTACTGAAGAAATGGATCTCTTCCTCTCTGGGCAGTTTTACAGAAGTCTGCTTAGCTAGGGCGGGGACTTGGCGAGCACATCATTTCCTCTGTGCTGTTATTTGTCAGGCTTGATCTTGTACAGATATTGTGTGTGCTGTCAACAACAGTCTCCATATGGGCATCTGCCCTGCTGGGACTGGAAATGCTATTTCCATGGAGTCATCCACAACCTCTGGTCCCTAGCATCTTTCTGCCCCTCTTCCACATATATCCTTGAGCCCTATTTATGCTGAACATCCTGATGTCTCTCATAAAGATTCCTTATGAAGTTATGTGGAAAAGTAAGTTCTTTTACTATATAAGAGAACATAAGAGCTCTAAATCTTGTATTAGGGATTTCTAAGTAAAAAAATTAAAGTTTTATTAATTCTTGTCAAGTTGTTCCTGACCGTTTAAAAAGCTGAAGAATAACTTCCTGCCTGGTCACTTTCCTAGCATGGTTATCATTCCTGGGTTGTTTCCAGATTGATCATCTTGAGAAAGAGACCGATCTTCTCCGCCAGTCTGCAGGAGCCAATGTAGTTTACAGAGGTGTAGACTTGCCTGATGGGATAGCACCGTCTAGTGCCCATATCATCAATTCCCAGAATGAATACTTAATACATCTTTTGCAGGTACTGGTAATCTCTGTAGTAATGATAGACGTATTTGGTAGTATGTTTCTTAATTTAGTCTATGAATTCCTGTGAGTTCTCAGAGTAAACAGGTAGGCTATTAGTAGATTGTGAGTCGGCTGGACTAATATAAGGGAAGTTTATTCTGTTTACCTACATGTAAAGCATGTTCATGTCTCCTGTTGATCTGTGTAGGTCATTTGAAATGTATAAAGACATGAAGAATTATAAGCAGATGCCATAAAGTAGCATCATGTTGTGTTTATTGCTGGTTAGAAAAGCAAGACAAGGAAAGGACAAAGCTTCTCAATGCCCTTAGTAGATTGTCTCTTTTTGTACTAATCACAGAAAAGCTCGCAAGTGAACCTGACTCTCACCGTTTCTTTCCTGTGTAAATGTTGGCCCACTGCAAATTAGAAAGGGTGCTCTATTACATGCCATGCCCTGTGCTTGCTTTTCTGTTTGCCATCTGTATAATGGAATTAAAAATAGCCTAATGAGGTGGCTCAGAATTTCATTTGAAGAGGAATATCGGTAACATCACATGAGCTATAATTGTACTTAAAAAATCTATTCAAAACAAAAATACATTTCTGATTTTAAGCAGCATTGCTTCTCACTGCTAGATTATCTATTGGTGTGATACTTGAGTTATAATTATCAAATTTTGGTTTTGTATTTATATATAACATTACTCTTTATTTGAATTTGTATGATACAGGAGTCATGTAAGGGTAACTTAACAACATATCGAAACATTTCTTTAAAATTCATCTTATAAGCCGGGCGGTGGTGGCGCACGCCTTTAATCCCAGCACTCGGGAGGCAGAGGCAGGCGGATCTCTGTGAGTTCGAGACCAGCCTGGTCTACAAGAGCTAGTTCCAGGACAGGCTCCAAAACCACAGAGAAACCCTGTCTCGAAAAACAAAACAAAAACAAAAACAAAAAAAAATTCATCTTATATCACTACTTTTAAATTCATGGCATTAGTAATGATTTATATTTGTACATTACAGGGACATCGTCAACAAATAATGGCAACGTGATATACTTGATCTAAGATTTTTTTTTTTTTTTTTTTTTAAAAATGGGGGCCTAGCAAGATGCATCCGGGGGTACAGGCACTGGTGTGGCCCCGACAGCCTCTGTCTTCAGTCACTGCACCATGTGTTGGAAGGAGAGAACAGACGCCCTAAGTTATCCTCTGGCCTCCAGACTGCATCATGCACTCACCTGCATGCAAATGAGTGCTTTAATTAACTCACACTTTCCCCATATTTAAAAAGACATAGAAAGGCTAATTTTAGTCAAGGCACAAAAATGTCTGCTGACCAAAGAATAAGTTGCTAAATAATAGGAGTTGAGTGTTTGACTGTTCTGTTTGATAAACGTTTATGCTCAAGGTGAATACTGTATCTGATAGATGTGTGCTTACTGCAGCTACCACATTTGAAAAGAATAATTTTGCTTGTTTTATAGGACTTTTTATGTGTATTACCTCATTCCTGGTATCTTATACAAAGATTATATAAAAATGTTGGAAAAATAGAGTTTTAGGAATGTGAATCTGTATCTTTGACTTCAAAATATAGTGTAATGTTATTTAAACTAATTTTTAGGATCTAGACAATAAAGAAAAGAAGTTAAAACATTTAGAAGATTCTCTTGAAGATTATAACAGAAAATTTGCAGTAATTCGTCATCAACAAAGTTTATTATATAAAGAATATCTAAGGTATCTATGTTTTGAAACTTTATAAATTTAGTTGGATATAGTAATGTTCTTTAGTCACAAAGAAAAGTACTGATCCCCTCCACATAAAAATGTGTTTAAACATACTTCTGAATTAGTTCAGTGATCTCAACCCTCTTCATGTCTGGGATTGGCAGAGACGAACCAGACTCCAGCACTGGGTAGATGTGAGACACTGAGCAAGTGGCTTTTCCTTTACTGTGCATGTCTTAGTTGCTTGTAAAAATCTATGATAGCACCTTTTTTTTAACCCCAATAGGGTTGTAATGCAGTTAAGTGTTTAGGATCACCTTTGGTTATGAAGCCTACTTCCTACTAAGAATATGATCATCGTGATGAGGTGAGACAAAAGGAGAGGCATGGTAGTCCCTAAGAACACGGTTGTGTAATGGTGACAGGATTAGTACTGCTAACAACAACAACTGTCTATAGTATATAGTTGTGCTATGCAATAGCTTGAACATTCTCATGTAATTATTCACTACCAAGAGGTAGGTAGAAGATGGATCAATTTATATGCATTTTTGTTAGCTACTATTATTATAAAATATTTCTAGATGTCCATAGACCAGAGAGTCATATTGTTTTAAGAAGAGTAACATGTTTTTCCATATTTTGACACATATCTAATCAAAATTAAGTCACATGTTTAAATCAAAACCACTTAGTGGCAGAGGTAATTATGCCACTAAAATTAGCTCATGCCAAGCATAAATTAACAGTTGTTTGACTTTTCAGTTAGCAAAAATGACTTATATACTTAAAATTGATATATTTGGATTTATCTTAATTGAAAAGTAAATCTGTATTTGTTTATGCTACATGCACAAAATATTTATAATGCAAATATTAGAAATCACTGGATTTGGAGAAAACTGATTTTCTCTTTACCATTGGATATCAAATACAAATAGCTTTTGGATAGGGTTGGGACCCTCTGTCCACTTCATGAAATTTTCTCCTCCAGTGATTTCTAATATTTGCATTCTAAATATTTTGTGCATATTCATTGCTCATATTTAAGTTGAGCCAGAATTTTGAGATTTGAGTTTTTCAGAATTTGTTTAGTGTATTAACTATATTTATATTCTTAATCTTTTTCTCTTTACTGTAGTTTGTTTATAAATCCTATATTCTTAGTACTTATTCAGTTAAAGTTATACATACATATATATATATAATAAAAATACACGTATATATGATTTTACCAAACCAACTTAATCCATTGCATGCTCTGCAAAGTTAGGTTTTATGCCATTTATATGAAACCTTTAATGCTAAAGTGAAGTTTCAAAGAACCCTTTTCAAATGAATTTTTAAACCTTGGAGTTTTTTTTCTATTTAATTTTTATTGACAAAATATTGTAGACTTGACTTTTATGTTTCAAGTCTGGATGAAGATTGAGGTATTATGTTGCAAATATATTAAAGAGATAGGGCAAATAAAGATGGAAATAACTTGATAAAATTGCTACTACTTTTAATTTATTAAAACATTGAGTGAAAATGTAACGTCTTGTAATTTGAATGTTTGGTAGTAGTCTTTTGTTCTGAGAATATTTAAAGCTTCCATAATCTAAATTCATCCCTTTTGCAGTTAAAAAAATTATTCTATTTATTATCTTTTTCATTGTTATTGCATGATATTATAGTGAAAAGGAAACGTGGAAAACAGAGTCTGAGACAGCAAAAGAGGAGAAGAGAAAACTTGAGGACCAAGTCCAGCAGGATGCTGTGAAAGTGAAAGAGTATAATGTAAGCCTGAGTCCGGATGTTACTTTGCCAGGCTCTCGAGGATAGCTGGGTCACTTGGTAACGCCAGTGTTCTTCTCTGCAGAATCTGCTCAGTGCTCTTCAGATGGATTCAAATGAGATGAAGAAAATGCTTTCGGAAAACAGTAGGAAAATCACCGTTTTGCAAGTGAATGAGAAGTCCCTCATACGGCAGTATACAACCCTGGTAGAAATGGAGCGGCAGCTTAGGAAAGAAAATGGGAAGCACAAGAATGACTTAGTGTCAATGGAAGCTGAAGTTACTGAAAAAATTGGAAGTTTGCAAAGATTTAAGGTATTTCTGAAATTTTTTGGGGGGGCAGCTTAGGAATTTTTCAGGTCTACAAACAGTGAGACTCATGCACACCATCAACAGGATTAGTGGTTCGTGATTACTGACATTTCTGTAATTACTTTATCCATTTTTTGTAGACTACTAAAATTGTAGACATAAATATTTTTAGCATATAACTCTACCATAGACAGTTTTGTTTGCATAATTGTAATGATGTTATTTTACTGAAATATTGATAGTATTTCTTTAACTTTTCCACTGTGCTGACTATATTTAGTCTTCTTTAGGTCTAGGCTTTGATCATGAATAGTGCATGTATTAAATTTGACAGTTGCGTGCCTAACTCTGAAGATAATGACCGATTTCGCTGTGTTTTGCTCTTCTCTTTCAAGAATATTTGACTCATCTATTTTTTTTGATTTTATCAAGTTTAGCTCTGAGATCTTGATTTGATTTAATTTAAATAGTTTTACCAATCCAAACTTAACATTATATGGTAATTATATTTTATTCCCTAAACTCATTTAACTTTGTAATATTATTTTCTTCATTGTTTTGCATAGAAAACTAAAATATTAATTATTTTGTCAGATATCATCACATATTAAAAATAATAGCATCTGTAACACTTCTTAGTACATGCTAAAATTTCTTTGTAGTTGTAATTTTCCTTGGAATCTGTCCTATTGAGCATTGTTGGCAAAAATAACATATTCTAGTAACTTGAAAGAATTCCGTCATCTTTTTATTTTCTTTTTGCTTTTAATATTAGGATTTTTCAAAGTGAATTAGAATATATAAACCGTGTTTTAAAAGATTTAGTAAGAAATGTCTTGCTGCTGCCCTTGTCCTGCTATCCAGGTAACAGAATACTTTCCAGGTAGTATTTCTGCAACAGAAACAGAACCTGGGAGTGATTACCCATCCACTTCTGTCTGTACCTTCACCTGAGAGCTGTTGCTATTTGGGCATGAATTAAGGGAAATTTGAGACTTAGGAATGCCCTTGTTTTTATTTTTGTGACATTAGGAAAATTGGACTCTTGGGTTTTACCAATATGGATAGTGCTGAAGATAAGAGCTGGAGTGTTCTGCCATCCTCCCTTTACTTCAAAATAAGAGCTGGAGTGTTCTGCCATCCTCCCTTTACTTCAAAATAAGAGCTGGAGTGTTCTGCCATCCTCCCTTTACTTCAAAATAAGAGCTGGAGTGTTCTGCCATCCTCCCTTTACTTCAAACATCGTTTCTGCTTTATGTTTTTTGTGTTTCATTTTTTTATAATAGGAAATAAGAAAGGCGAATGTTTTCAAGGAAACAAAACGTATTTCCTTGCTTTTTATCCAGCCTGCTTCACAAAATGAAACCAAACCCCTAGAATATAGTAGAATAGCATATGTTTATTTACATGAAAGACGCTGTTGCAGTTAGAGCAGAAGCTCACTATAGTCAGGAATGCATTATGACTACAGCTTCTTCATCTCCTCTTCATCAGTCTGGTTATTTATTGCACCACTTGCCTCCATCATGTTGCTGTACTTTTTTATGTACCTATGGCTGGTCATAGAGCATCTTACTGGAAAGAACTGAGAGTCCCTGTACCTTGTTTGTTTTAATAAAACCATTTTAGTGCCTTTGATTAATGACTTTTCATTAGAATGATAGAACATTATGTGGCTTCTTTTCTTAGGGCCGTAAAAATACCTAGTAAACTTAGAAATAGGAAAAGTTTGTTTTGGTTCAGAAATTGGGAGGTTTGAAAATATGTTCTCGCTACCTTTGGCCTGTGGTGGTACAGTACATCATAGTAAGACTGGGCAATAGAGGTCTTCTTACTCATAGGTAATTATAATGAAAAGGAGAAGAGAGCGTGAAGGGACAGAGGCCCCATAATCCTTGTGAAAGCACACTCCAGATGACCTGGGCTTCCCCCCGGATCCCACACCCTAGTCCTTTCCGTTCCCTAGCAGCACCCTGCTGGAGAATACGCTTTGATCACGTGTCTCTGGAGGAAGAATGTCCCGTATTAGATTATAGCAAACATGAGATAAGTAACAAATTCTTATTGCTACTATTTAGACTATTTTTATTACTCAATAATAGGAACCAAAAATAAGTTTGTGTGACTTTAAGAAAGCAAGCAAGCATAGCTAAAATGTAAAGGTTTCCTTAGTTCATACTAATTTTGTCATTTAAAATGTCAAATGTTTGGTTGACTTTAATCTTCTAAAGTTTAGAACAGGCAGGCATCCAAAGGTTATTTCTGAATTGTTTATTTTACTTTCTCAAATTAATTATATTTCAATTTACTGTGGCAGCTTGTAAAAGGATTCATTTAAATTGCTAATTAAAACTTTCTAAATATTATTTCCTCTATGAAAGAATAACATGAGAAATATATTTTTCAAATGGTTTTAAAATCCATTTTGCTTTCAATTGAATCATCTTTCTTAAAAATAACTAATGCTTTGCCAGAAAAAGTATGCAAATTTAACTGTGTATCTTTTTTTTTTTCAGGAAATGGCTACCTTCAAAATTGCAGCTCTCCAGAAAGTTGTAGATAATAGTGTCTCCTTATCTGAACTTGAACTTGCCAATAAGCAATACAATGAACTAACTACTAAGTACAGGGACATACTGCAGAAAGATAACATGCTTGTTCAGAGGACAAGTAACCTAGAGCACCTGGAGGTGAGTGTGTGTGGTCTTTGAACCCTGTTATTCCAGCCGCTTTGCTTTGAGGGTATCCTGGGGCTGTAAGACTTTTACCGATTTCTAGTGATTAAAGTTGGTTTCTATTTATGTAACTGTGGTGGAGATATGATCATAGGTATAATCTAGTTGTGGTTTGTCCTAGATATCAGTACATATTTCTATATGTAACATACTATGTATTTATAATTGTCAATAACTTAAAAGTGACTTTATCTAGGTCATCCTCTTATGTGTCTTAGATGACTTAGATGACTCAAATGCCGCACACCGCGGGCACCCGTCTGCACTTTATGCACTAGAGTCCAATTCGCGAGCTTCGGGCAAGGGGCTAGAGGTTGAGAATACACACGCAGAGACAGACTGACATACAGACCATCCAACACTGGTACCAAAAAGCCCTCCTTAATAGCACCATGGAGGCTTAAATACCCTGCAGTCAATGGCCAACAGGTGAAAATCCCATCCTCTGATCCTCTAGGCAAAGCACAGCTTCTAGTAACTTCCATTAGAAGGCTCTAGACAGAGAAGAGCAGCTGAAGGCCAGGACTTAATTGGTCCCAAAAGTCAAACATCTTTCTTGGCACACATGTAATTAAAGGGAGACGTGCTATTAAATACCTATTCTTCTCTTTTCTTGCGTTGATCTCAGAGTCCTCAAATTTGGTTTCTTATGATGAATTTGTTTGACTGTGAATGCATTATTAATAGCAATTCATAGATATTGGATGAGCGTTCCAAATATCCATTCTATCATGTTTTAGAAATACTGAACACTGGGGTGGGGATGAAGGAGATGGCTCTGGGTGTAAAAGCTCCTCCTGGCAAGTAATTTGGATCTGTGGAACACGTATGTTTTAGTTTCTTTTGTGTGATGAATCACCTAGCAAAAGCAACTTTAAAAAGAAGGATTTCTCTGACTCCCAGTTCACGGTAGAGTCTGCATGGTAGGGAAATCCGTATAGCAGGAGCACGTAGTGTGGAGCAATTTGTCACATCGTATCCTCAATCAAAGCATGGGTGAATGCATGCTTCCTTCTTCTGCTTGCTCTATCCATTTTATATCGTTGTCTCTCCCACTAAGGGAAGTAATCCTGTCCACAGTCAAGATGCGTTTTCCTCCATTAGTTGATATAATCAAGGTAATCCCCCACAGGGGCCATCACCCTGATGATTATAGATTCTGTCAAGTTGACAACTATTATATTACATCATGAAAAAACCAGTATGGACCCATAATAGCATCACTCCTACAGCCACAGGGAGACAGAGAGAGGGAAATGTCCTGGCCTGGAAGCCTGTGGCCAACTAGTCTGAATTTTACAGCACAGAGGCAGAAACAGTGAGAAAATGCCCTGCTTTTGTCAGAGTGAATGGCAAGAACAGACTTCCAAAAGTTGTTCTTAGATCTCTACACAAATGTTCCATTACATGTGTGCCTATACACACACATCACACACAGAGGCTATAGTGGTAGAAGGTCATAAGTTTCATTTGTGTATATAGTCCTGACTTTTCATTATTCTGCTTCTTAATCTTTATTTCTTCGGTGGAGTGTGTGTGTTTGCGTGTGTTTGCATGTGTATGACATTCTTTAGCTTGAATGTATGTGTGTATGTGCATCACATACTTGCTGTGCCTGCAGAGACCAGAAGAGGTTATTGGATCCTCTGTAACTGGAGTTACCAACAGTTACAGCCCATGCTCTTTCTATCCCTCTCTCTACATTTCCCACTTTTATCATTCTCGGAAGAAATAAAGGTCCAGGCATCTACAGGCTTCTCAGTAGAAGTAGAGGTGTATGTCTTTAGACATAATCTTTAAGATCCTCCACAAACATGGAATAGGAAATAATTTTGGGAGCTCAGAATGTCATACTTACATAGGGAAACACACTGAGTAAATGAAACATTATGTCTCTGATGACTTATGCAAAATAGCTTAAGTCACTATGTATTACTACTACCTAGAAATAATCTAGTCCATTGACTTTTTACTGCTTTTGCTTAAGACCAGAGATAATCTTGTTACTGTGTAAAGATAATTCTATTTAGATGTAGTAATAATTTCCTTTCCCCATTCTCCATGTCCTTGTTCTATGTCTTCGGTATTAGCAAAACTCTCAAGAAATCTGCAGTTAGCTACCAATGAGCTATTTCTTTCCTTATTTTGTCTTGCTAATACTCAAAACTCAGGCAAGAACTGAATGTCTCAGCTCCATCACTAGTCTTCAATAAACAGCTTTTTAAATTTTATTTGCTATTGTTATTATTTGTGTGTGTGTCTCTGTGTATTTACATGTGTGTTTAGGCAAGATAATTTTTAGGAGTCAGTTCATGGTAGATTCTGGGGATGGAACACAGATTGTCAGACTTGCACAATAAGAACTTTTACTTGTTGAGGCATATTGTTTGCCTTCAGTGACTTTTAGCTTAATTCTTCTGTTTTCCCAAAGAACATTTTTAAATTGTTCCTCAAAATTGGTGTATGTGTATGAGATATGGATTTACCTAGGCTGGGGAAAAGCACAGTACCAGAGTGCGTGCTGCCCGCTGAGGACTTGAGTGCAGATCCCAGCTGGTCAGGTTTCCACAGCTGCCCAGGACTTGGGAGTTAGAAACAACTGGACCCTGAGGCCAGCATTGGCCTAGACTATCTACAGATTCTGTCTCAAACAGACAGTCAAATGAACCTGAGAGTGAGAGTGAGCAAGAATCCTTAGTTGTTCCCTTTGTCTCCTGTTCTTTCTGCGATTCATTTATAACTTTAACATTATCGTCACATCTTTTATGCCCTTCTATCGCTGGTGGCACTGTCTTGGTCTTTCTCTTCACCTTGTTTTGTTGCAGACATTTCACACATTGCCTTCTCCAGTTGTAAACCCTCCTTGCTGCCTCTAAAATGATAGCTGCACATACTGTGATCATGTTACTCAGTCCCATGATTAGAATCACTTGATTGGCAAAAAGTCAAATTCTCTCTCTGTTTACCTTATGATAGTTCTTGCTCTAAGGCAGTGATTCTAAGCCTCTGGTTTGCTACTGGGATCAAACAACCCTGTGACCTGTGACATTGGAAAATACAGATATCTACACTCATAACAGCAGCAAACTACAGCTATGGAGTAACAATGAAAATAACTCTATGGTCGGTGGTCAACACGAAGGTCTCAGCATTAGGGAGGCTGAGAACCACTGCTTTAAATCAAGACAAGAGTTTAAAAGCTCAGAGAAGGAAAATGGGGCTGAATTAGGAAAAGATTGGGTGTTTGAAGACCTAAGCAACAGTAAGCAAAATTAGGAGCCTTGTACTACAGATTTTGGAATTTAGGGCATATGAATATGTCTCAATGAAGGATTATCAATGTTGGCTTGGCCTCTGGGCATGTTTATGAGGGGATTGTTTAACTAACTTTATTAATATGGTAATACATAGCCTACTGTGGTGAAACCACTGCCTTGGAGGGGGTTTCTGCTCTGTGTAAGAGTGGAGAAGTCAAGCTGAGTACCAGCAAGCAATCATACATGCACTTACTTGTGTTCTTGACCAGATGTGATAGGACTAGCTGTTTGAAGTTCCTGCCGTGAATTCCCTTAATGGTAGATGGAAACCTGGGATTATACCCCTTAAATAAGCTAACCCCTGAATTGTTTTTATGATAGGCCATTTTACCACAGCAACAAGAAGAACTAGCAATGGAGATTCTACCACAGTCACATACACACAGACCATAAATGGAGAAGCCTGTGGAATGTGGGATTTGTGCTTTTTCTTTATACTGTTAACACCTAGCACCTGTCACAGATGATTTACTAGGGATGTGCGCGTGAGTGCTTGTGTGAATGAGGCAAATAAGCAGTAGTTTGTGAAAGTTATGAAGCCCCTCTGTGTTCCTTATTGGTTAAAATGAATAGGTGTCATTAGTGGAAAAGGCTAATACGTGGAAGTTTAGAGCCAGGTGTATTATATACTAGAGTTTGATTATTATTTGTGTGTGTGTTGTGTGAGAAATTATAATTTTTTAAAAATTTTTTAAAATTATTTTTGAATTTGGTTAATTTCAGTGTGATTTTTATCTGTATCTTTTTAAAATAAATCTTAAATTTTCCAATTAAAAAATTGTGAGTGTTAAGAGATAATGCATAAGGTCGAAATTGTGTCACGTAGTGTGTGATACCCTTGCACTGCAGTCATCTGTAACGTCTGTTTCTTATTCAGTGTGAAAATGCATCTTTAAAAGAACAAATGGACGCTATAAGTAAAGAGCTGGAGATTACAAAGGAGAAGCTGCACACCATTGAACAAGCCTGGGAACAAGAAACTAAATTAGGTCAGTCTTAAGACAGGGACCAAGTGATCCGTGTCTAAGAGCGATTGTTTGTACTGAAATATGGACATGAACTGTATCCTACAGTGTGTATACCGATTATAAATAATATCCTGAGTGCTTAGAGGTCTCAAGTGAGATTTTTTTCCTAGTAAAATCATATATTATAAATTTGTGATTAAACACTAGTTTTTTAAATTATTTTATCAATTAAAACCTAGTGATAATTTTGAAATATGTGTTTTTTGAGTGCGATGTTTATGTGTTGTATATTATTTGATACCTTTAAATGAAAAGTTGACCACAATATATCAAAGAAAATTTGAGAATTTTTATTGCCTGTATTTGCAGTAACATATTGTTATATTTTTATGTACTTTAAATAATAAATTTGTTATATATCAATTTAGTAGAAATTTAAAATATTTCTATATTTTAATCATTTATTTTATAAAAATTCATGCAGTATCCTGTTATTTGAGTGCTTATGATTAAAGTATTAATTTTTATTTTGCTATTATTTAGAATGCTACAAAGTTTATCTTCATTTATATCTTACTTGCCATATTATTTATTTTATTTTGTTTTATGTTATTCCTTTTTTGTTTGTTTGTTTTGGTTTTTCAAAACAAGGTTTCTCCGTAGCTTTGGTGCCTGTCCTGGAACTAGCTCTTGTAGACCAGGCTGACCTCGAATTCACAGAGATCCACCTTCCTCTATCTCCCGAGTGCTGGGATTAAAGGCGTGTGCCACCACTACCAGGCTGACTTGCCATATTATTGTATATAAAATTACAGTATGATAGTATTTGATATTATGTGTGTACAAGGCCCAACACAGTGCTCATGATTTGAGGTTATACATGTAAAATTTCTTAATCATATAACTTCAGATTTTACTTTTGAGCATGGTGTTTGATAACAGTAAAAATCATGTCATCACACTTAGATGTCCAAAGTGACACTGCTACCCTGTATTGCCCCAGTGCAGCTAACATTCTTCCCATAGCAAGTGGTTCATCCGACTATTCACAGCCCTCCAACCTCTGCCAGCTCTGACTGACCTTCACATTGGTGTCTCAGTAACCTTATACTTAGAGTTGGACTTTCCTTGGGCCGTCAACTCCCAAATAATGACACAGAGACCTCTTATTAAGTATGAAAGCTCCACCTTATCTTAGGCTTGTTCCTAACTAACTCTTAAAACTTAAATGATCCTGTCTATTTAATCTACGTTCTGCTATGTGGCTTGTTACCTCTCCTCAGTACCTTACATCCAGCTTCCTCCATGTCTGGCTGGTGAATCTCTTGTGCATCAGATTCCTCTCAGAGTTCCTCTCTTACCCTGGATGTCCTGATTGGCTGTTCAGCTCTTTAATAAACCAATCAGAAGGTCCTTTAACAGAGACAAATATTCACAGTGCACAAAAAGATTATCCCACAGCATACAGTTTTTATTGTCATTTGATTGATTAATGGAGAGATTTAGTCTAGAAAGAAAAGGTGGATAGGCACCAGACAGTTAGGAATAAATAAATAAAGGGAAGAATGCAGATATGTCTTAATTCAAAAGTTCATTTCCTGCTATAGACTGTACTACTTTTTTTATACCTTTTCTGAATTATCTTCTGTGTGATGTATTATAACATACAGGAAATGAATCAAACATGGATAAGGCAAGAAAATCAATGACAAATAGTGACATTGTTTCTATATCAAAAAAAATCACTGTGTTGGAGATGAAGGAATTAAATGAAAGGCAGAGAGCTGAACACTGTCAGAAAATGTATGAACACCTGAGGACCTCAGTGAAACACATGGAAGAACGGAATTTTGAATTGGAAACCAAATTCACTGAGGTTTGTACAACTTTTATCATGTAACCAGACAGCAAAGATTAGTAGTAGTAGATACTGGATTTCTGAGAACTTTGTACTCTAAGGCTGCATATGTATGCAACATTTGCATTTCATGTAATGGGTATACAGACAATTATTTTAAAATATGAATTGCTTTAAATTAAACCACTTCTTTCTATACCCAGATTCTTTCTTGCCAATGTCATGGTATTGGTTTTAATGAACAGAAGGATGTTGTTTCATTAAAAAGCAAATTGTCTTCCAAACCCATCTCTTCATTTAAAAATTACTCATTGTCTTTTATTTTTCAAAATGAGTTTGGAAGCAAGACTATAGTAAGAGGAAAAAATAGTTAAAAAAACTGTTCAAAAACTTTAATAGGAGGTTATTAAATATTTTTAATTGGTCTAAATAAGCAGTCTGCAAATATTCAACAATTTATGATTATACAATACCTTACAGATGTTCTCTTAGGTTTACATGTTTTCTAAAACATAAGTATTATTTTTATTTTAAGCCATAAGTATTAATACAAGTTTATGTAATTATTTTTAAAATTTATAAAATTTTAACTCTTTGTAAGTACTTTGTTTATAGTTTAAAAATTCTTAGTGATTGCCTAAAATAAATAGTTTATGATGGAACTGGACTATTACTACACCTTTTTTATAATGTGTTCTTGATTCTTTCTTTAGTTTCTGAACTAAGGGAAAGTAAGGAAGCCGTGGCACTCAGAAGTCTAGATGCTGTGTGTCGAGGCTGGGGCTGTAGTTCATTGGCATGCTTCGTTCACACGGGCTCTGGGTTCCAGTCCCAGTGGAAGGGAAAGCAGAATTCGTAAGATAAAATAGTTCTGAGGATATTTTATTGTCACTTTTCCACAGCTTACCAAAATCAACCTGGATGCCCAGAAGGTGGAGCAGATTTTGAGAGACGAACTAGCAGATAGTGTGAGCAAGGCCGTGAGTGATGCTGATAGACAGCGCATTCTCGAGTTAGAGAAGAAGGAGGTGGAGCTCAAAGTTGAAGTGTCTAAGTAAGGGCACACAACAGTTCAGTCATTTGATGTGTCTATTGATCTGCCTTTAGGAAGACCTATGACAGACATATGGGACAATATCCATATTCATTTTGTTTTTAAAAAGAGAATTAAAACCCCGTGACATAGCACTGAAGAGGAAATGACCTCTCAAAGTTTGCCCCCCACACCGCCTGAAATGTAGGGATGCAGCTGTAGAGGGCACCAAAGCGGAACAGAAACCATGTCTGGTCCACTTCCGACTCATGTCTCCTGCTTTTCAGGGGAAGTAGAGAGGAAAGAGCAGGGGTCACTTAATATTTATTTTACTAACTTTAAAAAGAAAGGAATTTTACCTTTTTATAAGGTTAATGTAAACATACTGTAGTGATACTTCATTTGTATTTTAATAAATGAGGCTTGCCTGAAGTTCAGAGTATAAAACAGCCCCACTGGTTAGCCTTACAGACCAGTCAGTGGTGGCATACACCATTAATCTCAGTAATCATTCTAGTTTGCCATAGAAACTGGGTGGTAGTGGAGCACACCTTTAATCCCAGCCCTAGAGAGGAATATAAGATGGGAAGAGACAGCTCTCACACACATCTCATTCTGAGATCCCTGGAGGCAGAATTTCAGACTAAAGCCGAGGTAAGAGCCAGTGGCTGGCTGTTTTGCTTTTCTCACCTTCAGGTTGAACCCCAATATCTGTTTCTGGGTTTTTATTAATCATGCTACAACATATGATTAATTTGTATTTTGATTTAATTAACATTTCTTAGAAACTAGCTGTGTAGTAGGCATTGTGCAAGACATTAGACATCAATTCATGGACTCTTGCCTACTAACACTTAGGTAAAAGTGTTTTTCATTTGGCAGTAGGAAATATGCCCAGCTACTTTAGAGTACTAGATATATGCTGTGCACTCACTTTGTAGTCAGGGGCTTCTTCCATGGGTAATCATGGGGAGCACTGAGTTTATGTGTCAAACACAAAGAACTTTTAGAATTGTGTGTGTACTTATAAAATCATAACTATTCCGTCAGAGTCCTTGGGAAAATCGGTCACTTTTAATTCTTCCCATTACGATTGACTTTGTCTCTTCTCATAAACCTTACCTTGTAAGATGCATTCATTTCATTATATTTTATTAACCACCAGTTATAGAGGCTTTCCAATCAGTATGAGGAAACCCAATGTATATGTCCGTCCCACTTATCTCAAATTAATCTACCTCAAAAAAAAAAAAAAAGACATTATCATTTGGCTTTGTTATAGAAATTATAAGGGAAATTTGTGCAGATGTATAATTTGTTTTTCAGCTAATTGCTAAATCAAAATAAACCAGTCACACTTTCCATATAACATAGCTTTCAAATATAAGGTTCTGTGTACGAAGCATATAATATGTAAAAGTGAAAATGGATTTTACGTTAATTCTTAACTGTGCACTTGCAACAGGTTAGCCTGTTTGCGTTGACCTACCATTTCCTAAATATAATAAGAAAGTATCTTCGGGAGAATGTGGGGTGAGTGTTTTCTGACTACCTGCCTTTGGGAAGTGATGTAAGTCATTGCCTCAGTTTCACTTAGTAGATGGCATTATCTTCCCAAATGTGTATATTCTTCTGTTCCACAGGCAGTGGACTTCCCAGAGTAGGGGATGTTTTCATAGATCACTTTTTGGTCTGTTATGAAATTAGGTTTCATGAAATAGGTCAGGAGACCCTTGAACTCTTTGAACTTGGTGTGAAGAAGAGATGTCATAGACCAATTGCATTTCTAGAACGATGTCTCAAAATTGGGACTTTTGGTGTTTGCTGAACTGTTCCTTAAATATTTTGTCACTTTCTAGACTGAGAGAAATTTCTGATATTGCCAAAAGACAAGTTGAGTTTTTGAATACGCAGCAACAGTCCAGGGAAAAGGAAGTGGAATCCCTCAGAACGCAGCTTCTGGACTACCAGGTGCATATTGTGCTGCCTCCTCTGTTTAGTCTGCTTGCTAAACTCACCTCAGACTCTGATGGAGCCTGGCGTGCTAAGCAGGACTAGTTGCAGCAATAGAAACCTGTTCCTGTTAGTTGGGATTTTGGAAACCTTTCTCCCTCCCTCCCTCCGTCCGTCCCTCCCTCCCTTCCTTCCCCCCTTCCTCTTCTCTCCCTCCCTCCTTCCCTCCCTCCCTCTTTCTATCATTCTGGTTTTGAGATAGGATTTCTCTGTGTAGCTGTCCTGACTGTCCTGGAACTAGCTCTGTAGACCAGGCTGACCTCGAACTCACAGAGATCCGCCTGCCTCTGCCTACCAAGTGCTAGGATTAAATGCATACACCACCACTAGAAAACTAGAAAACTTATTTTATTTCAAATGCCTATAGATTCATTTGACAGCTGCCAGTCACAGTTAACATACTAAGGAAAAATAGTGAGTCTTTACTGACTGTATTTTCTCTTGTACATATCTGTGGCTTTTAATATAACCCCGTGTTCTATAGTTTTTAGAGGAGTGAAATATATATATATGGCCGGATGGTGGTGGCGCACGCCTTTAATCCCAGTACTTGGGAGGCAGACACAGGTAGATCTCTATGAGTTCAAGGCTAGCCTGGTCTACAAGAGCTAGTTCCAGGACAGGCTCCAAAGCTACAGAGAAACCCTGTCTCAAAAAAACCCAATACACCCCCACAGAGTTGTGCTGTTATCTGTGAACTAAAAGGAGGACACTACTACAAACAACTATTTTTTAATTAGAATTTTGAGTGTGTTCATTCTGTATAACACAAAAACTATTGTGTTAAAGTAAAATTGTTTTTAAAAAAAACTCATGTGCAGGTGTTTTAAATTTTTATTAGTAAATCATTACTGGGGGGCTGGAGAGATAGCTCAGTGGTTAAGAGCATTGCCTGCTCTTCCAAAGGTCCTGAGTTCAATTCCCAGCAACCACATGGTGGCTCACAACCATCTGTAAAGAGGTCTGGCGCCCTCTTCTGGCCTTCAGGCATACACACAGACAGAATATTGTATACATAATAAATATTTAAAAAAAAAAAAAAGTAAATCGTTACTGAACCCATGGTGTATTTATTGGCAAGCCCCCTGAAATTTACTATAAATATGTATTTTTTCCTTAGGCACAATCTGATGAAAAGGCGCTAATTGCCAAACTGCACCAGCATGTTGTCGCTCTTCAGATTAGTGAGGCCACTGCTCTTGGTAAGTTGGAGTCAGTTACATCTAAACTCCAGAAGATGGAGGCCTACAATTTGCGCCTAGAGCAGAAACTGGATGAGAAAGAGCAGACCCTCTACTACGCTCGCCTGGAAGGCAGAAACAGAGCAAAACACCTGCGCCAAACTATTCAGTCTCTGCGAAGACAGTTCAGTGGTGCCTTACCCCTGGCCCAGCAGGAAAAGTTCTCCAAAACGATGATTCAGCTGCAAAATGACAAGCTGAAGATAATGCAGGAAATGAAAAGTTCTCAACAAGAGCACAGGAATATGGAAAACAAAACACTGGAGATGGAATTAAAATTAAAAGGCTTGGAAGAATTGATAAGCACTTTAAAGGATGCCAGGGGAGCCCAAAAGGTAAAACTTGAACTGAAATTCAGTATTCCTCTTATGTAGTGACGTTGGTGTGATCTGTAGCTGTGTGAGACATGTCCAATATGCATTTATGTGAGTTGTAATTAGCTAGATTTTATAAATTTAGAATTTGGACTTTCCTGAGCAAGGCTCTTTACCAAAATACTTTAAATATTCTAACAAAGCTCTAATAATTTAAGTGTAATAATGTAAATGATTTAATAGTTATTAGTTGATTTCTGCTGTGCACAAATATTTTCTATTTGAATTATTTGTTTTCTCTGTTTTTACTTGTAGATATTCTTTGTGAATATTTGCAGTTTTCATAGATTTCCAGATTTATTTTATTTTATTTTTTTAATTTATGTATTTATTATGTATAGTGTTCTGCCTCCATGTATACCTGTAGGTCGGAAGGCACCAGATCTCAGCATAAATGGTTGTGAGCCACCCTGTGGTTATTGGGAATTGATCTCAGCATCCAGTGCTCTTAACCTTTGTGCCATCTCTCCAAGCCTCCACTTTTATTTCTTAAAGATTAATTTTTATCATCATTTGGGAAGAATTAAATGATAAATAATTATCTTGTGGTTAAATCCTATTCTCTGTGCTAGAAATACTTAAAATTTTTTAATTTTATTTATTGGACAGATTGCTCAAAATTTGTTCTTTAACAATTTTATATGTATATATAATAGATTCTGGTCACACCTATCTGTCTACTTCATTGTATCCTCCTCTTCCATCATCCCCCCCCCCCCGACCACTTCTTCCCGTCAAATCGTTGTCCTATGCTTATGTTTTTGTTTTCATTTTATTACCGACTGAGCTTGCCCAGCACCTCTCCTGTGAGCATGAGTGTGAAACTGTCCCCTGGAGCGTGAGTGAGTCGTCAGTGGCTGTCACAGCAGACAAGGGTAGGATGTCTAATCTGAACAGTAGTACCAGTGAGTCAGTGCTGACTATAGTCAGTGCCGTGAATGAAACTGAACACAAAGGTTACTAATTTCTGTTTATTCATTTGAAAATAATTTGAAGAATATTTTATTTTAATGTTATACTTACTTTAGAATAATCTTTGGAAATTTTCACTAACTTTGCCATGTGCCTTACTTATGGACTAACTTCTTTCATATTGGTACAGTTTGCCATTAATTTCAAGTAATATGACCAGTTATCTAGCATTTATATTTATATATAATCTAGGTAATCAATTGGCATGTCAAAATAGAAGAGCTTCGCCTTCAAGAACTTAAACTAAACAGAGAACTAGTCAAGGGTAAAGAGGAAATCAAATACTTGAATAATATCATCTCTGAATATGAGCAGACCATCAACAGTCTCGAGGAAGAAATTGTTCAGCAGAGCAAGGTTTTGTTTTCTATTTCTGTTCTTTTTAAGGCTTTAAACGTCAGATCATTACATTTTAACTGTATTGTTGTGATAAAATATAGTTCCTGTTATATTGAGTAACAAAATAACCTACTTCTTGCTTCTTAAACTCCAAACATGAAAATTGACTTAGTTGTAATGGAAGTCTTTTTTTTATTTAATTTTATTTTTTTGACAAGAACATTTTTTATTGCTTTATAAATAATTCCATTCAAAATTTCAACTTCCTTCCCTCCTCACATTTCCCTCCTGCTCCCCTACTCACCCTGTACCCCTCCCCCTCCAGTCCTAAGAGAGGGCAGGGTATGCAGGTGAACTGCAAAGGCTCCTTGGTATTGACTAGGAAATTGTGCCATATGGGAGGGCTTGCTTTCATTTTGTAAACAATGTTTGCCATCCTCTCTTGTCTTACATATTTGTTATTGCTTGTTTCTTACTTCCTGGGATGTAAGTTCCTTGGTGACAGGGACTAGGTTGTGTTTATTGCTATGTTTGCATTGCCCCAAATAGTACTTTGAAAATATGTTTCATTAGACATAATTGGGATGGATGGATGGATGCATGACTAGATTGAAATTCTGACTTTACACCTGCCTGCCCCTGTAATTTTAGGACGTTGTTTGACCTCCTAAGTTTGTGTCTTTTCTCATATAACAAGAGTGCAAGTAGTGACAGACAGCAAAGCTGAGAGTTAAGTGAGAAAATGCATATCCGCCTGTTAATGCTCAATGTCACTGTGTATGCTCCTACACAAATAAATGTCTCTTTCAGTTTCACGAAGAAAGACAGATGGCTTGGGATCAAAGAGAGGTTGAACTGGAGCGCCAACTGGACATCTTTGACCGTCAGCAAAATGAAATACTCAGTGCCGCACAAAAGGTATCAAAAATGACTAATTATGTTTGATGCTTCTCTGAATTAGATAGCTTTTTAACTGTATGTATGCTTTATGTGAATTGTCCTGAGTTTCTTTGTTTAAAGACAAGTTAAATTTAGTTCATGATTTTTTCATACATTTGTAAGATATAATATTGTTTCCTCAGTACTGTAATACTGTTTTTAAAACATATTATTTCTCAATAGTTTGAAGAGGCTACAGGATCAATGCCAGACCCCAGCTTGCCCCTTCCAAACCAACTTGAAATTGCTCTAAGAAAAATTAAGGAAAATATTCAAACAATTCTTAAAACACAAGCAACTTGCAAGTCATTAGAAGAGGTAATTTGAAGAATTTGTATTTTGATTGGAATTTTCTAAATAATATTTACTAATGTCAATAAAGTATAAAATGGTGGATTTCTTGCTAATTCCACTTTTTTATTTTTATATAATATTTCTAATAGCTGATAATGAGTAGTCCATACAGTTAATATGAATTTACCACTCATTTGTTTACTGCATTCTACTTTTGGGAACACTGAATGTTTTTAACAAGTGATAATCTTAAGTAAATTAAAATAAATATGTAAATAAATGAACTGTTGCAAAGAAATGTACTAAATAGAATTTTATTGTCAAACGATGTTATTTATACATGAAACATGAAGCAAGACTACTTGCTTGCCTGTATGTGGCTAAAATTCATCTGAAGCATTTCAAAGGACAAGCGGAAATGTAATAATTTATTGTGACTTTACTATAGAAGCTACAAGAAAAAGAATCTGCTTTACGGTTGGCAGAGCAAAATATTCTGTCAAGAGACAAAGTAATCAATGAACTGAGGCTCCGATTGCCTGCCACAACTGATCGAGAGAAACTTATAGCTGAGCTTGACAGAAAAGAGCTGGAACCAAAATCTCAGCACACAATGAAAATCGCCCAACAGACCATTGCTAACATGCAGGCAAGGTTAAATCAGAAGGAAGAAGTCCTGAAGAAATACCAGCATCTTTTGGAAAAAGCCAGAGAGGTATTTGTTACGCTGCTGTTTTACTTATCGTGTATTTCAATTGAATGCCACAAAATATTTCTCTTAATGTGGTAGTTCATTTTTGCTTTCAGATGATTCTATTTAGGACTTGTTGCTTTCACATGATTGGATTACAGATCTGTCAGTAAAACTGGCAGTTTGTGTACATGTATCTTCTTCCTCTTGTGGACCGAGGTAAACGAGAGTGTCTGCTATGGAGACATGGCTGGTTTAGAAAATGTCAGGTGAATTTATGAGTGAAAATTGAAACAGTAAGGTTAACAATACTCCACAGAGGTGGTCTGTGGAGATCTAATTCTCTGGAACAGCAGGAGAGATCTAGTAATTTAAAATGTTCCAAGAAACAAATTAAGGGTGACAGATGCATATAATTTTAACGTTAAGAATAAAATGGAAGACTTGGGATTCAGCATGAGCACATGCTAGCAGAGATGTATATTGGCCTAATATACATATGCATGAAGAGATTATATCTTTTCTGTTCTGAGGTGTTGGAAGAGTAAAAATTAACTGAGAACATGAATGTATTTCAGTCATAATTTACAGTACGGCTTAACTTCCTGTGAAACAGGAGCAAAGAGAAATTGTTAAGAAGCATGAGGAAGACCTTCATGCCCTTCATCATAAATTAGAACTACAGGCTGAGAATTCACTCAATAAATTCAAGCAGACAGCCCAGGTAAGGTTCCGAGAACATTGTTCTATTTATTCTTTATTGAGATGTGAGATCACATAATTTAAAATTTACCTCTTCATATCTCACAGGAGAACACACCTACCTTTGTGTTGACAAAATAATCATATGAGAAGCATCTTTGAGCATGAAAACATGATCAGTTTTTTTTTTTTTTTTTTTTTTGGTTTTTCGAGACAGGGTTTTTCTGGAGCTTTGGAACCTGTCCTGGAACTCCCTTTGTAGACCAGGCTGGTCTCGAACTCACAGAGATCCGCCTGCCTCTGCCTCCCGAGTGCTGGGATTAAAGGCGTGCGCCACCACCGCCTGGCTCATTATCAGTTTTTTAACCCAAATCCAACACTCAGTAATTTTCAGTGCTTATAAAATCATATTTCTGTCTCTTGCCATGGACTGAAAGCCTCCTATACTATGAGTCTACTCTTTTTTTTTCAAATTCCATAATTTGTATTTATTTTCCAACTTTTGAATTAACCTCCTACTCAATCAATCTGTTCTTTATGTGTTGAAAGTGGCCCTGATTCTCTTAACCCACAGCTTTAAGCTCCTCAAGCCTTACCTCATTAATCGTCATAACCCTCCCCTGTACCTACATGCTGGCTAAAACACAGGGCATACAAAGAGTAGAGTCTATATCCTGTCTTCCTGATCCTTCTTTTCCTCTCAGATTGTAGACTGCATTCTTCATAAAGAAATGTATAGGATGAGTCATACATAGACTCAGATCACACTTACTCATTACTAATCCTTTCATATCTCATAGGATTTACTAAACCAGTCTCCTGGTCCAGTACCTACCAACAGGCATTTCATCCGTCTGGCCGAGATGGAGCAGACAGTAGCGGAACAAGATGACTCTCTGGCCTCACTTCTTACCAAACTAAAGAAAGTATCAAAAGATTTGGAAAGACAAAAGGAAATTACTGAGTTAAAAGTCAGAGAATTTGAAAGCATCAAATTACGGTAAATCTTAGAAATCTTTTAAAAATGAGCAAATGGCAGTAAGGCTGTGTTGAAGCCTGTGTGAGCATTGTCGTGAGACATTCGTGTGCGTCATTTTGTCCACAGGACTCTGCAGCTCATTGCTTTACAGGATGCGGTGGGTGGACATGAGACAATCACAAGTTGTAGTCAGTCTTACTCAGAAGCCAATTTATTTTCTTCCCTAGAGTCTTATTTTTAACACTTCCACTGTCCACTTCATCATCTGTAAATGAAAATGGCAGTGTTTCCTTGGGCTCCTTTAGAGTACTGAGATGAATGAAGTCCCTACAGTACTATGTATAAGCATAGCTTGACAATTAGAAGCTCACATATAAATTGCTTTTGTTTAAACACCTAACAGTATGTAATAAAACAGAGGCTCAATGAGTGTTTGTTAAATAAAGATATCAAAAACTATAATGTCAGAATGTTCACAACATCCTACATATTAAATATTGTAATTTAATTGGTGGTGCACACCTTTAATCCCAGCACTCAGGAGGCAGAAGCAGGCAGACCTCTGTGACTTCAAGGCCAGCCTGGTCTACAGAGTTAGTTCCAGGATAATAAGCTAGGGATACACAGAGAAACCTGTCTCGAAAAACCAAAAAATTTAAAAATTTAAAAAAAGATTGCAATAATTAGCCAACCATTTTTTTAGAAATAGACCTTTAAACCTATAATTGGTATAAGATTGTTCAGTTCCTAATCATAGAACCATCTCTCTGGGCCTGAACTCATATCTGATGAAAGTGAGAATGTTGACCCGCTTATGATTCTATTTCCTTTCTGATGGCCTGTTAGAACTTTGACTGTTTACTCTTGGACCCAAGACACAGTTATGCCCGTGTCACAGGAACCCCACAGAGCTGGTATCCAATGCAAACATACTGGGGTTTATTGATTACAAGTTAGCTAACTTGAGCCATAATCCAACACCCTGCCACAGGGGGTGAGGGAAAAATGGCGCCAAGCTCTCAGTGTAATGTGTTTTTAAAGGGAAAACAGGGTGGCACAAGCCTTGGTGTTTCGGGATTGGGTAAAAAGTATACAACTTTTGAATTCATTCTTTGGGGTATAGGGGAATTTCAACACAGTCAAAACCGGTTCAAAGATGTTTGAACCAAGCAGATGTTGTTTGGACACCCTGGTGGGTCACTTTGACCAGGGCAGGCACAGTTTCTTGGGAATGTTTATAACCTTGCTCGGCTGCACTCACCCCCATAGTTAGGTCCTGGCTAAAATGGAGTTCTTTCTCAAATGGAGTTTGTTCTGCTCTTTCAATACCTCCCAAAGTTATCACGTTTGTGAATATGTAAGTAGTTGCCACTTGAGATTTTTTTTTTTTTCTTAAAAATGGTATATTGTATTGCTTTTGTCTTAGGGTTTCTCATTCTATTGAATTAATTTTTTTTGTATTTAATCTAAACTATGTACTAGGTTATAAAATTACATTTTTTATAATCCTTTTTCATTTCTTTGTTGAGACAGAGTGACCTAGAAATGGATAAGCTGTCCTCAAGCTCCACCATAATCTTGTGCTTCATCTGCCTCAGTGCTGAAATCATAGACATAAACCACCGTGCCATACTGAAAATTTCTTAGGCTTTTACATCTAATTCCTAAATGCAAAAAATGATACACTTTCTGAAATAATTTGCATTTATAGTCTTTTACCATATAAAGTACTAGTAGTCATGGCTTTATACCTTTGTAAAGTTGTTTTGGTTTTTTCAATTAAAGTATTACTTGCAATACCCAGTCTGGTAAATACACATGGTTGTTTCTCTCAGGCTCCAGGAGAACCATGCAGGGGAGGTAAAGAAAGCACAGGCAGAAGTGGAGGACTTAAGGCGTGCTCTTGTCCAAGCACAGAAGGAGGCTCACAGTTTGAAGTCTGAACTCCAGGCTCAGAAAGAAGCAAACTCAAGAGCTCCCACAACCACAATGAGGAATCTAGTTGACAGGCTAAAGAGCCAATTAGCCTTGAAGGAGAAGCAACAAAAGGTAAGTAGCAGATGTCCTCTCAGGAGAAAGGCCTAGAGAAGACCTGGAGATGTGTAAAGGATGCTAGCATAGCTCTTACAACGACAGGGTGAACCTTATCTCATGCCTTCAAAGGACGGTACTCTCGCATGGCTCTGCAGTGGTAGTGCTATGTTAAAATGCAGATAAAGTCCAATTTATCTTTTTATGCCTGGTGATTTGCTGAATTACTTTCTCATTTTCCATTGGATTTTCATGTAGCTGGAACAATTTTGAACAATTTAGGGGTTGGGATGGTATAAAGGAAGAAGGATTTAAGAAGTTGGCCACAGTGACTTTGTGGGAGGAGTTGCTCAATAGATTTAATATGGAGTAGTAGCTTGGCTGTTTTGTTTTGTTTTTATTTATCTCATACTTGATAAGTGGGTTAGAAGATGCTACATTTTCCCCACCTTAGTTCATAAATTTTATGGGCAAATATTTTAAACAATGTCTTATAACATTACTCAGCCACCTAAATTCAGTAATTTCACATGAATGGATGCATAATGTGATGTTTTTCTAAGTGAAGAATTTATTGCTAATATATAAACTTGGAAATTTTCAAACAAAATATACTTTCTTTTATAATATGAATTGCTTGGCATAAAGATTGCTTCTGAAAATAATTGTCAGGGTTTTGAACTATTTTCTGAAGAACTGAAAAAATTACAAAGGAAATTCAGTTGAAAAAGTTCCGGAGTTTGTGAGTTATATTTAATCAAATTTATTTTGTTAATCTCTCATTTGTTTGTTGAGACAGGTCTCACTCTGTAACCAGGCTGGCCTAGAACTCCCTCGGTGTAAGCTGTCCTCAAGCTCACTGTTCTCTTCTGCCTCAGCACCTTGGTGCTGATGAGATCATAGGTGTGGGCCATATTTAAAATTACATAGGATTTTGTATTTAATAGAAAAGTAGTAGAAAGTAATACTGCCTATTTTGCATTTTATTTTGCTCATGTACGTTGTTAGTTTTCCAGTAAAAATGTTTGTATGTTGTAATTTTTAGGCACTTAGTCGAGCCCTGTTGGAACTCCGGGCCGAAATGACAGCCGCGGCTGAAGAGCGTGTCGTTGCCGTGACCTCTCAGAAGGAGGCAAGTCTCCGCGTGCAGCAGGTTGTGGATCGGCACACGAGAGAGCTGAAGGTGAGTATCAGCGCACCGATTATTGTGGCCAGATACGCGGTCAGTTCCGAGGATGTTTGTGAACTGTTGGCTAATTAGACAGATACACAGTTTTAAGCAGTATATCCTTGTGTTACTCAGGTATTGACTATCATCTTGAGGATTTTGAAAAAGATGGACTACTATGAGTTATGCTTACTAATAGAACCCATTGAAGAAACAGAACTCATTTAAGAGACATTTTATTTAGAAAATTTTAAAGCATTTTTAGTACATCTCAAGTATTACTGGGATTCAGGTTCTGCATGGACAAACACTCCACCACTGATCTAACTTCCAGCCCTCAGAATTCTTTTAAGGCTGTTTTGTTGGGATAATTTCAGGTCCACAACAAAACTGAGAAGACCAAGAGATCGGCAGATATATCAAACATACCTAGCTTCTTCCGTAACTGCCATTCCCCTACCAGTATGATGCCATTTTAGCTATAGAGATGTCAGATCTGAAGCCTTTCCTTCAAGTAAACTAATTTTTCTTTCTTTGAGAGAGGGTTTTCCTGTAGCTTTAGAGCCTGTCCTGGAACTAGCTCTAATAGAACAAACCAGGCTCACAGAGATCTGCCTGCTTCGCCTCTCAAGTTTTGGGGTTAAAGGCATGTGCCACCACCACCCAGCTAGTAAATTAATTTTTTAACAGCTTGCTTTATTATTTTCTTATCTAGCCAGTAAGCTTAGTGATTTAAACTTTTTCCCCTAATTACTCTTATATTCATAATAATTCTCAATTTGTTTTTTCCCCAAAAAGATTCTTTACAGAAAATTTCATATATATTGTGATAAAATTAAAAATCTAATTGCTTTCATTTTTTTAGTTTTATTTATTTCTGATTTTATTCATATATGACTTTTATTTTCATTAAATACTTTGGAAAGTAGATTTTCATTAATTTTTAAAAATAGCCTATTGTACTTTTCAATATAGTGATCATAAAAAAATCTGTTAACTAAATAAATGTATGAAAAGGAAGAGTCCTTTACTGTTTTAGTTTTCTATATTACTGTTTTAGTATTCTCCTATTTATATGAAAGACTGCTCCTGAGTTTTTCATCTTTTCATATCCATTTTTCAAAACTTTCTCCACAATATAATTTTCTTTTAAACACATTATAATAACATTAATTAATATTGCTAATAATACTATTTGACTTTAATCATTTATCCAATAAAACACATACTGGGTGGTGGTGACCCACATAGGCAGGTGGATCTCTGTCAGTTCAAGGTTAACCAGGTGTACAGAGAAAGTTCAGGACAGCCAGGGCTACACAGAGAAACTTTGTCTCAAGAAAACAAAAACAAAGAAAAAACAACCCACTTACACACTTAGTTGAATAAGCCATTCCAGAACAAATAATAGCATGTTTTGGCCACTGTCTTTATTCAGATCAGGTAAGAATTCCTGTGTTTACAGTCATAGCTGCTGTCTCAGGCTGACTCCCATGTCTTGTCCTTACAAAGTAGTTCACAAAGTGTTGAAGTCAGAGATTTAGGTTATGCAAATCGTATGTTTTAGAATCTGTAAAGAGCATTGTTGTGTATGTTGGAAAGTATTGTTTTTTATTATTTTATAATGGATTTATTTTATAATGAAACATTTTGCAATAAAGTTTTGTTTCAACTGTTGAAACTTTTTGTTTTGAATCGTTTCCTTTTGTTCTCTTAGTGAACTTGTTTCTTTTGGCAGAATGAGGGAAATATCTGCAGTTTCTAGTTTTCCCTTGTGTGATGTATTTTCAAGATCTATAGTGGACTTGTGTTTCTAATGCATATTAGTAGTATAACTTCAGGGTTTTTTGCTTTATCTTTAATACTTGAGGAAGATTTGTGAATAATGATTTTATCTCTTATTAGTCACAAATTGAAGATTTAAATGAAAATCTTTTAAAATTAAAAGAAGCTCTTAAAACAAGTAAAAACAAAGAAAATTCTCTAGCTGACGACTTAAATGATTTAAATAATGAACTGCAAAAAAAGCAAAAAGCTTATAATAAAATCCTTAGAGAGAAAGATGGAATTGATCAAGAAAATGACCAACTGAGAAGACAGATTAAAAGACTGTCCAGTGGGCTACAGGTAATACTGTATTTAATTCAGATATTGTATAAGGCATGATTCTTACTCATTTTAAAAACTTTTGTTGTTGTTTTGTTTTTGTTTTGTTTTTTGTTTGTTTGTTTGTTTTTGAGATAGGGTTTTTCTTTGTAGCCCTGACTGCCCTGGAACTCACTCTGTAGACAAGGCCGGCCTGAGACTTGGAGATCCACTGGCCTCTGCCTCCCAAGTTCTGGGTTTAAAGGTGTGTGCTACCACCATCCAGCTCTTTGATTAGTTCTTCGGGTGATCTCTGTTGTATTATTTGTCTGTAGCGGGCTAGCGGGCCTTGTACAGTGGCAGCTTTCATGTTATACTGATACTCAGAATCATGTAGAAAACATGATTAATGTTAGCCTCACAAAATTTCTATAATTAGAATGTTTAATGTGACCTTTGATGTTTGTCATGTAAAGTTATATCTTAATGTTTTCAGAGCAAACCTCTGCTAGATAATAAGCAAAGTTTAATTGATGAACTTCAAAAAAAAGTTAAAAAACTTGAAAGCCAGCTGGAAAGAAAGATGGATGATGTTGACATAAAACCAGTGAAGGAGAAGGTATGTGAAATGCACTCATTAATAGTTTACACTAAATGGAGCATTTATTGATGAACAGGATTTACTCTAATAGTCTGAGACACACTGTTTATGGTACTGAATAAAGCTGAGATGTCCAAGGCAGCTTTCTGACCTTTAGAAGAGTTGCACTGCCCTTGAGGACACACCTGTAGTGCACCTCCATGTCGTTTCCTGATACTGGAATACAGTCTGTGTCTCTCACATCCTGTAGCTTGTGAGTGTACCATGCTCCCCGTCTGCTCATCTCATTGCTCAGGATTCCCTTACCTGCTGCAGAATCGCTTACTTCATTCTCCCAGAGATGATTTATATTTCTGGAAGTCAGATTACTCTCTGAATACAATAAAAAACAAATATCAGGAAATGTTTTGTAATTTCAAAAGGATACTTATAAGCTTGCTTGAATAAATAAGGTTAGAAACTAATTTGGAGAAAGCATATTGAAGGGTATTGGTAGGCTGAAAGACCAGCTCTCAAGGCTACTCCCAGGGTTTGTAGAAAACCCCACAGCATAGTGAAACTGAACTTAAGGTTTCTCTATCTGAGGGGTATGGAAGAAATCCATACATGTGCTATTCTGGTCATGCTCTTTATTATTCTAATTTTGTTTTCTAATTTTCTTCTAAGTTCTAATTCTTTCTAGTTCTCCTTTGTTTCAATTTTCTGTTTCAATTCTTAGTTCCAGTTCTTTCTTGCTTTTTTGTTCACATAGCTTAAATATATTTTTTAGACATGACGTCCCATTTATAATAAACATTATGTTTTATAATAGTTCCCATATTAGTCTAAATGAAATTTAAAGTCAACATAAGCTTCTGTAATTTCAATAATGTTATAAATGTACTAAATGAAATTGGTAAAAGTATAAAAATAATTTATAAAAGAATGAGCATGATAATACATTATTCATATATCAACATGTATATTAGAAAAATAAGGTAGCCGTGTGTTTGTGCCTTATGGAGCATTATTGTGAGTTCAGAGCTCTAATAGACTCTAATGTATATTTTGTAAAAATGTGTTCCAATTACAGTTTAAATGATCTAAATTGTATTGCTGCTCGTAATTTGATTTCCAGTATGGTAAGCAATTGTTGCTAGTATTTTCAGCAAAATAATGCCTAAGCTTTATTTTAAAAGGCAATTAATTGGATTCTTACTAAATTCAAGGTATAAGGAAAACATTATAAAAAATTTTGGTGTTCATATGGTAAAATGGAATTAAATTCCTGGTCGATACAATTGTGAGAACTGTTTTAACTATGTAACTCCCGGGAGGACTTGTTCAGAACACGGGACTGTTGTGTATCACATGGCTTTCTTATGTACCTTTTATTGTAATACTAGCAACCATACCACTCCCATCACTGTTACCAGATAGCTTACTCCTATAAGACCCTACAGCCTGCCTTTTTCTATTTTTAATAGCATTTATCACCACTTAACTTAGTCAGTATATCTATAACTTTTTATTATGTATATTGCCACCATTCAAGTTTGTTCAACAAATAAAAATTGTAAGATTTGCAAACCTTGGCCTTTATTATCTGGTTTACACATCTTTTGCTCTTCATATCTAGAATACAGCAGGCCCATGGACAGCACTAAGTAAATACATATTGGATGGTAAAGTAATGTCCATTTAGACCAGAGTGCTACAGTATTAGGAAATTGCGATGCTATAACAAGATTAAAGTGATCATTCACATAGAATTACTTTTTAGAAGCTTCCTTAAGTAAACCATGTATGTGAATTTTTATTTGACTGCTTAAGGTTATTGGAATTAGTTTAGATCTTCCCTAAGACTTACCTGTCAAGTAATGCACAAAGCTTACTTAAATTGAAGGCCTTTTTTTCTAATAGTTTGCCATACTTAATGGTTCTAGAATTTATAAAACAGAATGAACTATTTATATATTAACTTGAAAGCATAGTTCAAAATGTGGACTGGTATTTAAAATGAGACTAAAAGTAAAACCAGCAGTTTTATAAACCATTCATTGCTGTTTACAGAGTGCTAGAGAAGAATTAATTAGGTGGGAAGAAGGTAAAAAATGGCAAACCAAAGTAGAGGGCATGCGCAGCAAACTGAAAGAGAAAGAAGGGGAAGTCCACAGTCTAACGAAGCAGCTGAGTACTTTGAAGGAGCTTTTTGCCAAGTGAGTTTAAATTTCATTATAAAACTAATACTGCGTAAATTTTTATCCTGAAATCATGTAGTTTATTTTATTTGATAAATGGCAAGTTTGCTAGTTTAGGCTATTTATGATTCACATTTTATTGTCTTTTAAAATGTGGCATAATGTATTTTAACTATGAATGAATTATCTATGATTGTCATATAATTCATTCCAACTACAGAATGGTACACTTACTGCATATGAAATCGATGATGACTGAACTGTGATTTAATAAACCAAACAGAAATTGTAAAAGCTCCATTCTTACTGTTCCTTACTAAACTCTACAGAGCTGATAAAGAGAAACTTACACTGCAGAAGAAACTGAAGACAACAGGCATGACTGTCGACCAGGTTTTAGGAGTGCGAGCCTTGGAGTCGGAGAAAGAGCTGGAAGAGTTAAAAAAGAGAAATGTGGACTTAGAGAATGACTTGCTACACATGAGGTAACCTATCGCGTGGAGTTAGAGAGCCTGTGCTGTCGAGGAGTTGCTGGCTCGTACACGTGGAAATAGAAATGTATTGCTTCCAGTACGCATAGGCAGCTCTTTACCATTCCTCTCTGGAGCTTCCCATGCTATTGTTGTGATCTTCCCAGTGTCTCTCAACATTGTTATTTGGATAGAACTGGACTTTAGTTAAATCCTTATATTCTATTCTTTGGCTGCTAAACACATGTACCTAAGCAGGCATGAGGCAGGCAGAAAAGAGAAGCAAGGGAATTTTGTCTCCAAATTTAAGAAGTTTGAACATCTGAATTTTATTTATTAAATTCATATATTAAAGAGAGAAAGGATATGACTTAGACAAAATCTTAGTAAAGATATAGAAATAAGAGTGAATTTTATTGTCTTCACATTATGTATTTATTTGTTAAGTGGGGAAACATCCCGGACAACAAGGTTTCACAGATTTGTCTGTGCCAGAGTAAAGTGGGTCTTGTAGCCAGCCAGTTAAGTTTGGACTTGACATGACAGCATGTACTGAAAACTGTAGAACTTTGTTGGGTCCTGAAGCTTTCTGAGAACGAAATACATGGTATGCAATTATTACGTAATGTTTTTAAGATAATGGGTGTTTTAGCTCTTCTACATAATCCCATGTAAACCAATGTACTTTAAATGTTCACGTGCTTCTATTGGGATACACTTAGCTGATGGATAAAGAAGTCTCTGTTGGATTAATTTTTTATTGATATTTATTGAGCTCTACATTTTTCTGCTCCCCTCCCTGCCTCTCCCTTTTCCCCTTCAATCCTCCGTCAAGGTCTCCATGCTCCCAATTTACTCAGGAGATCTTACCTTTTTCTACTTTCTACTTCCCATGTAGATTAGATCTATGTAAATCTCTCAGTGTCTGCATTGTTGTCTAAGTTCTCTGGGGATTGTGGTTTATAGGCTGGCTTTCTTTGCTTTATGTTTAGAAACCACCTAGGAGTGAGTACATGTGATAATTGTCTTTCTGTGTCTGTGTTACCTCACTCAAAATGATGTTTTCTGGCTTCATCCATTTTCCTGCAAAATTCAAGCTGCCGTTATTTTTTTCTGCTGTGTAGTACTCCATTGTGTAAATGTACCACATTTTCCTTATCCGTTCTTTGGTCAAGGGGCATTTTGGTTGTTTCCAGGTTCTGGCTATGACAAACAAAGCTGCCATGAACATAGTTGAGCACATGTCCTTGTGGCACGATTGAGCATCCTCTGGATATATACCTAAAAGTGGTATTACTGTGTCTTGAGGAAGGTTGTTTCCTAATTTTCTGAGAAATCGCCACACGGACATCCAAAGGGGCTATACCAGCTTGCATTCCCACCAGCAATGCAGAAGTGTTCCCTTTCCCCCACAACCTCTCCAGCATAAGTTGTCATTGTTGTTTTTGATCTTTGCCATTCTTACAGGTGTAAGATGGAATCTCAGAGTTGTTTTTATTTGCATTTCTCTGATGACTAAGGATGTTGAACATTTCCTTAAGTGTCTTTCAACCATTTTAGATTGTTGGATTTTTTTTTTTTTTTTTTTTTTTTTTTTGGATTTTTCGAGACAGGGTTTCTCCGTAGCTTTTGGTTCCTGTCCTGGAACTAGCTCTTGTAGACCAGGCTGGCCTCGAACTCACAGAGATCCGTCTGCCTCTGCCTCCCGAGTTCTGGGATTAAAGGCATGCGCCACCACCGCCTGGCTGGATTATTTTTAATATAAGTTATGATCCTAATTTATTTCTTGTGAACTTTGGAAATTTGAAAATTTTAAAGTTATAGTATTTATACACACACACACATATATATATTTCTTTTCTGTATCATAATATAATATATTTGAGAAAAAGTGAGTTTCCATAATTGTCTGATTGTTGTTCACAGGACCCACCAAGCTCTTCCACGAGATTCTGTTGTGGAAGACTTACATTTACAAAATAAATATCTTCAAGAAAAACTTCGTACTTTAGAAAAACAGCTATCAAAGGATGCATATCCTCAGTCTTTGGTAAGTATACATCTTCCTTCCCTGCCCACTCCACCTCACCAGTGTTAAATGAGGCATAAAAGGGCAATTACATTCATCATCTGAATAGAAACATTAGCTCCTCCTCATTAATGCTGACTCAACACATCCACTTTTACTAACTAATGCTGAATCATCTCTTTAACCCTCACTGATGGAACAGAGGTGAATCTTAAATCCTTGTGCTTTGTCTAAACTGATGGAACAGGGGTGAATCTTAAATCCTTGTGCTTTGTCTGAACTGATGGAACAGAGGTTAATCTTAAATCCTTATACTTTGTCTAAACCTTCATCACAAAGACTCCTGACGCTGCTGTGCATCATATTTGGTGAGTGATGGTTAGCAAATGTGCTGCATGCCCGTTTCCTCTCCAGTGTTGTCCAGCTGGGTTCCACCACTAGTATTAATGTTCACAAATACAAAAAAATACAAGCAAAACAAAATACAAAGATAAGAAAATGCCATATAACCATACTCAGAACCAAAACTGAGAAGAAATAAATGTCACTGATGAGTTACATCATTGGCTATCTACAAATATTTTGTGGTATTTCATAAATGTTGTTGATCCCACTGAATTAAGTATGGAAACAATACCAAACAGTAAATCAAGCAAAATTACGTCAGCTTCACAGATTTTTTTTTAACTTGAATTATGAAAATATATCAGTTCCTAAAGGTAAGAAAATTAATAAATTTGTGAAAATGAAAATCCAAAACATAAAACTGAGAACAGGAATAGGGCTGGTAAGAATAAGAAAATGAAAGGACATGTAGCCAGAAATGTCCGTCACATAACATTGGTCCAAGTGGACCTGCTGAGGAGGACCGCAATGCTGCCACCACGCGGATGCAGTGCACTAGTGTGCTGAGGATGCTTTATAGGCCAGATATGAAACCCATGTGTCAGTCCTAAAAAGTGCCTGCTCTGAGCACACTGTAGTCCTTTACTTCTTTCTTAGCTGAGCTTTCTCAGTAAAAGCCATATACAGAGTGACAATGTAACAAAGAATGTAGGATTTATAAAAGGAAAAACACCTATTAATAAACAATTTTTCAGAAATTTGGACAATCCATGTAATTGTTTTTAACTTTATTTTCAGAAAGTAAGAGGAAAAGTTGAAAATTTATTATATAGTAATTACATTCATGGGGTGATAAGAAATATATTAATATACCATCATGTAAAATCTGCAGATATACTCTTTTCTAGAAGTCATAAATTAAATTCATTAATAAATTTTGGTGAAGTCATTAATAAGTTGTTATAAAGCAGTCATTGGTACTGTTATCACTAATCAGACTAGCTGTCTACCAGAGGTAGACAGATCTCAGGAAGAGAAAATAGCTTAGAAGTAGAGTTAAAGATCTCCATGTTTGGTGGGGACGCCAAAGCTGTCAGCTTGTAGATGTAGGAGAGGAATAGTAGAGGAGCTTGCTTACACACTTGGGCCTGTGACAAGTGGGACCTGTTACTTAGTATGGCTTATGCCCATCATGATAGATAGATTGTATCTTCTTTCTTGCCATTGCCTTTATGTATATACATCCTGTAGCAAAAAAAAAAAAAAAAAAAAAAAAAAAATTGACCAAAACTGCCTTCCTGCCAATGTTCTGTTACACGTCTCATCAGAATTACAGATTAATAGTAATGGGTTAAGTTAGAGCTAATGGGCAAGCAGTGTTTTAATTAATACAGTTTCTGGCCGGCCAGGACAAACAAGCGTCCCCCCTGCAACACCTCTTAACTTGATTATTTCTGTAAGGCAAACAAGATCACATTCTGAGATGAGGAGGAACAGTTTCATCCCTCCCAATTTGATAACCTTTATTTTGAACTAACAAAACCAGTGTAGGATAGTTTAAACATTATGAGAAAATCTGTGAAATCACTGTATTTATAGATTTTTAAGCCATATCTGACTTTGCTTTCTGTTTTAATTTTTAAAAATTACCTTCTTTGGAGGCTTTTAATCTATCTTTCTTGGTTTTGGTTTTATGTGATGTTTTCCATTTTCCTCCCATATTCCTTTTTAAAAAATTCACCTTTGACAATGTTACAGAGTATGTCTTTGTGACTTTTATTAAGTGTTGACATATTCTAAACTTCATTTTCCAGACTTCAGAAATAGAGTCAGATGATCGTTGTCAGAAAGAACAAGAACTGCAGAAAGAGAACTTGAAGCTGTCATCTGAAAATATTGAGCTGAAATTCCAGCTTGAACAAGCAAATAAAGATTTGCCAAGACTAAAGGTAAATTTAATTTTATAAAAATACCTAACTTCACCACACACCTAAATTTACTTACATTTACTTTCTGAAATGCATATTCATAACGTATCTTTATCTTTGTGATGTTATGTTACATACATTTCCTCATTTAAGAGGCATTTATTGAGTCCCCACTTTATATTTTTAGGGGCTAGAGATTAAAAATGTAAAAAAGTGTTAATAAAATATCTTCCAATGAGGAAGATGCCAGTCAACAAGCAAACAGAGTAGTGTCATACTCAGCTGATGGGAAGTCTAGGAAAATAGGAAGCATGATTAGTAGAGAGCGGTTAGGGTAATGAGAGAACGTGCACAGAAGGGCTGCTGGAGAAGTGAGGAGTCATGCTGACACTAAGAGTTCCACACAGAGGGTTGTACTGATAATAATTCCAGACAACAGACTATAGAAGTGTCAAGTTCATGTGTTCCAAGGTAAGAAGATACTTTTTTATATTTCATTAGTAATTGCAATAATTGAAATGTAATTGTTTCTTTAGAAGTATTACTTCTAAAATTCTTTTTATCTTTGACTTTCTGTATCTTACTTATGGTGGTAGCTTTTTTTTGGTTGTTTCAATCTTATTTTCTAATCAAGAACATTATCATTCTATTTTTTCCACTGGTGGTGATGCAATTAAGTTTCATGCTTTTCATTCTGATTTCTACTCTGAAAAAATCAGTGTGATGACCTCAGTTCTTTTTCTGTGTAATTGTCTGTGTATGTGCATTGTGGGACAGCAACTCAGGGTTGGCCAATGGCCATATGCTTAGTAGTCTTTAATTTATGTAATGTGTTGTCTTAGTTGGGGTTTCTATTGCTGTTGTAAACTTCCTCAAAGCAACTGGGGAAGAAAGGGTTTATTTCATTTTAGTCCATCAGAGAAAACCAGGGTAGGAACCTGAAGCCAGGAGCTGAGTCCAAGGAGGAAAGCTGCTTACCTGCTTGTTCCTTGGGGCTTTCTCAGCCTGCTTTCTTGTAAAACTCAGGACTACCTGCCATGGTTGATACCACCCGTAGTGAGCTGGACCCTTCCACATCAGTCTTTAATTAGGAAAACACCGCAGACCTATAGCTTTATGAGGCCTTCTCTCAGTCGAGGACCCGTCCTCTCAGGTTACTCAGTCGAGGACCCGTCCTCTCAGGTTACTCTAGCTTGTGTCAAGCCAACAAAAACGAAATTTCTTTTGAGACACAGCTGTTGAGTTTGGTTGTATAGTTAAGACTTTCAACTCAGATTATGCTGTCTTTCTCTTTTTCAAGGCTGTTAAATCATCATGACAGATTACTGTATTTTCTTTTATGTTTTAGAATCAAGTAAGAGATTTGAAGGAAATGTGTGAATTTCTTAAGAAAGGAAAAATGGAAGTGGAACGGAAACTTGGTCAGGTCAGAGGGGTGAGTTTGTGTTCTTAGGAAGCTGGCGCCAAAGCATTAAGCTCCTTTTGATTTTGGGTGGTAGAGTGGTATAAACTGAAGCTCTCATGAAACAAAAGTTCATTCAGGTAATAATACTATGACATACATGGTGCATTCTGTGAAAACAATGAGTATTAATAGAAAGTACTTGGAACAAATATTGACAGTAAACATTTGTTTTAAAGTGAAAATATGTAATCATTTATGCACAATAAATATGCATATAATTTTATCTTTCTTAAGGAGTACAAAAATAAAAAAGAATATTTGACATTTTCTAAGTGTATATTAAAGTTTTATATAAATATTTGTTTTAGGATTTTTTCATTGTATATTATGAATGCTAACTAAAATTTTAGTAGTTTTATTAATTCTCTGAAAATTTGGTACAATTTATTTTGATAATACCTACTTCCAACTCCTCCCCCATACTTTTTCCCCAGTCCACCCCCCTTTCCTAACCCTAACCCTCCAACCTTGAATACTTTTTTTAAGTTAATAATGCATAGACTCCAATTTATGCTGTTCACATACTTCTGGGTGTATATGGTCATTCATAAAGCATGGTCGACCTACTCTGAGTCAGACCTGTAATGAGAAACTGACCCTGCTTTTCCAGAGCTCCTGGTTTAGGACCCTCTTCCCACAGCTGTTGTGAGTTCATCACTGCCACAGCCCTGTCCTGCCCAGCAAGGAGTTAAGCACCTTTGTGTACTCAGCTGTTGAAAATTAACTAAATAACTAGTGAATTGTCTTTGTTGATGTCCTCACTAGGTCATATATTAACAGAAACCAAATCTCTAAGCCACGGCTATTAGAGAAAATTGCCTTCATAATGCTACTCCTGAGCTGTTTAGACACATCGTTTCCCTTTTGTCGTTTACTCTGTGCAAAGAGACAGAGCAGTGGTCCTTAGCCTTCCTCATGCCCCGACCCTTTGATACAGTTCCTCCTGTTGTGGTGACCCCCAGCCATAAAATAATTTTCGTTGCCACTTGTAACTATAATTTTGCAACTGTTCTGAATCATGACATAAATATCTGTGTTTTCTGATGATCGTAGGTGACTCTGGTAAAAGTTCACCTCCAAAGGGTCATGGCCCATAGGTTGAGAACCACTGTACAGATAATGACAATTATTAATGATAAGTACAGTAATGTTGGTTATTTTTTTCTCTTTACTCCTTTGAGGTCTGCCACCCAGCTCCCAAACAAACACACAGAGTCTTAATATTACTTACAAATGCCCGGAATTACCTTAGCTTGTTCCTAGCAGCTTTTCTGAACTTAAATTATCCTGTCTACTTTTTGTCTCTTAGCGCTCATGTTTTTCTGTTTCTGTATATCTTCTTTCCTTCTGACTGTGTGGCAGGCTGGGTTGCTGGGTGGCTGACCCCTTTAATTCTCCTCTCCTCCTTTTCTGGATCCTCTCTCTTCACATTCTTCTCTTATTTTCTCTGACTACCAGCCCCGCTTGTTTCTCTCTCCTTCAGTGCTAGTGGCCATTCAGCTTTTTATTAGACCAATCAGGTGTTTTAGACAGGCAAAGTATCACAACTTCATAGAGTTAAATAAATGCAATATAAAAGAATAGAACACACCTGTGCGTTGTTAAGCAAATATTCTACAGCATAAAAGAATGTAACACATCTTTAATTAATATTCCATAACACAGTAATAGACCTCTTTTGGCTTAGTACACCATAGTCTCTAAGATATGAAATTTTAAAAGTTTGTTTATTCCCTTGTAGTCTGGTAGAAGTGGAAAGACAATTCCAGAGCTAGAAAAAACTATTGGGTTAATGAAGAAAGTAGTTGAAAAAGTCCAAAGAGAAAACGAACAATTGAAAAAAGCATCAGGAATAATGACTAGTGAAAAAATGACTAATCTTGAAGAAGAAAATGAAAAATTAAAGGTAAGTTTTATTTGATTTTATACGAATGTTTAACTGTTTTTATTTACATTTTTAGGGAAAATATTAAATCTACTCCCTGCACCAAATGTCCTTAGTGGATGTGGTTGCATTTGACAGTCAGAAATCTAAAGGCAGCTACAGCATGGCCCTGCTTCTTTGTTCTTACTGTTTCTGAACCCGTCGTTCTTTCTAGTGATAAATTATATGTGTCTAATTTAGATTTGATTTGTAAAGGGGGGATTCTGTGGGGTCTCTTGTATTTCCTTTAAATCTTAACATAATTTTAATGTACAGCCAAGGTTAGATATGAACTTTGGCTATAGATATGTCGTTGGGGGAAAGTCTTCAATTGTAGTCATATCAAGTAAGGTATCTAAAACTACCTACCATGAATTAAGTTTTATGAGTTAAATAATAATCTTTATTTTTTTATTTAAGCGAATTAAAATATAATTGTTTCATTTGCCCCTTTTCCTCACCTCCCCCATCACCTCCCTTTCTGCCCTACCTTACTTCCTCCCAAATTCTTTCTTATTTGTTACATATAATGTGAATAAATCCATAAACTTGCAAAGCCCATTTAATGTTGCTTGTATGATTCCATATAAATAATCATTTTATTGATTTTTTATATGTTGCTTTATTAATTACAGACTGAATTAGAAAAGCTTAAAGCTCACTTTGGACATCAGTTGAGTACACAATATGCATCCAAGAACAAAGGAACCGAGAAAATTGTTGCCGAAAATGAACGGCTTCGGAAAGAACTTAAGAAAGTAAGACGTTTATGACAGGTTACCTTTATTTCATTAAGTGACATATCTTGGTAAAATTAAAATCGATAGATCCTTGATGCCAGTGTCTGTTTACAATAGATCTTAAGAGTTATATTTTCATCAATTGGTTCATTTATATGCAAATTTAGAGCTAAGGTGGCATCATGAAGAAACTGCTCATTCTGGTTCTGTTCTTATTGGGAATCATTCCAAGATGGATAATGTCTCTCTGTTCCTCCGGCTCCTCGTATATGAAACTGGGAGTAGTAAATATACCTGTGTCTTAGCTAAGCCTGGGGTTGAATGCCTGTCGTCCCAGTATCCAGGCAGTGTAAGAAAGAAACCAGCCTGGGCTACATAGGGAGCCCAGTTTAAAAAAGAAACATACATACACACACTACTGATGTCACAGGGCTGTTGAACAGTTTAAATGAGTTAATATTTATGCATATGACTTAGAGCAATGAACAACTTATAGAGCAAAGAACAAAACCATTTTGTTATTAAGATTCCTTTCTAATTAAATGGTAAAATGTCCCTTACTCCTGACAAATAGGTATTATTTTTAACTTACATTATATAGTGAATGAATTGGGATCATAAATCTAAAGACTTTTAAAATAGTAACTGTATTGTGAAGTCAGAGCTGTGCTATATTGAATCTTAATCTTTACTACTGGGAATAATCTGTCACTTACATACTACGTGAGTTAATGGCCAGCAGTCCTTTAAGTATTACAGAGTCAAAACAAGCATCTTTTAATGTAGTAGCATTTTATTTGTTATTTTAATAAATAAAGCTTGCCAGAAGATCAGAGAGTAAAACAGCCCCACTGGTCAGCCTTACGGACCAAGCATTGGTAACACGCACCATTAATCCCAGTAGCCACACTAGTTGTCATAGAAACTAGGCAGTGCACGACTTTATTCCCAGCCCTAGAGAGGATTATAAAATGCGAGGAGACAGCTCACAGTCTCATTCTGAGATTCCTGGAAGCAGGATCGCCATTTCGGACTGAGGTAGAGGTAAGATCCAGTGGCTGGCTGCTTTGCTTTTTGGACCCTTGGAACCCCAATTTCTCTCTCTGAGTTTTTAATAATCGCACTTCATTTTAAGGTATAACAAGGTTAACTATCTCATTATTCTGAACATTTCCCTGAGAAACAAAGTTTCCACTAGATACCTTAGATAATAAATACTTGTAAATATGTTTCTCTGCCTTCATTTATTTTATCTTTTGTACTAATTATTATGAATAAACTGCTGTTGTAGAGGAAAACAAACATAGCTCCAGCTTGTCTTATATTTTCTAGCATATAGTGATAATTTTCTATGCCTGGTATCTGTGTGAACAGTATTATGTTTTTCCATGATACACCAACAAGCCTTTACTGACAGGAAATGGAAGCTTCTGAGAAACTGCGGATAGCTAAGCACAGCTTAGAGCTGGCCAACGACAAGCTGGCAGTTCAACTCGAAGAGACGGCCAAGAGATTACAGTTTGCAGAGCAGAGAGGGCCGCAGCTGGGAGGTGCTGACAGCAAGAGCTGGAAGTCAATTGTGGTTACCAGGTAGGATCAGTTTCACACTTGTCTGACGTTTAAAGAGTTAATAACTCTAGTGTCATTGACTTGAAAGATGACAGAATGCTGAATAATCCAATTATTTCCTGATGAACAGTTTGGTGTTTATCAATGTCTTTTCTTTCTGACTTAAAATGACAAACCTCAGTTTCTTCCTTACGTGGTTAGCTAGTTTTACTGGCAGGCTGCAGAGCAAAGCACAGCTGAAACTGAGCTAACTTTCTGGAGCTCGGTGTGCGTCATGAAGCTGTTGTCAGTCGTGGGCTAGGGCTGATGCTGCCCAGCTTCTCCTGGATAATGGGTTCCTGCAGCTGCAGCTGCAGCTGCAGCTTCAGCTTCTTGTTTTGTTCACGTATTTCTACCGCAGATATGTCCTAAACAGTTGGGCCATTTTCTCCCAATTCGTGGTGTTCTGGATCTGGGATGAGCTGATTGCTTTTAGTTGTATACTGGTCAGCTTTATCTCAGAGAGTCCAGTAGATGAATATAGCAGCATGTTAGTATTTATTGGCCTTCACTTTCTCCTTTCCTGTGAACACTATAAAGATATTGGGTTTATGCCTAGGACTTAACTGTTATGGCTGTGAAAGCCAACTTTATTTTACCATGTTTGACTAGTTCCTTGCACTTAAACATTCTCTGTGATGTCCTTGAAGGCCAATATGCCCTATCTGTTTGGAATGACTTGACAGAAAACATGACACCCATTGTCACCCCAACTAAAAAGTGAGGCAGCTTGTTCTGTAGTGGGCCTTATATTGCATGTGTTTCTGTCAGCCAGTTTTTAAGACAAAAAGAAAAGGCTAAGTCAGTATATTCATGAGCACTCAGAGAGATGGCTGAAGTCCTGCCCTAGACTACCTGGAGCAGTCAGCGTCCAGAGACTTCCCACATTCAGACTGGAATGCTGACACCAGGATGACAGCAAGTGGACTAGGGTGAAGGGAGAGCAGGCTCGTCGTCCTGAACCCCTGGGGCTTTGGGCCAGCAGTTGACTTCTAAGGGTCACCTATTTTCTTATGTTGTCACATAGGTTGAGTGACTTTGAGACTAATGTGTTCCACTAATATTCACTCAGCATATGCTGCTGCCACATTGTGTGCTTCAAGCTATTTCTAGAAAGCCCAGCTTACTTAGTTTCCTTAAAGAGCTTCCATCACTTAGGAAGACCTGCTTTTCACTGTGACATTGCATAAATTATAACTCTTCTGTGTGTCAAGATGTTTTTATGAGGTAACAAAAATGCTTACCTACTTTCATGTAAAACTCTTTAGTTTTAGCCGGGCGGTGGTGGCGCACACCTTTAATCCCAGCACTCGGGAGGCAGAGGCAGGCGGATCTCTGTGAGTTTGAGGCAACCCTGGTCTACAAGAGCTAGTTCCAGGACAGGCTCCAAAACCACAGAGAAACCCTGTCTTGAAAAACCAAAAAAAAAAAAAAAAAAAAAAAACCTCTTTAGTTTTAAGACAGTTGTGGGTTGATGGCCCTATTTAACCTTAATTGAAGATGACTTTTCTTGTTAAAGCATTTGTGAGTTTTTCTGAGAACTGCATATAGGCAGCATCTTCAGTAAACATAAGTCCAACTTGTTTTCAAAACAGTCATACTGTTTAAGGCTGATCTCAAACTCTATCTTGGCCTTCCACGTGCTGAGTGTTCTCAGCACCTATTGACAGCTAAGAGGGGCCAGGGTAGTGTATAGGCTATTTAGATGGGGTAATCTCATGATGAAGGACTTTATTCTTGGGTGGCTTTCATAGTCACTCACTGTTTTATTCTATAGAACAATTCTCATAAAAGAAAGCATTTGACTGGGGCTTGCTTACAGCTTCAGAGGTTTAGTTTATTATCATGATAGAACACAGGCAGGCTACGATGCTAGAGTAGTAACTAAGAATTGTGTACAGATCTGTAGGCAGCACACAGAGCAAGGAATGGGGCTGGCAAGGGCTTTTGATACCTCAAAGTCCACCTCCACTGACACACTTTCTCCAACTAGGCCACGCCTGCTAATCCTTCTAATCCTTTCACAGTGTTATATACTCTTTGGTAATAAGCATTCAAACATATGAGCCTATTTGTGGAGGTGGGGTCATTTTCATTCAGACCACCACAGTGGCTTTTGAACAGAGGAATGGATGAAGTGAAGGAATGAGCTTCGGGTATTTAACATTAACATTTGGTATATCTTTGGTCCAGTCAAGTAAGCACATCCTTGTAATCTGTTTGTAAGGTCTGTCCAGAATTATTTGAAAGAATTTATGTAATCATAACTGCCGTTCCTTATGCTGTCCTTGTCGGATACTTTCTCTAAATCATTACCACCCTTTGTTAATTTACCTAGAAGACATTACATATTTCTTTCCTCTGGAAAGGTTTGAATACAGTAAACATCATCTTCCTGTGAGTATATGCCTGTTAAGCTATTTGGATCAACAAAATTTTGAAGATTTCTTTTGAGCCTGGATTTTTTTAGTCCATTTGCCATTTTCTTACTGTTATAAATCTGCTTTGCTCCATCCATTCCACAGCATGCACTGTTTCTCTCACTCCTGCCTCGGAACAGCTTGTTTTTTCTGTGGTGCCCGTGGGCTCTTTCTACCTGAACAGGGGAGGGGAGGTACTGGAAGTGGGGGAACATTTTGCAGTCTGATGAGTTAGGTATTTTCTTATGCCTGAAATAGGATGTCAACCTAAAAGCTTCACAGTTGCCAAAGTCAGTCTCCACCTCAGATCTTAGGCTCTTTAAGATCACATTAATTTTCTATTTTAATTAGCATGTATGTTAATTAGGGTGCTTATTTATTAACATCACCTTTTACTCCTAAATATGTAGCCGAAGGTTTGACTAGAAGAAATAGTATTATGTAGTCTTGCATATTTTACCATGATTTAAGTTGACTTTTAAATTAGTGAGAGAAATTACATATTAATGTCCATAATAATTTTCCTTTATATTTTTAGAATGTATGAGACCAAGATGAAAGAGTTCGAAAGTGATATTGCCAAAAAGAATCAAAGTATAATTGACCTTAAACAGCTTGTACGAGAAGCAACAGAGAGAGAACAGAAAGCTAAGAAACACATGGAAGATCTTGAACAACAGGCATGTAATCATCTCTTAATGATAAAACAGTGTAATATATGTCAAGACAATCCCTGAACTGCCTGAAGGTGAAAACAATGAGCTCCTGAATAATGTTTGCGCTAGGAGGCTCCTCCAGCGGGTGGTACTTAACCCATCTACTTACGTCAGCTCAGACGAGATTACTTCATTCTCTTACTCCCCACTTCTTCATGATTAATCATGCAGGGGTAGTTTTCAAAGTGCACCCCAGATCTGGCTAGTGCTCCACGTGGAAGCTGTCATCTTAGGCCTGACTGACTGAGCAGTTTCCTGACTGGCTTCCACTTGCATCCTCTCCCCTTTACTGTACTACTGGTCTGTTCTCCACATGGTTGTCAAATAGTCCTATGGGGTGTGGAGCAAACTAGTAGTTTTATCCCCTTCACCATGAATGAAACTTCGTGACAGTTCTTTCCACAGCCTGCATATAGACAGAGATACAGTACATGGCCTGCATCTTCTACAACCCGGTTCCCAGCATTAACCCTCTTGAACCTTTTAACAACTGAAACTCATTTCGACTTCAGCTTTTTATACCTGCTTGCTGTCTAGAACACTCATCACTATTCCCTGTGTTCTTATAAGTGGCTCCAGAACTTCTGTGTTAAATGGAGGCCCTTCAGGGACTAGACCAGCACAGTCTGTCACCGTCTTCCCTAGATTCTTCTCCTGGACAGTGCTTTCTCCCCATCCTGCCGTGTCCCATCCCATCTCATATCATGATGACAGCATCACTGCTTTCCCTTCCTTAGTAAAAGTCAGACACCTCTGTATGAGATCCCAGCCATTCTATGTGCTGTCCTTGCTACCTGGGCCTCAGTAGTAAGCTGCTCAAGTCTTGATGACTTGGATGCATAGACTAGAACACAGCTCTGGGAATTCATGCTTCCAAAGACCCAAATCTTATACTTAATTAAAGTTTTTTTTTTAAAAAATCTTATTTCCATGCTGAACTTTTATCTTCTAACTTTTCATTATGCTCAAAGATTGAGATGCTCAAAACTGTTCCTGAAGGTGTGGAGACAGATGAAGGGCTTATGCGGGAACTCCAGCGCCTTAGGTACATACATTATTATGTTTATTTGACTACTTAAATATTAAATGTCTTTAACATCTTTTTTCTCTTTGCGTGTGCGTGTGTACACATGTACATTCTGGGTGGGGGTGTGGCATGTGTATGCCACCTGTGAAAGAAGGACAGCTGATAAGAGTCGCTTCTTCCTTCCAAGAATTGAAGTCAGGGGCTGGAGAGGTGGCTCAGAGGTTAAGAGCACTGGTTGATCTTCCGGAGGTCCTGAGTTCAATTCCCAGCAACCACATGGTGGCTCACAACCATCTGTAATGAGATCTGGTGACCTCTTCTGGCCTGCAGGCATACAAGGAGGCTGAACAGCTGAACACTGTGTACACAATAAATAAATAAATCTTAAAAAAAAAAAAAAAAAGAATTGAAATCAGGCCATCAGCTCCACACCATGCACCCTTATCCACCTCTTTATTTTTAGAAAATTATTTTATACAGCCAGATTTGCTATACCTAAAGATTATGGTTTGTCAAAGTTGATTATTATTTCATCCTTCTAATATATTCACTCTGGTCTGAACAAAGAAAACGGGAGAAACCCAATACTAATATTTCCAGATTGTAACTTAAATTTTTCTAGCAGCATAGAATTAAACTTTAGCATTGTTTCTCTTAATGAAAGAGAAACAAGTAATTCTATGCTTCTAGGACTTTCTGCAGTTGCCTCTCATTGTAAGAAAAGAATTTCTGAAAATAACATCAGGACTCAGACGAGGAAAAACTTGGATTTGTGTTGTTTGGGAATGAAGCAGTGAAGCCCGGAGAGGACAATTTTCCTTGATGGCCCCTACTGCCATCTCTTCGGGACATCCTCCCAGCATGCACCAGCAGAGGCAGCTGTGATCTTGGTGAAATGCTGCCTGTGTAGTTTACAGAGAGACACTGTTTATTTTTCTAACATGCTATTGTTGTACTCTAGATTAGCCAATAGTCAGCTGGATAAAGAAAAGGCTGAATTGATCCATCAGATAGAAGTTAACAAGGACCAAACTGGAGCTGGAAGCAGCACACCTGGTAATGTATTTTGTAAAACTTGTTGGCTATCCCAAGTTTTTGATTTAGGGCTTTCCTTTTGTGTGTTTCTATAGTACCAAATCCCTGATAAGAGTATTTAGAACTGTTCTCTCTCAGGCTGTGACACTTCGAATTGCTTATACTAAATGACCTAAGTTTTCCATCTATGGGTTACAAACTTAATCCTAGTATATTTCCAAGCAATTGATGCTGTCTTTTGCTTCCATCTTCCTTTTTAAAAGAAAAAAAAAAACAGATTTATTATGTATACAGTGTTTTGCCTGCATCTATTATTTCTGCAGGCCAGAAGAGGGCACCAGATCTCATTAAATGTTTGTGTGCACCATGTGGTTACTGGGAAATGAACTCCTGACCTCTGGAAGAGCAGCCAGAGCTCTTAACCTCTGAGCCTTCTCTCCAGTCCGTGTTTCCACTTTCAAAGTATAGGTCCTTGAACATTTTCTTCTGAATGTTACTAATTGCCTTAATTTTAAAACTACAGCACTATTTTTTCTATTACAAATAGAAATGTTCCTTTTATTCCTTTCAATCCCTGTTCTGGAATTAGCATTCATTCCCCTATATTACACAGTTATACACAAAACAAATGTGTGCACATACAGAATACAGTTGATCATTACTTGATCTATATTTGCAAATGTAACTGTTTATCACAGTATGTGATAAATGATTAATAACCTATCCTCAAGATCACAACAATTAGAAGTATCACAGGAAGGTGAAACACTAATTCTATGAAAGTTCAGAACTCCTTGCCATGCCAGGGTCTTAACCACTGGGCTACTGTGCTTCGCTAACTAAAAACACCATTCATCTATCTGGAGTAGGTATGTGACTGCTAGGGGACCGCTTCGTGTGCTCTCGACACACACAACAAAGACCTGTCAATTCTGTTGGCATTGGGCAAGTTCTCTAATTTGTCTAAGCCCAAACCCTTACATTGCTTATGTCTTAAGAGAAGGGAGGAAAGGTACCGGTCACATTTCAGAGAGTACCTGCTTCCAAATGAACCTGTTTGGATATTCCTGAGTCCGCATTTAAAGATGAGGACATTTACAAGACCTCTGGAAGATGTTCTATATATTTTCTTGCTTCACTGTTTGACCACCAGTCTGTACATAATATATAGGAGCTGACTGTGGATGAACTAACAGACATGTGCATATGTGCATATGCGTGTTTACTGGGGCTGTCCACATGGGAGCTAGGTAGAGGATCAGCCCATGTGTCCGTCAACAGATACACTGACAAAATGTGCTGCACATATATGGGAGTTTTATTAATCCATACAAATATTTTTTAAGAAAATGGTACTACAGATTACCTTGTTCAGTAAAATGGGCCACCAGTCTCAGAAGACAAATATTACATCTTTTCTTTATATGTAGGATCCATGTGACATGAAAACCGAAGGGGGATTTTGCCTTACAAGAGAAAATGTTTTTTTGTTTTTAATGATTTGAAACCTTGTTTATGTTTGCCCTTTGTCTCTGAGTTATAGGAACCACGTCAAGCAATGCAAAATACTCCGTTCTTTGTCATGAAAACTTGTTTTCATTATTTCCTCAAACTTTAAAACAAAACCCTTCACCTTCCATGATTATATGTATAGAGCCACATGACACTGTGTGTCTTAACCTTTGTGCTGCGTGTCAGCAGCTGATTTCTTACCAAGCTGTCAGGATTGCGCTCCTTCATCTGGGCCACACACATTGTCTTGGACATTTTGCACATAGTGTAAAAAAAAAAAAAAAACCAACATAGAAATAGCCAAAGCTATTTGGGGTAGCGGGAGAGCATAAATGGCTGGCTTACCATTTTAGTCCTTTGCTTGTATATTTTGTACCTAACAAATTTTACTGGTTGTAGGATTTTTCTCTCAAAAATAGGAATTTCTCTTTTAAAAAAAAATAGAAATATCTCTCATATAGAGGAATAACCCACTTTTCCAATACCTAGCAGCTCCCCCTCTGCTTGCTGTGGATGACATTACCTACTAGTGATAACGTAGAAGTATACCTGAGAAGGGCGCCTGCCATATAGGATCCCAGACTGTAGGCTTCATAAACTTCCTGTTTATTCTGAAACAAATCCTCTGTCTTTAACTCATTCACAGTAAACAAAAATGTGGGTCTAATTTTCCTATTTTGGCAGATTCTGATCAACTAAAGGAAAAGATAAGTGATCTGGAGACACAGCTCAGAAAGTCAGACCTAGACAAGCAACATTTGATGGTAATTCTTATTTATATCTAACATCAGTATGGCCAGGGTTCTGTGAAAACAGCTTTGGGAAACAATTTTTATGATCACCGTCTTTAAGTCTGTGCCTAAAAATTCACGACTTATTTCACACTTACCTTAGTGTAAAATAAGGATATAATTTGACTCATGACAACTTTTTATTAGACAACAGCTAGCAACAACAAAAAATCAGACAAATAGAAAGGAATAGAGAATAAATTTATTTTGAAGCCATAACAAATTACCTCTTAACAGTTTTTTAGAATTTTTTCTTAATTTGTGGGTTGAAAACAGTATTTCTAAGTACCTTTTGAAATTATGCTCAGAGATCTTTTCCTTACAACCTTTCTGTGCTCTGCCTTAAGACCCAGAAGCACAGGAGCCTGGAAGTGAGCCCTGGCTCATCACTGGGCAGTGTAAACCGCGACTGGTGCACATGTGCCCTTCACATTCATTACTTGACTTTTACAAATCCCAGGAGTTCCATGATCATAAATATTATTTATAAAAGTTAAAAAACCAGAAAGTTAAAGAAAATACTGAAAACTCTTAAGACATTAGCTTCCATGTAATAAAGAGCAGAGCCCTTTGTTTGCCTGAGAAGATCTGATGCAGTTCAGAGAAAGACTCTTGTTAGCAAAGTTCAATTGCACTATACTTTTCTTTATATTTTACTGTTTATATTCTTTGAGTTTTTATGTTTGTAATCAAATCTTCTAAATTTCAAATGAAAAACATATGTTGCTCTATGTGACTTACAGGAGGAAATTAAAAAGCTGAAAAAAGAACTGGAAAATTTTGATCCTTCGTTCTTTGAAGAAATTGAAGACCTGAAGTACAACTATAAGGAAGAAGTGAAGAAGAATATTTTATTAGAAGAGAAGTTAAAAAAGCTTTCTGAGCAGTCTGGATTTGAATTACCTAGTCCCGGTGCTGCTTCTGAACAGACGGAAGATAGAGAAAGTCCTAATAATTTCCCTATTTATTAAAGACCACATTTAACTGTAGATTTAAAATTATTTTATAAGTTAAAAAATTTCAGCTGGCAATCAAGCAGTCTCTGAACTACAGAATTCACCTATCAAAATACTATATTTTTGCTTAAAGTCATATTTAGTTTTAACTTGGCAGAAAAGTATATTTTTGAAGATGTGAATTATTTATTGCTATCCAGTGTACAATAAGCTATGATATTCCTATTTTTATAATGTCTTAAATTTTCTAAAAGCATAAAAATAAGCTTTTAACAATTTTATCATTTAAAACTGAAGTTTCAGATGTAATTATTTTGTAGTTTTGTGTTAAGATATTCAAATCCTTTGATTTCGATAAACACAGATACATAAATGTTTATAAGTTATAACAGTTTGCTAAATAGCTAGCAAAATTAAATAGAACCTTGAGTTATTTTATCTTATGTAAACATAGCAGACTCTTCAATATTAGAAAACTGCAATAATCCCAACTATATTTACATTTTATACATCAAATATATCTTTGAGCCTATCAAATTTCTGTTTATCTATTTTTGAAAACTGACTAAACAAACACTCTTCATCAAAAGCATAGCCATATTTGTTTAGGTTCATGTTAATAACAACTGGTTTAGAGTTCATGTAAGTATCTGGAAGAGGCCAGCATAGACCAAGGTGGTGGCGATGGACCTGTAAGGAAGAAAAAGTGGCATTAGCTTTAGTCTGTAAATAGAAACTTACTTTGGGTGCCTGCTTCAGGTACAATGTAAGGGTCTGCCTTATATTACTCTTATTTTAATTAAATGTCATAGCTGTTCTTTTGACATAGTGCTGTCTATCTTCCCCATTAGAATATGAATTTTCCTGAAGGCAGAGACATTGTTTTTTGAATTCTGCTAGTACCTGAAAATGCCAGGAACATAATTAAGGGTTCCTCCAAAATTTAATGGATATAATAAGTCTGTTGGTGAATATAGAAAGAAAAGAAAAATGTGAGGCAGAATCTAGCGTTCCCAAAGGGAGTAAGCGGTAGTTGGTGAGGCCATTGTTGTGTAGCTGCTTTCTCCACATGAAAACGTCCCCTCTGGAGGGAGGCTCTTTAAGATGCTCCGCTCCGTGAGTTTGCAGTAGCACTACCAAGGACAGCCAGCTACCCAGAATGTGCAGGGGGTTCCCAGGACGCTGCTTTGTGAGTTTGATCGTGATTGATCCTTATGGATCCTACTGCTTCTGGGCCCTCCGTACTCCTTGTATGCAGCTCCTTCCCAGATTCCTGTAACCCCAACAAAGTCAGGGTCTCACTAAGGTCCACTAAGGAATCCTTTCTTTGGTCTGTCCACAGCACGTTATCTGTGGCAAGTGAGTATTCATCTCCCCGGGACTACAACACAGTCACACGACATACAGACAATTATGTTTTCATAGATGGTAATGAAAAGCACTTAGGGGGAGTTAAGAAGGGGCCATTCCATGGAAAGGCTCAACATACCTAGCAGCATTATGCAGAAGAAATAATGTTCATTTGTGAAGAATGAGCACAAGGGGGTGGAAATGAACGAAGAATGCTTTAGCGGGGGCAATGTAGTAGTAACTCAAGCAGGACTCTTGGCCTAAATCACAATGAGCGCCTAGTTGAGTGTGAAGAACAAAGATTCAGTAGATTAGACTTCTCAAGAACTGAACAACTAGATGCATGAAGTAATGGGAGGAAGGCTTAAAAATAATGAGTCCAGGTTTCTAATTTCAGTGAATATGTGGAGCCGGGAGTCCTAAGAACAGATTCAGTTTTGAACATTATGAATTTCATATACCAGAGAGAAACAGACAAGTCCAGGGAAAAGGGCACAAAGCATAAGGCAGTTCATCCTGTGTAAGCTACTACCTGGCACGTTTTTACTGAACTCCCTACTAAGTTAGTACAGGAAGTGCTGAGAGAAAGTAGGCTCCGAATGTCCCAGAGAACACAGTGGGCCACAGGAGCCCCCCAGGAGGGGAATGCATTATCCTTGTAACTCCGAAGCACATCCCGGATAGCCAGTGCCCGGCCTAACACCACCACTTTATACAGTGCTGTGTGGCCCTTCCCATCAACTCAGTTCTGTTTTAGCCCATAAGAATTATCGGGAATTATACTAACGGCATGCCAGAATGAATAAAGTCTATAGAGTCTGAGTGTGATGTCTTTGTCATTACCTTAATTAAACAGCCATCACCGCAGTGCCACACAATCCCTTCGATTTTACCCTCACTGCAGTCTTCAAACCAGGACAGCAAGTCGTTGTGTTTCAGGGTCGGCAGGTTTTCTACTTGGAAGGCTCCATGTGGTATGAGAAAGTGCAGTGGATATTTCTTGCTTCCTAGCCCTAAATGGTAAAATTTCCCATTAGCCATTCTCAGTCACATTCTTTTCAGAAAGAGAAAAGGTACCTCCCCAAATGTATAAATGTCCAAACATTTAGGAGCTATGTTAACAAAAAGGTTATTTGATTTGATTTTCTGTAGAGAATACTCCAAAGTGCATTGCATCCTGTTCTCACTCGAGTGTGACACAGTTTCCAAAAACTCTGTCTTACTTTCGTGTACTCTCTACACTGGGAGTTGGCACTGACCTGCAGACTAGGTCCAGACAGACACCTATTGAAGTAATGAATGTAGCCTTAACCATTCATGTAAGCACTGCTGATAGCCCATTTCAAAGATACAGTTAACAAAGCTTAAAACACTGGCTATCAAACATTTTTAGAGAAAAACATTTGCTAGCATGTGCTATATCATTAGTTACATTCTGCTGTTAGTGTTTACCTAACATCATCTTGGATCCTGTATGTAAGCTTAATACCCATCTATCACCCTACTTAAATTTGGGTGTACATGTTGGGGAATATTATTTTCAGATGTGTGACTTTTGTTTACACTGCATTTGCTTAACTCTAAAACTGTGTCACTGCCTGTCAAAAACACCTGATGGTCTAATAAAGAGATGAATGGCCAGTAGCGAGGCAGGAGCAATGATAGGTGGGGCCAGCGGTCAGAGAGTATAAACAGAAGAAAAACTCTGGGGAGAAGGAGGAGCACCAAGGGAACAAGGAGAAAAGGCCATTGGAGCCAGCAGCCATGGAGAAAGAAGTAAAGAAAGATATACAGAGATAAAGACAAAAGCCTAGAGGCAAAAGGTAGTCAGGATAATTTAAGAAATGCACAAGAAACAAGCCAAGCTAAGGCAGAGCATAAGTAAGAATAAGTCTCCGTGTGATTTATTTGGGAACTGGGTGGCAGGCCCCCTGCCCAAAGCCAAAAGGTCAAACACCCACAACACCTCCCTACACCTTCAGTCAGCTTTTGATCTCTGGAATTATTATAGCTTTAGAGTCTTCTATTTTATGATTCTCCTTTCAATTCTGTACTCAGCATGCAACTGACTTACCCAATTCATTATGGTTCATTCATTCTTTAAACAGTATCTGTTGCCAATTCTTACTCTTCCCTGTGTTTACTAATGCTAAAGTGATGATCTAATGGAACAGCGCATTTCACTCAACTAACTCCCCCAAACTTATAAAGCAACGAAAAGCTGCATCTCAGTAATTACTTTTCATGCACAGTTGTTAGTGCTGTCATGGGGAAGGATAATTGGATAAAGGCAACCTGACACATTAATAAATCACAATGATTAGCCATACATACATTTTTTTCTTGAATATAAGATTTGGATGATGATAAGATTTCTCTTTAATATAAGAAGAGGATGTGTTCCTAGGAACTGGATGCGAATGCATTCACTGCTGCTTCAGTATATTTCTCGGGTTGACCACAGGAAGTTCTCTTTGGAAAACATCTTCACTCACCATATGGGTTTCCATTGATATTCGTTCCTATCAGTTCCAGGGTTTGCTCTAAAAGTTCTGACAGGGGCACGGCACTGATTTCCAAAAGTCCAGGCTCATCAGGATTGTGCCGTAGGACCAGGGCAATTCCAAACTCATAATTCACCACAGAAGAATGCCAGCAATACTGCTTGCTGTTCTTTTCCACTGGGACCCAGCCTGTTATTTAAAGAGACGTTAGTGCTATCACGTCGATTCAATTAAAAGACACAGGTATTTGTTTGTTTGGTTACTGGTTATAAATATTCCTTATTTTCTAGATTCCCTATCGCACAGACACTTAAAATCAGTGGGAACGTTAACACTTTTACTGTTTTCTTTGTAATCATAAGGGTTCATTTGCTTATTCTGTTGGGGTATTACCATGAACTAAACACATTCTTCAGAAAAAATCATCTTGGTTCAGGAGCAACTGAGCACTACACTCAGCATTAAAACTCTCTTCTTCTTTTAAGTTTTATTTTAGTATCTTTTCTAACTGCCTACCCTCCCTCCTGCCTGATATTGTCATTTTTTTTTTCACTTAATAAAGCAATTTCTCTGTATCATCCTACAGTGTGAGTGGTGCTCCACATATCATTCTGATCTGGCTGAGCCATTATCAATTCCCTATTTGCCGTTGCTGTTTTTACTTTTATTGCTAGGCCAAGCTCCCTCAATGTGGAAAACTTTGCTGCATATGAAAGAAACAAGCCACTCTGACCAAACGTCTTACAAAATATTCTCAACCTTGAGAAAGATTCAAACTCAAAAGATCATTCCTTGCTATGTCTTTATAAACTGTTAAGACTTTTCAATAAACTCGATTCAGAAACTTTGCACTATAAAAAAAAATGAAAAGCTAGCTTAGACAATTTTCTGATTAGACCCTTTTTGCCTGTTTCTTATACTAAACACAAAATGATTCTGGGATACCGGGAATGTGTCCGTGCTCATCAGGTACTGGCTTCCCATTCTGCCGCTCTACTTCCTTTGCTGGTACCCAGCACTCTGGGACAGGCCTGAAGTCTTCCTCTGTGTTCCACAGATGCGCTGCAGAGAGTCAGTTAAGGCATCAGACAGAGGACAGGCGCAAAGTGGAAGCAGGAAACACTACTTCGCTGGCCGATGTGAAAGGGACTCTATTATCACTGCCACGTGACTACATTCCAAATTAGGGTACATTTTAAGCTTTCAGTACACTAACACTTATGCACATTACAGTCTGAGGTAGCCGACAATCTGCAAGGATTTATGAGTGTTTAATGTTTTTATTTTGGGGGTGTTTCGAGATAAGGTTTCTCTGTGTGATAGCCTTGGCTATCCTAGAATTCACTCTGTAGACCAGGTTGGCCTCGAACTCTTTGAGATCCACCTGCCTCTACCTCCTGAGTGAGACTTAAGAGTTTTAATATGTACTCCCTATGGTGTACTTTATATATGTGTATATATGTTACATATATATATATGTGTATAAAATAATCATCAACGCAATAATATTATCCTTTAATATCTAATTATTTTCTCATGCTAACCAAATAAAAATATATCTTATTACAATACTGTATGTTTAAACAGTATAGGCTGATACTAAAAAGAAGTTACAGAAAGGTTGGGAAAATAGTATTCAGTATTTGTGTGTGTACACACCTGTGTATGCATGCATGTGTATGTCTGGGCACTGTGCTACTGATTTAGCCCTAAAAATGAATATTTATATATGTGTCTGTGTGTAAATATATATATATATAATTATTTTCCCCAAGATATATATATACATAGAAGAATCATAGCAATAATTTCACAAATTTCAACTCTTTAAATCTGAAAAGTTTGAAGAAAAACCCACTAACCTTTTGAGTTTTCTTTTGAATGTAGAAATTTTTTAAATCTTTTCTCGGCTTGCTTGTTAGGTTTTCTATCTAGTCGAGCCCAGAGGTATGGCTGACCTAAAAACATAGGGAAAGTCAAGAGGAAACAAAATTCATCTTGCAAGACATTTCAGAGAAGAAAAAAAAATCAATAAACAGTAGTCTTCTCTGTAAGAAAACACCTAAGAGAACAAGGAAACGCACGATGCTCAGCACTGAGTCCTCATCCCAGCATGTGAGGATGTACTTTGTTAATGTGAGAAAGATGCATGGTCTTATTATCCGAATGTTCCATGGTCCCTTCCTAAATTTTCCACATGAGAGCAGAACCAGGTGGCTGTGTTCCCTCCTCCCCTGAACATGACACTGCCATGTGGGGTTAATTCTGGCAGACATGGAATAAAGCTGACCTATCTGGCCACTAGACACACTGAGGGTGAGTGAGGGTGAGGGTTGCTTACTCCTGAGTGTGAGCAGTCTCAGGGCACTGAGTTAGCTTACTCTTGCTACTGCTTCCTTAGCGGGAAGATGCCTACTTGACAAGTCACAGAAGGAAACTCTCCAACTAAGAATCCACCCTGAGTTCCTGACACATATCAGTAGCTCCTAACCTGAGAAAACGTGTCCTGCTGTGGCTATAAAGCATGACAAAAATACAGATTTTTCTCTGGTATCCCCATACCTGTTGCTCTGTAACAAACTTACTTCTGAAATCCTTATTTTATTATGTGTTTATCTGCTTGTCATCTTTGGTCCTGTGAGCATCCTTGAGCAGTAAAATCTCTAGCTCTCTAATTGTTCCCATCCTGCACATCACACATGATACACACTGAAGTTTTTTTAATATAAGAGCCTGATAAATCTTACTCAAATATATAAATCAGAGGCATTGGGGAATATTATTTTCAGGAGCAAGGATAGACGGGGTTAGATGACACAAAGTATAAATAGCAGAAGACCCAAGAATGAAGGAGGAGGAGGAGCAAGTGAACAAGGGGAAGAGGACATCAGGGGCCAGCCACCCAGCCTCCCAGTTATATAGCAAGCTCCAGAGAAAGACGTGAAAAAAAGGTATACAGAAATAGAAAAAGATAAAAGCCCAGAGGCAAAAGGTACTTGAGATAATCTAAGTTAAGAAAAGTTGGCCAGAAAAAAGCCAAGCTAAGGCCAGGCATTCATAAGTTAGACTAAACCTCTATGTGTGATTTATTTGGGAGCTAGGTGGAGAGCCTCCCAGAAAAGTCAAAAGAGTAAAACATCTCCCACAACACAGAGGTTATAAAATGGTTAAATACACAATAATACTATTAGTAGCTATTCATATACATAATATAAAGAACTAGATTAAAAATATATTGTTTCTGGTTGAGTGGACTTTTTGTCCTTTTTCCTGGTAAATATATAAAATGCTTTCCACTAACATCCATTAGGATAGCTATCACCAAAAATAATAAATATTCCTAGTAGGGAAATGGAAAAATTGGAATATCTGGAAACTAGAACTTTGTGTAACCATTATGGAAAATGTATGATGGGTATTCAAATTTTCTAAATTAGAATTAACATATGATCCAGTAATCCCACATTTATATAGGTTCATAACCCCCCCCCAAAAAAAAAAACTGGAAGCAGTACTTTAGGAGAGATAATGCCTTATTAATTACATTATCAATAGTGGCATGAAGGTAGGAGCGACTCAAATGCCTATCAGTGGCTAAACAGATAAACGAAATGTCCTATGTACATATTAAACAATTTTAAAAATGTGTGCAATCTGACACAATCCAATTGGGTAAAATACTGAACTGAAAGAATAAACCAGGCACAAAGAGACAATTATATGAGTTACCACTAGAAAGCAGAAGAAACTAAGAGGCTGTTGTATGAAGCCGCTTGTTTGTTCCCCACTGCTCAGCCCAGAAATAATCACACAGAAACCATATTATTTGCAATACTGTTAGGCCAAGAGCTTGAGCGTACTTCTGGCTAACTCATATCTTAAATTAACCCATCTCTACTAATCTATGTATTGCCACGAGGCTGTGGCTTACCCGGTGAAGTTCAGGCGTCTGTCTCTGACAGAATTTATACAATGAAAAAGATAATACGTTTAGTAAACATGGTAGTTGTATTTTACCTTTGTGGTTAGTAACATAGCAACACGTCCCATCCACCTTTTCTGTGGCAATGGCATTGTACACATCTGCCTCTAATGCCTTTTCACTTAGAGTTTCAGTTGCCAAAACTTTAAATGGCTTAAAAGAAGAAAGAGAAAAAAAACTGGCATAAGATATACAGCCTCTGACTTCACACACAGGCTCATATGAACTGTGCCTAATTCCCTTAGTTCCAAACAACTGTCTCCTAGGTCTAACTCTGCAGCCCAGACTGGCCTTGAACTCACGACCCTTTGGCTTTAGCCTCTAGTCTGGAGGTTCCCCTCCTGCCCCACCACGACAGCTCTCCTTCTCTGTAGTGTGATCACATTCAAATTGGTTGTCCATGCGGACTGTGATCTACAGGCTTGTCCTCCACAGTGGAACCAGGAGCTGTGTCCTATGGCTATTCACTGGCCACAAGCATTGTACCTGACACTGGAAATACAGAGAAGTACCCACCTTTAGTGAAACTCAGACGTTAGAGGGCTATGACGGAAATAAAACGTGTCACATTATTACACGGATGAATACTAAAGAGGAAAACACAAGGGAAAGACACAAGGAAGTCCTCTAAGGAGGCAACAACTGAGCAGATCTGAGGAATCTCATGCGGAGGAAAGGCCCACAGTCAGGGCATCCTGTGTCTGAAGATTGCAAGTCAGCCACTGCGTTTGGAACGAAGTGCAGGTGAAACATGCTTACTTCATTCCAGAGTGTGCCTGGTGGGTCAAGACATGGGATTCGCCAATCACAGTTCTCCAAGACTCAGTCTACTCTTCAATGAGATCTTTACAAAACTGACTTTTTCAAATCGCACTTGGTTCTTAGTTGTGGGGAGAGTCTAGTGATGTCCTCTATCTGAGCTCACATTTTCAGAAAAAGAGACGATGAAGACGGCTCCTAGTTTGAATTTTTAAAAGGCCGACTTGCAAAGCTGCAATCTAAGTGCTTACTTTAGATGCCCATCTAAAAATCTCTGGCTACCCATCCAACTATGTTTGTGAAGCTTCCTTATGAAAAGCATTTTCCTAGTATGCAAGCCAGACCAAGATCCACTCCCACTGCCTCCTGGTGAAACTTCCAGCAACTACTAAGATAAGTCTACCCTCGGTGGTCAAAAGTGACCAGGCCTCCTGGAACTGAAACACCCATTGCTGCTGCTGGCACAATGCCTATTCAACATCTGAGGCCAATTTTGTGTTCTAGTTCTATCCTGCCCAGGTTTCACTGTTAAAAACCACCAGTAATAACTTGCCTGCTGTTTCCCCCCGAGGTTGCTTGCTTTGCCAGGAATTCCCTTCCTGTTCTTTTCATCTTTATCAACAATTAGCTGTCTACATGTTTCATTTATGACTTTGCTACTGTCAGGAAGAAAATAAAGCATCGGGGATGGAAGCAGAGACTACTTCTGAGATCCTGACAAGTTTTTTTTTTTTAGCTATAATGTTTATTTCTGAGAAAATTTTATCCTACTATTTTATAGTCTAAATCATAACACTCACTTTAAATAATAGTAAATAGTAATAATAACAATAAATACTGCACAAAGCAAAGGGAAAAGGGTGGTCCTACAAAATTAGGTACGAGAATACTAAACTCGTTTCATTGATTTGTGCGAGGTATATGTATGTGTATGAGAGTGTGTGTGTGAACATGTATGTGTAATACATACCTATATGAGTGCATGTGGAAGCCAGAGGTTATCACTTTATCTTTGGAGACAGAGTCTCTCACTAAACTTAAGAGCATAGTGGTTCTGGTTGGTAAGCTCTAGGGCTCTACTGTATCCCCTCCAGACACGTGGGTGCTGGGACCGGAACTGAGCTCCTCGGGTCTGTGTAGCAGCCACCTTCCAAGTCCGTGATATACTACTTCAGTATCAACTTGTCATCGGTGTGTGACAATGGGACCAGGAGGTATGATTCTAAGCCATTGGGGCAAAATGCTAGCAACAGCAGGTGTGTGTGTGAGTGTGTGTGTGCGCACGTGCATGCCTGTACTTATGTGTGTACATTTTTAAATTTATAAAATTGCAAGGAGGGTGACTATGCCCTTGGAATTGTTAACTACTGTAAAATGTTCCTCCCATGGGGATCATTTCTCTACTACAGTTTGCTATTTACTCCTCCACCTGTGACCAAACTACGGCAAAAGCAAGAAGCATTTGTGTACATGAACAGGTAATGCGGATTAATTGGGTGGTGTGCAATTTCTAATCAGGGATGAGTAATTTAATCAAGTTTTATTAAGATCTACTGAAAAGCACTGAAGGTAATTCAAGCAGAATGGTTAGCCTGGGAAAAGCATTAATGCTTAATCTGTTTACAAGATGAAAGATGCTGCAAAAGCAACAACTCCACACTGAGATCTTAAAACAGACTGGGCCTAATTAATAAGAGACTTTGGATAATTACTTGGACACTATGCTGTAATCAGATAGCTTTAACTATAAAGAGATGAGAGGGTTTTTTTCCCCCTAGTATAAAGTACTTTTAAAATTACGCCCTACCCACAATATTCAAAGCTGAGAATCATGATTAAAATGAATCATCAAGGATGAGTGTTTTACAATACTTGGATTTATTATGATTTTTGTTCTAAATGGCCAGCAATACCGATACTGAATACTAATCTTAGAGCTTTACTAGAAAATATAGTGGGGCTCATTCTGGTAGCAAGTACAACTTATTAAGTAGTACCATAAACAACATTATGACATTTTAAGTGTAATAACGAGGCAGTAGAAAAGAATAGGGAAAGATCAGATGTTAGGAAAAGGTAAGAAAACATCAAGGTTGACGGAAAACTGGCATGAAGACTCTCAGAGTTCTTCGAATTAAAATTTGACAACTGTTAATTCATGTGTCAGTTCCTAGCAGCAGGGACTAAGAGATAACAGGGCATCTTGTTAACTGCCATTTAATCTAAAAGACAAGAAAGGGGCTCGAGGGAGGAAAAATGAAGCTCTAAAAGAGGGGAAACAACAGAGTACAAAAATGAAAAAAATGGTGTGTGGGAGGGGGTGCAAACTGGAGACTTGGGGGAGATGTGCAGCTCGCTGACGTGGAGAGGGGACAACACAAATTATGGATGAAAATGTTAAAAGGAGTGGGGAGGGCAGTGGTGGTGCACGCCCTTAATTCCAGAACTCGGGAGCCAGAGGCAGGTCTAGTTCGAGACCAATCTGGTCTACAAGGCGGTGGTGGCGCACGCCTTTAATCCCAGCACTCGGGAGGCAGAGGCAGGCGGATCTCTGTGAGTTCGAGACCAGCCTGGTCTACAAGAGCTAGTTCCAGGACAGGCTCCAAAACCACAGAGAAACCTTGTCTCGAAAAACCAAAAAAAAAAAAAAAAAAAAAAAAAAAAAAGAGCTAGTTCGAGGACAGGAGGACAGGTTCTAAATTTAGTTACAGAGAAACCTTGCCTCGAAAACAAAGAGAGAGAGACAGAGAGAGACAGAGAGAGAGACAGAGGGGGGAGGAGGAGGAGGAGGAGGAGGAGGAGGAGGAGGAGGAGGAGGAGGAGGAGGAAGAGGAAGAGGAAGAAGAAGAAGAAGAAGAAGAAGAAGAAGAAGAAGAAGAAGAAGAAGAAGAAGAAGAAGAAGAAGAAGAAGAAGAAGAAAAGAGATGAGAGAGAGGAGAGAGAGAAGAGGGGGAAGAGAGAAAGTCAAAAGGAAAGCTCTTACTTTTTATGCTAACTAAAATAAACAACCCACAAGAACAACAAAAAGGCCAGAAGGCCAATCGTAGAGTGGTAATGGTGAAAAAGAGTGGAACTGATTTCAAATACACATGCTGATTGTGTCTGAGTTGAGAGGTTAAGAATTTTGCAACATATCAAAAAATCATGCTGATAAAAACTATATATTAACTCACTTACGTTCACGCAAGGCTCACTCTGTAAAACACATAAGATGACTAGAAAACCTTAGGACGGGCACATCGAGTTAGAATTAAGCAAGAAATGACACGCGGACTGACTTTAGCGACCTAGTCAGGCTAGCTGTCAACACTGTCATGGGTTTCTAGGACACAACAGGTAAACAATGCTTTCTCATCAGACTCTTGATCGACAGTCGTTCCAAGTTAGACGACCCTGACATCTCACTCACTACTCAGGTTTTTCACTCAACGGTGCTGGCGTGGGAAGGAGGTCATTAATTGCGATGTAGGTTTTCAAACCTGCCAGAGCAAGTTTGAATCACTTGATCTGGGAGGGGAAAACAAAAAAGAGACTCTCTCCCACACTCCACACAACGAAGAGGGTCCACGAAGCTGGAGCTCAAGGTATACTTCACCCAAACCTCCCCTGTAAAGCCTGCAGGGCTCCCGGGCCGCCGCGCAGCGTTGGAGAAGCCACCCAGCAGCCCAAGTCGCCGGGTACCTGATGCTCCCGCTTGGCCGAGGGCTCGGCTTTCACCTCCGTCACAAACACGCACGGCATCTTCCGCTGCACCGAGCCCAGGCGGCTCATGGCGCCACTCCGAGTCTCCCGGACGCTGGATCCCAGCCGGAGGAAGCCCTGCAACAGGCAGCCAGAGAACAGTACCCGGTCCTGCCAGGGTGATCCTTCAGCGCCGCCGAAGGACCACCCCGAAGAGGGGCGGGGACGCATGCCCGGAAGCGACCGCCTATTAGCGGCGCATTCTGGGAGTTGTAGTGCGGCGTTGGGGCTACCGAGCTCGCGCCTACTCGTGCGTGATTCCCAAATAAAAAAAGAAACAAGATCCGTTACCCGATGTTGTGTACTTGGCCACAACTTAGTAACGATGATATTTTCGGAACTTAATATCAACTGGATGCAGTTTGGCGCGTTTCTCCTGAAACTGACTTGTCTGCTTTTTCTTTAAGAATTTAAAGAAATTATAAACCCGGAGAAGTTTAGAAAGAACTATTAGACATTTCCTAATGTACAGAGAAAAACCCTGATTTTCCAGGAATAACATTAGTAAAATTCTACAATTAACATAACTGGATTTTTTAAAAAAAGCTTCCGTTTAAATTTATCATCAGTGTCTAATTTGGTTCTTGGTGTTTTTTCCAATGAGTAAAATTTAGACAAATCCCAAACCGGATTAATGCTTGTATAAAAATAAAAAGTATTATATTCTAGTAGTAGACTTATCTCACTGAAGCCTGAGACCATAAGGAGATTTTTAACCTTACCATCTTAAGTAATTGGAAAAGCCAATTTTTATTTCTATAAATTTTTTAATCTCAATTTGTATTTCTATAATAGCTTTATCATCATGTATCCAACTTCCCAGCATTTTATTTACTTAAGCTTTGGGGGGAAATTAAATAACCTCATCTGCCTTGAAAGTCTATGAGGGGACTCTCAGAAGAATAAAAGTATCTCTAAAAACATCCTCATAGTTTTGTGATTGTTGGACTCACAATGGAGGGTGTGAGTGAGGAAGAAGTTGGCTATTTTGCAGGCTTTCTCGTCTGGCACAGAATTGTTTTTCTCATAGGCAAGCACACACAATTTTATACAAAAGAAACTGAGGGGTTGGGGTGGAAAAAGATTATACCCACATGGTTCTGGCTCTGTGCTGTTGAAGCCAGAAACTCCTTAGCCTCTTAACTTCATGAGTTGGTAACTATTTGAACCTCTAGAGGAATCCTAAGCAACAGCTTGTCTCTTGGGTTTCAGACAATCAAATGACCTTCCCAACTCTCAACTGTCACTTCCCAAACTGCCACAGAATATTCTAGATCCAACATTCTGCCATTTCTTAGAAAAGATAATCTTCCAGAAACATTCCACTTGCTTTAAGCCTCTCCTCTCTGGAAGCACCGGCAGCAATATTTTGGTTCCTTCAATGCTTGAAGCAAGGCTTCTGGGAGAAACAGAAGAACCCACGCCAGGAGATCATCAGAGGATCAGGTTCCTACTCGGAAGGATGGCAGCCAGCAGCTTTCCCAAGTTCAGATACAGAGCTGGTTGTAGGGCCCCCTGGCCACCAACCTTAAAGTGGTACTCGGGATAATTGGAAGATTTTTCTTCTCTGATGTGTTAGTAACCTAGCACACACCAAGAAGAAACTCCATCAGAGGCTATCTTGGCTTGCACAATTCAAGATTTCTTGCTCTGTTTTGAAGACAAATTTCCTAGCACGTTTTATTACAGGGAGAGAAAAAAATCCTCTTGAGTAGAATCAGAGCTTTCTGTAAAAGACTAAAATGACATACACAGAGCATAGAAATGAGGCAAAATGAAAAGTAAAATTAGTCATAGGAAAGAAAAGAACTAAAAGAGGAAAAGGGAGGGCTCTGGGTATCCCAAGGACTAACAGAAGATGCCCAACTAAAGTTTTACACAATGAAAGAATCTTTTTTTTTTTTTCAAATCTCTTTGTGATTTTGAGCTGATTTTACTGTCTAGTGGAATGTGGGCTACTCATCAGCTGGCGAGGTGAAAGCATTTTTCAGCGCTTTCCATGTGAAATCACTTAATTCGGCAATAATAGTGTTTGATAGCAGTATCTGAAAGAAATCTAGTGACTCTTCACACTCAGTCATGAATTCATCTGGAGCACATGCACACTTGAAAATACTTCGGACTTCCTTGTAAAGATGGACACCTTACTGCCAGAGTTAGAAGGGCAAGCCAAAAGGCAAGACTTATCTTTATGTTTTTATCAATAATTTCAAAGGTTTTTGTCAAACCTTTATCTGGTCTTTTACCTCTAACACTGCCTCATTCCTTTTATTTTACAGTTACAAGCAAACAAACCTAGAGTTTAGCTCTAGATTATTACTCTAGACCTCTGGACTAAAAAAGTTCATGGCAATTTACCCTGTTTTACTTAAAGTGGAGACCAATGTTTGTCTTGATCATCAACGACTTCAATGAAAAGACTGCAGTAATTTAAAAACATACTTCGATCCAGTGTGCTCAGTCATCACCAGGCAACTTCTAAGTGACCTATGATGAATATTCTTTATTTCTGCTAGGTTCTGATTCTTATAGGAAAGATGATCAGATGGATACTTTAACAACTGCTCATTGAAATCTTTCCCTCTGGGAGTCAGAGGGTTTCATATTATTTTCAACAAATTCTCCAAGGTTTCAAGCACGCGGGAACCCTTTGCTATCAGATGAAGCTAATTCTCCTTTTATGGCGGATGAAAATGGAATAAAGTCCCTGGATGAATAGGTACTCCTGTTTATTTTCTTGTACATTTATCACTGTTACAATCTGGCACAGAGTTATTTTTAAGTCAGTGTATATAGCAACAGATACATATTTAAATGATTGTACCTATTTTTTTTTGGATTGTAGATAGCATATTTACGTTAGTTCCATTTTCAAACCACATATAGAAAAACTTTCCTCATGAAATACTTACCCATTTTAACTTTGAAAATATGAATTTGTGTTTCTTCTCTAACCATAACACTGAAAGATAAAAGACAGTCTTAAACTTACAGGTAATCTTTTAGCATATTTGATATATATTGGGCAAGGAAAGTATTCCCTTAGGTGAAGGAGCCTACAGTTGCATATGAGGTCATTTATGGTGAGCAAACAATGGATTGTGTAACAATGAGGAAAATTCTGGAAGTTTGAGTTTGTGTGATTACTAGTAACCACTGTCAGCATTTCTGCAAAGCTAGAGAAGGTATCTTCTAATTTAAATTTCTTTAAGCATTATCTATTGTGTAATATACTGTCAACAGGAGGTCAGTTGTCAAGGAATACTACTGATAGCCCGAAAGACTGTGAAAAAGAACAGTTTCCCCCCTTACACTCTGATAGTTCTTATATTTGCGTCCCTGCAATTTGTACGTACTTATAAACACACAGTCATTGGATTAGCAGCAAGAGATTGAAAATGGCAGAAGTTGGGAATGACTGCTATTTCTTTGTTAATTCCACATGCATAAAGGTAAATATTGTACAACTTACAGTACCCATGCTTAAGCTTTTTAGTAGAGTGAAGGAAGAAGCAGCAATAAAAAGATACCTTAATTCTGAAGTAAAAGCCTATATATTTATGTGAGAAAGTCTGGGTTAATTTAAAATTATTATGTATTTAAAACTATTCTTTTTATATATATATATAGTTAATTTCACGACAGTTTTTATATGACATTTGCATATATTATTTCTTCTTTAAACATCAGATTCTTAATTCTGTGCACTATATAATGATATTTAAAATACAGAATGTTATTTTGGTGAATATGACTTCAGTCATACATTATTAAATAGTAGAATTCAGATTGCTATCAGTGGTGTTGTATATTTTTTCTTCTTTGAAATTCATTAAAAGTTATTGCACTTTTCCTGTCGGAAGTCTGAGTAACAAGTATTTAAACACCATATCAAAAGAGATTGAATGCAATGTACATAAACAAATCAACCACAGTTGTAATGTTAAGTGGAAACACTGAATTGGGATTAATGGATATTAAAAAATGAATAAATGTAGAAACTCAATGACTGCTCATGTACCAGATGAACCTAAAAAAGATAGATGTTCTGTCTGGTCAAACATCTTTTAGCTGTACTGGAGTCAAACTCTTTGGCCACAAGAATCCAGCCCACTTTTGCCACGTTACCTGTCAACGAGTTCTTGGATGGCAGACTTTCTTGTTTTGTCTCTTTCTCTGTCTATCCCCACGTGATTGATGAATAGTATCTTGTAAGGAAATGACTAGACCGAATTTTTTTTAAAGAGTAACAACAAATAGAGAAACTGAGTTAAACTGTTAATACGGTGGCTGTTGAAACGTAGTGAAGCTGTGGGATTAAATACCAGTTTGCCTGAACGCAAACTCACTACCCATTATTCTGTGCTCCGAGAGTACAAACTCCATCTTTGATGGGAAAGGAAAGTGAGTAGAGAAATAGAAAGAAGATAAAGAGTATATGTCAGAGAGAAAGGAATGCAATGGAATGTTGTTATCGCTCGCTATTCCCCTGTCTGAGACAGTGGCCTACGGTTTTTCCAACTGTGAGTATATGCATAAAAGAATGTAGAAGACAAAGATAAAGCAGTAGCAGCCAGTTGACATGATCCACCCCTACTTTGGTCAGTATGTAAAATGCCTTAGTCAACTGTTTGTCTCTGTTATGTGTGATGTGGAAATTACTTCAGATTTCGCAGTATCTCACGGTTGAGATTCCACTTACTTTCTCGATATCAACACAGTCGGCAGCACCTTCATAGTCTTAGTGGTTGGTAGAGTGGATCTTCACATGCAGAATCTTGCTAGTGCACTGTAGATACTCTCCAAGCTTTCTTTAGAAAGATAAATAAAGCCTCCCTCTTGTTATATTGCAATCAAGGGAGTCTCTAGTCTCACATCTTTGCTCTTAGTGAATGCTCACTGGATACAAAACACAGCATTCTGAGAGTAACTTGCGGTGAGTTAACCTGTGGTGTTTGATAATGACATTTTCTTATTACTTTCTCACTGAAAAGAGGCAGAGTTGCTACAGCTTAGTCATTACAAGCCTGCATTGGTAGTATATGTTTTCATGATTCCAATTTTATATAGACTCCTTGTTTTCTTTAATTGGTTTAACATTTTGTTATTAAACACTAAAATTAATATATGTGTCTTCTGCATTGTTTACTTCTCAGGGTTCCCAGTGCCGATTCCGACACTGTGAAGAAGCCCTTGGCAGTGACACTGTGTGCTCATTATGGAGAGAGAGAAAATGTTTAGATCCACTTTGCAGATTTAGACACATGGAAATGCAGGTAAAACGAGTGATCCTTTTTCACTGAAAGAATTTTCCTTATGTATCATTGAATTAAACTTTTATAACAAAATAGAAGTAGTTCTTTCTCCCAGAAAATCTTAAGTGTTTATCACTTTGCTCAAACTAAACTTGTAGAAAAATAAAAGACCACTTTATCTTTTAAGCAGAAAAGCTGAGAGGTGGCGAAATGTAGGAAACGGGTGATTCTAAGCCAGCAATTAAAGCTTTTCTTGTCACATTGCATTGTGTTCTAGCAGTCTGCATTTGCTGTGAGAGCCTAAACATTGTGTTTCCCTCGCTTCCTTTTCGTAGCAAAACTGCAGCATTTCATGCTTCTGGGAAACCCAACCTCTTGGTTGTGTGAAGATCAGTTGTATCTTTTACCACAGCAAACCCCGAAATATCAATGGATTATTTTTGCCACCAAGTAGCAGTGAGTATATCTGTAATAACTGGTTATGTGGCATTATAGTCTGGTCTTGGAGTTGAAGCCTAGGGAGGCGCAGTTGCGTACAAAAATGAGGTGAGAAGGTCAAGAATCTCTTACAGGTGCAGAGAGAGAGCAAAGGCACACTCTGGGTTGTAGGTCTCTTTTCTGTCACAGCAGTTGTCCGCAGTTATACTAAAATTTTCCCTTTATGTGAGACTTGACATAGATTTTTCACAGAACACGGAGGACCTCATACTTAAGGGAACCTTGTTGGAGAAATTGGTGATTTCAAGATTTTTCCGATGCTGTAGCAATCTTATTCTGCGATGGTCACTGTACATCTCTGGTGGAATGGTCTTAGATATGAGCAGAATATGTATTATCCCTTTGAGAATTAAAAGATTAGTTTCATATAACCTCAGTAAGTGAATAGCTAAGACTTTAGGCCTTTTATTGCATATTTTGGGAAATTTTGACTTCATAAAGCACATCACATATGTAATACTTTTATTATTGTTTCTCTTTCTCACTAGATTGTAAGCATCTGGAGGATGGGGAACATAAATTTTTTTGCCACTGCTTTGCAATGTCTGGACCAAAAATAATGTGCAGTAAATTGGTTGCTTAGACACATGAGTGGGGAGTGAAGAGATGAAATCTAAGCAGTACTTTAAGAGGATGAAAATACCAAAGTGATGTAATGGATTAACCTGACTTCCTTAGTTTACAACAGTATGATTTTTTTTTTATCCAATGAGACACATTCCTATGACATTATTTTTATCTGGTAGATTAATCCCAGGGATTTCACTAGCTCTTGAAAGACCAGCAGGAAACAAAGACCACCTCCTCTCAAAGCAGGCTGAATGGGATGCCTGTGTAAATGACAATCATTGTCTTTCCCAATGGGTTGTTCTTGTATGTTGTGAAAATTGCTTGTGGATAAAGAAAACACATGTCCATAATGATGGAGTTTAAATTCTTGACCACAGACCTCAAATGAGTCTATACTACTGATTTCAGCGATGCTCTATGTTAGTCTGCAGGTAGATCTCTTCTAGACTATAATCTTAAATTGTTTTCCCTCTCATTCATCTTCCAACATCTCCACATCGCAGATGGTGACCCTAATATCTTACTGAAGAACTGAAGGGATGGGTAGGGAATTTCTACAAATTTTCATCTCCCTACCTGACTACCATCAGGACTAGTCTCCTCTTCACACGTCACATAATGAGCTATCATTCTCCACCTAACCTATCTTCCCACTTGGTGACTAAATGAACGTTAACTCAACAGTTCTTCCTGTGATTTCCACACAACTGTTTTTAATCTTACTGAGCCATTCCTTTGATTATACAAATATGTGTTTATCTCTTTGCTAACTAATTAGTATTTCTCCTCAATTCATTCTCTCTAGTAGTTATGCCATATTGTTGTTTCTCACTCAGTGGCACTTAAAGTATTTTGTTTATTCTTACTGTACGTATTTTTCTCCCTCCCTTCCTTCCTCTCTTTTCAAAAAATCAGGTTTCTTTGGCCCTTCTACCTGCTGTATGAAGATTATTAAATACACTCGTCAAATCTGAGTCCTTGTGTAACTTGAGCTGTTAGAAGATGTGAACACATTTGATATCTCTTTCTCTTTTCATGTAATCCCCTAGAAGTTTGCAGACCTTAATACTGTCTTCATTCTGTGCCCCATTTGACTTACCCTTGCCAATTACACTTCATGGGTAGTGTCCAGGAAAGTTGTTGAACACCATTATTGCCACATAACTGTATTGTTATAGCTGCTCCCCGTTTCCCCCTGCTTTCTCTCTTTATGTCTATGTACAGCACCTACAGTCTTATGATCAAGCAGATTTTAGTTCTCTACTCCAAATCCTCTAGTGTCTTTTCATCTAATTCAGAGAGGTCAGAGTCCTAATGAGAGCTTGAATTCGGAAAGTTATTTGATCAAGTACTCTGCTAGCTCCCCGAACTCAGATACTTCTCATTCAGCCCCTTCTGTATGTTTCTCTATTATCCTTTCCTGAAGCATGTTTGCATTCCCGTTTTCAGGGCTTTGCATGATGGGACTTTTCCTCAGTATCTTTGTGGCAAGCTACTTTGTTTCATCAAAGGTTTGCTCAAATGTTGCCTTTAATGAACTGTATACCTAGCGCCATGTTTGAAATGTAGCCTGCGGTCCCACCTCCTTCATATACTTTCCAATTTTCCTTGCTCTCCTCTTTTTCTTGCTTTCCACACCCCATTATCTTCTCAGATGCAGTATAATTTGGTTGCTCTGTGCATTGTTTATTGTCTAATGAGTCCTTGTAGAATAAAAGCTCTATGAGACCAAGAATCTTGAGTTTGTTCACTTACCAATGTCATACACTTAACAATTCTACTCTGGGATATTAGTTAATCATATTGAGCTGAAAACTCAGTCACGTTAAGTTTTCCTCTGCTCAGACACAGTTCTGTACTCTAGAAAAAAAATTCAATATTTAGGTCGTAGGTGAACTCTTGTCTTTATCTGTTTTGTTTTGGTGTTACAAAGCACCAGAGACTGAGTGTATATATAGTCGTATGTTTGCATACATACACACATACATACGTACGTACTTACATACATATATGTATATATAAGAAAAGGGGTTTATCTGACTTACGATTCTAGTAGATGGAAGGTTTAAACAACACAGTATTGATGTCCTGTGAGAGTCTCCCGGCTACTTCACAATATAGCAGAGAAGTAAAAAAAAATTGTATGAGCGCAAATAGCACCAGGGGAGATGCCGGTCTCATGTTAAAACAGTCCACTCATGGGATCCACGAATCTCAGAAGACCTGACCCTTAACCGAGAGAGAGCATTAATCTATTTACGAGAATAACAGTCTCATGACCTTATTCTCTCCCATTGCTTTCATCTCTTCACAGATCCACCACCACACGCCACCACATTGGGGCCCGGGATTCTAATACATCAAACTTTGCGGGATAAACTGGTCCCAAACATACCAACTATCAAGGGCTTTAAAAGAAATATGTCTTGAGCTAATATATTACCTATTTATTTTGGAAATTTTGAATACTATAGAAGGTATAAGTGGATCCCTGGAAGTTATTTATATTATTTGTAGTAATGTCTGTCTACCAAATGCTATATAAGTTAGAACTAGAATCATAAATCTCTTTTTAACCTTAGACCATTGAATTGTTATGTAGGACATTTAAGGAAAAACATCCACCTTCCTGTGTTTCATTAAGAACATATAACTGCTTATCAACCTAAGGTGGAAATAGTATAAATTATGAAAAGACAAAGCTAATGAAGCATCAGTTAGTACAAAGCGTTATGTAATCTATGTGTACCGATGTCACTCTGGCCAAGATAAGATAAAACTTGTGTATTTAAAAATGCAACCTGCGAAATGATTTGTTTGGGATTTCCCTTGCTGAGACCCACCAGCCATGTGGAGTGTGTGAGATGGAGCACAGAATATTATCTAAGTCACCAGCCGTCCTCTTCCAGGGTGAGGTGCTTCCCCAAACAATTTTCCATTAGTTGATTTGACATTGTAGATCACATCCACACTCTTAGTAAAATTATCAATTAAGAGTTCTTCATGGTTCTCTTTATGGGGCTGTGGGGTTTATATCAAACTGCCAGTTAAGCTGGACATGATAGCACATACTTATAATCCTTGAAATTGAACACTCAGTCATCCAGTGCTGATCTGAGCCCACTGCATCCCGCCACTGGCTTGAGGGATAGAGACCCAATTGATTTGATTGAAGAGAAAACTGGAAACTTGGGGATTATGTAATCAAAGAGATTAAGGACAGGGCTGATCTCAGATGCAGGCTTTTCCTCACCCGTTCTTGGCTCGGAACTGTCGCTCCATAAGCTATTGTTGCTTCAGAAGCACCAGACATAGGCTTTAGAAGTCGAATTACCAGAGTTAAAGATCACTGACTACAGTTTAAACTGGGTTAGAATCTCATCCTGCCTTAAGCACACTTGCCAATGTAACCTTAGGCAACTCACCGTGGCACGGTTATTTCATCTGTAGGATACAGTCACAGTGTCTGTGTTGTGGGGTTGTTTCTAAACTGTGTCAGCTGCACTATACTCAAAATTATTACCAATATCATTATCACTGTACAAATCAGCCATCTTAAACTGTGTATTAGGAAGAGGCTGTTGAAAGTCAATGCTTAGAAAAAGCCTGCTTTTCTGTGCATGAAATATTAAAGGCAATTCTAGAAAAGACTCAGAAAGCATGAAGAACTATGGAAGGAGGCTATTTTAGAAGATGTTGGCCAAGGTCACAATGCTGAAAGAGGCATGTGAGGTTAAGAAATAAAACATCATAAAGGATGGTTTGTCGCCGGGCGGTGGTGGCGCACACCTTTAACCTCAGCACTCGGGAGGCAGAGGCAGGTGGATCTCTGTGAGTTCGAGGCCAGCCTGGTCTACAAGAGCTAGTTCCAGGACAGGAACCAAAAGCTACGGAGAAACCCTGTCTCGAAAAATCAAAAAAAAAAAAAAAAAAAATGGTTTGTCACTGAATTTATTATCAATACTGGTTGAACAGACTAAAGCATTATGTTTTCTCTGTAGACACCACCTTACAGAAAGAAAGTCAGGAAGGAAGTCCACCCCCAAGCCAGAGTCAGGAACCTCTGAAACCCATGGAGAATGTATCACGACCCATTCATAATCCATTAGTTTTAAAAACTAACTTTGAAGAAGAAGAGGAAGAAGAGGTAGAAGAGGAACAAAATGGTTAGTATCCCTTTTCTTGGTTTACAGTACACATGTAAAAACCCACAGTATTTTCTACATACTCCTCAACTATGAGAGGCTTAGGATGCAACATATATACCAGGTTTTGTTGAGAAAATACAAATATTATCAAAGAAATGAGTCTTAGTTTCTAATTTATTCTCTGTCTACGTGTGCTTATGTTTCATTGGACCAAGTGTTTTTGTCGTATGATGGCTGGGAGCCATATCATGTTTAGGTATATGTATTCACAGATAGTCACATAGGAGACAATTGCAGGGATGCTGGTGTACATACATCTATTTCTCTTCATGTTTACCCTTTTAAGTTTTAAGCATCCAGGCAGTAGCTTGTAATTTATAAGGTACTGTAATCTGCATCATTGCTGATATCGGTAGAGAAGTATGTTCAGAATTAGGACCCATGTGTTCTGCTTTGTGGTCCTTCCCTTTCCTTTCACACCATCACAGCACGATTGAGCCACTCAGATAAATTTCAGATAAATGACCCTCCCCCCCCCCGCGCAAAAAACAAATTTACTTTGTCTCTGCCCTGGAATGCATCTTTATGTGGGTACCAACTGCTATAGTTTCTGTGTTTAGAAATGCACAAAACTCTTCACTCTTCTTTTTGCTAGGTATAGTTTCTTCCTCTCCTGTGCCTACATGCTCTACCCCCCAGCTTCTCAGCAAGTCTGTGTTTTCGCCTTCTCATTTTAGCACACAGAGCATAAAATATATAATTTGTCCTTGATGATTCTTTAAAATACTAAACATGAAAGCATTTTGAAATATGAGTTTGCACTTTTTTTTTTTAAAGTTCAAACATTAGGTGAAGAGCAGTCCATCCATGAAAACAGTATTTGGGATTTTTCTTTCTGATTTATAAATTTTCAGATTATTTAGATTTGGAACAATTTAATTAAAAAAATATATCCTATAGATGCTTCTAGTTTATGGACAAAGACCCCCGAAGAAATTGAAGAGAAAAGAGCAATAAAGGAGATGTGTTATAAATCTGGTAAGAAATCAAACATTTGTGGAATTTCCAAGGCTTGGTTTTGTTCCACCTCCTAACCATTCTCTTCTCACGGGAGTTTAGGTGAATACTATAGATTCCATGCTCCTCCAGACATTTCGTCATCAAAAAGCACAGTTCCTACAGTGGAAAAAGAGTTAGAAAAGCCTTTGGAAAATGGCAGTGAGTTGCAAGAAGGTAAGAAACGAGATGATAATATGCAAGGTGACATAAGAGATATTTACTGAGTAGACCTTGAATTGTTTTGTGCAGTGTACATGAGAAGAGGATTACATGATAAATCATACACCTGGTTTGAGAGTGAGAGGTAAACATTTTACTGGATGACCCAAGTTTCCTATGAAGGGATGCTGCGAATGTAATGATGTTTCAATGAATGCACTCCACAGATACAAGGAATGCTCACACTCCAGACAGGAATTCTGTAAATAATTTGCCTTTCTGTGTCTGTGGTATGTCTTTCTGTGGAATAGGACTTACTGTTTTATTTTGAATGGAAAAGATAACCCAGACCAGGATGGACGAAAGTGGCGTGACCAACTGATATCAGTGGCAGAATGCCGGTCTGCCTGTTGAATGAGTGTCTTCTGTGTATCAAGCAGTCTTGAGGCGGTTTTGATGGCCAAGTCCTAGACTCACTCTTTCTTGATGCATTTTCTTTAAGCAGGTCTGAGTTTGCTTCTGGTCAGCACCTTGTCCTTGAAGGCAAGGCAGAGAGCATTATATTTTGTATAGAAAAGCAAGAACCTGAAGAAAAGTCCATATGTGTTAAAAGCTTATGTAGGGTTTCCTAGTTTCAAGTGAGCTTGTGCACATATCGTAGCAATAGCAGGGAATTTAATTGCTCCCTGATCCTCTCGAGGACAGGAAGGGGGGCACACAGAGAGAGGAGCTAGCAGAGAGAAGGGAGAAGAGCGGCAAGGGATGAGGAAGGCTGAGGATGATCAGATGGATACAGAGCAGAGCATCTGTGTTTCCTGCCTCTATGTGGCAAGTTGTTTAAATGGCTGACAGAAGGTGGCAGCAATAGACCATCAGAAGGTGGAGCATACTGGAACCTGTACTAAACAGATGCGAGAACCCTTAAAACAAGAGAACAAAAACAAAAGACAAAGCTACCAGTCAAAATTAAAAATGGAAGATTATAAAACAAATGATGTGTACATTTGTATACGTATAAACATTGCCTTGTATTTCTCCCAAAAACTTAATTTCTGATATCCTTGTTTACGTAGATCAGTGGTTCTCAATCTTCCTAATGCTCCAACCCTTTAATATAGTTCGTCACATTGCGGTGACCCCCAACCATTAAAGTTTTGTTGCTGCTTTATTTTTTTTTGTTGCTGCTTTATTATAATCATAATATTGCTACTAATATGAATTGTGTTGTAGATACTTGTGTTTTCTCATCGCATTAAGTGACCCTGTGAAAGGGTTGTTTGACTCCAAAGGAATTGATATTTTATTACTTCTGGAATTTTACTACTATTAGCATAAATATGAACACTGCTGTCAATGATATTCTGAACTGCTGCAAGCGCAGATATCATGTTCTTTGCTTTTACATAACTATCGCACAAATATTAAAATTAGGAAGTTTCCTGTGAAACAGTGAAGCACGATTAACAAAATTTCAGAGAGAGAAATTGGGGTTCAACCTGAAGATCCCAAAAGCAAAGCAGTCAGCCACTGGCTTTTATCTCTACCTCAGACTGAAATGGCTATCCTGCCTCCTGGATTTCAGAATGAGACTGTGTCTGCGAGCTGTCTCCTCCTGTTTTATAATCCTACCTAGGGCTGGGATTAAAGACGTGCACCACTGGGATTAAGACATGCACCACCTGGTTTCTATGGCAACTAGTGTGGCTACTGGAATTAAAGGTGTGCGTTACCACTGCCTGGCTATAAGGCTGACCAGTGGGGCTGTTTTAGTCTCTGATCTTCAAGCAAGTTTTACTTATTAAAATACAAATGAAATGCCACTATAAAACAGTGTTGTTGTTTATGGGTTCTCTCCACAAATCTCATCAAGTATGTTACTGATATCCACAAAGTAAATTGATTCTTTTTTTGTATCCTAGCCAATCTAGAAGCTCACACTGCTTTAGGCTGCTTCGCCTCTTTCTATTCTGATGTCAACAGCTTGTTTTCAAAGTAGATTTTTTTAAATATGTACAATGAAAATTAAGAGAATAATTTAATTATCAAGTACCAGTCATAATGGCCCTAACACTATTTGCTAAATTAATTATGAAGAGATAGAATCAAAAGAATCATTTCAAATTCATTACAATAAAACACCAAATAAACTAAACATATTATGCTCACACAATAGTGTAAGATTGTTTAAACCTTGCATTGCCATTTAGTTGCCAATCAAAATAGGAGGATAAATGTCTGCTTTTTTCATCGTTTACAAAATTAGCTTGAAATAAATGCACTTATATGTTGTTTACCAGATCATGATGACAATCATGTATCTGTTAATGTTCAAGCTGCTTAACTCTCACCAGGAAAGCTGTCACAATCTTATTTACAATGTGAAGATTGCTGGGGTGACTTTTTGTTTCTTCCCTCTCTAGGGGATGGTCTTACAGTTCCAACAAAGTTCAGCCTCTTTGAAAGGTCGGGTGAGGCAAAAACATCATTGGATAGGAAACCAAGGACTGACATTGCTGCTTTTGAAAATGGAGGTGAGCTAGATGACCCTGAAAGAGGTATATTTTACAGCTGTAGTTAATGAGGTCCTATTCAGTTTAAACATGTCAAGTGTTGTTTTTAATTTCATCACTTTAATGAATTTAGTGAAGCATGCTGCTCTTAGGTTTATAGCTTGGGAAAAAATCCACATGCATATATGACTATGTAATCATCATGCCATGAACTTATGGCTACCTTATGTTCTCTTTTATCAAATTGTTCTGTTATATCCTAATACCACTTATGCCAGTTTTTTCTTATCAGTCACTAACGGACTAGCAAGGGTAATAGTCACCTCTCATTGATAACCATGCTCTGGTCTTTGCACAGTTTAGTTTTACATTTTTGTTTAAGTGGAAATGTGCAGTTTGGACTCCTTCAGTTTGAGTATTTTAGTTTAATATTTATGTATGAGACATATCCACATTGTTGATGGTTGCAGTAGCTCTCTCTCTCTCTTTCTCTCTCTCTCTCACACACACACACATATGCATGCATGCAGGTATGTATGCATCAATACAACCTGCAGAGTCTTCGTCCTGTTGCTCATATACACATGTGTTTAGGATTGAACTTTGGGATTAGATAACCCATCACGGGGCTGCTTTCTGGAGAAGCCTGCATCTCCCTCTTAGCAGTCATTGTTTGCCTGTAGTTCTTCATCTAGGGGTGGAGCCTTGTAAGATTGTCTCCATCTGTGTTGATATGCCAACTGGTATTGTCATTGTGCAGGTCTTGTTTAGGCAACTTTGTTGTTGATGTTTCCTGAGTACAGTTTCGCTATCATATATAGAAAGACTGCCAGCAAATATCCGGGTCCTCTGACTCATTATTACTTCTATGATGTCATCTGAGCCTTAAGTATAAAAGTTATGCTAGAGATGTATCTGGGGCTGGCCATCTCACCGTCTGTTGTTCTCAGCATTTTGATCCGTGTGCCTTTCCGCAATGGTCACTGTTTGCTGTAAAAAGAAGCTTCTTTGATGAGGGTGAAAGCTATACTTATCTGGGTCTAATGATGTCTTAGGATGCGGAGCTACAATGGTTTGGGAAAGTGTAACGAGTAGGTTCCATGACCTCAACAGTCACAGGTAGTTGGCTAGGATTTCAGCACCACGCATGAATTCCCTCCTATGGGCAGGACTTAAGTCCAATTAGAGGATTCATCCCTCCAAGATGTAAGTCATTATTGTACCCTTTGGGGATGTCTTGTTGTGTGACTTTTCCACGGGTTATTCCGTAAACTAGTTTTTAAGGTTCTTTTTAAGTTTGTTACACTGGGGAATGAGATTTACCTAGAGCCTTGTGCATGCCAGGCAAGAGCTCCTCCATTGAGCTATAGCTTCATCTGAACATTATTTTCAGAGAAAGTTATTAAGGGGCTCAAGAGATGGCTCAGTAGGTAAATTGTTTGGCAGGTATGGATGAGGCCCTGAGTCCAATCTGCAGGACCTACATGTCATAGATGGTATCAACATGTGTCTGAAATCTAAGTACCTCTACAGCTGTATGGGAACTGTAGAGAAGAGAATCCTTTTGCACTGGCAGGTTAGCTAGCCTGACAACTGTAATAGCAAACAAGAAACACTACCTCAAACATGGTAGGAAGCAAAGAGCAATACCTGAAATTGTCCTTTGCTCTGTACTGTAGCACAGGCATGCACACATGCACACTCACACACACACACTCACACACACAGGCACACACATACATACACATGCATACATGTATACACAGGCACATACACGTGTGTAGACACATACACACACAAATGCATGCACCTGTACATGTATGCATAAACACATCACACACACAGAAAAATGATTATTTAAATTTTGCTTAATATAATACATTTTATGGTGAAGGTACTATCAAGTTTATTTGTAGCATCTTATACTTACATGTGTATTTATCTTGAAAGAAATATAGAAGAAAGACTAAGGAAAAAAACTGTTTTCATATTTCAAATGAAGGAAAGATAAGTTATATTTACTATGAATATCTCTAAAATTCACTATGTTAGAGGGAAGTTAATTTGGTTGAATATGTGGATTTTCTTGAAATTATCTGTATGTCAGTTTACACACTGGCCACTCAAATAATATAGCTAATACACATGTACTAACCTAAGCATCTGTGATAGAATATGTGGAGATACGGCACAGCATCATCTGAGACATGTTTGAACAAAAGTGGACACAAGAGATATTATGAAGATCATTACTGTATTGAAAGGGAGTCATGTGCCTCTTGTTACTATTGCTGCCCCTGACTGTAAAGTTTTATTCTAGGGGGTGACTGTTATGCTCCACAGAGGATCATATTTCTTGTTGTGGATGAAAGTGAACCATTAGCTGAAGTGAAAGAAATCACCTCCAAATGTTCAAATGTCAAAGGTAAGGAGTCTTGTGTTAAAAATCGACCCTCTGTACTTTGGGTAGATAAATAAAATGAGCATCATAGTTGTTATGGAAACCACATGTAATTGAAAAGGTACATCAGAAAGCACTGAATAGGACACCAAAGCCCCAAGGCTCTGCATTGGCTGTGCACTTAATTGTTTTAAGTTTTATAGCCTGTTTCCTAGTCTGGAAAGTGAGTCTGTTGGACAAGGACATTCCAAGGTCGAGTTTTTCAGCCTTAAAGTGATCAACCTCCTTAAATGGCGATACGAAGACCTCTCAAGTTTTTTGTTTTAGCAACTTAAAACAGAATGAGTGAGTTTCTGGAGAAACATTTTCATGAGCATTTCAAAGAGATTCATTCTGGTGATGCCATACCCTTTATACAGTAATTGCTAATAACAAACAACCTGTGGCTATTATAGAGATACAAGGTCTACGCTAGAGCTTAGTGATACTCTATCCATCCGCAGCTGGGTGTGCTCCCATAGACAGAGGCAAAGGAAAAGACGTTTGTGTCAAGTTATTTAGTGAAAAATTACATGTAAATCTGTCTCCTACTCAGAGCTAACATTTCCCTAACCAATCAAAGGAATGCCTAGGGGAAAGTACCTCAGCTATATTAATTTGGAGGCCACTAGCTATATGTGAGTGCCTAAATTTAATTGTCGTGAATCAAGTTCTAAATTCAGCTTTTCAACTGCACTATCCCCCACGCCAAGTAGTAAATACACACGTGTGGGTAGGGGCTGTTAGGCGGAACAGCGCAGATTTAGAACACGCTCATAATTGTGGATGTTTTATTGAATAGTCCTGCTGCCAAGCACAGAGCAAATGAATGTGATCTCATTAAAAGTGTCTTGAGAACGTAAATGGACTCATTCCCTATGGAAAATACTTAAAATCTTCAAGGAGATGTTAAAACACTGACATCTCACTTGTGCATGGAAATGGTAGCTATAGTTTTAGCATTTATAAACTTTCATCCATACCTGAGGTACAGTGTGGCAATTTTAACCACACATTCTAGAAAGTGACACACATACATAGTTGGTGTGCCCATTGGAAGTGTTTCTCTTACTAAGTTTGACATGCTCTTTTTTTTCTCTATTTGCTTTAGAAGAAAGCAAGGACAGTCTACATCCAAAGCGTACCGTAACCACCCGCCTAGTCCCTACAACACATGTGCTAAATGCTACAGAGAACATCAACATGAAGTGCAGAGACAGCCCCTCTTCAAGTAAGGCAGTGGTCACATCACTTTTAGACCTTGCATTTGGTTGTCTTCTTAGCGATATGTTTTTCTTATTTGCAAGAGAATTTGACAAGTCCAGCATGTTACTTTTTTTCCATCGTGGAACATAACGGCAGCTTTGCAATCACAATTGTTGCAGATCGTTTTTCTCAATTTGGCTTCTCCTAGGCATTGGTGCTTTGAGCCAGCCGCTGCTTTGATGGAATCTGCCTCATTCCTTCTCTCCTTCCCCCGTTCCTGGTTTTGTTTACCGAACTGTTGTTAATATTATTGGTTCCCAGGTACTGAAGGAGAACCGCACTAACTTCCCTTAGGAAACTCTTGTTACTAGTACTCGTTATAACTTTGGATGTTATATCTGAGGTGTGGGAGTTTGGGAGTGATGTGTAGTGAGGAGACGTGTTTTATTGTTTAACGTCTAGGGCTTAAATGCGAGGGCTTAAAATTTAAGCGAAACTTGAAGGCTAAGGGAAACACAGATTTATTGTCCTATTAATGAAGAGCTGCTGTAACCTGAACACTGGTACTCGTTTTCCTTGTGGTCATGTGCAAACAGCAGAATGCCTCTACAGAACTGGTTTAAGAATCCCCTTGGAAAGTCTTGAAAAACTGAGAATGCATGTAGAAACTTTGCTATGAGTATATTCACATAACAGACGAGAAAGACTGGAAGCTTATCCTTTCTCATAGTCGGCCTTGCTGTGCCAAACTACCTGAGGGTTCAACCTTGTTACACTATAAAAAGGATAAGGTGCTTTAATTCAGTAAACGTGTTTTATGTATTAACTAAACTCACTAAGAAGTAGTAGTTTTGGGCTTAAAAAGTACAAAACGATTTATTTTGAGGATAACAATTATGACCTTAAGACCCAAGCGTTGTGCTTGGTTTTGTTATTGTGATCGGACTGCACTTTTCTGTTATTTTTAAGGAGCCCACGCACTTCTTTGGAGAACAATAAAACATTTTAAAAGGAAAGCAGCTTATCAAAGTTTTTTTTTCTCATTAATGTATTCCCAAGAGGGATTTTTTTTTTGACACTTAAAACCAGTCACTCTTTGTTCTAAAAGCTAGTCTTAGAGCGGCATACTTTTGCTTGATGCGAGAATGCACAGATATGTAATTATCACCTCAGTAATTTTCAGATAAAAGCATCTCTAAAAAACTGTAAAAAATTTGTATCTTCTCCAAGCGAATGATGTCCAGCCAGTGAGGAAGCCTCATTTTAAAGGTGTGAAGAAAAGAAAATGGATTTATGATGAACCAAAGAACTTTCCTGGCTCTGGAATGCGGAGAGGTAGAATATTCTAGTGTTTGGTATTTCTAATTATAATTCTCACAGAGATTAAATATCAAATATTTCCAATGCTAAGGAAAAATCATTGCCATGTAACTTGAAGCCTACTTTAAAAGTTACCCCAGTTCTTCTCTGCATGGCATGCTCTAACTTAGATTTTCTTCTATTTTGCTACCCCACGCTTCAAATGCAGTGTATTTTATGAATGTGAGCCTGGCTTGTCGCATCCCTCATCTCTATTCTTTTGATTTTACAGCAGCACACACCCCAAATCCCAAACATAAAATGAGTTACCACCATCAGAATAAAAACCGAAATGCTGAGAACGCCTCCTACGTGCATGTCCAAAGAGATTCAGTAAGAGCCGTCACACTGAATGCCCCTCCCCGAAGCAGGCCCACAACTGGGTCTTACAAGAAAGCCGATGTCAACAAGGAACCCAAACTCAACCTCTGTCCAGGTGAGGGTCTTTATTGATGTGGTTCGCTCCTGACCGCACTTGGCCTTAGGGTAGGATTTCCCGCCTGGATAGCTGGTCTTTGGTCCTCCCACTCACTGCTGCTCCTGGGCCAGTATCATAACATCCTGGACACTAACCCAGAGGATCGCATCCAGGAGGAGCCAGGCACGTGTTTTAAAGGACATGGAAGAATACTCACGCTGGAAGCTGACGAACTGGCACTGCACCTCCTTAGAGACTTGCCTCCCTGCACGGCTCTTTGTTCACCCTGGGTAGTTTCATTTCACGCGGGAGGATTATTTTCACGTGGTTGACATTTTCTTGTTCCACTAAGTGCGCGGTTCAATTATGTCTGTCAGATTACCACGCTGTCTTTTCTTGACGACATCATGATTACTTTCTTGAAAGGGTTAGTTTGAGGGTTAACTGCAATATTTCTGACAACCTCTCATCTCTCTCATCATGCCCTTCTAAATCATTTCATCTTGTAATAGGCAAAGGCATGGTGTTATGTCAGGAAGTACACGGCCACAGGGGAGAATTTCTTTCTTCAGGGTTTAGATGAATTTTTCTCTTTGGAAGTTGGGTTTCAGTTCTCTTGACTTAACAAAATGTCATTCAGCTCTCTGTAATTCACGTTGGAGCTTTGCATTTACAGTGTACTTTGTGAGTTCCAGTTGTCAAGACCTTTTGGAAGCGTAGGCAAAGACTCTGTCTGTCTTTAACAGCTTAAATAGACTTTTCATTTTAACTGTTTGTGTTAGACTGTAATGGTGTATGGATGTGTATAAGCGAAGAAGTATGCACTCAGAAGAAACTAGTTCTAAATGTATTACCATGTTATTATACTATTTATTATTTTTGCTGTAATACTGTTGTGACTATGAGAACTTCAATGTGTACAAGCACAGCGTGTTGCCAAAGTCTAGATTTGTATGAACTGAATATGTCAGTCACTATACTGGACACTGTTGTGCCTCATTCATGCAAATATAAGCACACAAAAATGACCCAAAAAGAAAATTCTTGATATGAGCCATACACTGAGAACTATAGATATGTGGTGATAACCCTGGGAATGCAAATATGAGAGGACTTAGTCTCTCTCTCTCTCTCCCTCTCTCTCTCTCTCTCTCTGTGTGTGTGTGTGTGTGTGTGTGTGTGTGTGTGTGTGTATGCCTGCTCTGGCTTCCTAAGCTCACAATTTCAGTTGCCCCTGTTTTTACAGAGGGCAATTCCTGGAAACACATGTGCCTTGTTGACTTTATTAAAATAAAGTTTAAAAGATATTTACAAAGTCAATTATGCATTGTCTGAAACGTTAATTTTCTTTTATTTTTGAGATTGTGTAATATAATTATATCACCTCTCCTTTCCCTTTTTTCCCTTCATGCCCCCTCCCTCAAACTTCTCTTTGTTCTCTTTCAAACTCATGACCTCTCCCAACGTTAGTAAGACAGTGTTTTAAGTCACAGACGAAAGATCGTGAAACACTATATGCAGATACCGTTCTGCCTTCTAGATTAGTCTCATGGGATAGAGCCTTATTTGAGGAAATGAACAATAGATTAAGAGATTGCTCGCTGGTCATGTAAGTGAATTTAATAAACTCACTGGCATTCCTGTTGCCTTAGCTTTCAAATGGTAGAGAAAAGGCATGGAGGGTAATTCTTACTGCTGAGGTATTTATAGCTTTGCCATGCTCTTGGCATATAATTGTTGAATTCAGCAATATTTGCTAGCAGTCTCCTTTTTTTGTTTTCTCAGATAAACATATGTCAACAACATATAACGGTTCAGCCTGGCGAAGAAGAATTCCTTTTACAAAAACATATTCAAAAACTGAAAAGATATATCCAGGTAATTACTGACTTCAATGTGTCGTGTAGTCCTGGAAATAAGTGACAAGTTCTTAAGTCAAGAAACAGATTTAAAAGCACTTAAAATAATAAAAAAAAAACCTTCCAGATCACTTAATTACAGAGAAGATCTGGGGAGTTAGTTGTCCCCTGGCATAGTGACAAGTCAATATTATTTTGTTTCGTGGTGTTCAGTTTTACCTGTTTGTGTTATCAGAAAACATTTTGTTGCTATTTTTTCCTCTCAATCAAGTACAATTGTAATAATTACATATGTTAAGCTAGTCTTTGTTATAATACAGTGAAAGTATATAAAAATCATAGTTAGCATGAATAAGATACTCTCTCTTGATGTACTTACCATACAGAGATGTAAGCTGGTATAGGCTAGCAGTCCATGAATCTCCAAGGAGGCATCAAGTGACTATATTCTCCCCCTTGTTATACATTGTGCTCACTGAGGGAGCAGGAAGGTTGGAAATCTCTGGTTAGATGTTCCTACGGGTCCTGACCACAGATGAATCTTTTGCTGGACAGGTTGATGTCTTTCTTTGCTTAGAAATGAGTTGCAGTGAATACAAATTAGTCTTCAAATAACTGAATCTTTCAGAACACATAATTCAGATAGCGATTGTATCCAAACAAATATCCTAATAATTTAAAAATATTCTGATTCCATAAGTTTTTATACCAGGGTCTTCCAGAAGGTCCATATGAAGACTAGATAATTTATTTTCTCCAAAGTAAATGACTCATATGAGACTTGTAAAAACCTCATTTGACTTCAACTGTGTGTTAGTACCCAGAATCAGTACAATTGTTTACTGGAGACAGAATGTAATCCAACTTCCTTTCATCTTGCAAACCAAATTATGCTGCAAGAGAAGGTAGATACGGTATTGCTTCAATGACAATATTTTCTCTTAACTTTGGCTCGACTGTTACATGTGATCAAACATAATTTGAAAGGGAAGAGAGGAGAGAGAAAACAAAAATGAAGATACAATCAAACTCCTTGAAGGAATTTGGCATTTCTAAGTTCCAGCTTTTCTTCCTATGGTTTCCATCTGAGAGGCACGCATTTGGAATGTTGAGGAGTTCTCTTTGCCCTAATCCTGTGAAAATGGTTGATTTTGCAACCCAGTGGCTCCCTTCCCCAAATGAAATAGTTAGATAGCAGCAGTGGAAATACCTGAGGCATGTCAAAGTACTTCAGGATGCAAGTATGTACCACCTATTCATAGCATAGAATCTATACATTCGTGCAGGGCTCCATTGCCCTTCTCAGGTGAAGAGCAAGGAAAAAAGCTCTAAAAAGAATGTCTCAGGGTCCTGGGGATAGGAGACAGGCAGGCCTTGTCTCACATGAAAAGTTGAAGACAGGTTCTTGAGAATTCAGTCAAGGTGGGTACCACACAGTCCTATGGGGGCGTTGCTGGAAGACGGCCATTGTGTGTGAGAGAGAAAGATCACGGAGTGAATGCGTGAAGTAGTCTGGCTCTAAGTGAAGGAATGAACTTCAGGAAAATATCTGCTTGTTGTTGAGCTCTGCTGGGGTCAGGGTGGAACTTAGCCATGATCTCAACAGATGGCCTCTGAGAGAGACATAAGTAGATACCAGTGCAGCATCCAGGGAGCAAGCCCTTGCTCCTGAAGTTATGATCTGAGGGGCAGCTGCAGTGTCATCCCCTGGGAGCTCATTAGAAATGTGGACTGTCTATCTCATACCTGCTGTGGTGGGATGCCCATCTTTCCAACACGGCCAGGTGATTTGGGTGAGCGTTCAGGTACGTGAAACCCCAGGCAGGTTAAGTGGCTGAAGAACCAGCTACACTGGTCTGTTGAAAGTTTGTATTCTCACTTTGGCTGCCACACGGTAGGTGCCATTCTCCTTGACCCATCCCAGGAATTAGGACCAGCAGCACAGAGTCTGGGGAAGGAAGAAAACCCCAAGAAGAACCTTTAAATGTGACTGAATTAGCAAAGTGACTAAGAAATTCCTAAATTCAACTGAGTTTGTGTACAAAGGTCTATTACTTCAGGAAAAAAGAGGACTTGTATTTTACATACTGTAGAAGACTTTATAAAACGAATAGTATTTTATAAACCACAAGTTTGTTTTCTTACATGTTTTGATTGAGAAACTGGTTACTCCCAATTTTGGCCTTTCCAGTTGTTGTTGTCATCCACCGAATGAAATGAGAAAGGTTAGCTTGTGTTTCTTCCCACACATATCCTTGCGAGGGCATGGAACAGCCATTGTGACATTTCCCAGTGGACAGATGGATGCTGGAGGGAAGAAACAGAAGGCACGAGCTGCCATTTGCCTGTTCCTCTGAGGCTCCGGCAGCCAAGACCGAGGAAATGTAAATGGACCAGAGAAGTCTTTGGGAAAGTGTTGCAGGACAGTATGGGTGTAGCGGGAGGGGAGAGGAAAGGGCTGGTTGCATAGGAGGATTAGGGGAACAAGGTACAATTGCCTGGAGATACTCTCAGTGCCAGTCTTCCCTGTGGCCACATGTCCATTCAGATAGGGCGAACATGGAAGTGCCTGTCTTCATATCATAGACTGTTCATTTCATTCATTCTTGCTGTCTCTTTTAAATGCAGATTTCTATGCAGCATTAAGTCAGTCTCTCACCAACCCTCCATCTAAAATGCAATGTTCAAAAAGCATCAAAATGAAATCTAGGAAGCCTGAATGACATTTTGAGAATTTAATAAAACACTAAGCTTGGTTTTTTTGTTTTGTTTTGTTTTAGCATTCATGGTAGTTAACAACAGAAATATGAATTAATAAAACGAAACATGGAAAGAAAATGAAATATCTTGTGTATTTTGTTACTAGAGCCAAGAAGAAATGGGAGCAAGTAAACTTGGAGGTTGAAAGAAGAGAAAAATGAGAAAAAGAGAAAACTGCCAGCCATTACCTGATTTACAAGCAAAACCGAAAATTCCAAGAATGAGATATTCAAGTACTCCATAGGGTATAGTGGTAGTCAACGATGATAAAATGCAAATTCTGAAAATAAGATGCAGGAAGAACATTGTGCTTGTTCAAAACTGATAAAATGCAAATTGCAAACAGCTGCCTGTTTATTTATGTATGTCTGGGATTCATTCAATACATTGCCACAAACATTTAATAAAATTTCAAAGTTTGACCATTAAAATCATTCTTTAATCGTAAGCAAGCTAGATTGTACAGAGCGAAGGGTAAAACTGTTTTGATCTCTGCTTGTTTGTGATGGTCTTCATAGCAAACAATTCAGACCTTCTTTTCTTAGGTTTGAAGTAGGTCTCTCAACAATAACTCATAAGGCAAACACAAATTCAACAATGTCCTAGCTGGCAGTTGGCGAGGAATACCTCCCAGGAATTTTAATCTAAATATCATTTCATGTATGAGAGAGAGAAAGAGAGAGAGAGAGAGAGAGAGAGAGAGAGAGAGAGAGAGAGAATGAGAGAGAGAGAGAGAGAGAGAGAGAGAGAATGAGAGAGAGAGAGAGAGAGAGAGAGAGAGAGAGAGAGAGAGAGAGAGAGAGTATCATGCAGGGAAGTCGCTAAACAGTGTCTTTTAATTGGCAATTGCAAGACTTCTCTGCTGAGAGTCACCACACTCAAAAACTGAAAAGCAAATATTTTCCTGTCAAAAAGACAAAAGTTATATGACCATAATGGAACAAAGGAGGTTCCTTTAAAAAGAATAGTGAACTAATTTATTTCCCAGAAGTCCTCAGTAACTCCAGAAATCCAGACACAAGTGAGACGTCAAGCAAGTGGCGACTCAAGCCTTCAGTCACACAGGCAGTAGGCACCAACAGGCAGATCTCTTGAGTTCAAGGTCAACCTTGTCTACAAAGTGTGTTCCACTTCAGTCAGGGCCACACAGTGAGACCCTATCTCAAAAACAAAACCAAGTGAGGCCTCACCTGTAAACGCCTTTATTATCTTTTCATCTTAGGATCATAGATTTTTAATAATAATTTTTTAAATTAATATTTGAAATTTTACTCACAATTACTCATTTTCCATATGACCAATGCAAAAACATGAAGGATTAGTTTTAAAACTAAAGATCAAGTATTAAATCAACGTAAGGTTTTTTCAACATAAAGTACTCTAGCATTTATGCTTCTATACTAGGATATCTTATATTTTCACAAGTTTTCTGATGAAGGGTTGCCTCTGAATAGTTGTAGGCGAAAGCATTATTTTTGAAAGTATTTCACTTGAAACGTTTTACATCACACAGCTCCCATTTGCAGAGTGATGAACTCCAGTTCTGCTCTAGCGCACACCACACACTGACTTTCAATAACAGTGAGTGTATTTATTTTGTCCTTATGAGCAGAGCATAGAAAAATGAAGATGATGCAGATATGTATATTGATGAGGCAGATTTGAGAAGTGTGTATGAATGCAGCTCAACCGTTAAGCTGCCTAGCTGGAACTTGATGAGGGGACATCATCTACTCATTTAAAGAACAAACTCATTTGGTTATAAGCAATAACTAATGACTAAATATGGTCTTATTGATATATGAATATTAAAATATGATTTTCTAATGTTGGGTCTGGCCTGACTTATCCATACATTACAGAGTGTGGATTGAGGAAGGAAATAGACAAGAGACAGAAGAAAGAGTCAGGAGGGTTTACAGTGAATACTGTAGCAAAAATCAAAAAAGTCCCGAGCTTGTTACTGTCAGTCCTTACACACCCTAAACAAAAGGAAAGGGCACCAGACTCCCATGATACAAAGAACAAACCTAGCACAATTACGTCCTTACATCTCAAAACAAATGGTAACCACGCCCTAAGTTGACAGACCTTTGAAGAGTAAGGCATCCAGTAGCCACACCTTTGGTCAAACATTTTGTTGTTCATATCTGAAGAGCAAGAATAAACCTGAACTCTTAGACCTTTAGCCAAGATAGAATGGATTCAACACTGTGAGCTCCAACATTCTAAATAACTCCTAAGTCAAAGATGAAGCAATAAAATTGTTACTATGTTTGGTAATGGATATTAAATGTTATACTTACCAAATTAGTGGAATGTAGCTAACTTTCAACAAACCCAGAAAAGAAGGAATCTCTTAAATGGATGATGGGTTTCTAAAATTTTACAACAAACATCTTCACTGTCAGAGATAAGGAGTTCTCCACTTGGAGATAAAAAAGGAGTTCTCTGCCATGGCCTCAAGTAGCTATTTTGCTAGCATTCTTAATGGATAGAGTAAGATGAGAACAAAGTCCCATTAACAATTGAAATTAAGAGGAAATTTTTATTGTTCTTAGGTGATATTATTTTCTATCTAGAAATGCCAAAATATTTAAAAAATTATCAGGTTTATCATGAGAGATTAACAAATTTTGCATAGTAGAGTGATATAAAAAAGTCAACTGCAATTTTTGTTTGTTTTTTGTTATTTTTGAGATCTTAATTTGATTATGCTATTTTTCCTCTTTTCTACCTCCAAACACTCCCACATACACACTGCTCTTCAAATCCATGGCTTCTTATTAATTGTTATGGCACACACATATGTATTTATATACACACAGATATTCATAAATATAAACTGTTCAGTCAATATAATGTCATATATATATATGTATATATATATATATATTTTTTTTTTTTTTCAGTGCTGACCATTTGGTGCTAGATAACCAGTTGGTGTAGTATGTCCTATGGAAGACCACCCCTCTGCTCCCAGCCTTCCTCAATTGCTTGTGGTTTTTATGTATAAGATTGAGACCTTTTGGATTTTCCTCATCCAGTTTGGTGTGTCCATTAGTGCCATCCTCCTCATGTTATGTTTGGGTGATCATGTTGGCAAGACTTTATGAATATAGCATTTTTATAAACTAGGACACATGTTTAAAATAAGCAACACTGGTGAAAACTGATAATTTTTTTTTAAATCAACAAATATTTAAGGAGACAAAGTAACAAATGATTCCAAAACAGTGCATTCTGCTACTAAAAAAAAGATTAATTGTTGTCATTTGTGGCATCACAAATATATCTATAGGACCTCGTGTGACATGAAATAAGCCAGACACAGAACACAGATGCCACATTTTATCTTTCATGTGGGGATACTGATCTCAATTTAGGATGGCAGCTATTAGTAGTTGGCGATGGGAGAAGGGGGTGTAGAAACTTCGGATAGAAGTCACCAAAATTCAGATAGAAGGAATAGGTTCTAGTACGCTGCAACACAGGATGACAGATAGGGTTCACAATTACATAGGTTATAAGAGTACAAGCTGCTTGACGCATCCAATGTAAAGAAATAACTGGAAGTTTGCCAGTTAATTCATCAGGTAAAGGTTCTTGCCTCCAGGCCTGGTGACTTAAATTCTTACTCAGGGGACCAAATGCTTGTGGGATAGAGCTGTCAAGTCATTCATGATTTGACTAGTGAACGTTGCATTGATTGAAATATCACACTCTAGTTCTTTAATATGTGTAGTTGTAAACTATGTTTATCAAAGATGCTAATTGTCTATCAACTGAATTGTTCAATCCTACACCCATCAAAATCTTTTTCCCCCTTCAAGAAATGTAAAACTTATTCTACAGTACATATGAAATTCTACAGTGTCCGGAATACGTTAATTAATAACAAAGAAGCTAGATTAAGATACAGGTTTGCTCTGAAGGGCAAGAGTGATCGTCAAACTAAAGTTAAGTTTTCATTTGTTACTGGATAGAGTAGGCACTGCTGTAGTATTTGAGACGACATTAGAGAACAATATACAAAACACCTTACATGAACTTTCATGCCTGTATAAGGTGTTATGCAGCAGAAGAAGGATTGCGGATAATGCAGAAAGGAGGGATTGTTAATTAAATATGGAAGAATTTGTCACCTCTTTGTGGGGAATAAAGACAATGGATCCTTAAACTTCAACAACAAAAACAACCGCAACAAAAAAAAATGGGTTTTCAGATGAATCAAGTACTTATGTAACAAGCAAAACTGAAATTCATAAATGCTCTTTGTTGGAGGGTATCTGAGTCAGAACGAGTTTGTAAATGGACCCCTGAACAAAATTTTGATGAACTTAAGTTTACAGTTGTGCGTCCCAATATTGGAGTAAAAGAAAAGTAAAACATGTTTCAGGGTTTGTTTTTCCCCCTAAATTCTCTTGTGTTCACTCAAGGGACCCAGCTGATTTGTTTTCAGTTCTAGTCTTTGGGTGTATTGATGCTATCATCAAGAAAGGCTCACTGCACACAACTTTCCCTTTGAAAATAATTTTTTTTTTTGCCACCAGCTATGATTTGACCTGGAAACGCAAGTTCCAGGTTTACAGTTTCTTTGGATTTCTAATTATTTTGTCACAAGTTGGTGTTTCTATTGCCCAGGCAAAAAAATAAATAAAAGAAATAGCATTTAGAAAATAAATAAAAGAAATAGCATTTAGAACATAAATAAAAGAAATAGCATTTAGAAAATAAATAAAAGAAATAGCATTTAGTCTGCTCCTGGCACAAAGGCAAAAGGAGAATTGGTGCCGTTTGTGAGGCCATTAAAACAGACCATCCTAGGAAGGCAGGGAGAGCTCTGTGTTTCAGTCCCATCTGCTTTGAGCGGCTTTTCCTCCACAGTGTGTGTGTACATGTGTGTGATTGCACATGAGTGTGTGTGTATGTGTGCAGATAACTGAGTTCTTTTCAGAAATTATACCTATGTTCTTCTCTCTAGGAAAAGTATGGTCTTACAACAAGTTATGGGACCTTAGTGGGCTGTTTGAGTAATTGCCAATAATGTTAATAAACTCATATAGCTTGCAGCCAGGAAGACTTACTTGAGGCTCCAGGGTTTCCCATTTGTTAACTGTTTGAGCTTAGAGGTGATATTTTGTCATTCTAAACTTTAATTTTCTTATTATCAATAATAATTTTCTGTTAGGAATGTGCTGCACGTTAGAAATAATAGGTGAAATATCATGAGTTGTGCCTGGTGGTTTTTGGTAAATGGTAACCTTTAATGAAAAATATCTGACAGATCGTCCCCCACTCACTTCCGGGAGGTATGGTTAGGGCCACCCCACCTGAGAAGGAACTGAACCAAAAAAAATTAATGTTTAAAAATAATAAATTTATTTAAATACCCCAAATATAAGTAAACTAGTTCATGGAATACAAAATACAGGAGGAAACATAAAGTAAATCAAGTAAATCTGGCTTTTTTAATGTTATTTTGGCTGCTGAAAATGCAAAGCCCCTTTACCTGGTGTATTTCTCCATGCTGCAGATGTCCTTGAATATTTTAATTTTAAGTATAATAGTCCTACTGTTTGCACATGTAAATTTTACGTTAGTGAGATTCAGAGGATAAAAGTTTTAAAAGGTCAAATCTGGATGGTGACGGATTTTCTTTCTTAATGGCTTTGTCAGCTGTTCCTTCTTTTGCGATAACTGTGCTGCCCCATCTACTACTCCTCGACCCCATCCACACCAGACCCTATGTTTCCTCTTTCTTCCTTCTGTGGGGCATTGTGATATTTAATAATATATCTACCCCACCCCCTCTGAACAAAAGGTGATACATGGCTGACATCGGGAAATATGAATGCCAGCTCGTCATTTATTTATTTATTCCTAAAGTTGTTCATTTATTTAACATCACAACCACAGTTTTCTCCTCTTCTCTCCTCCCCATTCTCTCCCCCTGGAAGCTAAAACAACCTTAGAGACAGGCCCTGTTTTCACCCCTCGGAGTTCCACAAGTAGATCAAGTTATACAACTGTCAAAATATGTAGAGGGCTGAGATTGGTACCATGTAGACTCTCTGTCGCTTAGAATCTGTGAGCTCCTAGAGCCCTGGTTAGTTGTTTCTGTCGGTTCCCTTGGGATGACCTTGACCTTCCTGTTGAAGAGAGGGAGGAAGGATTGAATACCAGTTCTTGAAAAGAAGTTGTGTCTGTGAAGCCTGAATGGCTTGGTCAGAACTTCTGTGATATGAGGAGTTTGGGAGGTGGTGACTCCAAAGTCCAATTACAAGTTACGTGGACAAGCTTTCACCCTGGGAAAAACCATTGCTTGCTTGCATCATCGTCAGACCTAACATCTGTCTGTTGTGGAATGTTTAACTATGTAAAGATGTGCTACACCTGTCGACCTTTCCTGCCTACGGCACCTGATTGGTCTAATAGAAAGCTAAATGGCCCATAACTAGGCAGGAGGTACAGGCAGGACTTTCAGGCAGGGAGAGTAAGGAGGAGGAGGAATTTAGGCTCAGGGAAGGAAGTTGGGGTTAGGGAAGGGGAAAGGAAGATGACAGCGAGACACCAGAGGCCAGCCAGACACAGAGGAGGCAGAAAAGTAGGACATGCAGAATGAAAGAAAGGCAGAAAGCCCCAAGGCAAAACAGAGATGACTAGAAACAGGCTAACAAGTTAAAAGGATGAGCCTATGCTAAGGACAAGCATTTATAATTAAATAAGTTGACGTTAACAGAACCCAGTTTCACCCACCAAAATACGATTCATCAGAGAGCATCAGAGGCCTCAGAGATTTCTCCTTTGCTGTAACCAATTAATGTTTCCACTAAATGTATTTGAAAAGAGCCTTGATCTATTACTTTCTTAATTGTAATTACTATTTTAAAAAAAGTGAAACAAAACTTCATTGAATTGCTTCCATGTTGGAATGCGGAATCTGGGGTAACCTAAATTTGTCTTCGCAGGGCCATGGGCTCCAAAATGAACTCTCTTATTTCCTTTTATTTTTTTTCTTAAAGAGTTGTGCCTGGTGGTTTTTGAAACAAAGTACCCTTTAATGAAAAATATCTGATCAACTGTCAGCACTCACTGATTAATAGTAGATTAGTGTGACCACGAGTTTTCAGATTTATCCTGGCATTTAATTTGTATGATACTAAACAGCAATTAAATGTAAGAACTGGGGATTCATGCTGGAGCATGGATTAGAAGTAGCCTTAAGGTTTTAGGCAACGGATGGTTAAGTCTCACACTGTTTTCCTTGTTGTCTGTGAGATCCTCTGCTAACTGCAAATGTGTGTTTTGCTTTCTTGCATTTTTATCCAGAAACAAATCTATCCCTGGTACTATAGTAAAAATATTTCTAAAGCATACTAAGACAAAAATAATTCGATGGGGTATACTTCTAGACATTAAACAACAACAACAAAAAAAGTGCCGCAGAATTCCAAATGCATTTTCATTTTTCTTTTTAAAATTCTGATTAAATAATTTATACTCTTTAGGCATGCAGCCCTAGAGAATTCTAGCCCTGGGCACTGTAACTCTGCATATAGCCAAGTAAATGGTTTTCATGTGATTTTTCCATGGGGAAATAATTTCAAATTTGTTTCCTTTTGACACCCAGAAAAATTCTTTTTCTCCCTCTGTTGCATACTTGGCTAATATATTTAAAGGATATAAAATGTCTTAGCACCATACTGATTAATTCTTAATAGGAACAAAATGGCTTTATCCAAAATGTCTATTTTAAATTAAGTCAAAAATATTTATTGGTAGGTGGTCTGGGTTATTTTTACTCACTACTGGAAGAAGCTAATTCTATTTAAATAAGAGTACAGTTTAGAATTATCTTCAAGCTAACACTATGCAATTATAAACTTAGCTTTGTAAAATATATTGATATGCTATATTAATGCACCATGCAGGTATATAATATGCTAATGTTTACATTATTTATTTATCCCTTCCAGAATAGCTTACGATTCAGATTTTGTTATTTGTCAGACCACAGTAGTTTCCTGGTAAGTGCTTCACTTATGTGCAGCAAAACCAGCCCTCGAGTGTAGCGTTGCTGATTCCTGTGATGGAAGTGCTCCCAGCATGACTGACTTGAAGCAACTAAAGTAGAATCACTGATCCCAAAATCAGGAAGAAATGCACATCACTGATTATTTTTATTGTGCATGCAAGCGCCTGCTCTAGCATATTCGGCTTATGTTTTTTCTGGGTTATAATCATACAACTTTAATGCTGGAGCATGGGTTAAAATAAAAATAAAAAGAATTCATTTGGAGTGATATATATATATATATATATATATATATATATATATATATCCAGCTTTTATTCAATATGTTAGAGGCCTCTCTCCAGCACTTTATTGATGTTTTCATTTATTTATCACCAATTTTTACACTGTAATAACAGCTTTCTAAAGGGAAAGGCCTTTTTGATTTTTAGTTCTTATTGATTCTTGTTGAGTCAAATGGAAAATCAAAGACTGGAGATACATAGTTCAGTGGTGTGGATGTTGTCCAGCATGTGTGATGATGGAAAAAATTTTAAAAACATCTTACTATGTTTTAGCAAGGTAGGGCAGTCTTTTTCTTTCTTTCCTTCTTCTTTTTTTTCCCTGTATTCTGCTTGTCTAGTCTGCACACTGCACATTTTGTTAGTGGTCGAGGCATGGGCAGTTCTTTGCCCAAAGACCAATTTTGCCAAGAAGAAAACAAGTTCTAAGTGGAGTGTCTTCGGTACTCAACATTCTCTTGGAATGGATTGGTGTTGCCAGTAGTAATTATGTCTCACGTAAACAGAGCCCTAAGTTGTTTAAATGGCATATCCTACAGTTCTTTGAAGAGGTTGAAAGTTACCTATCTATGTGGAATACAATCTCTATGTATCTAAAGAACCTGATTAGTCTAACTATGACAAACATGGATGATTATTGACCTATAATTTTTAAAACCTATATAGCTTAAAGACTAAGGCTTCATATTAGAATATTATACAATCTTTAAACAATGCGCAGCAAATGAGAACAATGACCTCAAAATGTAAACAATGTATAAGTATTTTGATTAGAGATAGAAATGTATAATGCAATATGATAAATGTATCCTAAAATTGTATCAATATACAAAGTGTCTTAAGCAGAAGTAGAAGCATGCATGCATACAATATGACAAAATAACTTTGCATAAATATACATATATTGTAAACAGAAATAGGAGCATATTTAATATAACAAGTATAATTTGAATTTATATCTATATACAAAATCCATATCAATGTAAATTGTCTATAAATAATAGCTCACAAGTACTTACTCTTTTACTCATTATTCTTGTTAGTGGGAGACCTTCTGGGCTGGTCCTGGAAGGCGATCCCTGAGGGTCAGATGTAGACAATACAATAAAGTAGTACCATACTAGTTCAGAATGGAGTATAATAAAGGTTTTTTATTTATGGGTAGACTCACAGATCAACAGCCCTCTGCAAGATTGGGGAACAGGAACCCAATCCAGCAGCCAAAGAGGCTGAGCATGTTTTTTACAACCCTTTCATATAGTACATGTGGCCACGCCCAGAGTGGTCCTTTAATATCTTAAAGGCTATTGGCTGAAGAGGTTCCCACAGCAACCATATTGTGTTTTTCCATAGTACAGTGTATGGTTTTCAACCACTGGGTTGAGAGAGTCCTTGGAGATTCGAAAGAGTCCCTCTTGTTTTCCAGTGAGGACATTATCAGAGACAATCAGATTGTAAACACTCTTTGCAGATGGATTCGAACATGAATAGACTGTTAGGAGGTGATGAAACTGTGAAAAGGGCATGTGTCTTCGAAGGGCATATATATATTTATCTTAGCGCCTCCTTTTCCACATTACGTTCTGGTTGTAATGAGACGAATCATTCTGCTATCCCATGCCTTTGCATCCCTCAATGAAAAGAAATCTCTAAAATAATGAACAAAATAAATTCTGTCTCTCTTGTGTTATCTCAGCCCGGGATTTAGGCCATGTGACAAGGTTTCCCAGGAGAGGACAGAAGTTGGGCTTGACTCTGATCATGGCAAGGTGAACTACAAAGTTAAAGCTGAAGATCAGGTCCAGCTGAGAAGACAATCTGAGAAACAAAATCTGGTCAAGGCAGGGATCTTTGAAATAGGGCACAGAAAATTTGCTCCTCAAATTGTTCCTTCTCTCAAATTAGCCAGTGGCCAGTTCTCCCGAGAAAATAAGCCTCATTAATTCTTTATTCACTTCTATTGTTATGCTAAATAACCTCACTTCCTGATTTCTAACTAGAAATCACTTCTTTCCTGTTTGAAGAGTACATTTCATGATAGCAACTATATTTTACTTATTAGTTGGTTCTCTAAAATGTCATTTAGGAAATTCTTCAGCATAGTGATGGAATCAGAAATGCATGGAAAACAATAGATGGTGATCAATGTAAGTATTTGATCATTTATGGGAATCAATTGAATCAGTATTGCCTTTATTTTTATTTACTTCTTTGGAAGGAAGGGCACACATTATATGTAGCTCTGGGTAGCTTGAAATTCTCAGTGTAGACTAGGCAGCCCTTGAACTTGCCAAGGATCTTCTTGTTTCTGGCTCCCATGCGCTGGGATTAGGGGTGCAGGCTCCTATATATTTTTCCTTTTACTTCATTTCTAAGTCCCAGACAAAATCCTTTTTAAAACCCAATTACCTATTCTAGTTTTTAGAATGCATTGCTAATGAATCTCCTACAAACCATTGTTCCACCCCTATACTCAGCCTATATCCAGCCAACAGTCACAACCTTGTGCTTGCTCTCTCAATTGATTCTGCCCCAGACCCTTGCCACACTCATTCATGCCCAGGCCTGGCTGGGAGTCCCATGCACTCACATGCTTTCTTGGTGAGTCTGTAGATGGTACCAGAATAACAACTAAACATACAGAAGAAGGAAAGGGTATTGAAAACTGTAAGAGATAAAACACTAATCATATAGAAAGGAAAACTCATCAGAATAACATCTGATTTTTCAATGGAAACTTTGAAAGCCAGAAAATTTGGGGCAATGTGCTGCAAATTCTAAGAAACAAAAGACCTCATTACCTATCAAAATAATTTGCCATGATTGCAGGAGAAAGTAAACTTTTCATGGTATAAAGAGCCTAAAAGAACTAATGCCCTCTAAACGAGTTCCACAGAGAACATTGGAAATGGTACTTCAGAGGTTTCCCAATGTACAGGTGATCCAGACAAAACAAATGTGAAAATTTAGAATTAAATGACTCCATACATCAAATGGACTTAACGACATCTACTGATAGTCCATCTAAACACCATTCTACTTTGTAATCCATGTAAGTTTCTCAATGACAGATCACAGACTGGGAACCAAAATAAATCTCAAGAAATGTAGGAAAACTATTCTACCAGACCATAATGAAATGAAGCTAAAAATGAATAAGTAAAGAATCTCTAGAAATTACACAGACACATGGAGCTAAATAGCATGGTACTGAATGATAAATGAGTCAAAGAAGAAATTAAGAAGGAAACATTTCTGGAAATAATACAACACACCAAAACCTCTGGAACAGATGAAAAGCAATTCTGAAAGAGAAAGTTAGAGCTCTACATGCTGTTAAAAAAATCACAAAAAACACAATAAACATTTTCATGATGTACCTCAGGAGTTTGGAAAAACAAGAACAAACCAAGCCAAATTCAGTAGATGCAAAAAACTAATAAAAACCAGAGCAGATATTAAACAAGAAGAAGAGTAGTACAAAGACTCAATGAATCTAAGAGCAGATTCTTTGAAAACATTAAACAAAATTGACAAGACTTTCACTGAATTAACACCTCTCTGTGAGTTCTTAATCAGGGGAATAAAGAACTTTTGAAACAATGTCATATTCTTCGGTTGTCTCCTCATCCAAGAACGTTAAGGTAAGACCCTACTGCTTTGGTCACAGGACTAGTTGTTACCAAACCAGGACTCACCTGGAAGCTGTCTCCTTGAAAGCTAGTTCTTATTGCACCTGAAGGTGTTTCACAAGCTTTCAAGGAAGTAATCAATAGTCTTACCGAGCATTAAGCCTATGACCCCCAACAATGGTAAGATATCCCCAATGGTGCAGCAGTGCCACTTATATTTGGGGATAGCCATTAACTGGCTAATTGGTCTTGAGGTTCAGTCAATAGCAGGAAACTTATGCTTGGTACTGTAAACCTAGCAAAGAACCTGAGGCTAGAGAGGTCATGGACCCTGGAAGAAAGCCTAAAACTACCATTTCCCTAAATCATTATGGGCTCCCACTCTGTCTTAAACTGATATCCTTACATCTATCTGTAGATGAATGCAGTTTTCATAACTAGACAAAATGCAAATGCAAAGGTCCAATTGATTGTAAGGTTCCCGGTCCCAATTTGGACATCTATAAAACCACCCATATGCCTAAAGCTCAGGCAACATCAAGGAAGAGGAAATGGAAAGATTAATAGAGCCAGAAATTCAGGATGACTGCTACAATATATGTAGCGTCCTTCAGACATGACAGGGATTTTGTATTCATGAACTCCCCATGACTTGGTAACTTTTACAAGACCATATGGGTCAATATGTCAACGAGGATGGGGAAGACATGGCCAAGTCTCCAGCCCTAGAGACACTATCCTTAGTCAACAGTTGCTGAGGGATGAAGAATCATTTTACTCCAGGGACATATCCCTGATAGGTTTCCTTATCCTAAATGATCAGTCATATATCCATCATGGACAACACTAATTGCTCTCAGTAAGATATAATAATTATAGAAGAAAAAATCATGAAACATCTGGAAGAGCTGTTAAGAAGACATTAGGGGAATTAGAGTTGAAAGGAAGACTGGTGGACATTATAGAAATACAGTGTGCTCATATATGAATGTTTATGTAAAAGTTAAACTTTTTAAAAAAGCAAAATAAAACAAAAAACCACCCAACAATGACAACAGCAAAATACTGCCTATTTTATTGGAGTTTACATGGGGTGGGGGATTTGGTCCAGGGAGCAAGCTCTTAAGAATATATAGTAAGTTCAGAAAGTGGTCAGTTTAGTGGGGAAAGATGAAACAATATGGTAGGTGGGGCAGTTTGTTGTTAGATGGGGAAACTCACTGGCAGAGTAACATTTTGAACAGTCTTGCCAAGGAAGCAAGTTTGCTTTTTGACGTATTCACTTCCTAGTGTATTTAGGCACAGCCAGGGGTCAACCCAAGGAGAAAGAGAAAACTTCAAACACACAAATGGAAGGAACAAATACACATGCATTATCGAAGAAAAATGGTTGTAGACAAAGTTACAGGAGAGAGTGATGCTGTATAAATAACACAATGCAGAGGCTGAATTAGACTTCACAAAGAACTGGAGATGTGAAGAGCTTGGGTAAGAAATTGCTGGACCAGACCCCTGCTCCTGTGGATTGTGTATCAACTCAGTGTTACAACAGGGAAGAGGAAGCCAGACTTCCTCTCTTTGAGAAGCCCAGAGACGTGTGCTGTAGCTTTTACATCTAAAGGAACCAGGAAAACATTTATTTATTACTATACATCACATCCCAACTGTAGCTTCCTCCTCCACTCCTTCCAGTCCTCCCAAGCCTCTCCTCATTCCCAGATCCTGTCTCAAGAAACAAGGTGAATAGTGTCCAAGGAAAAATGTGAAGTTGATGCATGAGCACTCTCTCTCTCTCTCTCTCTCTCTCTCTCTCTCTCTCTCTCTCTCTCTCTCTCACACACACACACACACACACACACACACACGGGCAGGGAGGATGTTGGGGGAGGGGGAGGATGAGGAAAGGAGCAAGAAGAGAGGGAGAGAGAGGCAGAGACAGCAAAAAAAAAAATGCCTGATGACAATTGGAAATCCTTGTGAATATATCTTACAAGAATACAAAAAAGTATTCGGTTCTTACAAAGCTACCAGCATTTACTGTGCTATTTACTACTTAAAATATAATCATTTATTTTGGAACATAGACCTTATAAAATTGGATCCTAGTAACAACAGAGACAAACCCACAAGGACAGCTTGGAAATAATAGGATTGAAAACATGAACGCTAAAAACTTCCAGAATCAAAACAGAACTGCTTCCAGCAGAATCAACAGTTGCAAAGATTACAAAGGTAGAAAGTGTTCTTACACATGGCCTCCTGACAGGAATAGTCACAAGGACTCTTTCAGACTCATAAATTTACACAGAGGCCTCTACAATGCTGTCTCTATGCCACAACCTGTCTGCGAACAAGAATATTTGTCCCATAGCCATCTGCTCAACCTGAGTCTGCTTTTCCAGTCTTTTCATTAATCATCATGATACGGATTGTTGTTTCAATACATTTGGTGTGATTCTTATTTTTGCTTAAAAACTTTCCCTTTTGTCTCTTTGAGTGCAGCAATAGCTTACTATGACGCATGCATTCCTGTTGCAATGCTGTTCCTAAATCACTATCACTATTCTTTGGAGAGTCCCAGGTTTTAATTTGTTAGAAGTTGAAGAAAATATCCACGTTCCGAACGCTAGAGGTCAGCACCGTCACAGAAACGGAGCATACATCCAGCCTGCCTTCCCAACAAGACATTTTGTTTGGACACATTTTTTTCCTACCTCACTGATGCTAGCAGTAGGAGTATTCAGATATGAGAATAAACAAAGCATAACCTTTTCATAAAAGAGACTTTATATAAAGAAAAATAGTTTGTTTTCATAAGGATTCGAAGGAGCTATAACACAGCTTGGGGGCTTCTATACTATTTGAAAATAAAAACATAAAGATGGGTAGAACAGGGGACACTCCAAGGCATATTTTCCTCTTGATGCCTTGGCTGAACTCATGCTAGCAGCAAAGAATTGCATTTTGTTAGAGAAGAGGATAGCCTATGTTGTCCCGGCTCACATTTGGTATTCCTCTCCGAGGCTAGGCTGAGGCTTTGGTGTATGTTCTTCTTCAAAAAAAAGGTGACATTGTTGCCCATAGCCTTACAAAATTCAGCTGTTGCTGGAGAGACCAGTAAGTCATGAATGCTTAAGATGGGGTGAGATCCTTCTTTCTATCAGGGGACAGAGGAGGATGAGAGAAGCAAAATGAGAAAAGAAATAGGGTCAGGAAGAAAGAAAGTGCAGAATAATAAACCTGAAATAATAAAAGTGTGAAAATGTCAGGAAAAGGAATATCTATATGTTATAGTAAGAATTAAAGGGAGCAAAACTGTGTACAAATAGGAGTATGTTTTGTTATTAGAAAATATAAATTATTTATAAAAATAAAAAATTATGATGTTTTCATTCATAAAAAATAAAATAGAAAATTAATTTTCAGGAGCCTATGAACTTTTAATTTTGAGTTGAAGGATGTTGTTCAATGTCCATTGAGTTATGATAAATCAATGAAGGAGTGTGGAGTGTGTGTGTGTGTTTGCATGTGGCAGAAAGAGACAAACACAGAGAGAAGCACACACACGCACACACACATGCACACACGCACGCACATGCACACACGCACACGCACACACACAGGGTGGCTGTGGAAGAAAGAGCCACAGAGAGACTGAGAGATTATTGTTCATGTTCCAGTTCCATGTCATTCTCTGTGCAACAGTTGGCAGTAAATATATTAATCCAATACACGCTTTCTGACAACTGTATTTACAAATGGTGTGCTCACAACATGGACTCATCATGCGTAAATCTCACTGCCCCGTTTTCTTAGCAGAATAGAGAAGGCTGTAAATATGCTTTTATTTTCTTTGCTTTTGAAGTTGATAATATAATTACGCCGTTTCCCCTTCCTTTCCCTCCCTCCTAACCTTTCTATCTGTGCATGAACCTCTCACACCAGTGCCTGAATTACACAAGCTTCTAATAAAGTTTTAACTCTCTCTTTTGTAATTTTCATGAATTTATTAAGAAACCAATTGCAATGACAGTGGTATCACCTGTACTCCCCTTTCTGGTGGGGAGACCCACATAGTTAAGTCTCAAAGGAAAATCAGGACATTATTATTAGGCACCCTGCACCCTATAGACACTATAGGTGCAGTGTCTATAGGGTGAATTATATATACATTTCATTTTTCTTTTTCCTTTCTATTTTCTTACTAATGTTTCTATTACACAACCAAGTTTTGTGGACTGGAAATAAAACGGTAGGTCAAGACAAATCGGTCTCTGCTCTTTGCAAGTTCTGGAGGCATGTGAAAGCCACAGATTACATAACCCCACTAACAAATTATAGTATAAAGGAAGCTATTTGGAGCTATAGCATATAGTTGAGAATGTGACCCAGGGCATCTCAAGAGGCCTGTTTGTGTGACTTTTGCTGGAGAGACATCAACACACATCTATTCATCCCACATAGGACACTAGCAACAGACAAGAGAAATGAATTCACCCAAGTCTGACTTAATAAATCAGTGAGTTTGTTGGGATTATTTACAGAATCATAATGAGCGGTTACTTACAGAAAGATCATTGCTGGTGGTGGTGGCCCTCGCCTTTAATCCCAGCATTTGGGAGGCAGAGGCAGGCAGAGCTCTGTGAGTTCGAGACCAGTGTGGTCCAAAATACTGGAGTGTCTCTGCTCCCCAGAAAGTTGTTTACTGCTTGTAGCGGTTTGAATGAGAAATGGTCCCCTGCCCCCAGCACCATAGTAACAGGCATTTGAGGACTTGGGCCCCAGTTGTTAGTGATGTTTGGGAGGTTTAGGTGGTGCAGCCTTGCTTGAAGAAGCATATCACTAGAGGGTTAGACGCTGAGATTAAAAGTCTTGCCACAGCTTCCAGTTGCCGCTTTCTCTCTGCTTCAGGCTGAAGGTTCAAGGTGTGAGCTCTCATCTTCCCACTTCTGTCGCCATCTTTGCTGCTGTGCCTTCCTGCTGTGATGTAAAGCGCTTAGCTTCTGGAACTGCAAGCCCAATATATTCTTCCTTCTGTAACTAGCTCTGGATCATGGGATTTTTGTCGCAGCCCACAGAAACTGAACTGATACACTGCCTTTATCATCTTTGGGAGAGGCTCTGAGAACCCTTCGAGCCTCAGAGTTTTTAAGTTTCATTCATGTCCTGAGTTTTAAGGCTTCAACTTGGAGGATGGGTTATGCAAAAATGTCCTTAGGAAATTTCCACAACCGTGGAGAAGCTCTAAGACTTTACCTATTCATAATTCCTCCCCTGTACCCACTTTCAACATACACACACACACACACACACACACACACACACACACACACACACAAATGATGAAGAGCTCTGGTTAAATTTTAAGATTTTTTTCTTTAAACTTAAACATCTCCGTGTGTCTGTGTGAGTTTGTGTACACGTGCAGTGGCTATGGAGTCCAGAAGAGGGGGTCAGATTCCTTGAAATAGGAATTACAGGTGGCTGGCTGTCAAACATCAAACACGGTGGTGCCAACCAAACCAAAGTCTTTAAGAGCAGTAAGTGCTCCAAACCACTGAGCCATCTCTTTGTTCCCTGGCTAATTAGAATTAAATGCCAACTTGCCACAACTTTGATTAACCTGGGAATAGAGCATCAGCTGAAGAAGTATTTAAATCAAGTTACCCTTGTGTATGTCTATAGGGATTTCCCTGGTTGTTAACTGATATAGAAGAGCTGACCTGGTGTGTGCAGCACCAGCTCATGGGCTCTGTCCCGAACTAGGCAAGGCAAGAGGAGGCTACATGAACAAAAGCAGATGCAGGCAGCCCGTATGCATTCATTCTTCTCCACTCTTGACTGTAGATGTGATGTGACTAGCCGCTTGAGTTCCAGCTTTGACTTCTCCTCAGTGATGAAAATGAAGCTATAAACCAAATAAACTCTTTCTCTTCCAAACTACTCCTCTTTGTCAGGACATTTGTCATGGCAGCAGGAATAAAAGAGGACAGTTGCTTTTGCTGTTCTCCTGTTCCCACTGAAGGAATAATTTTTACATGTTATGACACAGGGAGAAAATAGTAATGAGAAATGTTCTCTTTAAGTTTCTCGTCTTTCTCTGTTTGGAATTTATGTCTGCTACTTGGTGGCTTCTGTCTTTTCCTGTAGAGAACAGAAACAACAACAACAAAATTCATTGCCTGTAAGTGTCCTGAGAATTAAAAAGATGTTTTTCTTAGATCTTACCACCACCACTTGACAATTTACAAAAGACTGAGCTGGACATTGGGAGGACAAAGAATACACCTCCAGTCTGCGAGCAGCTGCCAGGTAAGACGGGTGGACCATGACCACTGCTGTATATCTTTTTGCCAAAGACAGGTGGAGATTACAGAGCTTACCCCCAGCAGCCACTTAAACAAATGAAGGCGAAATCATCAGAGAGCTGTATCAGTGAGGGAGATTTTGGTGTGCCTTAATACTTAATACTTGTACAGAAGTAAAAGAAACTTGTCGAAGCCCCTTGCCTGACCTCTCTAATGGTTTCATTATTCGTTTTATAACTTTAGAAAAATGTTCAATCCATCTTTAGGGCCTGTGGCAAAGACTTTTAGCTGCCCTTGGAAATCCATTCTCTCCTTTTCCCCAGCATAAAGCTAAACTACATTTAATAGCCTCCTTTGCAGTTAGGTGAGGACATGTGACCAAGCTCTAGGCTATCACCAGAGTGATGGATGTTCTTCTAGGACTGGCACATAAAGTATGCTAAGCTGCTCCTTCATGTTCTCTTTCTTCTATGGCCTTACGGGATCTCAGTCTCCAGATGAAATGGAAGGCACATGGCTGGATCATGGCAAGGCCTTTGTAAGTCTGAGTCCTTAATTAATTATGTAGAACTTTCTCCCCAATCTTATTCCAACAGACATCTTTTGGGGATTCTCGCAAGAAAAAGAAAGATATTTCTCATTAATCAACCACTGAATTTTGAGTTTTTTTTCCTGTTGTTTATAGCTCTACTGTACTAATTAGGATACTGCTTCATGTAAAGTAAGACTCAGTTATGATTGTAAAACACTGTCAAGATATTTGTCCATCCAGAGTATTCTTCAGAAGGAAAAGATAACAATTTGATTATCATTGCTGTAATTTCTTTTTTAAAACTCATATATTTTATCCTGGACCTCAATTTCCCCTCCCTCTTCTCCTCCCAGTTGACCCCCCCCCCCGCAGCCTACATCCCTTCTCCTGCAGATACACTCTTCCTCTTTTCTCTTCAGAAAAGGGTGGGTTTTCTATTGATATCAATCAACATGGCATATCAAGTTATAATATAACTAGTCACCTTCATTCATATTAAGGCAACCCAGTAGGAGGAAAAGGGTCCCAAAAGCAGGCAAATGAGTCAGAGATAGCGCATGCTCCCACTATTAGCATTACCATAGGAACCTCAAGCTATGCAGCCATAACATTGTCATAGAGGATGGAGATCGGAAAGTCAGAGTCACACAGGTTCCCTGAGTGTCAGTTCAGTCTCTGTGAGCCCTTCTGGGCCCTGGATAGTTGATTGTGGGGTGGTTTCTTGACCCCTCTGCCTCCTATTATTCTTCCCTGCTCTCTTTTGTAGGATTTCCTGAGCGTTGTCTATTGTTTGACTGTGGGTCTCTGCATATGTTTCCATCAGTTGCTGAATGAAGCTTCTCTGGTGACGATTATGTTAGACACTGGTCTGGTTGCATAAAATGTCAAATTCAGAATCTGTATCCTCCATTACTTGTCCGCTTTCATATGCTTCCCCTTGAGGATTCCTGGGAACTTCCATTGCATTAGGTTTCTACCTTGCTCCTGAATTGCTCCCCAATTCAGGCATCTCTTCCAGAACTCTCTCAGCTCTCCTCCACCTAATCCTTCCTGTTCCCATTTACATCTGCTCCAGTCCAATTCAGAAATCTATTCTATTTCCTGTTGACTTAAATTTCTGTCCTGCCTGGTCCCACAGCTGTTCAATCCCAAAGAAACATACAGAGGCTTATTATATTAATTATAAACTGTTTGGCCTCTTAGCTCAGGTTTATTACTAACTAGCTCTTACAACTTAAACTAACCTATAATTCTTATCTATATTTAGCCACATGGCTAAACCTTTTCTTAGTATGGCAGTCTCATCTTGCTTTCTCTGCAATGGGCTGATGTCTGCGTCTCTGCCTTTTCTCTTCCCAGAATTCTCTTAGTCTTGTTGCCCTGCCAATATGTTCTGCCTGGCTACTGGCCAATCAGAAGTTTATTAAACCAATATGATTGAATAAATTTTTATAGTGTACAAGAGCATTATCCTACCGTAATCCCCCATTCCCAGGGAGATCCATGTGTCTCTCCTTGTATTGCTACAATTTGTGTAAAACATTGATTCTGAAATATTCTCACATTAACACATAAGAATGTATTACAAGAGTAGGTTTATGGGAGTCAGAGATCTCACCTCATATATATGTTTGCTATGTGGTCACAAGAATGAGGTTATCAAAGCAATCAGACAAAACAGAGAGGAGTTAGGAATCTCAAGTACATTTCTCAAAGTCCATTTTCCAAAGTCAGATATGCTTCACCGGTCCAGAGCAATGGAGGCATTTAAGGGTGGCATGCTGATTTCTCATACACTGATGAGTGTTAAAAATATACATTTGCATTTTCAATCCATAACAAGCATACCTGACGTGCTGGAAGGAAAGATAGAATTATGTTAACAGGCATCTCTGAAGTGAGAATGTGGTCATTTTAATTTTGTTTTATGCATAATATTTAAATTTTAAATAAACAAGGGTAACTTTAAATTATAGCTTTAACTATGAAATCAGCTGGCATGTAGTTTATTTAAAATAATGAGTAAAAAGTCTATTTTAATTTAAGTGAGAATTCAAACTTTTCTTCCAGTGTGTGTCCCTAGCATGTAAATATGTATCTGGAGTTAAAAATATACATTGTATTTAGTTTTGTATTTGTATTCCTGTGTCATCCCAGTTTCAAAATCTTTAACTGGCTCTGGCCAATTATGTATTATCATTCTGTATAGCAGAATAATAATGCTAAGGTTTTTCTAGGACACGGACGGGCAAGAAGGCCTGTCATTTCAGAATTAATGGCTATCACCGTGTAGAACAGCTTAGTATTTGCCAGTCATTATTTTAAGATGTTTATATTCACTAATTCATTTAATCACAATGTAACTTTTAGCACATGCAACAAAATAGAAACAGAGAGAGCTGTCTTTCCAAGGTCACACCTTTTCCAAGATAAAAGGGCTAACCACCAAATCTGCACTGCCTGAACCTAGAGTTCATTATAACGAGTAGACCCAATCCCTTGTTAGAATATTGATTCTCTTCCCAGGATGGAGCTCTGAAGAAATAAATAATTGTATGAAAGCCTCAAATACTTAGCATTAATAAGCTTTATAACCTTATATAAGGTTTACACATGGAGCAACTTAAACTGTAGAAAGAGATGTTGCCAGCCGAGTACAGCAGCTCAGGAAGATACTGACAGACGTGGGAAAAGCATGAGCCAGCCAGGCTGGAACCAAATATTGTACACAGTGTAATGAAGAGACAAAACCTCAACTATGGCAGTATAGACAAGAAGATACTATGTCATCTCCCAGACTAAGGATGGAAGGACGTCTGATTCAATGCTATTCTGTGTACTGCCCGCCTGTACTACGTTACAGTAAGGTACTATTCCTGTATTGTGGCACCTGCACTACAGGGCCATTCACAAGCTGGGCAAGGGCCTGGAGATTTAAACACACAAAGACACACAGACAGAGACATGGGTCATCCTTGAAACAGGAATGCCCCTTTACTGTGTCCAGGGGCAGCTTATATAGGGATCCTTAACTGATAGCCACTTCCCAGCCAAACCCACCAGAAACCACTCCCTGCCATCAGGAACTCCTGAGGGTCTAGTGCTCAGAGCAGTTGCAAGCATAACACGTTGTTTGCAAGAAATTCAGGATCTGAGGGTTCACAGAACCAACAATTCTGCTTTATAACGTCCTATGGATCTTCAGAGAGGTAGTGAACTTGGGGTGAGGTAAGGCAAAAAAACCTCATGTGGGTGGTAATCTATGTCTTAACACTATGTTAGGGGATTCTTGTAACAAGTCTCATGTTACCAGAGTTATATATAAATACAGCAGATACAAGAAAATCTACCACACTTTGAAATATTTGCCATAACATTGGATATTTATTTCATTGCTCTGTTTCCTGACTGCCCAGACCTGAAATAATCATACAGAAGCTAAATTAATTAAAACACTTCTTGGCCTATTAGTTCAGGCTTCTTATTAACTTACTCTTACATCTTAAATTAACCCATTTTATTATTTTATATTTTACCATGAGGCTCATGGTTTACTGGTAAGGTTTTCGGGCATCTGTCTCCTTTGGTGGCTTCGTGACAGAGGTTTCTGTCCTGCCTGGTCCTGCAGCTGTTCAGTCCTAAAGAAATACACAGAGGCCTGCATTAATTATAAATTGGTTGGCCTATTATCTTAAGCTTCTTATTAACTAACTTTTACATCTTACATTAACCCATAATTCTTGTTTGTGTTAGCTACGTGGGTTGGTATCTTTATCAGAGAGGCATTCTCATTTTGCTTCCTGAGCTATTGCTCTTCCCAGAATTCTCCTGATCTGGTCGCCCTGCCTAAACTTCCTGCCTGGCTACTGGCCAATCAGTGTTTTATTAAACCAATAAAAGTGACAAATCTTTACAGGGTACAAGAGCATTGTCCCACAGTAGTAATGCTGTAATAAACATGTTTGACCTTTTCTATTTCAGAACAAGGATCTTCCAATATCATTGTGTTATAACAAATGATAGGATTTTGTCACTTTTATTGGGTGAGTAGCACTCGTTTGTGGCACATTTATTTCTCCATACATTCATCACTGAACACTTACTTCCATATCTTGGTTATTGTGAGTACTGCTCCCAATCACATGGAACACTTATCATTTTGACATACTGGTTTCATGTACTTTGGGTGTTTAACAGGTTGTTGGAAGAAAGTATCTTTTAGCATTTTTCCTACTTTTGAATTTTTTAAGGAGCTTTTATATTTTTATCATAATAATAACAGTCCTTTTTAGTGCCTAGCTTATGAGTGCTTCTTTACATTTTATTTTTACCATCGTGACTGGAGAGAATGGATCAAAACGTTGCCCCAAACTGTAGCCCATGTTTCTAATCTAGCCTACAGTTATAAGTAAAAATGTTTTGGAAAACAGTTATATTCCCATATCACATACAGCTCTTTCAAACTTCCCAGGTGGAGCTCACAGTGAGACTCAGATGATGGCCCTTAAAGCCAACAGTATTCGCTACCTGGTTTTTTATAGGAGGATATTTTCCGTTCCTTTCTACTTCTTTCTCATACTGATATTTTTATGACTGTGTAAATCTGGAGTTCAGGGCACTTTCTTCTGGAAACTTCTCCTGCGGCAATGCCAACAACACTTAAAATTTACTATTCATCAAGAGAAATAAGGGCACCATAATCTCTGTTAGTTTTTTACCTTGAATCTCTATTTTATTCTTCTATTCATAAAAATAAAACGATAAATAAGAGTTTAAAGAGTGTAAATGCTACCAAAGTCCTTACATTTGTTTGGACTTAAATGCACACTAAGAATATAAAAGCTGGCTTGATTTTTTTTTTTTCTGCCAGAAGGAAGGCAGTGAAATCCACAAAAGGACACAATAGAACCCAGAATTCTGATTTCTGTCAGTTTTTTGGTTATAAAAGTAGACAGAGGCAAACGCTGGGAAAGAAATCACCCCGAGAAATCTTCCACCCCTGAGCCTGCAATGTTTCAAGTCGGTAGGTTGGCAAACGCTAACTATTTCTTATTCTGAGGCTGTGGATACCCACCCGCCGCTTGATTTAAGGCATTAGAAAAGCGATCAGCTTGCTATGTGATGAAATTGCTGCAGAATAAACAGCCTCATGAGTCTAGCACTTCTGAACTTTTATTGTGTTACTCAACCCTTCAGTTTCCCTCGGTCTTTGCTGGCTTCCCAGGGCTTCCCAGCATCTGCTCCTAGCCTCGGATATTAATGATGGCGATCGGCAAGCTATGGAGAACGCTGTTTTAGAAGGCCACGCTGCCGTAATCTCCTTATAACTCTCCCAAGTTTCTTGGGGTTTTTTTTTGTTTGTTTAGATCTTTTTTTCCCCTCTCCCTCTATAGAAGTTTGATTTACCGTTCCCATTCCTACTTACATTTTCTCCCCGGCTGACACCTTGAATTAAGGTTGTTATTTAATCACCGTTTTTGTTTGTGTTTTTTTTTTTCCTTTTAGATAATCTTATTTTTGCACACTGCAGGAGGAGCCTGTTCTGCAATATGTTGGCGTAACACGCAAAGTCCAATGATTCCTCTGTCCTCAATTCAAACATTTTGAGTACTGTCCAAACCAGAAGCATCCCACTCTGGACAAGCTTATGATATTAGTCCTTGAAGACATGTTACCTCTACAGAAAAATCAAAGATGTTAAAAATAGTTGAGTGGTGAGGCAGGAATAGAATAGGCTCTAATGATGGGGTCTGAAAAGATAAAATTACGACTATCTGGAAAGGGATTTCTCCAGCTTTACAGCCATGCCTTTTACATCTCTAGTGTAGTCTCAGAGAGTAGCTTATGAAAACTGAAAAGCTCTTTGTAAGTCTTGGAATCTGGTGGTTTGTTATTCATGTTCCTCATGAACCTGCTCAAGATAATATCCATCATGCTGTACCTCTCGGAAGATAGCATATTCCTCAGGGATGCCAGCTCAGAGCTCAGAGTAGGGGCTGCTGCCATAGCTTTGAAGAAGAGTGTTAGTTGCATCCTCATAACAAACACCTGGGATAATCAAGTTAGAGGAGGTTTGTTTGGGTCATAGCTTTGGAAATTTCACTGTGAAGTCTGCTTTCCGGGGACTGTGTCCTGGGTTTAACCAGTTTGAACGTTATGATAAGAAAATTGTTGATAAAGCTGCTCACCTCAAGGTGGCTAGGAAGCAGAGAGAAAGTGGAAGATGCTGGAGTCCCCGTATTCCCTTCAAGAGCATACCACCATTTTATATATATACACATATATTTTATATATTTATATATATTTATTTGAAATTTATTTATATTTGTTATATACGTATACGCATGTATAATATTACCATTTGTATACATATTTCTAATTATGTTTTTATATATGTAAGGCATATATATTAAATTACATATAATATTTGCCTTACAATTATACACACACACACACCTAAAAGTTTGTAGGAAACCTCTCCTTTTAAATGCACCACCATCTTGCAACACAGTGACAGAGTCTGGAAGAAGAGGAGACCAATTCTATAACACACGGAAGCCTTTAGGGGACAGATGGTGTTATTCTTAATGAAGTTAATTCTGAGAGTGCTAGCAAAACTGAGAATAGGACCCAGTTAACTTACTTCTTTGGGAACTGAGAGCGTTATGGTCTGATCAAGAAAGTGAGACAAACGGCCATCTCGGAAGCAGTACATAGGGAGACTTAAGGACTCGGCTTTCTTTGGTTTCTCTAACTTCTCAGTCTCTTCTTGTCAAATGGGAAGAAGCTGCCTCTGTTGGGATGAAGAAGCCAATTGATTGGCACGATGCTCCCAGTAGTTGGGAAACTCGAAAAGGCAGAGAAGGACAGGCAAGGGCTAGATGCTCCTCTGTGTTCACATCAGTTTAGCCCGCTAGCTTTTAGTCTTCCATGTTATCAAAATTGTAACATGGCCAGTTTATGCCTAAGTATATTGGTCTTCAAAGCCTCATAAAAAATCAGAGTTGAGTAAGACTGGTTTGGAGAAAAGGAACAATCACTTAATAAGTAGCATAAAGCATAATTATTTCCCCCATAAAGTTCTGTTAAGTTTCAGGGATGGTATTGAAATGATCACTACAAAGGAATGTGAAATACTTTCCAAGTGTTCTCTGGACCTTTTGTCTAACTAAGAGTTTGTATTTGCCTAACCAAGAGAGACAAAAGGAGAAAATAGCAGGGCTCTATAGACATGTGGTAGACCACATCTTCATGAATAGTCTGTATTATTGCAGGTTATTTAAGTGTGCTTGGGACTAAATAATGAACATAAAAAAAAGTAAAGTTGCAATAGTTTTACACAGCAACGTGTCCATTTCTCATTCTCTGTTTATCTTGTGCTTCATAGCGCTATAATCCTCTGGGTAGAAGGTGAGACATAAAAATACATAAAGTAAGCTGAGCACCTTTGATTAAGAAAGGAATAGTGAGCATATGCTTGCAATTCTTCTCCATGCATGAAAGCCTCAGTGTGGTTTCTGTTTATTGTATCGACCTAAATGTTATGCAGTTGGCTGTCATCTGGAGCGTCAGTTGGTGTCACACACAAATGGCTTGCTTTCTCATTTCCCACAGGCAATATTTGTAATGGCATGATTATGTGTCCAGAATTCAAGATAAGCAAGAGAAGGGGGAGGGGAGCTATTGCAACAGGAGCCACCATTTTCATCGTCAAGTGTTCTTCATTTAGATGACATGGAGGAGGCAACAATGCAAGATTGTATATATTATAATATATATGATAAATATAAAGGGTTATAAAATAAATCGATCAAAATTATTCTAAACTTTGAGAAACATAATTCATCTCAGAGATTTAACAGAATTGGTGCACTGTGGGAAGATGAAAGGCTAGGTAGACCAGTTAGCTACAAAGTGCCCAATCCATTTCTCCAGTGCTGCATGATGAGGTGTTGAAGCTACGTTATGAGTGCAATTTTCCTTCCCATCTATCTATGACAATATAAAACACAGATGTTAGCAACCGAGTCTGAAGCGAAAAGACTCTTCAAAGGCTTTCTTCTTTAGTTCAAGCAGTTTATTCAGATTATTGTTTTGACATTTTAAAAATATCTTGAGGCCGGGCTGTAGTGGCGCGCGCCTTTAATCCTAGCACTCAGGAGGCAGAGGCAGGCGGATCTCTGTGAGTTCGAGGCCAGCCTGGTCTACAAGAGCTAGTTCCAGGACAGGAACGAAAAGCTATGGAGAAACCCTGTCTCGAAAAATCCAATAAATAAATAAATAAATAAATAAATAAATAAATAAATAAAAATAAAAATATCTTGAGGATGACATTGACCATCAATGCACCTTTAACTACTTCAAAGAAAACATCTTCTACTTCTGAACGTTGTAAGTGGGAAATTTTGGATAAAGCATATTTCTGAGCCCTAGTTTCTTTTGTAAAATGAAGATGAGAAAAGCAAAGGTGTTAAATACTTGTTCAAAATCCCAACTTACACACAATGTTCTAGGAAAATAGCTATTTTTGTATGTCTTAGTAATTCTATTATTATTCTTATTAACATTATAATTAGTTATCGAAGCCATTGTTATATATTGTTAAGTACCTCCATTATTTTTTTGTAGCCAAGCGTGTACTTTCGACTAAAAGCAGTACTTGTTTTTCTGGCCCATGTGTCTTGCCTGAAGGAGCAACAAGCTGGAGAAAATAACAGCTCTAATAAGGAAAGTGAGCAGGAAGTTGTTTGGCAGCTGTTCTGTGTAGTGCCAACACGCTGGTAGGCAGCATTCTGTCTCCAGATTGAACTCACCTGCTGAGTGGTGTTCATGTGGGCCAATTTGGTTTGCGTGTCTAATGTAACACATTTGGGATCAAGTATACATTTAAAATTCAATTTCCATCCTCAAGAAATCATTATGACAATGGAATAGCCATTTGTATTATTGCATATTACCCATCACCTGGCAAGTCATTTAAAAATTCTATTTGACCTAAGTGACTGTTGAGGAATATGTTACAATGTTCTTATTGTTGGTTCAACACTTGAGAATTTGAACTTTGAGCACTGAAAAATAATGACGGATTCCCAATTTATTTATATTAAATCCCAGGATACTGCAAGAGCTTATGGGCAGTCCGTGAATGACTTGTAGAGGTTTTTTGATCTCTCTGATTAATAACACACTTGGGAAATACCTAGGAAAAGTAGAAAGTTGGGACACACAACAATGTGGCAAGGTGGAAATAATTTGGGAGAACTTTGTCAGGTTTTGGCTAGATTGTTTCAACTAATTGGTGATCTGTTTCCTGAAATGTCAAATAGCTGTGACATGTTGAAATGATGTGCTTGGCTTTAGCCACTTGCAAGTGAAGTTCCCAGGGCTCTCGTGCGTCTCATGTGCCAGGACTGTGACTAATATACGCTGTTATTGCTGCTGGGAAATGAGGTCATTCTTTGATTATCTCCTTTTGGTAATTTAAAAAAAAATGTCTTCCCACTCGGTATCCACAGAGTAGGATTTTCTTCTCTCATCTATTTCTGAATATATAGGAACTATATAGTGATATTTATTGCATTAAAATTTGCACAGCTGACCTAGAAATCGTGAATTTGATAATTTTGGGGGAGTCAAGAGTGCCTTGGCTAAGTGACTAAGTCATCAACAGAAATGAAACGTGTGTGTGGTATTTAAATCCACTAGACTTGTGGCAATAGTGTTATACTGTGGAAGCAAGCTAAAGTAGCAGGTGTCCATCAGTAAGTCTGAATAACTGTCCCATATTCTAACTCACCTCTCTGGCTCTGCACAAATTCATTTTATTCCTTCTAGTTACAGCTACTTCTCTAATGCAAATATAATCACATTAATTTGTTGCTTAAATCTTCTTAGTAAGTCCATGTACCTCCTGAACTGTTTCCGTGTGTCTCTCCTGTCTTTGGCCACTTTGCTTCTACTTGACTTCTTAAAAATACCTCATTGAACATCTCCTGCCTTTTTCCTGGCTTGGTTCATTGTCCACTTAACTTTCCATAGTAAAAAATATTATTACAAATGACTGAATACTACTTGCTGCATTTTGCCTACAAGTCACATTAGTGATCACTGTTGCTAGGATATATGATGTTAGCTTTGGTGTCTTGTCCATGGCTTAGAAGTAGATTTTATGTCTTCCCACAGATGGCTTCCATAATTCTTTCTTTTGTCTCTTCATCCACACTAGCACACAGCTATAATGCTGATGTTGCTTAGCATTCACGACTCTGAAAAATATTGCAGTGACTTGACTCAAGGTACAGTGTTACTCAGTTCTACCCTACCGATGTCCTGTAGGAAAACAGACTTAGTGTTCCTAGGAAACTTACTGTAATTTAAGGGAAGTGTGTGTCTTGATTTTGATGAAGAATAAAAATGTAAATGTTTAAACTATGAGATTATTCCAGGTGTTCAGTCAGTTGGGCCCAAATGACTCAAGTGTGTTCTTCCAAGATTATGTGAAAAAAGCATCAAATACTGCATATTGTGACTTAAAAAGGGAAAAATATGGAAGACTTTAAGTCCAATGATGATCTGGGGTTTTATAAGGAAGCAGGCTGAGCAAACCATGAGGCACAAGTCAGTAAACAGTCCTCATGGCTTTTGTATCAGCTCATGTCGCTTGGTTCCTGCCCACTGTGATTTCCTATTTCAGCCCCTCTCAATAGACTATGATTGAGGAAATAGTCAAAAATCATTTTCCTCCACAAGCTGCTTTTGGTCATGGTGTTTATCAAGCAGTAGAAACCCTAAGACGGTAACTAATATAGAATTGCTAACACAGAAGTTGGGCGTTGTGATAAATATGACCAGGTGACTTTTATGCTTTTCAACTATCCTATGGGAGATTTTGGCACACTGGTCAAGAAAATCCCTTGAATGGGAGAAGCAGAGCTGCATGGGCCATTTTGTTGAGAACTTGGAGAGTAAGAAAGGTAAGACATTGGACAGGAGAGGCCTTGCTTTTTAATTTTCAGAGGGTAACAAGGCTCAATCAGAAATAGAACTAGGGAAAATTCATGTGATAGTTTGTCAAAGAAACTAACTGTGTCCTCAGAAGTTGAAACATTGAATTTAGGAGTGCTGGAGGAATACCACATAAGTCAGTTGGTGATGGATCTGCTATAGCTCTTTTACAGAATTGACAATATAGTTTCAACAGAAAACATTATGTATGAGATTTCATTTTAAATTCTGTGTGTGCATGTGTGCCTCTGCATGTGAGGATGTATGTGTTCCCATGGAGGGCAGAAACTTCAAATCTCCTTGGATCTGGAGTCACAGATGTCCACAGATCCCGAAGAGGATGCTATGCACTTAACTCAAGTCCTCTGTAAGCATGATACCACTAAATACTGACCCCCATAAGGTTTGTTTATTTTGTTTTGTTTTAATTTTACATAGAAACATATCACTTTGAGAAGTGGCTTTGGGATTTTGAGTAGTATTGACACTATTACAGACTATGGTAATTTCAAAGCTTGAACCCACTACATTTGGCATCACGAGGTATCCATGAACCTATGCGAGTTAGTGAGCTGAACATGGTGGTTTGAACGACAAATGTCCTGAATAGGCTCATATATTTGAACACTTGTTCACCAGTTGGAGGAGCTGTTTGGGAAAAGTTGTGGGAGCTGTGGGAGTTGGAGCTTTGCTGAGGAAACAAGTTGCTGGAGGCTGGATTCGCCTGACCATATTTCCTGTTCTCTCTCCATGCTTTTTATATGCAGATGATAAAATCACCAGTCAGCCTCCGGTTTCTGTTTCCACACCTTCCCTGTGTGGTGTTATGCATTCTCCATGCCTCAGTAACTGTAAGACAGAACTCTTCTTTCCAAACACACACACATACATACATACATACATAAATTCTTGGTGCCAATTGATTTTAAAATTACATGACTTTTTTTTTTACCACTTCTAATAAAGAACTGTAAACTTTTTATTATGTAATGAAAGTGGGTGATTTAGATCTGATTAATTAGAAGTAGTAAGATATGTGAGGGACCATTACTGACTAGTAACTTGTGCCATTTACTTTATGGCTCAGTGGTTAAAAGCACTGCCTGGTCTTCCAAAGGTCCTGAGTTCAGTTCCCAGCAACCACATGGTGGCTCACAAGCATCTGTAATGAGATTTGGTGCCCTTTTGAAGAAGAGACCTGATCATCATCCTCATCAATTTAAACCATGAAACCAATATGGACAAGTTCAACAAAACTATTATATACGGGCTGCTCATGCATGCTTCAGCATTGCCAGGACATAAATTTGCTTGGTCTTTTGGATCAAACTTTCACATTTATACAAACCCCTAATCACTGGGTTTTCGTTGTTGCATTTGTTTGTTTGTTTTTATCATGGAGCTCATAAGTTAGACAATAAATTTGTTACAGAGGTCTCTGAACAAGCTGTGAATTGTAACTGGGCTAATCTATTAAGAACTAATTTATGTCCACTTTTTCTAAGGTAGGCTCTTTTTACAGTTGCGTTAGTTCTCACGAGAAAGCTCCCTCTTCATCAGGAAGCTCATCATAAATGAATGAAACTTTCCTCTTACCCGCTTCTATTCCATACCATCTGCTTCTACTTAATTGAATACTCTTTGCTATTAGCTCCAATGTAGGAGTCCTCTAAGTTTTGTTGCGTTTTTTTCAGTTAATTCTTAGCTAAAATTGATTCCCTTAAAATTTCTGAACCTGTTGCTTTCCCTTTTAGTGATATCAATGCATGATATATTTATTCTTCACTGTGAAATCCTTTGTTCTGCTACCCTCGATCCTTCTCCTTTCTTTCTTCTTTCTTTCTTTCTTTCTTTCTTTCTTTCTTTCTTTCTTTCTTTCTTTCTTCTTCCTTCCTTCCTTCCTTACTCCCTCCCTCCCTCCCTCCCTCCCTCCCTCCCTCCTTCCTTCCTTCCTTCCTTCCTTCTTTCCTTTCTCCTCCTCCTCCTCCTCCTCCTCCTCCTCCTCCTCCTCCTCCTCCTCCTCCTCCTCCTCCTCCTCCTCTTCTTCTTCTTCTTCTTCTTCTTCTTCTTCTTCTTCTTCTTCTTCTTCTTCTTCTTCTTCTTCTTCTTCTTCTAGTTGCTTCTTCCTACTTACCTCTTGTTTTCTCTCATGTTAAAGTTCTTGCATGCTGGTCATCTCTTTAAATGCAGTTTGGCCATCTAACAGAAAAATACAACTGTGATCATCATTTCCATGAAGAGTCTAAGCTAAGTAAGCCAATTAAAGCATAACAGGGTTGTGAGGTAGCAACTAGGATTTCAAAAACTGACCGATAAGAAAGAAGTGCAGGAGACCATGAAGGCAGACATTCTTGCAACATCTTACTAAAGTAATTTTTTGCTGTGATGGATTCATGGAGATGATTAATAGTTTCTAATAGTCGTATCTGTATTTGCAATAGTTGCTTATTTGCCAACCTAAAATAAGATTTGGAGTTCATTTTATTGTTTTTTTTCCACTTCTAGAACCAGCCAGAAAGGAGCATTTTGATGAAAATGATAGCCAACTTTTGACTCTCATCACAGTTTATCCAAACACAATGAGGAGTCTTCTAGTCTTAAACATATTCTGTTTAAGTTCTGAGAATGTCATCAACACATACGTATATTCCAACAAAAATCTTCAGCAGCAATAGCTGAAGTGTGACTTTTGGGGGGCTATGAAATAACCCTGTACTCTATCTAGCTTATCAATTCTGTTTATGTAGCACTGCAGTATGGGATAGTTCATGAGCTGGGAAAGGGACTGGAGATTTAAACACATACACATAGAGACAGAGACAGACACGGGGACATGGGTCATCTTTGAACCAAGACTATCCCCTTCAGCTTACATAGGGATCCTTGATTGATAGGCATGCCCCAGCCAAACCCACCAGAAACCACTCCCCTGTCATCAGGAACTCCCGAGGGTCTCGTGCTCAGAGCAGTTGCAAACACAGGAAAACAAGTTGTTTTGTGCAGAGCAGCTGCAAGCATAACAAGTTGTTTACAAGAAATTCAGGGTCTGGGGGTCCACAGCTTTCAACATGTTATCTATTCTGCTACTTTTGAATTCCAAAACGGTTGATTGATCTTGCCACTGTGGTTAGTGGAAAAAAAAACTAGAAATAAACTTCTGTAGCCAAGAAGACTTTAACTCTGGGAAACAGGTCATTGCTGTGAAGATTTCTATTGATTCTGTTACTGTCTTTGTTTTTTTGATGAAAATGATAGCCAACTTTTGACTCTCATCACAGTTTATCCAAACACAATGAGGAGTCTTCTATTCTTAAACATATATGAAAAGTCTGCAGATGTTTTTCTTAATTCCTACAACCACCACTTAGTTTTGCTGATGCAGTTATGAAGAGTCATATGCTAAGCTTGGTAAAGAAAAACTCAGTTCAAAATTCCTTTTCATAGCTCCTCTGAAGCTTTTATAAAGTCCTCTTTCAGTGAGAAAAGTGTCCAGAGATCTTTCTAGAAGATATTCTAACAACCACATAAATGGTGTTATAACATGGCACAGTAGCCTTTCGAGGGCTTCTCAGGAAAAAATGTGTTTATACAATTCACTGTCTTAGCCATCACTTGTCAGCCTTCCCTTGTATAATTTGTGTTATTATTAAGATCTTGCCTATTTCAGAACATTGATGTAGGCACTTTTCTATCACTAGAAAACATTAGCTTCTGGGCATTCTTTGAGCACACTTAGAGAGGAATAATTTCTTGTTCAACGAAGGCATTATATGGGACAAATATATACAGTTTTGAGAACTAACCTAATTAATGTACAGAAATGCTATTTCTGAAGTAAAACATTGTGAACATTTTAGCGTTTTGGTATCAGTGAAATGACTGACACCTTTGAAGGTCCTGTTGTTTTTAGAACTCTAGTAGAATGTAGGGTAAAAATTAGAGACTGAGAAAGGTAATTATTTTGTTTATTCCCTTTATTCTACCATACAGTGTGTACTGTGCTGTCCTAGCCCCAAAGATACCTCATCACTTGACCATTATTAATTGTTTTTTAGGTTGTTTTGAATTCACCAAATTCATATCCAGTTCCAGAGATGGAAGAGTGAAATTTACTTGCTTTCTATTCAGACATTTTTTTTAAAACATCTATGCAATTAGGTATCAAAACCACATTTCAACTTTAAAATAACCCATAAAGTTTAGAATGTAACTCATGATGAGGAGAAATATGGACTCTTGATTTGTAAGACCAAGGATTCACATTGCCGGTAACATTTAAGCTTACTGTTGGTTTTCTGATGATAGAGAAGTGGTTTTTTTTTTTTTTTTTTTTTTTTTTTTGTGCAAACAAAGCCCCACGTGTGTTTTCAGGTTTATTTCTTTCCCCTTATTTCCTTTTTTTCTCTTTTCTTCTTCCTTTAGCATGCAAATCAATGTTCCCCAAGGATCTTTCAGTGGATTTTCTCTTCTGCAAGACAGAGGCCTTAATCAAATTTGCTTGTTTTTCCTTCTTGCTCTATTCTCCATAGAGACAAGTTCTCCGCAACAATCGTCAGATGGCAAGTATTGACGTTGGATATATACAGAGTGTCTGGTAATAGGCGCAAAAGTCGCAGTACTTCGTGTTGAATAGCATCTGTTAGATGAGCTCGTGATGGAGACAAAAGGGAAATGTGCTTCTCAAGGCAGGACAGCAGCATTACTGTGTGCTCATGTCACTACAGGTCAGGTCTCATGGGCATTGGATATCTAGTAAAATCTTGAAGGATATTTTAATTTTTAAAAGGGCTTGCTGGGAACCTCTCTAGGCATTTATTTATAGCTTAATATTTATTAAGTGGGGGTAAAACTTCATATGATATCCCTGAGAAGTGGAAGACAGGGTCTTAGGCTTCTGTCTTCTTCCATCTACTATGCTCCCCCTCCTCATTTTCTTCCGTTAATTATTTGTAGATACAACGTTTTATGGTATTTGGGTAAATACTATCATAATATTGCTGTTTTGCGTTTGCTTATGGTAGGCATATGATCAATCCTCAAACCACAATGTGTTTGGATATAAAGTCTAGGGACACCTCACACATATGACAAGGTTTATAAGTTATATATTGAGACTTTCTGGGGGAGAACCAGACATATATTCCTATCAACCTGGAATTGCTTGTACAGATGGTATCCATGGTTTCTTTTGCATTTTGATGTTGTCTATTGTGTAGAGAGGTTTGTGTGTGTGTGTGTGTGTGTGTGTTTTCACTGATATCAAGAGTTCTCTGCTGACCCCCAGAGCCCTTAGTTGAAGTTCTATGGTGGAGTCATAGCTCTGTTTTCTGCTCTGCTGTTTTTTTCTACTATTGTCTACCTATCTAGCTTTCCTGCCCCAGATCTACATGTCGTTTTCTCTCCTTTTGTAGTTCCTGTATCATTCCTTTGATTTGGCCATTCTCTTCTAACCCCTTACATTCATGGCCTTTTGACCTTTTGTCTCTTGGATTATCCTAGTTTATTTAGAGGGGTTCCTAATGTGCAGATTAGTTCCCAATGTGCTTCTGGGCACATATCACCCCTTTCCACCAGAGCTCTCTTTTCCTCACTGTGCGCTCAGGAGCTGTTGTGGGAGTTCATTGGTCAGTGGTTCACATTATTGCTGAATCATGCCTGTCCTTCGGCATTTCATCCCATGCTTTGCAGTCTCTGCCACTTCACCAGACTTCAACATTGAAAGTAGACTTGTAGGACCATAACCATGACAACGGTCCTTAGTAGTCAAGTTACCTGGATAAGAACAGGCATTGAAGAAAACGAAACCAGAGCAATTGGTCAACTTGAAATAGTTGAGGTCTTTTCTGGCTTTGAGAAAAATCTGCATTTTCAGTGAGTTTTGGAAATATAATCATCTTTCAGGTGAAATTGAAGGAAAGAACAAGAAGACTGTTTAACAAGGATAGTACTTTTAAGGAATTTTTGCAGAGAGGGAGAGAAATGTAAGAAAAGAAAGGGAGGATGAGAGAGAGGAAGGAAGGAGAGAGAGAGAGAGAGAGAGAGAGAGAGAGAGAGAGAGAGAGAGAGAATCCTCTGCTGCAATGGTAGTGGTTTTGAGTAATAATAAAAGAAGGATGTGATTCATAGCACAGGTGGAACGGTTGGCCTTAGAGAGGAGCAGCATGAATCATTCATCCACCGCAAGAGCCTGGAAAGAGGAAGAAACAGGGAAATAGGGACAGATGGTGGTTTTGTGGTAAACACTAGAGGAATTCTCTTCTGATTACTTCCATTTTCACAGTGAAATTTAAAGAAAACCACTAGTGTATACTTACGCAGAAGGTGCATAGCTTATGCTATCATTTGAGCTAAAGCTTTCCCAATTCTCCTCTTTGAAGGTCAGAATTCTTAGTATTAGAAGTCAATTCACATAATGCGGGGAAGATGCACTCGAGTCATTTGGGCCCAAATGAGAGATGACTAATGCCTGAACACCTGGAGCAGTCCCGAAGTTTAAACATTTACATTTTTATTATTGAAATAATTGGGCATTGTTCATCAAAATCAGAGCACATTCTTCTCTTAAAAAAAAAAAAAGTTGCCCAGGTTGCTTAGTAACACTAGGTCGGTATTTCTACAGCACATCAGTAGAGTGGAATTGAATAACATTGTCCTTTTGGACAAGTCACTGTCAGTGTCTTTCAGTCTCTAGTACACTCATTGTTATCTTATCATTGGCTTGGATAATTCCCTTGTATTAGTTTTCTGACATCTACAAAAGAAATTGAGACAAAGGCTTTGTCGGCTGCCATCCAGGAGTTATTTGTGGTGTAAGTCTTCTAAATGGTGGCTCCTGGTTGTAGGGAAGTGTAGAGGTCTCCAGCTCAATGGCTATTTGTAGTTCTTCCTTTGATAGTGAACTGAATGATATTCCCAAGAGGATGACTCTCATAGTTGGGTTGCAATTTACATAAGAAACTGTTCCATGATACTACCTTCCTTCGTAGCATCTAAGGAGATATATTTAAGTCTTAACTCTGTCAGTATGCTATTGTTTGGAAATAAGGTGCTTTCAAAGAAAATTGTCAATATATATTGGGATGTGTTGTTACTGGGTTAGCATGAAGTCTATGTATCACAGTTAATAGTCTTTTAATAGTGACATGGAGATATAGAGAACTAAATACCCTTTCAAGGGAGAAGGTCATAAGACAGATGGAAAAAAATTGGATGGATGAAACCCCATGTAGCTGACAACATCCAGAAACTGAGACAAGGCAAAGAACTAATCTTCCCAATGGTCTTTGAGGAAATCTGGACTGAAGATATATTAATTTTAGAGTTCTAACTTCTAGAACTATGACAATAAACTTCTGCTTTTTATGGCTTACAGCTTGTCATAGTTTTTTGGGCAACCCTAGCAAATTAATACAGGGTCATGCATACAAAATTATCTTCCTTGTGCGCTCCAAGATACCTCAGAAATATTCTGCATTTGGTATTTATATTTCAGCTTCTTATTTGAAAGAAGAAGCATATTCTTATTTGGGGAAGCAGCCTGCATTTGATTATGCAGATTGCCTTTTATCAATGCTGAAGTCATTTAACTCCTTAGGCAATCTAGACTCACTCATTTTTTTTTTCCTCCATTGAAATCAGTACATGTCTGTAGGGTCCACATTACACACTTTCAGATTTCTGAAAAGTAAAGCACTCTGGAGTGGTTTCAACGTTTTTGAACTGTACAGCATATCATTATACTACCTAGGGTCTGAGGGTGCGGATATTCTATGGTAGCATATTTATGAAAGACTAGGAGTTGATTGTACTTAAGTATTGTTTTTAGTGGATAGAGACACAGACAAAGACCAAATTAGTTATTCGATAGAAACTAAACTGATAGCAAAAACAGTGACATTAAATGATGGCCTCAAAGTGTTTTATGAGATAAAGAACTTGGATGTGAAAGAGATATCATTTTAGTCAGAAAAGGAGATGTTTATAAAAATGTGTTAAAAACCTTTGTGTGCTGGTTATATTTTTGTTTCAAAGGTTGGACGTATCCAATAACAGCAGCATATTCATTCAGATAACTTGAAGCATCACTTCTAAGAAAGAAATAAGGTGAAACAAAGAGTGGATATAAATGTTATAACAAAAGATTTGCTACAAGCAAACCCCATAATTGAGGAGAGATCCTCGCTCCTCAGTGAGAAATGTATGGTTTTAATTTCTCATACATAACCACAAATTCATGATACAATCAGAAAGTAAATCACGCAAAAATAAATGCATTAAATGCTGAGCTTTGTAAAATCAGTTACATGATTAATTACATGACAAAGATATGAGCATTTTATTAATTTAACATTTTGGTAACTGGAAAATTAATTATAAGATGAAAGTCTCTCTTCCAAATGAATGACTCCTTTAAAATATTTAATAATTTTCATCTCACTGAAATACATTCTACTGTTTAAAAAAATCTGAATAATTAAACTGCTAGAATGATTGCAAAACTGTATATTTTTATTATTTTTATAGAGGGATATATTAAATTAAATATTGCGTGTTTAAGCATATGAATGTCTAAAAATAAGAGAAAAATTATTCTCTATAATCTAAAGTTGGTTTTCTAGCAAAAGTAATCAAGTGACAGATATACTAATTTTGGGAATGGCAAGAATATATTTTTTTCAGAGATGTGTTAATATTCAGGTTAAAGTAATAAAGTATTAGTATAGTACAAAGCTAAATCCTTTCATAATTAAAAACTCTTTATTTCTTTATTTTTACAGGGAGTTTTTATTGTAAAGTCAAGTAGACTCTGTATTCATTTCACATCATTCTAACAAAATATGGAAGGTTGGAAACCATCTTACAAAGAAAGGATGTTCTGTTGTACATATGAATTTAAACAGGTTGCTGTCCATTCCATGATTGAGCAGGAACATTACTTTCAGGTTTCTGGAGAGGGGAACAGTGGTACTTTTGGAGAGCAGACTGTGGAAGAAATTCTTCTAGTGGCCAGGAAGCCCACGCAAGTAGGGGCTGAGATCCAACAACCTCCTTCAAGGGAATTCTGTCCAGCTTCCTGAAGACAGACAGCTGGATTCCGTTTCTTAAAGGTTCTATATCCTATCTTTAGCAAATGTGTTTTAGGGGACATTTAACATCAGAACCAAAGAGGCTGTTCCTGGTACCAACTGTGCATGCAGGAAGCAATTGAAGAACCGAAGAGAAATTTTCACCTGCAGTAAGGCTGATTGTGATCACTGACAACCCAATATGGATAGAGATTCAATAATAACTCAGTATTGTAATAAATAACAAAGAGCATGACCATATGAATCAGAACCATCCAACTCCATTTAGGAAGGACACCCTTAGTAATTGCAATATGCAAATTTTTTTGACATACTACAAACACAAAGGCATTAGTTAACAAGAAATTATTTAACTTAGCTAGGTTTGGTAGCTGATACCTGTAAACACCAAACTTTGGAGGCGGAGGCAAAATGTTCACCTCAAGTTCCAGGATAGCCTTGGCTACAGAGTGAGACCTTATCTCAAATAGCTAAGAAAAAAGAAGAATCAAAAAGGAAAAAAATAATTCAAAAGTATTGGTTTCATTTTCTTATTTGTCACAAAGTGAATTGAATATTTCCGAATGCCTGTTATGTTACCCATATCAAAGTTATAGTATAGAACAATTTCTGTAGATGCATGGTTGGAATAAATGAACATTTTTACATAAGATAATTTGCTTTTCTTGGTTCTAATTGTATATGTTAAGGGGACAGGAGTACAGTTTGGCTAAACTGAGAAGCTTTGTTTCTTTCTGTTGATTTGATAGATTAGCCTCTTGCCAGTGTATTAATCATTCTCTTTATGGAGTCTTGTCAGTACTTAAGGTTCTACTCTTTGCACCTCAAGTATTGGAAAAGACACCTCAATATCCATTTACTCTTCATGTCACTTCCCCTGATGTTAGCATTTCCTATAGGCATGGTACATTTTTCAAAATTAAGAAGCTGACATTGGTACACTTTTATTAACTACGATTCTTACTTCAATAGTATGTCACCTCGTTCCCCCATGTTCCAGGATTCACCCTTGAATACCATTTTGCAATTAGTTGTGCATTGATTTAATGTCAAATCATGTCTTTGGACTGGTTAGAGATATTACAATTTTTTTTCTCCTCTCCCTTTATATTCATTTCCTCTTTCTACCCCATTTCAATAAAATTACTGTGATTTTTTTCAAAGACTTTGATTTTTTTCCCTGTAGAACAGTTGAATAGATTCATAGCTTGGCAGAATTTGGGGATATAAGTTCTTTCACTTAAATGTAAAGTCAGAGAGAAATCTTTAGGAGGGGGAACAATAAGATCATAGACTCTTCTAAAGTTCATAAGACAATTGAACATCATAACATCCAGCAGAAGAAATTACTTTACCTCTAAATTTCCAGAAAATTCTTTTGTACTTCAAAGTTGGAAGTAAATTGATCTGATTGCTGCCTGACCTCCGATTCGTAGTCTCCACAGAGATTGAATTTCTGTTTGTAGAAAGTCAAAGTGAAATAATTTAAGAAGCACATGATCAGAGCTGGAGAAAGAGCCCAGTGAAAAAATATCTCACAGAATACTGGAATCTTTCACACCGGACTTGCTGTATTGCCTCAGACTTATGACTTGTGAATGCCATAAATATTAGCCAGATGTCGACTGACAATCTCTAATTTTCTCAAAATTATTGAGCACCATTTAATTTTAGTAGCTTGCAAATTAGTTGTTCAACTTCACTTCTTTGTGACTTATAATCCATAATGAGTTGTTACAAAGTGAGTGTTCTTACAAATTTTTGACTTTTCCTAAGATAAGCATTATATTGTCATAAAATTTTCACACAACCAGCTTCCATTTATTAATTTTTTTTAGCATTCTTTATAAAAATAAGGAAGTGATATGTACATTAACCTGAGTGCATTATATAATGGAATTGGTAGGAAAACAAATAGATCCCTTCTTTCTCTCTACCTCCATTCCTCAAAGGCAAACTATCAGAATAATTTATATTTGGCTCTTCTGTAATCTACCTTTGTCAATATCAACACTATGTTTACAATATTTTACAAACAACTTATCAATTTTACTTTAACAATTATGGAAACTTACTCTATAATCTTCCACCTAAATCTAGTGTTCCAGTTTAGTCTCTACTTACCTCCCTAGGTGTGATGATTATTATTTTTATTTTCCAGCTTGTTACGTGTTATATTTAGAATTGGAGCTTGCACTTTTGCCTGAGATTTTCTAGGCTGTGTTTCTGTACTGTGACTCCAGACCCCACAATTGTGTTAACCAAGTCTTACAATTGATCACCATCTAATGACTATTTATCACCTACCCTTTATCAAACTGCCTTTCATTTACCTATGTTCTGTCTCTAGTATTACGGCTCCACTTCACTACATGGAAGGATTTTTTTTCAAGTTTTAACGTTTATTCATTCATTTGTTCTCTTCATGTTTTGTGGCTTTATTTGTCTCATTTTATCTTGATCTATTGGGGTATATCCAGGTAAAGTATGAGATAAAGCTAGATCTTTATTTCTTCCTAGATGACTATACAATTGTCCAACAATGCTTAATATATTTCAAAAGTGAATATGACTGGGGAATTATTTTCTGAATTTTTAGCTTTTTGCCTATGCATTCCTCTGGTATCATGCTTCATGCTACTATGAATTTCAAAGCTTTATAACATTTTAATATCTAGTAAGGCTCCTTCCACACAATTTCTGTCATTTAGGAAAATTTTTCTTACTAGTTTTGATTTTTTAAAATTCTTTTCCAAGTAATTTCAAATTACATATTTTCACTAAAATATGAAAGTGAATGCTTTTATTAAGATTGTATGAAATTTATAAACCCAAGGAAAACTGTGTCATTGTGAATTTAAATTCTCCTAAATTAAGATTTGCTTAAGCCTGCTTGTGAACTTCTAACTTTTTCTTATGAAAAATTTGTGCACTTCTTGTTTTATTCTTTTGTAGTAATTATTGTATTGTTTCTCTATCACAATTTTAACACTGGCTTTCTTGACAGATTTTCTTATTTTGTTCTTTGTATAAATTAAATGTGATTGTTCTCTATTATTATTTAGATACCTAAATACCAAATATATGTAGAGGATATATGTATATGTATTTCTGTGTGAAGTTTTGACCCATGCTTTCACTGTATGGTCTAGGCTGGACTTGCCTTCTTAGGGATCCTCCTGTCTCAGTCTGAGTGTTTGATTATAGGTTAGAGTCACCATGTCTGGCTTGTAGTTCTTCTCTTAAGTTTTCAGCTACGTAATAACTGAAACCTCAAGTAATTGTAGTCTATCTTTCCTTTTACTTAAAGAAATATATCCAGTTTTCATTTATATTTGTGCATTGTCTAATTCTCAGGTAGAAAGATACCTTGCCTTCTTACTGTAGAATTGTTTTTGAATGGCATCAGTCTAAGTTCCTAAAATGTTTCTTCATCTGCTACATGACTGTAAGGAAGTATCTATCAGCTTTTTTTTTATTGAAGTTTATGCTTTTAAAGGGAAAAAGCATGTGCTATACAAGATCTGTACAATATTTTTTCAGACTCAAAAAAATTGATCAATGCTATTGGTAGCTTTTCTGTTGTTGATGTCATTGAAACTTATAGCAAACCCTGTTCAGTTATGAGCAATAAATTCTCAGAAGCCTCTGGTTATTTTACCCTCATCTCCATTAATGAGGAGTAACTGTGGGCATCTTTGAAATTCAGGTGTGTAGGTGACAGATTTTTTGATTTTGTTGTTGTGGTGTCAATTCTCCCATCTCCATCAGAGGAAGGACCATAATTGCTCATGTTCTTCACAGTGACTGTGAATCTGTCTCTTTGGGTGACTTCATGAGCAGTTATGGCATGTGCTCTTCATTGATAGAAAATTATAAGGACAACCGCCTTCCCGGGCTACAACAAGGAAGATGTTCTTGATATGGCATGCTCCTTCAACCTGCCTCTTCCTCAGAGTAGGAGCATAAAAAGATGGACCACGTAAGCAGACACATTTTCTAGGACACACTGTAGGCAAGAGACAAGTCATCTTAAAAACCAGTAAAAAAGAAGTGTTTGGTACTATACTATACTTTTCATAAGAGTATCTCTATAGGCACATCATCATTTCTGCTAGCATGCTAATCACAGTTAGCTTGCCAATTATCTCTTAATAAAGCAATTGATTTCTATTATATCACAGAAAACATTAGTCGAGAGGTTTTCAACTGTGGCTCACAACCCTTTGGGAGTTGAATGGTACTTTCACCTAAGACCACCAGAAAACATAGATGTCTACATAACAGTTTATAACAGTAGCACGATTGCAATTATGAAGTAGCAACAAAAATAATTTTGTGGTTGGGGGTCACCATGACTTGAAGAACTGTATCAAAGAATTGAAGCATTACGAAGGTTGAAAACCATTACACTGAAATATTTTCTTCTTTTTTATTGTAGTCTAGGACAGACTAAGTTACTTTGTAACTTTTTCTTGTTAGTTCATCTGGAATTTACGTTTATTTTTTTGGGATTTTCTGTGTTGGTCTGGCTGTCCTGCAACTCACTCTGTAGAGCAGGCTGACTTGAATGTACAGACATCCATCTTGCCTCCGCCTCCTGAATGCTGGGATTAAAGGTATGTGCCAACACCACTCAGCTATATGTTTATCATTTTTTTAAATTAAAATTTTAATTATCTTATTTACTTAGAGTGTGTGTATGTGTGTGTGTGTGTGTGTGTGCATCTCTCTCCTGCTACATTGTGGCATCTGGGGATCAAACACAAGTTTTCCAGCCTCCACTCAAGTGCCTCTACCTGCTGAACTATCCTGTCAGCCTTTTTGCAAATAATTTTAAAAATTACTGTTATGTGGGAAAAATTTTCATTTTAGACATTCTATTATTTACCATTAATTCTGGTGTACTATATTTTCTAATTCAAGTATTCATTTATTTTAAATTTTCATAAAAAGGGATACTAATTCGCTACACGTGATTTAATGAATTCCTTTTCTGTCTTCCCGTAAACTATTAAAATTCGTATTTGTGTTGGCACAGAAAATGTGTGGATCACTCAAAATTAGCATCTAAATGGAAAACACCAACTCTTAAGAGAAAAAAATGTTTGAGTAAAAATGCAGTGTTATTTTCATCACTACATACAAGTAATACATTTTCCAAGGGCTAAGATAGTCCTCCAACTATGTGAAGCCCAAGCTTCTTAAGGGAACGTAGCCTGCTTGTGTCTTTTCATTCACGTAGAATATCTCTACCATAAAAAGGTAGAAAATCTCATTAGGAAGGTTAAAACTGGTTGTGTGTGATAAATATGATAACCATCCCTTTATTATCGCTGTGGAAAAATAGATACAGTGGTTAAATCAGAGATAATCTTAGAGCCAGGCCAGTGGTCTGAGTGATAAAGGAATATTGATTAATCACCTACATTTTAATCAATAACTTGAAGCCTGATAGAAACTCCGCTGCTAAAGTTTGTGGGCAACATAAAGTTAGGTGAGATATCTGATAGACTGAATGATAAAATGGGAATTTAAAGTGACAGCATCAGTTTAGAGAGTTGACATATGCTGGAACATAGTGGGAAGCGATGGTGTCCGTCCTACGTGGAAATGAAATACCGCAGTATAGGATGAGACTTCAAGCTTTTGTTCTCAATAAGAACAGAGATAATTATTTTAATGGTTTATGTCTTTTAAGGAGCTAACTGGAAACGTGGAACATGTCTGAACGGTCACATGCTTAGCACATCCCATACCCCTGTATTTTAGTTAGTGGTTCTCTTGCTGCGATGACAAACCATGGCTAAAAGATACTCGAGGATGAAAGGGTTTATTTGTCTCACATCCTCCATCACAGTTCACTGAAGGTAGCCAAGGCACAAACTCAATTGAAAGGGAACCTGGAGGCAGTAGCTGATTCAGAGGCCCTGGAGGAGTGCCACTGATTGGCTTGCTCTACCTGACTTTACAAAGCTTAGCCTGCTTTCTTATAGAATCCAGGATCATGAGCCCAGAAATGTCCCCACCCACAACGCATTGGGCCCTCTCCTATCAGTCAATCATTAAAATAAACGCTCTACAGACTTGCAACGGACCAGATCTTATGGAGGCTTTCTTTTTTTTTTTTTTTTTTTTTTTTTTTTTAACTGAGGTTCTCTTCTCTCAGATGACTTTAGGTTGTGTCAAGTTGGCATAAAATTATCGAAAATATCCTGGGTTTAGTCCTCACCACCACTAACACATACACACACACCAATATACACAATAAAATAGTCCATTATTAGTTAGCGTGTATTACTAAGAGTTCAAAGCAAATATGCTAAAAAAAAAAGGCCTCTGGTACAACTTCTACTTGACAAATTGTTTTCGGATTATTACTCTCAGTGTTGAATTACATATTAAGTATGAAAATTGTAATTTGCCATATAGGCTTTTAGATTTGGAGGGTGCTTACGTCATGACACTGTAACTGAAATGTTGTGGGTGTCTCCTAAAAGGCCGAGGAAGTTCTCTTCCGGGAAGCTTTTGTTATGTCCAAACAAGACTGCCACAGAGCTGGTATCCATTGCAAAACACATTGGGATTTGTTGATTATAAATCAGCTACCTCAGACTGTAATCCAACACACTTACACAGCGGGTGTTTGTTTCCAACACAACCCCTACAGCTAAGGCTCAAGAACGTCAAGGAAGAAGGGTTGGAAAGATCTTAAGAGTCAGAGGAGGACCAAAATATTTATTTTGGGATCATCTTGTGAGTGTGTGTGTGTGTATGCAAGATTGAATCTTATTCTTTATTTAATATTTATTTTTTGTTTTTTGAAGTTATAATTTAATTATATCACTTCCTGTTTTTCTCTCTTACCCCTGGACATTCACCCCTTCTCTCTCTTTCAAATTCATGGACCTCTTTTCTTAAACTGTTGTTATAAATATCTTAATATATATCTACATATATTTAAAAATATCTATAAATGTAGATATCCATATAATATTACATACACACACACACACATATATATAGACAGCTTGAATATATTACAACCACACACACACACACACATATATATAATGAAGTTGTATATATATGTGTGTGTGTAACATAAACGTATATATATGTATATGTATGTACATGTATGTATATATGATCTTGGGACTCATTTTCTAAAAAAAAAAGAGGAAGGCATGCTGTGGGGTTTAGGGAGAAGATGTTGGATCTGGGAGGCATTTAGGGGTATGATGAAGATATGCTGTGTGAAATCCTCAAAGAATCAGTGAAATATTACGTTTCTGAATTATGTTTTGTGCCTATGCACATTTGTGGGTGTTGCATGTAATTTTGCATGTGCAGAGGCCAGAAGAAGGCATGTTATCCCTCAGAGCAGGGATTATAGGCATTAGTGGAACACCCAGCTTGTGTGGGCAAGGGGACTGAATCTCTGCTCCTCACGTGTGTGCAGCAAATACTGCGAATTGCTAAGCCTTCTCCCTAACCTCATTGTGCAAGTCCTCTAAGTCCCACTTTCATTATTCCCGGAAATTAGCTTTCATACTGTCAGGAACACCTGGCAAAAATGTAATTCAGATAACAATGAAAATGAGTGTTCCTTATCCTCTTTCTAGATTGGATTCCCCCACGGAATGTGGAGGGTAACCTTGATGGAGATTTGTGTGTGAACAAAAGGGCTAGGCAAGTGGAATTCAGGGGAAGAGGAAAAAAAATTAAGATGAATTGTGTCCCTAGAATATTGTAGCCTAATCACTCTATATTGATTGATTAAAATGACACTGGAACTGACGACTACTGCGTAGAAGTCGAGTCCAACTACATTCCCAGAATAGTAAGATATGCCAAATTGACATCTGTCACCAGGTGACGCCAAGCTACACTCGGGACCATGATGGATCCACTGGGCCTCATGATCTGTCTTACTCTATTGAAACTTTTTCAGGTTCAACATAATTGCTTCATTGTGTGTTTAATAATGTGACTTCGTACTTTATGCAGGTGGAATTTTTATGTATCGCTTATTGTAACACAGTAGGATTTCCACTATAATAAAGTCAACCAAGAAGTTACTGTGAAAGAAAATCTGATTGTGTACATGTTTTCATCTAGAACACTGCACTCATGATGGAAAATAGATCAACCGTTATCGTCAGAATTATGGCTATTAAAATTGGAGGACGAGTGAAAGAAGGGGTTGGAACAATTGGGAATAGAATTAATACAAAGAGCTGAGGTGAGAATTTGCAAATTGTATGTTATGCAGACTAATTGTGTGTTGGATGCATTTTTGATGTTTTTAACAGAGGAATTGGCAGTGGGATCCCTCTGTTGGCATTTTCGCTCATACATATGCTCCTCCTGTGCCTAGAGATAGTGTTATTTCTACCTTCCTGTCACCACACTGCTCTCTTTTATAAGAGCAAACATTTCAAAATATGAGCATTTGGGATTTAGTATTTTCATCTTAAAACACTCATCTTTTAAACTTGTATTCATTTCCCATGATATGTGAAGCTTGTAGACTTTGTGCTACTTCGGATTTGTAAAGCAATTATTAAAAGTCTTTGATATTTATAAAGGATCTGAAGCTTTCAGAGTGATTAATTATTGATTACCCAAATGAATCAACCTATCAGACTTTAATAAAATTTTAATGTTTTTTGAGTGAAGTCATGCAGTTCTTGAAGATTTTTGAAGTTATATTGTTCTTCAATAGTTTAAATACCACATTATGGTTTGACTCTATCTGGTAAATAGAAATTTTTGGTTCTTACATAATATTTAACTTATTTGAAATAAACCAAGCATATAATATAGTCAATGGCTTTATAACTGCAATTTAAACACTGATGGCTTAGTTTATATTCATATATTATTGTGTTTCTGAAGCTTTGTATGCAAGATTTCTGTTTCCATGAAAACAGAATAGTTTTAATGTTTTGACTACATTTGCTAGCTATATGAAATTGCTTGTCCTGTACACAATGGCCTCTTTGAAATGTAGATGTCTATGAAAAAAATTGCCATTCAGTCAGAGCAGAGAACTGCTGTATTTAACAATACTTCAGTTACATCAAGAGTTATAGTCACTCCGAGACATCTCTGATATATTCTTTGTTTAAAAGACTTAAAGAAATCAGTTTTGTTACCAGTGTTACCCATTTACTCAATATTCTTTCAACAATGGAGTACATATTTTGTGTTTACATGGTGGATTCTGAGGATTTTACCATAAAAAGGAAGGTCATTTAAAAAGATACAAAGCACAGGAAGTTGGGAGGGATAAGTGGCAGGGGACAAAGGAGGAGCTGCAAAGGAAGGAATGGAGGTAAATTTGATCAAAACATACATGCGTATGAAATTCTCAAACTTTTTTTTAAAGTTAAAAATGGGCATGTTTCTAAATGTTTGGGAGTTTTGAGAATTCAACCATTTATAAACTGACATCGCCTAAATGGTGCCAGGCGATGCTTTTATAAGGCAAAGAAAGACATCATATTGGTTAAAATGAAAAGTTCCTAGCCTGGTACTAGTTAATAGTGAGTGGTTAACCTTATAGTTTGACGGGTTAGTTTGCTTCCCTGAGAGCTCTAGGTTCTGAAATTCTCTCTGCTCTATAGTCTCCATGTGTATTTTTCACAGTGAGAAAGAGAGGAAGGGAAGAAGAGCATGCCTATAAAATTTATAAGGTAGCCAGTCAGTGACTCATACTTATATGTCAGAACGCAGGAAACTGAAGTAGGAGAGTGGCCATGAGTTACAGTTTATTCTACAAAGAGAAAGCTTCTCAAAAGAAAGAAAAAGAAGGACACACACACACACACATAGGGAGAGAGAGAGAGAGAGACAGAGAGACAGAGAGAGAGAGAGAGAGAGGTGGGGTGGGGGGAAAAGAGCTGGGGCTAGAGTAATGGCTCAGCAGGTAGAGCGCACTTATTAGCAGAAGACTTGATTTTAATTCTCAACACATGCACGCACGCACACATGATGCACACACATGCATAAATACTCATGCACACACAAACACACACACACATTATTCGTCAAAACACAACCAAGTTTTCCCTTCTCCTAAAGCTTAGAATGGGAACGATATGTGTGAGATCAATTATATAAGACATGAAGATACTAAAAAACTGAGCCTAAAATTATACACAGTGAGTACTTCTAAGTCCATGCATATGTGTGTGGAGGATTTAACAGGAGTCTGCAAAGTGAAAAGGCTAGGAAAAGAATCCTTGAAATGAAAGGAAGCATCCTTGTCGAAGTTCGGAAAAGGTGAACAGTAACAGAGAAGGGATGAAGAATGAGAAATATGTATGCTAAAAAATGTATTAAATATAATCCAGTCTCTTAAATGTACGTGGATAGATAAACAAGATAAATAATTAAAGTGTGAGACCAAGTAGGTGAATGAGAATTCAGCTGCAAAGAAAAACAATTATGGACTGCTGGAGAGTTGACTCCGAGGTTAAGAGCACTTGTTGCTCTTGCAAAGGACCCAGGTTTAATTCTTAGCATCCACATGGTGTCTAACCACATGTATATCCAGTGCTAGTGGATCTGATGCCTTCTTCTGATCTCTGTAGTTACCAGGCATGCATGAGGTTCACATACATATATGCAAACAAATAATATAATAACATGGATCTAAAATACTAAAAAACTAAGGATAAGGGAAAAACATTTGTAGTGCTATTTTGCTTGTGGTTTAACAGATAAAGCTTGCCTGAAGATCAGAGTGCAGAACCAGGCAGTGGTGGCACACACCTTTAATCACAGGTTTTAGGAGACAGTGACAGACAGATGGGTCTCGGTTAGTTCAAGGTCACCCTGAGCTACAAGAAATTGATCCAGTCTAAAGGAGAAACAGAGCTCACACAAAGGTGATCCCAGCACTTGGGATCCCACGCTTTTAATCTCAGCACTACGGAGGTGGAGACAGGAGTGATATGGCTGGGTGGAGAGAGGAATATAAGGCCGGAGGAGAGAGGAGGCATTGCAGTGTGAGGCAGCAGTCTGAAGCAGTCAGTCTGAGGACAGGATCACTTCTTTGGTCTGGGCATTGGTAGAGGTAAGAACTAGTGTGGCCACTCTGCTTCTCTGATTCTTCAGTTTTCACCCTGATAGCTGACGCTGAGTTTTTATTTTTTTTTAAGATTAATTAGAATTCATGCTACAAACACTAGGGAATAAAACATTATATGACAGATATGAATTATTTAAAAGGTGTGAGAACAAAGTCTAGGGTTTGCATAGTGTGTTTCTATTGTATATTACCTTAAAGAAGTTTCCATTGTAGTGTAGGACTATGAAAAAATGAACAGGTCTTCACAGATCCCTTAATAATCTAATAAAACTGAGACCATAACAGACAGCAATATATCACGTTTCCCTTTGAGTTAATTGATTAGAATTTTATTTTCTTATTGGTATCTCTAAAGATGGCACTACTGACAAAAGGGGTATATTAAATGAGATGTATCAAAAACTGGAAGAGAAGAAGGAATAAAAATTATGACCAACTATTTTTTGCCTGAAGCTTCTCATCTTGCAAACTCTTGACTGGAAAGTACGCTTGTCTCTCTACCCAGTATTCACTCTTTTGTAACTTTTACAATCAGAAATGTTGTGACCTCTTACATGTGTACTCTTCATATATGTTTATAGACAAAAAGGAGTGTGTGCATGTATGTCCACATAGATCCTGTACATATGACCAAATACACATGCATATATATAAAACATCTTTTTTTTATCTTAAGTATTACTTTTCTTGTATCAAGAACAAATAATATCCACTAACCTAAATTGCTTGACAATATTGATTGTGGTCACTAAAAATATATGATAAAAAAGAGATAATGAAAACCTCTTTTGATTTTGAAAAAATACATAAAAATAGAAAAAAATGTAATAATATAGGAAGTGTTATAGAAATGCTGCCCCAATCTGAAAATGTGTTGCAACATAGAAATTCTTTGGGGATCAATAACAACAGTGTTTATGAATGCTATATGGAAATATTTCTTCAGCAGTGTGCCTGCATTGCTATTTAAGTGGAGAATAAATGTTATGTTAGCAATATTTTTATATAGCCCAGAATGCTGATTTTTTAATTTTCTGTTCCCTGCATCTGGACGGTTAATAAAAGATAAAACTCAGCTGCTGAAATAGCTGTTCGTATAATTTATGCATCATTATTAAAAATGAGCCTTTTATAATAATATCTTGAACATGAATATTCATTATTTTTTCAAAAGTATTATGTTCAATTAGTAGGTAAATATGTACTTAGTAGAAAGTGTTTTGGATCGCTGATCTTTAATTCACAGTTTGATACTGGGATTGACAATGAACTGTGTAGATTAAACGGCTAATTAAAAGGGGGAACTTTGGTATTTTTGGAATACTAGAGCCTTTTCTGAATTGTTCTCCAAAGAATACTGACCACGTACCATTTCCTTTTCATAATCCTTCCTACACAACAAGAATACAAATAAACTCTATTTTAACGTTTGAAGCTTTTATGTAACCAAGCACTGTCTTTTATAAAGCAGAAATTTGCAATCGTAGGAAAGTGTGAAAATGAGAAAATGCTGGAAAGAAGACCACAATTCACATAGTTCCAATTGCACATAGGCCGAACTCAGCACCCTTCACGGTGGTCATCTTTGTGTACATATGGGTTCTAGAAGCCTGTCTTAATTAGATCATACTAAGCATGTCACACCATTTGTTTCTGGTACATTTTCTCGTAGCTGTCCTGGAGTTTGCAGATTGCTAAGTGGTATACACAGTTTGTTTTCTAAGCTGCCTTTTCTGGGCTTTAGCATTCTAGTGCACTGCTTTCTCAAAGGGAATCCCAATGCCTTTTGCATAAAGGGACCAGCAGAATAAATCATTAGGCAGTACCCAAAGCATGATATCCTTTTGTATTCAGGGCAGGGAGGAAGAAAAAACACTTTGTAAATTCTAAATAATAAGTGTTTACCCAAACACTAAAGCTTTAGTAATGCCTAGGTATGAGATATTCCTTTAACTGATGGAACGGGAAATAGAATGGTCTATTATTTAAGAACAAAATGAATAAAAATCCTAATGAAACCAGAGAATCACGCATTAGGAAATTCGTGGCGTCTAATGAATGAATTTAAAACATAAGCGCACGTTTATTTGCAAGCCTCAGATATTCTTAAGTAATCTCAATGAGAATCTTTCTAACTTTCATGCCTTATCCAGAGTTGTTATCTTGCTCAGCCATACCAATTCAAAACAATTTTTCAGGGGTCCACTCTTACCATTTTTTTTCTCCTAAAGCATTTAATTTAGCTTCAGTAGAAAACTTTTTGAACTCACATTTCACGGATTTCCAAAGTATTTAATTAGGTTGGGTGATTAATTTTTCTGCGAATGGGGATAAACAGTTCTGAGATTTTGGTTTTAGTTCCAAGAAAGAATACAATGGGCTCCACTGTGGGAACGGGTTGGTGTGACTCAGCTGTGTGACCCATCAACTGTGAGTATTCAGCAAACAGAGGGTTCCATATACTACATTTATAGTGCAAATAGAATTTTCATTTAATCTGCTCAATTTGTTGAGGCAATGATAATCATATTTGAACTGCTACTGTGGATCCTTTAATGAAAACGAACACTTTTTGATTTAGTCCAGGACCTAAAAAGTAAATAATAATGATGATGATGATGATAAATTTAGGTTAGTTGACAGGTAAATTCAAACACTCAAATGCATTCAAGGTGTTTCTTACACGCTGTTTGAGAACCCTACGTTACTAATCCACTTGTGCCATACAGGATTGTATTATACCAGGCACTTTCCCTGAACTATATTGATCTTAAACATATTGGGATGAACTGCCTGTTATTAGACTCTCCGAAGTCTGACCATGTTGACAAAGATAATCTGCACTGGGTTTCCTTCCATCTTTCCTTTCTTCCTCCCTCCCTCCCTCCCTCCCTCCCTTCCTTCCTTCCTTCCTTCCTTCCTTCCTCCCTCCCTCCCTCCCTCCCTCCCTCCCTCCCTTCCTCCCTCCCTCCCTTCCTTCCTTCTTTGACTTTCCTTTGTATTAATGATAATATGATACTTTAATTCCCACAGACATAAAAAGTATAAGCTTTCTACAATAGTAGGTTTCCATAACACATTTCTAAAAGTCTTTAGTATTAGCTATCGTTCCCCATACTTCATCTTCCATTCTGCTTTCCCATCCCCTCACTCCCAAGACTCAATGATCCTTGTGGAATAAGGACCAGAAAGATTTTAAAAGCCAAAGGTGGTGAACATCTGAAGCAGAATAATATTCATGACAACGGATGTCAGGACCATTGCACACATGAACTCACAGGAGTTGTGACTGTGTGCACAGGATCTTTATAACATCAAGGCAGCTAAAATCTTAATTAAGAATGGAGGCAGGAGTGGTGCTTATCAAGTCCCACCAGTAGTAGGCGCTATTGGCAACTGATGGCTGCTGGAGGGAAGGGTCAGTTTGCTTCAGGGATTCAGACGGGAGAGACCACTTTTACTCTCACTGATGTCTTATACCATGCACATGCAGGAAGCCTTAAGTGGACTCAGTGGTTATAAAAAGTGAACACATGAAATTGGAGGTAGATTAATTTCCAACTGGGAAAAAAAGAAAAGAAATTGGAGGTAGAAGTATATGGGATAAGGGAGTCATTAGAAGGGGGGGGGGCTTAGGGATGGATTTCATCAAAGTACATTATGCATGTGTATGAAATTCTCAAACAATAAAAAGGAAAAGCTTAAATAAATGGCTTAATGGAAAAGAAAAATGTTCTATTATGCTTCAGTAAGATTTTTAGTTTTTATCTCTCTAGCCATTCTTGTTAAGCTACTCTCTACATATTTGAATCATCTGTCAATTTCCCTGAGCCATCAACTTTTCTAACTATGCCTAATGGGAATCCATTGGTTTTACATTTTGATTATGTGTTTTTTTCTGATGGTTTTAAAATAATATCTCTAATAGTTTTCTTTAAAGGTAATTCTTTCTGTTCTCAAACATGTAGTCACGTATAAGGCAAATGATGCTTATTTTGTCTTTTATTAATTTTCAATTTTATAATTAATTATGATTAAACAATTACCCACCCCTCTTCCTCCAAACCCTTCTGTGCCTTCTCTCTTACTCCCTCTCAAATTCTTTTGTGTACGTGCTGCTGTGTTTCTTCAGTGTTAGTTGCATCCGTGTTTTCAGGGCTGACCACTCAGTAGATTCTCTCATTATAGGACTTATATCTTGGGAAGACTTATTTTCCATCTTTCAGTAACAGTTATATGAGATTTTGTCTTCAATATTAGCATGTTTATTGGTGTTATCCTTGATCAGTTCTTGTTAAGAGATCATATTGTTGATGTATAACAGGTATAACAGGTGTAGCTTCCCTGCCAGTTTTAGGAGACACAAACAGAGCAGACTTCCTATTTTCTTTAACTGCTACATTTTTCTTCCCTTTCTTGGGTGATATTCCCTGAGCCTTTGGTTTTGGCATTGTGTTGCCAAAACTTAGTACCCCACAAAGAGTTCGTTGTGGATTTCTATAATAGTTTTCATCTCCTAATCTGCTATAAGCTCCTCCTCCTCCTCCTTTGTATTTTGTTCTGCTCTTTGAGACAGGGTTTCTTTGTGTAGCCCTGACTCTCCAGGAACTCACCTGTAAACAAGGCTGGACTTGAGCTCACAGAGATCTATCGGCCTCTGCCTCTCCTGGGCTGGTACGAAAAGTGTGCACCACCACATCCAGCTCTTGCAAGGAGATTTTTTTTCTAATGAGAGATGATAGTTACATTGACCTGTGAGTGTAAGGATGAGTATTTAGAACTCATTCAGTTAGGAATTATACTGGTTTAGTCAAGTGGCAGTAGCATATTCCCCTTTAAATTTTTATTTCTTGATTTTCTTTCCAAAAGACATGACTTGCAGAAAAGTATTTTACTATTCCATAATTTGATATTGGTTTCCATTGGGGTCTATTCCTCCCATCTCTAGCTTATGCCCATAGCACTTGCCAGCCTAAGGAAATCATGGCAGACTTTTCAGAGCAATGCCCTTTAATTCTTAATAAGTCATCCCTGAAGTGTAGCAAGTTATAGCTTCTATTTGCTCCCAGGTGCGCTGTATTTGACAGATACCTTTTACGTCTGCAGCTTTTATTTAATGGAGGAGACTCTAATTTTTTTTAAATCGTTTTTTCTTTTTTTTTAAAGATTTATTTATTTATTATGTATACAACATTCTGCCTCCATGTATGCCCGCACGCCAGATCTCATTATAGATGGTTGTGAGCCACCATGTGGTTGCTGGAATTGAACTCAGGACCTCTGGAAGAGCAGGCAGTGCTCTTAACCTCTGAGCCATCTCTCCAGCCCTTGACTCTAATTTTTTGATTCCATGTTTTGGTAGAGCTTCAGGTCAGATGGGAAGAGCAAAGTGATTACTTTTCTGCAGCTAATTATTCCAACAAGTCTTCTCCATCAGGTTTTCAAAAGCGAAAAAAAAAATGTCACGTGCATTTTAGTTTCTTTTCTTCCACCAAATTTTCATATCAAATATGAGGAGTTTTTGCCTGCATAACTATGGCTTATCAATGTCACAAAAGGTTGCAAAAGGAGGAAGAGTTGAAACTGAATAAGGGCACATGGGAAATATAATGCCATTTGTCACTAATTTTTACATATTTATACCTTTCTAAAGTAAAAAAAATAGGTATCTGACAACTCTGAACTTTAAAAATTTATTGCCTACAGCTTCATTCCAGATATTTCCTTTTTAATTATTGCATTTATTGATTTGGAGTTAATTTTCGTGATATTGCATGAGCATACATTTCACCTACTAAACAGAACAGATACATTTTCTCATTCCGCTCATTGCATGTTTCTTCTCTCTGTCCTTATGTCCCCTGACAGATTTAGGGTGCTAGTCTTCTGGTGTTCTAAAACACCATAAAATTCTGTTATGAGTAATTTATGACATTTTGTCTATGTGTCTATTTGCATAGCAATCTTCTCGTTTTTTTTTGTAGCTCATAATTTTAATGCTAATCAAAGCAAATCTTCCTCACAAAAAATTAACTCAGACCCAGAGAGACCAATGCCACAACTAGAGAGTCTTTGAATTTTCATTTTATTTCAATAAATCTAATATCTCTTAAAATATACAGCCCCAGAATGCTTTCAAATATATAGAGCTGGACAGAATAATCCCTTAACATTTGTTAATTACCCCCTCTTAATTTTGTTTCTTTTCCATCCTAGCCTTTTCATTTCTTAATTTACCTTTCCTACATCTTTTTTGACTTCTCAGCTAGACATTCTGTTCATATCCTATAATTTCTCAAATTGGAAAATTAAACTTTTGTTTTCACACAAGCAACTTCTAAATTGATATAGACAGTCATGTTTTCCTCTGGGCACTGTGATTATCCCAGAGGGCATGATGTCTGATTTCCCATTTATTTATTGGTAGTTGTTTATAAAATTGTATAACTGGGTTTTGAATCCCATTGTCTTAGAGTTGTTAAGAAAAGCATCAAGAAACTATTGTCAGAGATGAGCATGGTGCCCCTGGGAGGCAGAGGTAGTAAGATCTTTGAGTTCAAGGCCAGTCTGATTTACATAGTTGATTCCAGGACAGCCAGAGCTACATAGTGAGGTCTTTTCCGTACCACTTTGAAATTTATCAAATTTTCCTGGGCTAACATAGAATTAGCTTTTTTGTTGGTCCAAGAGTATTCATATATTATAAGAGACAGTATATTGTGTACATATATAACAAATGTATATATATATATAATATGCATACTGAAAAATAAATATTAAGGATGAGATTTCCATGATATTTGTATTAATTCTATTGCTATATAGCAAATTAGCACAAACTTAGTTATATGAAATAACAATTATTCATTATTTCATAGACGGTTTTGCTTTTTTGACAAAATTAAAGATAATAAGATAAAGCAAAACCTATCACACTGGTGCTGGACAAGGCAATCCAACAGAAGGAAAAGAGCCCCAAGACCAAGCATGAGAATCAGAGACCCAGGCCTTCACACATTCAGTAGTCCCATAAAAATACGAAGATAAGCTATAATATATTTGCAGAGGTCCTGGTGCATTTAATTGCATATAAAATATTAAGGCACACCAATATAAAGTCATCATGATAGTTCTATAAAAGGAAAACCCTGGAAAAATAAGATAATATTATAAAATGCCATAATAAGATGTAGTAATGCATGTAAGATATCAGTTACCAAATTTTTGCTTCAGATGGAGTCATCATTAATTCATGCTCTGTCTCTCCTGCGTTTGTAGAAAAGCACATAAACAAGAGGAGTCTTCATTGCCAAATGCTTTACCGCCACACTCCAAATGAAATGAAGCCAAAGGAAGCACATTACAAATTTGATTCAAAGGAAACTTCAGATACTACAGCCATTGCACACATATTTCTTAAATAAGAAATGAGTTGTCAGCAAGCTGTCTTGACACGGCCTGCAAAGGCTCACTGCATAAAACACCAGTTCAGTAGATTGCCAAGAGAACCACCGAGATAAACAAAACCCAAATCAAACTGCTCCCTTTCTGTCTTTTTAGCTCAGCTTCATTTTGATATTAAAATAAAAAAAAATTCTCTTTAACTCTGCAAGAAAAGCCCTGTCTGTCTCAGTATGACATTTGTATGGTGCTGTTTGATTTCCAAATAAGTTAAAAAAAAACCCTGGAAAGTAATACATAGATTGTTTGTAAAAGATACATGATTGACGATACGTTTTAAAAATGAATCAGTTTCCTTTTGTATATGAACTTCTGGCAATTACAACTCAGCATCCGAAGAATTTTAATGCAATTGTAGCTGTTAAAAGGGAATATCTGGAATCTGTACTTCATAAATATGTATAATTGCTATATATCAAGTAAAGTCACAATAGCTGCTAACATAAATTCTACATTAATGAACTCTGCTTGTTAGCAAGCAGTCTTTGTTTGAAATGTTTCTTCTTTGTCTGAAGGCACGTGCCACTAATGATGTTCAAAAATTGCCTGAACTCATGCTTCATTCTGTTTTTTTCTTCATCTCTAGCTAGTTACTTATTTGAAATGCAAGTTTGTTTGTTAGAAAAAATAATTCTTAGTTGGAATACACACACACACTGATTATTGTATTTACAATATTCTATACAGTGTTCATTTATTGTATATAGTGTAGTATACAAGTTTCTAAAATATTGTTCCAATATGTCTTACTTTGAACTCCTTGTCTCCTAAAACAGAGGATCAATGGCTTTTTTTTGTGAGATTGTTTCTCCTAGGAATGTCAGAGGCTATATTTGTAAAGTTTCAGGAACAGGAATGCCTAAACCAGTTATTCTCAACATGTGGGTTGCGACTTTTTGGGGATCACATACCAGAAATCCTACACATTAGATATTTACCTTGCAATTCCTAACAGTAGCGAAATTATAGTTATGAAGTAGCAACAAAATAATTTTGTGGTTGGGAGTCCCCACAACACGAGGAACTGTGTTGAAGATTCCCAACATTAGAAAGGTTGAAAAACCACTCTTTTAACTGAACTTCACAAAGATGAAAGCACTATTAAACAAGCTAAGACAAACTGGGGAAATTCAAGGAGGCTTCAACCATATACCAAGAGCTATCAACAACCAAGAGTTCTCAGAGTGGGACAAATAGACTTCCGCAGAGAAGAGTACTCGAGTTGGTTATCCAACGATAAGAAACGTTTTAAAATGTTATTCATTAATTAAATTAATTCTGTTTCAACTTTAAGGCTTGTTACAGTTCCTTTCTATGCTGATTTCTTTATTTTCATGTGCATTTGTATTTTGCAAACAAGCATGTCTGCATGAGGGTGTCAGAGTCCCTGAAGGTAGAGTTATAAGCAGTTGTAAGCTGCCATGTGGTACTGGGAATTGAAACCAGGTCCTCTAAAGAACAGTGCTCTTCACTGTTGAGCCATCTCTCCAGCCACACGTTTCCTTTCTAAGTGATAGTGTTTCATTATGTACATCTCCAGGAAATGCCCGAGATCAATTTAAGCATTGTTAAAGTATTGTATTTTAATCCTGGAGCTTAGAGATTCTCTGTTGGGAAAAGGGAACGACCTGGCCTGTGTGTATATGTTATATGATGAGTTTGTCTTAACTTGTTTTACGTTTCCCAGTTCGTATTTTGCCATCTTTTATTTTTTTTAATTTTTTTGATTTTATTGAGCTCCACATTTTTCTCTGCTCCTCTACCTGCTTCTTTCCTCCCCTTCAACCCTCTCCCATGGTCCCCATGCTCCCAATTTACTCCAGAGAGCTTGTCTTTTTCTACTTCCCATGTAGATTAGACCCAAGTATGTGTCTCTTAGGGGCCTCATTGTTGTCTAGGTTCTCTGGGATTGTGATTTGTAGGCTGGTTTTCTTTGATTTCTGTTTAAAAACCATTTGTGAGTGAATACACATGATAATTGTCTTTCTGGGTCTGGTTACCTCATTCAATATCACGTTTTCTAGATCCACCTATTTGCCTGCAAATTTCAAGATGTCTTTTTTTCTGCTGTGTAGTACTCCATTGTGTAAACATACCACATTTTCCTCAGCCATTCTTCAGTTGAGGGGCATTTAGGTTGTTTATAGGTTTTGGCTATGACAAACAATGCTGCTATGAACATAGTTGAACACAAGTCCTTATGGTATGATTGAGCATTCTTTGGATATATTCCCAAAAGTGGTATTGCTGTGTCTTGAGGATGGTTGTTTCCTAATTTTCTGAGAAATAAACATACTGATATCCAAAGGGGAAGTACCAGCTTGCACTCCCACCAGCAATGCAGGAGTGTTCCCTTTACCCCACATCCTCTCCAGCATAAGTTGTGACCAGTGTTTTTGAATTTGGCCATTCTGACACATAATTTGCTTTATTGATTCTTTACTAATTTCACATCATGTACCCTAATCCTGCTCATTTTCCAGTTCCTCCATAGCCATCTCTTACCCGTGTAGCATCCTTCCCCCTCAAAATTTAAAGAATATCAATTAAATGCAAAACAAAACAAGCAAACAAACAAAATGCCACTTTGGTCCTCAGTCTTCCTTGCCCGTCTAACACCTCTTCAGTAGTCTTAGTGCCGTTATGTAGTGTGTCACACAGTATAGCTTTTGTCCACTGAGCTTTATTTGCAAATCTCATTGGGTCATGTGTCGCTGGTCTGGTTCAATGCTTCTGCTACACTGTCAATACTGGACCCTCACCTAAACTCCTCTCAGATACCCGCTGCTGTGGTTCTGAAGCATCACTCATTTCTAAAAATAGAATATGGTTGGCAAGATAAGTTGAAAAACAGTGCTTTCTATAATTACCCCAAGTGATTAATAATGTATACCATCCTGTAAGAGGACCACAAGAACTTTATGAAAGATGATCATATTTAACTTAATCGGATATGTTCTTTATGCTTTGCATAACATCTATTAACATACTACAAAATCTTGTTTATGATTAAAATTATTTGAGTATATCTACTTAGATTCCTAAGACAATTACTGTATACCTAAAGATAAACTTTGTATAGATAAACCCCCAGGAAATGTAAATTTTACTTTTATCTCACTGATTGTTTAAAATATTTGCATCAATTACCCAAACTTTCTCTCTTTTTGTTAAAATAATTCTTTCTGCAAACGGGAAGCATGGACTGCAGAGATGTCTATGTGGCTTGAAATATTTGCTGTACAGGTATATGAACCTGACTTCAGGTCCTTAATACTCACAGAAAATGTGAGTATCACCGTAGCCATTTGTATCCCCAGCATTACGGGGACCGAAAGAAGCTGATCCCTGAGGTTGGACAGTCAATTTGGACAAAACAGTAAATATTACATTCAGTGTTATGTTGGTTCCAAAAATACAGTGGAGAATAGAAGTCATCCAAGGTCAGCCTCCAACTTATGTGAGACAAGTGCACTACATACATGCACATACATAAATGCATGCACGTGAACACACACACTTTATTTATATACATATATGTAAATAAATGTACCTATATCATATATAGTATAGTTATACACATGTAATTATATATTACATATATATGTATATTTGTGTAATAACATATTACATATATGTAATGAGGGTCTCTTTTATAAAACTAATAAACTTTTATAAGCTTTATTATTTAGGGATCTAAGTAAGACTTACTCAAGAGGAGAATGGAATATGGGCAGGTAGCTCTTAGCATAGCCGTGATGTAGTTAACTGTTTGCATGGAAATATACAGTTTCTTATTCTATAGCCTATTTTTTAGGGCTCACATTAGGCTAACAGTTAGCCTAAATTAAATCTAGATCACAGGAAGCTTTATAGGTCCTTAGCAAAATTGGAGTTATCAATTTTTTCTCTCAATGAGAAGTCAGAATGATGGAAACTGCACTGAGCTAATGTGTCGCCAACTCTTCAGTAGTTGGTGATACAGACACAGAAAAGCCGCAGTGACATTCATCAGTAGCTCAGTTGCTCTGCCAAATGTGTGTTATTCTGGGAAAATGACATTCTATTAAATGCTTTAGCTTCCCATTGGGGTCTGTAAGAATGCTAATTTTCTTTCATTTCGGACACCATCGCTCTGAGCTTGACTTAAGTATAGATGAATTGTTCCTATGTCCTGGGACTCACTGGAAAACTTCAGTTTATTTTTATAATTCTTCCCAGAGTATTTACAGACACTATGTATTTTAATTGAATGATGTAGCATAGCAACTAGCCACTCTTTGGTGTTTCCCCAAATTATAGTTTGCTAGGTTTTCACATGTTTCTTATAGGCAGAAGTCCTGGGTGGAATTGTGTTGCTGCTGCTGTCTTCTCTAATTCGGCGGCTTTAGAATCCTCATCTGTCTCATGATGTGCTCAGATGACTATATGCTACCAAAGTCATCTGGTCTCACGACTGATCCCAGATGCTTGGAAGTTGAAACCTTATTTTCCTTTCATGCTTTTGAATATATTCTCAGGGCATAAAAGGGACTAAAAAATAGAAATTTATTGCTCTTCAGGCTTTCTTTTTACCCTTATTTACTCATATTCTCTTTCTTTCAATCAACTTTATTAAAATGAGCACCGGAATATTGAAGGTTTGGGAGAAATTTATAGCGGATTAAAAAGAGGGATATGATGAATGTGGGGGGGGTGTGTGAGCAGGGATGGCACAGAAGGAAGGTGATTTTTCCCAGTTAAAAATGTGCCTCTAGAAGTTTTTATGGCATTTGAAAAATATGTGATTGAGGTTGGCAGTTAAGAAAAAGAAAGCAGCGAGACAGGAAAGGTAAGAAAAATATTCCTGTCTAAAATTTGTGACCCTTTCTCTCCAATATTAAAAGAGATAAATTGGATGCAAGAATCAAGTGTTTTCATAGTGAGAAAGAATGCATGGGCAGATGATAGGCTTTCCTGGGATGAGTGAAAATGCATAAAAAATATCATAGACGTCAGAATTTGGAGAGTGTTATTGAAAGCTGGTGGTACTGGGGCTTCAATTTGTGTTTCAATATGTGATATTATTTCAGCATATGAGATTAAGGTGATGTCCATGTGTAAAATGTGTAAATAGAAGATTAGAAAAAGTCTGTATGCCCATGCAAGCATGTTTTATCACTGCTGCAAAGAATTCAGTCCTTATATTTACCCTGAAATAACGTGAGACTGTGAAATATTCCTTACCTTTCTCAAAGTGCTTTTACTTTTAAATGTCCACAGATTTCTTGAAGCTTCCAAGCAGCAGAAAGGAGAAGCATTGTAGAAAGGTACTGATGTTCCCAGATCAGAAAGACAGACCTCCAAGAACCAACAAACTACTCCAAACAAATTATGATTGTGTTGGAAAGATACATTCAGAGGAAAGTGCCAAAGGCACACTTTGAGTTAAAGGGCTGAAAATATGGGCCAAGAACTCAGGCATGTGTGTGCTTTGAGCCAACACACACCAGATGGGAACCATACGGCACCTTAGAGTTTCCGATAGTTTCATAAAGGAGAGCCAGATTCCTAGATTTCAGCAACAGTGATTTCTTTTGATCCTATTTCATCTGCTCTATTAATTTTGACAAAGGGAAGAGAACAATGATCATGAATATCAATGTTCTTTAAGGCAAAAGTGGCTAAGTGAGTGTCTCTGAGCATGGCCCTATAAACTACACATGCAGGTCAAGAAGAGCAGGCAAAGTTATGAATAACCAGAACATCCACAGAGTAATTAGAGCATTGAAGACATGGAATATTGCAAATTATGCTGAAATAAGTACATAAATCCAAAATTTTTATACTCATAGCACATCACTGCATGGAGACCTAGTCAGAACCTGGATGGAAAATAGGAAAAGTAATCAGATGTAAGTTAGAGAAACAAGCATTCACAAAATCAGATACATTAAATCAACACCCTGGCGCTAGAATACTGGGAACAGGCTAGAGACTTTGCTGGTCACATCTCTGGCTTTTGGGAAGGATTTTTTTTCTTTTAACAATTGAAAGTGCCCAGAGCTGGGGGTGAGAGTTTTAGAAAGGCACTTGTTCTGGAAGAGATGATGGAAAGAGATGAGGCAGGAAACCTACTTTGGAGGATTGTAGGTGAATAAAATTATGACAAAGCAAGGTAAGCATCCCACAAAACTGATCTTGGGGGAGGGGTCTGGCTCGATTGTTAAAGTGATGCACCACAAGCATAAGGATCCCATTTTGGATAACCTCGTTCATGGGAAGGAACTGACACTGTATTTCAGACTCAGGAGGAAGCATAAGGACGCTCCTCAAGGTTTGCTGGCCAGCCTATCTACCTGAATTAGTGAGCTCCAGGTTCAGTGGGAGATGCTATTTCAAAATATAAGATGGAGAAGCATAGATGAGGGACTGAAATCTGCATCTGGCCTCTATATGCATACACACTCATTTATACTCACCCACATACATGTGTACATACATACGCAAGCATGCACACACATACATATGTATAACACATTTGCATGCACAGATATGCAAAAGGTCCTACAGCAATAAAGACAAGGAAAAACCAGAGGAAATGTCAACTCTTCCCAGCTCTTGATCTAAGCCCAAAATGTTTTCTCACTCCATTAAAGAAAGCTCACTTCATAGTTCATATATTAACATTAACACAGGAAGGTAATATTAAGCAGAAGTCTTAGTGAGTCACCAAAACTTCCAACATATGAACCTAATATCAACTAGGAAGTTATGAAAAGAACATAACTAAATAGCACAAAAATTTGAATAAAAAAGCCAAGCCTAGTTATTAAAAGAAAAGGAACCATAAAAATGGAACCCAGAAATGAAATAAAAGAAACAGTGCGGTTATTGCCGTGCTGCACAAGTTTAATAGAGAGCTGCAAGCAAGCATTTACAGATTAGAAAAACCACTTTATGCGTACAAATATCTTGACATAGAAATAGACTACAGAATAGGCAACAAAACTTATATAGAGTTCATTCATTTAGGAAAGCGGTAGAATATAACAGACAAACTATCTTATAAGTAAAAATAAGGTAGAATAATTTATGAAAACATCAAGAAAAATTCATTTGATTAAAAAATTGATGAAGTTCAATGGGGAAATAAAGTTGGAAAATTAAAATTAAAAATGAAATATAGGAATGCCCAGAAGAACTCAACGTACCAACGAGTTCATAGTTAGAGTGTCTGAAGCAGAAAACAGGCAAAGAAGTAGACACTGAGCTAATGTTTAGCAAAACATTCAAGAAAAACATTCAGAAAATAACATTAAAAGGGAATAATACATTTGAAACAATAAACTAAAAGTAGCATATTAACTAAGCAAGAGGCTGAGAGATAGCAAGTTTCAGGTCATCCTGGGTTACATAGTGAGTGTATACTTCAAAAAAAGAACAAGGAAGGCAGCTTCCTGGTACCCCTTTATACAGAGTCTGGATTGTTTAGTTAGGAGACTTCATCCCAGCCCCCAGCATCCATTTTTGGAATATTGGGCAGAAAGTTCCATTTCAAAGCTCCCTTCTCCAGGAGTTGCCTCACCCCAAACTCCACCTCCAAGAAAGCCCACCAAAAGGTGACCCCTTCCCAGGGAAGGTCAAGACCACTCCCACAGGCTATTTAAATTGTCCCTCCAGAGAATGAACATGTGGTCTCCTCTTTTCCCTCTTCTCTCTGTGTTCCCTTTATGGGCCACCTGGGAGTGCTGACAGCCATTAAACATGGACATCTTCTAAGTCAGTCTGATTTGGTCTGATTGGGACTGTTGCGTTTACAGAGAGGTTTGTCATTTAAGAAAAAAATACTTAAGCATGTATATATCTCTCTGGGAAATGAATAATAATTTTTTATTAAATTATTAGTCAGTAATTTATTGATGGCAAGCTATATAAAAATATCTCTCATCTACAGAAAGCATGAGAAATTATTTCTGGCATCAGTGGTGGAATGAGACTTTAGTTAAGTTTGTGGCTCTGGTTACTAGAAAAGAAGAAAGGGCATGGTTTCTCCTCTGAGTTTTCAGGATAACAGCACCCCAGAATGCCGGCTACAAAAAATATAAAAGCCCAGAATTCTAAGATGATCACAATCCCATGCTGTTTACAATCACATGTTTGTTATGCAAGACAACAAATCAAAATGATTCAGAGACAAAGACTTGCATAGAGGAGAGAGGAAGTGGCTTCTTTGGAATCAGTCTCCAAGAGTTAGAGGTAGATGAAATTGCTGATGCCATCAATTCGGAGAAAGTCAAACCATGTTTGAAGTTAGCAGCCAGGATGTCTGACTTTGGGATTAAAAAAAAAATCTATCTGGGTTTTATAATTTGATCATAACTCTTCCTCAGTTTCAATAACTTTCTCATTTGCTCTTACATCTCTTGGAAAAGAATCAAAACCTTTGTAAAGAAATATTATTGTGCTGAGAAAAGAGCAGAGGAAAAAATCCCATTTGAATTAAAATGAATAGAGAGGAAAAAATTTAAGAGGTGAATAGAAGAGCGAGGGGCTTCCTCTGATCCCATCTTTACTCTCAGCCCCTCTAACCCACTGTGCCAATGGGGTCACTGAGACCTGTTTAGCATTCTCTTTGGTGAATCCCTTTGAAAGAGCACAGGAACAAAAAAAAAAATCACACTGTGTCTGAAATTTCACTAAATCTTTTTTTCAGAAAACTTCAGAGACCTCAGCACAGGAGAAACAGAGGGCATGTAATACCATGCATTTCTCCAGATTGCCAGATAAGATTTCAGTGGGACTGACCCACATGATTTCAATATAACTGAAAAGACCTGCTGGGCAAGAGGTGATTGATTGAAGCGTTTCCCGTTTCACTTCTCGCAGTGTATGCTTTTCTTCCTCTGTTGCGAATCTTCGGATTAGGAGTCTCTAGGTCTAAGGGAGCACTGACATTTTGGATCTGATCATTTTTCATACTGTCATAGATGTTGTAAAGTATTTCTGCCTTCAGATTTACTTTTGAAAATATGAGCTTTTTCCCTAGAGGTAGAATTACAGCATTTGGGGTATACCTTCATCTAGACGTTATTTTCCTGAGGAAACTTAATCGATTGATAAAGCTCATATTGTGTAGTAGCTGAATTTATAATGGTATTGGTTTAGTGTGGCCATAATAGAGAAATTGAAGTCAACGAAGTGTTTTTCTTATCATGGTAGTGAAAACAGAACTGCTATTCCAAACAAATTAGGGTGTGCCAAAAAAAGATTTAATTTGCCAATTGCATAAAGTTCTCATAGGTGATTTTATATTTTCATTTCTTTCATTATACAACTCGGGCTTCACTTTGGATCTTCTTGAAGAGCAGCTCAAAGTTGCGTCATTTCTGGGAAGTAGTGATAAGCGCTTAGATTGGGAGGAGCCCGAAGGCTGTATACCAAAGCCCTCAAGAATTCGTTCACAGCAATTGCAAATTCCCATTTACTCTTCAGAATCCTGCCACTGCCAACATTAAACTAAGTCGCACAGAGTTGCAGTCCAAGAAATACTCTTTGTGGTCACACTTGGATCTGGCAAATGAGCTTGAGCAAAAATAAATTTTAGCTTCAAGGAAAAGATGCATTATGTATAAAGAAATATTATTTGGCAAGTCTGGGAAATCGGTCATTTGTGCTATAGTGGAAGTTTGTTTATGAATTTTGGATAAAGATATACTTGTTTGATCTTTTTGTAAGAAAACATTCCAAAGTATCAAACAATTAGTTACTGGCTATAATGCTTTTTAAATCCAAATTTGAAGTAAGCTTGGTTTTTGTTGGGGTTCACCCAAAAGCTAGTCAGAGAATGCCTTTTAAGTCAGGTCATTCTTTGTGAACACAAAAACCTGAGGTGCACTTCTAATCCCTAAATAGCTATCTCTTGATATAAATGAATATATTGGGGATTTTATTAAACTGCAAACTTTTGATCTGCATAGGGCTAAAATGAAGCTTTTGTGCTTGTGACAAGAGTCTCCAGTTAAGTTATACCCAGTGTTATAATCCTATATGTGTGCAGCTATGTTCTTCAAGCATCTCTCCCATGCCAGGCCTGCATTTCCATTGCTCTTCTAAACCACTTCTTACATTTTGACTTTGTATCAGTAATTATCCTCTTGTCCTTTCAAGTTAGCAATAAATAGTCCAAACACATATCTCCTGTTATTTTTTTAAATTTAATTATTTTTTTCACTCAATTATTAAATGAGTTTTTATTCACATCCCCTTTTTTATTTTTCCATTCAAAAATCTATACTTCCTCCCCTCCTCCCATTCCCCTCCCACTCCCCCACTCCTCCTCCTCCCTCTCCCTCCCTCCTTAAGAGAGGGCAGGGAACCCTGCCCTATGGGAAGTCCAAGGTCATCCCCCCCCACCACATCTAGGCCTAGGAAGCTGTGCATCCAAATAGAGTAGGGTCCCAAAAAGCCAGTGCATGCAGTAGAAACAAGTCTCAGTGCCTTTATCAATGGCTTCTCAGTCAGCCCCCATTGTCAGCCACAATCAGAGAGTCCGGTTTGATCACATGCTCATTCAGACCCAGTCCAGCTGGATTTGGTGAGCTCCCATTAGGACAGGCACACTGCCTCAGTTGGTGGACCAACCCATTGTGGTCCTGACTTCTTTTTAAGACAAGGTCTGCTGTGAACCTATGGCTGACCCCAAACCACTCCCGCTACAGCCTAGTTATTCCCAGCATTATAAAGAAAAATAAAAGTCAAAGGTTTCACTGGATCCAACAACTCTGTATAATTGTTTTAATAGTTTTATACCTGAATAACATAGTCAAAGGCTTCCAAAGAGCAGGTTAAAGATGGACAAGAGAGGTGTAAAGAGTTGAGGGAGAGTGGGCACTGGAAAATAGCATTTTGTGCCGCTTATCCAAGTCCATGGCTGATCCCTAGCATATAAAAACTCAGATTCAGTTTCCAGAACTTACTTTTCAAGGGAACCTCAATATCAAGATTTTAACTGTAATATCTTAGATGCTGTTTTCTGTTATTGGTTGTTTTTAATCTAAAAACTCAGAAATACACTCTTGGGCATATACCCAAAGGATGCACAACGATACTATAAGGACATTTGTTCAGATATGTTCATAGCAGCATTATTTGTAATAGCCAGAACCTGGAAACAACCTAGATGCACCTCAATTGAAAAATGTATAAAGAAAATGTCGTACATCTACACAATGGAGTACTACTCACTGGTTAAAAATGACGGCATTTTAACATTTGCCCACAAGTGGATGGAACTAGAAAAAAAAAAAAAGCATCCTGAGTGAGGTAACTAAAACCTAGAAAGATGAGCATGGTATGAACTCACTCTTAAATGGATACATACTAGCTGTTAATCATGGGATAACGAGCCCATAGTGCATGATCTTAGAGTAGCTAAGTAACAAGGACAACCTAAGAGACACATATATTGCTGACTCTTTAAAACTTAAATTATCTTGTCTACTTTTTACCTCGGCTTTTATCTTTCTCTATTATATAAACCTTTCTTTACTTCTTACTCTGTGGTTTGCTATATAGCTGAGTGACTGGCCCCTGGTGTCTTCCTCTCTTCCTTTTTTTCATTTCTCAATCTCTCTTCCCAGATTTCCTCCTATTTATTCTCTCTGCCTGCCAGCCCCTTCTATCCTTTCTCCTGCCTAGCTATTGGCCATTCAGCTCTTTATTAGACCAATCAGTGTTTTATGCAGCAAAGTAACAAAGCTTCATAGAGTTAAACAAATGCAACATAAAAGAACGCAGTACATCTTTGCATCATTAAAAGAAATATTCCACAGCATAAACAAATCTAACACATCTTCAATTAATATTCCACGAAGATGTTCTATTGATGAATACCACTTAACAAAAAGCAAACGCATTCATATCTATTGAGAATTCTGTTGCTAGAGTTTGGGGAAAGGGCCCTGGTAAAGTGCTTCCTGTCTAGGCCTGGAGACTTGATCTTGAAACTCAAACACCTATATAAAATCCAGGCTCAGTGAATTATGTCCATAACCCCAGCCCTGTGGAGGGGAGGGGAGAGACAGGCATATCCTGGGAACTTACTGGCCAGATAGTCAATCATTGTGTTCTAGGATCAGGTTCAGAGAGAGATCACCTCACAAACATAGGTGGGCTGGTACTGGAAAACATAATCCCAAATTAATCTCTAATTTCCTCAGGTACAGGAATGGGCACAGTCACCCCACACAGATGACATGTGTGGTGATTTCCACAGGTACAGGAATGGGCACAATCACCCGACACAGATGATCCACATCTCCTTGCCCCACAATTAGAAAGAAGATCTCTAAAGACTATCAGTCTATCATCTGGCTGGTACAAATGTCAAACAGAAGTCAGCTTGGATTAGTTCACTAGTTAAAGGTATATTGTCATTATCTTTTCTTTCTAATTCTTAAAACAGTCACGAACAGAGCACCCCCCCACACACAATTCATATTGTTACTGCTGAGTTTACTTTGATCTAAATACTGAAAGCTTGAAAGGGACAGCATTCAGTACTCCAGGTCCCTTCTTTAAAGAGGAGGTGTGACCATGGGCTCTGATGTTCAATTATTCTCAATGTCACCTTCTTGTCCTCCTTTTCATCTATAGTTCCTCAGATACCAATACTTATTGTCATTCCTGCCACTAATCCTTACCTCACTTTTCTCTCCTCTTTGCCTTTCTGCTGTTCCTGTTTACCCTCTTCCTCTTCTTGTCTCCTCTCCCCTCTCCCCCTTCTCCCTCTTTACTTATTATTATTTTATATAATTAATCCTGATGGGTGTCATAAAATTCATTACTTCAACTTCTATCCATACAATAGTGACTTCTAAATGTATTTCAGCTCAAATTTTTTCTTAGTTTCTAAATTTACAATGGTCCATTATATGTCTTATATTTAGACATTATGCAAGCGGGACTGTATGACTACATACATTTACATTTTCTGTTATAAATCTAAATGGCTCACTGTCCAGTTTAATCAGGGCTGAGGGATTTCCAAGGGCAGAGAGCTTTTAGTACTGATATTGGTTTAAGAAATTAAAGAAAAAGAAACAGTAATAATAGCAGCAATAACAAAAACATGCTGGTTACTTTAACCCCTTTTAATTTTATTCTTTTTCCCTGATTTTAGGTTAATGGAATTTCTAAGTCAACACTTCAAGTCAGAAAACTTACACCTCTGAGAACTATGGCCATCAGAAGCTCTGGGTGCTAATTGAAAATTAAGATTCTAAACACACCGCTCATTTTACACTAATTAAAAACATCTGAGGATGGGGCATTTAAATTTGCATTTTAATAAGTTTTCCAGGAAATCATTAAATCACCTATGGTTTAAAATCTTTGCTTTATTCCTCTTGTCCTGCCCAAACAATCAATTAATTAAAGTTACCATTGCTTCCATTCCCTACCTGCTAGTCTTACACACACCCTCTGGAGCAGGTTTTCATCATTTAAAATTCATGTTAGGATAGTTGGTTTCTGTCCTTGTTCAAATTCTAGAGTAATGGTTTCTGAAACTCTGTAAGTCTAAAGTGTGCAAAATGGACCTGTGTTCAAACTATCTCAGCCATTCTCTACAGCTTTCATAGTTAAAAACAATTTGATTTGCTTGTCAAATTAATTTATTTAGAGTTAGTTTATAATCTACAATCATTTCAGTCCTTTTGTATAATCCTGTGTATCACTGAGTCCTGCTGATAATTCGCGTTTCTTGTGTAGCTTGGGATAGATTCAGATCTAATGTAAAACCCAGCTAATGGTAACTCAGTCCCAACTTTCAGCAAGCTAAGTGGTTTTAAAGGTCAGTTACATGATTCAATTCTCTCTCCTCCACCCAGACCCAGTCCTTCAGTATAGCAGGTACCTGCATAAAAGGAGGCATTGGATCCTGTGGACCTGAGAGTTGGAGCAACTGTGATGCCCATCCTTACTAATAAAACCCATTTGGAAGAGATATAAAGACAATAACGGTCACTGATAACGTCCTTGGAAACCCTAGATTAATTCTGGTCAGTTAATCTGCTGAATTTAGCTAATATAACTCGATTTTAAATCTTCTAAATTTACCCGTGACTCTGAAAACGCAGATCACCGTCAATCTTAACTGGCAATTCCGTGTGAAAGTCTGCAGCTGAAAGGCATTAGAGCCGAGGGAAGCAACTGAGAGATGAAGAACATTTTCCCCTTTCATCTTAGCTCTTGGTGGCACAGCTTGAGGAACTGGAGATGGCTCAGGTCTAGTCCTCAGTTTGTCTATTTTTATAAGATACTTTAAAAGCACACTTCTTTCTTTTAGCTATGTTTAGATTCAAAGAGAAGTTGAGAGTAAGACTTATGGATTTTCCATTTTACCCCCAACCATCACTCACCCACATATATGACCTCTTGTAGGATCAACATTCAGAGATATATTTTTAGTGTGGTCTAATATACTTATCATAGAATATAACATTTAAGTGTAGTATTCCAAAGATTTTTTTATGGGTTTTATAGTTATAGGTAAATGGAGGAGACAGTACAGTTAGGTTGTTTTTATTCCCATTCTATATTTTTGTGAAACATTTAGTATATATCAGTTAACTAATGTAGATATTGCATTAGCCACTTTTCTCGTCTTTGTTATGAGAAACACGGTAAGAGCAACTCAGTGGACGAAGGAGATATGTTGCTCACAGTTCAGAAGAACAGAGTCAGTTATTGTGGTGAAGGCATAAGGTAGCTGATTACACCACCACCTCCAGTTAGAGAGGGGAGCACTGGTACTCAGCTTGTTTATTCTTTTTCCCTTTCTTCCAGTCCATGATATAGACCCATTCAGGGTGCATGTTCCTTTGCCATTTAAACTGCTCTGGAAACACCATACTAGATACACCTAGAGGTATATTACAGGATGACTACAAATCCAGTTAAGTTGACAGGGAAGATTAACCATCACCAACACATTATGACTGATTAAAATATCTAGGGACTAGGGAGATGGCTCATTGGGTAAGAATGCATTCAGTGCATGAATGGGGTTCTAAATCTGGATCCCCAGAATTCACACACAAAAAATCTAGGAGTGGGCATGCCTGCTGGTTTTCTCACTTGGGAAGATGGTGACAGGCATCATAACCTAGAAGCTCACTGGATGGTAAGTCTAGCAAAAATGCAAGCTACGTGAGACCAGACTCAAGACAAGATAGTTAGGGAGCAGTACCTTGAAATTTTGACTCTTGCCTCCTCTGGTTTATTCAATTTATTTATGTACCATTTTCACCAGTATCCTCTTCTGTGTCATGATTCCTTCAATAATGCATAGTATATGTCTGCATCACGTCTTCCTGGGCTTCTCTCATTATAATTTTGTTACTTGATTTGATGCCCTTGAAAATTTTGATAAGTACTGAGCAAACATTTTGTATGCTCTTTATTGCAATCATGCTAATGTATTTATCCCAAAGAAATTTTAGATACAGGTTTTTTAGGAGGCAAGCCACAGAGAAAACATGTCTTTGAGAATATCTTCTCTGACTTGTCATGTCATTGTTTATGTTAATCTTGATCACTTAATGGTAGTGTTTCTCAGTTATTCTCTGTAAATATATTTATTCTCCTTGCATTTTTTGATCTAATATGTGTTTAATTGCATCCTTGGTAAATAGTCACACATGTAGCCTATACTTACATAGTCAGATGATGTCATTCCTTTGTGATGGAAGATTGGATAGAAAAAGCATTTGGAATATCTCTGAAAGTAAATCTGTCTTTTCTCATTGATCCAACCATCCACCCACTCACCCTTCCAACCATCCACCTTCCCACCCAACCACCCACCCATCTATCATCCAATTACTCATTATTTTATCACATTCATTGAACTCACAGGTATTCTCCTTTTCCTTTAAAGCTGAGTTGTATTGTTTCATATCTTCAGAGGGCACAAGAGAATTAAACAATATACAACATTAATTTTACTGCCTAGGATATTCTTGTTCTCTTTACTCGTGGGGAATGTTACCAATAATTCTCTGATTCTCAGTAGACCTGTGTTGCTTTCTGGAATTCCTACCCCATCTCTACCTATCCAAGTCATTGCTTAAAGCCAGCAGAATCCTTTCCCTTAAAGCTATGAATTCCTTTTCTGTCTCCCTCCTTAGGACGTCTTCTGAATATTGATTTTTTTCCCTCATGAAAATGCATCAGCTTTATTAAATGGATATTATAATGATTTACAGATCCTCTTTCTCTGTTAAGTCTCTCAATGATTTTAAATTATTGATATTCTAAAAATGCTGAAAGAATCACCTCATTTATACCTTTGCTTAGTAAAGACATGGTTTTCCAAGTAAATATTTCACAGAAAATATTTGAACTATTGTCTACTTACAAAAGATGTTTCTAGTTTTCTCTCTCAGTTCAAGCAAGGTGCAGTGTTTCAAAATTCACACTGATTTTTTCACGTTTCAACTACTGCATTGTCAAAGATTAACAGTCTTCTTTTTATTTTAAAACTTTTAGCTTATTTCATTGTCTCAGGGACTTCTAACAAATATAATCATGAAGCCGTAGTCGGTGGGATTTAGCTTCCTGTGACTCATCCCCTATGCTAAATTTTATGTTATTTTCACTTGCATTTTATTTCGAGGAGTATCAAAGCCTTTGTAAGTTTGCTGTATAGATTTCCCATCGGGAAAAATAATTCACTGAAAGTCGTGCCTGTCCACATGAGCTCTCAACCATGCTTACTTCTTCACTTTGCTTTTAAAGATGCTAGCGCTGATAAGATGCATTTTTATCTTGCACTTCAAATGGATTTAGTGATACATTATTAAAATCTTGATCATAGGTGGCCGTTTATATCATTCATAGATAAGACCTATAAGGCAAAGGTGTACCAAATAATATGCTTTTTATGTAACCCTAAAAAGTGCTAGTGTATATCAACATGGACTTCTTAAACTTTATAAATATAGAAAAAAATTAAAATATGTATTTTCAAATCCTGATGATATCTCAGATGACCCTTGAAATATCCTGGCTGTCTGTTTCAGAGCCTCTCAAGGATTCATCATAAAATCTTGTTTCCATAAAGAAAGGTCACTCACTATGTCTGCCTGTGCTAGAAGGAGCATTTTTTCTTTCTCTCATTTTATTTGTGCCACACATGTATCAGTACATACTGATACATATAAGTACTAATGGCATGTAGCATATGAGAGAATTGTATTATAGTGTGGGTGTACATAGGTTATCTAGGAAGCACGAAGCACTACATCAGGGACCTCAGTTTTGTTCCTGGAAAGTAATGGAGAACAGAGTTTACCTGTAAGCATTGATAACATGACGATTTCAGCTCTCAGACTCTTTGAACTTGATTGTGCCCATATGGATTCTTTACGTGTATGTGTCAGAATAAAGAAAAATTATTTTCCATTATGGAATACAAATTACATATAGAACAGAACTAGGGGAACCATAGCACACACTGTGAGCACCTTTCTGACCCTGATATAGTCAGGTGACTCTAACACCGCTCTTATTCATTCCATGAAGTTGTCACGAAAGGCTCTTGTCCATTACTATGTGACCTCCCAAGGTCAGATTCATCTGACACTAGTCACCCTTTGCCAACGTAGTCTTTTCTACTTAATCAAATGCATCTTGTTGCAAGTGAATAATCTAACACAGCAGAACTTCACATTGCTACTGAAACCACCATTACAGTCAAAGAAATGACCAGATGCGTCCTTATTGAACTGTTTACGTATGGCAAACCTAGAACTTTTCCTATGTCATTATAATACATTCTCTTTGGTTTGGAATTTTCATGCTGTCTCAATGTAGTCTTTTTTTTTTTTCTTTCTTCATGGTAGCACGCTAATATGGGACTTCCAGATTTAGGCAACTCATAGTCCAGTAAAATTAAAGAAAAAAATGGAGACAAGTTGGTTTGGTGGTTCTGAGTTTTGGCTGAGACAGATACGAGCAGTACGTACCACTTATTCCCATATTGTTTCATAATAAAAATATCCTAAACTCAAGGTACGATTTTGCATTTAATAAAACATGAAAATATGCTCTATGAAAAAGAAAACCTAGATTATTCCAATTACCCTCATTAATTTGCAGTTTAGAGGAAAGCTCTGTGTTCTTCATGTGGGTGAGGGTGCCGAGTCTGCATATGTATCTAGTTATGCCATGCTCCAGTTGCACGAGCTTGGTTGATGTTTTTACTGCTTCTGACATCGTTTTTATTGTATAAAAGTTAAGTAATTATCTTCTTTGCTTCAAGTACAAGGTTACTAAAAACATCAAGGGTTAAGATGCACCAAAATGTATCAGCTGATAAATTTCCTAGCAATTTTTTTAGAACTAAATTAGGAGTCCTAAATGAATTACAAAGCATTTCATTCTACTTTTATGAATGGAAAGAGAGAAAAGAATCAGCGTTTGCTGAGTAGCACCTGCAAGAACATTGGAAGGAGACTTTTCATTCCCTTTAATTGTTATAGCAAACCCCAAGCTTCATCAACATTTTACAGATAAAAAAAAAATGCTCATCAAGTTCAGAGAATTAAACAAGCTTCTTCTATCATATGGCCACTGAAAGGTAGAACTAGGAATTCAACCCAAAACCTGTCCACCTTTCATTATTTAATGCTCTTCTCCAAAGCTAAAATCAGCATCCCTCGCCCTGTCAAAATATATATTCATTATTTTATTTAGCTCTCAAAAGTTGGAGATGTTAATTTTTTGGTTAGCAGACAGAAATAAGGTTACATTCAAGGACAAATTCTGTCAGTGAAGTTTATAGTTTAGGAATTAAAATTCTGAATTATGTTAAAAAACCCCTCCTCTATATTATAATTAACTGTCAAATTAACTTTTGTGATGAATAATTTAATACGATTATTCACATGGACTTCAAGAGTATTCTTACAAGGAAAATTAGGCAATTGGGTGGCATTTAAAATAAGGTTTCTACAATTATTTTCAAGCTAAAATAAAAGGACCATATTCTTTCAGACACTATTACACTAATTGTGTGATATTTGTACTTTAGAATAATATTTTAGAATGACACTTTATTACTGAGTATAAAAAATGGCACGTGGAACTTACTGAATTTTTTAACTGAATTTATGTATTAATTTTCACATTTCTAATAATAAAAATAATATATTTCTAGTCAGGCTCAAAAGCCTGGTTATATCATCAAATGAGTTTTCCCTTTACAGGGCAAAAAAACTTTTTAGTTACAAAATAAATCTTTCTAGTTCTATGTAAGAAATGCAATGTTTTGTGTAAGTTCTATATAAGAAATTTATTTTATGCAGTTTCATAATTTAAAAAAATTGTTATTTTAAAGAATTTCATGTGGGTATACAATGATTCTCTCTTCAACTTCCCCAGCTTTTTCCCATCATTTTTTTTTTTAAAAAAATATCTAGCTGAGACCAGTCTAAGCTCAATGAGTGTTGCCACATGTTGCCACGTGCATGGTTGTTGGAACATCCACTGGACGTGGGGAATCCCGCAGTTGCCACACCCTCAGTAAAGAACAGTTCTCTCAGCCCAGCAGTTATCATCAACTGCCAAGAGCTCATGGGTATAGCGTGGGGCTGTAGAGCATCTGCTTCACCTGTAGTGGGATTTTGGTTGGCTCGTCTTCTGTGTCTAACCAGAGCTGCTGTGAGCGGATGACTGTAGCAACTAGGACGTGTCCAGAAGACAGCATTTCACAACATTTCTCCCTATCCTTTGGCTTTTAGCTCCTTCAGATCTATTTTGTGATACCCCTCTGAGACTTGGTGATGACAGAATTACTCTATATGCCCTGCTTAGTGCTGAGAGCTCAGTCTCCCTTCTCAGCACCTTGACCACTATATATATCTTTCCATTGTCTACTGTTCACTGCAAGAGAGAAGCTTCTCTGACCAAAATTGAGAGCCACTGGCTTTATGGCATAAACACAAACATTTAGAAGGTAATGTCACAGCATGCTCATTTAGCAAAATAACAGTAACGGATTCTACCAAAGAGTCTATGACCCTTACAGCTATGGATCTTTTTCACCCAGATTACAGTACCAGGTACAGAATTCCCCCTGTGGAATAAGTCTCGAATCCAATCAGAAGCTGCTATTGTACCAGTAGCCCGTCTTTCCTAGCAGGCTTGACCCATTTTTCCAGCAGTGGTTCTGAAGTGCATAAGACCTTTGGTGTCTTTATCCACGTCAGTGGGTATTGCACTTTCAGGATTTATGAAAATTAGCCTACAGGGATTAAGTGTCTACATCAGTTTGAGACTTGTGTCTGTCTGTCCTTCTGACAACACTGTGGTATCTTCATCCCTGTGGTCTTACCATTAGTTTCAATAATTAAAACAAAACAAAACAAACGAATTGCTTAAGTGCCTTGTAGATCTTTAAATCATAAATACTCTGGATGGAACTCAGAATTTTAGGGTGTGTTATGTTTCTGTTGTGTTGAAAGGAGGCATGTGATGGAAACTGTGGTGGTTTGGTTGAGAACGGCCCACATAGGTGCATATATTAGAATGCTTAATTCCTAGATTATGGACTGTTTGGGAAAGACCTGGAGGTATTGCATTGTTGGAGGAGGTGAGTGACTGGGATGTGGGATTTGAGATTCTAATGTCCTTTCCTTTATATAAGTTGCCTTGGTCACAGTGTCTCCTTGCAGCAACTGAACAGTAACTAAGACAGGAGTGAGAAGAGAACCATGTTCCCACTGTAAAGCATAAAGCAGTTTTGGATGTTGTCTTTTGTGTACTTCCAGGAAGCACCAAGTAAGAGAAAATCCTTCCTATATCTTGTACATTTGATTTTTACTTTTTGAACATATAATGCATTTAATATAGAGCAAATGCTATCTCTATCATGAAGGTGTCTTTGTATTTAGCATTATAGAAAAGAGTAACATGAGGACCTGCTTGTTGGGGTGTCTGTTATGCCCAGTTCCCACAGTTGTTAGGTCCTAAAGAAAATCACACAGAGGTCTCCATAAGTTATAAACTGATTGGCCCATTAGCTCAGGCTTCACATTAACTCTTATAATGTATACCATCAGCCCATTATTCTTATCCATGTTAGACACATGGCCCAGTACATTTTCCAGCAGGGCAGGTCACATCCTGTTTCTTTGGTGTCTCGACAGGACTGGGAAGGAATGGGTTTCCTCCTTCCCAGAATTCTCCTGTTCTCATTGCCTTGTTTCTACTTCCTATCTGGTTGTCTCGCCTGACTACTGGCCAATCAGCATTTATTTAAAACATAATTGACAGAATACAGAATTGTCCCACACCAGAAAGGTATTTTTATTACCTTTCTAATTTTCATTTTGCAAGAGTTCAACTTTTTAGAACAGTCTGTTAAAAAAAAAACAAACCTTGTGAGTGAAATGGTGATTTTTCAGCATTGTGCCTCTTCGCCACAGGCAGTCCCTGTACTTTGGTGTTAACAGAGAACAATCAGATGTGTGGTAGATATTAAACTAGGTATCTTATTAGCTCTCCATCTTTGCCTCTGAACCACCACTGGCAACATTATTCGGAGCTACAAACCCTGTATCAATTGTTGGAGTGTAACCTTCATTTTGTGGCAATGGCAAATGTCAATATGTTCCTTTTCTTTCCTGCCTTAGCCTTCATGTGTTGATTCGGAAAAATCATTATAAAGCTATATTTGCTCCCCTTTCACGGTTTCTGGGAAACCTAGACAGAGGATCTAGAGATAAGTAGGAAGCAATTTCATTCTTTACTTCCCACTGAGCTTGGCTATTGCTGCTGAAATGGTATGTGACCTCTGTACTGCCAGTCACAGCAGGGTGACTTCAAAGGACAAGGAATTTGGCTAGAGTTAACACTTCAATCCTTCAACATTCAGGTTACTTGTGATATGAGAGCAAGCAGATACAAGTGTTATTGACAGAGTGATTTTTCTCCCTTTGTCTTTTTTTTCCCAGTTCAAATATAAAATTTATTTGAGAATAAGAAACACTATCTCCAAGAGGCATTGTCTCAATGTATCCATATTTTTCTGGCCATTATTATAGATGGCCCCAAACACTGTCATCTATAATAGATGTAGTTGGCTTATATCTTAGCTCATGGGGTCTGTGGCAGGTAAGAACCATATGTTCTTTGTTACAAACATACAGAAACTTCATTTTCACCTCTCCTTTTGAGGTAACTGTAAAACATCAGAGAGATAATTGGTTTTTTTATATGTCTATATAAGTCCCAAACATCTCTTGTTTCAAGCATTGATGCTTATGTATTATGACGACCAATAAAATATATGATAGTTAATAGTCCTCAATTGTTTCCTCTGTGGCAAGCATCATATTTGTGTGAGGTGATTTAAGTGGGGTATCATGGGTTACAGATTTTTGTTTAGTAGAAGGGAAGGTCAGAGAACACACATTTCCAATCAGTGTGGGGTGACGTTACTATTGTTAGTCGGAGGATGTAAGTAAAGGTGACTTTTTGCATGAGGACTTTGGAACTTAGGGGGATGAAGTCATTTATCCAATACTCTACAACTAAATGCGTAAACATGTGTTTAGAGCTCATGACAATCACAAATGCTGTCGGTACCTGTTGGAAATGGTGCCAGGTTCTTGACAACAAAAAACTGAACGGGACAACACAGTTGTAGTAGAAGCAGTGATGTGTTGTTAGGTTAAAATCCCCTCCAAGAGGGGAAACATTTTCACATTCTTGCTCACCTGCATGGTGTGGGCTCTTCTTCATTGGCATCATTAAGTTGCTATTACACATGTTTTATCTGCTATATACTGGTCTACAGCTTTCTGTGTGGTACATATTATTTTCATGGCCAGTCTCTACTGAGGAATGTGTGTTTTAGTAACACGATTTACTGTTGTCAATCTTCAGACACTTTGAGTACCTCTGTGCAGGTACAGAATGGCTTGATTTAGCTCGTTGTCCCACTGGGCTGTCAAAAAAGCTGCAAAATATTTTTTCGCCTAATTTTTAGTCAATCTTTGTGCAAGGTCTTTTGTCTCCATGCCGTGCCCTATTCTTCTGTCTCAGTGGTACTCTAAAAAATCCTTTCTGCTGCCAAAACTCATGATTAACCAATGATTTTACATTTTAACTGTGGGAAAGTACCTGCTTACACTTCATCTCTTGCATCCCAAAGATTTGTATACAGTGTGGCCTCTGGCGTCTGCTCATGTCCCATGGCATGTACCCGTGAACATACAAATAGATAAGTGTACTATGAAATCTAAAACTACAGCCTAAGAATATGAAATAGGAGTTTATGTGCTTTATTTTAGAGACAATGTTATACCATAACATTGTTCAAGTTATTATCTACATTCAAAACTCCCTAACTTTCGATGTTATTTCATTGGCAATCAATAACCATTCGAGGGCAGCACTGGTCTAATAGACTATATTTGCTACATTATTTGTCAGAATCACCATCATATTAAAATACTTTCAATTACCATTGTGTGTGTGTGTGTGTTGTAGGGAAGAAATGATCTATAGCATGTCTGTGGGTGGAAGTCAGACGACAACTTGTGTGAAGTGGTTTTCTTTTCACCTTCTTCATCCTGGGACTAGAACTCAGGTTGGAAGTCTTTACCACAATTGCCTTTACCTGCTGAGGAATCTCACTGGCCCAGGAAATTAGCATCTTCTAATAAATTTGGGGAATGTATTGGTAATTTGTGAGCAAAAATTACAATCTTATTTATATAAAATAAATGAACTTGGCATGAAAATTAAAAGAAAATGCCAGGAAGAGAAACTGAAAAGCTGAAAGTTCTGCTTCTCACGAATTTTTAAATGAAATCATTCTGATAATTCTCAGAATATAAAACGTTGACCTTAACAGACAAAACAAATTGATTTGTTTGCCCTGTGTTCAGTTATTTAGACAAAAATCATTACTGTTTCTTTTTGAAAGGTTTTGCTATTTACTTCTTAGTTCAATTGAATGCTTAAACTTTCTACTTTCTCTATAATGTGTAGTGACCTGACAGATCTCATCTTTGGGACTAACTGGTGCATGAGGCAGAGGTTGTGTCAATATATTTTATATTACTTCATAAGAAAAATTATACTTTGTGCTATTTATTGATTCTAAACAACCCTCTCCCATAATGCCCAGAGTATAATACAGACTAGAGCAAGAGACTTTGGAGCTTGCTATCAGACATCTTGTTTCATACATCAGCATAACAGATTCCCATCATTCTTTCTTTGGCTCATTAATGACTGTGCTTGCTTGTCTTTATAAAAAGAGCTTCGGCCAGTGTCAGCATTAGCTTCCCCAGAATCCTCTGAAATAGTTCTTCTTAAGAGAGGCTGTGTGCTTTGAATTATTGGATTGTACTTAGAATTTTAGCTTTGATTGCAGTATTAACTATTTTTTGACTATTGTCCTAGCACTCAATATTCAATATTTTATTTTTGTGTATTAATAATCTGCTTATATTCTATTAAAGACTCTAATTTTAATAAGCTTTAAGATTTCTATTTAAGCATACAATATCTTGAAATAACTCTAGCCAAGTCCACTTCGAAGACCTGTATGACAAAAATGTTAAATCTTTGAAGAAAGGAATTGAAGAAGACACAAGAAAATGGAGAGATATACCATGCTCTTGGGTAGATAGAATTAACATAGTAAAAATGGTAATCTTATCAAAAGCAATCTACAGATTCAATGCAATGCCCATCAAAATCCCAGCAGAATTCATTACAGACCTCGAAAGAACAATACTCAATTTCATATGAAAAAAATAAAAAACCCAGGACAGCCCAAACAATCCTGTACAATAGAGGAACTTCTGGAGGCATCACAATCCCTGACTTCAAACTCTACCACAGAGCTATAGTACTGAAAACAGCCTGGTATTGGCATAAAATACAACAAGAGAACCAATAGAACCTAATTAAAGACCTAAATATCAATCCACACACCTACAAACACATGATTATTGATAAAGAAGCAAAAAATATAATATGGAAAAAAGAAAGCATATTTAACAAATGGTGTTGGCATAACTGGATATCAACATGTAAATGTGGTGTTGGCATAACTGGATATCAACATGTAAATGTGGTACAACATGTAAATGTACTACACAGCAGAAAATATAAGGACATCTTGAATATTGCAGGCAAATGGATGGAGCTAGAAAACATTATTTTGAGTGAGGTATCACAGACCCAGAAAGACAATTATCACATGTACTCACTCATAAGTGGTTTTTAAACATAAAGCAAAAAAAAAAAAAACCTAGTCCACAAAACACAATACCAGAGAACCTAGACAACAATGAGGAGCCTAAGAGAGACATACATAGATCAATCTACATGGGTAGTAGAAAAAGACAAGATCTCCTGAGCAAATTGGGAGCATGGGGACCTTAGGGGAGGATTGAAGGGGAGGGGAGAGGCAGGGAGGGGAGCAGAGATAAATGTAGAGCTAAAATAAATCAATAAAAAAGAAAAAAAAGAATTTATGCTAATAACTAAACTTAAAAAATGAATGAAAATGGATCCCCATCTATCACCATGCACAAAACTCAAGTCCAAACGGATCAAAGACCTCAACATAAAACCAGCCACACTGCACCTTATAGAAGAGAAAGTGGGAAGTACACTTGAACGTATTGGCACAGAAGACCACTTTCTAAAGATAACCCCAGTAGCACAGACACTGAGAGAAACAATTAATAAATGGAACCTCCTGAAACTGAGAACCTTCTGTAAAGCAAAGGACACGGTCAACAAGATAAAACGGCAGCCTACAGAATGGGAAAAGATCTTCACCAAACACACATCAGACAGAGGGCTGATCTCCAAAATATATAAAGAACTCAAGAAATTGGTCATCAAAAGAACAAATAATGCAATAAAAACTTTTACTTTCCATATCATTCTTTTTAAGGTATGAAAAAATGAGCTGTGACATCCCTTCCAAAAAAAATGGGGTACAGACCTAAACAGAGAACTTTCAACAGAGGAATCTAAAATGGCTAAAGGACACTTAAGGAAGTGCTCAACATCCTTAACAATCAGAGAAATTCAAATCAAAATAACTCTGAGATTTCATCTTACACCTGTAAGAATGGCCAAGATAAAAACACTGATGACAACTTATGCTGGAGAGGCTGTAAGGTAAAGGGAACACTCCTCCATTGCTGGTGGGAGTGCAAGCTGGTACAGCCCCTTTGGATATCTGGCGATTTCTCAGAAATTTAGAAAACAACCTACCTCAGCACCCAGTAATACCACTTTTGGGTATATACCCCCAAAATGCTCAATTATACTTCAGGGACATGTGTTCACCTGTTTATAGCAGCATTGTTTGTCGTATCCAGAACCTGAAAACAACCTAAATGCCTATCAACGGAAGGGAAAATGTGGTACATGTACACAATGGAATACTACACAACAGAAAAAATAATGGCATCTATTTGTGAGCAAATGGATGGTTCTAGAAAGGATCATATTGAGTGAGGTGACCCAGACCCAGAAAGACAAATATCACATGTACTCACTTATAAGTGGGTTTTAGACATAAAGCAAAACAAACAAAATAGCGTTCAATTCACAATCCCAGAGAACCTAGACAACAAAGAGGACCCTAAGAGAGACATACATCGATCTAATATACATGTGAAGTAGAAAAAGACAAGATTTCCTGAGTAAATTGGGATCATGGGGCCCATAAGAGAGGATAGAATGGGAGGGGAGAGGAAGGAAGAGGAGCAGAGAAAAAAAATATAGTTCAATAAAAACAATAAAAAATTTCTATTTAATCATGAAAGACTGTTTTTATCTTAATATTCAATTTCTATGAAGCTACCTGTAAAAGTCTGAGTACCTTGGGCCTCCCAAAGTTTGCAATTATGTAATTATGAAATAAAAGCTAATGGTGTAATTATTTGTAATATGCATTGAAGTTGTATTATGATGGATTAAAGGAATTTACAGACTAGAGTCCTAAAGAGTTTTTAGTTTCCTAAAGCATTTTAATTCTGAAGAGTCAACTTGGCAGCAAAACCAGTTTTGCTTTTCTGTTTTGTACCTTAGACATGCTTGTTTAATTGCTGTCTAATTGTTTTCTCTGTGTTCTCCAGTATAAAGTGAGACTGGTTATAATGAACTTGAAAATTGTTCAGGTATTAAATTGGGTGTCATGTGAAGACACTCTAGTTTGCTGTATATATTCAAATGAGGAATAAGTGTCATTGATACATATTTATGAATACTATATGAATTAATTGCCTTTATAAAATTATTCCTATTGATAAAACATATACTGTGATGTTTTAATATATATTTTCATAATAAAAACTAACACATTTAACATCTCTATGATGAGACTATTTCAAATTGTTTTATAATTTTGGAACATACGCTATCATTAACCAGTCACTTCACTATGCAATATATCTTAAAACTTAAACCTGCTTAGTTGTGACTACTCTTTTATCAAATCTCTTTATTACCGTCACAAGGTCTAATAATTACCATTCTGCTCTAAACTTGTAGATATCAATATATTATATTCCATGCAGTGGTTGTATTTCTCTGTCTGGTGTGTTTCATTTAGTGTAATGTCCTTTATTTTTATCTGCATAAATCTAAATATTTTGCTATACTGGGACAAGTCATATTTTACTCACATCAGTATTTATCTCTATATGTCTGCACCAATATCTCCTACCTTTGATACCTTTAGTAGGTGATTATATCTAAAGATAAATAATTTTATCTGTCTTATCTACTCTCATCTATACCTCTACTTTTTTTCTTCTTTTTCTACCATTTATGAAGTAATATTTAACTCATTATAACCAAATTTTGACTGAAGTTTACACATGTCACCAACAGGGTCCTCATTTCTTCTGATTTAGTATTCTTTGCATTACTTTGTATCTTTTAACTACATAATTAATATTCTACGTTTTCTTCTCTAACAATGTTCTTCTATTCTAGATATATCTGGGCACAATTAAAGTCTGCCTGACTTGAGGTGATGAAAAAACATGCTGTTCCATATGCCCTGTGTTTTAATATGTGTGGCTACCATTTTAACATTCTCTGACACTTCTTCGACTAGAATATGACACCTGTTACTTAAAACTGTTTTTCTTTCATGTTTCTTTTATTTCTTGCAGTTTCTCATTCCTCTTCATGATCCCTCTCTAGGGCACATGGAAATGTCTCAGTTACCGACATACATGACACTGGAGTTCCGGCATGGGTTCTTTGTTCAGCTGTACCATGATGAACAGAGAACTAAGTTGGATGGTGTGCTTCTCAGGCCTTCAAGTTCCTTAGAGATAAGAGATGTGTGCCCTTTGCTTTCTTCCAACCCCATCATAATCAGAAGTAACACCTTTGTAAACTGCAGCCTTGAAAATCAGAACCGTTTTTCCTAAATTTCGCTTTCTTGTCCTTCAATATTTCCACATCAATATCCAGACAACTTTTGGTTTCCTCTGTCTTGCTGATCCAAATTCTCCTGTGCCATATCCTATATTACCATATGTTCAAGGCAGAAGAACTATCACCATATAAAATTAGAATATTCAGTAGTTACCTTTCTCATTGCTGTGGACATATACTAAAAAAACACAACTTAAGAAGTTTATTTTTACTCGTGATTCAGTTGGTACAGACCACCTCATGGGAGGTGATGGGTGAATATAACGGTTGGGCAATTTGGAGTGTGCAATGCATCTTATTCACACCTTTGCAGAATAGGAATCAGAGTTCTCAGCTAAACGTAGGGTAGCAGATGATAACCTTCAAGGCACATCTTCTAGTGATGCAAGTCATTGCCTTATGACCTACTTTCCAAATGATTCTCAAGCTTCTAGTACAGCAGCTCTAGCAATGGGTTAAGTTCTCAAAGGCATGAGTCTTTATGGGATATTTTACATCCAAACCATGGATATATACATTAAAATTATTCTAAATCTAGTAGGGTCATATCTGGACTCATGCATATCATCCAGAAGGATGGTGGAAGAGACTCAGAAACATGATTAAAGATAGTCAATAGATGATATATTGATAGATGATAGATAGCTAGCTTACAGTGTCCATTGTGTTCCTTTAAAGAGGAAAAAAAAGTATTGTCACTTATGAGCTTCTCTCTCTCTCTCTCTCTCTCTCTCTCTCTCTTTCTCTCTCTCTCTCTCTCTCTCTCTCTCTCTTTTGCTAAGATCAAGTATAAAACAGAAACATTATGACAGGACCTGAAAATCCTTACTTAATCTCCTTTGAATTATACCAGAACCTTTAATGACTAATGAATATGCCACAAAATTTTTATCATTGCAAGGATGATTTTTTAAAACACTTTTACATTATTTCTTTGATTAAATAAGTTTTACGACTCTTTCAGTTGATGGATCATTTTCATCTGAGACTTTACCAGTATGGAACAACTATATTTCATTAAAAAATTAAATCAAGACTACTGATGTATTTTCTCATATATTTCTCCAACTTAGACACACAGTTATTGCATTTTATTTATTCATTATTACAGCAATGAGACTAACTTCAGACTGTTATCTTATTTATGGGAGTTTTGCAAGGAGTTTATTTTTATTTATCTTCCATTAATCATCTTTAATATATATATATTTTCCAAAGACATGAAGATGTAACTGTTATAGTTACTTTCTAATTTTATTTATTCAATTGAAGATATTTTTATTGTTATTGTGGATAAAACAATGGTCTTGTTCTGTTGATAAACCTATAAATAAAACCTCTCCTAACCTTAGATCAGAAGATTTAATCAAACATAATAATGAAACATGTAATAATGTAATTTGGTAAATGTTTTGGACAATATTCTTTCTTTCATTGCTCAATAGTTTGTGAAATATGGCATATGCATTAGGTAAGCATGCTCATATGCAACAGTTAATAATAATATCTGTTTTACACATTCTGTAACCCCATAAATTAGGTAATTGATAGCTCTGTATAAAAACTTTGAATTTATTATCAAGAAAAATCTAAGCATGGCTATGTTTTCTAGTTTTAAAGCAGACATATGGGCACTTCATGTTTTAATTATATGACTAATAAAATTCACAGATCCTATGTGCTCAATTTGATGACTTCTGAGTGTTATTTGTTGCCTTTTAAGTATACTTCAGTGTAAATTTTAGTGTTTACTCTAAATGTTATAAAAATTGCCTCAGTTATCATATTCTATTTTTGAATTCTTAAGATTTATGCTCTAGTTTTTTGTAACTTGACTCCATTAAAACCAAACACATTATTTCTTTTTTAAAAAAGAAAACAAACTATATTTTCTCATTGTACATACCAATTCAAGTTCCCACTCCCTCCTTTCCTCCCCTTCCCTCCACATACTCTTCCACCCACTCCTCAGAGAGGGTAAGGTATCTTGCCCCGTGGAAGGTCCAAAACCCTCCCTACTATATCTAGGCTGAGCAAGGTATTCCTCCAAAGAGAACAGGTTCCCAAAAAGCCAGCAATGCAGTAGGGATAAATCCTGGTGCCACTGCCATTGGTTCCTCAGTCTGCCGCACCCAGGCAACTGTCAACCACATTCAGAGGGACTAGTTTGATCCTATGCTAAGCACACATTATTATTTCAACTTTTTTCATTTATAGATTTAAAAATATCTATAAAAATCCAAGGGATGAAAAGAATTTCTATTTTGACCTATACATTCACCATTTTGGTGGTTGTTATTCTTTTTAAGGTATCCCTTCTGTCATCATTTTTCCTTAGCCTGACAAATTTCTTTCACATCAGTATAGGTATGTATATGCATATATGTATATATACATATTGATGTAAATTCCATGGTTTGTTCCCTTAAAATATTTGCTATTCAGGAGACCTTTCTTAAACCTGTACTCTGTAGGGCATTGTCTATGTTTTCTTCCAGCAGAGTCAACCTTTCAGGTTTCACACTAAGTCTTCTGTCCATTTAGAGTTGATCTTTGAGTGGACTTAAAGATGTGGAAGAAGCATCATTCTTGTACATGTGAGAACCCAGTTTTTTTCAAGACTGTGGATGATTCTATCATTTCTTCAGTGAATAAATTTTGGCGCCTTATTTAAATTTCACATGGGTATAGTTATGCATACCTACGTTTTAGTCTCCTTTGTTACAGTTGTCTACGTGTGTGTTTTTGTGAGAGTAATATACTATTTTTATTATTATGGCTCTATGATATGGCTTAAAATGTTCTATAGTAATCCCTTAAGCATTGCTCTTTCTGCTCAGTATAACTTTGGCTATCCTGAGTCTTCTGTGGTTCCATAGGAATTTTCAAATTTCATTTTTAATGTGTCTGTGGAAAGTGTCATAGGTGTTTTGGTTGAGATATCACAGAATCTGTAAAGTGCTTTTGGTGTAATAGTCATTTTTACAATATTCATTCTTCGAATTCAGATCATGGGACATTTTGCATTTTCTGGAGCCATTCTCATTTTTTTTCTTCATAGATTTAAAGTTTTTATTGTAATGGTGGTTACTTCTTTGATTATGTGTATTTATAGAATCTATCTGTCTATCTATCTATCTATCTATCTATCTATCTATCTATCTATCTATCTATCTATCACCTATCTATCATCATGGTTGAAGAAGGGAAGCGAGAGAGAGAGAGAGAGAGAGAGAGAGAGAGAGAGAGAGAGAGAGAGAGAGAGAGAGAGAGAGAGAGAGCTGTCTGTCTGAAAGACACGTAGGGGATTCTTGTTTGGAAAAACAAGCATGGCGGGATCTGCCTAAAGGCAGAATCAGTCAGTCTAGGGCGGGTGAGTCTTGTGGAGCCCAGGTGCTTCTTGAGTTTGGGTGGCAGCTGGAGACTGTTTTAGAGCGGCTACAAAAGGGAAATCCCAAATTTGCTCAGAGGCTTGGGGGAAAAAAGTAAAGAAAGCCTAGCAGGGTGGGGCTGGAGCTCCACATGCAACTCCAGCAGGTGCCTCACATGCAGCTCTGGCCTGTGCTGGTGGCTTTTTCATGAATTTGTAGCCAAAATTTGGTGCCAATTGTAGTACAAGTGTTAAAAATCCAGACAGATATTTGGGTCCAACCTGAATCAGAAAAGCAAAGCAATCAAACCACTAGAGAGCTCTTATCTTTATGAAATATTCAGACAGAAAGAGAGAGACCATGTCCCATCCAACATATATTCCCCTCTAGTGCTAGGCACGCACCACCACCACTAGGTCTCTAACTAGTGTGGTGGCTGTGATTAAAGGTGTGTGCTACCACTGACTGGCCTGCATGATTGACTTGTGTGGTTGTTTTGCATTCTGATCTTTAGGCAAGCTTTATTTATTAAAGTACAAATGAAATAGCACTACAAATTATTGATTTGTTCATTTATCTAAAAAATAGTACTTTTGGTTTGTCCTGTTTAATGGTATGAATTCCATTTTATAGAGAACACTTTGAATCCAATAAGACTTGTTTGGTTACTTCCATAACATTCATGCCACTATGACACTCATGAGCCTGTTGTGCCTGGTTCATTGTTATTGTAGCTTCCAGGGTTCACAACTATGTAAGACTGTTTATGACTTTTCTTCCCTGGTAAGTAGCATGAGTAGAACCTTCCAACACCATGAAAGCTAGTCAATATTTATGAAGCCTCTGAATTAATACTAGCATGATTTCCCTGGGTCATCTGTGTTAGGTATGTGTTGTCCTCAGCAACAGGGGCTTACAATCATATTCTGGAAAGGTAAAGAGAGAGAGCAATAGCCTGTAATGTTTAGAAGGGAATTGTCTATGTGACAATCAACTTGAAAACAGGCCCCGTATTTATTAGCTTTTTATTTGATCTCCTCTATGCCCTACTGTGTCTGGGAAAGGCACATCTCCTACAATGACATATGGTAAATATATATATATATATATATATATATATATATATATATATATATAGCATATATAGTGTTAAGTTTCTATGTGACTTTTTCAAATGTCTTTTCTATTGGTCATCCCTCTTCACCTTCCCTCCTGTACCATGTCCTCTTGTCTCCCATTTAACTGTAAATCTTTTCATAAGATTTTCTAGTTTTAACCTTTTAAGTCTTCCCTTGTATGAAATGCAGTCTTTACCATGGTGTAGATGACTCCCTATCAGTTACCTCCCCTGGCTTCATTTCTGACCCCTGTCTTCTGTTCCAGTCAACTGCTGTACTGTTGCTCTTTGAACATCATGAGGAGGATTCAAAGCCCAGGAGTGGCAGATTTCCTTTCCTGCCACGAAATGTTCACCTCAACAATAATTACACAGTTTGCTTCCCAGCTCTTTTCTGGTGTCTACTCAGATGCCAGCTCTCGTTAGTCCTTTTCTGATGACTCTATCTGAACTCAAAATTCACTTTGTTCTTGGTTCGCTTTGCCACAGTGCTTGAGGCTCCCCCCTTGCTAGAAGTCATAGTTCTCTTTGAACTCACCATAGCTTAGACACTCCCACCACCTTGAAAGAAAAACTCCCTGAATAGAAATGGAACTTTAGATTGAAAAGGAAAGGACTCCTTAGATCCACTGAACTAGGGTACCACTTACATCTTCCTGATAGTATAGGAAGAGAAGGGACTAGAAATAAGGGAGGTACAGTTCGTGAACCAGACTCATGTGGATATACAGTAACAGCAGAGCACAGATAGAACATGGGTACAGTGACAGACACATGACAACTACATAAGCAACGGCAAAAACAGAAGACCAAACAGGGCAGAAATGACCACTAATGCTCACTGAGTCTAGCTTCTTTCTGTTCTAGGAATCTATCATAAAACTGTGAGTCCCAAGACAAAAGGTGCCAAGAAAACCAGGTACAGGAATTTTATGTATAAGAGATTAAATTCAGAAAAATCCTGAGAAATTCTATCTTAGTTTAGTGCTCATTGGCGTGTTGTTCGATGCTGTGAGTTAGGTGTCGTTAGAGACGCCCAGTTTGTGACATTGTTGTAGACAAAGGTCTGTGAAGAGCATGTACTGGACTCTTAAAGAAAATCCCAGCAGCAGAAACTATGACAGGAAGAGAAGGACCTGTTGACCCCACTGTTATCATTGTCAGGTTCAATTCAGCAGATGCACACTGAATAACAATTTTAACTTAATTTTTGTAAATGCCTTGGAGCATATATAAAGTTTGATATCAGATACAAATTTTGACTATCACCTTTGGAGATTATTGGTTTTCTAAGATGAGAAAGAAGCCTTAAGTTTTTTTCTGGGTTTACTCTGATTCAATAAACGCATGGGTGAAGTTCCGTGGGACAAGCGGTTATTAGATTTATGTGTTAGATAATGTGCTCAATAATGGGTTTATGAAGATAAATAAGACATACTCCCTCAGAGGGCGTAGAGTAGTACGAGTGACAAACAGGTAGATAATTAAAATTCAGTTTTTTACAAGCCCTTCTAAAAGTGTATCCTCTCAAATATTGATATTTCCTTACAGCTGTGGTTATTTTTAAATTCAATAAGGAATTATTTGAGTGTTAGAGAGAATAGCTTTGATTCATATTTTTTTGTTTGTATTCTGTTCTGTATTTTGACAAACTACGCATTTTAAGAATACACTGAACTTTCAACTTGAAAAATGATTTAGATATAAAGGGAACTCAACACAACTCTGGGACCTAAAGTTCAGGGATCATTGCAGAAGAGTGTGTGGAATGACCATAAGAACCAGATTACCAGGGCATTTACTGTGAGACTTTGTCTCCTAGGAATGCCAGAAGCTACGTCTATAAAGTCTCACCAGTGTGCCTGATGACCTCAACATGTCCTGAATGAACAACAGCAAAAGATACGCTACAAGGATGAATGAAAGTCCACGGGGCTTCATTCCACAAAAAGAATGGCAGGCCATTCAGGAATGCCGAGAGTAGGAGCAACAGTCTTCCCCAGGGAAGAGCACGCCCATTGCTTATACAATGCTCAATTGTCATCCTGAAAACACTCATATAAGTAATATTATACAGACTCTTCAGGTTGTACTTATGTGTGTAGGACACACACACGTGTCAATTAATGAAAAAGAGGACATGAATTTGAAGTAGAGCAAGGAGTATATATGATATATGATATATAGTATGAAGGGAGAAAATGGAAGGGGGAAGGAGGGCTTCAATAGACATAGCAAACTGGATAGGAAGAAGCCCATGAGGTCTCAACTCTACACAAAGAACTACAGGCAACTGAGGAAGGTTGGGAGCACGAGAGGTTTCTTCCCCAGGGAAGAGTACATCAATTGATTGTCTAGTACCAAAGGTCAGCCCTCAAAAGCATACATAGAAGCTTCAATATATGGACTGAATGGGTTATGTTTAGGAATATATATGTGTATATTCTTATATATATAAGAATGCAATAACAATTTGTAATCATTTGCTTGGTGTTCTTCAAGGGCAACCCATATTTTTGCCCTTGTGCAACTCTTGGAATATTTCCTTTTGGTATTTTGGATATTTGACTGACATTTGCCCACTCTATCTCTGAAGTTAAAGAGGAAGGAAGACATCATTACAGCCGATTATGCTGTATTTTTTAAAAATAATCCCCTGAGTCTAATTAGTGCTGTCCATACACGTGTGGGGGTATGACCATCCACTGGGCAGGATTAATCCACAAACAACCGCCTCTGTAATAGCGTGTGATTCTCCCTCTCCCTGCAGCCATAAACTGAAAATAGACTTTAGAAAAATGAAAGATACTATGAAGTTTGAAGGGCAATTGGGCTAGGGATATCAACCCGGGGTAGAGGAAGGTGGTAGTGAATTGGTATGGTCCATATATGTTGTATCAGTGTGTAGAACGAAACTGCTATTTCTTAAAAGGAATATGGTATAATAAGCTGTGGATTAGGATTCTTTTGGCTGAATTTAAAGTTTTTTTTTTTTCTCTTGTGTCCTCTGACTCCAAATTTCCATCTATGTCTCTCTTGGCCGGGCGATGGTGGCGCACGCCTTTAATCCCAGCACTCGGGAGGCAGAGGCAGGCGGATCTCTGTGAGTTCGAGACCAGCCTGGTCTACAAGAGCTAGTACCAGGACAGGCTCCAAAACCACAGAGAAACCCTGTCTCGAAAAACCAAATAAATAAATAAATAAATAAAGAAAGAAAGAAAGAAAGAAAGAAAGAAAGAAAATAAAGTCTTTCTTTCACATGTCTTTTGAGAATATGGATGGTGATTCTCTTTCTTCTCTTTCTCCCATCCTCTCTCCCTGTCTCCCTCCCTGCCTTCCTCTAGGCCCCTTCTTTGTCTTTCTGACTGTTGCTCTTCCTTGGCCACCTCCTGTGTGTTTGGTTTGGCTGAAATGAGCAGCTGACTCGAAGCACAAGTCTTCTGAGGTTCAGTGCCTGTAAACGTCATTGAATATAGAACCACAGTAGCTGAATGCATCATAATCCCTTTGTGAGAAAATTGACAGCCATGTCTTTAGTAAACTCTGGGTTGAACATACTGATTATATATATAAATATATATATTTATCAAATTAAGAGTTTGATCCTAGGGGTAATAATAACATTAAATGCCAGAAACCATGACTTGATTATTAGTATTATTTTTTTACTTTATGTTTGCTGAATTGATTATGACTTGTCTTAACTGCTATATGAAAACACATTTGAACTCAGTGGAGAACAGGGTTTATGATGTATCATTAGGGATCATATCCTGTAGAAGACAACATGTAACAGGTTTTACAATCTCTGTCGCCGCTGGTTTTATCTTCATATCTCTATCAGTCATCAGAGAACAGTGCCGCTCATACTTTTGTCTCAGGGTAAATCATTGCTCGCCACGTTTACTGCCAGATTCTACTTAAGTCCAAGTTGATGGTCTATGAAAATGAGGATAACGTTTGAAATGGAGCAATAATCACCGAAAGTCGTGAACAGGCATAGACTGTTTTCTTCTGGCCGGTTCAGGCGGGAGGGAAAAAAAAGAAAACGCTTGTAGGTGTTGCTAAGACAAGACATAGCAAAGGGAAAAACAAACTGCCAATTACTGAGCGCCTGCAATATGCTCCCCCTCCTCTGTGATTCACTAGGAAAAAAAAAACCCATTTGGACATTTCCAGAAGCGCCAGGGGGACAGATTAGGAGCCGAGAGCACGCTGCTTCTCTTGCATCTGATTGCAGCGATCCTGAAAAACACATCCAAAGTACAGCCATGCGCTACACATAGGCATGGAGTCCAGAGGTTCTTCGGCTTTAATTCAGGTCCTAGAGGCCGACTCTGCTCTGGCATGAATTCTTTAAATTCAGGGAATTGGCTTAAAGTGGCAACAAACAAACACCCCCACCCTCCCCAAATAAAACTAAGGTTTCATTTTCTCATCTACAAAGGTCCCAGTGTATTTTCAGGGGTTCTTGATACTGGATGATCTATAGAGTTTTTTCCCCTTAACAATCATGGGCAAAGGAATTTAGGATACATTTGTTTTTTTCAAAATGAAGACACAGTTCCTGACTTTGAGGACTCAGCATTGAGAAGTGATCCTAAGAGAGCGTTTCTTGCTCATATATTGCTGCGAATGCTTGACTTTCTTCAGAACTGCACGTGTGCTCTGAGTGAAGCTTGGCCAGTGGAGTCTCTTCGGTCCCCCAAACTCTTTGGAGAGTAAGCTTTGTCGATAAGATTTGTCAGCTTGTGTCTATTTTCCTTCTGTGATGTCTTCTAAGCATCTTTCCCGCCAGAACACTTTCGCCTTCTTACGCTTCAGCTCCCACTCTTACAAAATCTCACACATTTACTAGAAACATGGAAGATAAGGGAACAGCTTGTGAAGACCTCTGGGTCGAATGCGGGCTAAAGGGCACCGCCACTAGGTGGCACTCTAACCACACACGCTTTTAATCAATGACGCGGGCTTTACGGATGAAAAATTTCACTCGTGTTCTGTTTCAAAGCTGTTCTCCCTCTTACCCACTCAAATGAAAGGCTTAGCTTTCAGAACACTTGAATTTTTTATGGGTAGCTTTATAAAACCACAAAGTTCAGTTATTTGGTTAGGCATTCAATAATTTATAAGACTCTTTTATACCTCATATAACGAAGCAAAATTCAACAGACATGTGAGGGGTGCTGAGATATGAGAGATATGCTTGGTTGGTTTGGCTTGGCTGTTGCGAAAAGAGCCACACATTTTTGAAACACTGTACTGTGATGAAGCCATTTAAAATATTTAAAGCATTTCAAAAAAATGTACAGGAATATGAAAGGCAATTCTCACCCCACCCCTGTAAAACGATGCGAAATAAATAGATAGATAGATCCATCCATCATTGTTTTTCAGTGATTTTGTTGATTATTTCTACGGATATATTAAGTGGAGATCTTGAGGGTTTATAATGTTTTCTGCAAAAGTCTTTTTAAAAAAATGTTCTACTCTGGAATGGGTAATAGCTCTTTTGTATATGGTTGGCTCTAGAGGTTAACTTTGATGAATAATCTATTGCTTATGTGCGTGTACCTTTGTCGATAACAAGATTCCATTCTTCCTAGACTGCCAAGTAAAATTTCCATTTCTGCAATCACCCAGACCAATTCACCTGTGGTTTTGCTTAGAGGAACTATGTGGGGAAGAATTACAGCAAACAAACAAACAAACAAAAAAACCCAGGATGTTTCTTGGCATAATTCCTGGATCAAACAAATTCATCTCCAAACATAAAGAGGCCAATATTCAGGTGTAGCTTTCAGCAATAGCAGTAACAACAGTTCAAATAAAAAAAAAAGTCAAACTAACAAACTGAAATCGAACAGCATACATTTTAATTTTAAAGTTAGTACCTAATGTATGACTTTATTTTTGTCTTTTAAACAACATCATAGTCTATATCTATATCCATTTTCCACAGCACTGTTCCCATAAGGACACTTTTACACGAGTATGAAAGGGATACTGAGTATATTCCCTTGCATTCCCTACCCTTTTCATTCCGCTTTCTCATCTTCCCTGCCAGTCTCCTTTGTGCTCCTAGACAGCTTTTATGTTCATTGATATATTTATTTATATTAAAATGTTTTTGCATTTATCAATTGATTGTGTGTGTGTGTGTGTGTAGATGTGTGTGAAGGTTAGAGGCAAACTTCCCACGGAAATGTTCTCTTCCTTTTGTGGTCTCTGGGCTCCAGGGGACAAGCTCTGGTGGTCAGGATGGGCACCAAGGACCTTTACCCTCTGTGCCGTCTCACGGACTCCATTTTAAATGTGGGTGAGTCTACAGCTTGATAATTTCTACAGACTCCAAGTAAAGCTATGGTATGAAGACACTGTGAGAAACACAGTGTGATTCCAGGATGTAGATTTTAAAAGATACGTGATATAGTGTAATCAAATGCTTTTTGAAATAATTAGGCTCACCTGCCTCTTCAATAATGAGTTATAGTATATCAATTGAAATATGTCTAACAATATCAAACATATCGTAAACGTACACAATCATTGATTCCATATCCTATCTTCGCAGTGTAGTCTATTTTCCCTCCCTGTGATTTTTCTATATTTTAAATTACTCATAATTTTTAAAACTCCTGTGCAATGTTCAGTACATGTTACACTGTAGATGTCTGGTTCCTGTGGGAAAATTTGTATATAAATATTAAATGGCGATAGTGTGTTGCAGGAGGAGCGCCCGCTTGTCTGTCCCTGCCTCCCTGCTTGCTTAGCCCTGAAATAACCACACAGAAACTGTATTAATTAAATCACTGCTTGGCCCATTAGCTCTAACTTTTTATTGGCTAACTCTTACATATTCGTTTAACCTATTTTTATTAATCTGTATATCACCATGAGTTCGTGGCCTACCAGCAAAGTCTCAGAATGTCTATCTCCAACAGTGGGTCAGTGGTGTCTCTCTGACCCTGCTTTCTTGTGATTCATAAGCTATGAAAACAAGGACTTACTTTTTATAATACACTATAGCAGAAAAGGATACGAAGTTTTCTTCCAAATTACCAAGATGGCCTCTGGGTTTTCTTCTCACCTGGACAGGCTTTTCTTTGACCACAAGTTCCTGACCTTCCCTTGACCAGAGCATCTTCTTTACAAAACCTGCAATTATAAATGATGCCTATCTCTCTCGGATATAAATCATCTTGCCAACTTGACAACTTCAGATGGTCTTTCTCAAGGACTTGGGAGCCATCTCTTGAAATGCTGCCATGGATAAAGGGGGGCCTGATCTTCCACTGCCTGGGAGGGAGGGCCCTAATGCCAGTAATTGCCAATTATCTCTCACCCAGGGTTAAGTATCCAGACTGTTTGGTCCTCACATCTTCCTGCAGTTTTCCACTAATTCCCTACCCCCACCAGAGTGCTTCCTAGCTGTCCTACCTCTGTTTCAATGGAGTTGAGTTCAGTTCATTTTCACTGTAATTTTCCCCATTTAAATCATCTTCGCTGTTGAACTTTCATGCCTAATTTTACTTGACCCAAGTTTCACTTAAAAAACAAGCAAACAAACAAAAAGGAACATAAGAAATACCAAGGTAGTTGACACAAACGGTTATTTAGGTCAGTGCTAACTCTCTGTTGGTGGTATCAAAGATATTTATGTGTTTTTTTTTACCTTATGAATATTAACCACACAGTTAGGATATATTTCAACCATCTCTAAATGTCCATAAATTCTTGTGGAAATGTTTTTTATATATTACTTAAAACCGTGTATGACTATATGATCATATTTATTGCTATTTAATTGTCTACTGGGAGTAAATGATCAAACCTATTATAATAGATAACACACTAGCAAAATTTCAAAAGTAATCTGTGTTATTTGTGTATGTGGGTGCACGTGTGGGTATGCAAGACATACGTGTTGTGTGTATACGTATATGTGTGTGTGTGTGAGAGAGAGAGATAGAAAGAGAGAAAGAGAGAGAGAGAGGGAGGGAGAGAGGGAGAGAGAAATTGCACAGTACTCTGGGAGACCATTCGTAATTAGAGGAACTTGCTCTCAGCATTGGCCATGTAACATTCATTGGGCTTAAAATAAAAGGGAATCCATTGAGAAATAGTTTACAACTGATGCATTGAAGTAGATTTTTAAATCCCACATAATTTACAGCTCTAATTTTTAAGAGTATTCCTTTATGATCCTTCTAAATGTGTTTATCTAAAACCCCAGGAAAGCTTTACTGTTTTACTGTTTGTTGAGAGTTTACACATGATAAATTTGATCAAATATTCTTGGGTCTCTTTAATATAGCTACAAAAGTCTAAGGTGATGATCAGACACAGTGAACAAACCAAGTATATATTTCATCCTGGAAAGCAATATGCTTCTTCTCCATGGGTCAGGTTGTATGCCCTGGGACCTAGAAACTAACGAAATTCAGATTCCTCTGTCCGCAGGACCTGGAGTTCCAGAGCCTATCTAACTCTTGCTGTTCACACACAAGCGACCCTTAGGATTCCAGAGAATCTGTCTGTCACTCTGTCCTGGGCATAAACTGTGCCTTAGGTTTCTAACACATCATTCTTTATCCCTGCCCTATCTAGGCTACCATGACCCTGATGGAATGCTCTCTCTGCTTTGGAGTGCCTAGTTAGCAACAATATCCACTGCTCATCTATTTGAATGCCACTGTGTTGTGTTCTGTTACCAGAAAAGAAAACAACATTAGATACTACAAAGAAACAATGGTTACTAAGGACCATGTTCTTGGCTTTTACATCAAGACCACTGTGATGAGCTGAGCGCTGATGTGCTTTTTAGTTTACCTGTGCTCGCAACTCTTCCCTCTGATTGTGCCTATTGTCTTTAAGCATCTGTTTTAATCCTAAATTTATTTCAGTAATCCATCTCCTACTTTGTAATTTCTTTATCATATCAACTTCGGCCATTACTGTAGGAAAAAAAATATTTAAGGACTAATAAAACTCCTTAATACCTTGTTGTCAAAGTTTCTCATCCTTAGCTCCACTTGACTTCACAAAGCGTCCATTCACCCTTCTCATGCAATCAAAACCATGGAATCAGCTTAGGAACTGATCAATAGATGAAGGCAAAGAGAAAATGGGATTTATATACACAATGGACAATTAACATGTCCCATAAAATAAAAATGCACTTTTTTAGGAAAGTGGTTAGGTGTGAAAATGATCATTGCTAAACAAAATGACCCAGATGCACAAAGACAAATATGTTCAAATGTTAACAATCAAGATTAAGGGACTGGAGAGATGGCTAAGCAATTAAGAGTAGATTAATTCCAGAGAACCCAGGTTTGATTCCCAGCACCCACATAGTGACTCACAACTGTCTATAAATCCAGTTTCATGGGCTCTCAAACCATTGTCTCCGTAGACACCAGACACACCACAGAGACATCCATGTGGGCAAAGAACCCGTGCACATAAAATGAAAACAAAACAACACTATTATAAAGTCTAAAATATAATCAATATTTGATAAATAACATGGAAGCAGGGGTGAGGTCTAGAAAAAAGCAGCCGAGAGGGAAAAGAGAAAAAATGATTAAAATATTTGGATACATGTATGAAAATGTCATGGTGTAGCCTATTATTTTGGAGAAAAATATACACTAATAAACTTTATTATGAAGCATTTCCTTTCACAATTAATCTTTTATCTTGGGCAGTTTTTGAGGAGTCCACAAATTTGGATCATGATTTCTGGAATCCTTGTCTGTCTTTAACACCCTGCTTAATTAGCTCAAGTCACTCAAGGTTACTTTGAAGATACTTTGTACACTGTTACAAGTAGACACACACACGCACGCGCATGCGTGCACGCGTGCGCGTATACACACACACACACACACACACACACACACACACACACACACTCTCTTTCCCTCTCTCCTGGTTTCATAGGACTATAAACTGAAAGAAGAATGAAGTACACAAATAATAACATTATAAACTGGAATTTATACAAACAATGTTTGTAAAAAAAACCATGCAAACATAATAGAGCTCATGAGACTGACAAATATAGCTGTCAGGGGAAACATGGAGATCGTCAAGTTCCACTCTTAACTCCCTTTCCTCCACTTTATGATGCACTTGATGCATCACCCAGAAGTCTCTAACATCACCGGTTCTCTTGTCTCCCTGGTGTATTTTCAAATACTTCATTTGACACACAGTTGAATGAATGGTTTAGCTAGTTGTGAAGCTGCTGGAAATGGGGTCCTCTGAAGTCATGAAGATATCATTGGATTTCCATGTATCCACTGGAAATGTAAGAGGGTGCAAGGAAGCTCCCTTCAAGGAGTTTTCTACATGTCAAGGGAGGAATATTTGATAAACCTATAGTCTGTGGATATTTTATCAAGTGGATTAAAGAGTGATCAACTAAAAGTAAATTAGTTCAGAGAACTACAGACTGTGCAGACTGTGTTTCAACTGTCAGACAAAGTTTGGATTATCAGTTAAACAGATATTTTGAAACAACAGGGAGAAGACAAGTTCTATCCATCTCTCCTTTATCTGACAGTCTCAAAGTCGGGATTTTTTTTTTTTAATTATAACAAGTGTCTCTCTTATTAGCGTGAATTACTTATCCAGAACAATGGGTTCCATTTTGATTGTGCTTTTTCTTCTTCCACGACAATAGTAAGCTACTCTCTTAAACACAGGTTGAAGAAATATTTGCAAGGGAATTTGCCTAGATCCTTTCTTAGGTTCCGCACCACGTGCTTCTTCTTTTGCTGAGCACATCAGATCTGCTAATCTCTGCTTAACACTTAGCTGTGCTTACTCTGTGATTCTCCAAAGACTAAGGAATACACACTGAATTATTGAATCAGAGATAAAATGAATCCTCATGACTAGGATGCTGAAATCTTTGGGAATAATTAGCTTTTGGAAGAACTAAGAACAGGTGGAAATGTCTGCTTCTTCACTAGATATACACATATATATCTTTCCCTTCTGTCCCTTGTTCACTCTGTCTGTCTCTGTCTATTTGTCTCTGTCTGATTGTCTTTTTGTCTGTGCCTGTCTGTCTGTTTCTCTTTCTCTGTGTGTTTGTGTTTTTTTCCTCCAGAAATTTAACTGAATTCAGGCAACATACCTGCTTAAACCTCATTGTATAATATTAATGATTTGTTGAATTTATACCTTTTTAATTGACTCTGAGCCAAATAAGTTTTTCCATGCATATTAAATATGCTACTTGAGTAGGTTTGTACTTTGTGGCTACTAATTTACTAAAAAGCATCTCACATGTAAACTCCCCTTATTGCAAATCTGTGATTTGTCTTTTTCTATACAGCATTGAATTTGTGCATCTCTATGCCATAGGCTTTCAGGACTCTATAGCACAAATGTAAAACTACGGGGCTGTATCCATAGCAACAGCTTGCATCACTATTTTATCCTACACATAAACAGCAATTTTAGTAATTATGTTCCTTGTGTTCAGTCTGACCAGAGGTGCACAATAGGTTCTTAGAGAGATGCCAGCTATTTTCGCCTTTCAGAATAGCAAATTGTTGAAGTAAACCATTTTTTAGACAACCATGTATACATGTAGATTTATAGAGAAGCCAACATTTATTTTAGGCTGTGATCTTCAGTGAAAGAAAGTTAGGGTAAAATTGCGCAACATTCCCCGTTCCTCAAAGTTTGACTCAAATTATCTATGCTGAAATTAACTCGTTAAAGTGAAGTTTTTACTGCAGACCTAAAAATGTATTCTGGGTAAAATCCATTAATATGCATTTTAATAAGTTTCTTAGAGACTTTTATGCTGTTATAGATTAAGAACTAGTGCCCTAGAGGCAATTTGTATTTATAATTCATAAAATACAGGCCAAGAGTTTCAAGGCCCATTAGGGACTCAAAGAGACACTTATCAAGGGAACAACTTTATTGAAACCATAGCATAATATAAAATGCTACTATAGAAAATAAAAAGGGAGTAAGAATACAAGCAAAGGAGCAGATATGGCTTTGGGTTTTTGCAATCATTTCACACAAATAAAAAGTTCCACTCTCCTAGAGTATATTCTGAAGCCTTCTTCTGAAGCTCAGGTTCCTTAGGACATCTAAATTGAGTTACAGAGATTCTTTCAAACCATTGCTTTAAGGAGACGGAAAACCGTTCATAGCTACTTTCCCGTATAATGATCTTATTAAATCATGAATTTTTCTATCTATAACTTTTAACGCATAGGAAATGATATGAATACTATCAAAGTTATTCTTTACTTAGACACTGAGTTTTTGTTATATATATATATATATATATATATATATATATATATATATTCCCAAGATTGAGTTCCAGCTCAGATTTCCAATGTCCCACTGAGAAAAAAATCATTCATATTCCAATTTCAAGTTTTTCTTACCTCTGTGATTCAAATAAGATTGAAATGTGTTTAAAGCCAGTGGTTAGCAGATCCCAACATTGCAAATATTTGTCTCTGCTTCATCTAATTTAGTGCTGAAATGGAAATATTCTGTAGATGGTCTTAAAGTTGTACCTGTTAGAACAACAAAGAAGTTTAGGTAGAATATTGTGTATCAAATAACCACATAGAGACTTATTATTAATCATAATCCATATTTTTTTAATCTAGGTTCTACCACATGCCTCAGTTCCTTTCTTTAGCAAGGCATGTTCTTCTTGCTTCTCCCTGCATCTCCTGTCAACTCCTCTCTCCTTCATCCTAACTCTCTCTCCCTCTCTGCAAGTCCTATATAACATCTTTTTGCCTAGTTACTGGCCTTTTATTAAACCAATGAGGACAACGCATATTCACAGTGTACAGAAAGATTTTTCTAGAACAAAAAAGTACTGCTCAGCAAAGGGAAGAAATAAAACATTTTAAGATATTTGATTGGCTTATAAGTGTATCTGACACTGAATATTTTCATAATGTTTTTTTCTAATCTTGGATCAATCATTCCATGTAATTCATGTCTGGAGAGATTGTTACAGTTTGAGGATTTCACATAAACTTAAACTTTTAACATTGTCTTCAGACACATCAAGGCCTTGAGTAATATTCATGTCTACTTGAGTGCTTGAAAAATCCACAGAATGGCTCAAACACTACTCATACCAATCTGTTGTTCTAATAGAGTATATTAATTTGATTTCACTTTGACAAAAACAGCTACGTCTTCTAAGTAACTAGGATGTTCCCTACTTTCATTCATGGTGCATTATTTCTACTGAGCCTCTCTCTAGATAACTTATTTAGATGTACATTGTGTGTCTCCCATCTATCTCTGTGCATTTCCTAAATTATACTTCTGTAGGAAGGTGTAGTGGTTTGTGGGGACTAGGTGAAGTCCTGTGTGAATGCATATTACATATTATTGACATGAGCATGGCCATGTCAAGGACCTCAGTGCTTCAGATTCATATGATTGACAAGGCTTTCCCTGGGTGAGGCTTGGAGAAATGGAGACACCTTCTCTTGGTCCAAGAGCAAATAGTTGACACCATTTATATTTATCTAAAGCCAGTGTGTGCAGAAAGTGTCTACTGCAGTTTCTTTTTTTATTACATCAAAATATTAAAGTTCTTTATTACTTAAGCCTAAAGAGTCTTTAAAATTCCAAATGTCTTCTACAGTTGCAGGCTTTTATAGTACAGATAAAGATTCAAAATGAGTTTTCTAAATCACTAATATTAAAAGCTACAATATTTTATACATCCTCTCCTCAGAGTAGCCAAAGTATTCCAAGTATCAAGCTTTACAAATATTTATTTTATGGCTACCAAAAAAAAAGACTAGTTCTATGAGGTTAGAACTTTTCAAAACATGCTGTTATGTCATACAAATAAAGAATAACCAATTGAAGAAAAATTTGATTCTGTGTACATTTATTCAACACAAATATCCTAAGTGTTTTGTAAATACTAATACTGTTTTTGAAAGCTTCTTTGTAAATGTATGTGTGTATGTGTTTATGTGCATGTGTTTGTGTGATGTGTGTGTATCTGTGTGTTTATTTGTAAGTATATGTTTGTGTGTGTATTTGTGTATGTTTGGGCATGTGTGATGTTTGTGGTTTATGTGATGTGTGTCTACTTGTGTTTGTGTATATGTTTGTGTGTGCATTTGTGTGTATTTATGTTTGTGTGTATGTTTGTGTTCAAGTAATGTGTGTGTATTTTTGTATGTTTGTGTGATAGAGAGGTGTGTGTGATGTGGGTGTCTGTTCAACATGTGAGTGTATGTGCATGCTATACCTTATATGTAGTGGTCAACGGATGACTTTCAGGTCTTGGTTTTCTCTACCATGGGTTCCCAGGAGCAGGCTTATTGGGTTGACATAGCAACGTGATTTGAGCTGATGAGTCACCTCAAGATCTCATAAATACATGTAAATAAACTTTATAAAATAATTTCTCACACCTAAAGTCAGTGTGATTGCTTTTCAAACATACAAGGACTAAATCAGGATTACTATCGAACAGTCTTAGACCTATAACCCCAAAGGAAAGAGAAGCAAACATTACGAGTCTCTCAACCAAAAAACAAACAAACAAAACAAAGCAAAAAAGTACAGGGCCAGATGGCGACAGTGCAGAATTCTACCAGAATTTCAAAGAAGAGCTAATACCAGCAGAGACCATTCAAATGATGTTTGGGAATATGACTGTCTTCTGTGCTAGTCCTAGAAAGCTGCCTCAAGCTAAATTAAAAGATAATGTATAAATTTCTTTGGTGGAGGTAATTTTAACAGAACATAATGTTGAATCTATCACATGGTTGTTACAGCTAACAATTTTGTTAGTCTCAAATACAAAGGAGAAAGTAGGTTAAACAAACAAACAAACAAACAAACAAACCACAAATGTACAATTTGGAGCAAAAAGGAGCAACAGGAAGCTCAGTGTTACAGCCAAGGCATGTGATAGAAGAGAGATTGAAATTGCTAAGGAGAGTAGTACCAAGAAGAAGGGGCTTACTCTACACGGGAGCACAGGTAAAATTGTATGAAGGGTGAAATCCCATCTAGCTAAGCTTTCTCTGTGGGAAAGAGAAAAGTCTAAGGAGTTAACTACTTGTAGAAGGCACCTAGAAAAATATCTGCTGCTATTATGATTCAAGACGGCCAGTAAGACTTGGCAGTGTTATCCTAACTGCATTCTGAACACTTGGTCCCTATTTGGTATGACTGAGGTGATAAAGGGTTCAGTTTGTTACAGGAAGTGTTTCATTGGGTACCAACTTAGAGGGTGTAAAGCCACGCCCTAATTCCAGTTTTCTCTCTGTGTTTCATCGTTGCAACTGGGGATGTGATATTTCAACTTCCTGTGGCTGCCCTCATGACTACTGCAGCGGCTGTGCATCCTGGCTATGGTGGTCATTGTCTTTTATCATAATAACATCAAAGTAACCAATACAGAGGGACTTTACACTGGAGGATTTGGGGACAGACACATCTCATTCTTCCCTGAGATACTATCCTTCATTTCTATGTGTCACTCAGCTATGTGCATGTCTGATCATTTATTTATGTTTCTACCAGGTCATTTGACTCCTTTGTCTCATCTATAGTGAAGTATATCTCAAGAGATCCTTGGTGACATGCTTTTCTATGTTGTAATAATAACTCATAAATAATAATACTAGCAACAAAAAACTTGCAATGTGCGTTTCATTTTTCTTTTTAAGAGTATTGTCACCAGTGCTGTTACAAAATGTGTCTGTGTTGGAAGGAAGAACATGTGAATTTGAAGTGCTTTTTTTTTTCTGGGGAATAGTCTTAATACAAACTTTTATTATTAACATGATTGTTTAAAGTATTTTATAATGAGTTTATTTCTTGAATGCTTATTTGTCCTATGTGTTTTCCACTTCCAGATATTCCGCTCATACTGCTTCAACTCTTACATATATATGCGGATGGCTCCCAAATCCGTTGCCACCTCACCTCACTATATCCCCATGAACATTTTTATATTGACACTCCATTAATAAATCTAACAAACTTTTCCAGGGGAGTTTTAAAGCTATTTCTACCCCAAACACCAAATGCTTTTTCTCATAACACCTCTTCCTCCATCATTGAAGATTATTTCTTTCTAATATATTTCACATAATTCTGACATTTTCATATACTGTTACCATCTTCACATTTGGAAATTCAGGGTCACAAATGCCACTCATGATATTTGTGGAGAAAACGTATGTGCATCTATCTCAAGTCATTGATTTTGGGTGACTTTTCAGAAAAATAGGTAGATAATAGACTTTTGCAAATCAATGAATCTCACTAATAAACTTATAATGCACATTTATTATTTTTGAAGCTTAATATCACTATGTAGCACTGGTTGGCTTAGAACTTGCCATGTAGACTAGACTGGGCTTGAACTCACAGATATCTGCCTATCCTTGTGTTCCTAGTGCTGGGATTAAAGGCGTGAACCATTAAGTCTGGCCCATCAGTCTACGTTGAAAAATAGATCACATGATGCATTTCTTGGGATTAAAAAGGCTAAAAGATTTTGAGCAAAGCGTTCAGAAAAGAGTGGCTAGATAATCTCTGAGAGGAGACATATTACAAAGCAGATTCAATGGACTCTCAGGAGTGGAACAAACACAGCTTGGGTATCAAATTGAACTAGATCAGTACGCCAACCATTGTGGTTGTTTATGATTTGGGGTAATTCAGTTTGTCCCAGAGCATTGGTTCACTAAGCATTAGTTTCCTTTCTATCCTCAGCTTCGAAATTATATATGCTTAATGCCTTCAGATATGGCCATTTGGAATTACTTTGAGCACAGTCATCCACACCTGCACGTAATTATGGTTCTGCTTGAAGTTATTCAGCCAGTGATGGAGGTTGCTTCCTAGATTAGCTGTTATGAAATGTTTTTCAGACCACCTGCTGGGTTTTATGAGTTTGCTGGAGTGGTGATCCGAATTTTGATATATTTATGGCCAGTTTGCACTGATGTACCATGATTAGTTACATCCACTTAACAGGCACTTAGCAAACGCCCTTGTGAAAGTGAGAGAATGTGAGCGATTGCTCTCTCTATTTCATCCTTTGTGAGAACATCAGTAGGGCTGATGAATAATTAATCAGCTAATTGTTGCCCTGTTCGGTGCTCTCCTTGTGGAAACGAGATGAGCTCTTTTATACATGGTGATAGGTACTTAAAATCCCATTTCAGTTCCGGAGTAGAGATGTGAATTGTTTTTGTTCTGCAGCTTAAGAGCTGAGATTGCTTGTGCAGCCCCTTTGACCCCTCAAAAAAACACCTCTTCCTTTTCTGTGTACGGAGACCAATCTTACACATGACCATTTATACTCTGTACCTCTTACGGAAGTGTCTGCTGCTGCTGAATTCATTTGAAGCTCTGAACTTTGGATGTATTGATTTTCACATTTTTTTTGGCTCAAGTGTTCAAATGTAACATAGTTATATTAAAATCTCCGGGAAAGATTTAATAAAATGGAACACAAGAATATATCAGTAAGCTTTAGTATTACAGACATTTATATTCTACCTAAAATCAGCACGCTTGCAGACTTTTCTTTTTTTAAAAAAGAAAAGCATTTTTGAGACTTGTCTCTTTTTCTATATTCCAGCTTTAAAACAAATTCCTTCCTAAATTTCCATGGATTGCTTAGGCATGATCCCCTTTCTGATGAACCTATATAAGAGATTTGGGTGGGATAACATCTGTAAAAGAAATCTGGATCTACCCGAGTGAGACCAATTTAAACTTATTAAATTGCTGTAGCATTGCAGGGGCCCTGATTAAGAGCTCCTCCATCGAGAGGAATTGAATAATTTCACTGCCACTCCAGGCCATTCCGTTTTTCGCGTTATCTCTAGAGGTGTCCAGTCAGATAAAACATAATCCTATTAAGCAATGCTCCTGGCTTTTCGGGCTGTATACACGAGGTTGAGAAATGCTTTGCCGTTATTTGTGACCACATTCTTAATTCTTTGTCTTGGATGGCTGGCACACTTGGGCAGTGCTGTGTCATTGTTTGAACCCTTGGTCCCTAGCTGGTGGTACTATTTGGGAAGATCATGGTCTGTAAACAATGGTGCTCTGTGGGTGGGCCTTTATGTTTTATAGCCCAACCCACTTCTTGCCCTCTCTCTACTTCCTGACTACAAATACAAGTTAACCTTTAGCTGGCCTCCTGCTCCTGCCATATGCCTTCTCTGCCGTGGTTGAATGAATCCTTGCAAATTTTAAGCCAGAATAAACAAGAACTGTTTCTTGTTCCATAATTTGCTACACTTAGAGTAACGAATGCAGGAAGTAAGTAGACTTTTGAGTTCCTCATGAGAAAATGATGAGGATGTCATAAATCGTCAGGGATCAGATGTCCTCAAGACACATCGCACTTCAACTTAAATTTCTGTTGTTCAAATGTAAGTATCTTAAAAAACGAAATCCATTCTTCTGTCCTAGCAAGTGCCACAAAAATTTTATGCATGTCAGCAAATTGACTCTGATTTTTCTCTGTATTCTTGATGGTTGTGGATTTATGTAGATGCGACTCCCACTCTGCTGTCTACTTATACTACTGCTAAGATCTATGTGAAAAGACAATTTTCTCTGTTTTCATTATCACGTGTATCTTCACCAGAGCAGCAGGGGACTGCAAGATAAAACAGCAAACAGCAAATGGCCTAATGTGTCAATTAAGTGTATTCTCCCCCCCAAATTGTTATCATCTGACATTCTTGATGACCAATCTTATAATCCTGACAGAAGACCCATAATTGTCCTTTGCTGCTGGGTGTTCTATTCATTTCCTCTTTTGGCTCCTTCAGTCTGAAATGCTTTTGCCTAAAATGTACCATTACTGATAGTATATGTCTCCTTTAGTTGTGACGGAGTTTAATGAGATAATTGACATAACCACATTGAATAGCAGCAACACAAATGGTGTCTGATATTACTACATTTCTACAATAATGGATTGGAATGGTTATTTAAAATCTTCTCCTTCAAGGCAGTATAATTATCAGCTGCTCTCCTCAAAGGGATAAAAATGCATACAGTGGACTTTGTGTGTGTATATGTGTTTGTGTACGCGCATGCGTGATACATCTCTTATTTGAGTATGGAAGCAAGATGGAGAGTCTTTAGGTAATAACCTACAAGAGAGTGCTTAGCATCCCTCCCACTTTTGTGTAGAGATCTTCCTAGCCAAAGAATAGACTGCTCTAATAAACATATATATAGGAGACTTTCTACAAGTCTACCTTCACAGTAAAAGCTTCACAGATATTAATTATAATACTTATAACAGTTACATGAAATAGGTATTATTTACTCTTCCCTTTTTAAAATATAAGTTGAAGCATGAGGGAATTAAAATGTTCCAGTGAATGACTGATGGACGGACCCAGCATCTAACGCATGTGATCTGAACCTGAATGCCAGGTCCTCATTATAATGTATGTGACATTGCTCACATGTTCCTTTCTTGAGAATTAACTTTGTCTCCTCATATTTGGGCCACTGGTTAATCTATTTTAACCACTCTTACTTTAAATACAGAATGCAGGCTAATTTCATCCAATGAGAAGCAAAGGGGCAAACCTGAGGTAGACCATTAGCTTTGGCCAAAGCCCACTGCACTGAAAGGATTCTTTTTTGTGATCAGGAGTGGAAAGCAGAGAACTCTTCTTTATTTGGGCTTCATTTGGTGTTGAGAGAAGCCAATCAATGGCAGAGATCACTTACATATCTAATGGAGAAATGCCTCTTTCCTCTGAGAGAAACACATGTGTGGGTGGGTGCATTTATGCATTTGTAGTAATTAAATTTGGATTCCTTAAGTACTTCTTTATCCTATCTGACATACTTAGATCCTTTGTTCCCATTATCCATTTAAAGCTTGCATCATTAACTCCCCAATTCACCACAAATGTGTAAAGTTAAAACCTTCCTTTGTGGGAAGTTCTTTTGTATATGTGCTACTTTTATTGGTTAATGAATACAGAAGCTGATTTGGCCTGTGATAGGGCAGAGTAGAGCTAGGCAGGAAAACTAAACTGAATGCTGGCAGAAAAATAGGCAGAGTTATGAGAAGCCATGGAGTTGCCAGAGGAGAAAGATGCCAGTGGCTAGCTGGAATCTTGCTGGTAGGCCATGAACCTCACAGTAAAATATAAAATAATAGAAATGGGTTAATTTAAGATATAAGGCCTATCTAGAAATATGTTTAAGTGATTAGTCAAGTAGTCATTTAATTAATATAGTTTCTATGTGATTATTTCAGTTCTGGGCAGCCAGGAGTCAACAAGCAGGCTCTGCTTACAATGTGGCCTCTCTAGTGGCATTTGTGCTAGCATTTGCTGTTAAATGGTGGTTGCTATCGCCTCTTGTAAAAAGGTATTTACCTGTTATTAGTACATAGAACTTTTCCCTAGAAAAACCTTTTCTTTATTTCTCTATTTAGTTTTCAACTAGGAAGTCCTGTGCAGGTGCTGTTTGAGCTAATGCTGCTTCTGCCATTACTAGCTTTGGAATCTGCTCCAGAGCTTCAGTGAGAACCATGTTTGCCACTTGCTGTGGGGAATGTCTCCCTTCAGCGTTGCAAATTCTAGGTGGACTCTCCTCCTGTCAGCATTTAGCTGGATAAGTCTCTGACATTTGGTTTCTCTTTTCCTTAAAGGAAGGATCAATTGTTTTCCCTTTTTCTCCTAACTTCCCAACTAGATTTTTTTCTTTATGTTGATAGGTTTCCTGTCTTTTGAGTTTTCAACATTTCTCCTAAGGACATTTTTCTATTTTTCCACCTTTATTACCTTATGTCTTATCCCTTTTCTTTAATTTCTTACTGATTTACTTTCAATAGTAATAAAGAAATTACAGTTTTAAAAAACAAATGAAGTTCCTTTTTGTTTTTTTTAAATTTTTATACTACCCTTCTTTATATTCATTTTTTAAATTAACACAAAAATTAATCCACACTGAGATGAACAGGTCTTCAGTTGGCAATTTCATGCAGTTGCTAAGAATCAAACCAGAAGTATCGCATCAAGAGGTAGATCATGTATTACCACAGAGAGTTCTCTTCTTATGTTTGTTTTTAAGGCAATTCCTGCATCCATGAATGATGAGGATTGTGATTCCTAACATTTAGATTAATTTTATTGCACAGGAACTTTCTGGATGTATTCTAACACAGGACGCTCTGTTCACTATATAGATTCCCTTTAGAGTAATTTAGGTTGCCTGTGTCAGTTGGTCATTCCTCTCTAAATTGAATAATTATGTTCCAGTTAATTAATATATCATGAATTGAATGGTATATTTTCTTGTTATTTTTCATTTTCCATCACTTTATGCAATGATGATTAAAACTGCAACATTCTCATCAAATGTTTTTGGGAACATACGGTCTTACTTGTGTTTGACAAATATTTGGACCTGGGGTATCTGAGCCATACCACAGGTATACATTTATTTATTAGAAAATGACTTTCTAAAATGGTTTTCCATTATATTCTTCCACTAGCGATAAGATTTCTGTCATCTTTATTTTCTTGCTAGGATTTAGCTTTGACTATCATTTTGTATTTGGCTCTTCCAGTAGGTGAAATAACAAAGTATGTGCCAACTTTAGTTTTGTATTGTTCCCTCATGGGTGGTTCTTTCACCACGGTATTTAGGAATGTGCATATATATCTATATCATCTATATCTATATATCCTGATTTTGAAAGAGAAAAGAGGTATTTCTGGGAGGGTTTGGAGGGAAGAAAGGGAAAAGATACATGTAATTATATTATACATTTAATTAAATAATTAAAAACACAAAAATAAGAACAAAAATGAACCAACAAACCAATCAAACAAAGAAACAAACAAATAGACCAAACATGCCCTTCCAGTGGTTAGTATGAGCTAGTTTCAGGTTTTTTTTTATTTTCCGACCAGAGCTGCAGTTCCTCCCAACATCGTCCGACTTCTGATGTCTGTTCGTCATCACCCTAAAACTGGCACTGTCTTGTGAATTTGTGCTCTGTATTTATTCAGCCCTGCTTCAGTTCAATGACCTGGAAGGAAGCAGGACAAGGACACTTTCTTTCCGGCTCTGCCATTCCTATATTCTCCATGACCCTGCTCCTTGAGGTGTAGCCATTAAAGGAGACTAAACTTCATTCAGTATTTGTTTTCTCACCTCATTTGAACTTCTGTGCTCCACTTGAGTTTAATGGGCTAGAAAGAACTCCAGCAGAAAAATCTGGGACAAATGCAAGGCTCAACTTTTTATGTTTTCCTGCTTAGGAGAGCGTCACAATTTGCACTGGCTGATTATGCCTAAGAATAGCTGTCTCATAGGATTGGGCTAGGGAATGATTGTTTCTAGTATGAGATGAAATCTTGTACCAGCTGTACCATCAAATATGGAGGCAAGATTCCACCTTTTTTTTTTTTGCTGATCAGTAACTTTCAAAAGTATATCATTATTTCATATCAATATAATTCCTTGCTAGGCTTCCAAATTTCCTTTTGCAAATAACTCTACTTATGCATACTTGTCTATTTATTTACCCATCTACCAAAATATTCCAGGGTTTCACAAATTGATATGTCATATGTGATGAGGATTTCTTAGGGTAGAAATGTTTATGTGAGTATATTTTTGTTTTCTTCAATAAATTATAAGGGGTTTGAATTTGATTACATAATTTTTTCTCACATCTATTTCTGTATGCTTCTTAAAATTAATAAGAGACAACCCACAACCAGTGTTCTGTGAATTTGGCACAAGCTTGCATATAACCACGAAGACACTCAGCAAAAAGGAACTGAGAGGGCCTTAAAGGTCATTTTCATTATAATACTTATTCTATTTCTTTCTACTCAAAAGAACTAGTGTTAAGGGTGCTTATTCCATTTGTTTGACTCTCTAGTTGTTGAAGTAACTTGTTCCTCAAACCATTGCAAATCACTGAGAACTTGTATTATTCTCAGGGAAATCTAGCTGTGCAAGAGATTTCTGAGAAAAAAAAATCTCAATGGACTTTTTGTGTGTATGCGTGCTCTTGTCAATGGGCTCTTCCAAAACTGTAATATTGGGGTGAAACCGATGAAATGTGTGCTTGAACATTGTTTACACATTGTTAATACATTCTTTTTGCAACTCACCAGCTTATAAATACTGCTTTTGTCTGTAAGAGAATTTCTAGTAAATGGTAATATCACATATTATTTTAAAAATGATTGGACCTAAACCTAACTACTGTTGAAGCAGAAAATCATAAGGGAAATAACGGAGGACTCAAGAAAGATGAGGTAAGAAGTGTCAGATATCAATAAGTCAGTTTGAGTCCAGTTTTAATAGCTCTACTCTAAACATGGAAATTTTAATGGTTTTATTCATTGTTTTAGGCTTTATTAGTATATATCAGGGAAACTGTTGATTCAAATTGAAGGCAATATGATTTTAGGAACTTTGCTTTAATTATCTATGCCAATGAGGTTAAGTTTAAACAAATAGTTCTATGAGAAATAAAAGATGTTACAAAACATTCCATCCATCATCTTGAGTAGCCTCACATTTTTAACAGATTGGAGTGGATTTATCAGTATGATTTTTTTTATTTATGAACTTATATATTTAGTTATTCATTTCTGTGTGTGCATACATGTGGTTGTTTACCTATATCATGCCGCATGTGTGGGAGGGAGTCAATGGACAATTTGTTGGAATAAGTTTTCGTCCACCATGTGGATCCTGGAAATTGAACTCAGGTTGGCATCAAATGCTTTACCTACTGAGCCATCATGCCAGCCCTATATTTCTTATTTGCTATTAATTTCTCAGTATCATGAGTCTGGTAACTTAGTGTAATGCCATATTACATTGTGAGTATTCAGTCACTCATAAAACCCAAAATACAACTTGATGACTATCAGTTTCATTGTCTTTCTGAAAAGCCAAATTGGTTTGGGCAGCTCAAGATGCAGATGCTCACCTTGGTCACACATGTCACTCTGCTCACGTGATTCCTTGCTTAAAACCATTGTGAGTGCATGGTCCCAGTCTTAATCACAACTACAGTATGAAGTGAAATGAATTTTAGCAGTTTAATGTTTTTTGCTGTTGATATTCGAGTTATCGCGGGAGGGTCTTATTGCTAGACTTACTGCTCAAGCCCATTTTCAGTTGCAGCAGCAAATTTCCCAGGAACCAGTTTTGATTTCTTTGCTGTACTAACTCACACATACAATGTTATGTTTCTCTTCACCAAGCTTATATTTGGTAAGTCCAAGAAGAGTAACTTTAGTGTAGCCAAGAATGTTTACGACATTATTCAATTTATATCCATTCCACATGATTTTTTTTATCACTTAGATTTTAACTCTCTTATTTCTCTAATGATTAATATTTCCCTTGAGAAAAATAAGAAATTCTCCTAGATTCTACATTTTTTTCTGTGCTTTTGTTCCCCCACTGTGTAAATCACTTAAAAGTCTTTAGAAATTCAATTTGGGAAAATTATTTTTCTAGGATTCTATTGGTTATTGCTTGAGAAGGATGAGGAGAAATAGAAAGAACCACAACAATTAGCATTTTCCAGTTTATTCTGTCATGAGGATAATTATTAGGTATTGATTTTAGAGAATCTCAACAGTAAAGATAATTTTAGTAGCAAGGAACAGTAGCAAGGACTGAAGACCTGAGACACAAAAGAATAAAGCTGCCAAGAAGACTAGAGTGTTTATTTGAGCAACAGTAATGATAAATTGATAAATAGATATTGGACACTGAGTAGAAGCCACAATACAGCAATTATACTACTCTATCACTCCAGAAACATCGTTTGATATCAGTGCTTTATTGGGCTCTCATATTCATATTAGAAATCTAAATTTCAGCTATTATTTCATATTTTGCAGTTAAGAAATCCAAAAGTCTGAGCTTTCAAGTGATTTTTCCAAGTTCACACTCTTTTAGTGTACCTATATACAGAATTATGTGAATATTTTATCTCCCTGGGTCAGTATTTCCTTACATGTCATGTGCAATGTCATGTGTTTTCAAATATGTGGAAGATCATGTGACAGCATCATTGAAGCTATTTATTATCTGTAGTATTGCGCTTATCTGAGGGATGAATTGTACCCAATAGCAGGAAGAACAGCTCCTTTCAAATTTTAATACTTTAATTAACTAATATAAATAAAAACTCTTGCCGGGCGGTGGTGGCGCACGCCTTTAATCCCAGCACTCGGGAGGCAGAGGCAGGCAGATCTCTGTGAGTTCGAGACCAGCCTGGTCTACAAGAGCTAGTTCCAGGACAGGCTCCAAAACCACAGAGAAACCCTGTCTCGAAAAACCAAAAAAAAAAAAAAAAAAAAAAAAAAACTCTTAAACACTTTTGACAACTCATAGTCACCTTTGAGAAATGAATTACTGTGAAGTGTAATAGCATTCTGCACAATTGCCTGAGATATTGGGCTCAATGAACCACAGGTATTAAACCGAATCTAGATGACTTAATTATGTTAACTGTGTCATTCATTAGCTTTGGAAGGTTGTACTTGAAAACCATTGGATATGCATAATCACATAAAGCAGACTAGTAATCCTTTAATACTTGCTTTTCCACTTATGACATTTCTATTTTACTTGTGAAAACAACAATTTGGTTTCTTCTATCTTTCTCATAAGAAAAAAAAATGGTGTAGCTGTCTAGAAACTTCTGTGTTATTTTTCCAACAACATAATAGTTTATTATGTAGGTTTTAGAGAAACCACCACCAAATCAGAACACTTCCTTTCTTCTAAAGCAGTGCTCCTCAACCTTTTTAATGCTGTGACTTTTTAATACAGTTCCTCAAGCTGTGGTGACCCTCAACCATAACATTATTTTCATTGTTACTTGGTAACTGTTATAAATGTTCATGGAAATATCTGATATGTAAGATATCTGCTATGGAACCCTGTGAAAGGGTTGTTCAAGCCTCAAAGGGGTAGAGACCCACAGGTTGAGAACCACTGTTCTTAAGTGGTCAGGATATCATCTTATACTAATATAGAGGATATCACCCACATGTGAAACATAGAGGGGTTACTGTTTAGTTCTGCTTACGATTCCATCAACTAACAACATGATGTAAATAATTATGTGAATATTAAACAGGGTTACTCAGGAGCAAGCACGGGTTTATGACTCAAGAGCAAGCACAGGGTTATATATGACTCAAGATGCGTGTGGCCAGGTCAAGTTGAATTTCTTCAACCTTAATATCATAGATTTACATAATTTAGTTTAAAGAATGCATTTTTTATACTTTTAAAGAGAGGCAGTTTGATAAGAGATTCATGAAAATTAATGTGATAGTGGCCATCAGATATAGAACTGGATTCAGAAACAAGAAAAGAGTAGTATGTGGTTTTTAGAGCCATTGATTATGTGCTTATCTTCTTACAGTTTTGCTATAAAAAGTCCTTGAATTCATTCAATGAGAAGTTTGCCCACAAAACTTTACAGACAAAGCAAAATCAATGGCCCATTTTGGGTTGTTAACCTATAAGCAACATGAATTTTGCTTTAGTCTTTCCAATGGGTGAGTACCAGACATTGTGACTGGATCCTAAACGGTTTCTCTTTGCAGTACTGAGGTCTGGTCAAAGCACTTGGGGCAATAGTGCATTATATGTGTGATTGTTTATGCTGTGCAGGATTGCTATTTCAGAACATTATGCCAAATGAAATGAACTAGGTATAGAAAAGATAGACACTGGATACTCTTACTTATAGCTATGGTTAAAAATAATGAAACCCATGAAAGAAAAGAATTGAATGATGGTTACTGAGGTTCTGGAGTAAATGAAACGATTGTCATAGGATTTAAAATCTTAGGTAAAAGAGCCCTTTAGAAGAGTTATTGTAATGAACAGTGAAACTAGTAATTAGAGAGTATATGCATTTCAAGTTACTACAGTGCTGGGGCTTGGATGTGAAATGTCCACTCAATTGGTCGTATCTTGGTTCCCAGATAGTGATATATGAGAAGGTTATGGTAACTTTAGGAGGGAGAAATTGAAATGACTGACTTGCTGGAAGTAAGCCTTGAGGCTCAACCTACCTCCCGCACATTCTTTGCTTCCTGAATGTGGATGGATATGATCAGCCAGCCTCCTACACCTGCTACCATGACTCCTCTGATGCTGAGCTTTCTTTTCTTTTATGATGGATTGTATCCTTCTGGAACTGTAAGCATAAATACATCATTTCTATTTTATAGTTTCTCACGACAAGAAGAAAGTAACTAAAAGGCAGGGTAAATTTCAAAGGTTCTTATCACAAAGAATGTTAAACATTTGAGTTGATGAGCAAGTTAACTGTCTGGTTTAACTACTTTACATTGCATTCACAAAGCAGAACATAATTTTGCAGCACATAAATTTATACATTTATAAGTTGTAAATGTACAAACTAAATAGCAGTTACTTTTTCAAGTTTGCTAGCATTCTACTGCTTTTTAGAGAATAAATTTTGTTCTTTGACAATTTCCTGAATGCATATTATGTACAGCTCTACCCCCAGCCTTTCATCTTCCCCTGCCACTCTGCTAGACTACCTTACCCATACAAAGGTTTTTTTCCAATATTCATGATTTTTCTGATATTTATGACAATATTCTTGGTTTGTGCTTCAAAGAGTGTAATTAGAACTGCTATCATGGCTATGGCTATCAAACTATTAGAGTTTTTGGCTCACAGTTGCATATAAGCCTCTATATTATACCTCTCCCTCTTCAAGAATGTGTTGGTTGTCAATAGTTCAGAAGTAAGTTGTAAGGTCCTGTGAGCTCTTCCCCATCTATAGCTAACTCTTGGGTAGGTCCATCTTAAATAAGCCCAGTGCCAAGAAATGTACCTATTTTCATTCCAAACTTAGAAATCAGCATTTTGTAACCTGCTCCTTATCTTCCAGATCTTACATTCTTTCCATACTGCCTTTAATGTTTTCTAAGCCTTAAGTAGATGGTATAAACACCTTGTTCAGGGGTGAACCCTCCACCTACTTAGTGCTTAGCATCTTATGTAGCCACACTTTCTGCACTCACATCTGTTCACTGAAAAAAGGAGGCTTCTCTGATTAAGGTTTTGAGTAGCCTTCTTCTGTGTGTTTAAACATAAATATTTAGAAGAATGTTTTATGCTATGTCAATGTAGCTACTAATCTGAGTTGGGAGCTTCCTAAGGCCTAAAATCTCTGCGTTCATAGGGTTTTGGCTAGGTTTGCAGTAATAGGTATCAGTTCCCTCTTGTGAAGCAGGTCTGAAATCCAATCAGTCAGGGAGCTTTTGGTTACACCCACCACCATCAAATGGGCATATCTTGCTGGCAGCTGGGTATTGTAGTTTATAGAGTTCTCAGTAGAATGAGACTTAATATGAAAACCTGTTTTACAACAGATCTTTAATATTCACTGTGCTCATGTTTATTCAAATATTAGTGACTATATTTTTTCTTCAAAGTTTCCATTTCTTATTAGTAAATATGTGATTCCACTAGGGAAAATAAATTTGAGCTACTAGGACTGATTTAATTTTGTTTAACATGTGTTAATTGTTCATGTTGCTACAGTACTGAGTGATATTTCCACACGTGTTTACAGAGGTGCTCAAATCAAGGTAATTAGCATTCCCCTCGCTTTATCATTCCTTTATTTTGGAGCCTCAGGATTTTTTAATTGTTGATATTCTAAGAGCAGAATGCTGCTTGCTATATATGCTGATCATTTCTGAATTCTGGTCCCCAGGCTCTGACTCCAATTATTTGACTGATGGTGGAAAAAGCTATATCAATTTCTCATTTTCTCTGTCCTCACTGGAATGGGTAGGATTTGTCCCTGGTGTCTTCAGCAGTCCTAGTATTTGGAAGGCTTCCAGTCCCCTGTGCTTTCTTGTTGATGCAAGGTTGCTGTCTCTATGCTTCTCATCAACAGACGTGGAAAGACATGATTCCCCTAAGAAAGGGAATTTGGGACAATGTCTTTAGCATTCAGAAATTAAATGCGTGAAGTTTAAGAGTAACATTGTGGGGAAGAAAACTCTGAATTTAATGATCACAGAATACAATTAACATTTTATAGTATGTCCTGCAATTGTTGCTTATTTACCTTTTAGTTTCTTGTTTCAGGGTTTCCCTACCCCAAAACAAACAAGCCAAAATAAAAAAAAATCCCCACTGTTTTATCTTAGTCCTTGTATAACAGCAAAAGCATCAATTATGTGATTTTCTTCAAGAACATTTTAAAATGTGTATTGCACTGGAACATTTCCCAAACTGGTCAGAAATGGTGCTTCCTATGGGCATTTCTTTGTGTATGTGTGTATGTGAGTGTGTGTGTGAGTGTGTGTGTGTGTGTGTGTGAGAGAGAGAGAGAGAGAGAGAGAGAGAGAGAGAGAGAGAGAGAGAGAGAGGATATGTAAATGCCACAGTACATGTGGAGAAGGACAGGAGACAGGTTTTGGGAGTTGGGTCTTGCCTTCCACCTTGTTGAGTCAGTGTTTCTTTGTGGCTTTTCTGTTGTTCTGTGTACTCCAGGCAAGGGACCTGCAAGCTTTTAAGTGATTGTCTTGTCTCTTTCTTGCCACCTCCTTGTAGGAGTTCTGGGATGACAATTGAACCTATCTCATCTGATTTTCTTTTTTCCCACATGGATAACAGGGCTTAAATGCAAATATTCAGACTTGTGTGTCTAGAGCTGTACCTGTGGAAACACCTTCCAGCTACATTAATAGAGGTACTTAATGAGTACATATTAAAAAATAAGATCCTCCCCTAATAGCAATATTAGAGCCTATTTAAGGAAATTAGCTAAATGGCTTTGTCTTTGAGGTTTTGCCCAAAGTGCTAGTTTTATAAGAAATCAGAAAGCACTTTTCAAATGTTGGCACAAGGAACCTCACTTTGTTTAAAATGTTTGGCAATGAGAAAGATGATTATCACAACATTAGTCAAAATTCAGAAGGGAATAACTCATTATAGATTTTACATTATTATTTTATCATCTTTAATTTTTACACGGAAGATTAAAAATAGGCAAACAGTATGAAATACAATGTTCATTCAATGGTTTGAATTGGAATTTTAATACACCGAAAAATCTACACATATGGGTTTTAATTGACAATTAAATCACAAATATTATCACATTGATAATACCTACCTAAGGCCATTATGTAGTATGAAATAGTAATAAAAAGGATTACATCATGTTTTACATTGGTTACTGCTAATATTATTAGTTGTGCTCAGGTATCTGGAAAGCAACTCTTGTTCTCACTCTTCTATTAATTTTATTTGCAGGTTGAAATCCATTTTAAATAGTAGGTGGTCTATTATTTGTGCCTTAGAGGCAACACGAATTCAATAGTATTGATGTCAGAAATGTACTAACACATATACAAATTTCTTCCGACTTTCGTATCTTGCTCATTAAATTCCCATGAGCAACTCATTATTTATGATTTTTTAAAGTGTGGAAATAAGTTCTCAGCAAGATGATCAGAGGAGGAATGGGAAGAAATAATCATTTTAATAAGTGCTATCTTTGATTAAGCTATAACTTGCACAAGCAAAATAGTTTGGAGAGCCACCTCCAGAGACTGCTAATAAATACTATCAATTTTATTTTTTCGTTTCTTGAATTTTAAATTCTTCCCGAGAATCCAAACAGTAGAGAATAGTTTATATCCTTGCTGGGGTTTTTTGGAGTGGGGTGGGGTTGGTGCTTCTGCACTACAGGTCATATAAGATCTTGTAAATTATTTGTAAATTATTTTTTAACTCCTGTTCTATTATTCTGTTAAGGCCAAAGAGTCATTTTCATCACTGTCACAGTTCTGTCATCAGTACCATTCAATGCCATCATGCTTTAGGCACAGACTGTAGTGTTGATCACATAGATCTTCAGGGCTTTTCTTATTAGTGCATGTAAGAAACAACAACAAAAAAGTCCCTCTATCAAGATCTCTCTCATTGCTCTCCCACTCCATCCCTCTCCCCCTTGACCATCCTGTTTCCCCATGTTCTCATCTTACATACCCTCTCTTTTACCATCCTCCTCACCCCCAGTTTACCCAGGAGATCTCATCTAATTCCCCTTCTCAGACTGATCAATGTCTCCCTCTTAGGGCCTTCTTTGTTACCTAGCTTCTCTGGAGCTGTGGATTGTAGTCTGGTTATCCTTTGCTTTGTTTATGTCTAATATCCATTTATGAGTGAGTATATACTCTGTTTGTCTTTCTGAGTATGGGTTAACCCACTTGGGATGGTTTTTTCTAGTTCTAACCACAGAGAGAGAGGCACTATGGGGTTAGGGAGAAACTTGGTGCTAGGGAAATTTCTCAGAATCCAGAGATGACCCCAACTGAAATTCCTAGCAATAGTGGAGAGGGTGCCTAGACTGAAATTTGCCTGTAATCAGATTGTAAACATCCCAACTATCATCTTAGAGCCTTCATCCAGTAAGTGATAGAACCAGCTGCAGAGATCCACAACCAAGTACCAGGTCTGGCTCCAGGAATCCAATCGAGGACAGGGAGGAGGGAATATGTGAGCAAGGGGGGGAGGTCTAGATCATGATGGAGAAATCTACAGAGACAATTGAACCAAGTTCATGGAAATTCTAGAGTGACAGCTGTCTCCATGGGACTGAACCAGGTCCTCCATATGTGGGAGACAGCAGGGAAGTTTGAACTACCCGAAGGACCCCTGCAAGTAGGACCAGGAAGTATCCCCGGTGCATGAGCTAGGGTGTTGGAACCCTTTCCCTTTGTTGAGATGCCATGCTCAGCCTTAATGCAGCTGGGAGGGGCTAGGTCCTGCCCCTATGTAATGTGTCAGACTTTGTTGACTGTCCATGGGAACTCTTACCCATTGGGAGGAGTGGACAGGGGTAGGCTGGGGGGGAGGAGAGGGAGAGGTGAAGGGGAGAGGGATGGAGAACTGGGTTGGAATGCAAAATGAAATAAAAAATAGATAAACAAAAATTTAAAAAGGATCAAAAAAGGGATAATATCAAGTAGGCAGTGTACAGATGTATGACATGAGTCAGGCATCAGACACAGTAAACCAACTATAAGTTAGCTATAATATATATATTATATATAATATTATATAATATAATAGAGATATGCAATTTTTGAAAAATAAATTTTTATTTTTTGAAATTATAATATAATGGCATCATCTTATCCTCCCCTTATCTCCTTAGTCTCTCCCCTTATCACTTGTACTCTCCTAGTCAATTGCCTCTTTTTCTTTAACTGATCTTTTAAACACACACACACACACACACACAGCACTCACACATTTACCCCCAAATTATAATGCTGTCGATATTGATATATACTTCAATATGCTGGAATAAAAGTTAAGAAGAAGGTCAGAGAAATGGTGTTTAAGACCATTTGATCCTCTTGCAGAGAACCCGGTTGGGTTCCTGGCATTCACATGGCAGATAACAATCATAAGTAATTTCGGTTCCAGGGAATCTAATGGCCTCTTCTGACTTCTTCAGGAGCCAGGCATATGCCTATTGCACATTCGTTCCTGCAGACAAAACACTCACACACTCCTCACCCACTTAGCAGGATGATTTTTGGCAAGGCGGCACTTATTTCTGTCTCCCTATTTCAGAAGGAGTAAGTACTTTGTTTCCCAAGTTAGGTACTCGCCTTTCAAATTTGTTTGACTTTATAATAACCAAAGTATTTACAAGAATATTTTTCAGTCCCTGTTATAACACCAGCATTTTCGGAAAGTCATATTCAGTTCATAGATAAATAAGTAGAAAGGATTAGCTATCAAGGGACTGTACTATTAATCATTATGGATTCAGAATTCAGATTGATCACATGGATATATTAAAATTGTGCATTTGGCAGTAATCCGTATTGTTGAAGTGAATTAGAATATCAGTGATACATTGTAAATGTTAATACTTTAGATATAATATCTGAGAGTATATTTTAGAGTTGTACAACGTCACTACATCTGCCCTATTTTAGAGTTGTACAATGTCACTACAACCCCCCAACTCAACGTTCACCAAACCCTTGCCTACTAAGCACTGATAGAAAGAGCCATGAAACTCATCGCCGCCAGGAACAGTGGTCATACCTCAGAGATGTTTGCATTCATAAAACTGAAACTTAATATTGTAAGTAAATTGATGTTATAGAGACTGCAATAAGTTCTCTTTTGCTTTGTTGAAAACATTAAAGGAGAGGGTGTTCCCGGGAAAGTAACTCAGTGTGAAAATATTCTGGAAACGCTGTGGTTTAATCTGTTGTTAGACGTCAACATTTTAGCAGAGGATGAATCAGAAGGAAAAGGATGACATGTGTCTAATGTATCTTAAAAAAGAAAAAAAATCATTTAAGTACTTCATTGCTGTTTCCATTGACCTGGTTTTTATTGCAATCTCCTTTTGGCACCCCACTTAGCTGTTTGTGAAACTGCGAAATGGCGACCTTGGCAAAGAAATCCTGACACTCTCTTAAGTGTTTAACCCTATTTTCTCACCCCAGCTCAATATGCCTAACTCTGACTCAAGATGTCTAACCTCTTCATGGCCAGTGAAGCACTGAAAGTGCGATAAAATGTAAAACCCATTAGTTCCATTCTAATTCTTAGTAGCTTCCCTGGAGACTTCAACTTCTTGAGTTTCTGGAGTTCCCGAGGAAGTGCTAATGGACTGTTAGCACAGGGAGAACAAGCTGGTCTTTGCAGATTGCTAAGTGAGGACCTACTGTGTGTGTGCAGCCCAGTGCAGTGTAGTGGGTGACTACTTCCTCACGATGAAAAAATCTTAGGTTACCTTTGGAACAAGTAAGAAGTGTGTGTGTGGGGGGCTTACCCATTCCTTTTTTATTCTCTCCTTTTCTTTTCTTAGGTTTTTATAATAAGAGTAAGTATATATACTGCATTCAGAGTCAACAGTAATTTCTTGGTTACCTTGTTAAATTGGTGTGTTAGTATTGGCATTTTTTTTAAAAGAATGGAAAATTATGCCTGATAGTTTCTCTAGGCTAAAAGTACCAAATCAAAGTGCTGAAGAGGGTACAGTCTTCTGGGAGTTCAGATGGGGAATCCATCACGCCTAGAAGTGGCTCTTTCTAGTAATTCATGACACTCTTGCTTGCAGAAGCAACCCTTCAATAGCTTTCCATCATGCCATGACGTTTTGTCCAGTGTATCTTTATGTGTCTTCACATGACCTGATTATAAATCCATTCCTTTTCTCCAGTACAATCTCCTTTTAACACAGAGTAGTTTCCCAATAAATCCTCATCTGAGTTTTCTAGGAAGCATTTTTTGTGTCCAGCAATGCTATCAACTCTCCTCATATTTCTCCACTCATGGGAAACAGATCTTCCTGGGCCCCATGGAACTGTGTTACTAGCGTGTCCCTATGGCACATACTGGGAGAATTAAGACTACTTCAGAATGCCAGTGTCCATCATTATCTCTCTTCCAGAGGTGCTCGACAGTCAGTGTCAAAAGGAAATACTATGGACTGAAGAGCAGCTCAGCAATGATGCATACTGCTGATTTGGAGGATCTGAGTTTGATTCTCAACTTCTAACAACTGGCAAGGAAAGACAGTCAGTAACCCCAGCTCTGAGAGACCCAACTCCCTCTTTTGGATTCTGTTGGTACTGCACTCTGTGAATACCTATATACAAACATAAAAATATACATAATTTTAATAAAACCTAATAAATCTGAAAAAAGAGAAATAACATATCATCAACTTGCCTAGTGGATTTTACTTCTATAATAAATTAAACTTTAATTTATTATATCTTTATTGATATCTTAAAAATTTTTGTGCTAAGAAAGTTATGACAAATATTTTTGTCATTTAATTACTATTAAATTCCTATCTGTACCACACTGGCAAGGAATATGACTTTAAAAATGGTGTTTCTATATCAACCAAATAATTTTGTTGAATCGTGCTTTAAACCTTAGAAGTTAGCTTCAGAGGTAAAGCTTTTATTTTTGAAAATCAAAACGATAATCTATAGACAATCTTACTGCAAAGAATACTGTGACATTTTAGACATATGTTCAACTTCCGACTCTATAATGAGTTTATTTTGAGTCTATTTATATACAGTTCATTCAAAGGGCAAATGAGAAGTTATACACAAATGGCAGGGGTCCAAACCTGATGTCAGCTAAACGATGATTTTATGTGTAATACAACACCCTGCTGGGTTTTCTGAAGCTCTTTCTGGAATGCCACATAAAAGCTCAGTACTAAAGCACAATGGGAAAAAAAGTCATTTAAAATTGACAGAATACAATTATCTCTCAACAAGTATGAACTAGATAATGGTTTTGTAGGGTGAAGGGCAGTGGACCTTGACCTCAATGTGCTGATCTATAGAAGTATAGACATCAGTCGGGGCTGCTCACCCTCTGACAAGCCATCTGGCTAAGTGGTGTTACTGTGTCATGTGGTATACTATCAAGGGTGACCTTCTGTCATCAACAGTGTTCTGTATCCCGAAAGTCCCTCAGGAGATGCCTGTGTGCTCCAAGGCATGTTTGATTCAGAAAGCATCAAGGTCTTCTAGTGGTCTGTATCCAATCTGTTCCTTTGACATCTTTCAAAAGTGGACGCTCTTGAGTTATTTGAACTATGCTTCTTGTCTGTGGCAAAATCTACAACTGTGTAGCTGGCCTCCTCAGGAGAGCCTGTTCCATGTTATAACCACAATGGAAAAACTTTTTGTCTGGATAGTTCCTATTCCAAGATGTTTTCAGTGGAGTTGCAGTGATACAAACGATGCTACACTCATTGTATTTATAGACAAGTACCCCAAACGGGTATTGATAAAACAACCAAAAAGATAACGATCGTAACTGCACATTCTGAGTGTCTTTATAAAAGATAAATACCATGAATCATAAATCTTTCTGCCTCCCATCTCACCAAGTTTTTTGAAGGTACTTTGATAACTTGAAAAACCTCCCATTTCTGCTTATATTTTCGCTTAATTTCTTTTTGTTTTTGCACCCAATTTACAATACTGTCTCATACTATCTATTGAGTTCAGAATATGTTTTCCTCTTTGCTTGTTGGCATAATTTGCTTGGTCTCTCTGAATTGGTAACTACTACTGTTGAGGATGTGTTGATTTTAATGCTAATAATGGCAAACAGCTCCTCTCCCAGAAGAGATGGATGAATTTGTCAGCATAATTTCTTTCTTTTTTTTTTTTTTTGTTTTTTCGAGACAGGGTTTCTCTGTGGCTTTGGAGCCTGTCCTGGAACTAACTCTGTAGACCAGGCTGGTCTCGAACTCACAGAGATCCACCTGCCTCTGCCTCCCGAGTGCTGGGATTAAAGGCGTGTGCCACCATCGCCCGGCTTCAACATAATTTCTTTTTTTTTTTTTTAGATGTACATTTTTTTATTAATTAATTTAATTATTAAAGATTTCTGCCTCTTCCCCGCCACCACCTCCCATTCCCTCCCCCTCCCCCAATCAAGTCTTCCTTCCTCCTCAGCCCAAAGAGCAAGCAGGTTTCTCTGCCCTGTGGGAGGTCCAAGGACCACCCACCTCCATCCAGGTCTATTAAGGTGAGCATCCAAACTACCTGGGCTCCCACAAAGAAAAACATATAAGCATCCCCCTGAATATTAACCTTCATCAGGCGATGAAAGAATACAGAGACAGAGATCAACATAATTTCTTAATCCTCTTTTATCTCAATGATAAGTACAATGTTGATTTAAAAGTCCTGAGAACAAAAACTATACATGATATAATTTTCTGTTCTTAACAGCCATAAGTTCCATACTTGCTGTATTGTTAATTTTCTAAGTGAGAGAGGGCCATTAAATGCATTATTTCATATAAAATAATGACTCAAGAAAAATACAAAACCAAAAACAAATATGTAAAGGTATCTGGCTTTCTTTCTTATTCAGTGAACTGTGGCATCTATGCACATGATCAAAGGCTTTGAAACACTTCAAAGATGTCTAATAAAAACCCAGTTTCAGGGTTAGGGAGGCAGCATAGTGGTAAGATTGTACTGTGCAAGTATGGAGAATTAACTTTGAATGCCTAACACCCCTGTAAAAGCTGGGTATGGCCTACCTATAACCCCTTTGCTACAAGGTAGAGAGAAGCAGATTCACTGGTCAGTCAGACTAGTTAAAATAGTGAGCTTCAAGTTAGGTAGAAAACTGTATTTCAAGGGTTAAGGTGAAGAATGATGAAGAGGACATCTAAGTCCTCCCATGCCCTCTCCATATGTATCTGCAAACATGTGTGTGTGTACATGTGGCACGCATGTATGCATGTGCACGTGCATGCACACATGCACACAGAGAGGAAACTCAGTTTTCTGCTAACTTCAGGGATTTTACCTCTTTATTTGGTCACATTAAAATTTATATTGATTCACATCAACAACATTTCAAAGAGCTATTAAATACAATTCTGAAAATGATTAAATAAATAAAACTGTTATGAGGTTGTAAAAGACTAGGAAAGGATCAAACAAGTAAAACATGCAGAGTGTGAGGCTTATTTTTTATTTAAATATTTGCACCACTCAAAATTGAATAACAACTTGTGTGGTAGTAATTGTTTCTTTTCCCTGAGGCCATGTAGGGACTTATTGCTAGACTTTCTGGGTTCTTGATGTCCATTGCTCTAGACTCAACACTTTCCACTTAGCAAAGTTTTCAATCACGGAAGAATCTATAATCTTCTGATGTTGTACAATTTGCAAGCCTCTATTTAATGTCCCAAGCAATCATCCAACCTCACTGTACGCATTGTAGAACTTACTGACATTTTCAATTTACCCTCAAATTAAAACATCAGCACTGTGAATATTCATTGCATTTTTATTACTACGATAAAATACCATGACCAAAGTCATTTGTAGAAGGAAGGGTCTGTTTGGCTTCTGGATCCAGAAGGATATGTAAGAATCTGTCATGGAAGGAAAGCATGGTGACCAGAGCTAGAAGCCAGGAATATAGATCATGAACTGCAAACAGAAAGCAGAGAGGAAGAATTGGGAATGCCATTTGGCTTTGAAAGCTCAAAGCCAACCCCCACTGACATGCTTCCTCCAGCAAGGTCACAACTTCTAAAATTCATCAATGCTACCAAATGTGGACCAAGAATTTAAACATCTGCGTTTGTGAAGGACATTCATATCCGAACTATCGCATCCTGATAATGAATGCTCCATACTGACAGTCACTCTAGCCTGTCATGTATTTGCTCCTTATTTTTCTATAATTCAATCCAATCTGACTCACGCAGAGTGCAGAATCTCCAGTTACTGTATGAGACAAATAGAAGCAGTAACCTTGAACACACAAAGAGGAATCATTGCCACTCAGCTGTTCACTGGCCAGTCTTCCAGCAGCTCATGTGTGGGGAACAAATGTGGATAAGAAATGTAATTCTAAATCCTTTTTTCCTCATAGGTTCCTCAAATAAATTTACCAGGATACCCAGAAGTGCTTTTCAACCTCCATTTTTCTTTGGATGTGGGCTTTTCTCACAGGCTCAGTGGAGTCTGTCATCGTACCTCTTCTTCTTTGTCTGTGACTCTATCTATCTGGCCCTAGATCTGCTATTTTATTTGACTTTGGTATCTGTGAGATATGACTCATGTCTCTGCTTTGATTAACTTATTTATTTCTGGTGGTCCATTCCCTTGTCTCTTCTAAGGTTGATGACAGGTGTTTTGTGCGTCGGGGGAAGACTATAAACATGAAATCTCTGGATATGGTTCTCTCATCTGGAGGTGCCAGCTTTATAAATGTTGGTCATGAGAAGATTACAGACATTAAGAAGGTTGTCTTTGTTGGGGAGTTCTGTTTTTAAAATCCCCCCTCTGGAGGCAGAGGCAAGAGAATTTCAAGGCTATCCTTGTTAGGCCCATGTCTTTGCTTCAGCAGGGACTAAGCTTTTATGATTAAGCTATGATCCTATAATCCTCCATTTGGAAAGCCCTTGGTCCTGAACTCACAACTTGTCTTCCTCACATCCACAGCTGACCTCTCAAACACACCCGAGGTTAATTACTTGCTTTAATTAATTTGGCCATTGATGGTTTGGGTTAGTCGTCTTTCTGCTGCCATTTTTGGGATTAACCTATGCCCAGTGTTTGCCTCAATGGATCAAATGATAGTGAAGGTTTTTATATTTTGCAGCATGCCTCTAGTGTTTTCCATAACACTTATGTTAATCTACATTTATGCACCAAGAATATATAAGAGCTTCACTTTCTCTGCATTATCACCCCACTTGTTTTCCTTTATCTTTTAAAATTTAAGTTTATATGCTTTTAGTAGAAATAGAATTATTTGCCATTTAAAATTTGACCGCTAAGCATTCTATGTTGGTGGGGGTTGCTCATTCATTTCCTGGCTGCCCAGACTCTAAGCACACAGAAACTGTATTAAATAAAACACTGCTTGGCCTATTAGCTTATTCATATTTCTAACTAGTTCTTATATTTTAAATTCACTAATTTCTATTAATCTGTGTATAACATGTGGTTGTGGCTTACTGGTAAGTTTCTGTCTGGCATCGGATGTCTGTATCCTTCTGTGGCCACATGGCTTCTCCTTGACTTTGCCTACTCTCTCCTCCTCTATCTGCTTGAAATTCCAGCCTTACTTTATTCTGTGCTGCAATAGGCCCAAAGCAGATTCTTTATTAACCAATGCTATTCACAGCATTCAGAGGTGAATCCCACATCAATCCTAGAACCAAGGGGACTCATCTTTGAGAGCAAAAAATGCCCCTTCTTTCATCAATTATTATTTGCCATAGTTATTTGACTAGAGGTGAGACCCTACCATATATACCCTTTCCAGGTTAATATCTACATTTATATTGCCATTTATCTAGTCTTCTTTATGTAGTGGCCTTCCCAGTCTTCTGATTCTTACACTCTTTTTGCTCCCCTCTTCTGAGCTCCTGTCTTAGCCCCAGGTGCAGAATATATATGTAATATAGATGTATTGGTTAGGAATGGGCTCCCCACCATCTCTTAATGGTTACAGTATGTCCAGTTGTGATTTCCTGTGATGGTTTTCATTTGCTAGAAAATGAGGCTTCTTTGGTGAGGAGTGGTACTTACACTTGCCCAGAAAAGGTGGATTGTGCACCATGTTCATCATTTTTAAAATAATAGTCATTCTAACTTGTGAAATGGTATCTCTAAGTGCTTTTTATTTGTATTTAACAGATGATTAACAATGAACAATTTCTCCCTTTTTTTTCTTAAGCCACTGATCTCATATTAAACATATCCTGAGGTGTGAAGATAATTCTTCGGTTTTGGGGTGTGCGATGTGCAATGGAATTATAGTTTAAGTGACTTCAAGGATTGAAGCTCGGTTTAGATGCTGTGAAACATAAGTGTGTGTAGGTCACACAGGCCCCTGATAGGAAACAAACAACAGGCTTGCTTCTGTTTCACTTGCAAAACTGATAGCTGAAAGTCGTGTTTGTGTTTCCCCTGTAGTTTGGGATTCTTGATGCCGTTTCCTCTTAACTGCCAGAAAATTGGTTTCTGAGAACGGCTTTAGGAAGCTTCTTTGTTAGTTGGTCAAGCTTTATAAAGTAGAGAAATAGAGGATAAAAAAGCAGAGAAAACTAAAGCCTTCTTTTTATCTGTTTTCACTTCAGCAATATTAGCAGAGGTTTAGGGTGGATGTAAGAGAGATTGTCTGCTGCTGCTTTAATAAAATATACAAGCTCATTAATAATAAATAAAGTGAAACTGCTCATAATGCAACAGAATGGAAAATTATTTTAGTACTTTGAAATCTCTTAAGATTTTAATGTCTCTTTTAAAAATTATTTATTATTGCCAACCTGAAAATGGCTCCCTTAATTAAGATATATACTTCCCTGCTCCCATAACCACTTTTCCTCCATCCCAACTGTCCCATTTCCCCAAGCTCTCCCCATCCTCCCCTTCTCCCTTCTCTCTCCCCTTACCCCCACCCTCCCACCCCCAAGCTCTCAATTTTTGCCTGGCAATCTTGTCTATTTCCAATATCCAGGAGGATAACTACATGATTTTCTTTGGGTTCACCTTCCTATTTAGCTTCTCTAGGATCATGAATTATAGGCTCAATGTCCTTTATTTATGGCTACAATCCACTAATGAGTGAGTACATACCATATTCATCTTTTTGGGTCTGGGTTACTTCACTCAGGATAGTGTTTTCTATTTTCATTCATTTGTATGCAAAATTCAAGATGTCATTGTTTTTTACCTTAGTACTCTAATGTGTATATATTCCACACTTTCTTTATCCATTCTTCCATTGAGAGGGGTTCCCAGGTGTCCAAGGAGATGTCCCTAGCTTGTTCCTTGAGCAGCTGAGGAGAGGGCACCTGAACTGGCCCTATCCTATAGCCACACTGATGAATATCTTGCATATCACCATAAAACCTTCATCTGGCGATGGATAGAGATAGAGACAGAGACCCACATTGGAGCACTGGACTGAGCTCCCAAGGTCCCAATGAGGAGTAGAAGGAGAGAGAGCATGAGCAAGGAAGTCAGGACCACGAGGGGTGCACCCACCCACTGTGATGGTGGGGCTGATCTAATGGGAACTCACCAAGGCCAGCTGGACTGGGACTGATGGAGCATGTGATCAAACCAGACTCTCTGAATGTGGCTGACAAGGAGGGCTGACTGAGAAGCCAAGGACAATGGCACTGGGTTTTGATTCTACTGCATGCACTGGCTTTGGGGAAACCTAGTCTGTTTCGATGCTCGCCTTCCTAGACCTGGATGGAGCGGGGAGGACCTTGGACTTCCCACAGGGCAGGCAACCCTGACTGCTCATTGGACTGCAAGGGAGGGGAGAGTGGGGGGAGGGGGAGGGAAATGGGAGCAGGTGAACTTAATAATAATAATAATAATAATAATAATAAACAATAATAATAAAAGATATTTGTTAGTAGTAGTAGTAGTAGTATTTGGTAGTAATCACTAATAGGAACAAATTTCCTGTTGAATTTGAATAAGATGATAACCTGGATATTAATCATACAAGGTACTAATAACAAGAACTCTAAAAGCTATTGGCATATGCAAAACTCAGGGATTTTCCATACATACCTACATGCATACACACACACTAAGTGTGTGTGTATGCATGTAGGTATGTATGTCAATTTTTGGAAACACTTTCACTGAATAACTTTGGTGACTGTTCTGAAACTATCTCTTTTTGACTAGACTCGCCTTAAACTTAAAGAGATCCACCTGCCTCTGTCTCCCAAGTTCTGGGATCAAAGGCCTGCACCGCCATCACCTGGCTACTTCTCTTAAGATAGTAAATAGTGCCGGGTGTGGTACCACATGTGTTTAATCACAGCCTGGATCTAGGACAGAGTTAGTTCCAGGACAACCAGAAACCCTTGTCTCGAAAAAACAAATAGAGAATAAACAGTGTCATAATAAACCAAAAAGTAATGTTTTGAATGAATAATTAAAAAGCTGAGGAGTCCATATAAGTTCAAAAATTAGTAAACAAAATTAGTGTTACTGCTAAACTAAATTTACTCTCTGGGTCACAGTGAGTTAATACTAATGTATCTATGATAAATGATTAGAAACAAGAAATAAAAACCATCTAGAAAGCATGAAAACACCATTTATCTAAAGACTGATGCTGTGCTGTCTGAGTGAAAGATAATAACTACAATACTTCAGTATTACTAAGTAGAAGTCTTTATGTTCTGAAACTTTAAAAATGTTTAAATTATTTCAGTGTATTGTGTGTATATGTTGTGTCTGTGTCTTTGTCTGTATATGTGCTGTTTGTGTTTCCCTGTCTCTGTGTCCATGACTGTATATGTATGTTGTGTGCGTGTGTGTCTCTGTGTGTGGTTTGTGTGTTTGTAAGGTAGTTGTCTGTGTTTCAGAAACATTGAAATTTGCTTGGTTATAGCCCATGAAGCAGCTCCTAACCAGAAAAGAGCTTTTATGCCTACTCATCAGTAAAAACTTAACTTTAAGCTGGAACTTGGAAATATAGCCAGATCATCATTTTCACTACTCTTCTGTCCATGCTAAAGGTCAGCAAGTCTCCAAACATTATATTAAATCCACAAAGATCCTAAATTCTACTATGTTTCAAAATGTTATTGTTTTTCTAAACTTTTTTTTATTTTAAAGACATTGTTTTCTACATATATAAATTTCTGTGAAAGGTATTTATACATTATTTTAAAGAACTGTACATAGTATTTAAATATGCAGGAGCTGTGGTGTCTTTTCCAAATAGCAAACAATATATTTTGAAATTACTTTTACAATATAGTTGATGATAGTCAACTATGCAAAAATAAAATTATATTAATTATTAATAATAAAAAAGTTTATGTATAAAAATTATTTATTATTTCCATGTGCATGTGCATTTGTTTGCTTGTGTTTTTGTGTACAGTGCATGCAGAGGCCAAAAGAGGGCATCAGATCCTCTGAAACTGGAGTTATAGGTGGTTGTGAGTTAGTATGGAGGTGCTGGGAAGTGAACCCAGTTCCTCTACAAGAGCAGTCGTTACTACGTTCAACCACAGAGATGCCCCTCTTCCCAAACCAGTATATTATTTCTTTTGTGAGAAAGAACAAAGTCAACCAACTGACCAAACAAGGAAATAAATATAAACAATCCTTCACGGTTGGAATGGAGCATAAGAATACAGAGGTTCCCACTGTCCCCAGTCTTGTGTTTACTACTCAGGTGTGAGATGGCATGCATGGAGGGCAAGCAAAGAGGAACAGCACTGTGAAACTGGAGCATAGATTAAACTCTGCTTCTGGTTATGATTGAGAGACAGGTCAAGAGAATTGACAATTACATTGCATCTGGAGGGACAATTCGACATTCAGAAATATTAACACTATATATTTTTGATTGTTTGCTCTGTAACAAAGGAAGTAGATTCCTTTTTTAAAAAAAATTAGATGTGAGCACATCACCTTTATTTATGTTACAGTATATTTTAGGCTAATTCAAAAAGTCTTTGAATTAAGATAATTTTAAACCTTAAATGAAGTCTAAGCTAAAACACTGATATAAGTTACTGCAAGAGTCTCAGAATATGAAGCAATCTGATAAGGGGGATGAAATTTTAAAACTCGGGATATCTGCAGCTAGTAAGAGAAAATACAGTTAATGAACATTTTGATCGCCCAGACACTGGTGAGAGTCAGAAGATATAGGCTACTTTGCTCCCCATCTAGTCTCTTTTATATGCTCACATTTTGTCTTACTTCCAGTGCCTTCCCATTTTATCTGGCTTCCTTATGAGCTGGGAAACGGTGAAGAGCAACTCTTTGCTTTTCCACTTACTTGTGCTTTCCCAGCACCTGGTCAGAACAGATGCACTGCAGATTTCACTGTTGTTCAGCCAGTATTCTCCTGGTCATGAACAAGGGCCTAGAACCAAGAGAAGAAAACATGTGCCGACACGCACACCCTTGATAAAGCCTGTGTGTCTAAGGGGTGAATTAAATCATTTCCATTTTATTTAACCCATGCCTTAAATATCAGTGTTGGTGACTATAATTTACCATGCGGTGTATAGGTCAATAAAATATATCTCTTAAGTATTTTTGGCATCCTGCTTATTCTTGTTCTTTTAGTCTTTCCTCTTAGCTTGGATCTCAGGGGATGGGCACCTTCTTAAGTAGAATAAGGTGTCCTAGAACTTGTGACTTTTCTGTCTTAGTATCTCAAATACTAGCATTACAGGTGTGCACCACCCTGACTGCTGCACTGCACTGTATCCCTTGTGTGTCTGGGTCAGAGAGAGCACTTGCATATCTTCTGCTATCTGCACTCTAACCCACATTATAATTCCTCTCATGGAAGGAGCAATGTCTTCCTTAGTCATGTATGGTTTGGATTTACTAGCATATTACACATGAACATCAATGTTACTTTAAAGTATTTTTTCTTACTTTTATTTTATGTAAATGGATTATTTGCTTTCATGCATTTCTTTGTACTATGTGCTAGGTGTGAACTGAGCACCAAGAAAGTCAGGAAAAGGAGTCATATCCTCAGAGACTGGAGTAAAGATGTTTGTAAGCTTCCATGTGAATGCTGGGAATTAAGCCCGAGCCCTCTAGAACAGCAGTCAGTTCTTAACCATTGATCCATTCCTCTATCCCCAAACACCAAAATATTTTTCAGTTGAATTACAGCTAGAAGTACTCATTTCTAATTTGTGTTCTATTAAAGGATATTAGGATTTTATTTTCCATAATGCTAAAATATTCTTACTGTTAGCAAAATGCCTCCTCCTTAGATAAGTCCTCAAGATTTTGTGCCATTTTGAGCATATAATGACAATTCCAGCCATATTTTCTAAATCATTAACTTTGATTTCCCAGGTGTATAAATTAATTTTGAGTAGTAGTGGCTTGAACACTGCATATTGTGACTTATTTGGATATGCCTGGTAGATGATTTAAAGTGTCTTATAATTATAAAATATGATCGTTTATCGAGACAGGTGTACATATGGTGTGCCTTCTGAAATCAAATAAAATGTGCCCGAGTCTAGCATCTGTGTGGAATGCATCCATCACAGCAGGTATGGAAAACTCTTGGAAGCTTATTTTGTTTTGACTAGAAATAGTCTTTCTCATGCCCGTTCTATACAGGTGTACTATTTCCTGTCAGAGACAAACTTTTGTGAACTTGGTTATTCACTCCTCTCAGTGCCCAGTCAGATATTGTTAGAGAGTGTGTTTGGATATAGATTGAGATGTTAGAGCAACACTGGAGAGGTAGCCTCGAAACCTTTTTCTTTTATTTCTCTTATAATAATAATAATAATTAATAAATACTTGGGATTGAGTAGTCCATGATGGTTGGGTTGCTCTGCTTTTCTATGTCATCCGCTAGTCCTGTTGTACCATTCTTCCCTCATAATGTATGCACAGTCTAACTAAACCAACAGTGGAGGAAATGTCTAAGACAAATGCTTTACTTTTTTTAAAACATTTTTTTAAATTTTTATTTATTATGTATATAGTGTTCTGTCTGCATATATGCCTACTCACCAGAAGGAGGCACTACATCATCACAGATGGTTGTGAGCCATCATGTAGTTGCTGGGAATTGAACTCAGGACCTCAGGAAGAGCAGTTAGTGCTCTTAACCTCTGAGCCATCTCTCCAGCCTAATGCTTTACTTTTTAAGGTCACAAACTAGAAGCTGCTCAGATGACTTCCTGTCATCTGACTTTCCATGGCTAGCTGCATAATAAAGCTTTGGAAGCATAGCCCATAGGACAGTTGACCAAACCTGTGTCATTAAAAGGGAAAGAAGGATGCAGAAATGGGGTGGATGTTTTGACTCATTCTGCTCATCTGGCCACGTTCCATAAATATCTCCCTCTTTCCTGCCTTAGTCATTTTCTAAAATTAAAACAAAAAGGACTATTCAAACTACCTTTAAATTATCCCATCCAGAATAAATTAAGGCAAATAAAATCGGGGCTATATTTCTTTCTTCGACAAGTTTGAGGTTTATTCTTTGCTACCTGGTAAGACTTAAGTGAATGAACAAATTCTGTATTCCCCAACCTTGCCTATGTGACTCACTGTTTCTTGTCTGTGGAGTCAAATCCCTCTTCAGAGAGTACTTCCATTGTCAAGATGTTCTGCCCAACCACCCTGGGCTAACCAACCATGCCTGAAATCCTCTGAAACTATCAGCCAAGTTATAATTGTTTCATCTTTTATTTTTTCCCCCAGATGTTTGGGTACAGCAACCATAAAAGTAACTAGTACAGCATTCCAAACTAATGTGAGCTAAGGTTATCATGCTATTGTTAAATGACAGGCAGAAAGAAGAAAGAAAGGGGAAGAAAAAGGAAGGAAGAGGGATACAAACAGGAAGCAAAAAGAAAAGAAATCAAAGTGACAAAGTTAAAAAGGAAAGAACAGCCACCATTCAGTTAGAAAACAAAAACAAAAAAATGACCATTAATTTTATTATGCTTAAATTCAGAGAAGCTTGTCTTGCACTAATGGTTAATTTTGTCATCCTGTGTTTGAGGAACTAGGCATTCACGACTAGTTATTTTGAGTTCTGAAAAGTGGAAAAATGGGTGGATCTTCCATTTCTTTGGAGTATCAATGAAAACACAACCACCACAAGTAGAGAGTTCTTAAAGATTGAAGGAGTATTCCACTATAGGGAAAGTAGACAAAATTTACAAGTATTTTTAAGAAGTTGTTCAATTTCATAAGTAATACAATAACTGCTAACTGATTTTGATTTTTTTCCCGTTAGCAATTTATTTGGGTCACTGCACTTTTTATACCACTCTTTAATATATTCTCCACAGAATCCTCAATTGACTGTAGAAATGATTAACAGTAGGGCTTCCCTGCTGTTCAGCTCAGTCATTCATGACTTCACCAGATGGTTTTGCTTTGTGGGCCAATGATTTTTTTTTCATATTGCATTCCCTCCCCTGGATATAGTCAAGATTAAAAATATGGCACTAGATTTTATGACGAAAATTCAAAAATGGTAGGGAGAAAACAATCTTTTATTTTCTCAGACTTAAAAATAATCATTTTACTGCTGCAAGCCAGGTAATTTAGAAGTATACCCATTTCCCCTCAATTAGTTACGTGCTATTTTTCTTCTCTACTGATAAAATGCCATTAGTTTTTACCACCTCTAACCGTCTTCCATTTGATTTCCCTATTATTTTTATGGACGTTCCTATTTAATAGTTTCATTTAATGTGTGGTCAAAATCCCACTGAGCCAAGCTCATTATTTATTACTATTCTAATTATTTCTAGCCTGCATAAACAGCATGTAGTTCGAAGTACATTTAAGTAGATAAAGACACAAATGCGTACCTGAAATGTTCACCTGTGTTTTAATAGGGCAGTGTCAATTTATCTGAAAACTAAAGGTTTTATGAAAAAAGGACGTCATTGAGCATGCGACACTTTTGGAAATTCTTCTGCTCCTTAGAAAATATATTTTTTATAACTTCTTTTATTTTTTCTAAGCTTGGCAAAGCATTCAAAGATCTTTACTGTATCAGTTTAAAAAGATGTTACACCAAGTCATTTACTCTCTTTGTGTGTATACATATGTATGTGTGTATGTGTGTGTGTATATATGTATGTATATTTATGTGTGTGTGCATTTGTACACATATATATGTGTGTGTATAAGGAAGTTTAAAATGCAGTAAAAGTATAATTTCCATGATATTTTTCATTAGAATATGTAAGCTTAGCCTCTGAGCAGAAGGAATCACTTAAGTCAATTCTGTCATTTTCACGAAGAGATAAGTCAAGGGTTTAGACACATTAATGTGCACAGCCATAGCTTCAGCTCTGCGTGGCAAGAGGGGAAGTGACAATTTTCATTTCTCCTTACCTGCTGCTCATCTTTTGTTTCCTCCAACCTTGTGCACAGTTTACAGTTTTAGAGTGGAATCGTAGTTGCGCACACCATGTAGCTGTCAATGGCTGCTGTATTTAAAGGTCAAGGGAATATGCAAAGGATTCTTTGTTCTCAAAACAACAGAAATCCCTAGCACCAATAATTACTGATTTCTAAATTTTCTAAATGTTAATGAAGTTTGAAATGACTACTCAGTTTCGTAATAGGAATAGGGCTGATTTTAATATGTTTACTCAAAGAAGTAATTTCATATTTTTGTTAGCATTTTTTCTGTTGTTTTTAGTTACTTTATGCCTTTGTTTATATTTCAATAAAGATGAATAGCTACAGTTTGTGATACATATTCCAGAATACGGTCTCTTCAAACACCACCACCTGGTGTATTGATCACATTCATAGAAACTATAGGGGGTCTGGCACAATACAGATGCTCAGTAAATGAGTATGAACAGATCAGTGAATATAAATATAGTTTGCAAATTATGTGTTTCATATAGAGAGATAAATTCATGCATTCATATAGATATATTAAAATACCCTGACAACTTATAATATTTGAAAGACTAGTTTGTTTAAGTATCATTATATCTTCCTAGGAATTCCACAAGTGATGGGGGAAATTTTGGGTGGCGTAATGGGTAAAAATCTAATTGAGACATTGTGAAGAAAAGGGAGGAATAGGCTATTGCCAGCAACAGAAGAAACAAGGCACGTGGAGGTGAAATTACTCATCATGTGTGAAATTTATCATTGTTTATTTATAATATATTTATCATTATTGCCATTAGCTACAAGGCTAAGAGTGGCAGATCATGAGGTTGGAGACTGGGGAGGAGGAAAAATAGAAGCTTTCACTGGGTAGAAGTTTTAGCAGAATGATATTATTCATTGATTGTGTCATACCCTCAGCGAACATCCATTTGCTGAGGGAGGGGCCCTGTGCATGTCATAATGCTGACACTGCTAATATGATCCCTTCATAACAGTTATTCTTCCAATTTGATTTGCTTTAGAAAAATGCATTAAATATATACACATTGAAGGGTTGTTCTTCAGATTAGTGGCATCTCAGGAAGTAACTGTGATCCCAAGTACATTAAAATCATCAATGAACTAACAATCAGAAGTTTATATAAAATGGCTATTCAGAGATAATAAAATATGCAAAAAGTGGATCCTAGCTGGAAGAAATGGATAACCTTGGAATGAAATCCCTGGTAACATTTTTTTATATGACAAGTTGGCTTAACCTTACATTATAACGGTCATGAAAAAATGACAAAATAAAACCAAAATTTAAAAACAACAGTGATGACAACCCCCCCAAAACAACAACAACAACAACAAAATTAGTGGCAGCCAGGATGTGGTGCCATTGCTGTTAGTATGTGACAATGTTTCAAAAGCCTTTGGGACTCACCTGCATGAAGAATTTTGAAAAGTTAGAAGAAGGAGGCCACAAAAAGATTAGAATGATGTAAGTGGAGATTAATGTGTAATTCTGGTGGACGCACAGAAGACCAGAATGCCAATAGGAATGAAGACGGTAAACACTAGGCTTAGGGAGTTTAGGTGGAAATAAGAACTCTGTCTGAAATCAAACTAGAGTCCATTCAGGTTCAATGGGGACCCAACGTAATTGGAGATACTAGCAGAAGAGATAAACCACGAGATAAACACATTTGCATATACCAATTGCTTGTATGATTCTAAGTATCAAGTTAAAGTTTTAATTGAATTTTCACAACTATTACTTGCAAATATGGGATATTTAGATTGTGCTTTTATGTGCGCTTATTATTGGAGTCAGGTGACCTGATGGAGGCTGCCGGATTGTGCATCCTCATAAAAGAATAACTTTTTCTGTTCATACATAAACCAGTTTTGCTGATGCCAAAGATTCACACTCTCCTTTCTGACACTTTATTATTTGCTGAAAAATAGTCTAATTACAGGCTTCTTCTCTCAGAGTCATAGTTCTAATTATTAGTCACATTGACCTTTTCTGTTGAATAAAAAGAAACAAATGTCACTTCATAAACCATAAAAGCAATGGCATTAAATGTTAGCTGTAAAGAAGTACATTCATTATCTATTCCTAAATTAGAGCAGGACATCTTTGCAAGGCTTGCATTTGGATATGTTTGAGTTTTTTTTTTTTTTTCTTAGAAAACTTCTTTATTTTTAATGGAGCAGGCAGCAGGCTTTTGTGACCCCAACGTTCTCCTTCAAAAAGAAACTTAAATCAAACTTTATATATTGCTTAATGAAAACGCTTCTGCAGAGTTGGCATGCATCTTCAAATTCGTTCTGACTTTCTAATGTTGCAGGAAGCAAATCACCCACATCATTTTTGTGGAGCACGGCTGACTATAAAGAAAGTTTTCAGCAAACACTCCTCAAGGCTGAGAACTGTCAGAATGCATGCCTACCAAAGGGGCAAAGAGTCAGCCAGGGTCTCTGTAGTTAGTTACTTGAATATTTTTCATGTGTCATGTTTGGCTTCAGTGTTTCCTTAATGAGGAATCTCAGATACAGGCTAAGCACGTTTGCCGACTTTACAGGCAAACGGATTCTCTGTAGTAAAATAAGCTCTATCCTACTTTATGGTCAATTTTTAGAAACTTCTAGAATCCTTCTAAATATTGTATCTGATACAAGAGGAATGGCACCCATGTTGACCATTCTATACTTGTAAAGTGTCCTTATTTGTTTATTCTTGCTATTAACATATGTCCATTTTTACATTGATACCTTCAGTATGGGTTTTTAAGATCTAGGTTTGGGATAATAAACCCATTAAGAAAGCTGGAGGGAAATTTGAATAGCTGTTAAAATGTAACAGGATTAAAAGTTTGAATGGAAAGTCTGTTAAGCCTTATAAAGAGTTTATTGATGGGGTTACTTTTACAACATTTGAAAACTGAAATATCTCAAAAGACCATTGTACATATAACAGAATCATTCTTTGCTGTAAAGAAAATGATCCAGGCTATGTTTTCCTAGTGTTTCAAGAAAAATGCGATCCTCTAAAAACATCATTGAAAGAACACATGATACTATTCTGTATTCTCATCCATTCAGTAATGCAAATGCATATTTATTAACTACAACAAGATAAGCAGTTTTGAAATTTTGGAAATGCATCAGTAACTAAAACACTTCCCAACATTATGAGTTATATGTGACTAGGAGAAAAAAAATAAACAAAGTGAAGCGAGCAAAACATAACAACCAATGAAGAATAAACCTATGTCAATACGGAGAGGAATGGAGTGTTCTGGTGTGTGGCCATGGACGTAGAGACTTTAGGTGAGGTTCCTAGCACAAACTGGGATATGGACTTTGGTTATAAGACTTAACTTGGGAGATGGGTTGTGTCCAGGGGAAGGTATGTGAATCATGAAACCGAGTTCAGCCAGAAGGTGTCTGTGTAGTTGGTGACTTCAGGTACACCGGTGAAAGCTCAGGCGCAGAGGTGTGCCCATCTGGACATAGATGTGCCATTTTCTAGCTTCCGTTTGTTGGTCACTGACTGACCTGGCCCGGCATGGGCTAATAGAGAAGTGGTTCCATAGGACTGAATCAGCTGTGCTGAGAAAAAGAGAGGCAGCTAGGAGTGCTTCTTCAAACAAAATGAATGGCAGTAAGCAATGGTTGCGTCAACCTATATACGAGATCTGAGTGGGACCCCAAACATGTTCATTCATGTAACTGAGAAGACAATGAGAACACCATGGGGAGAACAGAGGCAAATATCTCCACGAATACTGCAGAGAGAAAGAACGGTGATTGCAGAAATCAGAACTTCATTTATTTGAGAATCAGTTCCATGTCTAGCAAGACCAAGAGAGTAGTCAGAGAGGAGAAATTGAGGGGAGGAGGAGGGAGATCATATGGAATCGTGTAGGTCACTTAGTTATATGAAGAGTCATTGAACTTTTATAGAGTATATGATATGGGATTATATTAAAATGCTTATAATAGCTGTCATATATGAATAGGCTGTGGAGATAAATAACATGTTATAGAGTTAATAAGCATTAATAGTTCTTTTTGCATCTTTCAATCAAATAACCCCTTGCGTTAAGCAGACCTTGATTGTGTTTATCTATATAGACTCTGTACATGTTATGCATATGTAGGGGTGTTATCACCGGCCTTCAGCAACCGTATTGCATATTTTCCAACTGGCCTTTAGCTCGATATGTAGAAAAGATACATTTCTTTTTTAATTGATTTTTATTGAGCGCTACATTTTTCTCTGCTCACCTCCCTGCTTCTCCCTGCCTTCAACTCTCCCCCAAGGCGCCCATGCTCCCAATTTAATCACGAGATCTTGTCTTTTTCTACTTCCCATGTAGATTAGATCTATGTAAGTCTCTCTTAGGGTCCTCATTGTTGTCTAGGTTCTCTGGGATTGTGATCTGTGGGCTGGTTTTCTTTGCTTTATGTTTAAAAACCACTTATGAGTGGGTACATATGATAACCGTCTTTTGGAATAAAAATTTAATTTTTTTTAAGTGTATGAAACTCCATTATGAAAGAGTGAGTGATTTATGATATTTTCTTTCTTCCTTCCTTCCTTTTTATCAAAAGCAGCAAGATACATTTTTTTTTTGGAGTAAAGTACAGATTGACAGTGAACCCCATGACTTAGAATACTCAAGGGCTAGCATTTGTCATTTTCTGAAAAAAGAAGAAGGAACGTTTGGTTTGCCTTGGGGGCTGGCGTACAGTGATAAAAGGTAGAGTTTTTTGAAAATACTCGCTATAGGCTACGTAAGACGGTCTTAAGGGAACAAAGAATGCTTCACCTTGCCAGATAGGAGTCTACAAGTAAACATTTTTGGATGCTACTTCTGCAGTGGACCCGCATAATTTTATATGTTATTTTTATTTATTCTTTCTGCTCTGTAGGTCTCATTCTACCTGACAGCAAAATATCAGGTACCTTTTATTTATATTTGTATATTCAGAGTCTATTATAGTCTCTGCCTTTCATACATGCATAATTCTATCAATTAAATCTAATAATCAATCTAATCAAGTATTAGAACCACACTACACCACATTGGATGACAAGACTAGGTATATAAAATGTGGTGTGGAGACAAAGAAGGGCTCTGTGGCTTGGATCAGGTAAGGAATTTACTTCTCTAAAGTATCTGTAGTCGGTCCTAGCTTTGAGGATCAATAAGTGGTTTGAGATATTTTTGATGATCAATAAGTGGTTTGAGATATTTTTGATGATCAATCAGTGGTTTGAGATACTGTATTTTTAAGAGTTAGATAGATCTTCATTCTATCAAGCTGAAGTAAACTTCACTGTCTTGTCACCATAGTTTTTATCTTTTTTGTTCTGGAAGCACAAATTGTCCCCTAAAAATGATACTGCTCTAGTTTAGATTGTGTGTCCCCAGAGGTCTATATGTTAGAGGCCTGGTTTCTAGTTCATCACAGTTGGGAAATATTTAATGGCTGAGAGATTGAAGTCTGATGGGCGGCGGATAGGACACTGACAGCATGACCTTGGGAGATTGTTGGACCATAGGCTATTTTATCCCATCCTTTCATCCTCTGTCCTGAGCTAAAACATGTGATAATCTCATCTTCCATGATACACAGATTTCCTGCAGCACGCAAAGCAACAGGACCAACTGATCATAGCCTCAAAACTTCAGCTCATTAGTCAAACATTTCTTTTCATAAGTTATTTACCTAAATATGTGTGGTAATAGAAGGTTAACACAGGTATCAAGCCTAAAATGAGACCTGATAGAAGGGTAGAGGGCATTGCTGAGGTAGAGGAAGGAAGGACAGATACAGAACCTCAAGCATGCCTGAAAAATCATGTCATAAGTTTTGACCTGTAACCCTGACATTAACTCTGGACTCGAGGTAAACCCACGCAAACTCTTGATCACTGCTAGCTCGATGCCTGTTAGAATTGTTAAGCCATGTTGCTTCTGAATATATCCTGTCTCTCTTATACCATTTCAGGAGTGAGTATCTCCCATTACTGAGTTTTTCATGGAATGGAAGATGCTATCATTTTCAAAAATGTACATCTTTTATTTTATGAGATTACTATAGAATGCTATCATTCCTCTTTTCTGTTTGCTCACTCCAATCGTTTTCATGTGCCCTCTTGATCTCTTTCGATTTCTTTACCTCTTTTTATTTGTTATACATAATATACCATATGTATGTATAAGATTATATATATGTGCATATATATATATATATTTAGTATGTATGTGAGTGGGAGTGGGTGTGTGCATTTACAGGGAGTTTGCTGTGAGATTGTATCTTCTAGAAATATTAGTAGCTACACCATTGAAATCTAGCAACATAATTTTATAAATGTTACATGAACAAGAATAAATGCAAAAGACATGTTGAAAGAAAAGAGGGAAAACTCAGGGGGTGTGAACCCTAGAAGCAACTAAGGAATCCTGAGAATCATGGTTCTCCCCAGGGAATCATGGTTCTCCCCAGGTGTTGACTATCTAACACCAAAATGTGTCGTAGTTAATTTGCCTCACTTCCTTGCTTACATCCTTTGGGATCTTGACTTCTTTTTTAGCTTTTTAGACTTGAGCAGTGGGTATAGAGCAGAGGCAGAGATGGACAGAAAAAGACAGAGACAATCAGAGACAGAAAGATAGAGCTAGAAAAGCTGTTATACTCCTTAGCTGCATTTCCAATCTTCCTACAAATGTGGCGAGAGTCTTCTCTACACACCTCTGAAGAAGTGACACTTACTGCAGTCCTTCAATAATGCAAACTCTTGTTACAAAGAGCTATGTTGATTGCACTGTGCATTCTTCTACGGAGCAGCTGTGTCAACTGCGCCATTTCAGTCTATTCAAAGGCAGACCAAAGAAGCTGAGGCACACACTCAAAGAACCGAGCTTTCAGAGAACCGGGCTTTATGCTGTATATTGTAGATGCTGCTACAGCTTGCTTTCCTTACATTGAATCATACTCATAGATGGTGAGCAGGAGCAAAATAGACTTGAATAGGATGACAGTATAAATTGGTTCTGAATGACCTGAGTGTTTGAAGCCTAATTTTATGTTAGTTTGTGCTCTTTAATACATACAGAGGATTCTGCCCCTTTTTTTGGTGGAGAAGCTACTCAGAAAAGTAAATATACACAAAAATTATCATTATCTGATATCTTCATCACACGCACCCCTTTATTCTTAGAGCAACACCATGGACAGTTATATATTTTATTATATTGCTTGATATTTGATTTGTTTTTTGAGTTAGTTATTGTAACATCTTATTTAAAAATTTTAATTTATTTATATTTTCTTTTGCACTTTTTTTTTTTTTTTAACAAACAAAGTTCCTCTGGCTGTCCTGAAACTTGCTAGGTAGACCAGACTACCCTCAAACTCAGAAATCTGCTTGTCTCTGCCTCCAAAGTGTTAGGATTAAAGTCTTGGATAACCCCCTCCAAGTTAAAAATTTAATTTCTTTTCTTTTGAACAACTTAAAGAGTTGGAGAAATCATTTGAGAATGTAACCTCTATATATTAGGGTTGTATGAAATGTTCCACAATAAAAAATAATTATCATTTTCTTGAATTGAAGTGTGTCATTTTGAAACATGAAATTGTGTTAAACACCAGACAAAGGGAATTTGACAATGCTCATTCTATTGACTTGCATCCATTGCATTTAGTAAGGAGTTACTTAAAGTTATTGTCACACAAATACAACATGCCGTTGGAATAGTGATAACTGCTTTGCTTGCAATATTATTTGTCATCCGTTTGAAGTGGTTTTTATTGTGATAGAGTTCACATATACAGCTCACGCATACAATTCCATAATTCGTTAGCTGTTAGTGTATTCACAGATGGAGTCATATCTGTGTTCAGGCTGGGCACATTTTCCTCTGTATCTACAAAAGATTCTATAGTGTGAACTTTCTAATAGCCATTCTTGACTCTTGTCTGTCCCTGTCCTTCAGTAGCGATCCGGAATCCACCTTCTGCTTCTGTTGTTTTGCCCCTTGTGACATCACATACCAATGAGCTCACACAAAATGTGCTTTGTGACTGTGTTCTTTCATTTTAGTACACTTTCAGCGTTCACTCAGACTATTATATAAATCAATTATTTTCTATTTATCACTAAACAATATGCCACTATGTGGGTGTACCAAATTTTCTATATTTAATTATTCTCATTTTTAAGCTATTATGAAAAATGCCTTTACAAACTTTAGTTAAATTTGTATTTTCAAGGATGCAGAGTTCCACAGCCAAACATTAGGCAGAACTATGAGAGTCCTATATGGGAGGGGAGGAAGGATCAGAGGAACCAGAGAGGTCAGGGTCACCTGGAGTACAAGACCCATGAATAAGTTACCTGGGATTCATGGAGGCTCACAGAGATCATGGAACCTTTAGGGGTCTGACCTAAGTCCTTTGTACATAAGCTAAGACTGAGTAGTTGGTGTTGTAGGACTCCTAAGAATGTAAGCAGTGGTGGTCGCTGACTCTTTTGTCTACTTATGAGAACTTTTTCCTCCTGCTTGGTTGAATTGCTCAGTCTTACGTGATGGTATGTACATGGTCTTACAGTAGCATATAATGCTATGTTTGCTATGTTTGGTTTCTGTCTCTCAGAGGCCTGCTTTTTTTCTTTTGAGGGCAGATGGAAGAATGGTGAATCTAGGAGATAAAGGAATGGGCAAGAGATTTCAGGGGGGCTTAGAAGGAGGGGAAACTGAGGTCAGGATGTAATATATGAGAGAAGAATTAAAAAATTCTATAATTAAGACATTAAAAAGCAATATAGTATTTTTGGAAAATTTCATGCACATATAAAGTACATTATGAGATCTGAGATTTCCCACCCTCTCCAGTCTCCATTGCAACTCTGTTAATTTACCTCCAACCCTTCAATTCTCTTCCAAAAGTAACTATTTTTGAGTTTAACCAGAATCATCTTTGTTAACTTTAGCTTGAAGCTGTCCATTGGAGCCTAGCAGTCTTCTCAGTGGGTACCTAACTGAAAACAATAACCGCCCTCCCTCAAAATCCATCAGTAACCAACAGTTCAGCAGGAAGGGGCAAGAGCCCTACAAACTCATTCCTGATCCATGATGGTTGGTACACCCAGACTTGTGTAGGTCTGTTGCAGGGAACCATAGCTTCTGAGAAGACATGCTTATATTGTTCTTGCCATGTCCAGAGAATAATATTGTACAGCCCTCATCCATGTGATTCAGGTCCTAAATTCTTTCCACCACCTCCTCTGAGATGAAACATGAGACTTAGATGGGGTAATTTAAATGTTCCTTTTGCAGCTGAGCACTCAACCCTCACTTTGCCCCAGTATCTTGAGCAGCCATGCATCTGTGCATTCATCATTAACCATTGCAAAGGGATGCTTCTTTGATTGAATCTCAGAATAGCATTTATGGGTATAAATCTAAATATTTGGAAGGCATTTTGGCACTGTGACAATTTACCTGAACACTAAGAAGTACCTCTCTTAGAGCCTAAGACTGGATTAGCTAGGGAATTTTGACTGAGTTTTATAATACAGCCTATGATTCCTTCTTCTGGAGTGGGTCTCAGATCCAAACAGAAATTTAAGCTTTTATGTAAGTTTACACATCAAGTATTTTTGTGGACATGATATTTTTCTTTTGAGTATATACTAGAGGTATAATTGCTATGTCACATGGCAATATTTTCTTATACTAATGATGCTAAACATCATTTTACGTGTTTATTAGCTTCCATTGCAATATGATCCTTCCTATTATTATTTTGAGATTTCTTTTCATCTGTAATCTTGAGAACCACACATTAAAATGCGTAATATGCATTAATTAAATTTAGTGTTTTTACATATGTATGCCTATATGGGTGTATTGAGTACACCAGGACATCTATATAAGTCATCTCTTGACAGTATATATTTTTTTTTGTGGATTTCCCACAGTGAGACTGCTGATGAAATTATGAGGTCAAGGTCACTTGTCCTATGATGCCAATGGGAGGCATATGAATTCAACAAGATTGTATATACAAGTAAAATTAACAAAATCTACATCTGAATATTGTATGTTGCACATTAGGGTAAATAGTTTTAAAGTTTTAAATTAAAAGGATAACCAGTGACTCAAAGAGTCATGTGACTTTAGAATGATATAAAAGGGTTCTAGATGTTAGAGGAGGGAAATGGCTTAGTGGGCAAAGATGCTTGCCACAAAGCCTATAAAGGAGATTGATACCCAAAACCCATATGATGGAAGGAGAGAACCATTTATACAGGTTGACCTCCAACTTCCTCTTGCACACCATGGCACAAGAGCATGTACAGATACATGAATAAATAAGTGAGCAAATACACATCAAGGAGTAGAATGATAACTCTTGTAAAATGGCTCCTAAATGAACTTGTATTATTTTACATTATTTAGATAAATCACAAAATTATAGACTGGATAAATGAAAGAGTGATCGAAACTAATGAATTCATGTGTGTTTGGTTTCAGCTAGTTTTTGGAGATTGGTAAAATTGTATTTATTTTTAATTAAGGGTACTTCTAAAGATTCTCTGTTGGCTTCTTTCAAACCGAATCCATGAGTTAGTTCAGGCTTTTTACAACAAATATATTTTCCCAGTATGCACATAGTTGAAGTTTTAATTGTGCCATTTGAGCAGATATGCTAGTTAAACTGTAAACAACACATTAATTTTCTCTTTCATCCATTTAATTTAAATCTTAAAAATATTCATTGTCGTTTAAAATACACAAGTATACTCATATATTATTAGTGTTTTCTGTCTCCTTAGTGTTATGGGATACACAACTCTGCCACATTCTATCAGTTGATCTCACCGTGAGATGATAAAAAGAAATGCAAAAAAAGAAAATTTTACTATAGATAGTGAATCTGTAATGACTTTATTAAATCATTCTAACTGATATGATTTGTGCTGTGGACCCACCAGCTGTAAGAGATTTTACTTGTCTCCTTCACTGATGTCTTGCAAAGAGATTCTTTTTTTGTTTCCTTTTTGTAGTTGGGATGAAACATTCTGATTAAAAATAAAAACAACTTATGGGATGAAAGGAGTTATTTGGATTACACTTCCAGATCACAATTTATCATTGAGAGAAGGGCAGGAACTCCAGGGAGAAACCTGGCTTGCTGGCTTGCTCTGTGTCTTGCTCATATGGTTATGCTTAGCTAGATTTCATATATGTTCTAGAAGTACCTGCTCAAGGATGGCACACCCCACTGTGGGCTGATGCTCCCCAGTGCGGGGTGGATCCACCTAAATCATTCAATAATCAAAACATTCCCCCACAGATCAATCTGATTTAGGCAGTTCTTCAATTGAGGCTTTTTAATTGACAGCTGTGCTTACTAGGGCAGAGGCCAAACTATAGCCAATTCTCAAAGCTTATTGGTAAGTATAACTTCAATCTACATTTGGTTCTCCCCAACTAAGAAAACTAAGTAACCTCATAACCAAGTTCCAATCGAATGCTTGTTTCATTCCTTGACTTTGGAAGCTGTTCTTGGTGGGAGGCAATTCGCGTGATTTGTTGTATGGGCTAAGGCCTACCTAGGCTTGCTTGATACATACTTTGTTAAGACTCATTTGTGTCTTACTCCTTTTCAAGGGAAATACAAATCTCTGAATGATGTCTTTTTTTACATTGCAGTAGTAACCACACTGAATTAATTTTTACCCATGGAAATGAACGCTTTCGAATTTTATGGGGCTTGTTATTGCTGCATGATTTCCTCAACAGGTCACTCAAGTACATCCTCGGTACATCCTCTGAAGTGCCACCAGTAACGTTTGCTCTAGGGAAGTCTTAAACTGAGGCTTTGTTCAGTCCTTCCACAATGGTATTCTAGGACCAAGTTCACCTTCATGGCACAAAGCACTTTTGTGTAATAGCTGTCTTTCATCCTATGCATGGGAATGGTAGTTTGTAACATTGGAAATCTGGGAGGATACCTAATCAAACCTCCCACTATTTTGCCTAATTTTCTTATGGAATCCAGGTGAAAGTGGATCCCAAAGGTCAGTGTCATCATGTCTTCCAAAATCAAGAGTATGCACATCCTTTATAAGGGCAGTGCAGAAAACAGATCTCTAAAAGCAATAACAAATATGAAAAACACCACTCCTTTCCAAAAGACCAAGTGTACTGTTTGCTTTACGGTATTGTTTAGAGAGTACAATTCTTGTAAGATCTCTACTCCCAAAGTGAATAATTCTGATAAGCAGATTTTCAAAGAAAATGGTGGAGCTAGTTCATCTTCAAGCTGACCTGGTGGATTTGAGCTTGGATAAGGAAGCAGAATAAACTGTCTCTTTGTTTGCGCATGTAGTTATGGACACTCCTGGGGCCTGTACTGTGCCCTCGCCCTCTTTGCTCTCTATTAAAAGAGAACAAACACCACATTGTTACCAAAGCAGATGCCAAGGGGATTTAGAGCAGCATGTGGAAGCTGACAGTGACATTTGTGAGCAGGAAAAAAAAAAACTGTCACACTCACTGTTATTAAACAACAATGTCTAGAAATTGCTCAGGCCCACCTTACTGTAGGTCAACATTAGCTGTTGGCATATTGTTGCTATCAACTTTGGGAAAAATTTTCTCATACTAGTGAGAAAAAAAAAACACCAAAAAGATACACATTTTCCCACCTGCTTCCACATTACTTGACAAGTCATAGTAAAGTACATGTGACAGAAAAATAATCTCATCCCTAGCAATTGTTGCTTGCATAAAAAATAATCTCATCCCTAGCAATTGTTGCTTGCATACCATTGTATAATGCATAGCAAAGAGTTAGCTTAACAGTATCCCCACTTAAATAAAAAATAGTAGTAAGTTTTCCCCGAGACCCTATGCCCAGTATAGCTATGGGTCTTGATAATGGTCCCAGGTAGGGGTTTTATTTTGGGAAGTGGGCTTTAAGTCCAGGTTAAAAACGGTCAGTTCCTCTCATAACATTCACACTACTATTGCACCGGTGGGTGTTGTCTTTCCTGGTCAGTCATTGTTGTAGCTGCAATGGTGGGTAACAGTGATGTTAAATTTTCTCCTCTGGTGACAGGTACAGCACCAGCCATCACTGTGAAAGTGCCGTACCTTTGCAGGAAATCATGAAACTATACCTTGTAAAGGAGAGATTTCATTGCCTCTGGCTTCTCCATCTACTCAGAAGCCATGAGTTCTTTTTCAGATCCTAAGGAGTGAAAGGTTTCCTTCACTTTATGTTTTCTCCCCATTTTAAGATTCTGGTCCTTTGTTTCGTTTTACTTTCTTGTTAAATTTTCCCTTCACTTTGTGTTCTTCTTTTTCTTACCTCCTGCAGGCTGACATGTTTGATCTTGTCTCATTCATCCTAAGCCTTCAGATTTCTGCCAAATAAACCCGCTTCCTGTGTTTGTTTGTTAGCCTAACTGACATTTCAGGAATTACAACAATGGATGATTCAAATTTAAACTGTGTTATGACTCATTGATTGACTTGTACATTTATTCATATAATTGTTTTCTCTTCCTTTGGCTATTACTCATTATTTTAAAGGCTCTATGACTTACATACTAATGTTTCTGTAGTTAGTTTTTAAAGTGCTTAAAAATTTAATTACTATGCTATCAATGAAATCAAAATATAGACACAAGCATAAATCCACAAATCTATGGCAACAGCAAAGAATACTGTTATTTGGAAAAGAATAGGAAAGAGTTTTTATCAGCTACATGTCTGGTAGTATTTTAATGTCCAATATATATATATATAAAGAACTCAAGAAACTAGACATAAAAAAAATAAAAACAGAAAACAAAAATTAGGCCAAAAAATGGAATAGTCTTGTTGGATATTTGATCACACTATGAACCCGAGTTTTTATTTGGTTTAATTAAATAAAATCAATGTTTGATCAGGAGGTGGAGCCAGCAACTAGTTGTCAGAACGTAATCAGAGAGAATCCCAGGCATCTGGAAGAGGGTTAGAGAGATGCATAGGAATTAGTGGGGAGAGACTTACAAACTTAGCAGAGCAGAAGGAAACTGTTTTGGAGACACTCGTGAAGAGGGAAAGTCAGCTCAACTTCTCTGAGCTAGCAGATTTTCACCCCAACCTCTGACTCCCAAGTCTTGTTGATAAGTAGAACGATAAAAATGTTGTTGAACTCCGTTTGGTGGTAGCTGCATAAGGCAGCTCCATTGGGATGTAAAAGTCCTCCCAGACCTCTGCCTGAGAAGTGAGCCAGCAATTACTGGCTGAAACAGCGGTAGATTCACATACAACTGCTGTGCCCATGAAAAAACAAGAGGATACAGATCTAAACAGAATTCTCAATACAGGACTCTCAAATGGCTGAGAAACACTTAAAGAAATGTTCAACTTCTTTAGCCATCAGGAAAATGCAAACAAAAACTACTTTGAGATTCCATCTTACACCTGTCAGAATGGTTAAGGTCAATAATACAATCTTATACTGGCAAATTTGTATAGCAAGGGGAACATTCTTTCATTGCTGATGGGAGTGCAAACTTTTATAGCCACTACAAAAATCAGTAAGGTGGTTCCTTAGAAAGATAGGGATCCATCTACATTAAGGTCCAGCTATCCCATATTGGCCCCATGCCCAAAGGACGTGTTATCCTACCACAGGATCACTTGATCTACTTTTTTCATTGCTACACTTTTCATATTAGCCAGAAACTGGAAACAACTTAGATATCCCTCAATAGAATGATGGATAAAGAAAATGTGGTCCATTTACAAAATGGAATATTACTCAACTGTTACAAAAAAGAACATGACAAAATTTTCAGGCAAATTGATGGAACTAGAAAAAATAACCCTGAGTGAGGTAACAGAGACCCAGAAAGATAAATATTGTGTGTAGTATTTGCTTGCAGCTTATATTGAATATTAGTCATTAATATATGATAACAAAACTACAATTTGCAGGTTCAATAGAGGTCAGATATGGATGAAGCAAGTAGTAGGGACACATGATTCATATTTTTTTTCTATCACAGAAAGCATTGATCTACAAGTAAAGCAGAACATCAGTAGGAGTCTTTTATTTGACTAGTGGTGTTTACTTTACCTGGGTCTCTGGGTTATTTAGTCTCTTGTTTATAATCACCCAGGCAGTGTCTCGAGTATTGGTTCCAACTCATGGAGTGTGCCACCATTTTTCTAGCACATTTTGCAGGCAATACAAAGTGTGGATTGAAGGTTTTTGGTTGGTGTTTACATTTCTCTTCAGGTAACTGTGAAGTACCTTGCCCTGTCGAAGACTCCAGAACATGCTGGTAAAGTAGGCCCCAAGTTCAACTTCTCCATGTTAGGCAAAGTTTGAAGTTTGCTAGAATTTAACTTTTACTATGTGTCATCTTAATTAAATACTTCTTTATAATATAACTTAATCTAGACTATATTTTATACATTTGCTCACCTCTCCCCCTTCAAGAGTATGGTCAGAAAGAAGTGGACAGAAAGAAAAAAAAGCTTCCTAAATAATTTTAACCTGTATTTAGTTAATGTTAATCTCCCAAGTTTTTCCCTGTTTACTTTTGGCAGTAGAATCTCAATACAGAATACAAAGGTATTATAAACATCAATGTTTTCTATCTCTAATTGAACTTAATGAAATTTGGAGATGTAGTTTTGTTGGTAGAAGTTCTTGAGTTAAGGTGTGTGTGGGCATGTACCTGTGCACACACAGGCATGATGCATATGCTGAGGTCAGAGGACTTAATAGGAGTTGATTGCCTCCTTCTACCACATGGACCCTGTGGCTTGAACTTAGACTATCTGGCCTTTGCCAGCTGAGTAATTTCACTGGTTCCTATTTCATTTTTGTGACCTAACTTGAAGATTCCACCATAACCACCTCTCTCATCACCATTCTCACCTGAGTTCTTATACAGCATATGCCACTCTAAGTTTGTTGCATATATTAACTCAATATTCACAATTCTTTCTGGTAGACATTATCTTACCATTTCCATAGGTCAGCAAGAGAATTACTCTGTATATAATTGAGTAATTAATTGAAAGACCACACTTTCTTCCTGCAAGCCTGTATTTTAATTTCACTACGGGATTTTGGAGACCCTGGGTTTTTCCTCTATGCCTTCTTTTCCATGAGTGTATGATGTGTAATTGTCCTCTCTATGCTATGAACGTTTTACTATCATTGGTTAATAAAAGAAACTGCTTTGGCCTACAGCAGGGCAGAATATAGTCAGAATAGAAGATATATAGAGAAAGTAGGCAGAGTCAAAGAGACACCATGTAGCCACCAAAGGAAACAGAGGCCTGGGAACCTTATCAGTAAATCATGAGTTTTGAGGTAAAATATAAAATAATAGAAATGGGTTAATTCAAGATATGCAAGCTAGCCAATAAGAAGCCTAAGGAGTGTTGTAATTAATATAGTTTCTGCGTAATTATTTCAGGCCTGGGTGGCTGGGAAACAAATGAGCAGCCTCTCTCTACAAGAACATTGGCTGTACAAGTACTATTTGTTGATCAAGGAGCAAGAAGAGATTATATAGCTTTTGATTCATTTAGTAGAAGAAATGGAGAAAGATTGCCCCCAATTCAGATGTGGACAACACAACAGTGACTAGAACACAGTGTCTTAACAACAATTTAACATTTAAACAGGTAAATTTCCATGCTGAGGGTTGCCCAATACCTCCTATATCTCATTGAAGTATTACATAGGCGGGACCAGCCCAGGCTTAGGTCTAAGAACTTTATTAGATTTAATTAGAATGGAGCAGAGAAACCAGAAAACTAGCTTACATATTATTAATAGATTATAGAAAGTCAAATTATGATCAGAAAGGTGGCTGAATAATGACCATAACTAGCAGTATAGATCAACTACATATTAAAATTTCCCTGCTTCTCCATGGAGCAGTACCCACACCAGCTGAGCATGGAGTTGCAGGAGTGTTTCTTCCAGAACAGCGCCTAGACACGCTTGCTTCTTGTCACTTCTCCGCTGAGCTTTAGAGTTTTCTCTTCTTGTTCGGTTTGCTCCCACTCTACCTTGAGGCAGATTTAGAGAGATGCATTTTCTCATGACTGTATTTTGCCCAAGGCTTATATTCATTTTTCCTCTTTAAGGAGATTTGTTTATTTTTCATATGTCTTATATTTTGAAATTAGAATAGTGAACAATTTGCTTCATTTGTGTGTATTATTGCGACTTCTTCACTATCCTCGAGAGCTACTTGGGGAAAGTCTATGGAGAGTATAGTGTGGATAATATAGTGTGGATAAAATATAGATTTTTATTGCCACCTGTATCTGTTTGAATTAGTCATTGCCAATCATAGGCATCTAATTTTGTGGAAGTACACAAAATAATAGTGCCATAGGTTTCAGATTTTTAAAACAAGAAAATAGATATTATCTCAAGGAATTATTAAAGAAATTTAAATAATTTTTCACCTTTTAGAGAATGTAATAGGAATCAATATGGTATTTGTAAATATGATTATTATCACATTATCATCATCATTATCCATTTTACAGGAATAATTTATTAAATGGCCCACTTATTTCTTTAATCTATTCAATGCTACATTTTAAGCTCATTTCAGGAAACCAGATCTGACTAGTCCTGTCATAAGATGGGATCTGGTGGTGGTAAGGTTAATTTTAATGTCAGCCTACAGGCCCGCAGTGTCTGGAAGACTTTTTAGTGAAACAGGAAATTTGAAGAACTTTTTTGTCTTCTACTGGAAAAGTCTGTCAGTTGTTTATCGTGTGTCCTGCAGAATGTCTGGCAGTTTCTCTGGTGGAGCAGGAACCCTGAAGGATTATCCCATCTTATCTAGGTAAGTTTAGCAGTCATGCACCTGTCGCTCTTGTACATCCAGTTTATATAGTATACCAAGAAGAAGTTCAAGCAAGAGCAGTTTCTTGCCCAAATGATCAGCCTTGTGACACTGAAGGCAAATTCCATGAGTTTCTTCGATGCCCACCATCCTCTCTAAAGTAATTGATGCTGCCAGAAGCAGACATGTCTCACTTGTGAGAAAAGTTTAAGATTTAACATTTAACCATAGGTTTTTGAAGTGTTGAAGATCATCTAGCTGAAACATATCTCTGTATATCTAAAAACATAAGTAACATGAGTAAATATTTGATTATTATATACAACTATCTATTAATTTGTATTTTTAATTGTATATTATATTTTTAAATGAGCTACATAAACATAATCCCTCAAAAAAGAGTATATGTATATATATATATACACACACATATACATAGTGTAGCAAAATTGACCTTTAATTTGTATCAATAGACCAAAATCCATACCAATGTAAAGTATTCATTTCTATATCAACTAACCTTTAGTTTCCTCAGATCTTAAGCTATTAGAGCAGTAGCCATAAAACTCAGAAAAGAGAGGAGGAGGATGTTTGTAGAGTCAAATAAATAATATGTATTCAAACCTGCTTCTCTACTTGGTATAAATCACATTAAGGGGGGGATGGATATTACAATAGCAACAGCTAACCTAAAGATCAATAACAAAGTCTATTGATCTACCATGATCAATCCTGTGGAAAGGTTTGCCCTGTTTATCCTGACTCTGTTCCTTCTGATGTATCTAAATACAGAAACGGTAAATGTTCTCTATAATCTATATAACTAACTTACTTCATTATTGGAAGCTTTAGTAGGATCATGAATATTTAATGATCCTGAAGGAAAAAATACAGACCTTAAAATCTATCTCAAAATTGCCAATAAAAGTGCTTAGATGGCAAACAACTCTGCTTCCAAGGTGAAAATTTTATGGAATAATGCAGAGACAGCTCTTTTCCAAAATCGCAATCCCCCGTCCCGAGTGAGACATGCTCTTACACATCACAACATTAATAGTCACGGTGTCACTTGATTTAGTGCAGCAAAATGCAGTGTGACTAATGTAATCTGCTGGTGGATTTGGGTACGAGAAAAATCCGTCACCTAGGAACTGTGAGACAAAGGTACACTTTTCTGAAAGCAGAGGTTAAATAAATCAAGTTTTTTTTTTTTTTTCTTGAAGCAGGGAAAGTCATTTTTTTAAAAATAAATGCAGAGTTTTATTCCAAAGCACATTTCAGTCCACCTTTGTGATGATCCCTGGGTATGCCAGTGAAGAGACTAGCCGTCAGCCAGGAAAAGCCCTTAAGCTGTTTGAATTTGACAGTACTTAGTGTGCACGCAGTGTTTTCCTCTGTAGTGTGAATCTTTGGAAGACAGTGGCTTTTCATCGCTTGTCCTGCATAGCCCAGATGACTCTGACAGAGACCAAGTTGACAACCTATGATCCCTTCTTCAGCAGCGTCTCTCAAAATGTACTTGAGAAATTGAAGATATAACAGAAATGATTTTGGTGGACTGTTGAATATATATTATATTTGGTGGATTGTGATATATATATATATATATATATATATATATATATATATATATATGAAGTGGATATGAGGTCACCATAGGCCTCAAAAAAGTTTTTCTTGTGTTTAGTCCTCTTTATTTATTTTTGTTTGAAATATATACTGTGTGGGTGTTTTTGAATCTAATAGAATGAATTGGTCAGAGAATAAGAAGCCAAGTTGAATCTTTTATTTAATATATTGAAATTATAAATAATTGAATGTTCATTTGTCTCTCAAGTAGTTGAATTCATTTTTTGAATTTATTTTCCCATTACTTAATTTTTCTTTGGCAGTTTCATACACTGTACTTTTTTTTTCACATTCTTTCCTATCCCCCAACTCCTCTTAGATACAACTTCCCTACCACGAAACTTCGTGCTCATTCTCTCCCTCTTAATAAAAATAATAAAAATAATAAACCATGAATTCTGGTTTGTGTTGGCCATCAGTTCCTGAGTATAGATAGGGTCTGTCCGAGAACATGATTCATCTTCTCAGTGCCACTTTACTGAAGAAACAGATTCTCCCAGCCCAGAAGCTATTGCTTGTGAATACTCTCTTGATCCACCTCTCATCTTTTATTTCATGTGGGATTTTTTGTCTGGCTTGCTCTTGCGCTAGTATTGTACGTGCTCTCGCTATCTCCCCACTTTCCTTTGTAAAGTGTCTCTGTTATGTCTGCAGAATGCTGGAGAGAGGAAATCTCCTACTCTTTCAATCTTTTTGTCTTCTTGTCTAACTTAAACTCCGGAATCTATAGAGGTGTGTGATAAAGACATCAAATTTAGGGTTGTGTACTCCAAAGTATCTCACTCTCTACACCTTGCCCAGTTTCAAATCTCTGTGTTAATTACCATACATTACAAAAAGAAGTTTAATTATTCTTACTTATGTGAATTTTCATACCTTTTTCTGAAGGCCAGAGATGAGTTCTAAAATTGTTGAGGCAATGTCTTATTCAATAGGCTTTTTATGATATATGCAATATTTAAAATTTTTAACTTTTAAAATTAGTATTAAATGTTGAAATTCAGAGTGAATACAGCAAAGTGCTAGAAGTTATAAATGAGTGTCTTTCTATCTCTTATTTTATCATTCATTTTCCCCTTCCTACCTCATCTTTCTGAAATGTAATGACAGCTATTTGTTTTTAACCAAAGTAAAATATACATGTTATAAAAATGAGTCAAATATTTTAAAAGGGTTAGAGATAACAAGCAGGCCAAAATCTTACTACTTATAATCAATAATCATAGTACCAGAAGTTGTTTTTAGTCTCTTTCAGTCATTTATATTCCATTTAAACTAGACAAACACGTAGCTATCTTTCCTCATTTTACATATTGGCTTCTTATATTAGAGGATATCAGGAAAAATTAGGAAAATATTCATTAGGAAAATTAACGTATCTTCCTAATGTTTCTGTCCTATTTTATAAAACAGGGCAATGCAGGAGACTATTTATGTTTATATTTGTTTTTCCTTTTCTCAACTAAAGACAGTTGAGATATCAGCAATCCTTGCTTTGTAAAACATAGAGAACAAAAGAAAAGAAATAATGAGGTTGATGGATGAGTACCATAGGTGGTTTGGTATTCAAAATATTAATAAAAATGTTAGAAATTAATATGTGTGATGCTAATTTGAGAAGAGAATGGAAATAAACATAATTTTTGGGGGGTTCTCCTCTCACAGTAAGCACACACTTATATTTAGATATGTCCACAAATGCCATTTAAAATTTCATGGATGCAGGTGTGTGTGTGTTAGTGATGCTGCAGGTATGTGTGTGTGTTAGTGATGCTCGCCTTTAATCCCAGTACATGGTTGGTACAGGAAGGTGGATATTTGAGTTCAAATTCAGGCTTGTCTACAGAGCTAGTTCCAGGACAATCAGGGAATCAGGGATACACAGAGAAACCCTGTTTCAAAAACAAACTCATGAATTCATGAACGCAACATCAAACAAGGTACCTCAATGGATCAGGAAGAGAGAAAAATCACACAGTTACAAATAAGAAACGATCACGTGGATCCTAAGATGTAAATACCTAATATTTACTGGAAAAGCTTTCAAGCTTCTTTAGAAACAGGAGCAGCAGAGCTGAAGGCTGGTATAACTTTAACGACCTGACAAAGATTGATATATTGGCAAGATGACGAGATCAGTGTCTGCAAAGATTCACCCCAAAATACTGCATCACCAGTTCTTGCTGGACATGTGGACAAATAGAACCCGCAGAGCAGAAAAGTCTTTCACACAGAGCCCCCAAATGATGTTCTGATAAACATGAAATTCTGCAGGGAAAATAGCCATGATAACTAAAGTTTGCAGAAAAAGCAAAATATTACAAATAGAGAGTAAAATAAATGTATATTATTCTAACAGAGATAATTGTCCCAACAATAATAACAGCAAGATGCCAGGCAGAGAGAGGAAAATTTGTGAAAAAAACAAAACAAAACAAATTATATGACTTAGAAATGAACACTGTACTGACTGCTGTGGAAAGGGGGCGGTCAGCATGAAAGGCAAATAGTTAACAATAACGGTGAAATTAAAGCTATTAGAAAGCAGGCCACACAGAAGTGACACGGAGATAACTAGACTGAAAACACACAAAGCAGAAATTAAGAAGTGGAAAAGCGATACATAAACTTGAGCCGTGTTGGGCAAGCATTTTCACCAGATCATTTTCGAACGGGGAAAAGAAGGGGAGGAAACGCTTTCTTATTCTAAGCCATTCCTACTATAGGAAGAAAACTGAATTAGCGTCCATCCATTAGGGTTGTGAAATAGATCTAAGACACAACAGGAGAATATCAAGCAAGTGAATTTAGGTTTACAGAAGCTTTGTCATCTATAGAACTATATGCCTGGTAAGAAAGAGTGAGAAGAAAATGAGTCTATTCAGGATTAACCCACCATTTAAGAGTGACAGCTAATTCCCATGTAGATTAAATCTATGTAAGTCTCTCTTAGTGTCCTCATTGTCGTCTAAGTTCTCTGGGATTGTGATTTTTGGGCTTTTTTTTTGTTTGTTTGTTTTTGTTTTTGTTTTGTTTTACTTTTAAAAGCCACTTATGAGTGAGTACATGTGATACCTGTCTGTCTTTGTCTGGGAACCTCACTCGAAATGATGAAAACAAAATCTCCTGAGTAAATTGGGGACTTTGGGGGAGGGTTGAAGGAGAGGGGAGAGGCAGGGACAGAGAGACACACAAAGAGAATGACAGACATACATACAGACAGGCAGACCGGCAGACCGCAGACAGACCACGAGGTAGAGCCATGTGGTTGAGAAAGAGGGCACATGTTGCGTAGTAAAATATGCAACTCGTAGGTACAGTGAAAATGAGCCACACCTGGAGGTAGTGGGTGAAGAAGTAAGCTGCTGGTGTTGAATCCTGAAAGGCAGGCTGTGGAGTGGAGTGTCTTATTTCTAACACTAACATCTCTCCCTTTTGTATTATAAAAAGTGAGGAATAGGAAGAGGTGCTGGTGAGGCAAGAATGGGGGCACTTTGCTAAAGGTCAAATAGACTCCCCACTGTGTGAGGATGGTGACATCTTTGGGGACCCAAGAAAGCTGGGATGCTGGCCAAGTTCTGGAAAGAGCTGGCTGTTTCACTCACTGTCCACTGTTTGTGGCACCATTTGGGTCTAGAAAAGCCAGAACTAGTTGAAGCTATTTGTGAGGCTGGACCACCTGGGGCAAGATGCTTTGAAGCTCTCTGGGATGCAGATATTGAGGGAATACTTGGACCTGACAAGATGCTGGAGCAGATGTATAATAGGAGCAGAAGATAAAGTTAAGGGGTTCAGGAGAAACTTTCCTTAGGTATACATTAAAAGTTTTAGGTACATGGTCCTGGTAGTTGGGGGATGGAAGTCCCCAAAATCAGGAAAGAGGGTGGGGACTTCATCCCTAGAAATAAGTGGAATAATCAGGTGGGTAAACACATTTTTGATTGACAGGAGAAATTATGTGGATCCATTTGACCTGTGATAGGTGAATTCACATGGATTCCCCGAAGCTTTCAAAATTTTTAAGTTTACAAAAAGGTATAAATTGTAGACACATTTGCCATTGTTTAGGATTTGTACTGAAATCCACATGGTAGAAAAGGTGGTAACTCATACCTTTGAGTCACAGTAGATGCTTGGGAAATTATTTTGCTTTAAAAGCGTGGTCACTCTAAGTTGAGCTCAGAGTGGGCAGAAACCTTCAACGGAGTAGAAGGGCAAAAGCAGGCTTGATCTTGATTTTCAGCATGAATACAGACATGAAGGAAGGGCTTCTTCTCCTCTCTATCCAAATGGCTGGATGTGTATTGAGGAGACAGACATTTCTAGCATACTGAGAAGTCCCTTTAAGTCTATCCTCAGAAGATAATGAAAGGAAATTTAAAATCTTGTGCTTGGAACTATGATAATAGCAGTAGCACTTTACCAGAGCTAGACTAATAGCTTCTCAGAACTCCATTGATTAATATTATAGCTCTGATATAGCAATATAACAATAGCGTTGTGAGGGAAAGAGATCAGAAACATTTTTTCATTCTCTTTAGATTTTAAATCTCTTCTTGTCACAACTTTTTTGCGTCCTCCAACTTTTATGGCTTGCACCAACAAACCTTAAAACACCTTCTTTGACGCTAGAACATTTTTGTAGATCCTCACAACTTAAGATTTCATATCCTCAGCCCTTACACAAACTTTACATCTTTTTTTCTTTCCGGTTTTTCACCAACAGACACACGTGGTTGATAATAGGAGCAACCATTGTAAAGTGAGTTCCTTTAAGTAAAGGAATTGTAAAAATAAATAATAAAAAACAGTAAAATGTAATAGCAAAAAAAAAATCTGTTTTGTGAATTTAGCCCTTTTTTTGACGCTGGTAACAAGGTAACATGTGTCTGGACCTAGTAGCGGGTCTAGAAAAAAGTGAGACCTGTGGCCTGGTTTTTACAGATGAAGAGAACTGAGAATGTGGCTAAGTCTTGGTTGTTAATGTGAAACTGACAAAGCCATAATTAGCTACCACAGGCATCAGAGCTATCAGAGACCTGGGAAGGATGAATTACATCTGTGTAAACAGGAAGGAGAGACCAAGAAGCTCCTGAATGTATGAAAAATGCCAGAGACTAGCTGTCTACCTGGACAGTTACCTCTATGGTCACTGGAGGTAGAAGTTCTAGGGTAGCATCAGATTTTGGCTGCTAGGACTAGAAGATCTGACAGACTTTCCTATGGAGTAGGAACTTGGGGAAACTGGCCTACTTTCTCTAGGCAGCGTGGTGTAATCAACTCCCCAGTGTTTGCTTGTATATAGTTTGGGCAGCATCCTATCAACAGTGGAGGAAGTGAAGGGTAGTTTTTTGCCCAGTAGAAGCTTGGCTACATTTAAAGCAAGCTCTAGATGGAGGATCTTCTGTGCCCATTATCTTTGGAGAAGATTAGGGGTACTGCCAGAAGCTGGCATGTCTCTCCATCCCTGATAGCTTCTTGTATTAAATACCTTAAATGCCATTTCCTGCAGGTTTCTAAAGTATTTGAGAACCATTATCTATTAATGATATCTAAACGAAACTTTGCTTGTTTCTAGTTACTTGTTTTAGGCTTAACTTTGAAAGCAGCAACAGGGAGTTAAATAAAGCTTATTCCTGTAATTAATTGCATTAGTACTTAGCATAACATTATAATTCTGATCACAATAAAGAACTTGATTACTTCTAAGGTGACTGACTATTAACTTGCATTTGTTAATTATCCTTAACAGTTTACAACAATTTAATAGCTTTTATAAGACGAGGACTTTATGATCCATCCCTGTAAGGATTAACCTTAAAAATAAGACTTTTGAATTGAAGGTCTTCTAGCATCAAGTGTTTCAGCCTTTCTTTCCCTACTGTTCTCATCTCCAGTGGGTCACACAGATCTTCTCCTCCTAAGTTCCATCTCCCCATCCTTTGCCCTCTCCCAGCCCCTAAGTATAGTAAGCACATCCCTGATTCTGTGAAGACCGCTCGCTGTGGTCTCTTCTACTCTCTCCTCCCATTCTGAGGGACTAAGCAGGTCTTGGGTGAACATTCTGCTTTTCACCCTGCTGTGGAGGTACCTTAGCTCCTCCTCCACCTTAGCTCACTACCGTTCCTAAATGAAAGCTACCAATACTTAGAAACACATTATGGCAGCAACATACCATGCACATACCTATGAGGGTCCCAGAATTGCCTGCCGGGCAAAAGACAGTCATCACACTCTCCTAAGAACCAGAGAGCACAAGGAACAAAACAGCTATCCAACGTAATAAGACCAGGTATCAGCACTTAGAAATGCAGTTTCCCCAAACTCAGATGCCTAGACACCAGCATAAAAACAAAATTAATAATAGCCAGGACGATATGTCTCCATTCAAGCTTAGCAGTCTTGTCAGAGCAGGCCCTGAGTATTGCAGCATAGCTGAAGCATAAACAAAAGACCTTAAAATCATCTCTCTGAATAGGATAGATATCTGTAAAGTGGAAATCACAAATAGTGGAAGGAAATGAATAAAACAGTTCAAGACCTGAAAGTGGAAATAGAATCAGAAAAGAAAACTCCAACTCAGGTAATTCAGGAAATGAAAAATTTAGGAACTTTAACAGGAACCTCAGAGGTAAACCTCACCAGCAGAATACAAAAGGTGGAAGAAAGAATCTTAGGCATTGAAGACACAACAAAAGCAATGGACACCTCAATCAAATAAAATGCTAAGTGTAAAAAAAGTTCTCCTGACACAAAACATTCAGTAAATCTGGGACACCATGAAAAGGCCAAACCTAAACATAATAGGAATAGAGGAAAGTGAAGAGACCCAGGTCAAAGGTTTAGAAAATACTTGCAATAAAACCATAGAAGAAAAGTCCCCTAGTCCACAGAGGGATATGCCTGTCATGGTACAATAAACATAAAGAACACCAAAATAGACTGAACAAAAAAAAAGTTCTTGTGGTAGGCAATAATCCAAAGACTAAATGTACAGAATAAATAAAGAATATTCAAAGACTAAAGTGAAAAAGACCAAGGCACATATAAAAGCAAACCTATTAGATTTATAACCGATGTCTCAATGGAGACGTTAAAAGCAAAAATTACCTTAAAAATTTTTTCTACAGACTTGAAGAGACCGCAGAATTAAGCAATATCTACAAGTTCAGCTCTACAGAAGGCATGAAAAGAAAACCAATCTAAAGAAGTTAACAGCAGCCAAGATAACACATGGACTAAATAATCCTAGACAAGCAAATTAGAAGGGAAACACACACAGACACATTAATACACCCACAGGTGTTTATTTATATTTATAAACAGAAAGACTCGACAAACTTCACTCATTGTTCTCTCTCAACATCAATGGTCTCAGTTTCTTAATAAGAAGACACAGACAAACAGAATGGATGTGAAAATAGGATCCATCCTTTTGCTGCATCCAAACACACCATAACATAAAAAATAGACATTACCTCAAGATAAAATGATTGAAAAGATATTCCAGGCAAAGGTACCTAAGAAGCAAGCTGTTGTAGTTAATTGAATATCTGACCAATTATATCTCAATCAGAAGAGATAGGGAAAGACACTACAGCTACATAACCATCAAAGGGAAAAAAAAATCCACCAAGAGAACACTGCAATTCTCAACATAGGCTTGCTCGTAATTCAGAGATTTACCTATCTCTATCTCCTGAGTTCTGGGATTAAAGACACGTGTTACACTTTGCTTACTTCTCTTTCTAACACCTTCTCTTGGGCTCTTTCCCGGTGTTTGTTTGTTTTGTGTAATTCCAATATTTTATATTTTTAATCTTATATTTTATATTGTTATTATCTCTTAGAAGCGTGCTTGTTTTGTAAGAAGAGAGAGAAAGGGTGTGGATCCACATAGGGGGGGAAGGTGGGGAGGAACTATCAGGAGTAGTGGGATTGAAAATGGTAATCAGAAAAAAAATTCTCTTAATAAAATATTTAAAAACATTTTCTTTCTGGCACGATTCAGCGTCTTCAGAGTGAGCCATAGTTAGCTTCAAGGCATGTTCCACACATTGTCTTTATCAGTTTCCCAAAACAAGGGAACTGTTCTATTTGATAAACATCTCTTCTCTCATATTTGAGGTAAAATAAAATGTAGGAAAGTAATAGGCAAATATTATTTTAAAAATTATAATTTTGTGTGGTCATGTTTCTGTATAAAGTGAACAATGGCAGATTTGAGATTCAATAGCTGGCAATAGATAATGATCCAACAAGAGTGACAGAAATTTTGAATGATAATCTTATCCACTTCAGCTAATGGTTTTATTTTCCATTGAATTTCTTTTGTACCAATATTTCAATAATGGGTGAGTCACCTTGTCCTATTTCCATCTCTTTTTCCCCAAAAGCAAATGAAACAACCTGTTCATTGACCGACCTGAAACAGTCTCTTCTAGCAGACTCTTCCTTATCTTTTTCTTCCCAAGAGTCAGACTCTTGTCTCTCTCTGTCTATGTCTCTCTCTCTTCTCCTGCAGGGTTAATTATATGACATTTGTTTATTCGTTTTAAATAAACATCTAATGTCTCACCATGTACCCCAGGCTGGCCTATACTTCACTATACAGACTTGGATGGCATTGACTTGGGTAGAGTCTTGTGACTATGCTTTTCAAATGCTGAGATTGGAGGCATGTACCACCAGGTCTTACTTTCTATGTTAAAAAGTCTTTAGTGACGCCACACAACTTTAAGAACAGCAGAAATACCTATCTGATAGTTAAGTGATGTTACCTCCTTCACGTCCTAAATCTTCGTTGCACTCCAGCTCACATCGTGGGTCCTGCACTGACACTGAGGTAAGTAACCAAAGCTTATGCTTTTATGGTTTACATTTAGAATGGATGGAATCACATGGTAATCTAATAAAGTGCAGGATCCAGTTGTACACATCGATAATCTCATCCCTGGGGAGGAAGAAGCAGGAGGTTCACTACAAATTTTAAAGCAGTCTGTGTGTGAAGTGCAAGCCAAACAGGGTTATATAGAAACCTTGCATCAAAAAATTCATCTAAAAAATGAGAGTGGAATACAACTCTCCCAGAAATCAACTCCTAACAACTAATATAATGTTGATCAGACTGTGACAAGTGGCACAGAACAAGACAGAAGGGCAAGAAGATGCCATGGAGTAAGATCTCCCCTGAAGGTCATGGTCACGATGTTCAAAGGCAAGCACAGCTGTTGGAATGCAGGGCCCCCTGGAGCAGCAGGGTCCTTCTTAATGCACTGTGTCTGGTTGGTCGGTAAGAAGGAGGAAGAAGAAGTCAGGGATGGGGATAATACTTTCCTGGCTTATTTTCATTCTGAATGAGACAGGCGATCCAGTGAGAGATGTTTATTACCCATGATGGATAGTTCAGCCTTTATGCAGGAGGAGCAGCTTGCTGGTCCTGACTCAGGTTGATGTGCCTTGCTTTGTTGACACCCATGGGAGGCCTGCCCCTTTCTGAATGGAGACAGAGGAGGAGTGGAAGGGTAGGGTAGAGGGGAGCTGGGGGACAGAAGGAGAGGAAGGAGGGGAAACTGTGGTCTGGATTTAAAATAAGTGATAAAAATAATTAATTAAAAAAGAATACCCTCTTAAAGTGATAATATTGGCTTTTGTTCAGGAAACAGGCCCTTAGAGAAAAGAAAGGATGCCACTAAAACTTTGTGGTAAACAAACAGAAGCTGGTCAGTTCACATACATGTGACTTTTACATATGTAAAGAGCTTAAAAAGCAGCAAAGGAAACTGAACTAAGAAAAATTCTGTTCTAATAGCAGTATTGAAGTAAATTAGATGTTGGGTTATAAAGCACACCTATGTTAAACTGTTTCCACGTGTTAGAATTGGAAAGTTTTACAGGAGCTTTCCTAACATAGGCACCACATGCTATTAATTAAACCATCAGGGGATTAATGCTATTAAGAGAATGGCACTCTCACCAGCAATTATCACCCCACCACATGTTATGGATGACGTATCACACTGAATTTCCTTTATCAATTACAAACAGAGGAATTTGGAATTTATCACTTACAAATGGAGGAATGTATTTGAGTAAATGACGAGAGATTTGATTTTGGTAAGCAGTGTACTGTATTCCTGATAATGCCAGTCACTATGCTACTGGATGTGTATAAAATTATAAGAGTGACGCATTTGAAATTATTGAGACATATGTTCCATTTTAAGAAAGTAATAGGGGAGATTTATCTCAATGAATTAGATACGGGAAATAAATCCTCTTTGAAGTAAATATTTTCTAAAAGAACAGAGGACTTAATGATTAACACGCGTTGGTATGGTACTTAGAAAAATGATGGCCCACTTTAAATAACAAGCAAATAAAAATCGTGTAATAAATATGTTGATGGCATTCGCCTCTCTATCTCTCCCTTCCTCCGGGTCTCTCTCAGCAGCCACTTACTCTCTGAAGTTTGGGCAGTTAGTTATTGAGTACTCACCTTCACCACTACCCTCTGCAAAATGTTTCTCTGATCAAGGTTGGGAACAATTTAATTCAATGGATAGGAACATACTATCTAAAATGTAGTTTAATAACATAAACAGTAAAACAACAGCAGTGTGTTCTCCTCTAGGGCCTCTCATTTCTCTGGCCAAAGGTTTTGAATCTGCATTCAGTACCAAACAGTAATTCCCTCTTGTGGAACAGGCTTTCAGTTCAATCAAGGGAGCAGTAGGTTACCCCCATAAACGGCCTTGCCGGTTTTGTACCTTGGGCATTTCTTGCCTGTCAGGTTAGTGTTACATTCATGGCTCAGCTCTTGGTAGTGTTCATGTTTCATGTCATTCGATAGCCTTCAGGGAACCTTCCAGCACTATGGAAGGTAGTCGAGAGGGAGATTATTCCTTAGTTCAAGGTTGATTTCTTTGTGTCCATAACGGACATATGTGGGTCTTCAGCAATATAGTCTTAACATCTAATAATGGCTTGGAAACAAGAGAAATGGCAAAAATCAGTACTGTTTTGATTGCTTTTGGGCCCTCCTAGGCCAATAACATGTAGGGAGATAACCGATGCCTGGCACTAAGATTTTTATTTAATAACTCATGAGAGCAACATGTGTTTCTCTGTTATAAAGGATGCTTCTGTTCAAACACAATTTATATATAAAATGTATTTTACTTAAGTTATAAAGTACTTTTTTTTCTTGTTTGTTTTAGGTGTAGTTTTGGTCAACCCACTCCTACCTTCCCCCTTTCTCCAATCCCTTGCCCCTGCCTTCGGTCCCTCACCATCTCTACTAAAGAGCGGGAGAGCAATACTGAGAGATGAGATTTCAATGCATCTGAGACCTGATACCCCCATCCCCCTGAGTTCCTTGTGGGTGATGAAAGTCACCTGTGCACCTCACTCTAGGACACTTCTTAATGCATTTTAGTGTCTCTGGTTTGTTCTCTGGTCATAACTTGCACCTATGAGGTGATATAATCAGAGAAGTCTGCAATCAAACGACGAAACAACTATGTGGGAATTAGAAGGACCTCCCCTCTGAGTTCATAAATCAGAACAAGCCTTTCAGAGCTCTAGGCATCAGTCCCATTTTCAGGCGGTTAAGGAAGATGCTGGCATTTTAAGTTGTAAAGCAAGTATGCTTTGACTCCTCAGCTTTGCTTCTTGAGGATCCGACCCCATGCAGGGACACAGGCTTAGCGAATGGAGTTGTCCTTGGATTGGGCTTCTCATTCTCTCTCCCTTGAGTACTTTTTTTTTTTTTTTTTTTTTTTTTGGTTTTTCGAGACAGGGTTTCTCTGTGGCTTTTGGAGCCTGTCCTGGAACTAGCTCTTGTAGACCAGGCTGGTCTCGAACTCACAGAGATTCACCTGTCTCTGCCTCCCAAGTGCTGGGATTAAAGGCGTGCGCCACCACCGCCCGGCTTGAGTACTTTCATATAGTGCACAAACAACACAAGGTCACATAGCAAACCTATAGCTAATGGTTTTCACAGTGGGAAGTCTAAGCCAGTAATTGCGTTAGATAGTATTTAGAGAAGGCGACCTACTGACTGTGATATCTGTTTGGCTGCTGTTGTTTGGTTTTACTTAAAACAACTGAAGTCTTTATTGTTGCTAATGAGGTTGTTAGAATGAATTCTTTGTCTAATATAATCATAAAATGGATATTTGAGTATGGGGTGTCATGTGTTCATTTTCACACATGTGTATTTTGTAGAGCTTAAGTCAGAATGTCTGTATTTGTTCAACAGTTGATCATTTCTTTCTTTTTTATAATTTTTCCCTTTCCACATATTTTTTTTATTGAAATATATTCTTCATACAAAATTTTCTGGTAATGGTTCCCCTCCCCCAACTCTTTCCAGATCCTCTTCATTCACCCATGTCTACATTTTTCATTTTCTTTTACTTATAAAAAAATCATTAAATGATTCCCAATGATGTTTTGCTATACTCATATTGGAATGATCACACAGAAACTATTTTATTTGCAGTATTGTTTGGCCAATAGCGTAAGTGTATTGTTAACTTGCTCTTATATCTAGAATTAACCCATTTCCATTATTTTATATTTTATTACGAGGCCTGTGGCCTACCGGCAATGTTCCAGCTGACGGCTGGTGCCTATCTCCTCTGGTGGCTCCATGGCGTCTCCCTGACTCTGCCTCCTTTCTCCTTCTCTACCTTCTTGGAATTCCCGCCTTGCTCTGGCACTGGCTGAAACAGATTTATTCACTAACCAATAAAGGCAACACATAGACAGAAGGACCTCCCATACCATAAGTTTTGTCTTTATTCTTGGTTAAGTTTTTTCCTCATTTTAAAGTTATTCCCTTGTGAATTTTGTATAATGGAATTTAATCACATTCACTCACCTTTTCAGTTTCTCTAAGATTCACCCCTTTGCTCTATAACTTTGTTTGTCTTCACTTCTTTACTCCTCCTTTCCTCTCTCAGGTTTAGACTCATCATACATAATTCATGCTACTCATATGCTTTTCTCAACTGCCAACTGGTCTGCTTATCTGGAAACACCCTTAATGAACACTGATTCAGATTCTCAGCATTTGTCAATTGCCACTAACTCCTAAGTCTGTAGTAGATTTATGATTACCTCCCCTCTTCATGCTGGATTATTCTTGGATTGAACTTGCTTGGGTTCTCTGTATGCTGTTTCAACTGCTGTTATGCATACATGAGTCTGCCCTGTAATATCTGGAAAGCCCCATTTCTGTGTGGTCATTCACCACTCCTAGCTCTTACATTCTCCACTCCTCTTCTTCTCCAATGATACTGGAAAACATGGTTCTGCTTCTTTATGTATGACTTTTCTTTTATGTTTTGAGATTATAATGTAATTATAGGATGGCTTCCTCTTTTCCTCCATTCTAAACTGCCCATTATACCCCTTGTCTATTACATCACTCCTTGTCCTATATCAAGTTCATTATCTATAACTTCATACTTTTCTTTTCGTATTATTCTTGTCACCATTAGTGATAAATTGATGGCAGCTGGGTAGTTTTCTTTTTACCCTCTTCAATGAACTTTATTATTATTATTATTATTATTATTATTATTATTATTATTATTGTTGTTGTTGTAAAATGAGGTACTTTCTTGTATATGGTTCATGATTTCTTTAGGTCTCTTGAAGGTAATTAATGGGTTATGGTAATGAAATTGGTGTATCTATAGAAAGTGAATCCGTGACTAGCTGGCTTTACTCTCATTATCTTGTTCTGCTTTCAAAGAATTTGAGTATTTGAGTATCAGACCTGAGAGCTGGTAGTAATTTTTTAAAAAAACATGGAAAAAATAGACACCATGAGGAAAAAGAAAAATGACAGAAACATGGTGCTTCGTATCATGGCAAAAAAAATTGTTACAGGTGGCTTAAAAATTCAGATTGGCAGAGATGTTAGTTGTTATTGGAAAGAAGGGGTTTTGCCTCATAAGAGCTTGGGATATTCTCCTAAGTGGCTTGGGTTAAACATGGAATATTTGAAATTCTTTTGATGAATGGTTAGGAACTTTTTTAAACTTTGATTGTAAAATTTGCCCCCATTGACAGAGATAATATAGAATGTTGCTGATTCAACTTTTAGTTGTAATACGGAAGATGGAACTGTTTAACACACGGCAAAAATTGGAATTTACACTTAGAATGAATGAAATGGCCCATTTTAAAATGTTCATAAGATGAAATCACCCTTCTTTTATTCTTAAAGTGTTAGGTAAAAGTAGTTAAATACGTAGATTATGTGGTGAATGAAAATATGTGACGTGAAAAACCAGTGAGTTATTAAGGGTCTCCAGCACTGTAATAGTTTCTCAGATTTGTTGGACTAGTGTATATCCACCTATTTTCCATTTATCTGTATTAAAAATCAGTAGTTTCCATGTCAACTTAAGATGATATCTACTCATGAAAGAAACCTTGAGTACACTAGGGAAAGTCTGAATTTCTGGTGGGCATGGCTGTTTGTTAGAGATAATAATATTTACTTTTTGTAATGTTTCCATCTCCATCATGGTATATTGTTTTTGGTTTAATATTTAACTTTATTATAGAAGATAAATTCGTGTTTATATTATATTAGCATTATATTAGTTTATGTGCTATAATAAATTTAAAATTTAAATTTATTGTTCAATTATGTGAAAGATGAATTTATTGTATATCCAAATTGTAAACTGGAAACCTTTAAAGATCATGACCCTTCAAAATGATGTATTACTTGAATATGTGATCCTATCCAGTAGGGAAAAGATCAATTCTTCAGAAACTAAAACCTTTACTAAGAGAAATGATGAATGATCACTCTAATTGCATTTATAGCTCCCTAGGTTCATTCATACTGTGTCTCCTTTACCTTTCATTCATTCATACAGTCTTTGTTTTGTTTCTTCTACTCAGTATAATCATACTTCAAGGATAGACTATTCAACAATATTTGTCTTGATAAGCCAGACAGCCAGGGAGAGTAATTGAATCACTAAAGGGGTGGGGTTTAATTAACTTTATAAAGTGCATGATTTCTAAGCAAAATGAAACTGACATTTTAAGATAAATCTATTTTCTAACATAAAACCTTCTCATCTCTCAGAGTATTTGCTAGGTTAGGGGAATATCCTTTAGTACCTTGTATGAGTTTGCACATAGAGATGTGGGTTAGTTTTACTCAGATTTGTAAATTTCCTGCTAGTTTAAAGTATGTTTTGTTATCTATTGATTCTTCTTTATCTATTCTAATTCTGATTCATTAAAATATGTTCTAGTACAAGTTTCTTTTTATGCTTTCATTTTTATTTTGCTGCTTTCTAAATTTGGAGAAATAAACTGAAAAAAGTTAAATATCTTGAAACACGTTTTTGTTTGTTATTATTTCGTTTATGGTAAAGGGAGATTTCTTGTCATTATTTACTATCTTCCTGTCCAGAAAATTAAGCTAATCTTCCTTGTAATTAAATATTCTTATTCCAGCAAATGATACTATTTGTCTACTTGTAAAATAAAGATATTCAATTAAGGATACATGAGGCAGTTTATTCACTTCTCTCTGCCAGCTCTTTTGACATAGTATAGTAGTAGTTTCTACTTTGCATTTGCATCATTAATCCTTCCGCATCTATTTTCTTTCTTAAATATTTTATAATACTTCACTTTTATTTTCATCAAGGGCAATGGGGTATGCTTTCTCTAATTTTAATCTTTCTAGGTAGTATCTACCATAATGATATTTTATTTCTATTTTGGAATCTTGGTGATTAAACTCAGGATCTTATGTATGATGTATATAAGCAGTCTCCTTATGAACTATTAACACAGACTGAGATTTATCAATTTTAATATCAAAAATGACTCTTCAAATGATTCTGATGTTTAAATCGCAAAAACAGTACCAGTATCAACAACAAACCATCCAATTATGCTTTAAATTTCCAGGAGAACTTTGCTTCTCTTTGCTTTTCAATACTTTACCTACATGTCTGTTCTTCCTGTAGCCTTACACACTATTCCTTCATGCCATCATTCCTCTACCTATGTCAGGAGCTTCTTCATGTCAGTAGTTTACCTTTTTCAGCTGTTTCAAAGTTTCATCACAAGACCAGTATTTACAAAAGAGAGTATGATCTCCAAGGTCTAGAACAGGAACCCCAGAATGTAATAATATCTTTTTTACTATACATAATATTTTTTTAAATTATAAGGCTATGACTTTAAATATTAGGTAGCAAAGTAATAACACAATGGGCAGAAATTAAAATGCGGTGACTTACCTTTCATTCCTTGGAATGACCCATCTAGAAGGGACAGAAAAACTCAAAGTCAAATCCTTAGAAACATCAAAGCTTTTGAGATAAATGGGCCATTTGAAAGTTTCTGATGCTCCTGATTTGGACCTTGAGATTTCAGTCCGGTGCTCCAATGTGGGTCTCTGTATCTGTCTCCTTTCATCGCATGATGAAGGTTAATATTCAGGAGGATGCCTATATGTTTTTCTTTGGGTTCACCTTCTTATTTAGCTTCTCTAGGATCATGAATTATAGGCTCAATGTCCTTTATTTATGGCTAGAAACCAAATATGAGTGAGTACATCCCATGTTCCTCTTTTTGGGTCTGGCTTAGAAAACACTCAGGATAGTGTTTTCTATTTCCGTCCATTTGCATGCAAAATTCAGAAAGTCATTGTTTTTTACTGCTGAGTAGTACTCTAATATGTATGTATTCCATACTTTCTTCATCCATTCTTCCATTGAAGGGCATCTAGGTTGTTTCCAGCAGAAGGAGAGAGAGCACGAGCAAGGAACTCAGGACCGCGAGGGGTGCACCCACACACTGAGACAATGGGGATGTTCTATCAAGAACTCACCAAGGCCAGCTGGCCTGGGTCTGAAAAAGCATGGGATAAAACCGGACTCGCAGAACATAGCAGACAATGAGGACTACTGAGAACTCAAGAACAATGGCAATGGGTTTTTGATCCTACTGCACGTACTGGCTTTGTGGGAGCCTAGGCAGTTTGGATGCTCACCTTACTAGACCTGGATGGAGGTGGGTGGTCCTTGGACTTCCCACAGGGCAGGGAACCCTGACTGCTCTTTGGGCTGACTAAGGAGGGGGATTTGATCGGGGGAGGGGGAGGGAAGTGGGAGGCGGTGGCGGGGAGGAGGCAGAAATCTTTAATAAATAAATAAATATATTAAAAAAAAGAAAGTTTCTGATGAATGAAGTTTGTTAACAATTATGCAAAACAGATGACTCCCACTATTAAAGAATTATGAATATTCATTGTTTACCTTTACATTACAATTGCACTTACAATTAATTTATAATTAACAATTAACAAGAGAATTATAATAACACTCTGATTGCAAAGTGCATTAAACACCACAGGAAAATTTTGTACATATGCCATAAAAATAACCATCAGACAGAGCAGGTCATGAAAATTCCATATCCTTTTATTACTTGTTTCTTTTTAATGCATTCATAGAAAATCTTCCTCATGGTGATAAAAGTCAGTTTCCAATATAATTTAATTTAAAGTCTCCTACCTCAAAACTCAAGACAATTGAACACCTAAGAGTGTCTCAAAATATATGTATTATTAATAATTTATATTGATCTTGCTAGTCTCTGCCCACATTTGAAATAGGCACCCTGGTTAATATTATGAAGTAGTTTGCTTAGATATGATAAATCATGTATCCATTATTACAATCAGGCATGAGATTAATCTGTATTCCAAAACTCAAACTGAGAGTGATGGAGGAAAATTTCTCAGGAAGTAAGAATAATCTCCTACAATTAGCATGACTATATTGTGACCAGAAAAAAAAATCCTTAACAGACAATATCAGATAATTACTAAAATAAATCTGGTAACTTTTTTTTAACTTAAGCATGAGCAATACTGGTGATGATATCACAAGCTTTGGATTGGTAACCAGAGAAGCGAAGCCCACAAGTTAATGTATGACATCAAGACCTGAGAGACTTGAATATGTTACTGTAATTCAGATTTTCTCCATGACACATTCATAAAAAGCTTCTTACTTTTTATTTTAAGATGAAAAAGCTGTCAGTTGTAACATAAACCCAATATCTTTATAAATATTCTAACGTTTTACTAAAATATACAGAACTGTCATGAGTAATACACAATCATGTTAATCCAAGAAACTGGAAAATGCAGTTCAATGATCATGGTTTAAATTAAAGGAATATTTTACATGAAAATTTTAATGCACATTTGTGTTATTGATCCTTCTTTAAAACTTTCTAATAATCCAATTTGTGACACGTACCCATATTCCCAATACACTTTTGAAAGAATTTGAATTTGGAATATAAAATTTGGCATCCCCCTCAATATAAATGCTACCAAAATACTTTTTTGAGACACATACACTTTCCTGAATTTAAGGCAAAGGAAAGCCAAGAAGCATTTTGCTGGAAACATATTTGCTGCTGGGATTTCTGTGTGGATTATTGCAGTGTACTTCTTTTGAAATATCCAGAAGAATACTTTGTAGGAAAGAGGAGCTGTAGATAAAGTAGAAAATATGAATAAATAATTGTATTTGTAAAGCTTTAAATGTTCAGCAAAAATAACAACAAAATGAATATATACGTTACATATTCAAGATACAAAGTGGGAAGGCAAGCGGCATCTGCACATTTCACAGCTCTCCTAAACAATTTGTAGTACTTTAAAACTGAGCAGCCCATGCCTGATTTTAAAAAAATATATGTTTAAGTAGCTATCCAGTATATGCGGCTAGGATAAGAGTTTTCATATTTAGAAGTACATAATAGAAAAATAAGTTAAAAGTTAACAAAGATGTATTACTACAAGCTACTTAAAATCCTTTTGAATTAAAAGCAACCATGGTTCTTCAGTGGTTACTGAGGAGAAGTGTTCATCACCTAGCAACGTGTCACCTAGCAACGTGCCAGGAAGTAGCTTTGAGAACAGCATTTGCAGGGTTCATATTGGAATGAGCCGCTGAGTGAATAAAGAAAAACAACATTTTAAATGCCATTTGACAATAAAATAACCAATTTTTAATGATCCTTTTTTCCCCGCTTGAAGTGTCTCTCACTAGGAAAAGAGACACTACAAAAATCTAAACAGAAAAGCGGAGAAGAGAACAATTACCTTCTTAGCATGAAGAGAAAGGAAACAAATGAATTTTTGCTGTCCCAAGTTGCACTTCCTCTATTTCCCCTAGACACTGAAAGATTTTAGGGCATAGGTGGTAGAAAAGTATACCTACTACAGTTTCTTACATGGTAAATTAAATAATATCACAAACATCAGAGTTGCTGAGGATTTTTAATTAGATTAAATTGAGAAATCTGTTGTGTGTTTATTACTATCAGGTTCCAGGTAGCAGCACAAAAGAAAAGAAGTTAAATTATGATCCGCATGTATGTTTTTAAGATTCTCCTCTTAGACTTGGGGTATTGCCTTTACATATACTTGTAGAACAGAGATTATAAACCCATATCTTCTTTCATATTGTGTGAACTAAGTGTGCATCATGATGCCTCCCCATAGATAATCATTCAGTGTTCTTTTTATTCAACTGATAGTAGAATTCAGTTGCTGGATGTGCTCCCGTTAGTTCCTCTTATTGAGAGACATTCTACAGAAGTTTCCTGGTCTGGTAGGGAATCTTGACATCTAAACTAGTAAGCCCAAATTTTGTGGATATTACTTGGGTGGTTTCAGGTCATTGCTCAAGACCAGCCTTGCAAACGCTTGGTCGCTTCAACACTGTGAGACTTGAGTGTGCACTCTCAGAGTGGTTGTCCCCTGATTCTTTGAAGTGACTGTTAGGGCTCTAAAGAAGGGAATTTTATAAACTCCTGTCTACCCAGAAACAGTAAATTCCTTTATTCTTTACTCTGAGATAGTGAACACAAAACTCTTATACTTATTCTATGGAGTTGACTTCTCTTGGAACCTCTTCTGCTCTAAGTCGTTGTTTGACAAGATAAACCATAACAAAACAATTTCTTCTCCAGGTTCTTCCCTTAGTGAGAAATTTAGTTTCAGCTATTGTGGGTTTCTGTGGTTGCTTAGGTCTTCTGGAAGCTGCTCACAATTTAGCCTCTTTCTGCGTTCTACACCTTTTTGCCCTTGATTGCTTTATTAACCTTTTGAACTACTAGCATTCCTTGAGAGTTGCCATAGTCCATCCTAAACTTTTGAAACAGATTTTTTAAATATGTCTCAAGTCTTCCCTTGTGGGCATAACAATGTATAGTAAAGGTAGCATTCAATAAATCCTCATAGAAGAACCGAATGTGAAGTGGCCTATGTCTCTAGTAATAAAAGCCTTCCAAAAATTGGTTTCAGTGGCACACTACAGGAAGTGGAGATTTTAGACTGAAAAAGAGAGCTATAAGAAAACTATAGGCTGATGGAAAAATACGCATTTTACCCTGAGGCTTCTTCTCTACTTTTGATAAACCAGTGAAGACTTCTTCAAATAAGTGAATAGACATAAAGTTTTTTCAGTAAGCATCTAAATTATCAGAAATTAATAATAATTTTAAAACTAACAAGGTCTGAAGAGGAGAGAAAATGAGAAGAAAAAACCATAAGTGCAATAGTTTTCTTCAGTAAACCATGTTTATTTTTGGCATAATATGGAGAGGATGTTGAGAAAATGTGAATGGGGAGGAAGTTCAATTTTCTTTGAAATAAACAGAAAATTGTCTCTCAAATATTTTGAGTAATATTATTTTCACTGTAGGCTTTATACAAATAACACGTCATAGTTGGAGACATGCTTCAATTTAAGACAATGAGCCAGCATCTGTACTTAGACATCTTTTCATCAACCCATAATGAAAGAACTCAGCTCCTTAAGGCTGTTTTGATTTCCACATCTTACCAAAGACAAAATCCTTATTTAGTCTTTTCAGATTTCCTGGGATGAGATTTAAGGCTTTATCTGAGTGAGTCAGTGCTTCCCTTTGAACATCTTCTTGTAAATCTTTTTATAAGACACACGATTCGTCCTGAATTTGAACAAAAGTTTCATCAAATGCCTCTCCAGAAATACTTTCATTGAAAACTCTGAGATTTTTTATGAATTATCGCTATAGCAGTTCCTTCTGTTTTTTTTTAAATAGAAGTTCCTTGCCTATAATGAATCTTTTATAGACTCCTTTTGAAATAAAGCCAAAGGTAATTGTAACAATAGCAAACAAAGAAACACAGGCTTCATTCTTTTAATTGCCTTTCCTTGTTTCCACTGACTCATGTAAATACCCTAGATTACATTGCTTGTGAATTGTGTAATATAAAAAGTGACTTTCTGTAAGTTCAATGAAATTTGAATCTAGGTTAAACAAATATTTCAATTCACAAGAATAAAATCTGCCATGCTATTAATTATTTTAAATTAGATTGAACCTAACTGTTAGCAGCAAGGTTGGAGCAGCTTTAGTTTGGCTACACCTGGTGTGATTTCTTTCAAATTATTTCTTCTTGATGAAGAGCAGAACATTTTTTCCTTTCACAAATTTAGAAACGATGTTCATTTTAAATGTGTAACATATAATTTCATTTACTTCTCCACAAAATAACCCAGCAGAGAAACATGGTCAAAACTAACTGGGCAACCTGATCAGGGCTAACATCAACCCTGAACAGGAACGTTTCTAGATGTAATATGATAACAACCACACTTTAACTCTATAGTTAACTCAAGAACATGCATCTTTAGTGAAACCACAAACAAAACATCTCAAGGAGCAAATATAGGGAATTCAACATTATACCCAGATACTGTATTCATTGAGACATGGTAAATTCATTAAATTGAAATAAAGTTTTGAAAACATTGACAGATACGAGCCTAAGAAGACGTGAAAACTAGGGGTAATGTGGTAAACTTGATGTGATACAGAAATTACCAATGATGACAATTAGTTAAAAAAAGAAAGCAATCTGAATTTGGAATTAATATCCTTTTTTAAGTTTTTTTTATTTATTTAATTATTAAAGATTTCTGCCTCCTCCCCGCCACCGCCTCCCATTTCCCTCCCCTTCCTCCAATCAAGTCCCCCTCCCTCATCAGCCCTAAGAGCAGTCAGGGATCCCTGCCCTTTGGGAAGTCCAAGGACCTCCCACCTCCTTCCAGGTCTAGTAAGGTGGAATTAATATCTTATATCAACTTATTATTATCCCCAAACTCATCCAAGACTAAGGATTCCGATAATAAAGAAATCTGGTTGTCAATGATAATATGATTTTTAATGCTTTTTCTACAAATATAAATATTTTCTAAATTTTCTTTCTAAGTAAGCAATAAGCCTAGGATGACGGCTTGGTTAGTAGCTGCATGCCATATGGTTATTTGTCCAGAGTGCTGCCATACTTTTCGTCTCTGCCTTCCCAGCATTGGGATTACAAGTGTACATCAACTCATCATCAACACACACCAGTGGGTTTTTTATAGACTCTGGAGAACAAATTCTGGTCCTCATGTTTGGAAGAAATTCATAGACTAAGCAATCACCCTGAAACAGAAAAAAAAAATTACTAACGAAACAGAGGGAATGAGAGAACCAAATGCTACATTTTGAAGCAGCTAAACCCCCAGGTCTTAAAGTAACCTTGTATTTTTCTATTACATGATTCATTAAATTATGTTCTACTACTGATATCAATTTAATTCATGCTATCTCTTGAATGTAAAAGAACTATTCTTTTAAATTGTGTTTTCATTTGCCCTTGAGCTGTTTCTCATCATGACTGGAATTTATTATTCAGTCATGATTAATTATTGTTTCAAATAACACTGAGCATAGTATTTATACTTAAGAAGATAATAAGAGCCTTCTAAGTTCAATTAACTGAGTGTTTGTGTATCTTGAAATTCATTTATTGAAACCCTAACTGCTCATATGAAAGCATTACAGAAGGTGACCTTTGGGAAGTGGAGCAGTCCTCATGAATAAGACTGGTGGGCCTGTATAAGGACATCAGTAAATGTAGCACTTGTGTATGGAATCCTCACAGTAAATAATAAACAGCATATTGCCAAAAATGAATAAGTGAATTTTTATGCAAAAAAAAAATCTCAGAGAGCTCCATTTGTGTGATTTGAAGGTACTAAAAACCACTCTCCTGCAGCCATGAAAAAGGGCTGTTCCAGAACCTCACCACTCTGGCACCATGAATTTAGATGCCAAGGCTTTGGAACTCTGGGGAAATTATTGCTTATTATCTACTATACTTTTTTTTTTTTTTTTTTTTTTTTTTTTTTTTTTTTTTTTTTTTTTTTACCATTTTATGGTCGTCCAAAGCAAGACATTGTTTCCTCTGTGCTTGTCTTCTTCCCCATCTCATCATCTCTAATAAAGCTAACCTTATGGATGTTGTAAAAATCATGCATAAGTATTTCATGGAAAATACGTTAGTGGTAGAAATTTTTGTTGTGGAGAACAACTAAAATAGGGCTTTGAGGAAAGCCTATCTCATTGTCAATATTCTCGGTTATGCAGAAATCATGATTTTTCTCTTTTAAACCATCTTCTTTGTCTGTGAATAAAGAAACTTCACTAAATAGTCTAAGCAATGAGCTTAAATTCAATGCCTGAAATCGATATTATCTAGAAAATCTTTTAAAAATGGTTCCACAAAATAGCTTGTCAAAGCTATGCTAAGAATGGGTTGAGAGGATGCAACATTTCCATTATCGTAGCCACTGATGTGACCTGCAAAGTGGTAAGTATCTTAGAATCACATGTCAATCTTTTCACTTAAAAACTTTCATGTGTATTTGGAAAATGACACAAAATCTTCCTCTATGGCCCAATGTCAGTTTTGTTCAAGGAATTTATTAGTTAGAGTTGTGCTATTATGTCTCAAGTCATATCAGTTTGGATGCAGATACAAAATTCTTAAAATATGTTATTTTTCTTAATGTAATTCTGAGATGTTTTTTCTTTTCTTTTTCTTCTTTTTTGGGGTCAATTTTGTTCATGATGTATAATATCAATGTGATATATACTATATGTGAATATATAATACAGAAATATAAAATATATATATTTCATATGCAAATTTTCACACACATATATGTGTGAGCGTGTCTTGTAGATGTCAGAAGTTATATCCTTAAAATCTTGTCTACATGGCTGTTTAAACATGACAAGGATGATGCTGATAGACATGGTAATAGGAGGAGGAATTTTAGGAGGCCTCTACGGTAGACAAAGAATTTCAGGTACCTAAGAAACGCTGAGCATGGGAGGAGAAACCTTCTCCAGGGAAGAACACATCAACTAGTTGTTCAAATAAAGGTGGTATTAATATCTTTTCCAAACTTTAACATGAAATGGCCATACTACTCTGTGGTTAAAGCTATCGTTTCAAATTTACTTTTTTTTTTTTTTTTTTTTGGTTTTTCGAGACAGGGTCTCTCTGTAGCTTTGGTGCCTTCAAATTTATTTTAAGATAACCTTTAGAAGGCTTCTAACATTCTGTGTCATTTACTTTTTGCAAAACAATTTGTGGTTCATTCTTTAACTTTTTCACCTTATAAAATGGCTCTCTTCTTTTTTGTTGAAAAGCTTTCTTCTTTGATAGAAATGTAATTTTAGTTTATCTACATTGACATTTGAATTTGTGTGCATTCATTAAACATTCAGATTGTATAAATAATGCGATCTGTACTTTAACAAAGGAAACTTTCACGGATGAGCAGCTACTTCCTTTGGCATGATGACAGCTACTGAGAATTAGAAATTTCATGGAGTAAAAAAATACTGCCTGAAAATATCTTTACTAAAGGAATGAGCTCATGTTTTAAAGAGTAGTTTTTTTTGATAAATCAATAATTTCAATTATATAAAACGATACCATGTTTTACATTCTTTCTAGGAGAAAAGATCATTAAAATTATGGTTTTCGATGAACTGTTCAATAGTGTACAAAGTTATAGTATCGATGTAATTATTTACTCTTAAAACAATTTCCTTTATGTTCTACTGAGGCCCTTGTCTTTCTATCTTACTGAAAGAGTCCTGAACTCCTCTTTGTATAATAATTTATGGTACAGTTCGTGTGACCTGCCTTTTTACAGTTCATTGTTCAGCATGCTTAATCTATTTTGTTTTTGACCAGTGAGCATCACACATATTTTAGTCTAGCCCACGGGCATGCTGTTTAAAATCCATTATTAATTTGGCACATAAGAGCACAAATGTACTTTTTCAATCACATTGTTGTTAGAGAAAACACAGTATGGTTGTGACTGGCTTCAACTTTGTCATATTGCTGTTTGGATGTATAAAAGCAACAATACCAAACTCATACTAGGAACACAGTCGATGATTTCTGTATGAATTAGAAATAGATTTACTGTTTCCATGGTACAATGCTGTCCAGCTATTACTTGAAAGGATCATGGTTCAAGCCCACCCATGGATATGTAAAGATATTTTATAAATTATTGCACAAAGGGAAAAAAAGAGAAAACAAAACAGAATATGTGTTTATAAAGAGAAAGATCAGGAGATGTAAACATAAAGAAATGTGATCAGAGTGTATAAAGAAATGAACCACATTAGTAGGCTAGATTACAGAGAAGAAGAAGAATCTTGGCATAGATAGGAGGTAGGTGGATTTGGAACATAAAGAGGCAAAAGAAAATGTAAGGAGAAAAGTGAAAATTAAGGGAGTGTTTACTAGCTGGCTGAGATCTTTCTTAGTTTCTTTATTTTCCTGTATTCATGACAAATTCTACAAGCAAATATTAAACTTCTACTATATGTCAGCTGCTGTTTTTGAGCCTTGAAGAACATCATTTGAAGAAGAGTAAGCATATATGACTTCAAGATTTTTTCTATATTTATTTATTTAAATATATTGGAAGAATTAAAATTTTTATGTGCATGAGTGTTTTGAAAGTATTTCTACCATGCCTTGCCTTCAGTGAGGTCAGAAGAGGGTGTCAGATACTCTTTAAGTTGTGAATGGCTGTAATTGGAACTCATGTTTTCTGCGAGAACAGAGTTCTTAATTGCAGACATTCTTCAGTTCATTGTCCTATGTTTAGATGATACATAACAAAATTAATCAATAATTGAATAAACCACATGAAAGAGTGCCGATGAAGAGAAATAAATGATGAAAGAGCACAATGATGATCAAATATTGTCTAATGTTCTTAAAATGGCAAAGCTGCAGTTAACAGAGTAACATTATTATTATATTTTTACTTCCAAGTGTGACAATATGTGCACTATCTCCTTTTGTTTAAGATAGTCTCTGCTCAGTCAAGTCTGGTCTAGTGGGTGACAGAAAACTCTTGGAAGCACTTCTGTAAGCAGAAAATTTATTTATAGTCTGGTTTATTATTTGAGTTATTATGTTGTAACAATAATTAAATAATAATATTATTTGATTCTACCTTGCATACATATGATGTCTTAAGTATTGAAAATAAGAAAAATTTTAAGATTATAGTATATTATTTTTATCTTACTTCACATATCATTTTCCATATCAGACCTTGTTTGTTTAAATTTTCCTGGAGTGGAAAAGAAACTTAAATAGTCAAACCTATCTAATATTAGATTAGAAAGTGATTTAATGAGATTTGAGTGTTGTCTTTAATTCCATTTAGTCATGCTCCTTTTATTCCCCACTTGTTTGGGTGAATGTAACCCAAGGGTTGTCAGGAGGCTCTGGCTGACTGACTGAAGCACAAATGTACGTTGCCACAAGATAACGATGTCTACCAGGAGGCAATGGGTCAAAAGCCTTTTATGCTGAATGAAATTTTCTTGACAGCTTTGTCTATGAATGAAATTAATGACTTTAACAGAAGCTAGAGTAACAATGTTGACTTTTTTCACAGCATGTACAGTATCACTGAAATAGATAAATGTAGGAAGTCTGTTTTAATAAGGTCTTTTTAGGGGTATGAATTTGCTCTTTTGGTAGGGAGAATAAAAATAAAAGGTAATTAGGTTGACTGCTAAGAAAGAACGCACAGTTCCACCCTGGGCTATCGTCAAGCATTCTGCTTCAGTGGCACTGTTTGATTTATCAAAGAAAATTGCATTCGTAGTATTCTTAGAGCAAAGGCATGTAGAGACTGATGTCATGACCTTAAGTAAGTATTAAAAAATCAAATAAGGCCTATTTTAATGGGAAAATATGAAAGAAATCTAAAGAAACTGTATTTTAATATCACTTAGTAAACCAAATACATAAAAAATTTGAGCTTGGAATATGGTAGTGGAGCTTTGGAATTATGTAGAATATGTTGAGTTATCACGTAAATATGAATGTCAGAGGACTGACTTATCAGTTTCTTGACATTCCAGGGTTCTTGCTCCCTGGGAACATAACCATGCTTCAACTTCACATTTGGGTCTGCGACAAGAGTAACTTTGAACAACAAAACTTTGTTGCATTTATGGTACATTCTTCTGTGACCATGATAGACAAGTTGCTTAAAAGCTAAAGTACATTCCACATCTCATCCACGGGATGGTTTTCCTCGATGTTAGGACCTGAACTGTGCTGTGATTCAGTTTCATGTGCAATTTTGAGTTCTTTATCAGCTGAGTTTCTGTTTTGACAAAACAATTCATGAATAATTGGATTTCAGCTCACGAAATCTTGTCCCACCTCCTGCTTGATTCTCTTTTCTCTTATCATCAGTGTTCAAGTAGAAAGCCTGGTTTTAGGATTCATTTTGAATGCTTGTTTTCAGTAGTCTTTTGGGTGTTGTGATTGAATTCAGGTCCTGGTGACTACCCTTGGAAGAGCCCCACTCATAAACCAAATATAAAACTGCCTTTGAAAATGAGACGTAATCTACAGAATTTGAAGTTTGAATTTATCTTTAGGGGACTTGATAATTTGTTTTGGGAAAAGAATTGATACCCCCTACAATAAAAAAGTAATAAAGAAAGAACAAGCAACATTGTAGTCCTTTGGGTTATATAAAGGAAAAGTAAATATCCTCCAAAAAAAAAAAAAAAAAAAAAAAAAAAAAAGGCTGAAGTCTGGAAATGCTCAGTAAGTTAGCTTCCCGTGTTCCCACTGACAGCAGCTAAGTCCAGTCTTAGTCAACTCATTTTTAAAGATTGTCCAAAGGATATTTAATCTTTAAATGCTGGTTTTAAATGTCCTATAATTTTGTTTCTTATTTGGGTTCACAAGAAGACAAACTATTTGTATTCTCTCTGAATTGTTCTCTGTAGTAAGGGAACAGACACTCTGAAGACAAAGTGAAGTCAATCTAGTCTTTTTCCTTAAGCTAACTGGGAGTGGACTTGGGTATCACTCCATCACCTTCCTTGAAACTATTCTGTAGTTTTTCTAAGCAGATATGGAAATAAAACAATGCTTTAGTAATAGGCTACTAACGATTTCATAATATAGGAGTTATCCTTGTGGAACCATAGAAAGAAGAGTGTCTTGGTGAGCCTATTTTATCTCTGATGAATTGATTCTGTGAGGTACATTATTGTCCACTTGAAAAGATCTCAAATCAGCAAGAAGACAAAACTATGAGCATGTTTGTGAAGGAGTTTCTCAGATAGATTAAGTAAGGTGGGAAGACTTACCCTAACTTTGTGTGACATCACTCCATGAGTTCTTTCCAGGCTGAAGAAAAAGAGAAATCAAGATAATCACCATCATTTATTTTTCTTTCCCTTCTTATAGCCATAGTCATGTGACCTGTGGCTTCTGCTTCCAAGACAGTGGTGCTCTCTATAGTTTATCAATTGTTGCACTATACCCTTAAACTCTGAATCAAATTAATCACCCCCAATAAGTTACTTTTGTCATATGTAGTCACAGGAAGGATAAAAGTAACTCAGATGTTATGTCTGATATTAGCCTTTCTGAAAAGTGGCTATTCCCATGTCAGTATCGTGGAATTAGGGAAAAGTTTGTCGAAGAAGGTAAGATGGTCAAGAGGAGGGTGGCTCTTCTGTCATATCATGGAAGACTTCTTCCCAGGGCAGTGATATGTCATTGAATTGCTCTGAAATCTAGCATAGAGCAGGAAATATTTAGAGGTCAGTTACAGAAAAAAAAATTTAACTTTTTCATAGCAGGCATAGTGATGATGAGCCTTAAATCTGGAAATCAAGACTATGGAGCTTAAATCCGCAAAATTTAAATGTTTAGGAAAAAGAATGAGACTCCCTTGGAATCACAACTGGTGACTTCTGACCTCTGCACTCTGCCTGATCTTCTAGGCTTTTGTCCTCACGGCAATCTGAATATCAAACTTACACCTTCATGAAACATCTCAGCATGTTGTTGGGAAAGCAGACGTTCCCCCTCCTACTATTTACTGCAGTTTGATATTTTTACTTAGCCATCATGCAAAATTTTAGGCTATTGAAAAGAACCTAGTTCTGCTATTGAGTCGGGAGCAAAATTTTACGTTAGTATTGCAGTTTCTTCTGAAATTCAAGGATTGGCTGTAATTTTTATTTTATTCAGAGATTAGGGGCAATGCTCCTTTTAAGGATGCTTCTGAGAATGCAAGGGAGGGAGGAGATTATTGCTCACCTCAGGGAGCACATCACTTCTTCTCTATCGTGTTTGCATTGCTTTCCAGTCCCCCCACGTACAGTACCACATGCTCCTGATTTGGGATCTAACTTGTGCATTTCTGAAACTGTAATCTTGAGGACAGGAAGTTTGGATTTGTTTCATTATCTGGCGAATGCTCTCTGCCTCATTCTTTGTCATCCCCCTCACACTAAACACAGCGGATGACTGCACACAGTGTGTGCCCAAGACACACCCGTGAAAGCTTGGTCAAGGGCCTGGCTTCATTTTCTGAGGCTGTTTGCAATAGTTTCTATCAATCCTTGCTGGTCTGAATGAAGACTGACCTTACACTGCTTCTGTGTGTGTGTCTCATATAATCAAGTCTTTGAAGGCATTTAGATGTGGGTTTTATTTACTACTGAATGCTGAGAAATGTGTTATCATAAAATAAGTATCTTGAATGAATTACAGTGCCAGTTTGCTAATTAACAGAGTGAGATAGACACGTGTGTTCCTTTCAAAGAGACCCTAAGGTGATATCTGCAGCATCCCTGGTTGTGCTTGGGAATATTAAAAGTGGAATCAGCATGGATTTAATTAGCTAACACCTTAGTGGCCTGTGTCTTTTATGGAAGAAACACTGATTTACTCCGCCCCCCCTCCTGACCTCAAAAACACTCCATTGTCATTGCCAAGACATTCAGTTATTCACGATATAAATACACACTTTCAGTACTGTAGATCCAAGTCCCCAGCACAATAAAGAGATGAGACTTAAGGGACACATAAAGACAAATAGGATTTTAAAATTTTTTTAAGCTTGTCACAAAATGTGACTTTCACAAAATAACTGATTTAGGGTTGCCAAAATTTTAATTTCTTCTTCAAATTATAGATTAAATAATTTATGAGTGGACATAAAGACCTCACCAATTATGTATTTAATTTTTTTTCTTTTCTTGTAGATTAAACACTCCTTGAAGATAGGGAAGATGGTGTGTTTTCCAGCTCTGACTCTTCAGCATCTAGGTGATTGCTGATAAACCTCAAATTCACACCCCCTGGTAAGTAGTAAATCCTTAATGATCGATCATTCCGTGACTACAGGGATGACGTCATATTTTCTTCTCCACTTCCTCAAGTTTTGCAGCCTGTGTGAAAGTGAATGACTTATTGCTTCTATCCTTTTGGAAATTTATTTTCTAAAATAAATTAACAGTAAACCATATCAAATTGTTCTCAAATTACATATACTGTGACGGAGTCAATGCTTGAATTTTAAAAGTTAGTCTGGAAAAGAGTAAGTTTTTCCAAAAATATTCTACAATTATTAAAAGTTCACTGTGTAGGAGAAGATTAGATTATTTCTTGAGAAACAGTTATAAAGATTGATGGTATTATATTTCTGCTGAAAACCATGTGTGATGACATTAATAATACATCAGCTAAAGGGCTAGAGAGATGGCTCAGCAGTTCAGAGCACCAACTGCTTTTGATGGTGACCTGGATTAGGTTATCAGCACCTCCATGGCACACACAAGTGACAATAGCTCAAGTTCCAGGGGATCTAATGTTCTCCTCCCGCCTCTATAGGCACCAGACACACGTGCAGGTAAAACATCCATATTAATTTCTTAAAGTCAATTAAAATTATGTATCTGAGATTTATGATAGGTAGAAAATACACAGAAAAGCAAATTAGATGGAGAAAAACCAAACAAGATCACAAGACTACAGAACAGGAAGCCTAGAAAACATACAAGGGAAGTAGGCTTCCCTTTAGTTGAGAACAGCGTAATACGTCCTGATTCCAAAATAAGACTCCAGAGTCCAGCTTCTTTGTGTTCTTTGTGGCAAGCCTCACTTGTTAAGTAGAAAACAAAATCTATTAAGTTCTTAAAATAGAGCAAGTGCAGAGAGTGGCCTTCTGTCGGGAGGTCCTCTAGTTCCATCTAAGAGGTTGAAAAGAAAGAAAGAACATAATCACAGATCTTAAGTTTAGGGTTCATTGCTAACTAGACAATATCAAAATAGTATACTTGAGGTGGCTGTTCTGGCCTATGGAAGCCATTAGTCCACAGCTCCCTGCCTTTCTTTCATAGATATGACGTGGCAAATAGTCACTGTTGAAGCCACATCCGCCTCTTTCCTCTTTTATTCTGCTTTCAGCTTTATTTTTTTCCTGGCAGGTGTTAGTTGAGCAAATAATGGATTCTTTATGAATCATCATACAGGCAAATTGCATAGTTTGATCACGTTCATCCTAATATTATCTTCTCTATTCCTTCTCTTTCATACTCCTGAACAAAATTATCAACCTACTATTTTCTTACATTTTTTTAATATTGAGTCCACGATGAGTCATTATATTGATACCCTTTTTGCTTTTTATAACAATAATGTTAGATTTTACCCTCTGTTTTTGGAATATCTAGTCTATGGCTCTTTTGTACTCAGGCAGTTTGGGTATGGGTTCCATCTCTTGAAGTGGGCCTTAGGTCAATTTAGACATTGATCGGCCAGCTACTTCCATAATTTCTGTACCACCATTACCTTATCATATTTTTCATATAGGATAGTCTGTAGGTATAAAGTTTTGTGGGTGGGTTTGTCTTTATATTTCTCTTTTGATAACCTACAAAGTACCTTCCCGTACCAAAGACACTAGAATGTAGAGGAGAAAGCTCCATATAGGTACTATCTAGATTTATGTAGTGAGTTGTCAGCAAAATTTCATATTAACATTGCAGTTTATTCTCAAATTTTAGGATTGACTGTGATTTTTATTTTATTAAAAAATTAGGTGCAATGCCACTTTGTCTCTATGACAGTATCCTTTGTTGTGCACATTTTTTCAGTTTCATGAGGTCTTATTTATTAATTGTTCGTGTTCGTGTCTGTGCTATTGACATTGAGTTCAGGAAGTCTTCTTCTGTGCCAGAAAGTCCAAGGCTAGTCTCTTCTTTCTCTCAAGCTCAGTGTCTCTGGTTTTATGTTGAGGTCTTTCACACACTTGCAGTTGAGTTTTTGTGTATGGTAATATTGTAGATCTATCTGCATTAATCCACATGCAGACATCTAGTTTGATCATCACAGTTTTTGAAGGTGCTGTTTTTTTCCTGGAGTGTATTCCTGGTTTTTTTTTTTTTTTTTTTTTTTTTTTTTTTTTTATAAAAAGTCAGGTGTCCATAGGTGTGTAGATTTATGTCTGGGCCTTCAATTCAATTCCATTGATCAATTAATCTGTGTTTATGCCAATACAATGTGTTTTATATTACTATAGCTCTGTAGTACTACTTAAAGTCAGATTGTAAGACCTCCAGCAGTTCCTTTAATGTTCAGAATTGTTTTAATTATCCTGCTTTCTTTTTTTTTTCATATAAAGCTGAGAATTGTACTCTCAAGATCTGTGAGGAATTCTGTTAGAATTTTTATGGGGATTGAATTGAAACTACAGATTGCTTTTTGTAGGATGTTATTCCTACCAATCCATGAGTATGGGAGCTCTGTTCATGTTCTAATATTTCATCTAATTTCTTTTTTCAAATGCTTGAGGTTTTTGTTAGAAGTTGCCTCAAGATGTTTTATATTATTGGAGGCTATTTGAAATCCATTATTTCTGTGATAACTTTTGTCAGTTCATTTCTTAATTGTATATAGGAGGGTTACTAATATTTGTAAGTTAATCTTTTACCAGAAAATTTTCTGAAAGTGTTTATCAGTTGTAGGAGTTCCATGGTGGAATTTTTAGGGTTCACTTGTCTGTAAAGACAACTCTTTGACATCTTTTTTTCCAATTCATATACGCATGATTTCCTTCAGTTATCTTTTTTCTCTAGCTAAGACTTCAAGTAAAATATTGAATAGGTATGGAAAGAGTGGATAACCTTGTCTTGTTCTTGATTTTAGTGACATATCTTTGAGTTTCTTCTTCCTTCTCCCAGCATTTCGTTTTTTCCCCACCTAGCTCTGCTCCCCTACAACTCTGCTATAGGCCCAAAGCAGTCTCTTTATTAACCAAGGAAAGCAACATACAGACAGAAGGACCTCCGACACCAAATTTATTCATATGTTGGATTACCTTTAGATTGGTGTTTTATTCAGTTGTCAGAGAGGCGTCCATCTTCAGCAGATGAAAATGATGCAGAGACCCAGGGTAAACATTACATGGGGAAAGAGCCCTTGAAAAGCACAGCTCTAAATGAGATAAATCCTTCCAGTCCCTCCCCTCAGAGCTCAGGGAATCTGGAGGATGAGGTGGCAGAAAACAATTAAGAGCCACAGAGCATGGAGGACGTCAGCTCTGAATCAGTTACCCAAGACTCATACCAACTCAGAGACTGAAGCAGCAAGCACAGAGCTTACCCAGGTCTGCACCAAGTCCTCTGCAAATGTATCATAACTTTTAACTTAATATTTTTATGGGACTTCTTTGTGTATGAACAAACGGGTCTTTGATTCTTTGTTGTTGTTAGTTAGTTTGTGTGTTTTTCGGTGCAAGATTTCTTTGTGTAGCCCTGGCTGTTTTGGGACTTCCTTTGTAGACCAGGCTGACTTCAAACAGAAAGAGATCCACCTGCCTCTGCTTTCTCAGTGCTGTGATTAAAGGTGCATGCCAACACTGACTGGGTGGGTCTCTGATTCTTGTACCTGCTTTTAGGGCTCTTTACTTCTGTTGGGTTACCTTTTTTAGCCTTGTGTAGCTTAGTTTTCATTTTGTCTTACATTTTATTTACTTATTTATTTTTTAAATCTCCTAGAAGATAGTTCTTTTCTAATGAGAGACAAAAAGTGAGTAGATCCAGGGTGGGGATTGGGGGATTGGGTTCAGGAACTGGTAGGAATAAGGGAGGGGTAAGCTGAAACTAGCATATATTTGAGAAAAAAATAATTTTTCAATAAAAGGAAAAATGTAAAAAATAGTTCTCATATATGATGGAGAACACATCTGTAAAGCAAAACATACTTACCCCACAGTAAGAGAGCCCAGCACACAGTCGCCCAGACTATGTCACCATGTACAGACGCCCCATTTCCTTCCAGCACTGGGAATTTTATTTACCCATGACGGTCACTGCTTATAATGGCTCACTCTCCTTGCTTCTCACTAAATCCCACCTTACATCAACACTGAGCAAACAATGTTTTCATTCTTTAGGACAGCCCTTTCCTGACCTCCCCTACTGCCACCCTTAGCTGATTAAATACCTCTTGTAATCCTATTGTACTTCCTGATTATCTCTATTATATCATAATAGTGTCCCATTGTTGCTATAATACTATAGTACAGACTTAGTGCTAAAATAGGCTTAAATAGCACAAATTCATTAGTTTATAGTGCGAGTCATCAGCAGTTTTGTTGGACTGCAGGGGTCGGTGAGAAGTGTGTTCATTCTAGCATTTCTGGGAGATAGCCTGTACTCAGGCTTTTATAGCTTCTGAAGATGACTCACCATCTGCACATTGGACCCTCTGATGTTCAAAGTCTAGTCATTGACTAGTCAGTCTTTCCTTTACCCCGAAATTCGTGCTTTTCTTTTCTAGGTTCAAGAATCTTGCAGAGCCATTGTGCCCTAGTTGCTAATCCATGAGATCCTGCCTGTCTTAAAATAGTTATCACTTTCAATGTCTTCCTTAACTTTCTGTTACACAATTTAACATACAAAACCTGTAGAGATTAGAATATAGATTTCCATGAGAGATTTTCTTTGATCTACTGTAAAATCACAAATATTTTTATTTTGTAGGTAGAAATTAAACTCAAGTTCATGTATATGTTAGACAATAATTCTATGCTAGCACTCAGCTGTACGAATAGTGAATTTGCATTCATATAGGTATCGTTTCTAGTACTGAACATGTGGCCAATTCATAATTTTCAAAACAAATTAGCAATTAATTAATGGCGTAAAGTTTTTAATATGATCTTTAAATTTAGAACCAGGAACAACTTTACAATTTCATTCTGATATATTTTGTGGTATAACTATGTAGAAAATTATATATTTTCATAAAGGTTTTGATTTCTTGTGTCATGAATCTATACTATATGAGAAAATGTTGAATACATCACACACACAGGAAGGCACAATTGAAGTGGTCAGGTTATTAAAACTCAATAAATCTTAAACCTACATTTAAACTTCCTTATGGATACATTATTTTTAAAGATTTCAGGAATCAATTGACTATGTTCAGTGTTTAAATTTTCTGAAGAATATAATTTTTCTCTAAACAGAAATGACTTCATTATTATCATAAATAGCAATTTACAATCGATTTTTCAGTTCTTGCTAACATTAAGCTAAAGTAATGCTCTACTTGATTGTAAAAAAAAAAGATAATCTTTAAACCATCAAGATAGGAAATCAACACAGCATAAGCAGTTTAAGATGGCGCTCACATCAGCACATAAGAAAGGATGGTAGAAGGTCACCCCCAAATAAACAGATGTTAAAGTAGTATTTTTGAACAATGGTCTGACAACATTATGGTCCCTATCTATGCCTGTGTATATGAGTTACAGAAAGTCAATTGTTGCATGTTTGACTAAAACTTCACTCAATAAATACATCTTCTCTTCGTACTTTTCAAATAACAACCCTTCAGCTGTGAACTATCATACAGAGTAGCTGTTTGCAGTATGGATATGTGGAACAAAGCTACTTAATATCAAAGGATTGCTATTCAAAGAGTCCTTTGATGCAAAATTAAAAGTTTTACATTTTATTATTCAATAGCAGTGTATTGATTTCAATAATATCCACCTTAGGGTTTGAGGAGTCAAATTAAAGGAAGACATAAATATTTAAAGGAAACTTAATAGTGTTTAAAGGCTTGGGATTTAAGTATCTGAAAAAAAAAACAATGAAAGATAGTAGCAAAGTTAGATTACTCTCAGTTACTACACACTTTTGGGCATCTCTGTATCTTATCTGGATCAAGTCACCCAAGTTGATCCTGCATTTCCTAGAGCTGTAGTAGGCTGGTTCTTTCTCAGCTATTAAGATCTTGTAAAAGCTGAATTTTCTGTTTTTATCATGAGCTTTTCATAGAAAGTTATTTTTTCTTGCTTTTCTATCTACGGTCTCATCACAAAATTGTACCAAACAAAACATACACAAAGTTATACGCTGTTATGTACCTAAAAATTTCAGGAGATATTATGTAATGTGTTAAATGTTCTAATTACACTGTGTTTGGGGCAGTTCTAGATAGTGTAAATTAATCATTTCTTTACTTTAAAGCTTTTAGAAATGTCAGAGCAAATTGCTGACTATGGCAAAAATACATTTTCTTTATTATTTTATCACTTATTACATATATAATTTAATAATGTGTATGATGAATTCAATTTTCATCTAAGAGTTGTTTCAGTGCATCCCTTGAGGAGACATAAATTATGCATCTTGGTTACATACATCTCTACCCTTTATTTTCCTCCCTCCCAAACTCATCAAGCCTCCTTCCTTCCTAAAAACATTCCTTCAACATTTGTGTGATTTTGTTTTGATCTTATGTTGTGACTCAGTTTAACCAGTGCCATCTCTATGCAGATGAGTTTGGAGTTATGCCCTGGAGCATGAGGAATGCACTAGCAGATAAAGAAATGAAGCTGATAACTTGTTTTCTAACATCAGTTTACAGTTGACAGATCTCAAGGAAAGAGAAGAGCCCCGTGAGCTGCTTCTACATCCATGACTGTTGATAAGCTCACTCTTGTTCATACACAGTATAGGGGACTTTTGAAGTTCATGTCTATTTCATAAGATAGCAATAAGATAGCATTCACTTCCCAACTTCTTCTTCTTCTTCTTCTTCTTCTTCTTCTTCTTCTTCTTCTTCTTCTTCTTCTTCTTCTTCTTCTTCTTCTTCTTCTTCTTCTTCTTCTTCTTCTTCTTCTCTTCTTCCTCCTCCTCCTTTTCTTTCACTTTGTTTTTACTATTTCAAAATATCCAATTGGTGTAATGTGTTCTTATTTTAAGTATATTTACTTGACTTGAATACCACATTAATCAGATATGTTTATTCCCCAATTTCCCTCTTTTCTTTTGCATATATATTACACTTTCTTTTGTAGATTTACAAAGGCACATGCATGAAACTATTTGTTGATGTTTTCTTCAGTTTCATTAAGAGATAAATTTTTATTTCCAAAACTGATTTTTTTAGATTTTCTTTCATTTTATTTTTTAAAAGAAAACAAGCTGTCTTTGTTTTTTTTCTTCATTATACAAATACCAATCCCAGTTCCCACTCCCTCCCTTCCTCACATAGCCTCCATCTACTCCCATACCCCACCTCCATCCTCTCCTCAGAGAGGGCAAGGATGCTTTGGGGAAGGTCCAAGACCCCCTATTATATGCAGGCTGAGAAAGGTATTTATCCAAAAAGAAAGTAAAATTATACAATGGAAAAAAGTAAACACCTTCAACAAATGGTACTGGCATAACTGGTAGAATAAAGAAACTGGTACAACACATGTAGAATAAAGAAAATAGATCCATATCTATTTCCATACACAAAACTCAAGTACAAAGAGATTAAAGACCTCAGTATAAACCCGACCACCCTGAACCTGATAGAAGAGAAAGTGGGAAGTAGCCTTCAAAGCATGGGCACAGGAGTCCAAAACTGATTTTCTGATCATTTATATTTGTTATCTGTTGACAGCTATATTCAATATCTTTGTAATAATGGAAGAAGAGGTCTTTGGCTATTTTATGCTTTCTGTCTTCTCTTCTGCAATGTTCTTGAAGCCTTGAAAGGATGGTGTAATTTTAGGACTCATTCCTCAACAGTCACTTTGTCTCTGCATCTTGACAAGGGAAGAACCTCTGCATTTATCAACATGTTGTGTAAAAAGAAAAGGTTATTTGATCAAGGCTGAAACCAACAACATTTGTGTATGGATATAAATTATATTTAAGCGGCAGACTGAAATCATATCTGCTTTAACAATAACAGTGGTCCACTAAGGCATGGGAACACCTACCTATGAATTTCTGATCAGTTTATAGGACTTAGTATGAATCCATTCTGTAACATGAGGGCCTGCTCTTTGGGGTTTATGTCCTGCCCAGTGCCCACATCTGGTAAATCCCAAAGAAAATCATACAGAGGTCTGCATAAGTTATAAACTGATTGGCCCTTTAGCTCAGACTTCTTTTTAGCTCTTATAACTTATATTAGCCCATTATTCTTGTCTATGTTAGTCACATGGCTCAGTACCTTTTTCAGCAGGGCAGGTCATATCCTGCTTCTTCAATGTCTGGACAGGACAGCAGAAAGAGCTTCCTTCTTCCTAGAATACTCCTGTTCTTATTGCCCCGCCTCTACTTCCTATCTGGTTGTTCCGCCTATATTTCCTACCTGGCTACTGGCCAACCAGCATTTATTTAAAATATAACTGACAGAATAAAGAATTGTCCCTGTAGAGCAGGTTCTCAAAACTATTCAAAAAACCATTGGTTCTCCAATAATAGACATGCAGTTATTGTGCCAACAGCACATCTTTCCTGGCAGGGCAGTACTGTAGCATAGAGGGCCCAAGACGAAGTAAGATCATGATCAATTTCCAGAAATATGAAAGCTAGCCAGCAGGGGAGAAGCTTCCAGTTAAGAACTACCTTGATTTCTCTAGATCCTACACTCAAGATATACGGTATCTTCAACAACAGGATCTTACCATCTAGTTCTAATTGGGTACTAAGAGCAATGGCAACAACCAATTTTCAGTGTGATCATATACAACATACTGGACCAGAAAGGCATTAGTATGAAAACTGGATTAAAAATTTGAAGTTAGAAGTTTAATAGTACGGAATTAATACACACACACACACACACACAAACAAACACACACATCCCTTGTTATAATTCAGCCACAACATGTCTGACACTTCCGGGTTCCAGGACTACGTATGTGCGGATAAGCCCTCATGTGTACCCATGTGCAGCATGGTTGAATCACCTATGTCATACACAGATGAGGGACCTCACACACACCTGCAAGGGCTCCAGCAGCTGTGTCATACGTATGTGATGCAACCATGTCACACGTGGGTTACTCAGGGCCCTTTAAGATCACTGGAGCCATTAGGCACATCTGCCTGAGGGCTTGTCTGCACGTGTGTGGCCCTAGAACCCAGAAATGTCAGCCGTGCTGCAGCTAAGTCATAACACATGTAAAACTGATACAAAAGAATTATACTTTCTACTCTGGAATGACCATAAAATGTAGCAGCGGGGAAGTGAGGAATAGGATAGACTTGCAAGAACATAGATAAGAATAAATTTATGAGACTTATGCATATAAGCTGCTATAAAAAGAAAGGATATGAATATTTTAATGTCTTTATACTAGAAGGAAGGAGCAGGATATCCTGCACACAAAGGTTAATGGTCATGCTATAAACAGAAAATTTAAATATTTTATCCCAGTATGCTTCATACAAAGGAAATTCAGGATAATTACTCATTAATCCAATCACACATATCCCAGGGGATGATGGAAAATTTTTTGAGTAGATTTTAGGCACAATTAAAGGTGATAATTTGAGAAAAAAAACCCATCTTTATAATGGAAATAATTAATCTTTTCATGTTTTTAATTGTAATCATAAAATAAATAGCAGTTTACTTCTGTTGCAGCTTTCTCTTTAGCAGGAAGATGGCATGTGGTCAATTCTTGATTGATTACACAGAGTGGGCCCCAGATCATTCTGTTTTTACAGCTCAATTGACTCTTTGGATGGATGCCCAGCCATGCATAGCTTAAAGTTGAGGCTAAAGTTCTTGATATATTTTGGGAATAATTCCTTTCATCCAGTGTTTCAAATCACAGGTATAGTATTAACAATTTAATAACCCTATTCATTGTGCACTTATTGTAAGTATGGCAATGCACTTGTGGATTTACATAGCCCTAATGCTATATTTTGTTGGCAGGTAAAGAATAGACTTGAAAATAGTAAGCCAATAGTTAAATAGTTAAAATAGCCATGCTATTTGAAGGAGATTTCAATTAATAGACCATCTGATAATAAAATGAAAACTGTTCTACTCCACTGCTTCATTTTAAAATTCTTTTTGTTAATACAGTGGTAGAGGACAGACACTGAGTCTGCACTCCTTTCTTTTGTGAGTCCTAAGATAGGCAAGCAAGAGGCTCAGAGAAGAAAATCTCACATGGTCCTAATTAGTCTTAATAATAAAAACCCACAGTCAGATATTGGGATAAAAGCTGAAAGATCAGAGAAGTAAAGGACCAACACAGTCACCTCTTAGCTCTCCAACTGCTAAATAACAAAGGGCTGAGATCTTTGCTCTGACTTATCACTTCCTCTTTCTCCCCAGCCTTATCACTTCCTGTCTGTCTGTACAGACCTCCAGACCTCTATAGCCAAGTAGTGGCTAGTTCCACCCTCTGATATTCATGCAAACTATATTTATCAGAACATAAACAAACTATCAAAACATCGATCTCTATATGAAGTCACTTAATTTACAGCACATATAATTATTTTACCTCTCTGTGAATGAAGACCATCCTACCCACAAAATATATGTGTCAACAGTCATGGCCAACAGACTATTACTAGAAAATTTCTGGAGTCTATCTTTGAAGAAACTATTTTGGTTAAATTTCAAATTAATTAGTCTCGTTTGCTTTGCTTAATGGTAAATTATTTTAAAGACTAGCTTCTTCTGTAAAGCTCATTATATTTAACTTTTAAATCTAATGTATTAGAGTCACAGTATGATTTAAATAAAGTTGGGTCCATAAGGTTGAAATACCAGCTTGTATACTCCCTGCCTCTTGACTTTGAATCCTGTGTAAGTCCTACAAATTAATCTGCATAAGATCAATTCTAATCTTTGCTATTGAGTGTTTTATGTATTGCTATTAATTAAGGTGATTGGCTTATAATTACTCCATTAATTTGCATCACTATACAGATTTTCCATTAATAACAATTACACTGCCTTTAATACTACAAGAAATGTATTAAATCTACATCTAAGTTGACTATAAAATATTTAAAATCTGTACCACAGTTGAGTATGTCTGTTTCCTCTTCCATTTAGCTGCTTTTCCTAGTTAGTTATTATCCAATTTGAGATTTCTGGAGTAGCCACTCATCTACACTTATTGATTTATGTAAATTCAGACAACAGGTCTAATTAAAATATACAGCTATTTTCAAAAAAATCAGTAAATATAACATGAGTGTATCCAATATGTTTAACTATTTCCTTCAGTTTTATTCTCAAATTATGTTTCATAGGTTTCTGTATTTGTGAAAAATTGAAAAATATAATTTTGATGAAGACTTGGAACTAGACAACCTGATAATCAATAATTGTCACAGTAAGTGGGTCATTTATATAAAGGCAAGTAACATTTTCATTTTTGTTTTTATTTAATATTTAAAACACTTCACCATAAATAAACTTGTTCATGAGGAACATGTGACTATGGGACTATTAAAAAAATCTTTCAGTGTTGGAGAAATTCAATCTTAGTTACTTTACATTTGAAAGAACTAAGCCAATCACAAAGCAAAGAATCAGGTAAGATTTATTCAAAATTCACCTGACTCAACAATTGGAAACCTTTTAAGACACACAAAATTTACTTATTTATTTTGATGTTATGGGAAGTAAGTGGAATAACATGAAGAGCAAATATTTTAAATTTTATAGTTGTCTTTTTGATATAAGCATGTGTGATATGCCTTGGCACCTTGTCTTTGCATGTTATCCTCCCTAATTCACATTTTAGGATTTACAAATGAGTCACTACATTCAGAATTTTGTGTTGGAAAAAAATCTAGTATATTTTTAGGATGAAATAATTGATTATCAAATATTTAGATGATAAAAATATGATTATCAGCATCTTAATAAATAGTTGCTCAAGTTTGAACCCCTAAACAAATGTGTTTAAGGTAAATATTTAAAGTCTATATAATATTAAAATGAAGTAGTTTTAAAACCTCAGTGTTTTGTGTGTTTATCCAGGATCACTTAATAAGGCTGATTAAAGTGTAAGCTATACCAACATAAGTCTGCCAGTCAGTATAACTGCAGTAGGTCTAAGAATTTGTACTTTTCAGTTCACAGTAGATGTAGATACTGCTGGCTCAAGAGTCATATCCTGTGGAGCAATAGCATTGGGAAATACCTCAGGAAAAAAATCAAATGTAATGGATGAAATTTTTCACACACAAAAAAAACTTCACCTATAAACACAAAGTACCCGACTAAGCAGTTTTAAATGAAGCACACGTTTTTAGAACATTTAAAAATATATCAGGATTATAGCATAGTTACTAGGCACACTACACCAAGTTTCTCTTAGTATTAATGTCTTACTTTAATGTAATGCATGGCTTTAATTAATAAGTCCAAGGTTGACAATGACATTAACCAAGGCCCACAGTACTTAGATTTATAAGTTTTATTTTAATTTTGTGTGTATGGGTATGTTGTCTGAATGTATGATGCACCATATACGTGATTAGTAGAATGTGCTACTTTTTATTTAATATCATTTTTTTTGTTCTAATGTACCGTATTTGTTTATGCCTCACTATTTCTTTGAATTTACTTTGTTAATTTGATATGTATAGATAGCACATGTATTTGATATGTGTGGATAGTGCATAACACGCATATTTGATAGTTTATGGATAGCATATAATTTAAGAGACATCTTACATTATCTTCTTTCATCTTCCCTAGCTATTTTATTGGAGGGTAGTATTTGGACAAAGATACAATAATTAGGCAGGCTCATAACTACGAAGACTCTCTTTTTTAGATGAACTTTTCTGACAGAGCCAACTGTCAGAACCTGCTGAGGTCTCTCCATTTAGTTTATAAGCAGTTGTTTTGTTATGTTCTAACATCCTTGGCCATCCCTCAATATTTAAACACACTTTTGATAAGGCATTAATTATAATTACTTTATAAGTTCCTAAGTTGTTGGCTTAATAAAATTGCATCTCAGGACCTTATTTGAAAATGCAGTCACATTAAGGATTCGTGTCAGGACGTGAATTTGAATGGAGATGACCACTCAGCCCATACTCTCTACCTCTGAAGGAATGAACCTTATTAGAATGTGGAATAATTGTGGAAAGCATACAGCACTGGAGTTGAATTAGGCCTAGTCTGTTAGTATAAAGACTCTAAAGAGAGACGCCGCCTTTCGTGCTGCAGCTTACTAGTGTGAACAATTTGCTTGGTTGTCCAAAACATGAGCTGAAATCTGCCTTACATAAGTTAGCAAAGCCAGAGCTGTCTTTGTTTAACACAGAGGTAAGGATTCATAAGCTGTAGGAGACTGAAACGTTAGGTTTGAAGAAATAAATTCAACAGAACTCAAAGGTTTCTCGTTTCTGTAGATAATAACTTTTCTGTAAAAGACACAATCACTGAATTTGACAAACCAGAAATAACTAGAATGATGGAATCTCTAGGTGGTGGATCAAATGACAGTACTAGACAGCTGATAGTATTGGAGGTTGGAATCTTAAAATCAATAGCAGAGTCAAGGTGTAAATTAGCTTAGATTATGTCACTCTGATTAATGGTGCTGGCTACTTGATCATGGTGATCTAAGACATGAATATTGATACTAAGTCTACTAAACTCTCATTTTGTCTACAAAACAGAAAGGCTATAGGCTGAGGGAACAAATTCTAATTTGAATCATGAAAATACAGTCATGGACACTCCATTGATTTCCAGGGATTACCCAGTTACAGTCCTAGATTCCCTAAAAGAAAAGAAAGCTGATTCCTGTGAAGACGGATCTGGTATTTCCAAAAGTTATTTTGTTAGTCTTTCTCTTTCCTTCTTCAAGGGGATGTACAATTTTACCAGGACAACTGTGTACTAGAGAAAGGGAAATAATCAAACTGTGGGAGATTTCTGGGCATTTTCTCTGAACTGACACTAATTATGTGAGATTCAAATGTCACTGTAGTTCACCAGGCTTCAGGAGGTCAGGAAATCAATGCAGTTTTAGGTCGGTTCTATCATCACATATTGAGCCCAATGGGTTGGTCCCTAACCTATCTTTTGTTTGTTTGTTTCTCTGTCTAATAAGTGAAACAGATACTAGCAGTTTACAGTGTCCTTATTGCCATTGTTTAAAATTTAAGTTTATTTATAATGTGACTGTTAAAACTGATCCCTATAAGCTGTCACTGTCAAGAAAACCAGTAATTAAAAAATAATCTTATTCCTTGGAAAGTTATTCACAATATTCTGGATTGGAGAAACAGTGATTGTCAAATCTCCTTTTGACTGGACAGGTAACAAAAGAATCTTAAAGAATGACAGCTTAGTCAGGCAACGATGCTAATTGTAGCTTCATTGGCAGATATAGCCTCATTTCATGAGCAAATACCTTTGCTACCCAATAATCAGAAATTATAAAGTGATTGTCTCCATATTAATTCAGAAAACTCACTGGCATTTCATATGCAAGACTATCAATCATTCCGCATTTTCTTGCTTGGGTCTATTTCTACTGTCCTACAAGGTGCCATCATTTAGTGTGTGGGGACTTCAGTGATTTCTCCACCATAGATATCACATTGGCTTTTTTTGCATTGTATTAACAGCATTGAGTAAACAAGTCATGACTTCTCTCAACTTATTGATAAAAACTTTGCTGTTGGGTCTGGAGAGATGGCTCATCGGTTAAGAGCATTGCCTGCTCTTCCAAAAGTCCTGAGTTCAATTCCCAGCAACCACATGGTGGCTCACAACCATCTGTAATGAGGTCTGGTGCCCTCTTCTGGACTACAGGCATAAATGCAGACAATATATATATATACACACACACACACATAACACACACACACACACACACACACACATATATATATATATATATATATATATATATATATATATTTCGCTGTCTGAAGGTGGGAATGAATAAGACAAATTCAGGAGCCTTCTATCTCAGTGAACTCCTGAGATGTCTAGTGGTTTATCAGATCATGCTATGCTATTGATTCTAAAGTGAAGGTTAAAAAAATTGCTGCATCTGGTTCCTCTTGCAACTGAAAAAGGGACATGACTAAGCTGTGTCATAGTATGTGTTTTTATTTTGATGTTTTACTTTGACCTTTTTTACTGAGTGCCTTAGAAAAATGATAGTTTTGAGTGGAGTTCAGAAAAAAAAAAGTTGAAGCTTTGCAATAGGCCCAAGGTGCTACAGGAGATGGTTTGTTACCTGGGTTGTATGATCTTACAGAATCAATAGTACTTTAAGTGTCAGTAGTAGATACAAATGCTATTTGGAATGCTATAGAGTTGCCACATAGACCCTTAGGAATTTAGAACAGACTACAGCAATCTATGCCCATGACTGCTCTTTGAACAAATCCCCTAGCTTGGACTTGAGTCTTCCTAGCAACTGAAAACTTAATCCCAGGTCATTCAAACCTTGTGAATGATTTCAAACCAAGTCCATAATATATAGCATTCTACAGCTCATATCACCTACAGTACTAAGGTTGTATGTTTTAGTGGGTCCCATACTCGAATTTTAATTGTTTTTTAGTGCATCCCACATCCACTTTGCTACTGGTATCAACACAATAGAAAAGGGAGTTTAGGAAGCAAAACAGCCGAGTGAATGTAAACATCCATAGATGAAAAAGCATCAGGGTATTGAGGGAAGCGTCAACAACCACAAACTACATGAATGTGAACACTCTGGTTTTGCACACATCTTGGGAGGAGGTCTTCAATACTGGGCAGTCATTCAGACCTACCAGGGGAGATTATATTAAGTATTATGCCATGGTCCATAAGAGAGAGGCCAAGACTCAATCCTGGAATTGGTATTCATTGAAGTTTCCTAAGTGATTCAAATATGATGACAAGTGAATAAATCATTGTTGAGTTAAAGGACGCTGGTACCTGGTTTTGAGTCTCAGAATCCCTGCAGGGCAACTTATTTCAGCCTGTTACTCCAGCTCCAGAGAATCCATGCCCTCTTCTGGCTTTCAAGGACACTACACTTATGTGAATATATGCCCCCCCCATTAAATATAAAACATAAATATATCTGTTCTGAAGCTAGTTAACAGTACCAGGCATGTGTTTCCTCTTGCTGAGTAAGTCCAATCAGAAAGTAGTTGGTTAGTCTCTTAACACCCTTGCCACAATTGCACCATGGACTTATCCTGCCAGCACAGTTATTGTTGTAAGCCACTGGGTTTATAGGTTAGGAAAACCAATGCTAATATTTCTTTCCCAAGATTTTGCATTGATCATTCCAGCATTGTGAAAGCTAGCCAGTAGCAGTAAAGTTTCTTGAAGAATCCAAGCTTTATCCATATCATATGATTCAAGTATGTGGTGTTTTTAGCAGCAGATGTTAACTACTGTATTCTAGAGACTACACTGTTTGAATTTTGAGACACCATTAGCAAACAACATGAAAAGACATAATTCATACTTGGCAATGAGCTTTTAATTTTATTATCATGTTATCTGGAGGAGGTGTCCCCAACTCCACCATGATATAGGTTAACCTTATTTAAATTCCTTTATATGTACACACTGTCTTTAGGAAGAGACATGCCCCGCCCACTCCTGCCCCCATCTGCTGAGGCAAGCATAGCTTTCTTCTACTTCTATCCTCGGCTTCTTCTTTTCTGTCTCTCTCCCAAAGAGGCAACTTCTGCCTCCTTCTCTTCTTCCCCCTTCTCCCATTCCCCCTTTCCCTTTCCCCTCCATAACCCTCTAAATAAATACATACTTTCTCTGTGGCTTGTCTCTTGTCTCTCACCCACTATGCAACTTCCAGCCTGGGACCCGCTGGCCCTTGTGAATATATATATATATATATATATATATATATATATATGTATATACTTGTCACTCTCAACTTATTTTTCTACCATTCTCATTTGTTCATATTGCTCTTGAAACCATTCTTGTCTGTTTGCTCTTGTCTGTTTGTCTGTTTGCGTCTGTATGTCATCACTACTAAACTTTTTGTCTAACTCCCCTATTTGAAAAATAAAACATCCTCAAGGATGATGTTTTTTCCAAATATGCAATATTTCCATTGATTCTTGAGAGGAATAAGTGACTGACTGAACACTGGCATGTAGCAGCCTTCAAAAATGGCTTTTGATTTGAAATCGATTCTTCCCAGTAAGTTATTCATTGTGAAGCTCTTTACAGACATATGGAAATCACAGTTAGGAACAAAATATTCCAAATAACACGACATAGTGTTCATTAATCAAAGTCTCATCAGAAATATGCATGAATGCACACACACAGAGACAGACACACACACACACACCAACCACCATGCAGCAGTTTTTGTAGCTAATTGTATAAATCTTAAAAGACTTTTGTTTATTGTTACAGCCCCACTGGTGTGTAAGATGCATTTTTTTCCAGAGGAATGAATAAATTTAGCTGGCTAAATGATGCTGTGTGGAAGGTATCTATTTGTTCATTTTTTTCTAAAATCATTACACCTAATATTTAAATACAACTATAGTCAAACTATTTATGGAAATCAGTAAATGCCAGAAAAGGTATAAACTGAAAATCTGAGTGGGAAACATGTGCATATCTTTAAAAGCTATATCTATTTGAAGTTAAACCTACAAATTTTGTATATATTGAATTCTTTCAAATGAGCAGAATGACTTAAGCTCCCAGCAATGTGATACCTAATTAGATAAAGCATAGTATGCTGTGTTCCAAGACATCACCTCCTCCCAAGTATGCTCACAGTTTAGAGGGGTTTCTAGGGGAATATAGTGGCTGTTAAAGAGGCCTGGGATCTCAGGTGAGAAACAATATTTTCTTCACATACTAAGATCACTGTAGAAGGTTTTTGTATTAAAGATCACCCTACGTAAGGTAAGGAGTTCTAGAATAGAAGGTAACAGGGAGGTAATATCCTATGTGACTATATTATATCCTAGTGTTCCTACCCCACTGAATTGGGCCTCATTAGCTCGCAGAAAAGAAATTAGTACCCCGCATGTCCTTTAAGTTATACATTTTCCCTACACTCAGAAATTTAGTTCCAATATATAATCATATATGTGAGTGTTGTTGTTAGCAATTTAATGTTCTTCGTAGGCACCGAAATACATCATTGGTAACTTAGGGCATGAGAAAGCTTAAGGCAGTGGAGACAATACTAGAAATAGAGTATTTATGTCTAAAATTTAATTTTCACAATGGCTTTAGCTTCTTCTTAAGACATTAGATTGTTATTGGATCCTGAAATTATTAGATCTTTATTAAATCACTTAGACTATTAACCCACTTCTTCATTTATAAAATTAGACCAAAAACACTGCCTAGAATTTTCAAAGAAGTAATATTTGCCGAAGCTCTTAAAATATGAAAATATTATATGGATATTTTTGTTAGTAAATATCCCAAAGTCTTTTTAGCCTCAAAAATACTTTATTTTGTCCTTTATTTGGGTTGAAGAACTGTTTTCCCTGATATTATATAATAATAAGTGCTCAGCCAGGCGGAGACTGATAAGAATGTTTAAATATGTCATGAACATGTAAATATATAAATAAAAATATTATATGATTTTCAATATGGTAAATTTGAGACTCTGAAATAATATTATTTAATTTTCAGACTTGGAACTTGCCAGAACTGGTAGGGAAATTAATGTACTGGAATGTTCCTCGAGTTTTACTCATCTTTGATTTTCTGAAGAGAAACTTCACAAACCAAATACTATCTCCCTTGAATGCTTTTTCATCCTGTCTTAAGCAAGAATGTAGTATCAGGTCAAAAGAGATGGTAGACACTGCAGAAAAGTTGAGACAAAGAAAAGGACAAATGAGTCCATTACAACTCACGGAAATAGTTAATGCTAACTGACATTTGTAGAACAGGAAGATTGAAAGCTCCTTAGTTCTGGGAGAGCATGTGCCAGGGAAGAGAAGGTCCCCACTATTACAGCGAAGAAGGATCCTTCCTCAGATAGGAAATTACGTGAGGCATGAATTGATTTCAGTAGATTGTGGCCCAGTTTCTAACTGTGATTGACAGGACAATTTAGATTCTACATAGATAGCATCCTTGAAATACAAAGTAGATAAAGAAGTCTGATTACAATGTTCTTTTGGTTAAGTCGAGGAATGGTCTTTACATCATTTTATCTACATATTATTTTTTATTTTTCAAAATAAGATTCAATGTAATAACCAGTTCTCTGTTCACACAGTCAAATTCTTCTCTTCTTTTGATTTGCTCATAGATCAACTAGTACTTAACTGTAATGTGTCAGAAGGTCAGGTAGTCTCTAATTATTTAGAGTAATGGATGGGCTAGTGGATAAGTGCTGAAGTGAGAATCAGGAAAATAACTTTCCATCTTGAACAATTAGCCAATTGCTTTTCATGTCAGTTAGATAAAAATTTCAAAGTTTGTGACCAATCAATCTCAACTACGATTTTTAATAGTTTTGTTGTTTCTTAAGTTGAAGTGCACTTAGTCAAATGAATAGACTCTGGAAGCTAGACTGGGACACTTGTGATGTGCTTGCTATTGCTAAAATTCTGATGGTTGAGCTGTGATTTGTGTTTGTTAAGCTTCTTGCTTGGCTCCGCATGTGTCTCTCATTTGTAGTCACGGCAAACTGGTCATTCATTCTTTACCACAGCTTTGGCGTTCTGATTTAGTATAGGCATTATGAAAATCTGTATGGGAGTTTCCCAAAAATCTTAAAAATAGGCCTACCTTATGATCCAGTTCTACAACTTTTTCTGGGTGTATGTATCAAAAAGCCTCCATCGTGCTGCAGGAATGCTTGCGCATGACTGTTCATTGTTGCCCTGTTAGCAATAGTGAAGTAATGGAGCCAGCTGGATGTCTATGAAAAGTGGATTTGGATAATGAAAATGTGGTACATATATTTATTTATTCAATAAAAAGAAAAATTAAATTGTAAATGTTTTTAGGAAAATGAATAGACCTAAAAAGTATAATTTTAAGACAAGCAACTGAAACTCAGAAAGAGAAAACTCATTGCTTTCATATGCAGATCTTACCACAACATATACATATTTATAAATGGGTGTAAATTTAGGTAAATTCTAAAACATTTGAAATGAAACAAAAAGAGGGTTAAAAACAGATTAAAAAGAAAGTGTTGGGGATAGACAGTAGGCTACATGTGACATGAAAGAAGACAGGAAACTCAAGATAAGAGAGATTTCAAGGGGGAACCAAAGAGAGTGGAATGGTAGGGAAGATAAGAGAAAGGAGAAGCCAGGCGGTGGTGGCTCATGCCTTTAATCCCAGCACTCGGGAGGCAGAGGCAGGCGGATCTCTGTGAGTTCGAGGCCTGCCATTCCAGGACAGGAACCAAAAACTACGGAGAAACCCTGCCTCAAAAAATCCAAAAAAAAAAAAAAAAAAAAAAAAAAAATGAGAAAGGAGAATCCTCTAAGGCACACTTTGTTTAAACCATCATAATGATATCCAATACCCTGTATGCTATTAACATTTTTTGCTGTGATCTCACCGTCATTTTCTTACGTTTCTTTACTAATTATCAACTATGATATATTTATGACTTTCAAATATGGTTAAGTAAAAGAAACCATCAACTTCATGTCATTTGGGACTGCCAATGTCTGACTTAGCTCCATTTAGAACTACTTCAGAACATAACAAGTTATTTTAGAACACTAGACAATCTTTAGAAACATATTTGTAGTATGTCTTCATTCTCACAGTAGTGTGATACCTAATTTGATCAAACACAGTATTCAGTGCTTTTAAAAAAGTGGATCTTCTTTCGAGGAATCCTCACAGTTTGAACGGGTTTCTCTGGGAAGCAGCCAAGTATTTGGTAACCAGACTTGGGAGAAAAACTTCTATGATGTTAAAGAGCATTTTGCCAGCAGAAAACAAAGCTCATTGAAGAAAAAAAATTAACCAAGGTAGCAGAAAACAGAGAGATGGTTTTCAAATTGTTGTACATACAATTTAGAATTTAAAAAGCATTAGTAAATTGGACATAATCCTCCCTTCCAGTGAAATCTTGGTACCCTGATTGTGCTTTTTTCAGTGGTAGATGGAGAAGATTTACCCAGGTACACTGTCACCTGGTGACTCCTTAGCTCAATGTCCTCACCTCACTAAATAATATGAAGTTTTTTTATGTGATTTAAACTTTATCAATTGATTAACATATCTCCACAGATTTCTTCAGATATTCTTCAAACAGTTAATAACTTCTATTAGTTACATTAAAAAATGAGTTCTCCTGTGGAGCTAAATTTGTACTAAGCGAGGGGGTTTATTTCTATTGGCTGTCTGTATTAATAACATCCTAGTTAAAAATATGTCACGCTAAGAATTGCTGTACTTGTGTCACACAAAACTGTCACATACAAATGTTCCTTCATCTGCTTTTTATATCCATGACCTCTTTTGAATTTATAACATATGGAAATAGCGGAAAACAGCCAAAATGCAGCATTGAGTTATGATAATTTTTCGGGAGCAGGGATTAGACACACTGCAACCACATTGTCACATTTATCCCTCCCCTGTTTATGTAAAGTCTTTTCCATCATGGTCCTGTGCCCTTATTTTCATTGACTATGGCTGTTTCATTCAGTCCTGGAGGTTCATAATTGTGACACGGCTCATGGTCAATAAAGTCTAAAATGTTTACTATCTGATTATTAACATAAAGTTTTGCTCAACTAGTCAATTGACTTACACAAAATGTAATCTACCAATACTTAACTCTTCACCAATATATAGTGTAATATATGTTATAAAGACAAATTTCGAGGTTCAATAAACCAAATTTTATTTTCAATCCATAAGTTGGGGCCTAAATAAACACAACAAACCTAGCTTAATAAGTTTAATAAACTAACTTTGGTTAGTCTTACAGTATGACATTTTGTCCATTGACATGAAATATTAATGACGAGTAGTGACAGAAATACAATGAATTGTATGCAGAAAACTATGGGTTGTTAATATAAAAGAAAATGGGATGATGAGAAAGGCATATTATAACACAAATAATAAAAACCCAGAGACAGAGATGTTCCGGTTCAAGCTGAAGATCAGAAAGGCAGATCAGTCAAGCCACTAGAGAAGTCTTATCTCTACCAAGGCTGGTCGACTGGCGACTGGGGCCATCTCCTCCAATCTTTATTTCCCTTTAGTGCTGGGATTAAAGGCATTTGACTTCCTAGGACTTAGATTAAAGGTGTGAGTCACCACCACCTGGATCTGTTTCTGCATCAATCTTGTATAGCCCAGGGTGGCCTTGAACTCACAGAGATCCTTCTGCCTCTGCCTCCAAAATCCTTAAAGTTGTATGCCACCACTGCCTGGTTTCTAGTGAGGTAGTTTTACCTTACTTGGATCTTTTTTTTTTATTTTATTTTTTTTATTAATTAATTAATTTAATTATTAAAGATTTCTGCCTCTTCCCCGCCACCACCTCCCATTCCCTCCCCCTCCCCCAATCAAGTCTTCCTTCCTCCTCAGCCCAAAGAGCAAGCAGGTTTCTCTGCCCTGTGGGAGGTCCAAGGACCACCCACCTCCATCCAGGTCTATTAAGGTGAGCATCCAAACTACCTGGGCTCCCACAAAGCCATTACATGCAATAGGATCAAGAACCCATTGCCATTGTTCTTCAGTTCTCAGTAGTCCTCATTGTCCATTATGTTCAGCGAGACCGGTTTTGTCCCATGCTTTTTCAGTCCCCGGCCAGCTGGCCTTGGTGAGTTCCCGATAGATCATCCCCATTGCCTCAGTGTGTGGGTGCACCCCTCGCTGTCCTGAGTTCCTTGCTCGTGCTCACTCTCCTTCTGCTCCTCCTTTGGATCGTGAGACTTCAGTCCAGAAGAGATGCCCAAACATACAACAAAAGTATATGCTCAACTATGTTCATAGCAGCATTGTTTGTAATTGCCAGAACCTGGAAACAACCTAGATGTCCTTCAATGGAAGAATGGATGAAGAAAGTATGGAATATATACATATTAGAGTACTACTCAGCAGTAAAAAACAATGACTTCTTGAATTTTGCATACAAATGGACGGAAATTGAAAACACTATCCTGAGTGAGGTAAGCCAGACCCAAAAAGAGGAACATGGGATGTACTCACTCATATTTGGTTTCTAGCCATAAATAAAGGACATTGAGACTATAATTCGTGACTCTAGAGAAGCTAAATAAGAAGGTGAACCCAAAGAAAAACATATAAGCATCCCCCTGAATATTAACCTTCATCAGGCAATGAAAGAAGACAGAGACAGAGACCTTACTTGGATCTTAAGGTAAACTTTATTTATTAAAACATGCATAAAATTTCACCATAGCATATCAAAGAAATAGAAACAGATTTTTACAATAAGGGTTACGTTTTCTGTCTGTTCATATGTGTAGGGAACACAATAATGGCTATCAATAACTTTTTAATTGAACAATAGAAGACACAATAGTTGTTAAAATTATTAGACCAGAGAACACGGATGAAAATGATGTCTTTAAGTTGAATTTTATTCAAAGTTCTAATCGGTTTTCCAATCTCTTCCACTGGATCACCACAGTGTCAGAGATCTTTGCAGATACTAGAAGAATGTTGAAACTGTACAGCCACACAGCTTCTCTCTCTTCTAATTTTGGATCATTCATTCCCATTCACAGACAATGATCCTAAGTGCATTTATAACAGTAGCCACATTATTATCTCTATATCAAAATTCCACTCTACTGCACTCAAACTATCCCAGCAAGTTCCTATTCTGATAAGATTTGTAATCTGCATAACCTACTGATAACTGGAGTCAAGATATTATTATGAGCAGCTTGGAATAAGAAGGTAGCTCTTGGCACAAAATGCTGAGGTGTACTTGTTAAAATACTTACTGCTAGAGAATTATGGTAGCATTCTTGTGGGAATAAATTCACTGATAAGTATGATACACCATCAACTTGAGTAGTATTGGAGCAATGGTAAGTACAGTAAACTTTGGAACTCTTGTTGACCACATGTTTTCTGCAATAAAATAAGGAATAGCACAGGGTAGCTAATTGGTAACTCAGAGCCTAATGTGAAAGTCAGAAGCCCCAGTTAGAAGGTATAGAGATCAACCTTCCATTTATGGAACCAGAACACAGAGAAATCTGAGGTGAACTTTTGAGAATAAGAGTACCTGAATTCCAAAATGGTTGCATCTGAAGACTTCTTTAAGTCTGACAATCTTGAATTGTTTGATTCTTGGGGCTATAAAAATGGCCCAATTCCCCAGGGCTGGAGAGATGGCTCAGAGGTTAAGAGCACTGACTTCTCTTCCAGCATACTCAGGTTCAATGCCCATCACCCACGTGGCAGCTCACAACTGTCTAGCCCTCCAGTTCCAGGGAATCTGACACCCTCACACAGAAATATATGCAGGTAAAACACCATTGCAAATAAAATAAATAAATCATAATAAATACAAAAAACAAAAATTGGCCCAACTCCTATTTTTTTTGTGAAAAATATCATTCCCTTTTGTAACAATGATTACAAAGCATAGAAATAGCCTACTAAAATTTAACAATCAATTAAAAAACATACCATGATGGTGATATGACATTAAGTTCTTAGTGATTTATATAAAAGATACATGCAGAATGGTGAGTCAATCAATACTGTTGTATTTAAAAGACATTTGTTTTATGAGAAAAGATACAACATTTACTTAAAAAGGGGGTCTAATATTGTATGTTACAGAATTGCTTTTGTGAGTTAAAATACATAATGATGATAATATAAACATTAATAGTAAAATCCAAGTAGTATGCTTGTGGGTGGATTTTGTGTTTTATGTGCATAAATGTCTATTTACAAATTATTTGCAATGATTAACTTCTTGTATGATTAGAAAGGCAATATTGCCTTAAAAAGTGATGGTGACTATTTCAAAATTGGGTCCTAAAATATTATATACCATTATAAAAAACATTGTGCCACATTTATTGTTTAGACAGAATAGAATGGTGAACTTTGTCTTTAGTAACTCCTGGGAGATGTTTTTCTCTTTATTTACATTTTCATATTTTTATTCTAAAAACTTTAGCAACATTGCTTGTTCATATTGATAATGAGAAAACATTTTCTTGAATTTAATATCTGTTTTGACAGCTTCACGCATATAATGCATTATTATCATATGCACCCCCACTGTGCTTTTATTCTTCTTCCACGCCAGCTAAATCCCATTTTCATAGCTTCTTCCATTTAATTTTCATGTCCTATTTTTTTGACCCACCTGCTTTGATTAGAGTTTCTATCAGATGTCATCAGCTCAAATGATCAGGCAGGCTCAACAGAAACTTTTGCAATAGTAGGAAATTCATACATCAAGGACAAGTACTAACAAAGCAAGATGGTCTAAATAAGGGATTTGAGCCACTAACACAAATTTTTGTGCCACCTATGTCCCAGCTTCAGGTCTTCTAAGTATTCAGATGCAACAATTGGAAGTTGTAGAAGGGAACATAAATGGGTATCTTTAACATTAGATCTCTCTTAATTGGAAACATGAAAATCTCTGTAAGATTGACATTTTGGGCTTTTAAAATGAAGAATGATTGTTATAAAATGATAAACAGTGCTCAAAGCTACACATTTTGAGAAGATATTTGCAACATAGAATGAATGGTGGGTTATTATCGAAACTATAGAAAGTTTAAATGTCACAAGGAGCCGCTTGTTTGTTCCCAGCCCCCTGGCTAACTTAGACCCAAAATAACCACACAGAAACTATATTATTTAAAACATTGCTTGACCCATTAGCTTTACCTTCTTATTGGCTAACTCTTTTTTTTTCAGGCTGGTCTTGAACTCACAGAGATTCACTTATCTCTGCCTCCCAAGTGCTGGGATTAAAGGCGTGCGCCACCACCGCCCGGCTTTGGCTAACTCTTACATCTCAATTTAACCCATTTCTAGTAATCTGTGCATCACCACAAGGTCGTAGCCTACCAGCAAAGATTCAGCATGTCTGTCTCTGGCAGCTCCATGGCTTCTCTCTGACTCCACCCTTCTTCTCCCCAGCATTCAGCCTAGTTTTTTCTGCCTACTTAAGTTCTGCTCATCAGAACATCATGATATCCTTTGAGGTATGAGGACCAGCTACTGAAGTTTAAATCCTGGTTCTATTGTTTACTGCTGGGATAAACAGGGACTAGTAATAGAACTTTCACTGAGGATCTTCACACAAAAACACTAGAACAATGTTCTCCTTTCTAAAGAATAACCCAGGTGCTGTATTTACCAAATGTAGGTGTTTTCCACATGTGTGCCCATATACACACACATGCATGCAGCACACACATAGTAAGTAAAATGTAACTTTTAAAATATGTAAGAAAGAATATATTGTGCTTATGTTGGACACACAATATCAAAATATCAGCTATAATTATTATATCATAATAATTTCACTGTTTTGTTTTATCTACAGTACATGACATGATAATTAAATGAATTCTAGTGAAAATAATGCCAGTGCCTTTAACTACCCATACCTATTAGTCCTTTCAAAAAAAATAAAAGCAAAATAGAAGCTTACATTTTGTAATCTTAACCATATCAGTAAAACCCTTTAATATAGGTCAAATATCTGATGCTAATAATACATCATTTACTCATTTTTATATTTACTTATTAAAGATGTCATCAATAAGTTTTGATCTGACTGTCTGACCAAAATTCTTTTCCCTTTTCCATTTCTTCAAACAGCTTGACTCTCCCCAGTTGCTATTGTGGTTTTTCGAGACAGGGTTTCTCTGTGGTTTTGGAGCCTGTCCTGGAACTAGCTCTTGTAGACCAGGCTGGTCTCGAACTCACAGAGATCCGCCTGCCTCTGCCTCCCAAGTGCTGGTATGAAAGCCCAGTTGCTATTGTTATCTATAAGGAAAATACACTGAGCAATGGATTTTATACTTTTTGCCTTTTGTGCCTTTTGATAATTGTTTTTATTGGTGCTGTATATTGTATTGAGACTTGACAGGCTATTTTTACTATCTTTCTTATTTAAAAAAATTGAATGGTGCATTTTTTATTAGAAGAGACTGCACGTGGTGAATACATTCATAAATATCTTTTTCATTTTGTTTACCATTTATATCTCTTCATAACAGCAAGAATAGTATAGGTTTCTGTTTGCTTTTAGAATACGTTTTGATAAAATGCCACAGTATTGCATAGACACCCTGACTGAGATAAAGCACTTGCCGTTGAGGAAGTTAGTGTTTCCTATTAATCCCGGGCTGTGCCTTTTAAAGGTTCCGTGAACCTGGAGTGGCGGAGTTGCTTTTGCTTACTTACAACATGGCGACGTGTTTCTTTTTCTGTCAGGAATCGCTGATTTGACAACTCAAGGGAGCAAGTCGCAAAATGAGAACTAGATAGGCTGAGCAATTTTCCGTATGAAATTACATGCCATATGCTCTGTATTTAGGTCACAAAGCATATTAAAAATCAGAATGAGAAGAAAGAGTCTCAAATTTATGTAAATGAATTCTTATAAAAGTAACAGAGCAAATATAAACTAGAAAACAGGCTTTCTCTCTTTATTTGTCCGTTTCTTTCCCTCCTTGTGTCTCTCCATCCTCTCCCTCTCATTCTTTCCACCTTGTTATTTTTTTTCTCTTTATTCCTTTTTTTTTTCTACAATAAGCATCCAGGTAGGAATTGCGCACCCTGAATTAGACAGCAAGGAAGTTGTCGTGTTTATGTTTACAGACACCTGCTCAGCATGCAGGGCTAAATAGAGGTTGAGGTTCTATCTACTGATGCATCATGTGAGCTAAATGTGTATGTCAGAAGGAAATACAAGAGGTGGCCACCTGAGGGTCTTTGCAATTTGAGGAGATCGCGGTGTTCACAATGAATAGTGCCTTTCTTGAAGACAAAGTGGGGAGATGCATGTGACCCAAATTGATTAAAGAGTATACTGCCTGGTGAGAGAGAGAAGTGGAATTCAGTTCTAGGCGCTATAGAGGGAAAGAAGGTACCTAAAGGGGACTCAGACATGAAGACACATGACTTCACAACCAGGCACCTCCACTGTTGGGACTAATTGAGTCCTGGCTTTCAGCTGCTCTTCCCTGTATAGAACCTTCTAATTGAAGTTACTAGAAGCTGTGCCTAGCTTAGAGGATCAGAGGATGGGATTTTCACCTGTTGGCCATTGACTGCAGTGTATTTAAGCCTCTATGGTGCTATTAAAGAAGGGCTTTGGTATCAGTGTTCGAAGGTCTGTGTGTCCATCTGTCTCTGCGTGTGTATTCCCTATACAATACGTGCACTTACACATGCACACACAAACACACACACGGCACACACATACTAACACAGGAACATGCAGAGAGAGAATGAATTATTCTTCAGTAGTTTAAAATATTTTTATTCCTTCAGTTTGATTAATATTTGCACAATGTGGGGGAAACCTCCAGAGAGATGGCTTTGGAGACGTAACAAAAGGAACCAAGTCATTCAGAAGCTCAAGCTGAAATTTTCTAGGAGTGTCATTGAGAGAGTAAAGCAAAAACTGTGGAAATAATTTTAAGATTATAATTTACTTATTCCAATACACACAGAACATCATTTCAAGTCATAGTTAATGCAAAATTATTGCTGAGCTATTTTGCTTTTATGTGTGTTAGGAATGCTGACATCTTGTCTGCAGTTTCACACACAACGTCTCTCACTTTGGACCTAACACATTCAAGATGCTCTAGAACTCCATGTTTCAAATGGCTTATGTACTGAACACCGTATCTCAAGGGAAAGTACAGGCACTGGACTATTATTTCGTATGCAAAGCCTGTGTGAAAAGTTGGCAAATAGATTTTGCTTTCGACCTGTTAGCCAGATACTGACTGATACAAGCAAGACTAGGCAACTAATACTTTCCTTTTCCACATGGCTAAATAATCCGGTTGAACTAGAAAGATATTCTATTACCAGTGTTTGCCACTGTCAGAGTAACAACTTTTTAAATGTAAATGATTTAACTCAGAATGTCCAGGAAGCATGATAACCACAATTTTAATCTTATGTATAATAGAGGAAAAAATACACTTATAAGTGAACATAAAATTCTCTACCGTAAAATTCATTTGTGATATATTTTATAAATATATATTTTATATAACACTATGTATTTATATCAATACTTTAAAAGCATTATATACACACATATAAATAGCATATATAAATGTATTGCATATAATAGTGCAAATATATAAGTATTATATTTTATTATATATATATCATATACCTATATATGTCAGATTATATTGCATATAAAGTGTATTCCAGTATAATCAATAAAAGCACCCAACATTCTGATTGTTTGCAAATATTTGATATAATATTTAATTTCATGTAATTGAACATACTATCTTTACTTAGTAGATTTTCCAGGAAAGAAATGGCATGGAAAAATGCAGAGCTTTTTTTGGGTTTGTTTAACAGAGACAAATAATGCTGGCCATGTAGGCAGACATGCTGAGATACGCAGGGAGCCAGTTTTAGTATGCCAAAATTGATGGCTCATACGATCTGGAAATCTGCTTACTCAGAGACAGATATTTTTCTAGACGCTCCCGTTACGATCCACTTCTGCACTCAGCTGCCAGAGGCCATCTCCCTGACAGTCACGCTCCTCCCTTACCCAGACTGTCAGCTTCTTAAATGACACCAACTACTTTTTATTTTAGGCGTCTATTAAACTATCAGGACAGAAATGAATGCACCTTAGAGGAATTTTATTGGGTGTTCTGTAGAACTTGAGAGTAGGATCCAGTAGATCCACTGGATAAAAAGCAACACAGGAAGTTAAGTTCTAATTAACTGCATAAAAGTAAGTTGATCTAGTTAGACATTTCATTGTCTGTCTCACACCGCAGCCACACCATTTTTGGTTCATAATCTTTATTCATTCGGGGGCTCATTTTGTTTCTTGCGGCTTTGCTGAATGTCTTTCTTAGCTGTGGAGATTCCTGGCAGCTTATGTAGGACGTCAATGTATAGAATCCTAATCATCTGGAGATCAGAATCCCTTGGCCTCTTTCCTATCTGTGTGCCCTTTATCTTCTTCACTTGTATTGCTCTAGAGAATACTTTGAGCACTGTAATGAATGGAAAGGCAGAGAGTGGGTATCCTTGATTTGTTCACAATTTCAATGGACATGCTGTGAGTTTTTCTCCATTTAGCAAGACATTGTCAATGGGCTTGTTATATATACCCTCTATTGGTATTTTCTCCAGAACTTTTTTTTTATTAAGGAATATTGGTATTATCAAAAGTTTTTTTGCTTTTAATGATAAGATAGTGTGGTTTCTGTCCTTAAATTTATTTATGTGTTACTTTATTCATTGAATCAGCTTTGGATCACTGGTATGAAGCCAACTTGATAATGGTGAACAACCTTCTTTTAAGAATAATTTCTAAGGGTTTCTACATCTACTCAACAAGCTCCCCCAACCCTTCGAAAATCTAAGCCCTCTTAGCTATAGACTCAACTTTGTGGTATTTTGTGTTTTTTAAGGACCAGTTTGTGGTGCTTAACTATTCTTGGACTTGAGGTCTTCCCACTCTTAGAGAAAATTGCCAGCAGCTAACAATTGTATATATATAATTTTATGTGTCCTTGAATTTGATTTGGGTTTTGTTAGGAATATTTGTGAGCACACTCATCTGAGATATTGGCCTAAGTATTTCTTTTATTGTTGTTGTTTGGATTTTGTTTTTGATATATCCAAGTATTAGTGGTCTACTATACCGATTTGAAAATATTCTTTCAATTTTGTGAAATAATTTGAGGTGTATTGGTGTTAGTTATCCTTTGAAGGTCTGTTAGAATTCAGAACTGAATCAGAGGGTCCTGAGATTTTTGTAGCTTAGTATTTTTTTTTTTTTGGTTGCTTTAATTTCATTGGATATTATGGGTCCATTTAAGTAATTTATTTCATCTTAATTTTGTTTTGATGTTTCATATATCTAGACACCCATCAATTTCTTTTAGATTGTCCATATTAGTGGAATATAGAATTTTAATCTATGTTCTTGTGATTTTCTGAATTACTTAAGTATTTGTTGCAATGGTTTGTGTTATACAATGTTATTGTTTTATGTCTGATTTTATTTGCAACTTCTCTTTTGGTGAATTTAGCTAAAAGTTTATACATCTTATTAATCTTTTAATAGAGTAAGCCATTGATTACATTGTCATTGATTACTTTGCATTCTTATTGTTCTTCTATGACTTTTAGGTAATATTTGAAAAGTATATCAAAAGGATTTCATGTATCAACTGCATTAGTTTCTGTTGTATACATAGACCAGTTTAAGATTATGAGTTATGTTATTTGTCCCGTGTTTCTACCTGGATTGATTTTGTTGTTCTTGGACAAGCACAGGAGTTAAACAGTTAAGACAAGCAGTGACAGCTATTTGCTGTCTCTGTTCACTATAGATTCCTTTAGGAACTTGGTGAGTAGATTAGAATGTAAGGAATCGTTCCATTTCAGAAATATTTTCAAAACATGTTAGTTTTTACCTGATAACACTTTTTCTTAATTGTTCTAACTTTTCCAAAGTCTTCTACCCGTAAAGATATGGAATTTCTATGAAGCCAAAATACAAAAGAGCTGAGAGCTCAGTTCTGGGTTCCAGCTCATCCTTTTTGCTTTGTCACTTTTCTACCTATGGGCACAGTTATGGGGTACACAGTTAAAGACTCAGTTTTGATCCCTAAGACTTTATCTCTGATCTGGCATATTAAGGAATTTCTGTGGTTTTCTGACCAACACTGAGTTCCACTGGCAAAGGTCAGACCTTCCAGCTATCATTGTTACAGCACCTATTATCAAATCTTTTCCTCAAGGCATTTATTTTGATGATCTTAAAGAAAGAGTAGTCTCATTATCATTACAATTTAAATTATTTTAATATACTCATTCCACGCAGTTAAATTTCTTTTTCTTTTCTTTATACTAATCCATTTTATCTTAATTTAAATAAAAAGGTTAAAGCACTCAAACAGTTCTTATTTTTTGCTTGTTTATATGTTTGTTTATTTATTGAGACTGGATTTTTTTTTTTTTTGTTTAGTTCTGATTGTCTTAGAACTTACTCTAGATCAGGCTGGCCCAGAACTCAGATAATCACCTAATCACCTATCTCTGCCTCCTGAGTTCTGGTATTAAAGGTGTGTGTCACCATTGCCTGAGAAATTTACCAACATAATCCCTCCTCTGTGATCTGCAATCTAGTGATATATATATATATATTCAGGTTTAATTTGTACTGGTAAAGACTGAGACACAGGTAACAGACTCTTGCACATCTTTTTCCACACAACTCACTATAAGCTACTGTGAAGACCTTACTGTTGTGTCAGAGCATATGCAAAATCTCTGACCTTTAGTGTGTTTAGTAACCGGAGGAAGGTCTCTCAAGTAGTAACTGTGTTAGTCTGTTCATTGCTACCCATCTCTATCACTCACTCCTTATGCTATCTTTATACTATACAAGAAACTTATCCCTTCAGATCCTTAGAAATGGTTTAAAATGCAAACATACGAGTCAGTTCCCTGCTTCAATTCAGCAATGGCTATGAACTATGCCCTTCAGCCTATGGTTCCTCCCAACCACTCTCAGCTTACATCCCCTGTTCTCAAGCTGCTAAATGTTCTGAGATGATGTGTGGTCTGTGACTGGAATCAACTCAAAGACACTGAAACAAAGAATATGCGTATACACTAGGTAGCCATACCATGGCCCTGGTTATCCAGTGATAAATGTATGAAAAGGGAATGGCTCCAAACAACAATAATTATCATCTTTCACAGCTTCTGTGGATACAAAACTAACATATAACTTGACTTTTTAATTAATTAATTAATTTTTGCCATGGATATCCTTATGGGGTTATTATTCAAGTCAAATGTGGTTGGAGTCACGAGAAGTCATACGTGAGGCCAGAGGCTCTCTCAGTGGGAATTATTCATGTGCTTTCAATGATAACTTGATGCTGGTGCTGACTGTTTCGTAGTGATTTCGTTTTCCCTCTAGAAAGCCCTTCCCTCCAGATGGCTAGAACATATTACAACCTGGTGGAAGGTTTCCACCAGAACATCATAACTTCACTGAAATCTAATGAGTGACACTGAACTTCTACAGTTTCTTATTTTAATTGTTTTTATTGACTTATACACACCAATAGGCATCAATTTTTTTCTGTATGGTTATAAAAGCTAGGAGGCTAGAATCACTGGAGTCTCTGTGACTGGCCATCACACCTAATAATCTTAGATAAATAGTGGAACAGCATGAATTTAAGTACAGTATTGGCTACATATTAAGATTCTGTCTCAAAAAATAAACAAAGCATGGGAAATGTAGATGAATTTTTAGAATACTTATGAAACATACATCAAGCCTTGTTTTTGACCCACAATAGTGCATAAAGTAGAAGTGATGGTATGTATCTATAATCCAGCACTGGGGAAGACACAGGAAAGAAGATCAAAAGTTCAAGGTCATCCTGTCAATTCTTATCGATCCATATGTCATTTTCAACATACAAGTTCAGACAGGTATATTGGAATCCTACAGGTTCATTGACTGAGTCAGAACTTTCAATTGCAGAAACAGCTTGAAAACAAAATTGTTACAATTAATCAATTTTCAAATATAGAGCTTATGACTGACCATTAATGGACTTACTGATAGCAAGATTTATTTTGCTTCTTCTATAAAAATCAATATAGTACCATTTAAGCATAACTATAAATGTAACTAGGTTTCAGTTTGAGCTATTGGGTGAATATTAGAGATTGCATTTGGAATTGGATTCCCTAGAGCACGAGATGAAGAACTTGTGTGCAAATTTATTGCCAAATATAACCAGTTATTATTAAGATGCACAATCCTTGGTGTTCTCAATAAGATTTATCCTATGCCAATCTGTCCTTCGTTGTTAAAACTTTATCTGCTTTTTAAAGGTGTTGTGATATCAATTATTTATTTTATTGTCATGCATCTTGTTAACACCTTTTTAGCATGTGTTTTTATTCTGAAGCTGTATCGTCTTTTATTTGTCATAATAAGAATAAATTGAAATTTTTTACAAAGCAAATATGAAGTGTAAACAAGATACTCCTGGAAGATTTACTTAATCAGTAACTTATCATTTTTGGAACTTAAACACTAGGAATTTATTTTATGTTTTTCAAAGTTACAAATTGTTTTGATAATTGCCTTGTGTAAACTCTCAGTCATAAGTTTTTTTTTTTAATGGGCGTGAATTTGGGAGGGTTATGGGTTGTGGGTACTCTAGGGAGAGATAGAGTAGGGTGATAGTTGATGGATATGACCAAATTACATTGTATAAATATATGAAATTATCAAAGAGTAAAAGAAAGTATTATTAAAATGATTCAAACCAATGAAACCAAGGGCTATTTGAAAACAGTAATTTTAGAACATAATGCAATTTTCAAAATTCTGTGTACAAATTACCATTCTTATTCCACATCTAACATGAAAAAAGACTTTGTGTTTAAAAGAATTTAGTTGAATTTGAATGCTCCGCTCTATGTTCCATTGTGTTTATTTTTCTATTTTCCAGAACTCCCGTGTTTTCAAGGCTTTCCTCTATCCATTTAATTTGCCTGCCTTGTTTAATGCAATTAAGATTTTGGCACAGTTACAAAGAGTCTAAGGAACTGCAGTGAACACAAAGGCCTATGTAAAATGAAGTAGACAGTTTTGGCAAATTGTAATGCAAAAGAGCTAAAATCCACCAAGATTCTCTTGGAAAAAAAAAGTAAATGGGGAGAGGTTTCTAACCTACTCTAATTGAAGATTTGCATAAAACAAAAAATCTGGTGGCCATGTTATGACTCTCCTAAGCAGCAAATAAATACATTAGAAATGAATAAACAGAGGAAAGTGGCTACTGAAGGTGAGAGATGAGCACTCTATTGAATTTCACATTTCAAGCAATACTCGGGCAGGAAAAAAGCCCACTATTAAGTAATGTCTACCAAACAATACTTTGTTAGCAATTGCATGTGTATCATTAGCAATTGCCTAGATGGTGTCATTGTGCTTTGGAGACTTATATTCATTCTTTCCTGTGGCAGGCACAGTTTTGCCACATCTTACTTTTGCTTACAGATTCAGGGTCTATGTTTAGACTTGCCAATAGACATAGCTCACCATCTTTATAAAGGGCCAAACACCCAACCAGACAACTTAAACTGTCAAGTGACTCACGGGAGTCTCAATACACAAAAAAACATATTAATGATCAGGTCATTACTTTTTCTTTAGGGCTTATGATATCTGGCACTTACTGAGAATTAAGTAAGAAAGATATATATATAATCAGTATCTATTGCTATAATAAAGAGAAATTAATTTAGAAAAAGTAGAACCTTTCGTAAATATTTGGTTCTTTAGAAATTTACAAGATTTCTCAGTATTAGAAATTTCAAAACTACATGTAGCGGCACATATCTACAATCTCAAGACTCTGGCAGAGGATTATGTGTTCAGTATTATCATGAGCTATATAATAAGTTCTTATTTATCCTAGGCCATAAAACGATGTACAATGCAAGAGAAATAAAACCAAACAAGACAAAAATGGAAATCTAGTCACAAAAGCTACTCCTTCATCAAACTCAATCTATTATATGACTTAGGAGCTTTATCGAAAGATCAAGCAGAAACAGCTGCTTCAACATTAATAGTCTTTACTTAATTAAGATACTAAAAGAAGTGCATACATACTTGCTTCCCAGGACTGAATTATTTAATTTACAGTCATATAGAGATATACTATTCTTCAAAGAACATACATCATTCACAAACATACAAATTCACACTCTTTCAAAAATAAACATTTATTTCTTCACAAAATTCTGGTGAATAGCTTGTCTTTTTCTTTATTTGCGAGATAAATATACTTCATATCTTTGTGGCAATTAAACTAATTCTAAAGATCCATTGAATCCTAGACAAAAATATTATTATTTATTTGACTCACAATAAAAAAAATTACAGATATAGGAAAACCATACTCTATGGAAAAGGCCCGAAAGGCTGTTTAGTGACAGTTTATAGCATTGTATGCTATTTTTTGTTACCCCTGTTCTGTGCCATTTTTTAACTCTCATTTTAAGGTTTTCTGAATTTTTACTGATCACTGATACTACCTGCAGAATTCATTTCTTGAATGTGCCTGGATTGGTTAACTGCTTTTGATCTTTGACCCACTCCAGTTCTTTTGAACCTATCTGAATTCTAGTTCTTTTTACCAAAGCCCTATTTACTTTTCTGTCCTTAATCCTGACTTTACAATAAGTCTTTCTTTATGAATCTCATGCCCTGTAAGGGCAAATCTTCATGTCAATTTTGTTCCATACTGTATCTCCTATTATTATTAAGGTGAATCTATCTTTAATAAATTGCTATTAAATTGAATAATCATGGATTTCATGAGAATAGAAGTCAGAAGCCCTGGCATGAACCTTTAGATTTACTGTGTGAGAGTCCATGGGCTTCATTTTGCAATTTCTTTTCACAGATGTTTGTTCTGGAAAATTATGCTGAAGTTATTTCTTTCTAGATGGCCAAGCAAGGAGGGGATGGAATAGGAGTTTGGATTGGTATTTTTTTTTTTTTTAAAAAAAAACCTGATTAAAAAAAGAAATACAATCTATACCTTCCTTAGATTTATATCATTCTAGATCTTCTATCTTAACTTCTCTTATTCTTTGTCATCTGACTTATGGGATCTATAGGGCATGATTGGGACAGAGTCTCAGGGAATGAATTTTGTTGTGGAGTTTATTTAAACTTCTTTCATGCTACAAAACAAAAGCAAAACAAAACAGACAACAGGGTGGCATTTCCTGGTCATAGAAAAATGTTGCTGTTACTCAAAACAGAAACTGGTAGCCACATGCGAGTTTTTATAGTTTGCTAGGATAAAATCCTGAGTTCTGGGCACCATAAGAAATAATTCTTTTGTATATATCCTGGTTTCCCATGACATTAGTAAGCACTGAGTTGAGAACTGGAGATTGAAGATACTTTGCATTTCTTCATTGAAATAAATATGTTGGTAATACTAAGCACACCACAGGGAAAGGAACAAAGCAAAATCACAAATGAGCAAAATTTCCAGACATAAAAGATCTGTGCAAGAGTGAACAAAAAGTGTGGACTCAGAAAGACTGTGTGAGCCAGTGGATCAGAGAGTTTGCTGTGAGACTATCTTCTAGCAATTTCAGAAGGCACACCCATGAAGTCTCGCCAACATGACTGTCTGAGTGTGACCTGAACAAAAACAACAATGAACATGCTGAAGTGGGCAGGGGAAAGTCCACGAAACATTAACGCTGCACAGAAAACCATGGGCAACTCTGGAAAACTGAGAGTAAATTCAATCAGTTTTCCCAAGGGAGGACAACATCCAATGCCAAATGGTCAACCCTGAAAGAACATATAAAAATGACATTGTACAGACTGGGGAATACATATTTTGGATATACAAATACCCCACCTTTCTCTGTGTGTGTGTCTTTCTGTCTGTGTTTGTTATCATGATATATATATTATTTTATTATATATATATATATATATATACACACACACACACACTCTCTCTCTCTTACACACACACACATCCATGTTAAGGGTAAAAAAAAACAGAGAAAGAGAAAAGGAAGGATATATAGGAAGGGTTTGAAGGGAGAAATGAGAAAGGTAAAAGATATAATTACAACAAAATCTCTAAAAGTAAAAGATATAATAAATGAATTTGAGGCCTAAAATAAATGCAAGCTCACAGGGAGATGAGGGTTTGCTATCATTTTAAAATTAGGCTAGGGTGTGTGCAATGTAACACAGTGAGGTGGTACTATGGAAAGAAATGAGAGATGTGGGGGTGTCTGTGGATTACACCCTTTACTTCTACTCTCAGATGAAACTCCCCTCTTAAGAACATTTTTATATTTTCTTTTTTTTTTTTTTTTTTTTTTTTGGTTTTTCGAGACAGGGTTTCTCTGTGGTTTTGGAGCCTGTCCTGGAACTAGCTCTTGTAGACCAGGCTGGTCTTGAACTCACAGAGATCCGCCTGCCTCTGCCTCCCAAGTGCTGGGATTAAAGGCGTGCGCCACCACGCCCGGCCATTTTTATATTTTCCACTTAAAAAGTTAAGACGAATTTTTTGATTATGTAACTTGTTCAGGGTGTTAGAACACAAAAAGAAAGTGTTGATAATGATTGCCAAAAATTGATGAATGTTCGGAGGTAGTAATTTGATCAAGCATTTTACATTATTTATGCCAATTCTAACATTGGTATTCTGAAAAATGGGCTATTATCTTCAATTGCAATTGAGTAAGCTGAGAAGATGGTAATCAAACATGAATAGCAATATCAGCATTTCAAGCCAGGCCCTTGATCCAGAGTTGGATCTTTTAAACATAAAGACATGAAGGAAAGGGTCTTATGAACAGGGGAAACCTGAACAGAAACCAAAAGCTAGGACAGTTCGGGGTTTGTTCTATGACCAGAAATTCCATTTAAAAGAGCAGATGAAAAGTGAAGTGGGGAGAACAGAGAACAGAGATTGGAGAGACAGGCGATGGGCCAGTGGTAGAAGGGACGTCATAACAAAAGTGAGAACTTTGGTATGGGCACAGCATGTGAAGAAATACATCCTAAATACAATCCTCAAAAATGAAAAATTGCCAGGGCCACAGATGTCACCTATATCAGTGTTCCAAAAGAAAACACTACATACTATTCTGGACAAATGCAAGTTCTTGGATTTTAGAAGCTGTAACGGAGAACACACAGGTGGACACAGCAGTTTGCTTATCCCCTATCCCCCACCTTACTCTTTTTCATTTTATTCTAATTCTACACAGGGCTCTTTGGAACAACTGACTCAGTCATAGCAAGCATAACAATACAGAAATAAAGCTGGACAAACCTCAGTTACCTCAAATATTGACCTTGATGGGTCTGTTCTGAGTTTGTTTCTCCAGCGGAAAGGTAGGAAAGAGTCTGTGTTTCCAGAAAGAGGAGCTGTGATACTGCCTTCTAACAAATCATCCATAAGACTGTGGACTTGGCCAGAGCCACACAAGTTATGCCGACAAATTCCAGTTCTGCTTTTGATTCAATATTAACCTATGCAAACAAGTTGATATTATTTTTATTGGCCTTATTTTTTTACTCAAATATAATTATATAATTTCTCTCTATTCCATTTCCTTCCTACAACTTCTCCCACTCTGCACCCAACCATTCTTTGTGAATATTTTTCTCATAATTCTGTTTTTACCTCTGTTTAAAAGTATATCCATTCTTTGTGAACATTTTTCTCATAATTCTGTTTTTACCTCTGTTTAAAGTATATCCAGCCGGGTGGTGGTGGCGCACGCCTTTAATCCCAGCACTCGGGAGGCAGAGGCAGGCGAATCTCTGTGAGTTCGAGACCAGCCTGCTCTACAAGAGCTAGTTCCAGGACAGGCTCCAAAACCACAGAGAAACCCTGTCTCGAAAAACCAAAAAAAAAAAAAAAAAAAGTATATCCAAAGTCCTTCACTGCAGGGTGAACGGGTCATCTCTAGTTCAGGAATAGGAAGATTTTCTCACCTTCATAGGAAATTCATTCTTATGCTTCCAAACAACCAATTCATAATCTATGTAAACTGACTGTTCAGAACTTAGAGTTTCCTGACGCAGAATTGTGAGAATTAAACAATGTGAAACATCTTGATTTTCCACTTCTTCAAATTAAAACATGGAGTTCTGTCTTCTGACTTGGTGAACCTTTAAACATGTAGGATATGTGAGGGATAGGTTCGATGTGATATCTGAGGTTGAATACCAGGAAAGTCAGAAGGCAGACCATGCCAAAACATGTGAAAAGTCACGGTATACTCTTGGTTTTGCAAAGACTGAAGAGAAATGATCAATGTTAGATGGATTAGAGGCAAAACTGTCATGTCTCAACAGGTATGCTATCAGATTAGATTGCAAGAGAGTCAAAGATAATTTTTAGAAGTTTGATCTTGGGTGACAAAGATATATGGTTGTTTCTTTCATTGTTGGTTTGAATTCCACCTGCCTGATGCAAATTTTATGGAATGCAAAATGCAGATTTTGATTAAGCAGAGTAAAAACCCCAGAATGCGAAAATATAAGGTTCTTGCAATTCTCTGTTAGTTAGAAAACTGGTTGTGCTTGGCTGCTTGATTGCAGCTCTGTGGGTAACAATCAAATATCCACACACAGCATTCATGCAAATAGAAACAGCATGGATTAGTGTGTTTGTGTGTGTGTGTGTAGGGGTGTTTTATGAACAAGAGACAAGAGTCTCAGTACATTTTTCTTGAATACTTTAATAAATCAGTTCTGCGGGAAACCTCTGTCCTGATACAACATCCCCCCTTAGGTAATGCAGCTGCGCTCCTCATTTATTACGCGTGTAAGCTTTAACCTCTCTAAGTTCCCCCAAGTCAACTTTTATTGCATTTTAGCTTGATGATTTATGTATCATGTCATTAAATATTTCATGAAAAATATACTTTTTACTCAATATCCCCTGAAGTCGTTTTGTTTTCCTTTTCTAGGCAGTTGTTCTTTAACCCTAAAATTAAGATGACTGATAATAAGACAAAAGAGCAATTTCTTTCTTTTTTGACTCCTTAGAGCAATATGATATTTATATTTTCTTTATAGGAAAGAAAAAAGCACCCACTTAGTTCTTACTTTCCCATTTTTTTTTATTCAGATGCAAAGCCAATTTTCAGTTCCAGCAGGCATCTATAGAGAATTTCTCATCATGACCTTGTAACTGACTTCTCGCTGTGAATTCGGAAGCAAAGCTGAGTAAGTGTATTTTAAACAGCATGTTCCATTATTTCATTAGATATGACTATAAAATGAATGCACTATTTAGATAACCCAGACAAAGCCAGTCTTATTCAAAACAGCCAAAATTAGCAATCTTTCCACTAATATGTGTTCATAGTTGTTAAGGATGATTTTCTTGCCCTTGATCTGAAGAAAATTCTCAGTTATATTAATATTGGTGTTTGTCTTAGAGATAGAGTTTGTTATTTGCCAGAATCTTTACCTAAATAACTGAGGTATAATATTTATTTAAATGCCTGGACAACATACAAGTTTGACGTTCATTTTTAACATTCATATTTCAAGTAACTATACTCACAGAAATGAACTTGTTGAGGGTTCCATCTGATCTCGCAGGCTAAGCTGTTAACCATTGTATTAAAATTACTTGATAATGTCTTTATTTCTGACTGATTCCTGAGTGTGAGCACTAAAATTTAAACTGTGAATAAAATGTAAATACTCTGATTTACCTTAAAGTTTTAAATGTATTATCCCCCATCTGTTTATTCCCCGTCTGTTTCTGCTCCCGTTGGTTCATCAATGGCTGTTTGATTTATGCAAGTCAAAAATGTCAGTTTTAGGATTAATTGAATGAGTCAAGATAACTGTTTTTAACTTTGCTTAGAAAATTTCAACTCCAAGAAAATAATTTTGTTTTAATGGGAATTTATTGACAAGAAAGATAAATGATTGGAGAGAAAAACAAATACCGCTTCTATAAAGACAGTGTTATACGGAGCGCATTGCCAATGATCTGTCAAGTATGTTTATGAATGCTATCTTTCTTTAGAGGAGAGAAGGAAGCTCAGTATTAGCTCAAAAACCTTTCAGATTGAAATCCTGATAATAGGCCTTAGAGTAAGAGAGCGATAACTGCACTGTTTTCCGGGTCTGAGGAAGACGTTACACATCTAAATATATGGGTAGATTGTGAGTATAATACTCAACCATGAAAATATACTTTCTTGATTCTCCATTCTGAGCATCGTTAACCAGAGACAGAGCAAAAATGAGCATAAGAATGATGGACTCGGCTTTTCTCTGATGCATGCCACATACTGCAGGCATCTGCAGTTAAGAAAAGAAAATGTTTCAACATAAAACTTCTGGGAGTTTTGTTGGGTCTCTTTCTTTCCTAAGCTCTCTGGTGGAAACTTTTGCTTCTCATGTTAAATTAATATCACTATTGTTAGAGATCGAGAAGCGATAAACTCTGTTCTTTGGTGAAATTATTAAAATATGTATTGTATGGATATCTCCCTTGTTATGAATGCATAGGCATTTAGTCAGTCATAATAATAGTTTTTCTTATATTAAATTATTCAGGTTTGAGATATTGGTTTCAGCGTGTAAAGTTATGAGGCAAGTTTAATAATCTCTGCAAATCAATCATCTTGAAAATAATTTTGAGTTACAAGTATTTGGTTCCTATCTGAGCTTAATACAGAGAAAATGAAGTCGATGTGATCACTAGATTTAACATTCTGAGCTCTTTAATAAACTTAGAAACTAAAAAAATCAGAAAAGATGTGCACATGATTATAAAGTCTCATAAGGGAAAAATTTCCAACAATTACTATGCCACACAGAAAAATAAAGTGCCGTTGTTACTCTAATGTGCTTTCTTGTGGGTCTGACAAATGAGGTATGTTAAAATTTACCACACACCTTTGCAGGTAAAATGTCAGGTGATTTTATGGCATGATTGAGTGCTTCTTTTGCTAGTAAAGTGTTTTAGTTATGAGGGATTCATGTCTTTTGAAAAAAATCACAAATTTACAGAATTAAGAGGGACTGCAGAAGATATTCTTAGGTTTTGCTATTCTCATTCAGGAGTGCTTTCCTCGCTTGTCCATTTAAATAAATTAAATAGGCATTATGTATTTATTCTGTTCTAGTCATGTAATTAGGAATATATTTCTTAAATCTTTCGCTCTTTATTAAGAGCATTTTTTATATTTATATATCCGAAGAAAGATATTTCCTGTGACAAAGAAAAATACCTGTTCACTTTGTTTAGTGTCTGTGTTTTAGACTTTTTTTCATTAAAATGTCAGAAGATAGTCTTTGTTTTGGTTACTTGTTTCACTAATTGTGTGTGTCTCCTTACTTTTTGGAGGACACATATGCTATTTTTCCTATGTGAAGGTCAAAGGACACTATGTGAGATTGTCTTTTCTCTGTTCACCAGATGAATCCTAGAGGTTACAGTCTGCTTTATTTAGGATCAGTGGCAAGCATCTTTACCTACTGAACCATTTCACTGGACCATTTTTTAAAAATGTTTTCTTCTCGTTTTAATTAATATTATATTTCATTTTCATTTTTGTTTTAACTACTTGAGTATTTTGCCTGTTTCTGTATCTGTGTACCACCTGCACGCAGTTTCTAAGGAGACCATAAGAAAACATCAGATCCCACGGAACTGGAGCTACAGATGTTGTTAGCCAGTGTGTAGGTACTGGTAATTGAACCCTGGTTCTCTGGAAGAACAGCCAGTGCTGTTAACTACACTTAACTACAGAACTATCTTTTCAACTTCTTTTCAAATCTTCAAAGAACAACATGACACATTTTTCTTTTTTGGTCCTGCTATACAAATTGTCTGTTTTCCTCATAACACATATTTCCATGGTTACTTTAGTTACCATCTTGCCATTCGTTATTAATGTCCTTTTTTTGACAATAAAAAATACATGTAATTAGCTTGGGTCTTAGTATATTATTCTTTAATTAGTTTGGGGAAAGAGTTGAACAAAGGTTTTCTATAGTGTTAACATCAATATTTTCTCAAAGAAAAGGTATGCTTGACAAACATTCACAATTCTAAGATAAAAATTGACATTCTACTGTAAATTCTTATACTGTTTTATCTCACTGCAAATAAACAAGCTAAATTGGAAGATAGAAGATAAGGAAGAATTGTTTGTGACTTAGCCACATAGATAAAAAAACTTCCATGGAAAGTGGACCTTTGCATAATATATATACATTTGACATATAATTTAACATGAATAAATATAAAGATACCTTTAATTATGATTCATAAAATTTTCCACATTGACTATGAACACTAGAGGAAAAATGTGACGAATGATTTGTTGATACCAATAAATTGAGATTTGACTTTCAGTTAATGTAATGCTCCTTAAAATTCAATGTTGGGTGGAAATAGTTTTAATATGTTTTTGTTTCAAGCTAAATAAATTCTTTTAGTGAAAAAATGAGTTAGCCAATGGACTGAAGAAAAAATTTTGATGCCTTATTTATTCAGCTGATAAAAAATTTTCAAAGAATGCTTAGGACAACTTAGACAAATGAACCCAATCTGAATTGTAGACTTTATATGTTTTGAAAATAATCTGTTGGACATGTCTGCACTTTGAACTCAAATTGGTTCAGAAATAAAAGCAATAATTTGTGTTCTATTAAAAAAATCGAGGACTTGGCAAATATTGTCTCTAACTGGAGTTTTGAATAGGATATGAGTTAAGGAAAATGTTTCTTCCTGATTCATGGACATTATCCTTGAATATCTTGAGGGAATATTACATTTTTCTTTTTGCTTGAATGCTACAATTTTGTGCATATATTTTCTGTTATAATAAATGACTGAAATGCGGCTTTGAAAACACCATCAGTTTCAGTAAAGTTGAGATTCCACTTATTACTCTAAGTAAGTCATTTGACACAGGGAGTTTAGGGAAACACTTCCCCCACACAAATCCCTTCTTGCTTATTCTCCTTCTGCAATTCTGCTAGAGTCTAGTCTTCATTGACTGAGCCAAAATACTTACTAGAAATAACTAAAAAGGGGGAAGAGACTTATTTGTGATTCATAGTGCAAGAGGTTTTAGTTCATGGCCATTTTGCTTGTACATGTGGGGTTCTACAGTGAGGTGATTGTTAGGGCAAAGATGCCCACCTTGTAAAGTGCAGAAAGCAAAGAGACAACGCACCTTTGTAACAAAGTCCTTCAATGAAGCTCATTAAAGTGTTGTTCATAATTGTATAAATACAATCATAAAATACAGAGTCCTTATGATCAAATCGTATTACAAAATTCTTACCTCTGGATACTGTCATACTGGGGAACAAGTCTTTACAAATAGGTTTTATTTTACTTAAAGTACAAACTGAAACAAAGCTTGAAGTAAATAAAAACTCATACCTTATATATAGAGGTATTGGAACATTATTTGCTAGATAAGTATATACTTGGAAGAATATAGACTATAATTTGGTGGTGACATAGTATAAGAATATGAAGATTTTGGGCAAAATCTATCAAAAAAGACAGAAATGTCACCCAAGTTTGCTTTGTGTTCTAAGTGGCAAAGTAAGAGAATTTGTTGGATTAATATGAAGGCCTGAAAATGATCTATGGTATCATATCATGTTTGTAAGAATGGTGACAATGTTTTCATTTTGTTTCTACATATGCAAATTTCACCTTCCATCAAAGAAGTGTTCCTCTTTTTTAATTTTGAAAATTGGTCTCTTTTTACAGAATTCTGATTCTATGCAGGAGGCTGTGTAGAGAGAGGGAAAGCTGGCTAGTGAGATTACAAGAAATTAAGTCCATCCCTGGTTTGAAGGAAAGCTGGCTAGTGAGATTACAAGAAATGAAGTCCATCCCTGGTTCATGTGAAGAAGTGATGTTTTAATGAAAAGCCTATCAGTGGTCCAAACATTGAAGATGGGAATATGGGTAGCAACGGTGAGTCACATGCCTTTTCAGGCTCTTCCTGTGGCAGAGGCAGGTACCTTTTACTTTTAAAACACAGATCCCTAGCTAAGCCGGAACTCTACTTCCAAAATCGAGGTAAAACACAAAATACATGGCTTCATATAGGACTAGATGAATAAAGCTTTAGGCAGATAGGAAGTAGAAAGTCTTATTTGGACTGAGTAGAAGGCCATAAATTATTGCAGTTCCAAATATCGTTATCTACAAATATTATTCTGCCTAAACCTAAATGTGTATAGCATTTTTCTCGCCAAGAAATGGAGACTATTTCCTATGCCCTTGGGTTTCTATTGTGTAGTGACAGGCTTTGGGAAATTGGATGCGGTGGAAGAGTAGCAATGCAATTTCTTTCTTTTTCTTTGGGGGGAGGGTATTGACTTTTGTTGTTTTACTTTCTATTAATGTATTAATTATACATGTTAATAAAGATTGGTATATTTTCAAGCACACATAATATATATGCACTATTCAAATCTAATCATCTTTCTTCAGTTCCCTGGCCCTTTCCAAATCCTAGGAATATTAATTAACCTTTACTTTCAGGTCATTGTTTTTTTAGCTCCCACACAAGAGAAAGAATGCATAGTCTCTTTCTGTTCTTGTCTCAATTCATGTAACATAGTGTCCCTATGTTCTCTAGTTCCTATGTTGCAAATGACAAGGTATCTTCATTTATTGTGGTATATTACTACATTGTGCACATGTAATATGTTTGACTCAGCATATGATTCCTGAGTTCATGTCTCAAGAGTTCTTTCATACTCATATGTTCACTTTCACGGAAAATACATCCTACATCAAAATATTTGAAAAATCCTTTAAAGATATTTATACCTGCTCACGGGGCCCATTTCCTCCTACTGGGGTTGCCTCATCCAGCCTTGATAGGTGGGTTTGTGCCTATTCTTATTGCTTTCAGCTAAGTTGTGTTTTGCTGATATCAGTGGAAGGCCTGCTCTTTTCTGAATGGAAATGGAGGAGTAGTAGATCTCTGAGAGAGGAGGAATCAGGAGACGGGAGAAGAGAGGAAGGGGAGGCTGGGAGAAGAGAGCAAGGGGAGGCTGTGATCAGGAGATATGAGAGAAAAATTTAAAATAAAAGATAAAAAGAAAAGAATACTTAGATGATGAAGAAATATGAGGATAGAAAATGGGTAGTAGAGAACACAGCTGGCTCAACTGGACAAGCAGACCCTAACTTATCTATACTTAAGGCCAAGTTGTACCCTGCCTCAGGAGGGCCAGTTTAGCTGTCACCAAATGCTACAGAGGACTGCTGGACACAAAGTTCCACACAGAGACTCATGAGTAAAAGAACAATATGTATTATTTGGAGTCATTTGTGTTTGTTAAGTAACAGAAATTATTGAATTATAAGACAAGCAGCATGATTAGAAAATTTTGGTAATTTATGGCACGCCGACCATCCTTAGCAATTCTACATGCCACCCCCCCACCCCCGTGTCTGCACTCTGTGCGCTGGCACCCAGTTCACCAGCTTCGGGCAAGGGGTCTGGAGGTTAAAATACACAGACACACACAGACAGAGAGACAGCGACACGGGTCATCCTTGAATTCCCCAAGAATACCCCCTTTATTGTGTTCAGGGGCAGACTATATAGAGATAGCCACGCCCCAGCCAAACCCACCAGAAACCACTCTCCTGCCATCAGGAACTCCTGAAGGTCTCCTGCTCAGAGCAGCTGTAGGCACTCAGATCAGGGGATTACAACAAATTCAGGATCTGGGGTCTCACTGCTCCCAACATCTACGCTCTGTTTTGTGTTTAAAAAGGTCTACTTCTTACAAAAGTATATTATTGGGGCTGCAGAGAACACTATACTAAATCATTTCTTACAATTAAACTGGTAGAAGGACACTTTTGCCTTGGTTGAAGACAGGGCTAGATTGTCTTGGTAAAGTAGTCCACCTTATATCCCTGTGCCTACGGATATTCTATATTCCAGAAATAAGTAGTTATTTGTTTCATAAAGCTCTTGTTTAACTTATGAAAAAGGAGCCCTATTAGTCGCATTTTTTTGTCTTTGTTCTGGAGACTTTTGTTCTAAGCATTCATGATTTATTCAGATACAAATTTTGTCTACATAGCCAGTCATCATTTCTACTTTGTTAGTAGAATTCCTTATCCTATTTCAGAGCTTACAGGCACATCAAAGATCATTCTACATTGGAAGATTATAGTGGTTTTCTTACTATATTCTAACCAGAAAAAATATAAAGGAATCATGTGTGGATGCATGGATTTTAGGAATTAAATTGTAGGGGTAGACTATATATTTAATTTTTTGTTGGGTGGAACATATATCCATTTTCTGAAGGTCAGGCAATTATTGTGAATCATGTGTGTTAAGCCATGACTTGAGGATGAAAGAAACAAGCTACAAGAAGCTGATTTTCTATAAGTCATGGGGCTTTATTTCAATACCAGTTTGAGACAAAAGTGAAATGAGCATTTTAATGGGTTAAGGATAGCCTTTTGATTTTCTAATATACGTTACTAAAGAAGACTTCTTTCTTCACCAATGACTATTTAACCCCTCTGATTTCACCTCTTGACCATAGCTTGACCTTGTCCTTCCTTGTTTTCCTGTCATTGATGGGTAATGATTGCTTATTTTTTTTAATATCAAACATACTAGGCACGTTTAGTATCATTTAGCATCCCATCATTATATGTTATTACTCCTGACCTCTAATTGAATGTCCTCTTTCTACACCTTTTCTGTATAAGTCATTGAGCTGGTTTCGGCAAGAATTCTGGTTAGTCAGTTTAGAAAGAATTCACCTACCTTTGTTGTTCCTTTCCATACATTGCCTGCTCTCCCTCTGCTAGTTCACAGTATCTCATTCTCTCATTGCAATAGCTTTGACATCCATTGGAATTGTATTGAATAATTTATCAATTATTAATAAAATAATATTCTTTACTCTTTTAATAAGTATCAGTATTTGATCCATTTGGACTTGGGTTTTATGCATGGGGATAGATAATGGATCTATTTTCATTCTTCTACATGTTGATATCCAGTTATACAAGAACCATTTGTTAGATATGCTTTCTTTTTTCCATTTGATGTTTTTTGCTCCTTTGTCAAAAAAATCAGGTGTTTGAAGGTGTGTGGATTAATATCTGGGTCTTCGATTCAGTTCCATGGGTCCTCCTGTCTGTTTTTATGCCAATACCAGACTGTTTTCAGTACTGTAGCTCTGTAGTAGAGTTTGAAGTCAGGGATTTTGATGCCTCCAGCAGTTCTTTAATTGCACAGGACTGTTATGGCTTCACAGGTAATTATTTTTAATGATAAGAAAGAAACTTTATTTTTTTATTTTTTGTAGGACTAGAAATTTGTATAAAAGGAGAATAGGGAAAACACTATGGAAAACTTTGAGAAACTTTTATGAGAAAAAAAATAGGTTATTGTTGAGATTGCCCTGTTCATTGTTTTCACTTACTTCAAACACATTTTCACTGCTTTAAAAAGCTGCTAAAAATAATGTAGCACTAAAACAATTATGTCAATAATTTGTTTCTTAATTAGTTTGGGCTACTGGGACAAAATATTATAGATTTGAAGTTGTACAGTACAGAAATTTAAGCCTCAGCATTCTACAGCCTAGGACGATTGGAATTCAGGCAGACAGAGTATCTGATGTAGTTCAGCTTTCTCCAAATGCTACCTTCTTGGTCTATCTCACCAGCAGAAGGATGCATGGGCTCCTTAGGTGCATTTTTTGCAAGTACTAATCCCCCCTCCCATGAAGGTTCAGTTCCTCGTGGCTGAATCACCTTGCAAAAAGACTCTACCTCCTAACGTTTTTACATCAGTGAGTAGATTTGACCATGGTGAATATTGGGATGACATACAGCAACCCTTTCAGAAAAAAAAAAAATTAACCGGCATCATCCTGTCTTTTTTGCATGTTTATACAACTATTTATACTATCAAGGTTTGGAATGGCATGATTGGAATTTTGCTTTATACAACGTGGTATGTGGAGAGTATTTCGTTGTAAAATAACTAATTTTTTATGACTGATTTACAGACAAAATCCTGTAAATTCCTGTTGCCACGGGCTGTGGTGTGGGATTTTCTTCCCATTCATTGTTCTTCTGAAAGCATAACATCCTTCAGAGACTGTGTTGATATCCTGGTCTCTGAACATATGTTAAAGAAAAAAAATGCACTGTTTATCTTTAATTTCTTTTAAAGTTGTAGAGTTCATCACACACATGAAACAGTTGTTTCATGAACTCAAATGCTAAATCATGTTAACAATGAAGCAATATGTGTATGTTGTGTATGTGCACACACACACATATATATATATTTATGTATATATGGAATATATATATGAAAAAAATTCAGGTTTTGCACATTCATTTTAAAAATGGCAAGGAAGAGAATGAGCCAAATCCCAAGGAACCAGGCAGTGGAAGTACAGCTTTGTAGGATGTGCTCTCCGCACTACTCTGCTCCTTGGAGAATTACAGGCAGGCTATGAAAATGTAGTCCGCATACTTTAGAGATTGTTAACTATTCTCCTTAACGAGAATCAACATAAAAAAAAAAAAAAGCAAATGCTTTGCTAATTGCTCATTGTCAGCCACCTTGGCCCACATTGTCAGGTTATCCATTTTACCTAAACAGGAACTAAGAGGATAGATGCCTTTGTTTCAATCAGGTTTTAGATTTCTTCTATATCAGTTTTCATAGTGACAGTGAAATGTGTGTGTTCTCTTCTATTGTTCCTTGGTTATTGGTGTCACTTTAAGAAAATGTACAGAAAAATGCTTGAGAGCATGCTAGTTCCTATTTTATTAGTGCCTACCTACTTCTACAGTTAATGAGTTTATTGATAAATAAAAAATCTCTATACAATAGTCATATTTTAGTTATTATTTTAAGCAGTTTGTTGAATTAATTGCATTTCAAATACGTATAAAATTTGTAAATTATTGATAGAAGTTGATTACTTCACTCAATATTTTCTATGTTACCTCAAGTTGCTTTCAGGTGAGTTTGCAAGGTTAAGGGATTTAAGAAGATCTAGGACAGATTACCATCATTGTCTCTAAGACATAAGCGTATTTTTGCTGAGTTCATTGAGTGGTCATATTTCTTTCTTGGACATTGTGGACTGTCATTAACAAGAATCACCTCATTTGCTTGTTAATCCTAGGAATGTCTGAAATCATTTTAAATGACCCCTTGCTTACTATGCTGGGGACATTGCAGTGATTGCCATCAAATTTACCAACGTGATAAGTCTCTACTTCCTTCTTTTCTTTCTTAACAGGTGACTGCCAAGTTAAGTTCCTTCTTTTGTCACTTCTGTTTTTTTCTGTTAACTGACTGATGCATTGTTAAGCTGAGTTCCCTTCATTTTCTCTCTGTTCCACCCCTGCACACTTACTATCAGGATGCTGCATTCCATCTTCCACACCTACTACCCCCGTCATTATGTGTCCATATCTTCTTAATGGACACACCGCCGCTGAGTTACCAGCAAAACAGGCTAAAAATTCTTGAAGTCAGATGTGTGACATCTCCAGCTGTTATACATCAACATGAGATTGAGCTTCTCATCCCATCCTTGCCACCACACCTCAAGACATTGCTTTAGATCACCTAGAATTCTGCTTTAGCTTTCTGCTGTGCATTCCTGTTTATGTTTGTGGTTTTATAAAAACTACACTAGAAACGGTGAAGACAGAGAGCAGAGTGTCATCAGTGCTCCTGGAGTTAAGTAGATTTAAGTCCCTCTGAAGGGTTTTGAAAGAGGTACATAGAATCTTTTTTAAGTTTTTATTTAAACTGTGTACCTCTTGAACTCAGCAATTCTGTAACGGAACCTATCTCAGGCTTTCCGTGGGTCCTGAATTGCACAGGTAAAGGGTGAGATTTTACGAGATGATGAATAGAATGAAAATCCAGGAAGATCAAGCATGTGGGTATCTCAAAATGAAATAATTACCAGAGCTGAAAGCAGATTGGGGGAGGGCGATACACAACTCTTTTCAAATAGAGAGGTTTTGACAAAAAATCAGAAAGTTCTACAGAGAACACAGCTTGTGACAAATGAGCTTAGCTTTTTATAAATAATCATCATGCCAGCAAGTGAAACAGACTTCATTTTATTCACATCTTATGATTACTTAAATTCTAATTATTTTCTAGTTCTTCAATTAAAACAATAATTAATAGCATTATCATAAGATGTGTAGTATAGAGGTGAAGGACAAAAATGATTTCAAAAACCAAAACTGAAATCTTTGTTTTGCTAGTAGATCACCTAATAGAAGATAATTAAAATAAAATCAAAGACAAGAAATAATTTATGACCCTAAATATAAAGGTCAAATGATGATAAGGAAAGCAAGCAAGCAAACAAAAATCGTCTCTGAAACAATTTGAAAACAGATGGCAAAGATGCAATGAATTATGACTATACATTTTATGGTTATAATGAATTAAATATGCCAAATCTCTGGTCTAATTACCAAGCAAATCCACCATAAACCATTCACAAGAAGCATATGTGCATACAAAGACACAAATCATTGAAAGTTCAATGAGTAGAGAAAATATATATACGATGAGGTTAACTTTAGCAGATGGGATATTATGTAAAAATAACATTTTTCTCTGATAAAGAATAAATTAATCAAGATTTTCTCAATGTTTAAATGTATATAAAAATTAAACAGCAAACACCAACAAACCAATAATGAGAAATAGGCAAATCCATATTTGATGATGGTTTTACTATTATTTTATTAGTAACAAAACAAGTAGATGAAATGTCATAAAGTATGCAGTATTCTTGAATGACACCACCAACCAATTTAACTCAATTGACCATTATACCATTAACTGGAACAATGCAAAGTACATTAGACTATGACCTGCTAACGAAGCATTTTCATAACACCACATATGCTTAAGCACAGTGTTCTCAACACCCTAACAAAATTGAACCAAGAGTATGCAGAAGACAGAAATTTGAGTTAGACATCAATAAAAGTATATCAGAAACTCCAAAATATTTCGGAAACAGTATTTCTAAACAAGTTATCTGTCAAAGGAGAAAATATAAGACAGTAGAAAATATTTGACAGGGCATGAAAAAAAAGCAAGACCTATTGAAATGTGTACATTGCAGCAAAAGAAACATTTTAAAGAATTTAATCTTTTAGGTACACATATTAGTGTTCTATATGCACATATAATATATGCTCCAAGTTTCTGGGCTTGCATCTTAAAAGATGAAGAAAATTAAACAAAGACTAAAAGGGAACTATTTGACCAAAGAGAAGAAGGTAGGAAGCAATAAAGAGCAAAAATAAAAGAAGTCGGCAGCTCTGGGAGGAGAAAATCAATGAAATAAGCAGCGATCAAGTGGAATGACTGTATGAGGCTCCATTAAAATAATGGTCCCAAATATCCAGCATGCTAATATATGCATGACAAATTGATTCGCCCCTAAGCTTTTCCTGACTGATTTTTAGGCTGTATGGCTTAAAATGATAACAGGGTCTAAGGTGTTGGGGGAAATTTTTTGTTTCTATGAATCTCCAGTTTCATTTCATATTTGTATTAGAAGAAAGTAGTTTTTTGTTGTCAGATTGGAAATGGTGCTTTCTCACAAAGGGATATTGGAAAGGAAGTTGGAGACATGGGAGATAGTATCTTTACTGACAAACATTATCACTCACAGGCCTAAAATATGATCCTTATGGAACCCTGTGACAATAGTAAAGAGATTATAACCTTCCTGCTGTCTCCTAGAAACAGAATTTGTCTACTCTGCCTATCAAGATTTCTCAAATCTTCCTTCTCTTTGGATACACAGCTCCATCACCCAGAGATTCACACAGTTAAGTATTTCTCCTCTTTTAAGCCTCCATGTAGTTTGAACAACCTGGAAGCCTACATCTTGAGCATTGTAAGAATATTTGATTAAAGTCTGTGCCACCAGGTGCTGATCCTATGGGTTCCAGATAGCAGGCAACACACCTGGCAACGGCAGCAGATGCTGTGGGACTGTCTATTTGTACACTGTGAAGATGTGTCTCTGCCAAGAAGCCTTCTTTTTGGTTTAATAAAGAGCTGGAGGGCCGGGCGGTGGTGGCGCACGCCTTTAATCCCAGCACTCGGGAGGCAGAGACAGGCGGATCTCTGTGAGTTCGAGGCCAGCCTGGTCTACAAGAGCTAGCTCCAGGACAGGAACCAAAAGCTACGGAGAAACCTTGTCTCGAAAAATCAAAAAAAAAAAAAAAAAAAAAAAAAAAAAAAAAAAAAAAAAAAAAAAAAAAGAGCTGGAGGGCCATTAGCTAGTCAAAAAATAATAGGCGGGACTTCCAGGAAAAGGAAGGTACTCCGGGATGAAGAGAGGTGGTATTCACCAGTGAGATATTGAGTATTTTGTACGTAGAGTATGGAGAAGAGGTAATTAGCCACATGGCAGATTGTAGGTGAATATAAACTGGATAATTTAAGTTTTAAATTAGTTGGGGACAAGCCTAAGCTAAGACCAAGCTTTCCCAATGAGTAAAATGGTAGTTCAAAGATAGTTTGCCTACAAACAAAAGTCTTTGCTCTTCTCTAGCTGAACCATATTGTCTCCAAGAGGTTTGAGTATCATCTGTAGTATCTGTATATGTCATTTTATAGATTCCTCTCCGTATTCAACTTTACTGTGTTGAATGATAGTGTAATTAGCATATTCACCATTGCTAGAAATCTAGCACCTATTGGAATCCTGATTATTATGGGGTTCATATAACAATCTCATAACTATCACTTTAAAATTTTAACAAAGCTTAGTTTCTCTACTGAGATCTCTTGATGGCATCACAATTCTTAATTGACTTCCTATTCCTACCACCGTGTAATTAGGACAGGTGGCCTGTTGCTAGAAGGGAAACATTTAACAAGTACAAAGCTTCAATGGCCACTTGTGATCATAGATTATCTAATCTATGATCTTTGTCTAATACTAACACTTTAAATCTTTCCTATTTTCTGTGAAGATCTTTTAGATGATATCTATTTTTTTTTACCAGATAAACCTGGAGACTGGCACTTGTATTGAGCCAGAAATCAAACACTTTTCAGCTTCCCTAGTTGTTCCTAATAACTATATTTCAGGAGACAGCTTTATATTTCAATTATAGGCTCAGTTTAAAATCTGGATGTTTGGTAGGTATACAATTTGGTAGATACTAATTTAGCTTATCTGGGCATAACTGTTGTCAAATGATGTCAAAAGCGAACTAACTGCATCAACATCATTGTGAAGGTTTCTTTTTAATGCAAATTTTCATACTTGTTCTTGGACTTATTCCAGAAAATCTGTGCTTTAATGACCTACACAGTGATTCTTTTTAATCATTTTATTATTATTTTATAATTTTGTAGTTGTAGACAATGAATTTTGTTTAGTTATTGTACCCTATGATCCTCTTTCATCTCCCTCCCTTTCCTAATGAAACCTTACACACACACACACATGAATGTGTGTGTATATGTCCGATTAACTAAATTTAATTTTAGACACTAGCATAAGAATGAGTGGGGATTTATTTATGAGCAAGTAATTTAGCACTGTCTACTCCACTGGAACACATAACACCTCTCTCCATCAACCATTGGCTGCCCATAGTTCCTCAGGGATAAATGGGTGGGTCTTGTGAAGCTCTAGTCCATGCCTGATAGGATGTTGATGCTCAGTTTTGTGCAGCAATGGGCACAGTGAATGCATGAGTTCTAAAGCTATGTCATGCCCAGAAGATACAAACAGCACTTCCATCCATTCTCTGACTCTTACGTTCTTCCCATTCCCTCTTCCTGAGCATTGAAGCAGCTGTGATTTAGGTGAACCATTTACGTGACTCAACAGCCATGTAATCTCATTGCTTTGACCAGCCATAAATATTCCCATTAACATCTGCCCACTGCAAAAGGAAGCTTGTCTAAGGAAGACCGACCAGCACACTCTCCGATGGGCATAAACACAAATACTCAGGAACACATGGACAATACATCCATTTCTCAGAATAACATAAGTAGCTTATCCCCTCTCCAGGTTTTATGACCTACCCAGCCATAGGGTTTTGATTAAGTTTACTATAGTCATGTGTTCATCCACGTGCTGTGGACATTTAGTCCAATTAGAACACAGTTGGTTACTTAATAATATCATTCTACAATTACACATGAATTTTCATATGTGTTTGATTACAAAGAATTTGTGGGTTTACCAGAGATAGTTCAGTGGCACAGAGCAGTTGTTACTCTTGAAGCAGATCTTTCGTTTCCCAACACCCACATTGAAGCTCACATCTGTCATTGACTCCAGTTGTAGGGGATTCGACACTTCCTTCTGGCCTTTGGGGGTATTAGGCATGCATGTCATGTACAAACATACATGCAAGCAAACACTGATACACATAAAGTAAATAAGCTTTTAAAAAAGAATTTGTCATACAGGGTGGCAATGAAATATTCTGAGTGAGTTTCTTTTTTCTTCCAAACACACATTAAATTTCATTTTTCCTCTCTGCCCCTCCCTTCCCATTCTACCGCAACACTTCCAGATACTGGAGAGATATAATTCACCACATGACAACAAAAAATGCCACTTACTTTCTAATCCAAATATAACATGCTATTCGGGAGTCATGAAAGTAGCATTCCTTTTCTCATAACAGTTTAGTATCTGTCAGTGTTATAACCTTTTAAAGCAAATGTCTTATAAACAAAGCGAGGGAAATCTTACTGGTGAATACATTTCACATCCTGAACAATAATAGACTGGACATGTGGACTATCACTTGCGAAGCCCTTGGTCCTACTATACTTGTTAGTTTCTATGTGAAGATGTCATTACTTCTATTTAAAAAATATTGTGGTCTTTGGGAGGTCAAGGGAAAGTGAATAGTCTGCCAAGAGTATCCTTCAAAGTTTCTCTATTATTGCATCTAACATTCTGTGCTTTTTACAATTAGCATAGTTCAGTGTGCAGGGCGTGACAAGCAGAGTTCCCTGGTGATATTCTCACCTCTCATCAGACTCAATGCTTTAAGCTGTATTTCTTACCCATGCCTCAGAAAATAGAAGATATTCCATATACATCAGCTTCATTGAAAGTAAAATAAATTAGTGACACAGCAAAATGATTTTCCAAATATGTTATCTGAACATTGTATTACTTGAGCCTGCACTTGGGCAAAAATGATTGTCAGTTTATAAGTAATTTTTTCAACGTTAGATTCAAAGTAGAAAAAGGCATCATGATGATAATTATATAATCACCAGGAACAGCAGTTCAAAGAAGCAGTCACTGACAAACCTTTCATCATTCCTGCTCAGCTGTATTCATTCCCCTTAAATGGAGTGCCCTTAGTGACTCCTCTGGGAGGCAGAGAGAGATTTCCATCCAGCATGGTTTGGATTGCAGGAAAAATAAAATCAATGTTCCCTCTGCACAAACTCCTTTCCCACCAAATGTGACAAAGTGTTTTATGCAAAGTACCTTCAGTATCCCAGTAAGGAAATGAGCTCTGTGCACTTCTGGAAAAAACAATCTGTACGGTGAAGAGTAAAATGGCAGGGAAAGCCACAAGGGAAATAGTGGGTTTTCATTGAATGCAGACCTATTACATGAAATTTCTTCTCTTCATCAATTGTGTGTGTGCGTGTGTATGCACACATACACACACATAAAAGTACATGTGCATGTGGTATTTGTGGGTAATGCATGCACGTAAATGTATGTGTAGGCACCCATGCATGGAGACACAGGAGCAGGATGATGACAGTCTTTCTTGAGAGTCGTCTTTCACTGAACTACAACCTTGAATTTTAGGTTAGGCTGTCTGGCCAGAGAGCTTTTGGAATTCATCTGTTTTCCATCCCCAATGTTGAGATTACAAGCACCTGCAACTATGTTCAGCTTTTAACTTGTTTGCTAAAGGTTTGAATTCAGCTCCTCATTCCTTCAAAACAAGTACATTGAAGCTGTTTCCACAGTTCACAATATTCCACAGTTTCACGGTTCACAATCTAGGTTCTGGAGGATAAAAGATATGTACACGAGTGAACACTTATATAAGATACGAATGTTGTTTGTGTTCAATGTTTCTCTTTTCTAGGAAAGGAAAGAAGTCATTCTTCATCAGAGAAGTCACTCCATCAGTAAAGTACCCTAGTTTGACACCCAGAACCCATGAACAAAAGTCAGGCATGATGTCACTCTTGCAATTCCAGCCTCAGGAAGGTAGAGACAGGTTTATGCTTAGGATTCACTGGGCAGCCAGATAATCTCAGATTATCTAACCCAGTGAGCCCCAGGTCCAAGTGAGAGAACTTGTCTCATACAAAAAATAGAGTAGCTGTTTTCTGGAGAATGGCACTTGATAGTGCCCTATGGACTTCATGCACACACACACACACACACACACACACACACACACACACCTGTATAGTGTTGAGTATACACAGATGGGGCGGGAACATTCACTTCATTCTATTATTTGATCCTTCTGCCTAAAAATGAGACCGATTAGTTTAGCTTTAATTATATCTTGGAACTTTTGATTTTTTTAACCTTTTAAAATGAAGAAGTATAGTTCATGCTTTAAGGGAGTAGGATTTCTGGTACACAGTAGGCCCTCAAACACACACGGTCATGTTCAGGTACCTACGAACGGGTGACCCGTGTCTGTGATAGTCCTCGCTCCTGCTTAAAAGTTTGGTGCTTGTTCCTTAGTTTCAAGCCTTCCAGAAGTGACCCCTTCATAGACTAACTCCATTAGGTGATTATCTGGAGACTCTAAGTAGCAATAAATGTCAGCACAATTTGATCGCTCATCCATTACCAACAGAGAAGACAAATGGGCAGTAAGCAGTAGGAAGAGCAGTTGGAATATTACAGGGGTACAGAGTAAGCAGCCTGACGTCATCCCTGACAAATGCCAAGCTAATCACCCTTTGATTATAGTGTATGAAATTTCGAAAACTAAGTTTTGCCTAAATATAATACTCAACAATGATTTCATTTCCTTTCAAATGTCCTATATTTATTTCTGAATGATTATGAATTAACAATAAACTCTTTATGTTAGCCTGAACTTTTCAAACACAATATTTTGACTTTCTTTTTTTTTTTTTGGTTTTTCGAGACAGGGTTTCTCTGTGGTTTTGGAGCCTGTCCTGGAACTCGCTCTTGTAGACCAGGCTGGTCTCGAACTCACGGAGATCCGCCTGCCTCTGCCTCCCGAGTGCTGGGATTAAAGGCGTGCGCCACCACTGCCCGGCAAGATTTTGACTATTGAATGAAAAACAAACAGCTGGCTTGAGGCACGAATGTTTTCAGAAACTGGTTAGTATTTTACTTCAAGAATCCTTACTGGAAGTATCATATAAGATGATAAAAAATGAAATACAAAACAGCCATTGGAACTAAAACCAGATAACAGAAGTTTTTTCTTAAGCCACACATTTGTGGGCTTTAAAATTCAAACGAGTAGAACAGTTTAGTATGATAGAGGATATCTCTCTTTGAAGACAAATTACAATTAGAAGACTCTTACGTAGTGTCTCCAGCAATTTTGGAATGTTTATGCCATTCTCTACAGCATGATGGCTATTTTTGTAATAAAGCATCACTAGTCTCATAAATTTATGTAATTTCTCAGCTTTAATATAACATTAAGTTCATTATTTTTGACAGTGGGAATAGAAGCATCCATTTAAACTACATAATTTTAGGAATTTAACAAATGAAAAATCTCATATAGCAACAGCTACATTCAAGCATTTTTATCATAACCCAAAGGTTCCTCATTTCCATGAGTCCTTCCAAGGGCATCTGAGTATATATTATTTGATGTCTGGGAAGGTTAGACTAGTTTATATATGAGGTCATTCAGCATAATTTTGCCAAGTGCGTCAAGATTTTCATAATTGTGATGTTTTGTGATTAAATAAAATCTCATTTTGTATATGCATGATATTTTCTTTATTGATTTATTAGTTGATGGACACCTAAACAGCTTTCTTTCCATATCTACTGTGACTAGGAAAGCAATAAACATATATGTGCAGATATGCCTGTTAAGGTGTATATAGTACTTTGGCTATATTCCTGGGCAAAGGGTAATAGTTGAAATATATATTATCTATAGTCATCATAAGCAGCTTCCTTTCACTTTTAATTTATTTCTTGTTCTTCTGTGAATACTGCCCCATTAGTAGGCAGCTGAGCCTCAGGTCTCATGTTAGATTCAGCTTGGCAATGTCTGCCTTAATTTGTGCTTAGATAGACTTGTTTGATAAAATGCACTTTTTACTGAGACTAGACTTCACTTGTTTGTTCTCTCTGAACTTATTTTTATTTGTTTTATTTTCCATTACCCCCTAGGATGGCAAATTAGTTTTATGTGTCAACATGACTGTTGTCTTCTGGTTAGGTGGTGTATTTAGCCATAGTTTTTTCACAGATGTGGTTGGCATCTAAAATTAGGCAGGATCTAACTAGGCAAGGGGTATTATTCTGATCAATATTTACACAACTCATATAATCAATTAAAATGGCTTAAAAATAACGTTTTACTTAAAAAAGAAACTCACCTCACTCAAAATGATGTTTTCTAACTCCATCCATTTGCCTGAAAAATTTAAGACTTCAAAAATTAACACCCAGAAAGACAATTATCACATGGACTCACTCATTAGTGGATTTTAAACATAAAGCAAAGAAAACAAGCCCACAAATCAAAATATCAGAAAACCTAGACAACAATTATGATCCTAAGAGAGACATACATAGATCTAATCTAAATGGGAAGTAGAAAAAGACAAGATTCCTGAGTAAATTGGGAGCATGGGGACCTTGGGAGAGGGTTGAAGAGGAGAGGAGAGGCTGGGAGGGGAGCAGAGAAAAATGTAGAGCTCAATAAAAATCAATAAAAAAAAAGAAACTTACTTTGTAGGCTTCAGAGTCAGATCCTGCATAAGTCATTAGATTTTTTTGTTTTAAACAGCATTTTAAACTTTAGTAATATTATGCTTCTGTTTGTTTGTTGTTCTTTTAATCTCCATGTATGTCTGTGTTCATGTACATGCAGTGTTGATGGAGACCAGAAGAGAGCATTAGATCAACACACGAGTTACAGATGGTTGTGAGCTGCCATTTCAGTGCTAAGATTTGAACCCGGGTACTCTGAAAAGCAGCCAATGCTCTAAACTGCTGAACCAGTCTCTCCAGCTCCTGCCTGAAATGTTCTCTCATGCCACTATATTCAGACTATTCCAGTCACATTCCACTTGTCATTGACTAATTCCTACGAATTTGCTCTCTCTTTCTGCCCCTATGCTCATATACAGAATCATGTGCACTTTGCTCTCTTTGGTTTGATTTATTTTTTGATCCAGGTTCTCACTGTATAACCTTTAACTCACAGAGATTCACCTGTCTATGCCTCCAGACTGCTGTAATTAAAGGCAGCCTCAACTTCTCTTTTGAAAATAATTTTATTGGAAAAAAATCTTATGAAGGATTTTTTTTAGTTGTTTCTGGGTTTTCAGGAAGTGACTCTAATTTGGTTTTATATAAATTTTCAGTGACAAAGATGATCTGCCACTCTTCAATATGATATAGCAACACAGAGATATAACATATTGATACTGATTATTTTTATTTCAATAATTACAGTAAGTGGGTGATAAGTCATTTAAAAGGTAAGCTTTACAAATTTGTTTTTAGGTGTAAGATTTGAAACATTTAAAAATTATGTCCAATTTCTGAAAATAATAATAGTTTCTGAACTAAAAATGAAATGACAATTGAGTTATTGTTTTATTTTAGCTTTATCAGTTTTTATTGTTCTGTTTTTGTTTAATATTTGCCAGGTTCACTTTTTTACTTTCTTAAATATGATTGCCACCTTTTTGGAATTCCTTTATTTGGTTACAGGTTTTTTTGTTTGTTTGAGAGGTTAGTGTTATATTTGTTTTCTTGGTTTTGAGAGCGTTTATTATTTTATTGGCTTATGGCATTTTGAGAAATAAAGTTGGGTAGGTAGGAAGAGAGTGGGGATATGAAAAGACACAGAAACAGAAGAATTATCTATCTATCACCTATCTATCTTAAATATATGTGTCTGTCTATCTGTACATCCATCTATCTATAGTTAAAAATTATTTTAAATAATAAGCTTTAATATAATAAAATATAATAAAAATTAAAACGTCAAAAATTAAAGATAAAACCAAGCCATAATCTAATGATGTCATAGAGATTCCAGTCTAAGAGTTTTAGCATATTCCTAAATATCTAAAAATTTTGATGTTCAAAAAAATGATTGCTATAGTTTGGATATATTTATCTATAACTTTCTTCTATTTGAATCTTTGTGAGGTGAGAGGAAATAAAGCCTTTGAGGAGTGTGGACTAATAAAAATTATGTCATTGGAGGGAGGTCCCTGAAGATATTAATGTAGGTTTTAGAGGCCCCTGGTTATTCTTCGGACAGGAGCACAAAAGAAGAGAGAGACTGATTCATTTCTGTACCTGCTTTGTATCCACTCTCCACCTCTTGTTATGTTTAAACCATCACAACGTTTGCTCTTAGGACCTCATGAAAAATCAATTGCTAGGACCAGTACAACCTCAGCCTGTCAGATTCTGAAACTGTACATGAAATGACCTCTCTCTTTTATACAGGATCTCTCCTTGGGTATTATCTTATAGTCATACTACAAAGCCCAATATATTGCAGAGAAACATAGAGTTAGCCATAATAATTATAGGTAATCCCTATTCAACTTGCCACTATTGTCTGTGGTAATTGTTCAAAGTTGAATTTGGAATTTCTGTGAAATAAAACAAACTTATCAAAAGAGATCTTGGGGGCTAGAGAGATGGCTCAGAGGTTAAGAGCATTGCCTGCTCTTTCAAAGGTCATAAGTTTAATTCCCAGCAACCACATTGTGGCTTACAATCATATATAATTGGGTCTGGTACCCTCTGCTGGCCTGCAGGCATACACACAGACAGAACATTGTATACATAATAAATAAATAAATAATAAATAAATAAGAGATCTTATCTCAAAGTATAAATTCAAGGGTAACCACGGAGAGTGAATAGCTATTTAGTGAGCATCGTTTCAGTGTGTGAGTAGTATGCTGCTATAAAATTTAAATTCAATGTCTGAATAACATTTTGTAGAATTCTTCCATAGTTCTTTAGAGTTCTGTGACATATGTTTTGGGTGTACATAATCTCTTAGTGTATTATTAACTATAATCTCTTAGTCTATTGATTAAAATCAACTGATAGAAATTTTCCGTATTTAAAAAAAGTCTGAGTTTCAAAAATAAATGACTAAAGTATGATTGATAACTAGCATTTTAACTGTTTTGTTTACCACAATTCTAATTTCATGTATAATTAGATATGCAATTCACACATTAAGACCAATCTCTGCAATTTGTAAACAGTAGAATAGATGAGGAATTTAGTATGACAGGTGTTGATTTAGTAAGCTCCAGTGGAGCGAGAATTTTCTCCACTACTGTGCACCGAATGCCTTTGGAAGGCATTGAGCGCTTGCCCAAGGCCTGCAAACATTGAACTTTTGGTTCATAATGCTGAGATATCTATCATCCAATACCTCATGTGTACTTTATCTAAAATGCGAGAAAATATGTAGGTCTTTCTTCACTAATGTACCAATTTGATTCCACAAAATCTGACTGAGAGTTTTGAAATGATATGTAGTCCTAATGGGCACTAACAGCTGAAACAGGAGAGCAATTTATTCTTGTATTATTTCTAACTTATTTTAGACTAAAAGTAGTCTAAGATAACATTTCCTGAAGTGTGAGTTGCTTATTAGTCTCATTTATAATTTTTTCTTGTTCTCTTATCACATCACTGGCATTATGTTTATAGTTTTAATAAGTAAGAAATATTTAATGCACAATGAATTAAAAATATCTCCAATAATCTACTTCTATTTTTCCCTCAAGCTAGATTTTTTTCTGGCTTAGTAGGAGCCTCTTTAGCAATAAGGAGTTTCATGATCATGCATTGTGACGGTTGAACTTGTAAACATGGTTTAATTTAAAATCCTGCAAACATGTCTCTGGATTTGACTGTGATGAATTGACTAAAAACAGTTTACTAAAGTGGAAATATCAACTCTAAACAGGAGCGGTAACATTCAATGGAACAGGATCCTAGACTGGATCTAGGGGAGTGAGCTCAGCATCAGCGTTTTTATTGATGCAATGTGAACAAGTCACTTTACATTCCTGCCACCAGCCTTCTCTGTCACGAGGGATTGGGAGCCAAAGTTAACTAATCCTCCTTTCAGTTGCTTCTGACAACTATTCTTGCCACCTCAGCACCAAGAAAATTACCCAGTGTATATACAAATCGTCGCTCATGCTGGTCTCAATCTTCATTTTTATTGTTTCTATGTGAAAAGTTTTCTCCATTTTCTGAAACCCTTTGTATAGAAACTTACTTTTAATCACTAAAACTTAATAACCTGTTTTTTTACTTCTCTTATTTTCTTCTTCTTTTAGATTATCTACCAAACATTCTGACATTTTAACTCTTGATATCTCCTTCTGTTGTTATTTTTTACTTGGGGTGTTTAAATAATTGATAGTTCCCTTCGATCCAAATTTGAAACTGCTTCCAAACTACCTCCAGGAACATTGAGTTCATATTGAATTATTTCTTTTATTTTCTAACACAAATATCGCTTTTCTATTTCTTTTCCTACATAATATTTTTATTGATTATATGGGAGTTTCACATAATACACCCTAATCAGATTCACTTCTTAGTCTCCCCAGGTCTACCCCCTTTCCTTGCTACCTCCCATAAAGAAAATAAAAATTAAAAAGTCCAATTTGTGCTACATATATACTCACTGAAGCATGGTCAAACTCCCAGTGGCCATTCCCTTAAAGAAAATTGAGTCCTTCTTCACCCCCATCTCTGTCAGAAGCCTTCAGCTGCGAAAGAGCAACACTTCAAGATCCGATCACAATTTTAAGAGTTCTCTTCAATGATTTCCTATCTAGACTGCTCCTTTTTGTGGGGTGTGGCTAGAGGTGGGAAAAAGAGTTTGTCCCAGAAGCTTTCTATGTCTCTCATTCTCAACTGTGAATCTACAGTCATCAGGACCACTGCAAAAGAAGCGTCCTTACCCTTCACAGTCAGCGGCAGCAAAAATCATTGAGTTTCACATGGTTTCTGGCAGCACTAAGGGCCACAGACATCAACATGGACCACAGATCGGCATGACTTCGAGTGGCAGCACAGACCAGAGACATCCACATGGTCTTTGGTGGTAACACGGACCACAGCAAACCACTAACACTAATATGGCCCTTGGTGGCAATGCAGGCCTCAGACATTAGCATACCACCTCCCCAACCTCCCAGCAGCACAGACTATGGGCATCAACAAGGCCTCCAGCAGTAGCAGAGACCATGGGTGTCCAGTTGACTTCCACACCTTTACCACCTGCCCTTCTAATTTCATCATATGGTATTCCTTTGGACATCTCTTAATATAAACATGTACCAGATTAAGATCCGTTAACAATTTTAACAAACTCTTACTGAGTAGCCCTTCATGAATTAAGGACAGGGTGACTACCAAAGCAGAACTGTAACCAACTAAGCTGCTCTGCAAAATCAAAAGCAATATAGAATATCAGCTCTCCAACACACCATGAACTAATTTGCTGATCACCTGTCATTCAAATGAAGTAAAGGTTTTATTATTATTATAAATTATTACTACTATCTACAGTAATAAGGGAAGCTTTACATTGACATCTCATGTACGTTTGAATTTAAATTTCATTTGTCATATTTATCTGACTGTGCATCTGATATTTATGTAATATATTTATACATATATAATTTTTGGATCTAGCTTTAGATCTGGCCACATTGACAGAGAAATTCCATTAGGATTTGCTGAATTTCATAACAGAGATATTTGGAATTAATGGACAGGGTGAGGTGAGGATTTGATAAATTATTTTGATAAACAAGTGGTTTTGCTAGTTGAGTTATTTATAGCCTAAAAAGGGAGATATTTGCAATAAATAGTAATCTATTGTCCTGAGAGGGCTATTATTCACGGAAAAAAAAAAAGATTTTCAGAAAGTTTTTAAAGTCAGCCACAGAATTTTCTCTGGTCTTGTTTATAACAATTGCTGAGGTCATTCCATTTCTTATTCAGAGTGATCTGGTGGGAAAACAGGCAAATTGTATTCAGCATGGCCCAGAAAAATAAACTCAAATTTGAAGTTAAAGCCAATATTATAGATTATTCTTTATTTTTTGTGTGTATAAACATGCAAAGAGACAAGAATTTTATTTCAACAACAATTTACTTTTTTCTCTGTGGCTTATAATAGGTTTCATTTCTTAAAAGCTCATTTTTTTTCAAAACATATAATTTCATATGATCTTAAATTTTCTAACTTGCACCATACCGTAAGAAAAATTAAAGTCAATTATCAAATTGGGAAAAAAGTATTTTTATTTTTTATGACATACAGAGTTGTTCAATTTGAACTAAAAGATAAAAATATAATGAAAAAATTATGATTGCATTTTTATAAAAGGCCACCCTTAACATAATTAAAAATTAAATACTGACATACAAATATATATCCTCAAACCTGAGTGAAGTATTACTGGAATGTGGAAGTATACAGTGATGGACCCTTTTGAGTTGGAGTATTGCTCCACATTTATTTGAGTAGCCACAAAGATTCCCAGCAGAGTTGATAATGCATAGGACTGTCGAGCAGGTATATGCACCAACTCTGTGTTGAAGAAGGGTAAGAAGGGGAGTAGGTGTTTACACAAACACACACACATTCCGACTTCATGCCACATTGTAAGCAGAATAATGGAACAGAAGTGGGCCAAAATACACAAGAGTTGTCTTTTATGAACAGTTTTACAGGCTTTCTCTTTTACCTTTCTTTTCAGGGATGGTTGGGCAGTGTTTTCATTTTTACACAATCAGTCAAATAGCTAAAAACAGCTCTTTTAGTAAATATGGGAACATTCTCTTTTTTATTGTTTTACAGGGCAATTTACCTCCAATTTGTTTCAGCTTCTAAGGTCTGGTTTCTTTTTCTTTAGATAAAGAGCTCATTAAAAATTCTCCCAAGCAAAAATGTAATTCATTTTTTTCTTTAATAACCTGCTGCTTTCATAGTATTTAAATAGATGTACCCAGATAGTTAAATTATTCATTGTTTCATTTAAAACAACAAGATTAAAAGTGCAGTTCTAGGATGTGGGTTGGTATGGGAATGAATTCAGGAATGAAGTAAACTGGTAAAAATGTTTATTTGCAAATTGAAAGAATAAAAGGTTTCATTAACTTGTGCTTATTTCCAATGTTTTCCATATTAAAACATTTAAATAAGGATTGACTTATTTTCATTCGTTTTATGAAAATGTATTTTATGATTTAATCTTCTGCATATGAAGCATAATATACTTTTAGCCAGCATTTCTCCCATTAAGTTGTATGGTATTAGTTGAACACACTGAATCACTGGTGTTTATCAGTTTCTCACTACTGAAATCTTAGGAAGAAAAGTAATTGGTACAGAATCTATATATTAAAAGGTGCCCAGAGATGTGCTTCAATAGATGTGCAAAGGCTGGTGGTTCAACAAGTTAGCATAGTACAAGATCTGTTAATGTATTGATGTCTGGAAGTGTGGTGTGCATATGTGTGCATGTATGTGTCCACTATAGGTTAATTGCATTTGCAAAAAACTGTTGGAATAAAGTTTAGAAGATTTCCAGAAGTCCTGCAGAGCAGAGTGACATCTCCTAAAGTTCTGATTCACTGTGAAGGGCTTATGTGGATATTGAGTTTCACATCTGGGAATGTTGCCTCATATTGGACTTCTGTGAAGTGGTACATCTGGTGTCTCTGTAGGTCTTCATGTGACACACATGTACAAATTTCTCACCATATGGCTCTTAGTTTATCTTTTAAGCCCAGCGTAGTATATATCTTCATTTTTCTATCCTACCTCATTCTTTCTTTTTTTTTTATTCTTTTTTACTTAAAATTTCCAACTGCTCCCCGTTTCCCATTTCCCTCCCCCTCCTCCCACATATTGCCCCCTCCCCCCGCTCCCCTCCCCCTATCCCCACTCCACTTCTCCTCCCCCTAGTCCACTCCCCCTCCCTCTCGATACTGAAGAGCAGTCCAAATTCCCTGCTCTACAGGAAGACCAAGGTCCTCCCACTTCTATCTAGGTCCAGGAAGGTGAGCATCCAAACAGGCTACGCTCCCACAAAGCCAGTTCATGTATTAGGATCGAAACCTAGTGCCTTTGTTCATCCTTTTCACTTCATAGGAAATGATGTAATCCTGGATGGGTCATAAGTTTAGTGACACGGGTAAATGAGGTAGAGGAGGAAAAGGCTGTGTGCAGAGAGAGGAATTTCACAGACTCTAATCTGTAGGATACCAAATTATAAAATAAATTGAACGTAGACAATACCAAAATTGATACAATGACTTTTTATATGGAGTGTTTTGTGTTTGGTTTGGATTACATTTCATTTGAAGACAATGGTTTAATATTTTGTCATAGAATATGCATGGATTGACGGGCATAGCTTCTGTAGAGTTCTGAATATCTTCTTTTATTATAGATGAGAATCAAAACAAAAAACAAATCCAACTAAACAGAAAAACAAATCAAAAACTTTTGAAATGCACTATTAAAAATTTCCAGTCTCTGCATTAGTCAATGTCTTAGTTAAGGTTTCTATTGCTGTGAAAAGACCCCATGACCATCACAACTCTTATGAAGAAATCATCTCATTGGGATGGCTTGCTTAGAGTTTCAGAGGTTCAATCCATTTTTATCATGATGGAGAGCATGGTGGCATGCAGGCAAACATAGTACTAGCTATATCTTGACTAGAAGGCAACAGGAAGTCACCTGAAAGTCACCCTGAGGGAAACTTGAACAAAAGATAGCTCAAGCTCAAACCATAGTGACACACTTCCTCCCACAAAGCCACACCACCTAATAGTGCCACTCCTTTTGGAGGCCATTTTCTTTCAAACCACCACATTCATATAACCCATAAAGTGTAAGCATGTCCTCTTTCTCATTATTCACATAATATGTCACACATTTTACTCATTTAGCGGAAACGCAGAGAAAGTGAATGACATGGCATTTCCCAACATCAAACAAAACACAATATGATAGGATCAAAGATTTAACAATTTGATCATAAAACCTTATGGCATGGGATAGCTCTTTAAATGTAAATAGCAGCTACTATGTTTCAATATTCTCATCTGTAGTCAAGATGTGTTTAAACAATTCATATATATGTATTTCATTTCATGTGGAGACTAAATGTGAATCAGAAATTATAAAAATCAGATTAATTATCATAGGAATTGATATTTTGGGAGTAGTTCCAGAACTTCTGACAAAGTCACTAAATATAATGCTCGTGATGACCTTTCTTCTCAAACATAGTACTAGCATCTTCCAGCATTCTGATATTTTTCCTTTTCCATTTACTTAATGGCATATGATTCTAAACTCTCTATGCATTTAGCAAAAGTGGTTGTAAAATAATTCGTCTTGGTCAGAACTCAGTTTTACTAACTTCTCCAACCAGTAAAAAAAAATAAAGAATGGAGTGTGAATTTTCCTTGAATTTGGAGCAGGCCCCCAAGAGGCTAACCATAAATGTGAGAAGTCTTTTTTGTTTCATGCTTTGTCCTAAATTATTCATGTGGATTTTGCATTCCATTCCATACTATATCCTTGCTTGTTTTAATAAGATGTGCTTTAAATTATTTACTAGTGACAAAACAAATATCCCGTTGATGTTTCATATGGATGGTTCTATTGCTTTCTGCCTGTTATGGGAAATAAAAGCACTCACAGTTACCCACACAGCTGACAGAAAGTATTGTGAAACCGTTGTAAGTTCCCAAACCATTTCCGTCGAATTACCTGAATCTGAGTGGCTGTTCATCATTTAAGTGAGAAGGGTGCTGAGTTAAGTTATTGTCACATTGACTTTTTTTTTATATTTTCTTTCTTTCATTTAAAAGAAGGATGGCTCAATTTTAAGGTTAAGAGTTTTGTATTACCCATTTCCTACACTGAGCCTTACCCAGCATGGGGAAGCAAGATTTCAGGAATCATTTCTTGGAGTAAGATGTTATAATTGAAGAAGTTCAATATGATGTATTTTGGATATGGCCTTAGTTAGTTTCTAACATGTATTGCGTTTTTATCTTGGCTACTGGTACAGTTCTTGGAAACAAGTGGGAATTTTGAGAGCTAGACCTTGTGGGAGGCCCTCAAATCAATTATAAATGTGTCCTCAATGAATGGATCTAAAAAACATCATATTGAGTGAGGTAACCCAGACCCATATGTACTTACTGATAAGTGGCTTTTAGACATAAAGCAAAGAAAACCAGCCTACAGTTCACAATCCCAGAAAACCTAGACAACAATGAGGACCCTAAAAGACATACATAGATCTAATCCACATGGGAAATAGAAAAAGACAAGATCTCCTGAGTAAATTGGGAGCATGGGGATCATGGAAGAGGGTTGAAGGGGAGAAAAGATGAAGGAATGGGAGAAGAGAAAAATGTATATCTAAATAAAATAAATATAAAAAACACTGAAAAAATTTACAATATCTGATGCATTTCTCATAATTAAAAAAAAAACCACTAAGGATGCATAGAGCTCTTCTCACAGACAGGATGAGCATTACCTATGATCCTCTTGTTGGCTCCTGCTTAACAGCTATGAAACTTGAGCAAGGGAATGGCTTGTCTGAGATCAGGTAGCAGATTGGGTACAAGCTGGGCAATGGACCCAGCATACCACCCCAGAATCATTCTGCCCTCACAGAATAGGAAGAGAAAGCAGAGTATCTTGGCTATGGCTTCCTTCTCTACAATCCAGAGTCAGAGTCCATGGCTTGATCTCCTTGAGTAGTGTGGATAGAGCCAGATTTGGGGAAAGAGCTGGATATACCTCATGACTGAAGCTGAGACATCTTACAAATGCGTGAACAAACACAAAGTATCAGGTTACAAGTGATCAATGCAGGCCACATAGTCATATTTTGTCTTGTTTCTTGATACAGGGGCTTACAATGTAGACCATGCTGGCCTCTTGCTTACAAACTTCCTCCCTCAACCTCCTGAGACCTGGATTGCAAGTCAGCGCTGCTAGTCCCACCACCATGCTTTCTCTAACCATTATTTTCACATGTTGTCACTTGTGACCGGGTGGTGAGTCACCAAGGACTTAGCTTTCAAAGGAGCAATTTTTATCTGCAACTTTTATAATCAAGTTTTTAAAAGAAGAACAAAAAAATAACTGTGCACTCATGCCCTTATCCAAGCTTCTCTATTGTGATATTTTGGTGCCATCAAACTCCCTATCAATGTGACACACATGTGACCATCACCAAAGCCCAGCAAGAAGTGGTATTCAGCCTTGAATCTTTAATCTTCAGAACAATGAACAAAGTCAGCACTTTTTTTTCCCAAGTTAATTAGCTACTGGTATTTTGTTATAGCAATGTACTAATGACCATACATGATTAGGAAACATTTGTCTGTGCCATCAACCTCAGGGGGAAGTGCACGTGTGTGTGTGTGTGTGTGTGTGTGGCAGAGGGTGCTGCAATAAAATGTGACTAAGGGGATCAAGAACAATGATAGCAAAAGTTCTAAAATTAAGCCTTAAGACATGAATATTATTTCATCATCTGAATGGGAAATAAGAGGACCATATGACTTCACAAGATTTTAAACATTATTGAAAGTGAGCAAAGATATGTGAGAATGACCAAGTTAGAGGAGAGCTACGTTCTAAAGTCAATGTTTGTGTCATATTACATAATTAAAACATAATGAAAAGTAGGGGTATAACTCAGTTGGTAGAAGGCTTAGAAACAAAAAGCTCTGGACTCAGTCCCAGTGCCACATGTAACTGGACTGGGCGGCACACACCTGTATTCTCAGCACTGTGACTTAAGGCAGTGGAACCAGAAATGTGCTGTCGTCTTTGTCTCTGCAGCAAGTTCTAGGTCATCAAGAGTTAAGGAGACCCTTAACACACGTACACATACACACAAATTGCATTCCACACATAACCTGTGTGCACATAAACAGGTTCATGGATTTAGATGCTATACCGATGGAATTAATGGAATGACAGAGACTTTTGATTGCTTAGAGATTGTTTCAAAGATATTTAAAAAACACCCAAGCATGTTGGTACAAACCTTTGATCCCAGCACTCAGGAGTTGGAGGCAGGTAGATTTCTGAATCTGGTCTATAGAATACGTTTCAGAACAGTCAGGACTACATAGGCAAACCCTACTTTGCAAACAACAACGAACAAAACCAAAAAGAAAACAAACAATAATAAAGAAGAAAAGAAAACGAAGAAAGAAATTTTATAGCAAGCATTTTTTATTTTACATATGGGTGTCATTTTCCAAACAAATAAAACTCTGTTCAATAAAAAAAAATGAGAATTTCCTAAGTTGTTGCCACTTATCTTTTAGTTAGCTTTGTTGTTCCTGCCCATCATTAATTCGGATTTCCTTCTCCCTTCACCCCTCCCCGATTCATGGTCAATCAGCTCTAGAAGTGCAATCCTTTGCTAATACAGGAAGGACCCTTATCTTTTACGTGAGGGAAGCCAGTCAGCTAAACTGCTCCCTTAAGTTTGCTGCAAGGGGAAGATTTTCCTCAAACATAATCCTCTACAGAAAACAAGCAAAGAGTAAAGTAATACCTAGTCTAATTCCCTGAGTCATGCAAATATATTGAGCATTTTAACACCAACTCTGGGAATATCGTGATACAAGAAGAAAAATACACAAAATTGAAAATAAAAGATTGTGCATGGGTCTGCACATGTGTGCATATGAGACTCAACACTTACTTCTGATTGCAGAAAGCAGCTGACTGGCTGCTAAATAATGAATCAGAATGGGGAAGGTAGAGGCAAGCAAAGCACTCTGATCTGCTTTGCAAAAGGTCAGAGTGTCCTGGGCACAAAAATTGCCCATGTCACAGACATTAAAATGTAGGAATTGAAATAATCTCCCGGGAGACTGGATATGGTAGAGTCATGGCAATGAGCAAGTCCATATAGGACATCACCCCCCCCTCCATTTTGCTTATTGTGAAATTAAACCCCTCCTATACATAGAGAGAAAAATGAACTATGGATGTAACTATGTTTTGTCTTGTTTTCCTGATTTGTTTTCTAGTTTTCTCGCAAAATTGTAAATGGTCCTACTCTTCACTGGTTGTTTCTAAAGCCTGCATGTCGATCTTATACTCAGGAATCGGTGTTGCCCAAATACTGAAGATTTACCATGCACTTGGACAGCTCTAGTTTCTTCTTATGACTATATACTTTCAGAGGTTTTATAGCTTTATTTTTGCTTTAGGCATTTTTTAAAAAAAACTTGAACTCCAAAATCCATTTGTTTACATTGTTTTTATGCTCACAAATTCTGTCCCACTTATAAATTGCCTAGAAAATATGGACCACTAATCTGATACAGTCTGTGATCCCATTTTTTCGAACACAGTCTTAGAGATGGCAAAGGGCAGGGCTTATTCTACCTTGATAGAAACAAGTTACGTGAAACTCAAGATTTGAAGAGAAACAAATATTGGTTGTTTTATAATAAGACAAAAGCATAGATTTATGGTTGCAAATGAAAGTCAATTTTCCTTATTGTGACTCTGATTAGAAAAATTATAGGAGTCAGAGAGGATGGAGGACATCAGGAGAACAGGACCCACATAAGCAGCTAGGCCAGGTTTACAGAGACTGAAGCATCAAGCACGGAGCCTGCTTGGATTTGCACCAGGTCCTCTGCCTATATGTTACAGCTGTTAGCTTGGTGTTTGTGAGCCGCCTAACAGTGGGAGCAGGTGTGTCTCTGACTCTTCTGCCTGCTCTTGTGACTCTTTTCCACCTACTGGATTGCCTTGGTAAGCCTTAAGACGAGTGTTTTTGTTTTGTCTTATTATATCGTGTTTTGTCATATTTGGTTGTTGTCTGGGAGCTCTGCCCTATCCTGAAGGAAAATGGTGGGGTGGATCTTGGGGAGAGGGGAGTTGGGGGGGAGCTGGGATGGGGACTTTTGCTCAGGGTGTATTTTGTGATAGAAGAATCTATTTTCAATAAAAAGGAACTATCTCATATGAGTATATGAAACGCAAGAGTTTCTAAATTAGATCTGAGACCAAATCTATTTCTTATTAAGCACTCATCATCATAGACAATGTTAAATTATAAAATATATGTCTATTTATTTTATATCATTGTTTTAATTTCAAAAATCAAATGATTAGACTACCTAAACATGTATTTATTTTTAATGCTTTTAAGCACACATACATACTCTTAAAGTTTGGAATTACCAAGCACTTGCTTTTAAGCATTTTCTTTCTCACTTTGAGACAATTCATTTAGTCTGTTTGATAGGTCACTGTATAACTCTAATTAGGTGAACTCTAATTGTCAATATATAGTTACTCTTTTTTCCCCTCCATTTGAGTCCCTAAAGATTAAAAAAATCTGTAAGAAACATGGCTGCACACTGATGATACTTCTAATCCACCTCTTTCTTGTCTCCTTTAAGTATTCTGCTATATTTTCTGTATGCTATTAAACTTTCGACTTAAAACGGTAACGACAGTGCCCTTCATGTTCACTCTGGTAGTTCTCAGGGTTCTGTAGGTCCCCCAACATTTTTATCAATTCACTGAAGTGTTTCTCCTCTTATCCATTATATAAATCCATTCTGGTCTTAAAAAGCATATAATCCTATCTCCTGCACCTGATCATTTCTTTGCCAATTCTCACATAATTGGCTTTCCCCTTTTAAAAATGATTCATTTATTTTTGTTTTAGGAAAATAAATGTTTGCCTGCAAGTATCATAGAACATTGGTCTCTGGGAATTGAACTTATAGTTGTCATGAGCTGCTGTGTGGGAGCTGGGAACTGAAGACAGGCCCTCTACAAGAGTAAGCGCTCTTAACCACTGAGGCATCTCTCCAGGTCCCACACTGGCTCTCTCTTATCTTATAGGACACAGTTTACATATCTTCTGAAAGCCTTCTGTAAACAACCACCAAATGAATAGGACCAGAGGCTGTTACACTATCTAGACAACTTATTAACTGGCTCTTAATAGTTTTTTTTTTTTGCCTCCTTTGTTATTATCTTGTCTATAACTGTCCTCCTATCAGAGGAAAATAAAATAATAAATGACCAATATTTTCTCAATTAATGTTTTCAATAAACAAAATAATGTGCAACTGTTCACTTGGTAGGCTAGGATTCTCTATCCTATACAGCATTTAGCATATATCAATGAAATATACATTCTTGAAATTCAGTAGCTACAGTGTGAAAGAAATGCCATGCTACTTCCTGTCAATTTTCTAATCTTTCAACTAGAGAGATTTTGTAACAACATTCTCTTACTGTATTTGCTATATCAACAAGAATACTTTGATACATCAGTAACATGTAGCATTCAAAGTCTAAGATGCTTTCATTGCTATTAGTCATGATTCTTAAATATTTGAACACTGTTAACTTGTATATTTAGCAGAATGTCCCTGAATTCTGCTTAACCATAGTAGTTAGTGATTGATTTTAACCGTCTTGTAAGGAAGGAGAAAAGGGGACCCTCTACAGTTTATATAAAGCATCATAGAAGGCAGGCTAAAAATATCAATATGGGTTTGAGAAACTTTCTCTCTCTACAAACTACTGTTTTAAGTTAACTTCCCTTTGCTTTTCCTCTCCGAAGCCCTTAGTAGATTCACGGTCTTTCAAAAGCTGTTTTAGTTCAGAGGTAAGACAGTGAGGCTGCGCCCCTGAAAAGAAGATCACCCAAGTACAAATGAAAGGTGGGGGACCACAGCATGAGGACAAGCCGATGGCCGGGGATCAAGGCCTCAGACACAGGGAAGAATGGGAGAAAATGACAGAGGCCACGGAGACAGGCGCCTCAAGATTTCAAAGATGTCACTTTCATCATGGTCTACAAGTGAAAGAAGAAAGGACTGATGTTCAAAGAGTCTTAAGTTTTTTTGTTGCTCATAAAGCCCTGCCTCCTGTCCTTTGATTTGACTGCAAGCAGCGGTGCATTTTTAGGATCAGAAGTGGCTCTAAGATCACAAACTCAGGATAGTTACACTAAGTTTCTTAGCACTTAAGAACTTGGGAAAGAATTGTAGTAAAAACCATTGACTTCTGCATTACTTTCCAGCCCTTCACATTTCCCCGATAGATAAGGAAGTGCTGGGATGGAACTGAAAAAAATAAATGAAAGATGGTGAGAAAAAGAGAAAAATCCCAGTCAAATACTCTCTGAATGTGTGATGTCAGCAACTCATCCTGAAGTTAGAAAAGAAAAACTGCCCTTTTTAAAATTCTAACTTAATCACATTTCTACCCCCTTTTTCTCCCTCCAAACTCTTCCCATATATCTCTCCCAATTCATGGCATCTTTTTTATCAATTGTTATGGCATGCATATATAAATTTTTATATGCACATATATTATAAGTACAACCTGTTGATTCCATATAGTATTATATACACACCAACATACACACACATACACACACACACATTTTATGGGCTAGGCATTTGATATTGTACAACGAACTGGTATGATCTTTGCTGACAAAGACCATTTCTCCTGATCCTAGCTTTACTACATAGCCTATAGAGCTATGTGTAGGGTTGAAACCTCACGGGCTCTACAAAAGACCTCCTCCCTCTCTCCCAGTCTAGATCAGGAAGCTAAAAAGCTGATTCTGGGCTGAGCTGCTTAGTACTACATCCAACACTTCTAGTCCTTACCATACAAAATTTCCCATATAGTCACATGTCTTCTAACAGGATGATAACTTCTGGCAGGTGATAAGAAAAATTAGAAGGTAAAATGTTAGAAAGTGGCCACCAAAGGCTATAAATCTCCAGTCCCCTAACACACAGAGCTGTGGAGCTTTGAGGAAGTAGGTAAATAATTTAGGAGGTAGCCCAAATGCATGGCATTTGACTCTTTTCTACACACCAGATTCTTGTGGCCCCAAATCAGCGTGTGTCCACAAGGGTGCCTAATATTTTCAGATTGTTTAGAAAACATCAATATAGGAAGCTGAAAGAAGCTTAAGAGATTCGTGGTTCTCATAAATGAGAATGGAATTTCCACTAGATAATCCAACTTTCATATTCAGCCAGTGCTCTATCTGCTCTGTGTTCTTATGTCCTCTCATGTCCTCATGAAGAAAGACAGCTGAATGGAGACACAGTGTCCTTTTCGTTCTATAGAGCACTGCAAGGAATGGTTAAAAATTGATGGAATCAATATTGTTAATAAGGAAATAGTCACATATTTTCTCTTTATTCATCTTTTGACACTGAAGGCAATTCTGCTATGAAATGGCCTTCATAATTTTAACTCCACTTGCTAGTACAATTTGTGTTACAGAATCTGTTTCATAAACTGAATATCAGCACTTTTCTGGGCAACATGGAGTTATAGTTCTCACAGTCTTCCTTCTGTGGTCAAGATTTTTGCTTGATTTCAAATAAAAATCTAAAGAGTTGTGACCCTCAGGAGATAATGGCTAGCTGCAGTGTTAGGAAATGGCCAGCAGATGCAGTATAAAACAATGGCCAACAGATGCAGTGTAGGACAATGGCCATCAGATGCAGTGTAGGACAATGGCTATTATATGCAGTGTGGGTAGGTAATGGTCATCAGATGCAGCATTAGACAATGGCCTTCAGATGCAACTTTAGATAATGACCATTTGATGTAGCGTTAGACAATGACCATCTGATGTACTGTTAGACAATGGCCATCCGATGCAGTGTTAAACAGTGACCATCTGATTCAGTGTTAGACAATGTCCATCAGATGCAGTGTTAGCATCAGATGCTATTTTGGTGCTGTCTCAGAACAATTGGTCCTGCCAGTAAAGAGAGATATTACCTTCATCATGCATGGCTTCATAGCAGTTTGTAGAGGGAGCTTTTCCTAAAGAGCACTGAACGACTGCTCTCTCCTTCTTTGTGCCACTGTCATGTCTAGACAGATGTAAATGTTCCCTGGGATTTTCCTGCATGCTCCGTTCTGTTGACACAATCAGGTGTTTTAGGTGTCATGATCAGTGGTATTGATCCTTCACCGGCAACCTCTTCTAAGACTGCCCATCCTGAGATTTGTATCTGAGTATATTGAAACACATGTGAAAAGTTCTCTTTCACATATTTATAACAGTGCTTATTTTCATTATAATCCATAATTGAGAGGGCTATTACATATCGATTTTAAGGAAGCAGAATCTTATAAACTGCTCTTATGGAACTGGCCTTATATCTGATTAAATTTGGAAACATTAACGACCCCTTTACCAGTGGTACATTGAATAATCATGACTTTCACAAGTGAAAGGGATTTTGTAACCATAATAGTCAAGTACCTATAGAAGACTAATCTTTGGCAATTGCATAAAAACTGACCTTGAAAATTAGAGGAAATATATAACCCTAAGATTGTGTAGCTAGTTTTCTGTAACTTTTCTGGAAAACTTGAAGGAAGAAATAATGATCAACACATTGCTTGCCTTTCCATCTCAATACCAGAGTAAACCTGTAATGTTTCTATAATTATCTAAAAAATATGTATTCTACAACTCAAGATTTACTCTTTATGAAAAAAACCTAAAATCCAAATTTCTTCCTGTAAACAATTAAATTGCTTAATATTTATAAGAATTACTGTGTAAAGACTCATACTAAGTTTTAAGTCATCAACTTGTAAAATTTTTATCAATAAGAGAAATATAGCAATATAATATTAGTATCTTTTTAAACAGTTATTTCCTCATTGATGTCCTATAATAATATGTGAATTACGAATCCTTAATTCCTAGATATAAATATATTAAATATATAGTATTTTTCTATTTTACAGATGCTGTAATTTTATATTTTAATTGCTTATATAAAAACTTTATTATTTCAAAAAATCCTAACATTTGGCTTACGATGAGATCTAGTTGTAGATATTCTTTTCTTGGAAACAGTTTTGGAATGTTGGAAATATTTTCTGCTCCTGCTGTCTACATTCCATAACACAGTTTCCCATCAAAAAACAGTTAGTGTTTATAAGAAAAGATACATTGGCAAATAAATCGGCATATTTTCTAAGGAGTTTAGATTTATTGCTTTCTGTTCTCTTGAGAAAACAAGGGCCTTAGCGTCTTTGACCTCTGACCAGCAAACTGTATATGTTTGAGAGTTTCATAAGACTGGCCATCCTGCACTCAAGACTTTCCTTTCCTAAGACGAACCTGAAGAGTAATATGAATTGTAAAGTTCATGACATCAAATGTATGGACTGGAGTGAATGGAAGAAAACGGTATGTAGTAACATAACACACGTCAGCGAAGAAGGTCAATTACCTCACATAGACATGTGGTTCAGCACAGCTGGAGTTAAAAAGTCATAATACTTGACTTGCATTGTGAAGCTGCGTAATAGGCAAAATCATACTTTTTTTTTAAAAAAAAGAATCACGACATCCCTTCTAGGCAAAAAGTCATGGCATGTTGCAAGTCAAGAAAGATTGACAGGAACTCATAGAAGAAATACAAGTAAAAGCTTCTCCTTGAACAAAAACAGAGCTGAGAGACTGAAGTGGTTGCTGTGCTCTGCTTTAAGCTGAATTGAGCTTCCTCTAAAAGCCACAGGCGTTACGCTCTTCCCAGCCTCCAAGCAAAAAAAAAAAAAAAATAAAATAAAATAAAATAAAATAAAAAAAGTAAAAAAGAAAAATATATGATCTTTTCTACACTGGTAATTGAAACACAGTCTTGTGTAGGATATTCATGAAAACTCTTAATATTTTCCGTGGTTACACAAACTTCCCTTATAGGAACTTTTACAGGTAATTTTACAAAGTAAGATTTGTTTAGCTGAATGTGTTTCACTATAAATCAGGTTTTAACAATGCATGTAAGTGATAATGTGTAGTTATACAAGCTTTAGGGTAGAGAACCTGTTAGACATGACGATTCTGATTGATGTTATTCTAACCCTTCTCTCCCCGAGATCTTAATTAAGACATTAAACTTTCCTTTTCTGACATGTCCAAAGTGCTTAAGGATTCAATGCACTTTAGTTTCTAACCATAGATTTAATACTGATGACAAAAACGCAAAGTTCTCACTAACCTCCTGTACTGGTCTCTTGCACTAACAGCTGAAGATGACCTACCCAGGGAATGTTTGCTTTTAAATCAATTCATTTTAGTGTATATGTCTTTTTCAAGGAAATAATGCTATCCTGAAACAGCAACCACTGGTCTTTGTACTTGTATGGGGTTTCAGCATCGATTATAGAAGCATTAAAATAGCGTAGCACTCAGCTAGTGATGGTTAATGTTGGGGATGGGGCTCTTTGATTTTGTCTTACTTGCACATTCGCTTTTTGAAGTGAAAAATCCATTAAGATGACCCAGAGGAAAACACAACAGGCAATCTAAAGAGATCTTGCTCTTCTTTTGAGTGTGTTACATAAAGATTCTAGTCATTAACTAAGTCACTTCTAACATACCTCTCAAGTTGTTTCCTTTTCCCCTTTAAGGATGTGGCATTAATTTCATTTTTTAAATGCACGTGTCTTTTACAAGAGGGCATCATTATGATAAACATCTGCCATAGTTACTGTGCTCTTGCTTTGCAGCATGATCAAGAAAACTCTTATAAGATCTTATAAGAAAAAGAATTAAATTGTAGTTTTAGAAGGTTAGTCCATGTTCATCATGGTAGGGAGAGTGATGGCCACAGACAGGCTGAGAGCTCAAATCCAGAACTGCAGCAAGAAAAGAAAGAGGAGAGAGAGAGAGAGAGAGAGAGAGAGAGAGAGAGACAGAGACAGAGAGAGAGACAGAGAGAGAGACAGAGAGAGAGACAGAGAGAGAGAGACTGAGTCTAGTGTGGACTTGTGAAATCTAATAGTTCACCTTCAGTGACACACTTCCACCAACAAGGCCACACCTACTATAACAGTACCATACTCTTTAATCTTTCTCAACAATTCCAATAATTGCAGAGCAAATATTCAAATATAAGAGCCTATGTGGACCTTCTCATCCAAAACACCACAATCTTTGTGCCTTGTAGGCTTCCATGGGAATAACAGTCTCATATGTATATATTTGATAAATGAGACAGTTGCCACAACACTTTATTGTGTCATATAATATTAAACATTATAGCCTCAGGTAGGACCTCATTCCGTAGTCACAGGAGAATGAAGAATTGCAGTATATTGTCCTATTTTTAAAGTATTTTAAAGTACAGACCAAGGAAATATCTGACCCCAAGAAAACGGGGCATTTCATCCCATCCTAAAGTAGTTTATGCATTTTATCTTGGAGAAGAAAGAATAAGAGTTGCGTAGAAAATAAATGAAATGATAGTGACTTCTAGTCTGTAGAAACTTTTGGGGCTACAACAAATTTTCAGGCTACAGAGTTAATGTCCTGTATAAATAAGTCAAGATGAAAATCAACCTATTTGCATTGTGACCAATGCACTAATTATAGTGTGCTCTGGTGGAGTGCTTCAATTAAATCATGATATAAGCTTTTGGTTTACTCAGTGGAGCCAAAATTGAACCAATCATCTAAAGTTTTGTCTATTTCTTCATGTTCCATTCATATCCAAAGCTTGTATTAGCTTTTATTCGGCTAGTTCCTGAGCCAAATGCAATTTCTCTCTGACATTGGGGTTTGGATATAATTTATATAATGAATAAAATGAGATAATTTTAAAACTACAAGATGGTTGGGTGGTGGTGGTGCACGCCTTTAATCCCAGCACTTGGGAGGCAGAGGCAGGTGGATCTCTGTGACTTTAAGGCCAACCTTTGGAGTGAGTGCCAGGACAGTCTCCAAAGCTACAGAAAAACACTATCTCGAAAAACAGACAAACAAACAAACAAAACTGAATGGTGTTTCACTTTCCAGTTGACCACAAAATGTATAGGACAAATCTATCCATCTTCCTGATGGTCACTTTATGTAAAAGAATGGCTTTCATATATGAAAACATTTCAATTGTATTTCATCATGTGGGATATTTCAATCTGTATATATAAATAACTCTTTTTATATATCAAATGATTAACTATATTTGTAATTAAAGTACTTGAAAGAAGAAAGAGAGAGAAAAATCATCTGTGAACCTTCAGACATCGGATATCTGTTGGTTAGGCTGAGGTCTGGTTTACTCAGTAGAATGAAACTTGAACCAATCATCAAAAGTTTCCCATGAAACAATGACGTTTTTGTTTTGTAGTGAGGCACGATGTGTGGTACCTTGGAAATGTTTTAGATGCACAGCATTAGAGAAGGTCTTCTGTCTCCTGGGAAGCATAACTTCAGAAAGGAAAGTTGTGTGTTCCCGTAGCTGCCAGAAAAACTTTGTTGTTCTCATTCTGTCTTGCAACACAAACTAGATTTCAGACAAGCTGTCAAGCTGCCCAGAGATTCGCATAGCCTTCTCTGTAGGTGATGTCTTTCCCAGGGAGAACTGAAATGGGAAAGACATCTAAAAGCGGGATGAAAAAGATAGGGAGTGAGATAATTGAGGATTTCTGATCCTCTCGCTCTTGCCGAGAGAGGAGATCAACTCTCTATGAGGACTCATTTGCAATGCTTCTGAGTGTTGAATCATAGCATATGGGGAAGTCCCACTGTGGAGCTGCATTGTGCGACTGATCTGTTTTATTTTTGGTTTGACTGGAAATTTTATAATCTAAAGTGCAATCTGTATCTTAAGATTTGAAATGTTTATTTTTAATTTATTGTATAATTAAAGATGATTTGGTTTGAGGTGCTGCCTAAAGAACTTGGTATAATGTCACTTTTGTTGCATATTTATTTATTTATTTATTAAAGATTTCTGCCTCCTCCCCGCCACCGCCTCCCATTTCCTTCCCCCTCCCCCAATCAAGTCCCCTTCCCTCGTCAGCCCAAAGAGCAATCAGGGTTCCCTGCCCTATGGGAAGTCCAAGGACCCCCCACCTCCATCCAGGTCTATTACGGTGAGCATCTAAACTGCTTAGGCTCCCACCAAGCCAGTACGTGCAGTAGGATCAAAAACCCACTGTCATTGTTCTTGAATTCTCAGTAGAGGGGTGCATGCACACATTGAGACAATGGGGATATTCTATTGGGAACTCACCAAGGCCAGCTGGCCTGGGTCTGAAAGAGCATGGGATAAAACTGGACTCGCTGAACATAGCGGACATTGTTGCATATTTTTTAAAAAATTTACTTTTTAATTTTGTTTGTGTGTGTGTGTGTATGTGTGTGTGCATATACACAGGAGTGGTGGTACCCAAAAGAGATCAAAAGAAAGTGTCTGATCCCTGAGAACTGAGGTCATAACATGGTTGTAAACTATGTGATGTGAGTTCTGGAAACCAAATTTAGGTCTTCTGCAAGAGCAGCATGTGTCCTTAAATAGCAAGCCATCTCTCCAGTCCTCCTACCTGTCCCTGGCTTTTTATGCCTTTTAACAGTCCTGTATTTCTGAATAAATATTTTGCGTTTTACGTGTATAGCCTTATATACAGAACACACTTCTGATGTTTTGCACCATACTGCTTCATTTTTGCTTTTTTTTCTTAGCAACCACCAAAGACTATGAATGTGATCTTTACATTGCTTTGCATGCACTCATGCTTCTTTTTTATTCCACTCTTTATGGCCTTTGTTTTTATAACCATGACCTGACTCTAACTGGAAGAGGAATGTATGTATACATTGAAGTTTAGATACCTGTGGTGAACCTGTCTGCAAAGCATGGATATGTGAGTCTAGGCGGCTCATGTGATATGAAGAACGGCATGCTGGTACAAGCGAGGGTTTGAAACACCTGCAGGAATCATAAGGACATGGGATGGCTTCAAAGTTGTTGATGTCAGCTGCAACTTTGCTGCCTTCAAAAACTGATTTTATTTTAGCATCCATGATAGGTCAGCATCGCTGGAGCCAATTAACCAAAAAAGGGGATCTGTCCTCATTCAAAAGAGAAAGGAAAAAAATTAAGATTTAAATAACGGCTATAGAACAACAATAACAACAGAATTACAAAAGGAATGTTGTAAAAGAATTCCTTTAATTGAATTCTCTAGTAAAAACCTGCTAAAATTTGATTTCAAGTCTTTGATGCGTGGTCTTTTTTGACTTCAATCACTGAGCTGTGTTTAGCTGCGTTATCTCTCTGTGGAGGAGGCTGAATCTGTGAGACCAGTTTCCTGACCTGCTGCTGCCAGCACTTGGACCCCGCTGACCTTAAGGACTTTGAATTTCACTTTGCCAAGAAACTGTTGCTCAGTACATCTTTTGGAGAGCACACATACACACACACTCACACACACACACACACTTAGGCTGATATTCTGAGATAAGGTCTCACTCTTCCCGAGATATGTCAAGCAGAATAAAAGTGAGAAAGCCTTTGAATGCATTACTGAGCTCTGCAAAGTTAGGAAAGGGGCCATCTTAGACATGAATTCATATGTGCTTTTTGGAAGAAAATATTTTTAAGTGCAGCACCACAGAGGTAGACAATAAGAATTTTCAAAAATGTATACATATTGTTGTAGACAATCCTGTCAGATAATAATGCAAGTTCTCATGCATACATCTCTTTATCTTGGTGTGGTATGTTGTTTTTGTTATTTGGGCTTTTTGGGGCCCACCACCCAGCTCCCAAATAAATCACATATGGAGGCTTATTCTTAGTTATGAATGCCCGGCCTTTGTTTGGCTTGTTTCTTGTCAACGTTCTTAAATTATCCTGACTGTCTTTTGCCTCTGGGCTTTTATCTTTCTCTATTTCTGAATACCTTTCTTTCCTTCTTAGTCCATGACTGGATGCATGTCTGGGTGGTTGGTCCCTGATGTCCTCCTTTCCTTGCTCTCTTTGCTCCTTTTCTTCCTTGGTTCTCCTTCTGTTTAGACTCTGTCTGCCAGCCCTGCCTATCCTTACTCCTGCCTTGCTTTTGGCCATTCATATATCTATTAGGACCATCAGATGATTTAGACAGGCACAGTAGCACAGCTTCACAGAGTTACACAGATACAACAAGTGCAGAAAAAAGTCTCAGTCACACACCTGAAAATAATATTCCCCGACATTTCCTCTTTTTTCTTTCTAAACAAGAATGATAAGTTTTAACTTTAAAATAGTAAGACTGAATACAAGTAGAACAATTGTCAAACAAAGAATACATTGACAATATAATAAATTCCAGTTCACTAGTGTCCAGCTAATTAAAAGAAAAGGCCCTCATTATCTATCCTATATCATTTAATCTATAGTTTTATACATAATTTACTCTCATATCCTAACTAAGGGCAACTGTAACTATATAGTCTTCAGTTTCATCAAAGACTCCAGAGGATGATAATATTTGAGTAAACAAAAAGTATATTACAAACAACTTCCAAAACTCTAGAAATGACAGAGACATCTGACTGCCTAGATAGTCACCCAAAGTTCCATCTTCAACCTACAGGCCCATAGTATCTGGCAAACTTTTCAATGAAGCAGTAAGTTTGGAAGACTGTCCTGCCTATACTGGCAGTTTTCAGTCACTTTCCCACACATTCTGCAGAATGTCTGGCAGTTTCTTCTGTGAAGCAGGAACCCCAAAGGACCATCCAGCCTGTTTTGGCAAAGTTCAGGGGTCACTTTCCTGTGAGTCCTGCATAACCAGTTCATACAATGTATTATCTAGCAGTCCAGGCAAGAGCAGTTTCTCTGCTCAGTGGCTAACCTTGCCACATTGGAAGCAAAGTCCATAAGGAATTTCTTCAATGACCATCATCTCTGAAGTAAATCAGGGCTGCCAGAAGCAAATGTGTCTCATTGTCATGAAAATTCCGAAATTAAAAAAAAATTTTAAATTCCATCTTTTGTGGGTCTTTGAATGGTTTGAAGATCATCTACTTCTCTAAAATATATTTCCATATGATTTGAAGAACAAAGCTAGAATATCTACAAATTTGATTGTTATAGATGACCTGTATTTCTTGATTTTCCTGTTTAGTTCATAATAATAGCTTTCAAAAATGAGAACTTTACCTTACATTTTAAATGAACTGCATAGGTACAATGCTCTAAACAAGAGCAAAAACATATTTAAAGTATGATGTGACAAAAATAACCTTCAATTGGTCTCAATATACAAAATCCTTTAAGATTAGAAATATATAATGCGTTGTAACAAAAATTATCTTAAATTTGTATCAATATGCAAATGTCTTTAAACAAGAAAAAAACATATATGCAGTGTAACAAAACTGAGTTTGAATTTGTACTAATATACCAAAATCCATGTCTTTTTATTCCATATTTCTATATTCCTCTAAATTATAATACACATCCATGACCAACAAAATAACCAAAGATCACCCATACCCAACTCTTGGGAATGTAGATATTGTGTTCTCTAGACTGCTTTCTGGTGAATGTGGGTGAAAGGCATCTTTCGGGTCCCAGAGAGAAAACTGAGATAAAGGCCAAGTCCTAGGAAGACCAATCATGACCTTTGTTGATAGAAATCACCTGTCAAATTTCAGGAGGTCTCCCCTATTAAACCAATTACAAATCAACCCAGAATGCATCCACTGATTCTTGTGGAAACAAAAACAAAATTTTCTCTTCTCCAAAGCATTTTTGGTTTCCATTTGACAAATACATATTTGACCTTTTTAAATTTATAACATTCTTAAAATATCTCTGCTGGTTTGATTTCACAGTCCCCCCTTTCAATTCCAGGTCTCTTAGCAGCTGTTCTTTGCATTTTAGGAATCAAAAAATCCAAAATTAATACAATAGCATACAGGATCCAGATTTCCTGTGTGTTTCCCATCTTTATAAGGCCTTTTCCTTTTATATTACTTTTACTGTCTCTTTAAAGATTTTTCTTTATTATTTTTAATATATTCCTTATTTCTTTCTATAAATGCCTATTCCCATTTTCTATCTTAAGCCTATGGACATCGTAAAACCACACTGAAACCTGTTTAGGGTTTTTTTATTTTTTGTTTTTATTGTTGTTTTCATCTGGACCTCTTTTACTGCATATCTTTTAGCTCTTTTTCACCACAAAAGCAAATTTTAGACTATTAAGTTACACCTGGGTGCTCTCCATTCTTCTTGAAAGCCAAGCCCAAAGTTTGCAGCCAGGTAGTTCAGAGGTACACGATCACGAACTGCATTCAACCTTCCAAGACCTCCAAAATGCCTATGATCATACTGTGGTGGGCATTTTTACTTTGTTTTGTGTTACTACGTAACACACTTGCGGATTAAGGTCTGGCTATCAGGCAGAAACTCTTAAAGGAGACATCTTTTAAAATCAGCTTTCTCAGACTCTAGATTGATATTTGAGCCCTACAATGGAATGTCAAAATGTTGTATGTTGTTTTTGCTTTTTTGGGGAGCCCGACACCCAGTTCCCAAATAAATCGCACACAGAGGCTTATTTTTAGTTATAAATGTCCATCCTTAGCTTAGCTTGGTTTTTGCTAACTTTTCTTAACTTAATTATTCTGACTACCTTTTGCCTCTGGGCTTTTATCTTTATTTCTGTATATCTTTCTTTCCTTCTTATTCTGTGACTGTGTGACTGGTCCCTGGTGTTGTGCTCTCTTTGCTCTTTTTCTTTCTCATTTCTCCTTCTATTTATACTCTGTCTGCCAGCCAGCTCCATTAATCTTGCTCCTGCCGCACTATTGGCTGTTCATCTCTTTATTGGGCCCATCAGGAGTTTTAGGCACAGTAACACAGCTTCACAGAGTTAAACAAAAGTCATCACCTGGCAGTAATATTCCCCAACATCTTGGTTTCACAAAATCACCATGTTTCCTTACAGATACCGAATTTTTTGCTCTGCAGCAAGGTTGTTCCTAGGTAAGAAGAACTCTTTCACAAATAAATCTATTGGCCATCAGTAGAGATGAATATATTGGTCACAGTGCTCAGAATAAGAGAGTGTGTCCTCAGCCCTAAAAGAAATATCTACACTTACAACTCCCACCTGCTGTGGCAAAGTTCGGGAAACATTGAAGGAGAGGAGGCAGAAAGAATGTAGGAGCAGGCAATGAGAAAGGATGCTGGGAAACGCTGCTTTTGGCTCATGGCTGTCAGCCCTCATAAACTCACCACAGGTGTGGTCCCCTATAAACTCAAAAAAGGTTGAATAAGCAGAAATTCCAGCAGAGATGAAGCAAAGGATCTCCAGATCCCTACCTCTTACTTATTAGCTAATGAATGTGGGGAGTTGAATGAGGAGACATATGATACTCTTTCCTTGTATATGTGTATTTATCAAAATTAAAAATAACATTGAAAAAGATAGGCTCCTGACTTACCACCAGCAGACATGCTATCACTTGCTCACACACTCCAGGAGAACTCTACACTTATGGGTTATCCAATGAAACGATTTTCCAGTGCTTAGGTGTGCAGAGCTTCCCTGATTTGCAGATGATGAAGTTGAAGTTCATAAAAGCCTCCTGGGACGGGACTGGGCAGGTATCCTGGCTCTGGGCACAGTTAGGGTTCAGGCCTGAAAAATCTCTGTGCTTATTTTTCTACAGTAGCTAAATAGAAATGAACTCTTTTTATTTTCTAACACCAAAATAACCATTTGATTAGAACTAAACCACAACTAAAAGCAAACCTCTGAGAAGAACCCAAGAGACAGGAATAAGGAGTGATTCTGATTTGGTTGGGTTGGTAGAAAGGCAAATACAATGCAACATTGAAAATAGAGAGTCTTAGCTGTGCTATCATGCTCTCACCATCACCAGAGCCTAACTGGATAGCTAAAGTGAGTACAGTTTTTGCTTCTTTTGTCCCCGTTCCTAGTTTTCTTTGTTCTTTATGTGCTCTACAAACACAAACTGCTGACACAATGAACATCTTTGCAATCCCACAGAAAGCTTAAGCGACGTGGTTTGTTTCAGGGGAGTTTTCCCACCATAATGAAGCCTGTGGTTCCATTTATAATTTATCCGTCTCAATGTATTTCCATGCATAAACAGCTGAAGACTAAATACAAATAAAATTGCCTTAAAGCTTTGATGAATATTTAAACAGGTTTTGATGAGGAATATTAAATAAAAATACAGTGTGCAGTCTGCAACATAAACTAAACTGCACAGAAGGGCCTTTAGGCTCAAAAAGGTACAACTATAGACATTTTAATTTGTACTCTCAAATAAATCAGCATGTGACAGAAGCATTCCATACTTAGACATTTTTATGTTAAAAATGGCACATTTTTGCTTCTAATAAAGGAAAACCAAGGTTTTCTTGCGAATGCAAATATTAAATATATATTTTAAAATAAAACTCAACTTGAAACATATAATCCATAAGAAAGTGAACACAAAAATGCATACCATGTTTTTAGGGAACCTCAGAATCTTAAAATTTCACTCTTATGATGATATGTCTTGACTTTAAGAATTTTATTGAATGCAGTGGAACAGGGTAACGTTTATTCTACTGCATAAAATATCAGAAACCTAAGTTTTAAATATCTAAATAAGCAATGCTCAAAGGGTAAGAAAAGGTCATAGAAATGTATGAGGTCAGAAAGATGACATCTCTCAAACCCAGCCTTTATACATGGCTGTTTATAATAATTTATTACTGTTGCTCTTGTTTTCCATTCCATTATATTCCACTACTGAGACAATAAATACTGTAATACTGTTTTTATTGACCACCAAAATAGGCTCAAAAATAACCTCCCAAGATGACTGGGCCTTAATCCATGAGATGAGCAGACAGGATGTTTTATATAACAAAGGGAGTTCTGCAGATATAATCAAGATTTTTTGAAATGAGATTATCCCGAATTATATGTGTGGATTTCTGTGATTGAGCAAGGTTCTCTGAGAACAGGAAGGTGATATGTTATTGGAAACATAGATCTGAAGAATGGCAGTCTTTGGAGACAGAGAAGAATACCATGAGACTAAGAACCTCTGAAATCCAGGAGAAGAAACAGAAAGGGTTCTTCTCTTAAGCACCGCAGAAGGAAGAGCAGCGCCTACACAGCCACTTAGCCAGTGAAGCACAGTTTAGACCACAGCCTCTGGGAATAGAAGAGAAAAGGTTTATATTGTTTTAAAATGATACCTTTGTCATAGTGTTATAAGGGCAATAGAAACAAGGAGCGAGTGAGAACACTTGTTGTATGCTAATCTTTGGTCTGTGGACTTGGTGTACAGTTTCAACACTCTAAGGATTCTGTGTTGTCCTCACTTTAGAGGCTGTGCAAGTAGAAACATAAAACAATTTCAAGAATGTGTGTTTCCATTGAAATATACTCATTTATTCAAACAGAAGTTTCATGTTTGGTTGAATAGATTATGTTTTAACTCATCTGAATTCCCTTTTATCTGTCAGTGTTCATCCCCAAAAACCAAAGCAAACACAATTTTATTAATAGCACAAGTGAAAAAAATGATGTTACCTAGTAAACCTAAAGATTGAAAGTATCATTCACATAGAAAGATGCACAGGGAATGATAATCTCAGGAAATATAAAGATGGAAATAAAATGCAAAGCTGCAAACACCCACATGTGAAAGACCCAGCTATTGGACCATTCTAAGAAAAAAAAAATAACAGTACAGGCTGCCGAATTCTATTTTGAAATTTGTAGAATGCTATTATGTCATGAAATATACATCTTTTACATTTTCCTTTTGACACATGCAGATGAAGAAGTTCCTGGTGTGATTGCAGTATGGAAAAGCTGATAGCTCCGTGCTAAAATGTGAAAAGTGACAGCGATTCTTAAAGGAGGGAAAAAAAGAACCCTTCAGAATACTGAATAGAGAGGATGGCATGAACAGTGGGTGCAGACTTGATCAGCATAGACTTTATTTTCCTATCTTATCTGACAAAAAAAAATACCACCTCTTCAAAATATCACCTACTCTGAATAGGAAAAGGCCAAATTTTGTGTTTTTGTGACAGATGATTAAATGCGAAATAATGGCCTTTTCCACGGCCTTTTAGTTCTTGGTTAGTTTAGAAAAAAATGTCACGCACATCTCATCAGTATACTGATGTTTTAGCATATACCAGTGTGTGAGTCTGTAAGTGGTCACGAGTTCAGATTTTCGCATGAGCGATCATACTTCCTGCTATGCTTAGGAAACACTGTGGCTAAAGGAGAAGAGAGACCGGGATATGGTTCTATAAATGAGGAGGAATTCTTTACCTCTATTTTCTGGTTTCAAAGGACACCATGAATATGGTTTCATAGCTAAAGATGGGCCATGGAGGTTTCACAATGCAGAGCAGCACTGCGTTGTGGAAGAACACCGACGTGTGTGGCAGGGTATCTATGACAGTAGTTTTACGCTTGATGATTAACATTTACAGCAAGAAAGGAGTTAGATATGGAAATGTTAAACTTACGCTGGTGGAGCCAGACATCCTTGGATCCATTAGCTTTCACAAGATGGGTGAAAAATCACAGCAAATGAAGTTGCAATAGGACTGAGCCACCCCCACCTTCACACCCATACTAAGAATGAGCAAGGCAACCCAGCATGAGGAATAGGTTGCTCAAAGCCAGCCAGAGTCAGGGACAGTTTTCTCCTCCTCCAGTGCCAGGAGTCCCAGAAATAGACCCAACTATACATCTGTCACACATACGTAGATGGCCTAGGTTGGTCCCATACAGCCCCCCTGATCGCCAGTCCAGATTCTTGTAAACTCCTATGAGCCCAGGTTAGCTGTCTCTCTGGGTTCCCTTGTGATGTCCTTGACAACCCTTGCTTGTACCTTCAGCATGATTTCCCCAGGTTGGTCCAATGCTTGACTATTGATCTCTGCATCTGTTTCCATCAATTACTAGATGAAGGCTCTCTGATGACAATTGGGATAGTCACCAATCTATGACTATAGCAGAGTACTATTAGGCATCAGTATGTTGACAATTTTTTTCCCCTCCTATTGTGTTGGTTCTATTCTAGGTTTCTGGGCCTTCCAGCCTCTTGTTCCTGGCATGCCAGGCAGTGGTAGGGGTTGGCTCACTCTCTTGGTAAGAGACTGAGGTTGGACTAATCATTGGTTGACCACTCCCACAATCTCTGCGTCACGCCTGATGCCACTCCTCCCAACCCCTGCCACATCCAATAGGCAGGCAAGACTGATGGAGACCTCAGATTTTCCCTAAAGTTCACAACTAAGTCAGTGCCATTGTGTTTTTCTCCACTAAGGCCCCTCATCTCCATTGCTCCTCCTCCACCAACTCTGACCTCAATTCTTAATTTCTGTTTCCTGCCCCTCTATTGGCCTCCCTATGCTTGAAGTACTTTCTCAGGATGTTCAGACACAACATAGCACGTAGGGAGAGGCAAAATAAACTCATTTCCTGGAAAGCATTTTCTTTCCCGGGCACTTGTTCCTGTATCTCACATTCAGACTAAATTAGCTTCTCTGCTTCATCACTAGGAAGTGTCATTTAAAGCATATTTCTCGCACGGCTCGTTCCTTCATAAACCCTCAGACTGTTTTGTCTCATTTATCTTATTAGAAAACCCACATTTTTTTTTTCTACATTCAGGTTTTCCTTAGCAAACAAATTATTCCTGCAGTTTAGAGAAAAAAGGATCCGCTCAGAGTGGCCCTTGTCTGATGCATTGGAGTGGCATAAGTGCATGGATTTGAAAAGAAAATGTCACTTGATACATATCAAGTGCTCCTTAAGCTTTCATAAAAATATTGTCATTTCCTTTATTTTCATTTTGAAGGACCTATGTCTAACAGTTTAGCAAATGGCTATGGTGGATTCAAATGGGTTCAATTCGACCATAATTTTCCTTTGCTTGAAATTATTTTTATTTTGAATGTACTGTTTCATAAAAATCAAACTGTCGAATAGATGGGAGAATAAGTATGGATAATGTATTTCCAATGTGTTTGAAATGATTTTTGAATGTTAGTGGTGTAATATTGAAAATAAAAAAGGGAAAGTGTCTTGAATAAAGTCTGCATAGAAACAATTCTGTTTGATATCACTATTTTTTTTCTAAAAATAAAATGAAGTTTTCTTTTCCACTGGGTTTTTTTTTTGTTTTCTTTCGGTTTCTTGAGCTGGTTTCCTTATTGGAAGGAAAACATATTTGAAGTCAGCTGGACATTGACACTTAACAGCTATGATAAAGGCAACTTTCTTTGTCTCTCTGGGTTTTCTTGTTTTAACTCTAAAGTGGATATTTAAAATCACTAAAAATTAGTTAAGTTCCCCAATTGGATTCACTTAGTTAATCCTCAAGAGTTATGAAGAGATTCATATTAAAATAGAAAAACAAAAGCTTTATATTGGAAGATAGCCTTCATTACAATAATACATTCTTTTTCACTATTTTCTTATGTATACATGTCTATCTATATAAAATTTTGCATACAATAAATTTTGATTGTGCATCCCCCTCTTTTAACTCCTCCATATTCTTCCCACTTTCATACCCTTTCAACTTTATGTTCTTTCTGCTTCAAAAACAGACAAGTAACATACAAAATAAAAGCAAGCAGTCAAAAGACTAGTAAGACAAAAATGTTAAATCAAAATATCTACAAAAATAACAATCACAGCAGAAATCATGAGCAACTGCTCCTGGTCATGGGGCCTGCTCTCATGTGTGGTTGATACACCCTGTGATAATAAGCTTTATTCTACTTTATGTGTATGAGTCTTTTGCCCTCATGTTTGTGTATGCACCATGTGTGAGTCTAGTGTCTGAAACAGTCAGAAGAGGGTGTTCAATGCCCTGGATATCAAGTTCATATAGTTGTGAGCCACCAGGTGTGTCCTGATAAGTGAAGTTCAGTTCTCTGCACAAGCAAAAATGCCCTTGACAGCTGAGCCAATGATCCAGCTGCCATAAATTCTTTATTTTTACTTGGCTTGCTTCGATTATTTATAGATAAACAAGTACATAAGTGTACTTGTTGTATCCTATGGAATGATAATATCAGTACCAATAGCAAAGATGAAAAATTTATACTGTTCTAAAGATTTCTTAATATTGGATAAAAATATCATCCATTTTATAAGTCTGTGGTTAACTTCCCAGCTATAGTTTCTTCGAAAAATAGGATTTAAATACATTTCAAAAACTAGATTTCCTAAACTGGAGGTAGAGAGAACATGCCTGTGTTTTTGATTATAGCTTATATTCAATGCTTAAGTTAAAACCTTTTATATCATAAGTTGTCATGGATACATTATGAAGCAGAAACAAAAGGTGTCTTCCATCTCTAAGAGATCATTGAAAACTACCCTCTCCTATTTCACTCATGTTTCCAGGATTCCTGTGGAACAGATTCTCACATTCTGCACAACTTAGGAAGGATTTTGAGAAAGTAAAAGTAGGAGAACGTTTTTACATAGTCTGTAAAATAACACATATGAAATCAACTTTATGTCTTCATTCTTACTTGAAACATTTCCTCACACGTTAAAATCAGTCTCCTTCTGTCACTTGTCTCTCGCTATTCCCCAGTCATGGAAACCGTGACTGACAGAGTTCCAATAATAAATAATCAGATCAGTCAATGATGAGGTCGGCCCACCCAGTTCCTTGCCTCAGAGCTAATGTGCTTTCTTCAGTATTTCCCAAGTGTCCATCTACATTGACACTGCCATGTGACTTTGCCTTCTTATTGTTCTACTCCTGCTTGTCAAATTCAGCTATTACTTGAACCTACTCAATATCTAGAGAACTACTTTCCTTCCCAGGACAATATAGAAACATAATACTTTATATTCAATTAAAGTAACAGTGCTTTGCAGCAAGCTTGTTAGGCTTCATTCCTTCTCTATTCAATAATAGTCATATTTTTCTTCTTTATGTCCTCTGCCAATCAACATTATTTTATTTTACTTCCAAAAATTTTGAGACTGTAACTTAATTGCAACCCTTCTCCATTCCTTTCTCCCCGCTTCCACACCCAACCATACTTGCCTCCTGGCTCTCTTTCAAATTCATGACCTCTTTTTTCACATATTTATATTGAGTCTGTATAGAGATACATATTCCTAAATATAATCCACTCAGTCTGTGTAAGGTTACTCACAAGTATGTTTCAAGGCCAACCATTCACTATTGGACAACCAGTTGGTATGCACTACTGTGGTAAAGATTATGTCTCCTGTTCCCAGCATTTCAGATGCCTATAGTTCAATGTTTATTGTTGAGGATTTATGGGCTTTTCCAGGTTCACTCTGGCGTGTTCATTAGAATAATCTAATCAACCTTATTCCCCCACCTTCTTGTATGTCTTTGCTCTTGCCTTCCTTTGATTTTTTTTCCTTTCTCTTTCCCATTTAATTTCCATGGAATAACTTGAACACTAAATTATTTCTAAAAGAGAAGAAATAGTTATTTTGTATATACTAATTTTACTATAAAATATTTATTATAAAAATATAAGCATAGCTATTGTGAATCAAAATAGAAATACATAAGTAACTTGGAACTTTTGGTAAAAATAATCTTTCAAACATTGGTTTGTTTAAATTTTTCTGATAATAACAATTTTTAATAACTGCTTTGGCTCCTTATATTACTTCAAACTACTTCTTTTTCTAATATGTGTGAAACATTATACAATGATATACAACTAAATCTTTGCTAATATGATTGAATTCTTCATGTTATATTCATACTCCTGAGGAACCTCTTTAGAGTTTGGAGGATTCTAAATGATTACTTTTAAAAAGCTGCCTATTCCTAAAATTACTTTGTAATTTTGTGCGGATAGAGTTTTCATAATAAACAGATCATAAACTGTACTACCAAATTGGATTTCATTTATTCCTGAGTCAGAGACTGACATTCATCCCAATCATCAAATTTATTTCTACTGCCTACAGATGATCCTGAGTTATTTTAAAATTAAATTTAAGTGGAAGATGTTTTTCAGCATTAAGGATATTTTCATACAATTTAGGAAAAAGAAACAATCCTCAAGAAAATATTACCCAAATATTTTGAATAACAAAATTAATTACAGAATATATAAGTACCCTTAACTGAATAGATGCAAAGACAAAGATTTATGTAATTTGAAAAGTATTGGTCTGCTTATTAAAATTAAAGTCAATTGTTATAATCCCATATGTAAACAAGACTAATTTTAATTATGTTATGTTTCAATCAGATAATTTACCTGAATTTCAAGTTAATCTATTATGAGATTGTTGTGCTATAAAATTATGTCCTAGCACATGTTAAAATTAAAATTTCGCATTATTTATTTCCACATTATTGCTAACCAGTCAGGTATAGTCAGTGGAAGTGTTAGAGTCCCAACTTCCAATCAGCATATACTAAAGTCAGTATCTTCCTTATATTTGTGAAATTGTTTGTGTTCATTAAATTGTCCTTGTTAATCCAACTGATATAATGTCAATTCCTTCATGTTTTACAATGACAGAATTAGGTTTCTTAGATAATTTTTGAAATTACACAGCTCTTACAATTCTACCACAAGGTTAATTTGATTTTATAGTGAAGATAGTTTCTACTGATAAAAGCCAGTAGACTCTATCTTTCTAGGACAGGCTGACTTGATAATCACAGTTACATTCTTGTTAGACAAATATTAAATTTCAGACTTCGCTCAGTTCTGTTCTTACTCAAAAAGATATATATCTTTGAGATTCTTTCAAAAATATCCCAGATCTATCTGTGCTAAAAATACAACCAAATCTAATCAAATATAGAATATGACATGATGCAGACTTATGTAACCTAATACAGGATATGGTAATTCACAGATATATCTAATCAAATATAGAATATGATAAAAAAGTCAATTGGAAAATTTATCACAATAATGTGAAGAAATACATTGATATTGCTGAAATGTGAAATATAATTAGAATATACATTGAAAAGACCTACTTTAATTTAAAAGTGTATTAAAACAGCATGATATAATGATTATATATATGTATATATGTATAAATAAATGCATGACAGCAGAGTATATCATTATGCTGAATAACATATGTAAAAGTAATAGTTTGACTATAGTTAAGCAAAGTATATAAATATATCTGGAAAAAGGAGACACCACAAAGCTAAAATAATGGATTATTAGGATACTAAGCTTTCAAATATCCAGAAAAAAATGAGAAACCCATTTATTTAAAATGTTTTTAATGATTTTCCTATTTACCATGCTTAAATTTGTAGCTGTGACAAAGTGAAGACAGTACCCTGGGTTCTGCTCTACAGAACCCTATTTTTCTTATGTAAGAATTGTTTTGTGACAGATGGAGTTCACACAGGAAGTGAGACTGTGATCTAGAGTCTCTGGTCACAGGGGGAAAGCATGCTGGATGAATCTGTTGTAAGACTTAAGTCCCTGACTCCTGTGCAGAGCTGTTCCTTTAATCATTTGCAAAGTATTTCGAAATAGGGTTCTTCAGACATCTCTTCAAAGGGACTGAATTTCAGAATCTCTTCAAATGGAGCGAGGAGGGAATCTGTGCGCCCAAGATTCCCAAAGGTAACTCCGCTGAGGAATCAAATTTCCTAGATGAATTTCCCAGGAACTGGCAGGGGTTTGTTTCAAGTAGAAAATGTTTTACCTTCAACCACACACATTCCAGCTCTGCTGAAGTCTCTAAGAATCGTCCATTTTCTTGGCTACTTCAAAAGAGCAACTGTTTTCAATAATTAACACACGTGCCCAAAACGCATCACTTCTCAGAATTCCACATACCTTGGAGGTTTGTATTTTTGCTTTGTTTTGTGTTCAGTGAGTGGTAGGGAGTAGAACTTATCAATTTACCAACTTCCAGGGCTTTAGGCCAGTGTGGCCTAGCGCAGAAGGTTATCCACTATTATTCTTTCTTTTGTATACATTAAATTTCATTTTGCTTTCCAACCTCAGTTATAATGGTATATGGTTTGTATTTTAATAAATAAACCTTGCTCAAAGACCAGAATAAAGCTAAAGCCACAAGAGGTCAAGCAATGGTGATACACACCTTTAATCCCAGGATTTGGGAGACAGAGTCAGGTGGATCTCTGTGAGTTCAAGGCCACCCTAGACTACACCAGATCGGTGCAGAAATAAATCCATGTGGTGGTGGCTTACACCTTCAATCCCAGTATTAGGGAGTCATACACTCTTAATCCCAGCACTAGAGGGAATATAAAAGGAGAGGAGAGAGAGTTTGTCTACAGTTGCCCAACCCTGGTAGAGGTAAAACTTCTCTAGTGGCTTGGCTGCTTTGCTTTTGTGGTTTTCAGGTTGAACCTCGATTTTTGTCTCTGATTTTATTATTTGTGCTAAAAACAGTTCTCCATCCCACCTCTTCTTCATCCCGTGAATTTGCCTACCACACACCTTACCTCCCATGCACTCCTCTCAAATCATAAAGCCTCCCATGGGAGTCAACAAAGTCTGGCACACTTAGTTGAGGCAGGACCAAGCCCCTCCCTGATGCATTAAGGATGAGAACGGTATCTTACAGTAGGGAATGGGCTCCAAAAAGCTAGCTCAAGCATTAAGGAGAGGTCTTGGTCCCACTGCCAGGCAGACCAAGCTACACAATTGTCTCCCACATGCAGAGGGCCTAGTTCACTCCCTTAGAGGGTCCACAGCTGTTGGTCTAGAGTTCATGAGTTCCCATGAGCTTGCTTCAACTTTGTCTTTAGATTTACCCATCATGATCTTGACCTCCTTTGCTTGCTCACCCTTTCTTTGATTAGATTCCCAGAGCTCAGCCTGGTGCTTGGTTGTGGATCTCTACATCCAGTTCCACCAGTTACTGGGTGAAGGTTCTATGATGATAGTTCACCAGTCTGATAACAGAGGAAGGTTAGTTCAGGCACCCTCTGGACTATTGTTAGACATCTTATCTGGGGTAATTCTTGTGAATTCCTGTAGCAACACGTTTCTCCCTTAGCCCATAATGGTTTCAGCTATCAAGATATCTTTCATTGCTCTTCAACTCCATCTCTTCCCCAACTCAACTATTCCTTCATATTCCCATCCCCCATTCCATAACCTACCACTCCTGCCTTACTCCCAGATTGCCCAGGAGATCTCATCTAGTTCCCCATACCAGAGATATGTGTCCCATTGTAGGGTCCTCTTTGTTGTCTAGCTTTTCATGATCTGTGAATTGTAGTCTGATAATCCATACTGTGCTTGTCTTTCTGAGTCTGGGTTGCCTTATTCAGGATTATTTATTCTAGTTCCAGCCATTGGCCTGCAAATTTCATGATGTTATTGTTTATTTACAGCTGAGTAATAGTCTGTAGTGTTAATGTGTTATATTTTCGTTAATCCATTCTTCTGTTGAGGGCTGTCTAGCTTGTTTCCAGGTTCTGGCTATTACAAATAATGGTGCTATGAATATTGTTGAAAAAGTGTTTTTGTGGTATGATTGAGTATCCTTTGCGTATATGCCCAAGAGTGGTATCACTGGGTCTTGAGATAGATTGATTCCCAATATATTGAGAAATGGCTTGCTTAACCCACTTTCTTCTAGAACCTCAGACTATCAGCCAAATGATTGGACCATGCACAACTTATTGGCCCTGCATCATTAATCACTAATTAAGGAAATGCACAACTTACCTGCCTACAGACCAGTCTTACGGGAAATAAAGAGTTCATCTTCCCACTGACTCTTGCTTTCATCATGTAGACATAAAGCTAACCAGTACCACAGCCAACTGGGAACTAAGTATTCAAATACATGAACATATGGGCCATATTTCTTATTCAAATCACAACAGCTTCTGACCTCCAAAGCGAGGAGATGATGAATCTGTGCTGTTTTGCTAACTGAATCTGTGACAATCTGTTGTTAAAACAGTGGGAAACTAAATCAGATGGTCTCTTTGCTTCTCATTAAAAGAGTGGCCCTTTAAGGCTGGGACCTGTTACTTAGAAGGTTCCTTCACACACTAACTCTCCTGTACAGCCTTGTGCAAGGCACATGTCTTGACTTCTGATGCCATCACTCACTGGTTTTTCCTGGCAGGAAAGCAATACCATCACCCTGTGTTTCCGATGCGAGATATTCGAACGGGGAACTAATGGAACAGGAAAGAGACAGGCCTGTGGCACCTGGATTGTCATTTGCCTGGCAGAACTGAAGGGAATCACCATGTGCACTTGTTGGTAGTGATGCTAACAATTCCTGTACTAATTAAAGGGGACTACCTGTTGGGTTGACAATATGCCACCCATGCTATCATTGTGCAGGTTCTTTCAAATCTTTATAACAGCCTATAAGGTTTGTGCTTTGCTTCTGCGTCGTATGGAGCCCAGGGAGCTAAAATAATCATTTGAAACACAGTATTACAACCCGCTATCAGACAAGGCTGACATGAGATTGTATTTTTGAATTGACTATAAACATTTTAATTTGTGTTATAGATCATAGCAGGGAGAATCTTTACTTTCACTTCTAAGATGAGGAAGATGAAGCCAACCCAATCCATGAAAAAGCCAGTGGCGCCTGATCTAACCACAGCCATGGCCCTAGCCTAGCATTATGGTGGCATTGATTAGAGAGGACAGACATGAACATAGCAGTGACTATGTGCCCTCCAGGGAAAGTGTTAATACATAGTTATGTGCTTGCTTACTCCCCATAGCGACAACATGAAGTGTCATTGAAGTGCTTACTGGATTTATTTCAGGTCCTACAGCTTGTGAGTGTGGGAACCATGCCAGAGCAAGACTGCCTTCTACTCTAGACCTAAGAGGATACCAGAATTCAGTGAAAGTAGTTTACATACCGCTGCCTATAGCTGTTCGTGAGGTGGAGCTATTCTAGGTCCTCTGGCTAGGATGGACTGTCTACTTAGCATCCCAGTGTCTGAAGGACACTCGCTCTTCACCAGCTGCTGAATTATCCTGCCAGGACCCTCCTAGTTATTGGAAGTTTGCATTTTTTAAAATAAATAAACTGAATTCTCAAAGAACTGTTGTTACAAAATAAAAGGGAATAAAGGACATTGAGGGGTCTTTCTCCACTTAGATGCTAGCTTTTGAGAGAATGTACTTCAGCTATGTGTCTGTGGAGAGCCTGGAACAGCTTCTGTTTTTGCTAAGATCACTCCTTGCTTCTCCTCTTTTCCCTCCTCCATCTGTTTGTTCTCTGGTTTTGTTTTTGGTCGTCTTTCTCTTCACCTATCTACCTTGCATTTTGTCCTGACTTAAATGCATAGAAATTCTCATCTCACATTGCTAATTTTGAAGCCATTCTTCATTCCAATTGATCCCTCACTAGAAAGAAGAGAGAATGATTTATTTTGCCATAGACATTAAATAACTTGCCGTATTCACAGAGTTAAAAACTCAATGGACTTCCTACCTCCCTTTCCAGAACAGAATCTTCTACAATATTTTATAATTAAATCAGTGTATATTATGTGGTAAGATATTTTATTAGTTTGTTTTCTATTGTTAATAACCTGATATTACACACTACATTGTTTATGCATAGGAGACATTTAATATCACCTCTAGTTTTGGCAAAAGTTCATCCAGAGAAGCCTTTGTCCTATGTAGAATAGCAATTCTCTGTCCAGAGTAGTACAGAGAATAATTGGGAGAGACAGGGAGAGCCTGTATATGCCTGTTTTCATCTATTTGTTCTCCTTAGAATGCCACCTGCATGCTTTCATGGGCCTGAACTCTGAAGACAGTATCTAATCTCAAACACCTATCAAAAACTATGCCTATACTTAACATAGATCAAATTTTCACTGACATGATAAAATGGAGACTAAAGTTTACCTTCATTTCCATAGGGAATACAATCTGTTCACAACATAGTAGATACATTTTATAAGAATGTTAATATTTCTATTAAACAATTTAAAAAGTAGCCAGTTTCCAGCCCACAGATGGACAGGAATCTTTACCATCTGTACATCTGACAGAGTGTTGGTGTCTGGAATACCCAAAGACCTCAAAAGACTAAACACAAAGTAAACAAACAACAAAGTTAAAAATTCAGACAGGGACTTAACAGGGAGTACTACAACACTTCCCACGTGCTCCCGCCACTGTGGATTGAACCATGTCACCATACTGTCCCTGCCATGAGTTACTGAAAACAGACCCATTCTGTTACCAATCACAGAGTCAAGGTTGGCAGCACAAATTGCCTTCCTCCGTTAAATTTTGAAACTAATCCAGAGATGTTTTAGATAATCCTAAAAGAGCGCCATTTTAAAATTAGAGTATGTTATCATCAGCACCGGATGTTAATATTTAATATGTTAATCAAGAAGTACATATATTATTTTACTGAGTTGCAATTGGAATATTTTAGGTTTTTCAAGATAATTATTTTTTGTCATCTCGTATGTCTTATTCAGTGAACTTAGATGATCATTCTGAGGAGAGCTAAGACCAAAAACATATGAAACTGTCAAAGAGGTCTGTGATAAAGAGAATTATTAAGGACTTCTGTTTAATTAGTCAGACTAGGTGTGGATTTGCTTAAGACAAAAATATTGCTCCTTTTAGGCATAACTATTCTTCCTGAATGGTTTCTCTTATTTTGAGGCAGAAAAACAGAGCTAACTTTCAAGATAATTGTCCATGTGAAGTTCCCAATAAAGATTTCATATATTTAAAGAACATTTCATTAACACAATTTATAGCTACATGAATTCTGCATATCTGTATTAGACAGAACATCCCAGGAGACCCTTTATGCAGTGATGCCTAATAAAATAAAATGACTAAAAGTAAAGTAAGATTCTATATTGATTATGATCTGAGATTAGTTGATATTATGATTCAAAGTCACTGATCTAGGGAATATTAAATACTGTATATTCTCTATGTTGTTTCATTATTCTAAGTTTTATGTTTGCTTTCTCAGTGTTTATTCTGGTAGCCAGTTACCCATCTAGGCAGATTGCCATATGTTTACCTATTCAGCATTTGCTTCGCATCTGCTTTGCTCCAGGACTTACGATAATATTGACTCCTATAACAAAACAAAACAATTTGCAGGTTACTCATGAGCTCCGAAGGAAGGCATGGCTGCTCAACATCTCTCTTGATTGCTGCAGTTTTTTTTTTTTTTTCTTTTTTTCCTGTTCGGCATCTTTGTTCACAGCTGTTTGCTGAATAGACTGTTCTTTGATGTCCTGTTCATTGCGTTTATAAAATATTATGCTCACAATTATCTAATAATATTTGTAAAACCATAGTTCAACTGACAGAATGGACCTCAACAGTAATTGATTAGTATTACAACATGAATAGGGCAAAAAATCATTCGCTCACTGAGAAGATGAAAATTCAGGTGAAAAGATTATATAACTGAACAGCTTTTGTAAATTTTGCATTATTTTTATTCATTTTAACTCAGTAACTGAGAATTCACTGATGAAAACTTATGCTAAAACTTAGCTTCCAATTGTTTTTAAATTATTGCTGATTTTGTTTTTGTTTTCTCTCTGTATTTATGGTTTAAATCAATATGTGAGATGAACCAACACAATTTTAGTGACATTCAACTCAAATATTTTTGGGCATAATTTATTTTTGGAAGTTTTACGGCTAACCTTACATTTTTGACACACTAGCCTCTTTAATTCTTCTTCCAGCCACACTTTAAACTTCTACTATTGATAAGTTCCTTTCCCACTTATACGATGCTTGTTTGGTTTCTGACTTTGTTTTTTGAACCATTGAATTTAATCAGACCCCTCTCATTGTGGGCATGGGTGGAGCTACAGATCAGAGTTCAGACAGCTCACCAATGACATCACCACTGAATACATTAACCTTAATCACTCCCATGAGCCTTCAGTTCCCAACAGATCTTAAGAAAGGACTTTGACAGGTCCCATGACCCCAGAACTCCATTGTTAATTGAAGGATGAGAAACTCAGTCTTGTTCAGGCAGTATTCTGACAGCTGCAGCATCTCTGAGTTGGTGAGTGCTAGTTCCATGGACATGCTGTATCCAGAAGTCAGCAATTCACTGCACTCCTCCCCATCATCTTACAGTTCTGCAGCTCCGTCTCCTCTTCTGAGATGTTCCCAGAGTCTAAGACTTCATAGCATGGACATCCCACTGAAAGCTGAACACATCTTTGCAATACCTAAGCTAAGCAGTATTAACATCAATATAAATATAAATAATATATTATATTAATATAAACAATAATTCCTATGTTAGACACATTTATTATATTTATTTTGACAAATATTTACTCCAATTGTGTGAGTGGTTCATTTTCACTAGACTGAATACTTTAATAAACAGATTAATTTTTTAAAAAGCAAAGCAAACCAAAAGAGAAATAAAGACACATCCATTAATGTAAAACTTCATGCATAAACTACATAATTCACTTACTGTGGCTAGCATAAAAATCTGAATCTGTACTTGATGATTTTAAGAAAAATATACAATCTGGTTGATAACATTTGACCTAAATCTACTATATGAGGATACCTGAGAGTTATTTTTCTGTTTTTGAAAGATATTTTTAAATAAAATAGAACTGAAGCATCTCTCCCTTTCATTCTTCTTTCCATCCCCTTGCAGTTACCCTCCCTTCAATCCCTTCCATGCCTCCCCACTCTCATGCTGATAGCTTCTTTTTTATTATAATCGTTAAATATACATACTCATTTGTGTGTACATATATGTGTATACATGTGTATGTACAATACACACAGTACACACAGACACACATATAGACAACCCACTCAGTCTTGTTTTGGGTGATGTGCATATAGGTTCAGACCTGATGAGTTTGCATTGAACAACCAATAAGGATGCGCATGCTTTGGAGAGTCTGAGTCTCCTTCTCTCAACAGTCAACAGTTTTCTGACTTTCTATTGTCTCAGGGTGGGACCCCATGAAATTATCCATCTGTACTTTCATAGATGTTGTGAGAGTTTCAATCATCTTTCTGCAGCTAGTACTAGGACAGTATGTTTCATAGCAGACTTCCTGGTATTCTGATCCTTACAATCTTTCTGCTCCTTCTTCCACAATGTTTCCCGAGGCACAAATGCAAGACCGCTATGTAGATTTGTCTATTATGACAAGGCTTTGTGACTGTTTTGCTTCAATAAGCAGACGCTGCTCATTGTACAATATTGGTAATACATTTTACATAGGGTTCAAGTAACAAATGCATCTAGTTTTCATCAGACTTATCCAAAGTATGGCCTTTAATGATATTCCAATACGTATTGGATTGATGGGTGGGGTAGTAACTTTATATTTATATACTGGGGAAGAGGCAGAAAAGGGCAGAATCTCTCTATGTAGCCCACGGTAGCCTCAGACTCATTATATTCCTGCTCCATCTTTCACAGTTCTGTTATCACAGGAATATGTCACAATTCCTGGCATAGTGAGAGTCACTTGATAGAATGGGAACTATTAGACTTCTTAAAGAGTTGTCCTGCACAGATCTATTCCAGAGTCATTGAGAGAATCCCCAGGACTGTTGTGTGATGTGATATGCTGCCCAAAATTCAATCTAAGAGAAATGAAAAGAGCTGGAAACTCTATGAAACCGAGAGTTTATGAAGACAAATTTTTCTATCTTCTAAGTAATATATAATCATTTAAAATTTCCCAATGAGTTTCTCATTATATAAAGTCCATAACAGAGGTTTCATGGAGCAACACCTCAGAAAAACCCTCTGGGAATTTTATTAATGTTATTTCACTCTCAATTGGAGCTCCAAATTCTTATTTCATAATGTTTCTTATCATTTAATACCCTTGCACCCGCTCTGTAGTGTACTATTATATTTTCACATAAATAATTGAAATCTGGTTCCCTCTATAACCCAAATGCCTTGATATCTAGGCATCAATGAGAAACACAGGAGAAAAACTTAGTGCTACATTTTGCTACATTGAATCCTGTTCATAGTAAATCAAGACACATTTTATATCTGCATTGTTTTCCCAACAGAAGTAAGATCAACTTAGGGAAAATTAACCACAAAATATCAGCAGTAATAACATAATGCACAAATAAATATTATTTGTTTCTAGCACACAACAAATACATGCTTACACGCGTGCACATAACACAAATTAATAAAGAGGTATTTATGACTTACTTTGGGCCTGGAAATAAAGAGCTGTTAAATATATCCTGATATTCTCTTAAATTTTTCTTGTTTATAGTAAGCTGAATCTCTTTATCTTAGGTATTCTCAAAGCTCTTGGGAAATACCATGTCTAGAGTTCATAGTAACCTCCTCTCTTTCCCCTCATCCTTTCTTTTGATCTATAATCTGCACTGTGATGGTTTCATTCATGTAGCATAGATTAAAGCACATACAAAAAATTCTATAAAGTGTTTGACCAGTAGATTTCCCTATAGCATAAATGTTGCATGTTACATGGACGTTTTATAGTTCATGATGTATATCTGAAGATATGCTGATCCATTCAGAAATACATTCAGATAAAATGTGGTTTTGTATTTATTGTGCTCTTCATTAGGAACTACATAATACCTGTCTGCCTTTATTCTGATGAATATTACAAGTTTGATTCATTAGTTCAATGGAACTTTGAAGTGATATGGCTTTCCTGCTATAAATTAAATTCAGTAAACTAGGAATATTTCTATGATTGGGGTCATCCTCTAATCCATTTGGTTTTCCAAAGGTGCAATTCTTATAGGATGTGTAGTACTTTCAAACATGGTGCTTTTACTTTTTCAAGTGTCAAGCTTATTAATTATCTCTTTGTTATTCTCTAACATAAAAATTCATCAACTTAAAAGGGTTTGATGAACTTCAAACGATTGCAATTACTTCTGTTATTGATGATTACATGTCTCCATCTTGGAGCAGGTCTTTTTCTTTTTGTCGTGAGCCTAAAATTTTAGATACAACCGCAATGTATTTGTTAACTTCTTTGTTACCGGAGAAAATGCCAAGTTATTTTTATATAATCATACATATTTATTGCTGCCTTTCCAAAAGCAACCATATTTAGTCAGGTGTGGGGAATACTTGCAAGTTTAGTGTTTGAGATACTCATTGCTGTTGGGCTATTTATTTATTCTCATACATTTTGGTAGACATACCAGTATATTTATGGTCTCTCCTCTCTCTCTCTCTCTCTCTCTCTCTCTCTCTCTCTCTCTCTCACACACACACACACACACACACACACACACACACTTAGACATACACACAGAGAGCACAGAGAGAATATCACTAAATATAAACAATTATGGTGAGCTAAATCAAAGGCTTCAAGGTTTAAACTATTTTACATCTGTATCTCTTTTGTGGCTCCTTAAAAAATTGGTTTTCCTGTTGGTGGATGCTGGAAAAGATAAAATCAGAAAATCTCATAATGAATTATTTATTGTTTTCTTCATTCAACATCATGTTCTTTATACTATCAATTGAATAGTGTCTCTGAACATTTATATAACAAAGGCCCAACTCTTGTTGCATCTATATTTAATTTGTAGGACTGATAGCCATAAAAAATGAAAAATGAAACAAAATTTAAAAAAACCTACACGAAAAACCTTGAGAATACAGGGGAAAATACCCTTCAGAAAGCTGAAACTTTTCCAGTAATCATCCTTGTAATATCTTAATTTTAAGCAACAGGGAGTAACTAAATATTAAGAAAACAAATGTCCGTAATTAGTGTTCTTATGGGTATCTTGTCACGGCATCTGCAGCAGATTAACATATGACTGTGTCAAACTCACATTTCTAATAGTGACTTCAAACTTCGGAGGCCAGCTAGCTACTTTTGTGCACACCCTCCACATTCTCTGCTTCTTCATCCTTGTCTCTGCGTACTCCACCCGAGCATGGAGACAGTCACTATTTACTCTGCTGTCATTCTGTCTCCTACTTTACCACCCCAGTTCACTTTTAGCCCCCATGCAGTCCTTAGATCTCCGTCTCTTCAATTACCTTGACTTCAGTTTACTCAAGTGGATTCTTGAGTAAAGCCCACAGCAACAATAATCGCTGACCTTTTACTTGGTGCTAAGTGTGTACCTGCACCTTTGGACTTTCAAGTCACTTTCTTAATATGTAACAAATGCTTTGTCTTATGTTTTCCACGTCAGTATCTTTAATGTGTGACTCTGCTTATTTTATGGCATTATTGTATCTCTGTTGTGAAGTCTGATAACAATAACATAGGTTATCCGTATCTCTTATGAAGTCTGATAGCAATAACATATCCTTTGCTTTAAACATCACCCATCTTTTCTACTAAATCTCTAAAGACATAGTAATTTTGCTAGAATATAAATATAACTTTTACCAATTTGGGGTAATACTTAGAATGTTTTCACAATATCTATTCTTAATTATAGAAAAGCTTCTTAAATAATAGTTTCCAATGTTTATTATGTTCTCATATTTAGTGATGACTGATTGTTTTAAACGTAATGGATCCTATGTACACATATTGGACATTTTAAATTTTCTCACACATTATCCTTATCTTTAGCCCTTTTCTAGGTTAGTGATTATCTGTTCTTATACCTATTCATTCTAGTTTTGTCTCATTTGTTTAAAATGTTTTAATTCTATTTCATTTTCAATGTTAATTGAAACAGTGCTTCTATAGGCTGTATGATGCTTTTTCATTTTGTAATTAAGTGACTTCATTGTTTATGTCAATGTTATGCTATTATGCAGGGTTTTGTTGTTGTTGTTTTGAGACAGAGTTTCTCTGTGTAACAGCTCTGACTGTCCTGAAACCAGATCTTATAGATCAGGCTGACCTCAATTTACAAAGAACTGCCTGTTTCTGCTTCCCATGTGCTGCCCCCACCACATGTCTGTTACATATATTTTTATTCATTTGATATGTGACTTTAGTATTTATTCATGCCCTTTTGAAATGTAAAATTTTCGAATAATATATTAGAATAAATAGCACTACATAATGGTTATTAACCCCAGAGTTTCGTTATTTTCTTTAAGTCTTCAAAAGTAGGCTGATTTACATTCTGAAAGAAGTCGTTTTAGTCATCTCTCCTTTATTTCTGGGTTTCCCTTTATTCTATTACCATGTTTTCGGCTTATGCTCCTTAGTGAAACTGAGTGATTTTTCATAATGGGGGATCATTGGTTGTTTAACCTGGACCACTTTAGGAACTTGAGACACTATTGAAATGCCTTTATATTTGCCCAGTTTTACATCAGGGAATGTGTCTTTTAGGTCCAGCTATGATGAATTCAATCTACTATACTATTCATAGCTCACTCAGAGTGTCTCCTATTTCCTATCATCTCCTCTGCTAGTTTGTCTACCATATAGACTGATACTTTGCCTTCAATTGCATGTCATTTGGCCTTCTGGTTATACCTTGCTATTTAGTTACAAATCCTCTTTTTGATATTTTATCTTTCCTTTGTGCCTTTCTGCTTCAATGTGGGTAACAGAAGATAGTCAAACATTATGAAACATTGTACAATAACTAACTTCACTTTAGAATTAGTACAACAGATTCTTGAGATTTTTATTAGCTGTTCACCTTTTTCTGCATTGCTCTCCGTCCTCTCGCACATATAGTTTGCTTTTTTGGAATTTTGGTTTGTGTAGGCTTTCATTTACCTTTATTCCTAACCTGAAATATAATGAATAAATTTTGATTGATGTAATTCAAACTTGAGATGGAGGAAGGACAGAGATGAGAGTAAGAAAAGAGTTATTTTGTTTGAGGGAATCATTATGGGGCAAGCAAGAAACCTGGCACTAGAGAAATTCCCAGGAATCCAAAAAAATGACCCCAGCATATTTGTTTATTAACTTGATTAATAAAATATGCTCTGTTGACACTGTAGATAGGATGTTAAGGTCAGTTAAAGCATTTTTAATAATTTCCACGTATACTAGACATGATAAAGTTTGGTTGGATTTTGTATACAAGAAGCAGATGGAGGAAAAAATCTAGTTAAAATCATGGGAAAATGGAAACAAAATCTTCTCAACGGCTATCTTGACTCTGGGAAAGGCCAATTAAGACCCAAACACAAAACATAAAGGTAATAGTTGTAGTGGTGGTGAAGTTGGTGGTCGTGTGTATATGTTTAAAGTGCCAATAACTCAGAGCAGATATGTTATGTTACAAGTCTTTCTCTGTCCCTCTAGCCAGATTCCAAATCGTGATTTGGAGGCTTAATATTAATTATGAAAGCTTGGCTGATAGCTCAGGCTTGTTTCTAACTAGTTTTTACAATTTAAATTAACCCATTGTTATTAATTTACTTTCTGCCTGGTGGCTTTATGTCCTTAGCTCCTGTTGGGAGTAGTGAGACCCCAGATCCTGAATTTCTTGTAATCTCCTGATGTGAGTGCCTACAGCTGCTCTGAGCAGGAGACCTTCAAGAGTTCCTGATGGCAGGAGAGTGGTTTCTGCTGGGTTTGGCTGGGGCGTGGCTATCTCTGTATAATCTGCCCCTGAACACAATAAAGGGGGCATTCTTGGGGAATTCAAGTATGACCTGTGTCTCTGTCTCTCTGTCTGTGTGTGTTTTTGTATTTTAACCTCCAGCTCCCTTGCTCGAAGCTCACGAACTGGGTGCCAGCGCACAGAGTGCAGACACGAGGGTGCAGTGCATGGCAAGCTCTGTATTGCCCATCCTGCTTGCTCTCTGTCTATTGATATCTCCCCTTCTTCTTCCCAGCTTTCTCTCTGCACCTCAAAATCTTACTTAGAAATTGGCCATTTAGATTTTTGTTAACCCAGTTAGTGACAAATCTTCACAGCATACAAAAAGATTATTCCACAACAATTTTACAAATTTACATGTTACATCGTTGCTTTTGGAACATAGAGTGGATAAATGTGAGTTCCCAAGGATATCATTCTAAGACATTCACTAGACATCTTATATTTTTAGAATATTCACATTTCTCTTTTTAAGGCTATATTTTAATTTTTAAAGGACTCTTTGTTTCTGATCACAGAATATTTGTCAACTTGAAAGGAGTAGCTTTTACACATTGCGTTCTTGATGATGCAGGAAAGATAAAGGAAAAATGAGAAAAATGAAAAGTACAGTTGAGCTTTTAGCAAGACTTAGGTAGGGGAATATTAGAAACAAATGCAATCGTTTACTGACTTGTGACTCAAATTATGGGTCTGAGCATTCGAGCTTCTGCCTGAACTCTGCACTATCTTTTGCCCCCACATTGGAAAGGCTAGAAGAGACAGTGCTCATTCTTTATTTGTGTGGTACTTGGCACATTACAAGCATTAAACATTTACTAAGCTTCCCTCCTTTTCCACTGTTTTTCTTTTATTTCCCTCTTAAAAGAGATACATTATGTCACCTTGGGGTAGTTATAATGACCATAACTGCTGATACTGCTGATGGCAGAAGTAGCACCGTATCAAGGAAGATGTGACCCCATGAACATGACTTTAGACTCCCCTTGTGCCTGCTAATACAGTCTCTGCCTGAGGAAAATGAGTCCCTTGGTGAAAGACATCCTGGTTCATAATCTGATTAGAAACTGTCTCATGGAGTGGAAATGTGACACCAGGGGATTTGCTTGATAGTCCGTTGAGTGAGAATTGATAGGCTTCTTGAGAAACTGTACTGAGTGTGATTCTACACACAATTTAAAACATATTCTATTTTGATGGTGTCCTGTTCAAACTTAGGTTTTCATGGGAGAATTGAAAGTCACACGTGCAGATTGGGCAAAGTCAAATATATGTTATGGCTATTCCCAGTGGTGAGAAACCTTGCTCAACATTGGTACAGTGGGGAGGCACTTGGTCCAGCTTTAACTTGTATGCCAGACTTTATTGACTCCCCAAGGGAGGCCATACCGGCTCTGAGGAATGGATTTTGGGTGGGGGTAGAAAGAGGAGGAGGTGGGGGAGGACAGGAGAAGTGTAGGGATGGGAAACTGGGGTTGGTATGTAAAATATATATATATATATATATATAAAACCATTAGAATATAAATAAATCCTAAAATAAAAGAAATCAATTATAAAAAAGTAAAAAGAAACAAAGGATGCTCTCAGATATTGCCATGAGATCAGTACACATGGATCTGTGTTTTCTGGGGGAGCTGTCTTATGCTCCACAGAGAGTGGAAGACAGGAAAGGAACAAAATGGTTGTCTGAACTTGCACTTAAAATGCACTTAAAGATGGTGATACTGATCCTTCAGCCTTCTGCCAAGATTGACAATTTAGTACAGAGAGTTGATTGACTCCTTATCATACTGGTACCTATGAATTCTGCGTGTTATATGCAAATGGTCAGCGTTCTGCTTAACTGTGAAAGCTCAACTATTCGCTCTCAGCTATTTTTTTTTTGTAGAAATTCTCCTATGACTGGAAAGATTTTAATTTATTTTTAGTGGTTATGGATAATAGATGATCATGTATCTATATATAGAAAGCCAATTCAACTTTATTATAAGAGCTGTAATCCTATTCAGAATTAAATTTGTTCTCAAGAAGTTTTTGAGCAAGGATTAAATCATTGAAAAAGAACAAGTGAACTTTGGAGTTGAGTAGTTGAGTTCATTAAACAGATATACATATGGGTGTGGGTATGAGACACCACATACATATGGAGAGAGAGAGAGAGGTTGAGAGAGAGAGAGGGAGGGAGGCGGGAGAGGGAGGGGGGAGAGGGAGAGAGACAGAGAGAGAGAGAGAGAGAGAGAGAGAGAGAGAGAGAGAGAGAGAACATTGTCCTTTGGATTTAGAAAGATAACTCCTGTATAACAGGCTTTCTAGAAAACAAAATTGTATAAAACACTATAGTCTTCACAAAGCTATTTTCTGCAAATTTTCTTAAAAACTAAAAGATCAAATTTGGAATCTACATGGTTGTGAAGACTTTTGCTGTGAGATACATATATATTTTATTTATTCAGCTCTTGGGCATTTTAAATTCATTTTCTGTATCAAATGGTAGGATAGATTGTAGCTACAAGTTAAACATGCTGCCTGACCTAAGGAATTTTGTGACATACAAAGAGATGCTACCATCACTATGATAGAAGAAGATGTAGAAAACATACTAAGTCTTTATTACATAATTTAAATATTGTTGTAGTATAGGACATAAAATGTGTATGTTGAACTTAAAACTTAAAAGATATAAGGAACTATAACACAGTTTTTTAAGCATCCCTTTTATACTTGGAAAGGTTTATTTTTATTTAAATACCTGAACTATCAATTTAAACTTTCAATACATAATATTCTAGAAGAGAACCTGTTTGTGATGCTGGAATTGTTAGTCCAGTTTGCACAATAAAACCATAAGATGCTGGCTTAATTTGGAACCTACTGGGTGCCTACAATTTTATAACATTATAAATATATACGAATTAAAACATACAGCATGGTAAACAGCTCACAGATGTTTGGCAAAAATAATAGGACTTTACTTTCCAGGATGAGGTAGACAGTGGAAAATGAAAGCCAGTGCTACCTGGCATGTAGCCTGGGAGGCCAGACCACGGCTGCCAGACAATGAGGATGCATGAAACGGCCCAAAGCTTTAACACCATGTTTTCAGAAGCCTTTTAATTATTTCCTTAACTCTATAGTTTTACAAACTGTTGAACAGATGAGATTTGTAACATGAAATATACAAATGGTAAAACTATTAAGCCTATAACAGCACAGTGGACTTTCATTGCTAGTGCATTCGGAATCATCCCAGGACCTAAAATGATTTAATTATGAGAAGGATGCGGTGATGATTTTCCTCTTTCAAACTTTAAAACCTGTCCAAGTGAAACAACACTTGATAAATCAGGGCTATTGAGACTCTCTTATCAGGTCCGGCCAGGTTCCTTCTGTCTCTTATCTTTGCTGACTCGCAGTGGCTCCTGGGTCCACCTCCAGATTCTTCTTGCCATAGTAACATTGCACATCATTCCATTTCAAAATACCTGGCGTAGTCCAGTCAAGCACCTCTGATGACTCCTGTGGACAGAATCCTGCAGCTCTGAGCACCATATCAGGCTATAGTTGCATCTCAGACAGCCGTGCACAGTCAGATGAAACTACATTTATGTTTGGGAAATATTTTTCCAGCTCTTGCTACAGCAATCTTGACGATAATTATAAAGTGATGGGCACTAAGGTCAATAAGGAAAGTGATGTTTTTCTGCTACTAAGTATGATGGAATTTCTTGCAATTCATGGTGATTGGCTAGGAAATATAATTTGCCCAAAAATGTGCTAGCTGCAAACTCTATGTTCACTTGGTATATTTCGTTATTCTAAAATAAAAAAATAGCTGGAAAGGCTTTTCTTTTAAAGGAGACAAAAAGTATAGGAAGGAATTAAGTAAATCCCCTATTAATGTTTAATTGAATGATTAAATGAAACATCTCAGTGCATATGTAGTTTAATGAGAATATTTATTATGTTCTATTTTCCCCAATAAAGTCAAAATGCATCTATAATTAAGGTTAATAAAATATTCTGGCAACATAATCACATGTGCCTACATTTATATCTATTTGTATCTTTTATTGTAAATAGATTTCTCTTGTCATATAATACAATATATTTCCCCTCCCTGTTATCTCCCTGCTTCTCTCCACCTCCCTTCCTCTCCAGGTCCACTCCCTTTATGTCTCTTATTATAAAAATAACAGGCTTCTAAGCACAACAACCAAACCTGACAAAGTATAATAAGAAGAGGCAAAAGCTATTATATTGAAGTTGGACATGGTAATCCAAAGGAAGGGAAAGAGTTTTCAGGAGCAGACAGAGGAGTTAGAGTTCCATTCATGCTCACAGTCAGGAATCCTTTAAAAATACTAAGCTAATAGTTAAAATATACATAGAGGACCTGGAGCGAACCCATACAGGCTCTGTGCTTTCTGCTTCAGTCTCTGTGAGCTCCTGTGTGCCTTGCTTAGTCGACTCATAGGGCCTTGTTCTTGGGGAGTCCTCCAACCATGATGGCTCTCATTCTCTTTGTGAGTCCTCTTCCACCAGATTCCCTGAACGCCAAAGGGGAAGAATTTGACAGAGAATTTCCATTTAGACTCTCTCTCTGCACAATGTCTGGCTGTGGGTCTCTGCCTCTGTTGCCATCAGCTGCCAGAGCAAGTCTTTCTGATGATAAGTGGATAAGGCACTGATCTAAAAGTGTAGCAAAATATCATTAGGAGTCATTTTATTGATACTGTTTTTATTTTTAAAGCTAAAAGAACAGTAGTATTTGGTTTTACCCAAAGCTTCTGGGTTATCTAGTCTCTGATTCTTGGTTACAGAAGCAGTGTGTAGAATGGGTTCCTTCTCATGGAGTGGGCCTTAAGTCAAATATGATGTTAGTTAGCTATTCCCACAAGTCTGTTCCTCCATAGACCTAGTATAATTTGAAGACATGACAGACTGTAGGTCAAAGGCTTTGTGTCTGGGATACTGTCCATGTTTTTCTTCCAGTAGCCTGCAGAGTACCTTCCTGCAACACAGAGGTTAGAACATAGGGATGAAGGCTCTATATAAACACTAACTTTACTTCTCCATGTGGAATGGGTGGTGTAGTTGTTGTCATCTGCAGTGGGGACATACAGTCAGTTTGTAGAGAAAAACTGTCTTGAAAGAGGCTTTCAGTATTTAAGTGAGGATTTAGGGACAGGTTGGAAGTAGGGGAACTGAGAAGGAGTGGAGGGAAGAAAGAGAAAGCTGAAAAATATTTAAATATATAAGTATATATATGTATTTAAATATATACATATATATTTAAATACTTAAATATTTTAAATATATATATAAAACTTTTTTATGACTTTATATGTTTTGTTCTAGTGACTTTAATTTTTCTCATTTCACAAAAACATACTTCACTCATTTAAATCACAATTTCCAGAACTCCTTCCCAGAATTACTTTGAGCATTTTATTTGAAATATTATGGCTCATACATTCATTTTATATGACCTCTAACTTTTTAAAATTTAATTTTAGGATTAGGAAGTATAGAACCAATACTGTTTGCCCAAGTTCCTCAAGGAAAGCCTGCATTCTACATGATCACATCTGTGTAGGGACTGAAGTCAGTTGGCCTTTAAAACCACCTGCTACAACAACTGGACTTTAAGGCATAGACTGATTAGGCTTCATCTCCGAAGTCACAGTTGCCAAGAGAGAACTCTGTTCCCATGAAAGAAGTGAGATCTATTTCAATGCCATTTTCCTCTTTCACCTGCATCGCCTCCTAACACTGAGTAGCACCTGTTAAAAAGATGTGCCAAAGTATAAATATTTGAACAGACAGAAATAGCTTCCATTGCCAAAAACTTAAGTTGTATTACAACAGCTGGTAACGTCATTAGTGATGGAGAGTCATTTAGAGTGTTGAAATTTGCTTGAATGTGGAGATTGCCCAAAAGCAGAAACACGGAATGCTCTTTCATAAGGCCAAACATCCTGTTAGTAGAGAATGAGATAGATTTTTCCACCATTCCAGCAGTACAAAGCAGATGGGATGTGAGGATGAATTATCCTGATCCTATCCTTATGCCAAAATAGGTTTTACTCTTTTGCATCTTCATTTTTTTCCTTGTATTCCTCCTTTACCATTTAGATTTTTGGGAAAGCAAAATGCGTTTGGAAAATAATTTTATCTATCACTAAACACGTAGGACACATTCTGATAAAAGCATATGTATTGGTTATGCAATCATTGTGTGGACATTGTCGAAATACAAACCCAAATAATATAACCTAAGTCTACATATCAATAATATTGGTCACTGTTCCTAGGTTACAAGTGTATGCAGAATGCTATTGCACTGCATAGTACAGGTCATACTATTTGCATATTTAAACATAGATGATGCAATAAAATATGGCTTAACGTATTTGTACCACAAAAATAGCAGCACACATGGGATAGGAAACTGAAATTGAATGAGAACTTCATGATTGGAGGTTTTTCTGGTGAGTCAGTGAATGGATGGTGAGTGGGATATCACTGTACATTACTACAGGATTATAAACACTGTATGTCTATGCTATATTAAACATATTGTAAAAATAATTTTATACGAATAAATTAACCTTAGCTAATTATAAATTTGCTGTATTTTTTTCACATAGTATGTCCTGATTAGAGGATCCCATCATTTAACTCTTCCCAGTTATTTCCCATCTCTCCTCCCATCCAGATTCACTAAATAGAAAAAAAACCAAAGAGTTTTCTGAGGAAAAATAAATACAATATGATAAGATAAAACAGAAATGAACATATTGGAATTGGATAAAACAAACCAACAGAAGGAAAAGAGTCAAAGAGAGGGCACAAGAGAAAGAGAGCCACTTGTTCACAAACTCTGGCATCCCATAAAACACTAAACTGAAAGCCATAATACAGATGAAAAGAACAGAAAATGACTTTCTAAACAGAATACCATTAGCATAAACCCTAAGATCAACAATTAATAAACGGGACCTCAAGAAGCTAAAAAGCTTCTGCACAGCAAAGGACCCCATCATAAGAACAAAGAGAGGGACTACAAAATGGGAAAAGATTTTACCAAGTACATTTACAGTAGAGGGCTAATATACAAAATATATAAAGGACTCATAAATGAATATCAGGAAAACAAATAACCTAATTTTTAAAAATGACATACAGACCGAAACAGAGAATTCTCAAAAGAGAAAATGCAAACATCCTCAAAACACTTAAAGATGTGTACAGTATCATTAACCATTGGAAATGCAAATTAAAATTTTCTTTGAGATTTCATCTTACATCAGTCACACTGACTAAGATCAATAAGACAAATAACAGCTCGTGCTGGTGAGGATGTGCTCCAAGGGAACACTTATCCATTACTGAAGGGAGTACAAACTCCTATGACCACCTTGGAAATTAGTATGGAGGTAACCGAGAATGATGGGAATTGGCCTACCTCAAGATCCACTCTTGAGCATACACCAAAAGGACACTTCACCCTACCACATTTACTCAACCAATTTTAATGCTGTTCTATTCATAATAGCCAAGGATCATAAACAATCTAGATGTCTTTCAAAAGAAGAATGAATAAAGAAAATGTGGTACAATTACAAAGTAGAGTATGAAATTATTATTTGGGCATAAAAAAAAAATGTTCTCCCTGATTCTCTTCTCCAATATTCTCCTTAACTTACACTTTCTCCTGCTAAATGTTCCTGTTTCTGTTACTTAGGAGTCCCTCAGTGCCGTCCTCATCCTTTCCTTAAGCCAATATACTTTGGAATCTAAGTCCCAATTGTAAAAATAATTGTTAAATACACACGCACGCACACACACACACACACACACACACTGTACACCAGCTCAGGATCAACAATATCTTGGTAGAACCTCTGCAGTCACACACTGATGTCTTCAATCTCTTCTTCCATATGACAAAGAAATACTGTCAGATTCTTAGTATGAGGTCACAGTCACCCTAATACCCAAACCACACAAAGATTCAAAGAAGAAGAAATTACAGACCAATTTCCATTATGAACATGGATGTAAAAATACTCAATAAAATAAGGTAAAATACTGTAATTCTGCAGTGATAGCATCCCCAGTAGAAGAACACACAGGTAGAAGTTATTTCAGAATGGCATTTGCATTTTTCACTCCTTTATCAAGTTTCAGCAACCTCCCAAGACAGAATATTCACAGTCAGTAAAGTTTAAAAGCCACCGTAGGTCCTTGATCCTTTGGTTGTATTGAATAAATGGTATCCAGAAAGAGCAGTATTTCTTTGACATAGGGTTAATATCACCAATAAAAGTTGAGGTGTAGATTATTAACAGCAACACTCAAAATCTCTAAATGTGAATTCTTCATAACCAGCAGTGAGTTTTAGGATATCTTAAAAGGAGACCTGGGTCATTAATGTCACCATTTTTCTCCTAAGACTCTAGGAGTATGTCCTGATATGATTGAAGACTTCTCACTATGTTAGATCACAAAATGTTTTCACTTGTTACCAAGGAAGATTTACCCTGCTCACAGAAGGCTTGGAAACAGCATTGTCTTAGCTCACTAAGGATGAAATTCCTTACAAACATCCATTCCAGAAAAGACAAAACTTCAACCCCATTGGACACTTTCTCTGCCACGTCATTTTATGATGCCAGCTTACTTGGTTTTCAAAAATTCTTTGGCTGCCTTCATATCAAGCCCTCACAGACTCTTAACATTTACCACATAGAATAAAATGGTACCATCTGCCATAACCCAGAATAAGTTCAACAGTAATTGTCTGTGTCAATCTGTGTTTTAAATATCAGATACCTCCGCCCATGCTTTGGCCATGATTATCACAGTGATGAAAGCTGTGTGTTTTGCGGCGTGGTCTTCTACAAGGTTATTAGAAGTTTCTGTATGTCCTGATGTAGACTATTTATTTTGGAGTTTATCCTAGTCTCATTGCCTTCAACAGAGCAGAAACTTTAACAGTTTCTGACAGTTTTCTCTTGTACTTTAGGATCATAGTTCCAGTGGAATGGAAAAGGCCTGACTGGAGCCCAGCAACCATCACTGATGTTCTCCTCTCCTAGTTCTTAATCACTTTTTAATTTAATTTCCAGGAAAATCACTGCTTATGACCTCTTGCTGACAATATGAGCAATGTAGGTTTTATATTAAGGGGCCATGATTAATAAAACGATTGAGATCAAATCAAGTACACAAAGAAATGATGCTGCCAGGAGATTCACCAAGTACAAGATAAATGAAGCTACTAGCCATGTGACATGACACACTTTGTTACTTCTTTGGCTAATAAATAGGAAAAACGTATTGTAAAAGAAAGCAGTAATTTTTGTAAATATATAAACCAGTAGCCTAATAATCTATGATCATATGCATGTATTATAGACCATTTATTATAATATTTATATAGTAATAATTTTTCATGGCAGAGAGTAAATACATTTCAACCATATGAGAAATATTTTGTGGTTTATAAGCAGAGACTATGACAACATGAAATGATGTTGATTTTAAACTTCATTATAATGTTAAGCCAACTGTCACTGGCTGAATAATTGCTGAGTAGGACCTAAGTACAAACACATATTCTGTGTAGTCCTTTTTCTTTGTAAGAGACTACTGACAAGGTTTTTCTTTGTACCCCCGGTTGTCCTGGAATTCCCTTCTAGACCAGGCTGACTTTGAACTCACAGTGATCATCCTTCTTTGCCTCTCAAGTGTTGCAATTAAAGGCTTCAAGTCACCACTAGCTGGCCCACTATACTGTTTACAAAAGGTGCATATTATCCAACGTTGTTAGCTATTACAAGCTATTGAGTGAGTTTTCTCAAAGCTAGTTCTAAGTTTCTCATTTAGAAATAATGCTTAAAGGGATAAATATGCACAAGATCATATTTTTCATTATTCAGTATTACTTCCTAGTATGGCTTCTAAAACATCAGACTACTGAGTGAAAAGTTGAATATTTATAGAAATTGTGATTTCTAAGTTTTCTCAAGGCAGGTTATGTAAATCTACATCCCTAATTATAGTGAATAAAACAAACCATTATAGCAAATTTGGGGGCTATTTAACTCTATATTTAAGAAATATTTCATCTTATTATAACTGTTTACCACATTTTATTTATGAATGCATTAGATTAAGTATAATATCTTTTCACTGATTTATTAAATAAACTACCATATGTGACTTAGTTACTGTTCTCATGGCTGTAGGAAGCTACTAGAGGAAAGCGGCTTGGGTACAGAAGGATTGGTTCATTTTGGTTCACAGATTGAAGGTGTCGTCCAGTGTGGTAGGGAAGGTGTGGCCAACAGGATCTTAATGCAGCTGTTCCTTGCACATCATCACAGACAATGCATCTACAGCTAGGAAGTGGAGATAGGGAAGAGTTCTGCTAGTCAGCTGGCTTTCTTTCTTCTTTCTTTCTTTCTTTCTTTCTTTCTTTCTTTCTTTCTTTCTTTCTTTCTTTTTTTCTTCCTTCCTTCCTTCCTTCCTTCCTTTCTTTCTTTCTTTCTTTCTTTCTTTCTTTTTTTTCAATCCAGGACTCCAGGTCATAGTGCCATCTGTCTCTAGAATGGGTCTTCCTTCTCAGTGAGCTTCTTTCTCGAAACATTCTCATAGACACTTGCGGAAATTTATTTCCGTGGTGTCGGTAGCCCATCAAATTTGCAGCCAACATCATTACCCTTTCTTATTTTTATTTAAAAGAATTTGAGTTATTTTAAAACTGGTAAACTGAGGTTGTTGTGGTCTCTCAGACATATTTATTTCTAGGCTAAAGTTTTGGTCGATTCTTTTTTTCTCCAATATCCATCTTTTCTTTGTGACTATGTAAAGCTGGGGAGTACTGACCTTTGCTACCATTAGCACAGATCATGCCTTTTCATAGTTTGTTTTATATTTTCTATATGCTCCAATTCTATAATTTTGGCAATCTTTGGTTTTAATAGAATATTATATAATAATATTTATGTCATACTTTTGTATTTGGAAAACATTGTGTAGTCTTTTTCATGGCCTCGTGATTTCCTGTCTGTATTTGAGCACATTTTCTGGGGAACTAAGGGAGGTTGTAGCAGAAAATGACATTTTGTGCCAAATGCATTCATCTGTGGAAACATTAATACCAGCTGCAGCAGGGGGAGGTATCTCTGAGCAGGTGATTTCCTGAGTGAATGTGTATTGTTAACATGGGCACAGTGACGTCATGGAATCTAATGCCTCAGCTACACGAGAGAGGCAAAGCGTTTTCTGGGTGAGGCTCAGAGGAATGACAGAATTTTCCTCAAGGCTCTGATATGAGATGACTGACTAGTGTGTACAAAAGCAAACAACTGAAGTTTCCTTTCCAAGATATTTACAGTCTAAGACGGCTAGACTACAGAGACCTCCAACCCAGACTCAGACATGCTGACCTACCCATGTGCTGTAAATAATATATCTTCTTAGAAATTTTCTTTCTTTCCCAGTGACCTGGAATGCTTCAGCCAGGGATGTTCTCTGAAAATGAAACAGAATAGCTCCTGTGCAATACGGTTTTTAGCTCCATACAAGCGTCCTGTGAAGAAAAATAGAATTATCCAAACATGTTTCCAGAGTTCTCACTTCCTTCATATCTTTATAAAGTCACTAACGTAAAGTAATAAACCTATAATGAGTTATCATTTTACCCTAGCAATAATGCCCATTGCAAAAAGTAAAAAATAAAAAACAAAACAAAAACCTAAAAGTAATAAGTATTAGGAAAAGTGTAGGCAAAAGAGTATCTTTACACTCTGATCGTAGGTATGCATATTAGGACACCCATTATGGAAAATAGTATAGAATTTCCTCATAAAATTGGAAATTCAAAGGCCACGAGATTGAATAATTCTACTGCTGGGTATAAATTCTGAAAGAAATGGACTCAGTGTGTCAAGCAGATGTCTTTAGACTTACATTCATTGAAACACAGTAGCCAAGAAGTGGAAGCAATCTAAATGTCACTCAACTGAGTAACAGATAATGAAAATGTACTACATGTACACAGTAGAATACTATTTAGCCGCAGGAAGATGGAAATCCTGTCATTTGCAGCAACTGGATGGAACTAAAGAAGCTTAATCTGAGTGAAGGAAAGCAGATAAAGAACAGAACCACAGGTTCTTATCAATGTGAAAGCTAAAAACGAAATTGATGTCACAGAAGTTCATAGTAGGACATTGATTAACACATGATGGGGAGGATGGAAGAAAGAAAGGATTGGGAAAAGTTAATCAATGAATGGTAATTTAGAGTTAGAGGCAAGAGGTTCTGGTGTACCACTGGTTAATATGATTGCTATAGATAACAGTAACGAACTGTGCCCTTCAAAAGCTAGAGAAGTCTTTGGTTTACCACAAATAAATATTTGAAGAAGTTTATATATTTAACTTGATACATTTAGAAATGTATACGTGTATCAGAACATTATGTTACCAAATACACATAATTTTTGGCACATGCATACTATCTCTGTATTTGGGAGGTAGATCAAGAGAATTGAATTTCAAAGTAATCCTGAGTTACATATGGAGTTTTTAATGAGTTTATAATGTGATCCCCCCTCTCTCTCTCAAATGCCCTTTATTGCCCCCAAGGAGCAATAACACCTGCAAGATTAGTACACATATTTTATCTCCTTGTTATATGCGCAATGTAGGGAAATAAAACACACACACACACACACACAGTCGGGCAGTAATGGTGCATGCCTTTAATCCCAACCATTTGGAGGAAGAGGTAGTTGGATCTCTGTGAGTTCAAGGCAAGCCTTGTCTACAAGAGTTAATTCTAAAACAGCTAGGGCTTTTACACAGAGAAAACCTGTCTTAAAAATACAAATAAACAAAAGATAATTTCCACATATATACTTAAGTATACACACACATATATAATCACACACACACATGAACACACACACACACACACACACATATATATATATATATATATGATTGTTGCAATCTGTGTATCCAGAGGTTTTCAATAAAGAAAACAGAAGAGAATTATATACACATAAGCACACATGCATAATTCACAAAATAATAGTTTAAAAAGTATTGTTGAGTTCATGTTTTAAACATGTGAATGAATTGTGCTGTGATTATAAGTTTGGAGAGTTATAAAGTTTGCATAAAATTGGCTTTATAAATTTATGATATTTGGATTAAGTATTTGATATAAGGTTATTTGGTAGTTTTTCTGGATGCAATTAGAAACCAAATCCAGGATGGTATTAACAAGTATATGCACATAACCATAAATTATTTATTTACCCATAAATAGCTAACTGCTGAATATTAGAGCATTACTTGTATAATTCAGTAGGACTCTTTGGAATAAATGAAATTAAGGAAAAGCCTTCTTGGAAAAAATTCAAATGCCAACAATTTTATAAACACATTTCTAACTTTAGCAGACATTTGGGTAAATATAAATTAAACTATCAAAAAAATTACTGATATTTTCAAGTTGCTAAACCATTATGTTTTGGGTATGTGAAGGACATGGCATCACACCAGAACGGTTCATGTAATCATAAAAGTTTTTGAAATAAACATAAATATTCTCTCATAACTGAAACACTATGTGTTTCACAAATCTGCAAGCTTTTCCAGAGTCGAGAAGCAAATTGGCTGTGAATCAAATTTGAACTTACAGGTGCTGGGGACTGGATGTATGATTTCCATTGTGTACTGTGGGAAAATGCGGGAAATGCCAGCCGTTCTGTGGCACTCTACTTCTCAAGGCTGTGAGAGGTCCTGTTGATTTTAACTGGTACTTGTTGCAAAGACATTCATGCCATTTCTTAGCATATAGGCAACCATGTATTTATTATTACAGGGTGCTCCTAGCTGATATGTCTATGAGATGTTATGATGAATCACGGCATTACGAGATTGAGATGGTTGGAAGAAAACATGCAATATGTACAAGGGCTTGATGAACAATGAAACATAAATACTAAAAACATGTGTGTGGCTTCCTTTTCTCTAGACTGTGCTGCACACATCTTTAGCTTTCATCTGTTAGTCCAAATAAAGCTCCTCTCAACTCAGAAAAAGGTTTTTACAAAGCCAGTCGATCCTAGCAGTGATTAGTGCTTTGATTCACTCTCTGTGCCTACCAGTCGCTTGTGTCCTTTTCCGGCCATTAACGAGGTTTTATGGTGGGTAAATTATAATTTATAGGATTTGCTTGTTAATTCAACATTTATATTTCTGAATATAACCTTTCAGCCTTTGTCACAGAAGAGGTAAGGGTTGTAATTACGTTTCAAAATGTCTGTGGCTATTTTACTATTTACACGTTGCAAATTCTAAGTACCCTGCTACTGAGATCAGGAGTGAGGTGGGGAATCTGGAGAAGGGTTATGCTAAAGCTCAGCAACTTCATAGATTTCTGTAGGGCCATATTATACAGGCCTATATTTCTACATTATATGATGACCAGACTTTCAGGCCATAGTTTGCTCCTGCCACATAGGAGGTGGTCACCTAGTCTTTTGAGACAAACTGATGCCATCCTAAGCAAAGGGTCAGGGTATGCTAATGTTGCTCTGCTCCTTCTTTGTAATTTGGGAGGACTGCCTGGGAAAGAAATATTAATTCGATCTATGAGAGAGATCAGCCCTAGATAGGAAGACGGGACAAACTGGGCATAGAAAATTGTGAATGTGACTGCTGTCATTACCTGGCTTCCTAGGAAACAGAATGCTAATGAATTTCCCCCTCAGGTTATGTTTTGATATAAAAGCCATTTGGAGAATAAACATGGGTAAATTTTCAGGATGTGAACTCAGGATTTCATGAGGGATCCCTGAAAAGGCCCTCCAGATAAAGTCATGTGAGTTGTGTCTTTATTCCCATGCCTCCCCGCTGATCCGAGAAATAATTTATGGTCCAGGTTGGTCCCACACCATGACAGATTTCTTGTTTTCTATCTTCACCACATTAAAATAGACTATAGATGATTACTGAGAGGGTTGATAGTTTGATAGTTTGTGCATGTGTGTGTTCATGAGTGAGTGTGTGTATGCGTGTCTCTATGTTTGTGTGTGTGTGTGTAAGTCTGTGTCTCTGCACACATCTGTGTATCTTCTTGCAGGTGTATGTGGTTAACACTTGATTAATGGTGACCCAGCTTGTATAAGCTTCCTGTTGGACACCCTCTTCCTCATTGATCCAGAAACTGTAACATCAGGAGGCTTTAATCTGTTTATTCTGCACCCGAACAAAGCTCCCACGTTTTCTTATTCTGTATCTTAATAATATACACAATGTCTATCAAATCTTCAACCTTCAATATGAGGGAAATCAATTTTACATTTTACACTTCTTTTGTAGTCATTGTTTATCCCTTGCTCCTGTGAAAGAATTTTGAAGGTACTAGAAAGGTATCCTGACAACTAAAGTAGTTTTTCTCGGTCCCACAAGGTCGGACTAAAAATCCATTAATTTAGCTACAGAGCTTTGAATTGAATCAAGAAGATTGATTAACAGGTCAGGGTTTTATGACAGAGAAATGAGCTTTACTTGAACTTACGATGTGCCGCTAGACAGAATAGGTCTTATTTTCTTTCACTGTGGAGTGGGTGACATAGATATTTTCGATGGGCACAGGGAATAGAAGAAGGAGTGGGATGTATAAACAAGAGCTTTGGGACTTTTCATTGCTGAGAAAAAGGAAGGCCTAGATGACAGGGAGCAGAGCTTGAATTGAAAATTTAATTAACAAGCTAAATCAAATAAGTAGCATGCCTATGAGAACAACATAACCATACAGTACCCATTCTCTGTGCAGATTATAATTGGAGCCCTGAGAGAGAAAATGTTGACATTCCACGGGAGATCATAAAACCAGATTTTAATAAGCAGAGAGGTGCTAGAGGGAAGCAGTGTGCAGAACACAATTTAAAATGTAATCTTTTAAATCAGCTTAGATTTAGTTCATTTTTATAATGTAAACATAAAGTAAAAACCATCAGCATTTTTTAAAGTCACATCATTTTTATTATAAAACTTTTAGTGAAGGTTAAATGATTTCCTATAACTTTTGCATACTTAGGTTCAAGGATATATTGTTTCAAACACTGAAAGTTTTCAATAACTGTAAATAGAGGGATCTGTTCTACATTTATCTCAATGTGCTTGTTGATAATATGTAACAGTGGCTCCAGTTTGGGATAGATGAGACTCCAGTAAGGACCCCAGCTCCTATTTATTGTGATTGCCCTAACAACTTCCCTTAACTCACGAAATATTTCAGTTATTGTAAGGAAGAGCATGGTGGCCTTTCTGAGGCAAGACCATGACTATTTTAAATCCATGCTCTGGAACAGAGTTCTTCTTGTACACATTCCCGAAGACTTGCTGTGGTAGAAGGAATGCTGTGAGGCTAAATATATTAGGAGTTTTAATGCTAGAAGATTAGTAACTAAGGCAGTTACAAAGTCAATCAACCGCAAGTCATGAATCCCTAGGAAAACAAGCTTAATTAGTTTGGGTGCATGCCTCATGAAGCTACATGTCAAGGAACTTAATTAATCTTATTTAAAAATAGCAAAATAAAGCTTAGATTAAAGGCAATAAAAATTCTTATACTGTTTGGCCATAATACCGGTTCTGTTGACCTGTGTGACACAGGATGTCATATTTCAGGATTATACTTTGCCACTTTTCAGTTAATGATATGGAATCCTATCGTTGACTGTGTCAGCTGCATCTTACTTTACATAATTATAAGTCAGAGTGAAATATTCCTTTAGGAAGCAGTTTTCATGAAAAGGTGAATATTTAAGAATATGCTACTCTAAAATTACACTTGAGGGAACCAACAATTTTACAGGAGGTCCTCACAGTGAGCCAACCCTGGATAAAACTCCTCGTTCCCGATCTTGTCCCAAGTATTCATTTTGGCTACTGCATCCATGTGAGGCACAATGGTTTTGACACTGATAAAATAAAAATTGCTCACAGAACTTATAAGTATAGTTGATTTTATACTCAAAAAGTATGCATTTTCTTCTCGAGTCAGTTACGTGATTGTAATTTTAATATCATAGGTTCTTCAGTCATTTATGGCATAAATAAAGTTTGATATAAATATTAATCCTGTTTTTCCTAACTATTGATACATATGTGTGAAGAAAGTGTATTTAACACATTTTACTGAGTTAATGGAGCCAGAAATCTAACTCTTTACAACATGCTACGCAGACGCTAGAGAGAGATGTTTCATAAAACAGTTTTAGTCATTTCTTTTTATATTAAGGAAAACTATCAATTTTGTAGAGAATTAAATATATTGTAAACTCTATTTCACACAAACTTTTATATTTCTCTCCAAAATTTATCATCTTAGACACCAAACTTCCAAAGAGGAAGAAAAGTGTAAATGACCAATAAAATTCAGAAAAGATATTGTCTGTGTCAACCGTGTAGCACAAAAGAGTGATGTAAACACATGATACTTGATAAAAATGCCACTGAAAAGAATATTGCTCGTTATGAGATTCCTGAAATGATTTAACAACATACAACATACATAATTAAAAAATCTATTTTTTACTATGTAGGAGATTAAAACATAAAATTTTTCCTTATTGCAAATTAGAGCTATTGAATTTTAGAAATTTGAAGGCATTCAATTTAAGAATCAGAAACCGTTCACAAGTTATGCATCAGCCTAAGCCAGACCAAAATCTCAGCATGGAGAGGGTATGTGGGCACAAAGACCCCCGCAGTTGAGAAACTATTGATAACTGGTAGCTGCCAGAAGAGGAAGAATCATTCTGCATATGGACCCTGGTTGGTGGACCATAGTTTTTTGAATGGCCTTGTATCCAAACATCTATGAACAGCACAACTGGACTCAGAATTTTTTGTAAGAAGACTCAAAGAGGAGCAGGACAATTTGGATAAGCTAGGGGAGGCAGGTAAATATTATCAAAATATATTATATGACATACTCAGAGATCTAGTAAAGAACGGGAAACCATATTTTATATTTCTAAAAAATAGTTACTTTCCTCTCTTTTCATCTACCTAAAGTTGAGACTTGCATAATTTATAGAAAACTCTTTCCTTTATAATTTTTCTTCAAAGATATCTTTAACATTCACACTCATTTGAAGAATGGCAGACTATATTTCTCTTCTAGTTAAGCTCTCCCTAAGCTTGGCATTGCACTTAGATTTTAAAATACATGCTCTCACAATGGCATAGATGTTAATCACTCTTCAACTTGCTTTTCTGACTTCTTGTATTTTTTTGTGGTCTCCTTTAATTATGTTGTTATACCCATACTAGTCTTCTTTCTAATTAGTCAATAAAGGAATGACATCTTTTTCACATAGAGATTGTAGATTAATTCCTTTAATTAAATGTTTTTATTTCTATGTGTGAATGGGTTACACCTTTACTACCTCCAGTTTTCTGTTCACTACAGATGCTTTGTTCTGAAAATCAGATATTACATAGCATAAACACAACTCTTTAAATTCATTTTCAGTGTTCTCATGGAGAGTAATTTCTCCTTCATTCTACTCACCTCCATTTTACTTATTGAAATCTTTTTATTTTTAATTTGGTGATTACCTGTCATTACTCATTGGATGGGCATATTTCTCCAATGGCTGACAGACTTCACTTTGTTTATTTATTTATCCTTCTTTCCATGAAAAAGACTTACCATATATTTAACACAATAAATAATGGAGGAAATGACTGAAGTGAATGATGATGTTGAAACATGAAGAGTTTTTTTTTTTCTCAACAAGGCCCTGGGAATCACAATATTGAACTTTATGGCAATTATAGAGAACAAGAGGGCCAAAAGTTTCTTTGTGATATCTTGCAATATTGAATTAAAGTTTCAATAACATAATATGCAAAGCTATAAGAGGCACTAAGGAAAAAATGTTAAAATGTTATTAAGAATCTACCTATTTAATTTTTAACTCAACTCTTTGAGTAACACTTATATAGGAATTTATCTTTTAGTTATTAACAGTTATCAAATATTATGGTACATATATAGAAAGGAGAGAGTACAGTGTTGAATTGGAGGGGACTGCCTTCAAGGCAAGATGAAGAAGGCCTTATAAAGTATATAGAAACTGTTAAAGCACCAAGGAGAATAGCTTAAATAGAGTCAAACAATATTGAGGCTACTAATTTTTGAATGCTGGACACTGATGAGGCATGATTAGAAGTACATGGGGTTTGATTAAATGAGATTCAAGTTAAAGTTGAAGAAAGTAAGTGAACTAAAAAGTAGGTGAAGACTATTTGGGGTAACAATATGAAGACAATAAAATAATTAATGATTCTAATGAAGCAAATGCAATGATTAGAGGTAAAAGGAAAAACAAACAAACAAACCAAAAGCTTCCTTTCCTAACCCAAATGTTAGAATAACATTATGAGCAGTATGGAGGGGGGTTTGGGATCAGTGGGACTGGAACAATTGAAACTATTGGCAATAGAAAAACATTATTGTGTTCAGGAATATGCAGGGTACCAGCAATATGATACAAAGGGCTATAAAGGGGAGCAAGTGTGTAATGGAGCAAGTGTGTAAAGCAAGATGAAATTGGATGTGTAACCATTGTCTCTATTACATAGGGGCATCTCACTCATGAGAAATGTATAGCACAGACACGGTGTCATTTGAAGAATTTGTAATGGTTAATATAATGATAATTGGGCTCTTCATTATGGGGTTCTATAATCCCTTCATCAAATTTATTAAAGAAAGTGACTTTTGCAAATCAAAAATTCTCACAGATGTTAGCCTATTTGGATGATGCTATCAGAAATGAAAAATAATGTTTAATGAATCAAGTTTTGTTTTCAGTATTACAATTCTTTACATATGGTTTGCATTTTTATTGGAACTGGTTTTTAAAAAGTAGCACTAAATGTTATTTTTTTATGTGTATGAATGCTTGCTTTCCTGTATATCAATGTACCCAGTGCATGCTATGCCTGACATAGTCAGTGGAAGGTTTGGGTCCCCTATAATTGGAGTTTAAAAAAAGGTTGGGAAGTGCCTTGTTTATACTCAGAATTAAATGCTATTCTTTTGCAAACACCAAGCTGTCTCTTCATAGGGAGTATGATTGGCTTTATATTACAAAACTCTTCCATACTGTTTTCCTTAATATCTTCATCTTCACTTTCTCTGATTATTTCCATGTTCATTTCCTCTTCATTATTCCTATTAATTGAGAATAGAATGAAACGGGTGGTCACAATAAAGTCCTAGTTGTGTTTAAGCGGTGTACATGGGTATAATATACTTGTGTATGTGTAAGAGATAGTGAGAGAAGTTGTGGTGTGTGAAACACACATACAGTTCATATTCATTGAAACCTCAGTGTCATCACTCAATGTTTTAAACAAAAAATTGTGCATCATTATATTTGGAAAGAATATTATTTTGCTTACATGAAAGTTGAGTTTTGAATGACTGTTTTTTTTTTTTTTAATCCTTTTTACCTGTGACACTCCAAGATGTCACTAGTAGCCTGTAGAACCCGACTTGAAGGTTGGCTCCTGTACTGCTGCTAACAGACCAGACCACAGCGTAGAAGGTGTAATCTATCAGTTGATGCATGTTCCTTCTATTTGCTGTGACCCTGCCTTCGCAGTCTTGTTTCTTCTGGGGTCTGAGTTACTCAGAGTTGGTCATGCATCTACAGCAGTATAAAACTATGTAGTTTTTCTTATTTAATAGATCTTAACCACTCTTTTTTTAAAAAGAAAGTTATTCAGTGAGTCCAGAAGTTAACTTCTTTCATTTAAGAATCAAGATTCTATTCATTTTGTAGCTTTTTTTTCTTGTCACTAAAATTAAGTCAGTGTTTGTAGTTCAACTTCTTCTATCACTCTTATGTTTTTTTTTTAAAGACCTAGGAATTTTGTTTTATTACAGAACATTTTTCCTAACGTGATTGTATCACATCTAGTTTTATAAGAGTGCTAGTATGACAGATGGAAAAAGAATGAAATATTGGGTGACAGCATAGAAAAAGCTGGCACTGGAGGAGACCTTAGAGATAGAGCTTGAAAACTGAGGAGGGGAAGAAGTGAGGAAAGGCTTCGTGAAAATAGTTAAGAGCTATGTCAATGTCAAGGTTTTAAAGAGCAAAAGGGTATGAAAATGCTTTGTACACTGTGGAAGGTGACATGAATAATGTCTTCTGAGCAGAGGTGGTGGTAAGTTGACAGATGCTGAAACCCATGAAGTAAGTGGAGTTGTTTAAGACATAATTTTCAGCAAATTAGCAATGAAATATGCATTAAATTCTTGATATAATTTGAAAAACTCTTGTTAACCTCATAGATTTACATTAATGTTTCAAGAAACTTGAAAAGTCTCAAAAAGTAGGAGAATTAAGATATATTTATAGAGATGATATGATTATTTTAGTTTTTAGAAGGTGAACTTAATGGCAAAGTGCAAATTGCTTAATATAAGGAAAAGCTATTGCTTTAAGTTGGGAGAGAAGGTAGAAGATATAGGAGTTTAGAAGATTTGAGTTAAGATGCTTGTAGTTTCCTTAAATATGGAAGTTCATTCTCCAAAGCTACTTTTGAAGATTTCCTTTTAGCTATCTGCTAAAGCCTGTTTGTTTAGGCAGAGGGCTTAATAACTCTATGGTGTAGGAAGTTCTTCTGTCTATGTGTTGCATTCATTGGTTGAATAAAGAAACTGCCTTGGGCTTTTCATAGGGCAGTACTTATAAGCCACGACCTCATGGTGACATACAGATTATTACAAACTGGTTGAATCAAGATGTGAGAGTTAGCCAATAAGAGGGTAGAAATAATGGGCCAGGCAGTGTTTAAATGAATATAGCTTCTGTGTGATTATTTTGGCCGTAAGCTAGCTGGGCAGGACAGAACAAAGGGCCTGTGCTCCTGTTACAACTATACTTCATTTGAATGCTTTTTTATGTGTGTGTGTGTATGTCTGTGTATCACAGGTATGCCTGTACAAGGTAGAAAAGAACTTTTCTTTCCATGGAGCTAGAGGTACAGATAGTTCTCCATTCTGAGTCATCACGTGGATTATGGTAACCAAACAGTGTCCTCTGGAAAAGCGTTCAGAGCTTTCATTAGCTGAGCCATCGTCATTTGTATCCCAAAGTGGGTTTACCCATAAGATTCATCAGAGAAGGCAGCCCACTCAACCATCATATCATGTCTGCAATGATGTAAGAGATGAACAGTTACGTTAGGGCTAAAATTTCTGAAATGCAGAATCTGAGTCAATTTTGGATCTAATTTTGTGTTTTGACATTCTAACCTATAAGAAAAGCCTAATACATGGACATATAAGTACAAATAAGCAAGAAGAAAGATTAATGCACTTATCCTGTGGAGAATGGAACCCACATTCCATTCTCCATAGATGGTGTTGGTGAGGATTTAGATTGGCTACTTCAAAGGTCTAAAGTATGATAAAACACACAGATAACAACATGACATGAGAGTTGAGATAAGATTCATGAGAAAAAAAAATGAAGTGTTATTTTTAAACTTTGAAAATATTTAAAAGTTTTATTGGGCTATAAGCATTTGTGATTGACTTGAATAAATGTGTTATTTCCCTTTATAGATGGCTTTCATGAAGTCTATTTCTTGTCTTATGGAAAAAGAAATAATACTTCAATTACATTGTCAACACATGGAAAATGTTTTGACTGCCTGTTGTCATTTAAGCAGTAGATATCATGACAAATAATATAAAATCTCTAAATAAAACATTGAAGAAATGCAGTTTGAAATCAGCTGGGAACTCATTAAAAACATAAATTTCTAATTTCATATATGCAAATTAGATGAGGATATTTTTGCTAGAAGAGCAAAGAGATGTTTTGGCTTGACTTATTGGAGATATCATACTCTTTAGTCAAATGAGAACTTTCTCAACAAAAATAATATGCCACATTCAGTTGGATTTTATGGTATTTATGGCTGTATAAATAAAATTATTATGCACTGTATAATTTGTTCATTATGATAACTAACATGTGTCTACTCAACTGAGCTGAAAAGATACTTAGATTCCTAATAAAAATATTCCTGATGGTTTACTTTTAATTTTGATGAGTTATTAGATTAAAGAAATAAGGCCACTATCCCTAAACAGGTAGAAATAATCAAACTTATTTAGGATCTTAAGAAACAATATTCTCCTTCCTAGAACTGAGTTATATAACTTTTTAATATTTCAATTTATTTTAGAGTTATATTTGAGTATTTGAGATATATTCCTTTGTTTACGTCAGTAACTCTGACCATGATAAGCTTTATTTATTGAAATATGGTCCTAGGAAAAATATAAAGATCTCTTTCTCCTAGTTTTTAAAAATTTGCTTATATATCTAATCTGATTTTATTTAGAATCTAATAAGTCCATTTCCTCTGGTACAGACCTAATTATAGAGCTAGGCAATAGATGCCATTTTACTTACCCAAAATAACCTTAAAAAACTTGAAGGTAAGCTGGGTGGTGGTGACATATGCCTTTAATCCAAGCATAGGGAGGCAGAGGCAGGAGGATCTCTGTGAGTTCGAGGCCAGCCTGGTCTACAAAAACTAGTTCTATGACAAGACCCAAAGCTACAGAGAAACCTTGTCTTGAAACACCAAAAAAACAAAACAAAGCAAAACAACACAAACAAACAAACAAACAAACAAAAAAACCAAACCCCAATCAAACTAACAAAAACTATGGAGCTAAATGCTAAATGACTATGCATGTAATACTGTTCGGTAGTGAGCCAAAAGCAAGTTTCCATTCTTGAGAGAATGTGGTGATTAGTGAGATGACAAAAGGCACTAACTCCTAGTCCATGGCATGAGGCTATTGATCTGGAAATTTACCTATTTCCCAATAGAAAAGAGTAACAGAAGGGTTTGCATTTAAAGGCAAGGACAGGAACGTACCTTCATTGTCATAGCTTAGTAATATCAAAGCTCTGTCCTCTGCCACAATTTAGTTAGCAGTAATCTCATTTGACTTCCATTCTGCAATATGTAACACTGGTTCTTCAAATTGAAGACATTATGCTTATTAGACCTAGCAAGATAGAAATGACAACTGCTATGGTGTTTATTGGGAAGATATTTACATGGCGGAAGGTTGGAAATAAGATCAGTATGTATTCAGGAGCCTCTGTTAAATGTTGGTGATCCAATTGTGTGGTATTGCAGTGATGACATTTCTGAAACGAAGGGTCTGTTGCTGTGTGATTCTACCTGCCCTTTATGAACTGATTATTTGGTTTAAGAAGCCATAACCTGGGTGTATGCAGAAGTACTCTCATACTGCCTTGTCTTTATCATTGTGGATGAGGAGCCTCATAGAGAATTCCTATTAATACCCAGCACAAGAAAGCCAAATTCTAAGTCTGACACCTTGCCACATTGGTTTCTTGTATCTCTAAGTTAACAGCTAAGGAAAGAATCAATGAGGTCACTAGGGTGGAATATTCTGACTATGGAAGAACTCATTACAAATCTCAGTAGACTCAAGAAAATGTGTATTTTTAATTTTGAGAGTTCTTTGTTCCTTCCTTCCTTGCTTCTTTGTTTCCTTCCTTCCTTCCTTCCTTCCTTCCTTCCTTCCTTCCTTCCTTCCTTCCTTCCTTCCCTCCTTCCTTCTTCCACCCCTTCTCTTTCTTTCTTCCTTTTTTCCCTCTGGCTGTCATGGAGCACTTTGTAGACCAGGGTCTTTTCACCTGCCTGCTTTTCTCTCCCAAGTGCTGGGATTAAAGGTGTGTGCCACCACTGCCCTAGAATATTTAGGATCACTTACCAAAATTTAGATTTATTCCAATAAAAAAATAAATAAAAATCTATTCAGAAAAGTATATTTTCTAGTGCTTGTAACTGAATCATTAATTTGATTTTAATATAATACTATTTAAGGCTCATATAAAGCACAGTTTCCTACTTAAAATTAACAATTTTGAAATCAGTGGGTATCTTACAAACTAATTAATTCAATCCCCATATGCATGCTCAGCTTTTCAGATACATGATTTATTAAACATCATTCAGGGTCATCTGTGATGAAAATTTATTTCTCTATTCCATTGCATATAAGAATATTTTATAACTTTTATGTAAATATTTTGCATATATCTTCACATTGAAATTTTAAATGCACAAAAGCTATCTTCAAATGTTGCCATGTGTGGGACATGAATATTTCAATGGTTCTATTTTATAAAGAAAAAATTCAAGAAAATTAACTTAATTTATGAATATGTTTTTCATAGATAATTGTCATTTGGGTAATTGTTACATTTTCTGTATCAAGCATATTAAACATTAAGACAAAAATAGCTCCATGTGCATCATGGAGAACTCCTGTGATTTCTATGGCTTACCTTGGGGTGAATTAATTACATGTTCTTTCTGAAATATGTTAAACATCTAGTATAATTGTCTCCAGTCTTTTGGTTTGCTTCTTAAATGAAAAATCTTCCTTAGTGGAAATCAAAGTAAATGCTTTCATATCTCTTTAGGCTTGAGAATAATTAAATGTGAAATATTGCTTTTGCACATTAAAAGATATTAGACGCAAGTGTCACAAGTAATTGTTTCTGTGTCGATTTTGCCATGGGTTTTAATCTACTTTTTTTAATCTCTTCTCTCCAATTAAATTTATCCTTCTTTCAATATATATATTCACTCACGTATCCACATATTTTGAGAAACTGAAGCTTACTATCTAGAATGTCCTGTTCAGTCTTTGTGAAAACAAACCCAATGTTGTTCCAAGAGAGAAATCAATTGCAAGCTCTGTGCACCAAATCAAACATGGTATTCTTATCACTATTCTACTATTTCGTGAGAAATAACTCCATGCCAATAGCATGACGTTGGTCTTCAAACAAATCCCAAGCATCTTTTGTGCCTCTTTTTAAAAATATTTTTAGGGTTTGTGAATTTATCATGTTAAGTTTGCATCTTCATGGGCATGAGTACAGGTGTGTTACATTCACATGCCATAGCCTATGTGGGGATGTCAGTAGAGAACCACAGGTTCTAGGGTTCAACTTCTGCATGGATTGAGATAGGGTCTGTCCATTGTTCACCATTGCATAAACCATGCTGGTTTCCTCATTTTGGGTTTCCCACAAGGTACCAGAGATTTTCTGTCTGCATTATAGATGTACACTGCTCTCCCTGGCCTTTACATGGGTTCTGAGGATCAAAACTATCTTCTCCTGCTTGCATATCAAGTACTTTACCGACACATCTCTTTGGCTCACATAGTGCTATATGTTAGCACAATAATACAGAAAGTTCTTACTATTAGAAAAATTGCAAGTATAGACTTCTCTATACTTTGTTTTTATCTGTTTTCATATAGTAATGCAAACTGATCTCCTCTGAAGAGAATTTGAGTACACTGACATGTAGTTAACATATATGTCTGGTAACTGTGAACATTAACACAATTTAACAAAATTCTTCTAAAAGGTTTATCCTTTTTCCTCTGAAATCCCAAGTGCTGGTAGACATTGGTAGGTAATGACAAACAAAAAAATCATTGCCCCTCTATCTTCTATACCTGCAGTGGGATAATTGGATTTAATGCTCTTCTTTATCATTGGAAAAGTCCTTGGTATCCCAGAACACTTTCCAGATGTGAGAAATCATTCTTATAAGTGACAGACTGCCATTTGTAGTCTGAGTGATTCCAAACCCTACAGAGGGACCTCTCTCACAATTTCCTCAGCAATCTCAACTTCCACTGAACACATGTAGTGCCTTCTTCCAGTTTACTGTGATATGACTCCATCAATCATAACACTATGAGAGAACACTGAGATTTGGTATAATGGCTAGAGGAATGAGATTCACTATATGTTGTGAGTTCCAAGGAACAGGTAGGACTGTTCCCAATCTTTTAAAGAAGTAGTAAATTATGTATTGACAACACTATCATAGGTTTCTAAGGCAGCAGAAATTAAGTAAAATGTAAGGTTGTATTTCTGCACATTGCAGGCAAGGCAAGAGACTCTGTCCAAGTTCTTGTTCAACTCCTGGCTGAAGAAAGCTTACTATGTATACAAATCAAATAAAAAAAGAAACAATAAGGTAAAATCATTGAGTTGGAGTGACAATTTTAGAATGTGTATCATTTTGTTTTCTTTTTACTATTTCTGATTATTTAAAATTATAATTTTATAATTATTCTATAATTATTTTTATAACTATTTTCTAAAGAAATAAGTATTTGTTCAGAAAATAAAGAAAATAAAATAAGCATTTTAGATTAGGTAGCAAAGAATGAGTTCATTCATTATCAAAGTTCCAGTATTACTGAAAAATTGTGAGAGGACAGATACATTGGGGAAATGGTTATTTCCCATTATTCTCATTTTAGGCTGCAAGGTTAATTCCCACTATTTTCTGATAGTGAAATTGAAGAAGATTCAGGAGAAATTATTGAAGCTTGAAAACCAACACATTTCAAGAAAGCCTTCTTTTCCATTTTAACAGTGGGAAGTATATATAAATTGAATGCCCAGGTAATATGCTTGTAAATCTTTATTCATTTGTGGCTTTTGACTTCTTTCTGCTCCTTTTACACATTTATTCTTCAAATGACATTCTCACCACCATGTCTCCTTCCTCCCTTTCTCACTCCTAGAAGATATCGACAGTTTCTATTGCCTGCATCAGACTCAAGGTTCTGCCTTGGACCACATTCTTTCCTTAGGATGGTGCTAGAATTACATCTTCTCTGACTTTATCATCTGTTCCTTTTTCAAAGGCTTTGATGCTTTTTGCCACCTGTATTATCACAAAGAGATCATCCAGTTATCTTGGAGTCCTTCTTTTATTAGCAATGCCCACCTGTTCTTTCATTTTTCTCAATATCTGTGCTTTCAACAAAGGATCAGATCCATTCATCAGCATTTTCCAAATCTCAGTCCATGTTCCTGGAGCATTTGCTGTGTGTAAGTGCGCTGAGAGAGGTGGATTGTTTGAACACATCATGCAGAGACTTTGCATTCTTTGTTCTTTCTGCATGTTTCATCTTCCCCAAATAGCCTACTGCCTACTATATCATGTATAACAGGTTTCTCTTTATTGACTGGTTATTTGAAATATCAGGATCATCCAGAGGAGCTGAATAAAGCACACATCACTTCATACTAACGGCACAGAATTTTATTTTGAACTCTAACACCCTCAACATAACCCAGAAAGGTTTGTGTGGTGGTTTAAGATAAATTGCCCCCCAAAGGGAGTGGCACTATTGGGAGGTGTGGCTTTGTTGGAGGAAGTGTGTAACTGAGGGGATGGACTTTGAGGTATCTTTTCACAAGCTTCACTTAGAGTGACAGTCAGTCCACATCCTCTTCCCTTCTCGTCAAGATTTAATATTCTCAGCTTGGTTACCACATCTGCCTGCACTCTGCCATGGTCCCTATCATGATAATAAAGGACTAAAGCTCTGAACTGCGAGCTACCCCTATTAATGTTTTTTTATAAGAGCTATCATGGTCATGGTGGCACTTCACAGCAATAAAAACCCAAACTAAGCAATTTGTAATCATTTTTAATATTGTCTCTTAACTCTTCAAGACGTGGTACATCAAGTTGCTTCTTGTTGCAGCAGCATATTATAGAACAGTGTGTAGCAGGTATCAGCCATTCAATAGATATTTATAATTATTATTCTTATAAATAACTAGTATTTAAATCATTACTAAGTATAGTTAGAATCAATTTTCAACATATTTAGTGTGTAAATTTGAGAAACATCTAAAGTTTTTACTTTCAGATTTAAATCATCTGACAATTACATCTTATTTCTGAAATCCAATTTCTTTTATTTCAGCATATAATTACTTTTTAAAATATAGAGCAATAGAGCACATGTAAACGTTTGAAAGTAGAGTTAAAAATACTTTATATCTAATCATCTCTCTTTCTTTCATTAGAACACAATACCTTCTTGAAATTAAACTCAAAATTAGTCAAGCAAGTTAACTTGAATTCATTCCAGAATGGTCCAGCTGTTTCATATCTAATTCTAAGTTACATTTTGAGAAAATTATTTCAATGCTACTTCTGAGAGCCTCTTTGCTGAAATTACCACAAAAAACAAGTAGACACTCTTACATCCATCAAAAAGTCTCTGGCTTAATAATTAGAGCAATTTATTTTTTATAACGCATTTTTCCTTAACTTCATAAAATTATAGGGGTGAGAAACCACCCAAAACCTGTAATGCAATAATCACAGAAAAATATTGACACACAGACATGTATGTGTGAATGTGTGTGCGCATGCTCGCACGCGCACACACACACACACACTTTTTCACTTACTATGTAGAAATAACGTTTTTTTCCAGATTTTCCATTTTTTTAAAAAAGAAAATGAAAGACTTAAAGATATTTTTCTTTGACTTTTGTGAAGACTTTTCTCTTTGGTCTTAACATTGTAAGACTTTTTTTTTTTTAAAAAAAAAACTGTTGTTAAATTGGTAAAACTAATATTCTGAAAAGATGATCAAAAAGATTACTGCTGTCAGTGAAAATTGGACACGTCGTTTGTCAAACAAAAAAAGCATGGCACCCTCCAAACTTCAACAACCCTGCAGAGTTGAGTCATCTAGATTCTCAGCCACAGAGACTACAGCCATAAAACAATCTTACATAAATAAGAGGCTATGCATGGTATTGCACCTCTGCCACCCAGCGCCTGAGTGGCAGAAGGGCATGTGCATCTCTGTGAATTTGATTTCAGTCAATACATAGGGTGAGTTTCAGGACACCCAGGGTTGTAACAAAACTGCTTATGAAAAAACAAAACAACAATGAAATAAAATAAATAAAACAAAAAAGATAATGATATGATCCTTGAGGACTGGGGTAAGAACAGACATACACAGACATAAGAAAGCTGACTTTAGATCAACAAAAGAATTACAAAACTCAACCATATTTTATTCTTTTTTTTCCTCTATTATTTTTACATTCTTTTAAATTTATCTCTTAGAGTCCTGTACCAATATGTCTAGGTCAGAAATTACAAAAGTATATATCTTTCAGGGGAAAATAAGCTAGAATTAGAAAGAGATGTACTTGTTGAATGAAATCATTTGTTTAAGAGTATCTGCATTGTCTTACAAAATTTCCTTCAATTTTACACTGAAAGAAATAAACTAGTGTGTCGAAACCAGTGAACACTTTTTTACAAAAACTGTAAATTTCTTGCATGTTTGTTTGTCATTTGATGATTTTCTTCATATTTGCATAGATTACAAAGTGGTTTGGTTGATTAAAGAGTTTAGCTGTTCTATTTTTAAGTGAAAAATGTTTTTTTTTAATTGCACATTTCTTTGTAATTGTAAGTAGATTCTCCTATTACAGAATATATCCTCTCCCTCCATTCCTGTCAACTCCCTGGCAGCTCCTCTCTACTGCGGATCCATTCCTCTTCTTTTTTTCCCTTCAGAAAACAGACAACAACCAACCATGACAACAAGATGGAATTAGAGAGAAAGCCCTCAGATTTAGGCTGGACAAGGCAACCCTACAGGAGGAAAAGAGTCCCAGAGCAAGCAAAAGAGTCAGAGAGATAACCACTCGCACTGTTAAGACTACCACAACACCAACAAGCTAAAAGCTCTAATATATACTCAGAGGACCTGTGCAGACCCAAATAGCCCTGTGCTTTTAGTCTCTGTGATTTTTTGTGAACCCTTCTTAGTTGATTCATTGGCATGTTCTCCTGGTGTCTTCTATTTTCTCTGACTCCTACAATTTTTCCTTCCTTCCCTCCTTTGGCAAAGCTCTATTATATCCAAGTGGAGGGACCCAATGGAGACCTTTATTAGAACTCTCTGTATAATGCTTGCTTATGGGTTTCCATAAAACTTCCTATCTGCTGCTAGAGGAAATCTCTCTGATGAATACAGCAGAATATTATTTGGGTTCATTGCTTTTTGGTTTTCGTTTTCCCAGTCGTGTTTGAGTCTATCCTAAGTATCAGAGGTCTCCAGTCGCTGGTTCCTGGCCATCCATTCAGAGTTCAGCTTATGCCTTTAGCTACTCATTATCTCAAGTTACACCAAACACCGCTTAGCCCCTCCCACAAGCTCTGTGCCACCATTACCAAACACCAATTAGTCCCTCCCACAAGCTCTGTGCCACCATTACCTCAGCACATCTTGCAGGTAGGACTACGTTCTAGAGTTTAGCTATTCTAAATGTAATGAATGGTGAGTTTTCTTATATGTGTCTGGTATTTGATGCCCAATAGCGATTATAGATTAAAATCTTTTGTTTTTAATTATTTCTGTGTTTTTACTTCAGGATCAGACAGGTACTGAAATCAGTACAGATATTCTATCTTGTCACCGATGAGACTTCATTCTGCTTCAGTGTGCTTTTTCTACATTTGCATATAAAAGGGAATATCCCATATCTACCTGCTTATATATTCATACTTGCATACTTAGAGAAAAATAGCTTTCAGATGTCTATGCTCAGAAAAAAATTATATAAATTGAGTTAAAGCTCTTATGCCTATTGTTTCTAATAGATATTATTCTCTCTATAAATCCAAATATAAAAATATATACATATATGTATGAGTTTTCATTGGATGAATAAGACATCTTGGTGACTAAACAAACAAGCATTCACTATTGTTTTTATTATATCTTGACTTCATATATGGAATTCAAGTTCCGCGTTATATGGGATTGAATCAAATTTAGCCTGTTTTTAAAACCTGTAAATTAAGCATCAGACTGATGTCTCAGTATTTTCAAATTATTACGATCATTTGGCTGTTCACTCACTAGAAAAATATTTAAATCTTCTTGTTACTTAGGTATTTAGAGGAAACCAAAGAGAACATCTTCAAGGACATGGATCAAGTAATCAAAGCAATTCTATGAGGCCCTGTGCTACAGAGCAAAGGAACTCGTGTTGAAACTTTCAGAAAATTTGAAATAATATTCGGTCTCAATGCTCTTTCTGGCTGCTGGATTTGATTTCTCTTCTCCATTCCAGCAGAGGATCCTGATGTGTGAGTCTACCCCTAAATAAATAACTGTTTATTTCTCAATTCTGAGCTAATGTGGGATTTCTTTTAAGTGCCCAACTTCATCTGGTGCCTATGTGCCTTTGGACTGCACACCTACTGGGTGAATTGTCTGAAGGCCTAGCCGGTCCATGGCCCAGAAATTCTCCCAACCCTGCCCGCATGACTTGCTTATACCCAAGTGGATTTTTTGTAGAACACTTGCCACAGCACAGCTGAGCTCACTGTCACGTGGCAACTTGGAAATTTCCCAAGGGCATGCACTACTGCCACTTCTTCAGCTTCCGGTTTCTGCTCCCTGCCCGTGAGTTCTGGCTTTCTTGCTCCCTGTATGAACTGATTTAATTGCTTCTAAAATATTCTTCTTCCTTTTTTTTTTTGGTTTTATTATATTTTGTTTCTATTTTTTGTTTAATTTTTGGTTTTTCTTTTAAACTTAGATTTGGTTTGTGGGAAAGGTTATAAGGGCAGAAGGCCGATGTGAGGGTCCAAGGATGTAAGTGGAATGGGAATGCATGATGTTAAAACCATCAAGAATCAATAAAGGGGAAAAAGGCAAATGTAGAAATGTCAAAATTAAATTAAAATTTAAAACCAAATGCAAAATAACAGAGCTGTATTAAAATCCAAAACACAATTCTAAAGGAAAAAAAAACGAAAAGACTGAATTATTTTCTTAGACATAATTGGTTCTAACGTGAGTGTCAGCTCAATATTATAAACTGTCTTGAAGTCTTTGGTATCACTGAGCTCAATCATTTTGTAGTTGAGGAAATTTAGGATTAAATTGGATAAGGTGCTTTCCCAGGTCAAGTTTAAAGACCCAGTCTTGAGCACTGAGAGATAGTTTTCTGATTTTCTTAGTGTCAAATACCTTTGGGTGGGAAGTTGAGACCTTGCATTTAATATACTGCATGATGAATTTTGAGTCAAAACCTACAAATCATAAGATAAATAAAAAAATGGAAATCATATATTTCATCAATTTTCACCTGGAACTAACTTGTACCCTGAATGTATTTGTTACCTCTGAACTCACTTTTTAACCTACATAATTTGGAGAATAGGAAATTGTTTTAATCTAGTGAGTGAAGGTCAGGGATTCTGCCAATCACCAGAATAAGTGCAAGAAAACTCACGCAATCATGAATTAGGTCTCTGCAAATTTCAATAGTGTCCCTGTTAATAGAAGCAGCAAAGACAAACAAGGAAAAATAAACTTCAAATAATTGCTGAGAGAAAGAGAAAGAATGAGTATGAACGCATATCTATTTCTATAAAAAAAAAGGTGAAAACAACATGCAGATAAAAGTAAAGGCAGATCCTTATGAGTTTCAGATTTGTGTAATCAATGCACCAGCAATTCAAAACACTTGGAAAAAAAGCAGCATCTGGGTTGAACACATAAGACTATCTTCATGCCATTATTTTTTGAAACAATGTACCGTCACAGCTATTCACACAACATTTGCATTTTTATGAAATGTGAGTAACACTGAGATAATATAAGGCCTATGGAGCTATATGTATTGGTTATATGCAAATGCTGCACCATTTTATGCAAGAACTTGAACACACGCAGATTCTGCCACTCTCGGATGCTTTCACCTCCCACAGACATAAAAGATTCCTGACTAAATATCAGGTAGAGGAAAACTGTAAAGAGCATAATAAATAAGAAAGTGTACTCATTCTGCTTGATGACAAAGAATATTGCATCTGTGTAAATTGCGCTTTCTGCACTGCGCACTGCGTGTAAAATGCTACTCAACAGTTTTGCTGGAGGAAAAGCTGCTTTAAAAAAAAAAATCACACTTTCATGACATACTTGCCTTATACAGGATACCTACACAGAGATGGAGTGTTCTTTTAAAACCCAATTATGTAGGAAATGTTACCACCTCTTAACAATCAAATTCCTCTGCTCTTGAGTGATAAAAATGCTTTATCGCTTTTCCTTGCATAGGGCTGTGTCTAGGCTTTGAATTTTAGAAAATTCTTTGAGGGAAAGTAAACATGTTTTTTTTTTTAGAGTTTTTTTTTTTTTTCATCAGATAAAGCCACATGCATTCCAGAAGGCTTCGCAGATGCCACAAAGAAACAGAAAGTAAAGAGATGAATTCAAACAGCAAACCACGTGACACTTGTTAGGTGAAATTCAGTAGAGTTTAGGAGACTGAGTATTTTTTCCTCACATTTATGGTAAAGCATATTAGTTTTACATGGATACACAGAGAAAATAACAGACCCTAAAGTTAGAAGATTTGGCCATACCCCTGCTCAGAGTTGCCTAACAGGTTAGAACTTGTATTAAAGGTTGGGTTATCTACTGCTAGAGCTCACTCCTAATAATCATTATCATTTTATTTCGATGTTTAATGATTTTATCAAATCACTTCTGTATCTGTAGAAAATTGTATTCCTTCAGGAAGTCTTAATAAGTAATTTCTACGATCTTTCATGTAATGGGATACAGTTGATTTTGAAGTAATGTTTAAAGTTGCAAAAGTTTCTTGAAGATTCTTTGCAAAGTGTATGTATAGAATTCCCTGAATGGAGAGATCACATAGAGATAACAGGTAGTTCACTAACAGATTTTGACAGTTGCTTTATTATTTATTAGAAAAATATAACTCTGGCAACCCTTCAAAGAGAGGCAAATACCATATATCCTTTATTGCTTGTAATTTTTTGTTTCTGTTTTATTTCTAGAAAATAGATGCTATGTCTAGAATGATAAAACCTATGTTGGAAGCAGAAACCAGACAATGAAAAATAACAATTCAAAAAGTATATCTGGACCCTGACCATCACAGGTTTGTTATGCTAGCCTTGCTTATAAATCTTTGGACATATTTACAATAGACAAAATCAAACCCTCATCTCATTAAAGCTATAATAGTGCCAGCATTTGCTTCCGACAGGAAATCTACACAATGGTTTGCTATTTCTTTTACATCTCTATTAGGTAATTTTCTTGTGACAAAATGCTTGGCAAAAGCAATTCTAAGAAAAAGAAGTTCATCTTTGCCTAAGAGCTCAGCCAATCACTGTGAGGAAGAAAGGGCAGAGAAGCCACACCTCCATTGCGGTAATAGAGTGAGGTGGCACCTTGTTCCCGCGGTGCAGAGAGGAATCAGGGAAGCCAGACAAAACCAGAAGGAGATGCATCCCTGAAAAGGCCTACACCTGATGAGTTGCCTTTGCCAGGACCAGCTCGGCAAGTGCTCTTCAGAACACAAAATAGATCCATAAGCTTGGAGTTCAAACCATGAGTCTTTGGAGGCAATTTCAGATTCAAACCAAAGCATGTACGTTTTAAGCATAGTGAAGAAAATGATATTTATAGTCTCTGGTTTCAACAGATTGTATCTTTCTTGTTCAAGCAGAATAAATGTGTGCTTGACTGTAAACATGCTATCTCCCCTGCCTGAAAGTCCTTTTGAAATTACGGAAAATTAAATTTAAGAAAAGAAATAAAGAATTCCAACATTGTTTATGATTTTGAAGTTATTTTTAAGGAATTTCTGGAAGATGCAAAGGAGATATTTAATAGAAAGAAAACATAAAACTACAACAAAAAATCTTGAGAAAGCTGTTGCTTTTTGCAACAATTCATTCATTCATTCATTCATTCATTCATTCATTTGGTTTCATGAGATAGGGTTTCTTTGGGTAGCTCTGACTGTCCTGGAACTAGCTCTGTACACCAGACTGTCCTTGAAGTCAGAGAGAGCTGACCTGCCTCTGCTCCCTGAGTGCTGGAATGAAAGGCATTTGACGCCATTCTCAGTAGTTCTACACAGAAGACCTTCAGATAAAATCTGTATTTAAGGCTTCAAATTGCAATGAGGGCAAGGGACACAGTCCTTAGGATTGCTTCAGACTTACTAACTAGATGACCTCATAGAGCACACACCCGATTCTTTGGTAAACTCCAACTGCTAGCAGGGCTGTAGTGGTACACACATTTTAACCCAGCACTAGGGAGGCAGAGGCAGGTTTGATCTCGTTGAGTCTGATGCCAGCCTGGTCTTCAGAGCTAGGTCCAGGAAAGGCAGAGCTACACAAAGAAATTCTGCCTTGAAATCAAACAAATAAAAAACAAAAACAAAACACAAAACAAAATAAAATACCAACTGTAGACGGATGCTATAAAATAGTCCCACACTAGATCAGAATTGAGTATAAAAAGAGTTCTTTATTTAGTTACTTAGTGACCCAAATGAATTAAATGAGGTTCAACATCATAATAAGTATGTGTGAATATTCCCAAGAGATACTGCCTATTGTTGGTCTACTATTGGGGAAATAGGGATTCTGTCTAGTTCAAAATTTTCTATTTACCAGCTCCATATTCCACTTAATGAGAGCCAGGCAGTCTTGGAACGTCCTAACAGATATCAAGAGAGATTCCTTTTGTACCATATGGAAAATTCTAATCCCTATAATTTATTTTAAAAAATTTTTCACCAATATGGAATGGCATAATTTGTGACTTAGAACTATACTGCAAACTTTATTTTAGATTGCCGATCTATTAATCATAGAAATTGTGACTAGGAACAGTTTCTGTCCTACATTACCTAAAGTATGTCATTCTCAGGGTTTTCTAAGGAATTCATTGCCTGTTCTTCTATGATTCTATTTTATTCTTGTAGAATTTTGTAATAAGTCATGTTCTGCTTTCATCCTGCTTTGTTAAGATTATGAAATATTAGCACTCTATAATTCCTTTGGTGTTCACACAAAAGACTAGATGGACACAGAGAGATATTTACTCATTAAACAAAATAATCAACTTAGATAATTTCTTGTGGAAAATGGAAGTTATACATTATATATATATAGTTTCAAAGCTGAGATTATGTGAATATTAGTGGTATTGGTAATCAGAGATATTGGGGAATGTAGCAGTTTCTATTCAACTAGATACCCATTAAAGTCTCTTGGCTGACAGGAACTGATGACTTTGTGTGTGTGTGAGTGTGTGTGTGTGTGTGTGTAAAAATGTATGCTTATAAATGCATTTGTGTGCATTAATTTTCGCCTTGGCTTTGTACGGGCGTTATAAATCTCCATAAATAGGGTTCCCTCAAGCTTATACTCATTTCTCACTGTTTTCATTTTGTCTGAACTATTTTGATTTAATCATGTTGTATGTTTCCGGTGTTTGAAACTTTCCTTCTTTGCTTCTCCCTTAGGTTTTGCCTTCTTCCTGTGACTGCTAATTCACAACTTTGTCTCTTAGAGGGATGACTAACTTCTTTGCTCTCCATCAGGTGACTAACTCTCTGAAAGCAGCAGCATTAGGGCCGTGATTCAAGGCACAGTCACACCTTTCCACTGTACAGGAAATTTAAATGGATCCAGATACATGAACCACAAAATAAAGTTATAATTCACGCATTAGCTTTGGTAATGAATACTTACTCTTTTCATGGACATATAAAAGACTTACAGAACTTTATAAATAATCGTACACAGTCAATATTAGAAATGGACTTTAATAATAAGCTACAAAGAAATGTCAAAGGGTAGGCATGTAGAAAGATAAAAGCTCACTGTAGAAGTCTAAGCATTGATTTTCTACAAAAATATCTCGCAGGCATGTCACTGTTGTAGGTCATAGGGTTTTTAGCTGGGTGATATGGATGATTTTCCTTTCTTCCCAGGTGGTGTGAAGAGTACCTTCCAGAACCATATATGGTGGTCAGTAGAAGTGAAAAGTTCTGGTTGGACACCAACTTGCCAATCCTGTGTTTGATAATAGAAATGAGTGCTGTTTTTAGCACAGATACTCTGTGTAAAGAGAGAGATGATGTTTAATAGCATATTTATCTGTGATTGATACCATGTAATATTGCCCCAACCTTTTCTATACTCAACATTTTAAAGAGCTTCTCTGTGTGAACATAATTTAAAAGATACAGAAAAGAGAGCTGCTTATCTTACCTGGGAAGAAAGAAACGCTGGACATAGCAGGAACAGGAAACCAAAGGATGCAAGTGAGACTGATAATTATCAGATATGGGGTGCTACACAAAAATTTAATTAAGAAAATATTCATTATAATAATTGGAAAACTTGTATTTCTAATTCTGTGTACATCAATGTATCAAGCCACAATATCATGCTATAACTAAATGAACCAAATGTGAACATTTTTTAGTTACTCTTTGAGTATGATTGGTTTTGCCAAAAAATTTTTGCACATGGTATTTACATGTGAAAAATATTTTTTTCTCATAAGCAGCAAAGATTGGTTGGTCAAATTCAAGTGGCAAACAAAGCACATAAACTATTTTCTGCTAATTTCATTTCTTGAATATATGGAATTGATACAGTATTTTTTAAAAGAATGAAATAAGAGGAAGGAAAACAAAGAGAAGAAGGAGGAGGTAGATGAAAGTTTGAAAGAGATTGGCATCAGGAAAAAATACTTGCAGGAAACCTTCAACTGTGGAAAGACGACTGAGTGGAGAAGATTATAGAGGAGGGATTCATGCCAAGATTGAGTGTTGTTACGGTGAACAAAAAGTCAAGAAAGAGGAACCAGAAAAAGACAGCAACAGTAGCCAGATGGCTGATTGCAAAGTTACCCTGGAAGTGCTTAGCTGGCTGGGTCGTTGGTTACTTTAAGTTTAAAGTGATTAAAAATGGAAGCAAAAATGAATAAGGGCGTTATGTAGCTACAATCTACCACCTGGATGCTGATGAGAAGCCAAGGGTTCCCAAGGTGTTTACAAGTAGTCTAGAAGCAATGAAACGAGAATAGAGAAAATGCAACACAGTCTGTGCTTAAAACCGCAATTCAGGAAAATGTTCTAAAGCAAAGGAGAAGCATAGATTCTTGAGTGGGTTTTGTTGGGGATATCTAGGGGAGGGTAAAATGGGGTTGAATGTTATCATATTTCATTGTATGTGTGAGTATGTATGTGTGAAATGTTCAAAAAAGAAAATTGCAAAAATTTACAATTTTTTTAAAGATCAAATGTATATGTTGAAATTTTTGGTGAAACTGGATCAGAATGACTAGTTCTGAAACTCAGCTTAAGCTAATAGACCTTCAAAGCAAGAAAAGTCCTGCAGACTTATGGCATGAAGAACAGAAATATTCATAAGGTTAATAAAAGTACTTCAGGAGTCCATAAGATATTATATAAAGAGTGAAAAAATTATTAAATTTCATTTGGAGTTAAATAATTCAGATTTGACCTTGAGAAATGCATGGGAAGTTTTCCATGACTTTAATTTTTTTCAGATCTTAGTGAAGCATACCTAAGGGGATTTGGATTTTATAGCTATGAAATACTATGCTACAGAAAACTGCTTTCACCTTCTCAGATGAAAACATTAATTTCTTGATTTTGGAGAAAGAGGCTTGTCTCAGAAATCATGCTACACGATCCTTGTGAAATGACAAGTGAGAAGTGTTTAGATTCCCACATTTAGAACTTTCAAATTTCAATCCATTTTTTGTGTAATTTTTGTAGGAAGCTAAACACATATTTAAAAAGCTTATAGGTAAATGTCTAATTGTTGCTAGATATCATTTTTTAAACAGTCTTTTCAGAATATCAGTGTTTCTCAATATCAGCTCAGTTTTTCACTAGTAAATTCAATTTTTCCTTCAATATTTTGCTGACATTTATGTAGCCATTAGACTATTCATGGGTCACAATTATCCTCAAATATACTGAAATTTTATTAATATAAACAAATTGTCTTTAAGAACTTAAAACTATATTTTATATATCAGTTTATCAGTTTATATTCACACACACATATACAATATTTTTCTTTTTACAAAGGTGGAAAATTTCACAAAAGAAATGCTTTTAAATTGCATTTAGAAAGAGCAGTATATTTAGAATGAACACTAAAAGAAATTAAAAGTAGATGTGAAAATAAAGGATTAGGGCAAAGAAAATGAATTTTTTTTTTTTGGTTTGGTTTGGCCCATATCATTGAAAGAAGCAAGCAAGATGATGGGGAGTAAGCACATGAGGACCCCAACCAGATCAGAAACTCTGATGCCGTAGGAAGGGGGCTTGCAGTACAAATTATAAGATTACAAATAATAGGCAGCATTTAGTTATGGGTTTGATTTGTTCATAAGATTGTAAGTGGTACTAACGAAACTCAGCCCAAAGTTGGAATTGTGAGCAAGTTGGGATTATATGAGAAAAACGATTTTGGAGAAAGATAGTATGGTATAATTTTGTTGGTCCTGATGAAATAAACTCAGAGTTTTCTGTACAGAATTGGATTCTAGGAAGAAGAAACAGATTTTTGAAAAAAAAAAAACTACAGGCTAAAGTGTACTCAGTTGTACAGGTGTCTTGTTATTAGTGTTTCAAGAATATTATATAATAATTTTGAACACACTCACTTCCTTTCATCTGAACTCTTCCCAGATCTGTATTCCCTTTCTTTCCCACCCAATTTTGTGTCTTTTCCCCCCACCAAAGCCTATTGGTGCTGTCCAAATATTCCAATATGTGTGGTCTTTTATTGGAGTGTGGTCAACTTATTGTGGCTATACTTTTAGAGAAAACCGAATTTTCCTCTCGCAACAGATAAGAACTTTTAGAGTTTCTTTAGCTTGGGGTAGCATTGTCTGACCAATTTGCCTCTCCATGTAGGGATTTTGTCCTATTTAGGTTTGCATAGATCTTGAACATGGTGTCACAAGTGCCTTGAGTTCATATGTGCAGCTTTCCTCGTTTGTCCAGATGACACAATTTTTATAATTATTTATATAATGATAACAATGTAGTTATCCACTACTTATAGCCCTTATATTATTTCTATTCTTTCCTTGACAACGGTCCTTGTACTTGTAGAGAAGAAGGTTCCCTCTATATTTTCCATTGATGACTGGGTACTCTAGTCTTTTATTCTGAACTTTGGCAAGTTGTGGACTTTTTTGATGCTCATGATTTACAATAAACAGAAACTTCCATGGTAAATGTTATGAAATGGCTTTATCTATAGGTGCAAAATTAAGTCATTATAGATGGGTTAAAGCTATGTCCATTTAGTGGAATAGTAGCAGTAGATTTTCTCATAGGGTATATGATCTGTCTAGTCATAGGCTTTTGGCCTAATAATGGTACCAATACAGGTTTTATCTAGTGGAATAAACTGTAAATCCAACCAGAAAGTGGTTGTTTACTTCCATGACATACATACCATCGTTGCACTAGTGGGTATCACTTGTCAGGCCAGGTGTCATTGCTGCTATTGAGGTTCACACACTGCTAAGACTGATAATCATTTACATGCTGTAGTAACACACACACACACATACATACATACATATATATATATATATATATATATATATATATATATATATCCTTCTAACAGTATGAAAGCTACCAAAAGTTGAAACTTCCAAGTCCATACAAGATTGTTTCTCTATTTTCTATTACTCAAATTTGTGTTTTCATTTTCTATAAGGTTTTACTGCCAAGTTCTTGGGAATAACTAATAGCAGTGACAGTCATCTATATGATTTGGGAGATGTTTGGAACCACACTGACCAGCAAAGCCCAAGGAGGTAAGTCATTTCCTGGACTGGACTTTTTAAATGTTTGCCTTTCTGTATACAAGGTACCTTGTCAATCTACCTCAAGATCTACCCATACTACTCCTGGGCATATACCCAAAGGATGTTCAATCATAACACAAGGAAATTTGCATAGTTATGGTCATAGCAGCCTCATTTGTAATAGCCAGAAGCTAGAAACAGATTAGATTTCCCCTCAGTGGAAGAATGGATAAAGAAAATGTAGTACATTTACACAATGGAGTATTAATCAGCTGCTAAAAACCACATCAGGAAATTTGAAGACAAAAGTATGGAACTAGAAAAGTCACCTTGAGTGAGCTAACCCAGACCCAGAATGACAAACATGCTGTATACTCACACTAAGTGGATACTAGCTATAAGGAAAAGATAACCATACTATACTTCCCAGCTCTAGAGAGGCTAGGTAACAAGGGGAAGTCAAATAGACTCCCCGGGAAGGGAAATAGAAGACAGCTCCTGGGTGGATTGAGGCCAGGTGGGGATGGGAACTTGACGGGTCAGGTTAGAGGAGAGGTAAAGTACTGAAAGAGATTACTGGAAATGGGGGATGCATTTCAGGTAAGGTAGCAACCTGATGCATGGGAAACTGCCATGAGTCTACGAAGATGAGCCCAGCTAAGACTCCCTAGCAATAGTGGATATGTGGCCTGAACTGGCCCTCTCTTGTGTTCAGATTGGTGACTACTTCAATTGTCATCAGGGAGCCTTCACTCATTAACTGATGGAAACAGATGCAGAGACTCCCACACAAATATTAGGCGAAGCTTAGGGAATACTGCAGAAGAGAGGAAGCAAGGATTGAAGGAGCCAGAGCGGTCAAGGACATCACAAAAGACCCACAGAAATAACTATCCTGGGCTCACAGAAACTCATGGAATCTGAACCAACAACTAGGGAGCCTGCGTGGAACTGACCTAAGCCCTCTACATATATGTGACAGTTGGGTAGCTCGCTCTATTTGTGGGATTCCTGATAACAGGAGTAGGGGCTGTCCCTAAAACATTGGCTAGCTCTTGGTAACTTATTTCTCATATTATACTGCCTTGCCTGGCCTTAATACAAAGGGAGGTGATAAATCTCAGAGCAACTAGATGTAACATGCTTAGGTGATATCCATGGGAGGCCTGCCCCTTTCTGAAAAGAAACGAAGGACGTGTGGATCTGGGGAGACAAAGGGGAGACGGGGAGGGAATGGTAGGAAATGAGGGAGGGCAAACTGCAATCAGGACGCAAAATTAATGTCAAAAATAAGATGCATTACTGCCCTGTTATGGCATAATTCAACTTTGACTCTTTTGTTTTGTATAAGATAGATATATTTTAGAAAGATTTCGCATTGTTATCGTTCCATATGATGATTTGAAAGGTCTTTAGTGTTACATGTTTTAGAGTTTGAATATCTTAGCGAAGTAGGGTCTTAGGAAATGGACAAGATGGAATGGTTGGTTGTGAGTTTTAATTTAAATCATTAAATGTCAACACTAGAGTGCTGACAAATAATCAGACTAAAAAAAATGACTCCTACGTAGAAAACTTGAAAATGTCCTCATCTTACTCTCGTAAGGGAGCTTAGCGTTTGGAAAGTGCTCAGTGGTGGAGTCCTCTATCTTACATGTGTGTAAGGCACTGGATTCAATCTTCCACATTACTTACAAAGCAAATGGTGTGAGGAGCTTCAATTTCCCTCATGTTGTTTCCCCGCCAGCCTCACCAGTAAATGTTGAGTGTCGGGATTGCCCTGATATGTAGTTCTGCAACACACTTTAACTTCCTAGTTTGTAACAAAGTGTGAGTCTTGAACAGTCTTTGATAAATGTGCATAGGTAAAAGTAATCTTGGTCTTCAGAAAATTTCTTTAAATTCTCTTGTACTCTTCCTAACTTTTAATGCCTCTTGTAGATGTGTCTAGGTAGAGTGTTTACTTCCCTTACTGTCCAGTATGAAGATCACTATTGTCCCTTCTGTAAGTTCGTTCCCAAATAAAGATTTTGATCATTCTAGAGTGTAGTACTCTTCTCGTGGGTCCTAGCACACTCTTCTTTAGACAATTTGGGGTACTGGGTGAACTACCATGCTCTATGATTAAGGGCTACTCCCAATATAGTGTCACTAGGAAACACATCATCCTAAGTTGTTTGGAACAGCTGAAAATAATAACTAAATAGCACTGGCTAGCAGAGGTCTGAATTTTTCATCCAGGGAAGTTTTGCTAAACAAAAGTGTATGCCTATTGGTTCGGTTGGTCCCTCTTTTCAGTCGCAGGAGTGCACACAGGCAAAAGTCTGAAAAGCACAGGACCACGCTGCTCCCTGGGGTTTCCCTAACTACAGAGCTGACAGAATAAAACTGTGTATTTGAGCTTGAGATGTGGATTACTCTTCACTAGAGGTTGGTGCTTAAAACGTGGAATTGAAAAGGTCAGCACTTTTATCCATTAAGCCATCAAGCTTTTTCCTATAATAAGAGTAGATGAAAGGTTTTAACTTGAATCACAAACGTAAAGTTCAGCAGACTGATCGTATCTCAAATTGAAAGAACAAGACAAAAATACCTTTGTCATTCTGTGGATTGGAATCCAGTGGGCTAAATGTCAGTGCAGAATGGCAGAGTATCAAATCTCGGATCCTATCACCAAAAGTCAGAGATATAGCAATTTTCAGCTTTCTAAATCCACATTATATTTAAAAATAGGATCACAGTTTGAACTCTACTTATCTAATACTAGCACGAGTTTAGATTTTACCATAACATGCTTATTTCTAATTGCATGCTAATAAATGTGACACCCTGTTTAGGATCCAACAATGCTATTGGTATTCTATAATATGCCACATACCGAAGACAAGCAACTACTGTGCCCACTTCCTAAGCAGGATTTAATTGCATACTTGATATGATGAAAATAAAGACAGATTTGATTTTATTGTTCATATAAAGCAATAGTGTATAGGCACTTAGAGTTTGCACGGATATTTATAGTTCTTTTATTGAATTGTAACATCCAAATATTTTCTAAGACATTACCAAGCTATTGTGGTTGTAATTTTCTTCCCGAGTGAAAAACACTGGCTCCTCTTTATTGTGTTTTTCCTTTTTTAATACCTCTTTATTAAATTTAGTGTATTTATATAACAAGGCAAAGAAAAATAAAACGAAGAGGTTTTTCCTAGAATACCATTTCCTGCATATTGGGAAATTATATTTCTCTCATGAAAAATAGGCTTTCATAACTTTGTCTTGATCAAATAGACAATTCTCCAGAATGGCAGCAAATAAACTAACAAGATGGAAGAAAAACTAGAACAAATACATTAGATAAATAATTACTCTACCCTAATAAGATGATTCAGGAAGCAAGACAGATGAACCCTCTGCCATCCCATGTATCTTATTAGATACTTACACTCTATGTATGGCTCATTTTGGATGCTGATTTCTTAATAACGTTAAAATATAAGACATTTCAGATGTTTTTCTTTTATTGGATTCTGAATTATGCCTTTCAGGCTTCTATAGGAAGATTATATGAACTGAGTTATTTATCAATAACAGAAATTGATATCTCATAATTCTAGAGTCTGGGGAGTCTAAAGTTTAAGGTTTTGGCAGAATCCAAAAAAGATTGTTTTTTGTTTGGTTGATTGATTTTTGGCTGCATTTCTGCTGTCAGTGTTTGTTTTATTAGCAGATGAGAGTTTCTCCTTGCTTTCTTACATGGTAAAAAGAACAAAGCAACTGCTTTGCTACTCATTAGGGGAGTATTAAGGATCTATTATTGGGAACATAGAGATGAGTTAGATGTTATGACCACTTGCTGTTCTCACAGAGGACTGAAGTTTAGTTTCCCAGGATCCACATTGTGTGGGTCTAGACTTGCCTGGAACTGTAATTCCAGGGACTCAACACTCTCTTCTAGCTCCTAAGGAACAAAATAGATAGATAGATAGATAGATAGATAGATAGATAGATAGATAGATAGATAGATAGATGGATGGATGGATGGATGGATGGATGGATGGATGGATGGATAGATAGATAGATAGATAGATAGATAGATAGATAGATATAGATAGTTAGTAAGGGTTCTTTGTAGGTATTTGGTTTCTATGTGTTCAGTGAGTTATGGAATTGTTTTCTTTAGCAATAGGGCCCTACTATCAGTGTTTGGAGTACAACCAATATCTTTGGCAATAACCTGTGTTTATGGGTTTCTATTGTGCCCCTTTTGCAAACAAATCTTTTAGATGTAACCCATTCCTGGCAATGAAGGTTTTGTTTGATGGTGAGAATTGGTTAGTTGCATTTTTTCTACATTTGATTATTCCATTTATATTTGTTTTATGGATGTTTCTACTATATTAGGTTTCCATATGACCGCTCAAATGGTCCTTAGTTTTACTTCTCTCTCTTTGTATTCCTCCCATGCTTCACTGCCCCTCTCCATTTGATCCTCCCATTCTAGCCCCTGCGCCATGTTCATCCATAACTATGTATTCTATTTCCCATTCCTCGGGAGATTATCTCCCCTGCCCCACTCCCTTTCTCTATACCTGTATCGTTCATGGTACTGGAATGCAGTCTGAATGCAACCAGAGGAACAAGGTAAACAAAAATCCAGGTATACATCCTGTAATCTAGAATGGTGACCTCCTTGCAAGATACACAAATACAATAGTTATGGAAATGATTGGCTACCATCTAATTTGGAATTAAGGCCTCTTCCGTGAGATGGAACCCATCCTGGACACTACCCAGTCATCCAAGAACCTGAGAGTAGATGAGTCATAGACATGCAGAAAAAACAAATACTATTTTTCTGCTTAAGTAATGTGGTAATAGGATGACTCCTAATGACATTCTGCTATATTCGTAGATCAGTGTCTTTCTAAGACACTATCTTTTTCCTGCAATGTATTGGAAGCAACACAGAAACCCACAATTGCACAGTGTGCAGTGAGAGATCTTGGAATACTCAGCCGTGAATGGGCTCTCTCCATCAAATCCCTCCCATCCGAGCTCAAAGAACTATACAGACAAGGAAGTGAAAGACTGTTAAGACCCGGCGGGGGGGGGGGGGGGGGGGCTTGAAGACACCAAGGAAATGAAGCTTTCCAGACACAACAGCTCTGAAACACAGAGGAACTCACAGAGACTTTGGCAGCATGTACAGGGCCTGTGCTGGTCTAAGCTAGATGGGGTACCACTGCTGAAGGAAAGTAGGTGCAAGCCCCCTAGACTGACATGGAAGCTATCTCCAATTGATAACCACTCACAAAGGAAAATCTAGTTGTTTCTAAGTGAGTATCATTAGGTATGTAAACCACACAAAAGAGCAGGCCCTATGTCCAGCAGTAGATGCCAATATAAAACAAATTCAAAGTTATTTATGGAGAATTTTGTCTCATGTACCGTGTAAAGGCATTTATTTATATGATACAGATCTTTTGCTTATATAATCTGTTTCCTGATTTTATTTTTATGGGTTTTCTGTATGTGTGAATGTTTGTGTTTAAGCTTCTGTATGTGCACCCCCTTGGTTCTTTTTGTTTGTTTTTATTTTATCTTTATTTTCTTTTTAAGGTACCTGTTTGTTTCCTTTCGACAGGGAAAAAAGAAAGCTCTGGACTTGGGTGGAGGGTATGGAAGGAGGGGAGAATCTGAGCAGAGTTAAGGACAGGAAAATTGTACTCACATAGTATTGTATGAAAGAAAATCCATTTTCAACTAAAGAATAAAGAGATCTACCCCCGATTGTTTCAGGAGTGTAGATCTCCATTTTAAACTAGAGAATAAAGAGATCTACCCTTTGTTGATTCAAGAGTGTAGATCTACTTACAGTCTAAGATCTTACCTGAGAGGAGATCAGAATTTAACTAATATCAGTCTCCCCCAAAGATGTTAGAGGCTTACCCCTGAAATATAATCACCAATATAATACAAAATGACTGATGTGGTTAAAAAACAATGTAAATTTAGACAGAGCCACAAAATGAAAATGTCCTATGAAATTGGAACTCAAGATGGAAGTTATAACAATGGAACACCTGAAACTAATAGAAGACAGAAGATTCAAAGAAGGCTCCTGCCCTGCAAGCTTTGGGGATTCAAATACTCCTGTTAGTGCCTTTATTTTTAACACCCTTCACAACTATGCAAGATAATAAATGATACTTTTTTTTATTCATCTCTCATACAATACATCCCAGCCACAGTTTCTCCTCTCTCTCCTCCTCTCAGTATCCTTCTTACCCGTGCTTTCCCCCAAATTGATTCCTCATCTGATTTCTTCAAGAAAAGAGGCTCAGATATTAAAGACTAGGCTAACAATCAAAATAATAGTTTCATTTTTCTTATTTAATATTGGATCATGCAGTATAAGCAGTTTTTCCTTTCTAAAAATGTTTAAATTGTTCAATTTATTTATTTATCTTTTACAGTGTTATTTTTTTTATTTAATTTTAAAATAACCCACTTTTCATTTATCTGGAATTTCTGTCCATGAAGAAGTGATGATGAGGAATTCACATCATTACAATGAATTTTCATAAAACAGAACATCTATGCACATTAAAAACACATTATGCAGAGAAAAATCAACAAAAATATGTAGGTTTTATGCTCACTCTATTTCAGGTCACATTGAAGTTTGACAGGAAAATATCAGCAAAACAATGTACAAATATTTTTGCTGCATGGCTGCGTCTTGGTCAGCACTGCTTTGGGGGAGGAAGGAGAAGTAGAGAATCTCATAGAGTATTGTGCCTGTCTCTTCAGCAGAGTTTCACGACAATCTGCTTTCCTAGGTATGGTCTCTTGGTGAGGTAATTGACCTTGCTCAGCTGGAATATTAGGTCTCCACCCAGGCAAGAGATTTTATTCTCTTGACCAGAAGGACTCTTCTACTATTGAGCGTTTAAAACTACTATGACACCAGAACACACGTGATAGCTTACCATGACCATCCTACATTATGGGATGAGGGTCCTACATTATGCATGGTTGTTTTCTACATTAATTCACTCAGACAGCTGCAAACTTATAAAATGAAAACCATGAAAATATATTATTTTAAGGAACTATAGATTTCCTCTTTCTCTCCTTGTCTCTCTCTCTCACCTTTCTTCCTTTTCTTTCTTTCTTTCTCTTTTTACTGTCTTTCTGCTGATCAAGACAGTCTTAGTATTCCCTAGATTTCTGGCTTTCTGCCTTTAGGCCATGATCTTTCTTCTCTCAGAATATATTTTTTTAAGAACACCTGCTGTATTAAATTTTTCCTGTGCTCTTTTGTGATGCAAAGCTTTTTGCCAAAAACTTCTTTTCACTCCCACTGTACAATTTTTTTTCTGAACCTAAGAATCTCTCTTTTTTTTTTTTTTTTTTTTTTTTTTATGACCTGAAAACCTTGCCTTTGTAAGGCAAGTATGAATTTCTCCAAAAGACATTACCGCTGGTCACACCCCAGTTCTCTATGACTTCATTCTCATTATATTTGTAAAGATATACTTTTACTAAAAGATTGCAATTTCAGGTACAGGAGTTTAAGGTTTCTTTATATCCTTTAATAATGGTTTTTGATAGTGACCCCGGCATAAATCACTGCTTCAGAATCAGACTGAACTGAACTATTCTATTTCTTCAAGCACAAGTTCTGAGGGGCTGGGAACAACCTATTGCCAAGACTATATATATATGGCATTAATATGTTATGCGAGCTAGGCCATCACTAGACAATAGAATTCATTATCATCTTTGAGACAAGATGGTATAGGAGGTCTTTTGTCTCTGTGTTGCTTTCATTGGTTAATAAAAAAACTGCTTTGGCCTGTTGATAGGGCAGAACTTAAGTAGGCAGGGAAGACAGAACTGAATGCTGGGAGAAAGAAGGGCAGAGTCAGGGAGAGACGTGCTGAGAATTTGCTGGTAGGCCACGATCTTGTGGTGATATACAGATTAATAGAAATGGGTTAAATTAATATGTAAGAGTTAGCCAATAAGAAGTTAGAGCTAATGGGCCAAGCAGTGATTTAATGAAGACAGTTTCTGAGTGGTAATTTGGGGGCTAAGTTAGCCGGGCGGCTGGGACAAACAAGCGGCCTGACTTCCCTGCAACAACAAGATCTGTAGGTATGGTCTCTTGTTGACTGAACCTAATATAGGGTATGACTGTATCTATAGTCACTTTTCATTTCCTCTCCTTATAGTTTCCATTCTAAAATTTACCTTTTCATCACTTGACCGAGTCTTATTAATATGGTTGGTGAACTATAGATTGTCCAGTCTACCAGTTATCTTTATTCTTTTTTTCTTAATTCCATTCCTGTCTCTTTTATTCAGTTGTTTAATATGTTTGACTTACTTTAATTTGATGTAGGTTAAATTACTGTATCAGTCTACCAAATTGCCCTTCATTATTTCTTTCCTAAAATAGCCAGAACTTTTGACAGAGCTACTATGGACTTTCTGATTTTTTTTCAATCACACTCATTATAAACTGTCACTTAGATGATTAGCTGAAAGAGCTAAAATTGTAAGTGGCTGTTAAACTGAAATATCATAAAACATCAAAGGACAATGTATATACTAACCTTTGGTGAAATACTAAGTTTTTAGTAATATTTGAAAATTAGTTATTGTGGAAGATCTATGTCCTTAGACACATGAAATTATGAATATCAGAAGAGGTGAGGGAATATTTTTATCTAGAGACAATGGATTTGTTTATGTCAACCACTCCTTATTGTTGTGGGATATTTGTACACCGTGTAAAGGTGCATTGCTGTGATTGGTGTAACACAAAGATGATCAGCCAATAACTAGGCAGGAGGGAAAGGCTGGGCATCCAGACAGATAGAGAGGAAGTAGGAGGAGGAATCTAGGCACAAGAGAGACACGAGGAGACACAGAGGAAGTTGGATGGGCAGTGTGACAGAATGTAGATCAATAGAAATGAGTTGAGTTATAAAAATAGTTGAGGTTAAACCTAAGCTAAGGTCAAGCTTTCATAATTAATGATAAGTCTCCATGTCACTGTGTGTGTGTGTGTGTGTGTGTGTGTGAGAGAGAGAGAGAGAGAGAGAGAGAGAGAGAGAGAGAGAGAGAGAGAGCTGGCAGCCCAAAGGAAAAAAAATCTAACTACGCCTAATACTTATCCAATGGAAAAAAAGAGTAAATTCACTATTTCAAATCAAGACAAATAAACTGGGACTAGGATATTAAATGAGTATGCATAGCAGCTGGGCTGGGAACAAGTTTGGCATCCAATTGGTAATCTAAACAGGATGCTAATAGTCCTTCCTTGAGAGATTGACTCATTTTCAGATATTGTTTGGGAAAAGGACCCATGGTTCTCAGGGACCACTGAATGAAATTCAAAATGAACATAAGAACGAGGAGGTAAAACTACTGTGTGCTCAGACCCTATCCAGTTTAATCACCAGAGAACAAAACAGGGAGAGAAACTGAAGACATCAAGTTCATAGGAGAACTGGACAATAAGAAATAAATGAACAAAAGCATTCTTTTGAAAAAAAAGATTTGTTTACATATATGTTTTACCTGCTTGCATGAATGCATATCATACACACACACACACATGTCTGCGTCAAGAACATCAAAAGACAGTTGTTGGCTCTGGGAACTGATTCCAGGTCTTCTACAAGAGTAACAAGGGCTGTAAAAGACTGACTTAATTTTCCAGTCCCAGAAAACAATTTCTTGATTCTAGAAACATTCCCAGGAATATCAGCTTTATGTCCCTGGTATATACTGCATAAGATAGTGAAAATTAATTATAAGGGCAGTGACTTGAGGAACGGAGAAGATGGAAGCAAAATTACAATTCTTTATGGAAATACCCAACAGTACAGAAGTGATGGATCATTTTTATCAACTACCAGATTGTTCTGAGAGGCACTCTAAGCTGAGTCTCCTTCAGCTACACCACTGTCCACAATCCTTTCGCCTCAATCCTCCTTTCTTCATCTGTGACCGACCTACATCATGCCGTGAAGGCTCTTCCTGGCTGCTATAATATTTTCAAGAAATTTTCTCCAATAAATCTCTTGCTATTCTAATTATACCTTGACATCTGCTTCCTGGGATATTTGAACTGAAACAAAATCTATAACCTGGCCCAAAAAGCACTTAATAATTTAGATTTTTTTTTCCTTCATTGCACTGGCCTTGCCAAGTGGAGTTTTCCATTTTGATCTTGAGGACTGCAGAGTCACTTACCTTTCTCACGAAGTCATGTACTATAGCACCTTATGATTATCACAAATCATTTGTTCTTGTAATTCCTTGTCTTCTCTGCTTTATTTTGATTAGTTACTGTGACTTTCAGGATAAGTTAGGTAACTTTCATTGTTCAGTACTGAAAATGTGTGGAGACAACTTTGTCTGAAAATCGTTAAGAATTCATGATAGAGAAAAGCATTAAATGAAACATATTCCCCTCCAAGCTCAGAGTTCTGTGTGACTGTAGATGTCACACTAACTCAACGTTGAGCTCAATGTTATTTCATTAAGGAAACTTTGATGACTCCTCTGTTTATCAGGAGTCTGAAAGTTTGTGTTAATGACTCTTTTCTTGTTGAGTGACAGCATTCATGTATCTTGAACTCATTTAGTTTTGTCAAATTATATAATCAGGTCTAAGGAGAAGGTTCAGTGTTTAAAGCATTTGTAATGCAGGAGAGGACCTCTATTTGAACCCCTAGAAGCCCACATAAATGCTAGGTGAGAGAGCAGCTTGTCTGTTATTTAAGCTTTGGATGGCAGAAACAGAAGATCCCCAGAACAAACTCTCTAGCAAGACTTGTTAAGTAAGGAAGTTCTGGTTTGATTAAGAGACCTTTCCTCAATGAATAAAGTCAAAGGGCATCTGGGATGATCAATTTACTGCCTCTACATGTACTCACACGCATGTGCACACATACTTATATGCATACCAAAACATGCACACACACATATACATCACAGCTAGAAACACGAAAATTAAAATAAAAATCAGAGAGATAGCATAGTAAGTTTTAAAGTTGTTGTGTATTTTGTAGGTCAAAGACTGTGTAGGTAACATTTATGTAAAATTTTATGTATAATGAACCAATATTTCTATTCAGTTCTTTCTTGTTAGGCTCTGCGTTATAGCTGTCCACTCTCCCTCTGTCTTTTCTATATGTATTACTTCTGGATTACTCTTTAAAAATAATGCTAGCGAAGTGTGTGTTGGCCTTGTTTTGTCAATGTGTCCTTTTATTCCAAGGAGATGAGCTACTACCCAGATTTAAGTAGTCATCTTAATTGTTTCGAAACACACCCCCAATAAATGTCACCTGAGATTGATTGTACCCTTCACCTTTGGTTTGGCAATTCTATCAATCTGAAAGCACTTATTGTTAATAAAATGCAAAGTAATTAGTGGCATTGTTTTAATGGTGGTACTTTTTTTCGTGTCTAGTGACAAGGTAGAAAATAGAATTGCACTCAGGTTCTTTTGTGTGTTCATCCATATTTAAGATTTTAGAGTTAACCTCAAACTCTAAAATGTTAGGAGATAACTCAGTATAAAATGTCTGTTATTTGTTTGGAATGAATTTCTATAATTAGATATATTTATATAGTAAAATTAATAAGCTTATTGTGATAAATATGAGTCAGAGAAACAAAAATAAAAAAATATAAAAATAAGCTATGGTCACAATTTTTAGATATAACCAAAATTTATCATGTTTTACTTTTTCTGTATTTATAAATGTATAATCAAGTTCAACTATGAATTATTCTGACATTAAGAAACAAAAGATTAAACAAGATTGATCCAAATCTTCTCTTTATTTTAAACTTCCTTCTTTTTCTCTTTCCTCATTCTCCTTCTATTTTGCTATTTCTTTCCTTCTCATGTGGTTCTTTAGAATTCTGGTATTTCCCTGTGTTGGAGTGGTAAAGGGAATTTCTGTCTCATTTCTGACCCTAAGCAATGGGTCTTTTACTATTACTTATGATATGACTATATTCCAGGAGTGCCAGCATCCTTCATGCGGAGAAAGTCCCATCATTCTGTTCTTATTTTTACTTAACATGTTTTCAATTTATTTTACATACCAACAGTTTCCCTTCCCTCCTCTCCTCCTGTACCCTCCCCTTTCCCATCTTCCTCTCTCTCCATTCACTCCTCCATTCTATTATTATTTTGTTGATAGTTTCTCTTTCTAGAGTAGATATTAGATTGCATCAAATGTTTTATCTATTGAGGTAATAATACAGTTTCTTGCTTGTATGTTTGTTAGTATGGTGAATTGTATCAATTTCCAAGTATGTATATATAGCCTTTTGTTTTTCTAGGATAAAACTCAACTCATCTTGATGCTTCATCCTTCTTATATATTGGAGAGTTCTAGTAACTATAATTTTGCTTTGGAGTTCTACATGATTCTTCATAAAATAAGTCTCTGATGATTATTTTCTTTTTTCCATTCCCTCCACCATTTTTCATCTTTTTTTCCTTTTCTGATAGTTTCGAGTTTTGGAATTTCAAAAATAATGACCTTGTTTAATCAATTAGAAAGAATTCTCCCCTCATTAAATTTAGATACAGTTTGTGGATAAAAGATAGGATTTCATCCCTAAACATTTAGGTAGAATCTACCCAGTGATTATGTTCAGTCCTGGAAGGTCCCAGTGGAAGCAGGTGGGCCAAGGAAGGGTTTTATCCTTTTCCTCTGTGTCATTCATGCTTTGCTGTCTTTCATTGCATTTACTGTCATTGACAAGAAAATTATTATTTTGCATATAATTTTACTGCTTCAATTGTGTCTAATTGAAGGGTGGTTTCAGTTCTCCTTATTCCATTTCTTTCAAAAACAAAAGTTCTCTATTATTTATTAAAAAGTGTTTTTGCATAGGTGTATTTGTATACATTAAATTCTACATATATGTAAAGGCAAGAGTTTGATTTGTTGTCTTCCTCAATTGCTTCCCCTCCCTCACAGTTTTAAAGCAGGCAAGGGCTTTCATTGAATCAGGAAGCCAGTGATACACCCATAATGAAAAAGAGTAACGTTCAAAGATTCTCTTGTTTCAAGGTCCCCATCACCAAGATTAAGATCAGGTTAGACCCCACCTGACTATATGGCTGCTAGGCAAGCATACTCAGCTGTTCAAGCTTCAATGACAAATGTTTATTCCCTCAGCCATCTCTCAAGTTTTTGATTCCTTTAAACCTATTTTAAGTTGTTTCTATAGAAATTTAATTTCTTAATTTGTTCTTGTTAGCACTTACAGATTTACTCTAAACTGAGAAGTGAATTGTTCCTAGCTTTATAATCCCACATTCATAACTATAGCCCCAGTTTTATAATCCTGACATAATTTTGTTTTCAGAGGTACTACTGTCTGCCAGGTAGCTGCCCCTCTTCAGCTTACTTCTATGGTCAATGAATGAGTAAGAAAACTTTAATCAACTGGCATAAGCCTCCATTCCTGATATGATAGAAGATATGATGTAGAAGAGGCAGAAAAGTGGATCTCTTTTTGCAAGGGCCCTTAGAGATGCTGCACAAGTTTGTGACAGAGGCATCATGAACCAATTGCATTGTTTCCATCTTTTGCTAGGTGCTAGAGACAGAAAGAAACATGGAGACACAAGATCCCCCAAATTAAAGGTGGCAGCATGGGTTAATCTTTGATTCTTTCTAGTGAGAGAAGATATTGGAAATCAATGATGCTGCAGCTTCTAGGGCTGGTGATATAATTAACACCATGGGGTCTCGGGCCTGAAGGACATGTGCCTCCACAGCCAGTTCTATGTAATTATTGGTGTAGGATTTCCTTCCTGGTGCTCTTTGAATTATGCATTTGTAATTCATTATTTTTTGTGGTATCTATTTGATGAGAAGTTTAGTTATATAAATATATATTCATTGTTTGACATTAAAAAGATAATTAATGTGTTTAACCTTAAAAAGAATTAATATAATAATATATTTCACCAAGAAAAGATCTAAAAACTTTAAATAATTGTTAAGAACAATTTACATATATATAATTGGCAAAAATTTAAAGTTTAATAGCAATATATTACATTTAACATCTACATGTAAGTATACTGTGGTAAGGATTCTGGCCTCTAGTGTAGATACATTGTTCTGGCTTATATGATTTTATTTTATGTTGATGTTTAGGCATCCAAAATTAGAAAGGCTGTTGTTTTAGGTACTGATATCTGGTCTTGCCTTTGTTAGGTGAGTGTTTTGTTTTTGGTGTGTTTCCTTTCCGGTTCTTAGGAGAATGTGTGGGCTCTGTGTGACCTGATAGGAAATCCCTCTGAAGGGCTGCAAGGTGTGGTCACTAGGATTCTAGGCAAAATGTGTTTTTGAGTATCGGGAGCTAACACTTAGGAATGGGGGGATCAGGAAGTTCACAGGAGGAAGGAAGGCAGATATTCTACCAGTATCTGCTTTGTTAGGTTCTTGGAATGGAGGCAGAGAGTGAGGAGTGGCCACAACCTAAAAGCAGTTTCAGAGTTTCTGACGGCAGTGGGGAATTAGGCTGAAGAATAAAGGGACAGGTGAAGATCTTCAGTTACCCTATCTTTTCCCTGGCAGGAATGATTAATATGTAATTTATAACCCATGTGATTCATGTTTTTTAAATACATACTTATTATCAACATATCTTTTGTCTTTTTTTAAAGTTAGACAATTACCTTTTATTTTCTTTGGCATAGCAAGATCATCCCTTGTGTATCACAAGTATGACTCTCCCTGTTGTAAAAATTCTTTGTAGAGCAGAAACAGAATTAAGTACTGGATATTCTACCGAAGTGCAAATACCAATTTGAATGCAAAATATTTTCTATGAGCTAGACAATGCCAAGAAATATAATCTGCCATCAGAACTTTAGAACTCAATGAGCATCTTGATGAATTAAAACTATGTAAGCTAAGTAAATTTTTAAGTTTTATAAATTTTAGCTAAAGCTTAACTTTGAGTATAGAAGCATAGCTTTACATAAAAGCAACATTTCTAACATCAAGTAAAGATTAAGCAATGTCCTATTACCTGCCGTTGCCAATGCCTTAAATATCACGTGAACACAAATTTAAACATCACTTGAACACAAATTCAAATATTACCCTTTAGTTCTAATAACACACTAATTTAACTTCAGGCTAAAGAAGTTGCTACAATAGCAACTATTGTATCTTGTCATATGTCAAGCTTTGTTGAATCAATTTGACTCCTTCATTGTTTTTTGTTCCTGGTACTTACTCTCTTCCTTTGCATTTGACTCCTTAGCTGTGCAGCTCGTTCCCAGTGTTTCTCTGCCCTTTATTCCCTCTGAGGTCTCACACAGCATTTATGTAAAGAATCTTCTATTGTGAATCTCTGACATCTATCATGGGTCTTTTTGCTATCTCATTTTTTTAGAGTTAAGTTACCTAAATGGGAAGCATTCACATTCCTATAACAAATGACAGACGATAAACCAGTGTTCTGTCCTTGCTCATTCTTCATAAGTTCTATTCACTGTGAATAAAAAACAAGCACCAAACAAGGCAAAATAAACAATCAATCAAACAAACAAACAAAAATTAAGATCACCCACTTTGTCTCATTCTTTTACTTTCTCCACCCTATGATACTACTAAAAACCCCTTTCTTAAATTTGTGAAATTTTCTTTCCAGTCTTCATGTTTCTTAATTTCTGTGCAGTCTTTTGGTCCCTTCTCCACCCATTGATTATCTATGTTCTTCTTTATTTACTCTTTTTTCTCTTTATTCAGTGTCTTTGGGATAAGATATCCTCTCATCGGCATTAGTAACCAACTCTATGATAATGATATCTATAAAGCTATTTCTCCTACAGTCTGGGCTCTCTATTTCTGCTTCACCTAACTACTAACTACACTTTCTTACCGTATTTTGCAGTGCAGTGTAAAACAAAGTTGAGACTCTTCTGTCTCAGCTATTGTCTTTTCTTTTTCCTTAGGTCGTTGACTAAGTTACTTGAGAACTTAAAGACCTTATCTTCATGTTTATGCATATCTAAAACTGGTCAATCACTATGGGATATTCTAAAGGACTCTAGATTAGAGTTTTCAACCAACCTTAACGCCTGCCTGTTCATGCCTCCACCACTGACCCTACCTGTCTATGCTTCCACCACCACCAACCTTGCTTGTCTGTGTTCCTTCCTGACCTGTGCTGGTGGCCTCACACATTATCAAAAGGAAACCTGGATGTCTGTGTTAAGTGTCTTAATGTAGTCATATTTTATTTGTATTTTAATAAATAAAGCTTGCCTGAATATCAGGGAGTAAAGCAGCTGTGCTGGTCAGTCTTACAGACCAGGCAGTGGTGACAGACACCTGTAATCCCAGTAGTCACACTGGTTTGTCATAGAAACCAGGCAGGAGTGGTGCATGCTTTTAATCCCAAAACTAGAGAGTAATATAAAATAATTATGTTGAGATTCCTGGAGGCAGAATCACCATTTTTGGACTGAGGTAGAGAAAAGAGCCAGTGGCTGGCTGCTTTGCTTTTCTGGTCTTAAGTTTGAACCCCAATATCTGTCTCTGGGTTTCTATAAATCAAGCTACACTTTAATTTGATGTTAATTCTGCTTCCAGGTCATCTTGTGGAAACTGAAATTTGGCTGAGTGTCATATCTGAATCAATTAATTTTAGTAACCCATTTTCTTAAGATAAATGGTAAACTCAATCCATAACACAATTAATTAATTCTTGCTTATGAAGTCGGCAGCCTAATTTTTTACTTCTTCAATCAACAGACATTTTAACTATTTCAGGGAAATGTCCACATTTACTTAATCCTTCAGTAAATAAAGCCTGAGAATCTAGTACATTTCAGGTATATAACGTTGGGTAACATATACCTGTAATCATAAGACAATCAGACTGAAGGTATGTAGATAGAAGCAAGGGATGATAACTTGAGGGTGGAGAGGATTTTGCATAGTCTTGTCAATTTAGGTCACTTCAAAATAGTCAAAATGTAGACAGCGAATAGAAGACTTAACAGCTTTTAGCTGTTTTCAGTGAAAGGAGATGCCAGACATAGCAGAAGCATTGCAAAGTCTCGGTGTGAAATCTGTCTGATGTGTTCAAGGAAATGGATTGAGAGCAATGTGTCAGGTGTGTTTAGCTGAGAATTTAAGGAAAGCAGTGGCATGACTTAATTTCTCAGAATTATAACTGGATATGCCTAGTGATAAATGGGTACTAGGGGGCAATAAATGGATATTAGAGGAGCAATGATGTAGATAAAGACAATATGAAAAAGATAATAAATAATTTTTCCTTCTAGCACTAAGTCATAACTTAGATGAAACCACTCCTCATACTATATTTCAAGTTGTGTACAGTTCTTACCTAATCTTAGTTCCTAACCCCGTTGTTAATCTATCTGCTAGCTAGCCTATTTTCTTTGTAGTTCATTCTACCACTCAATATTTTTATTTAATGTCATATATTCCTTTATCTTGATAAGTGGGTTATTTTTCATAATGTTTAGAAGAATAAATCTCTGTAGATAAAACCAAAACTAAAAGGGTGGGTGGATGACAGCAGAGAATTTGAAGTCAACAGTAGCTTGTTGTCTTCTGGGAGAAGTGAAGCCAGGTTGTTACCTAGTAGTAGAGCAGGGAAAGAATTAAGATGAGATGCATAAGGGCCAGCACAAAAAGATATATTTTAAAATGTTATATCCTGTGCACAATTTATTTCTTTGTATATTTAAGCTGTTAGAGATTGCCAACTAAATTTTCACATGATGTTACCATTATTCTATTAATTAGAAACCTAAGAATTCCTATACATTTTTGTTCAACTACATTTGAAATTTTCCCAATTCTAGGTTCATTCTGCAAACAGCTGGTGTCTAACCAACTTTCTTTTATGAATATGTGTTTCAAAATATATTACATTATGTTCCAAAAATATATTACATTATTGGGAAATCTATTATTATTTTATGTATTTCTGCTAAAATTTGGGTTTGCTCTAAAAGTCACTTTCTTTTGAAATATGAAAAACTATCCTTTGTTCCATTAGGAAAAAAATCACCATTTATACAATTTCTCAAGACTGTTTCTGAACATTCTTTTCCACATTACAATTTTCTATTTTTATGTCTTCCATATCCTTCTTTCTCTAGCTTGTGATACACAGTTATTTAATACAATTATGGATTTTTTATCTTCTTTTTCTTTGCTTAATCTGGGTGAAGGATTAACTTTAACGACAGTGTGCTCTGAAAGTTTTCTGTTCTGACTTTGTTTTGGAAGTACTGGGTTCTAAGCACACAACAAACATCTCCTTTCATACAGGCCTATGATGCAGACGTGAACCACATATGGATTGTGTTCTCCTGCAGGTTTAGTTCTAAAGGGTGAAGAGAGACAGGAAATGTACATACCATTCTAGGGCTTACAACAGAAAACAAAACAGGGCCAAATGTTGGGAAAAAAAGATGCTCGCCGGGCGGTGGTGGCGCACGCCTTTAATCCCAGCACTTGGGAGGCAGAGGCAGGCGGATCTCTGTGAGTTCGAGACCAGCCTGGTCTACAAGAGCTAGTTCCAGGACAGGCTCCAAAACCACAGAGAAACCCTGTCTCGAAACAAACAAACAAACAAACAAACAAACAAACAAACAAACAAAAAATAGATATGCTCATTTTTAGGGTGGATCAACAATAAAAGGGTATTAAGTTAGTGGGATTGTTTTTTGAGGGAAATGTTCTTCTATGCCCATATAAAGCACCTGAGATATCTGAGGAAAAATATTGTACTCATCTTTCATGAGTATATGGACAGATGTTAATGAGATAGGAAGACAAAAAAGCAAAGAAAAAAATGGTTTGAAGAGGTGATATGTTCTCTCTAATGTTATGTTTCTCTGTTAAAATATTCAATAGTTCATCATTTTCCTCTGTTCTTGGTGTATGGTAGTTAATTCTTCACATCAGATCCATTCATAAGTGTCACCATCTTGTTCAGGGAGTGTCATTAATTATTTTGTCTTATATTGATCATCTGTCATGTGTTCCAAAATTAATGTGCCCATCTTTCTAATTTCTCTCTTTAACATATGTCTAACTTATTCAAATTAAAATAAGATGTCTAAGACATGTAGAACTGCCTCCATGTATATCCATGTGTGTCTGCATTTATAAAACCTCTGCTCTGAAGGACAAAACAACAACTAACATTTCTTTGCAAGCTGTTCCCAATCAGGCTCCAGTTAAAATGAAGCTTTTATTACTGTTATCTAGTAATTACACCTTTGTATAATGACTTAATAAATGCGCCCATCACAAGCAACACACAATCTTATTCTTTGCTAAAGACTTACTTTATAATATAAATGTTATCACAAGTCCGCACAATTCTTGCAAATTCTGGAGCTAGCACACAAAGTTAAATTTAGGATTTAAAATTGAAGACTGACATAAAAACTAAGAAAAGTATAATTTACTCTGTAGAGGACACATTTCATGAGTGATCGCACATATGTTTTGACCAGATTTGCTTTGCTCTTTGTCGAAGCTAACATCTTGGACACTTACAGAACCCAGCATCGTGCGTTTTGGAATGAATCGTGCTCAGTTAATAGTGTGTTAACATTTTGAAATATCATTTCAGTGACTGCTTTCTTTAAAGATTTCACAATTCATTTATTTCATTTCTTAATACATTGATCCATGACAATGAGTTTTCTTTGTTTCTTCAGTTGGTTGGAAACAATACTACTGCTAAAACATCCCATGAATTTATGGCCAACCTGAAAATTCTCTCAAAAGTAGTAAGTATTATACAAACAATATTTTTGTTCTTATTATCATGAAGCTACAAAGATATTTCACATTCATTACAAACAATATGTGGGAGCTATTTCCAGGATAACATTATCTATAAAAACTGTTAATTGGTGTTATAATAAAGTCATTTAAAATAAAATACTTCACTGAAACTCAATTGTTGTGTTTTCTGATATCATTGTTGTAAAGATACCAGTATTTTACTTAGAGTATGCTTAAATTTTTCTTTAATAATGGTGATAGTATTTATATAATATTTATAAATAATAACAAGTTGAACAATTACCAACTATTATCATCTAATAAAGTATAAAAGTAAGATAATATTTTACAAGGGTTCTGGTAACATTAAGAAACATATTCTTTTGTAAGACTTCAACACTGTCAAGATAAAAAAAATGTTACTCTTAGAACTCTTCTATGTTATACACCAATGGTGAATCCTAAACATTACATACTTTTAAATTAAATCTTCGATAGTTGTACACATGTATATAGCACATTTCATCATAGACAACCTCATAAACCTCTTATCACAACATGATCCTACTGAACCCTTTCTTCTTAATTTCCTCTTCTTTTTTCATGTCCTTTTTTTTTTTTTGAGATACTGAGTTTAATTAAGTTTCATGCAGGGGCTTGAAGACAGTTGGGTATTTCTAAAAACTGTAGACTTATATGATTGGATATTACCCAGTAAGACTTTTATTTATGCTTACAGTTGAAAGGTATAGATAACCATGGTAAGAAAAGAGGGAACTAATTAATGTGGTGATATAATAAATCAAGGTTAAAATACTGATACGTCCTTGTACTTCATAGAACTCATACAAAGGTGGTCAAATGTAGAAATTTCTAAAGATTATAGGACCGTTTGTACATGCCTGTATATATTTGAGATGTAACCACACATATTTCTTCAGACCATCATGGAGATAGTCTAAAAGAAGAGGAATCATCAGTGTCAAATACCACAGCTGCCACAGAGAACTTTATTTCTCTCGTTAGAGTTGAACACCAACTTTTCCCCCCTTTTTAAGTAGTTGCTCATATAGTGCACAGAATTCCTAGATGGTTGAGTCATGAATATGAAAGCCCAACTATATAAGTGGTATTGGTTTGTTACTTAAAGTAAAAATAAGTTTTTATGAGTCTATCTTAACATAAATACATCAAGAAAAATACTAAATATATAAAGTAAAAATCTCCCATTATTAAATAATTACAAGTAAATATTGTGGCTATTTCAGTCTGAAAGAGAATGCTACCTCTCCTGCAATGCTGACTGTGCATAGTAAATTTCTCCCACAAAGCAGGACATGTGAAGCAACAGGCACAAATGAATTTACTGCTGGGAAATCAGCCAAACATGCCTTTAGTTGTGTGATCAATGTCAATATCTAAAGTTACAGAACTATTTGCTAGTATATACATCCTTATAATATTATAAAATTTTATAATATTTCCAATTTAGTCAATTTTGTATTATATTTTCAGAATAGTGTGTTTCTTCCCTTTGAGGATGACTTAACAAGCTCACATGTAAATTATATCATATGATTGATTAATATCCATCTTGCACATGGCTATGAAGATATTTTGAAGGCAGGAATTCTATATTGTTCTACATATCACATACCCTCTTCTGTCTGAACACTATCTGGCTTCTACCAAATAATTACGAAATGAATAGAAAACAATATTCATTAGCTTAAACAAATATGAAGCAGGGAAAGTTAAGACTCTGTTGAATAGATATTCTTGTCATTACAGTTTTTCACTATTTAGTATTTCTTATATTTTTCAGAATATATTTTTATTAATTGTTTTCTGAGAAGAAAAAATGGAAAACATCTCTCTCACTGACTTGCAAATGTGTACAAAAGCTTAAATAGCAAACTTTATAACACATGTTCAAAGATAGACATTTATGTTGAATTTTGTAGTCAACACTTACATGATTTCTTACTATTTCTTTCCACAGTAAATCAATGCAGTCAGCAATGTCAGAACAACTCCCCTTTTCATTTCTAGGCTCCGCAGATCTTCAGTGAAGGCCACCAAAGCCTAGTCCTTAGGTACCATATGTAAAAAAAATTTTAAACATATGGGAACACAAACCTAGGAAAAAATCAATTCAAAACATTTTCAAGATTGGCATTGAACTATGGTTTGCATTTCTTCATTGCTACAATGACTTTTTATAAAGATCATCCATATAAACAGCTTTGAAATCTTTTAATAAAAAACCTCTCTCATCTTTGTCTGGAATAACATTAGTAGGTTTAGTCTTGGGAGAAGTGATTGTAATTAAGTTTACTGTGAGTCAAAATCAGTTCAAAGAGATTAATTTTAAGCATTGAAAACCTCAAGACACTTCATATGATGGCATGCATCAAGAAATTAATCTAATCATTTGATGACAATTCTAGCATTGAAGATTACTTCACTTAATTGTTTTCACGTTGCCTCTTTGGGAATTCTTTACATGAAACAAAGACAGAAGGTATTTTTTTTTTATAGAGTAGGGGAGATATACTTCAGAGAGAGAATAAACTTACCAGCTGTATCTTCTGAGTTAAATAATTATTGTGGATAATATTTTCAGTTATTTGATTATAATTTTTAGAGAATCATTTAAATAAATGTAATATAAGAACTTTTTATTCCAGTTGAGCTTGATAACATTTGTGTTATAGAAATCAAAATTATTGAATTAAAAGTATAAAATAAATCAGGGTATTGCCTCATCTTTGATGTTCCGAGTATGCTCATCATTGTCCAAGGTATGCCTCATCTCATACATCCCCATGAGAACACACTGCTGGATCACTGATCAGGGATCAGGGTCACAGGAAGTTGAGTTAAAGCAGTTACAGTTTTATTCAGAAGTGTCCAACATCAATTCCACTTGCATTTGGGTGCTCCTTAGTATATTACAAAGCAGCATACTACTTCACAGTTTGAAAGACAACATTTTCTTGCCTGGAAATTATGCCATAACTTCTGAGCAACAAACATAATGAAACTGATTTACTTTCTCTTTTATCTTCCTCCTTTAGGTGCTCAGGAGACAGACTTTTGGGGTAATTGCCTTGATCTTCTTTCCACTCACAAGACTGATAAATGAACCTGCAATGAGTATATTATCTGCTATTTATCATCATCATACTACACAACTAGACATCCACTAGTTACATATGGTTTATTTCTCTTTTTAATTTCTGGGCAATGGAGACCTAATATATATTGAAATCATCTGGGGAGCTATCCCAGTGCTCACTAATAAAGAGGTGTGAGTTACAGTATGTGGGCCCTTAAGAGTTCTGATGAAAGTCATTCGTGAAGGATGCTTTGATGACCTATGCTCTAGAGTCAAGAGGTTTCACGTGCTCACTCAGCTGATAAATAAATTCAACTATACTTTTTAATCTAACATGACAGTTGAAGGGTTTAATTAAAAATGGGAATATCTGCTTTGTTAATTACATGCATTGTTTTTTTTTCTGTAATAGACAGCAAAGTAGATGCAAAAAAGCAGAGAATTTTGAGACCAGTATATCTGGCCTCGGATGATAATTATTCCCCTAAATGGACATGTGACATTGAGAAAGATGTTAACTTCTATAACTCACAGTATCTTTCATGTTTAAGTGGAGATTACATTACCTAGACCAAAACGACTTGTGGAGAGGATCTAATGAGAGATAATTGCCAGGCAATTAGCACACAGACATTAGTCATCACATTCAACACTACTGTATGCTGCCAAGGATCAGATGTTATTTTAAATACATTTGAAAATAAACAAATCAGAACTCCAGATTTTTAATTCTATTATTTACCTAAGACAAATAAAAATACACAGAACAGTAGGTGGAATTATATTATGAGATTAAAATGCTAATAGACAGACAAAGTAATTTACCAGAGACTTCAGAGGAGAAAGTAAATTGAAGCAGAATTTAAGTCCTAACAATTAAATTCTACAACATAAAACAGAATTCTTCTCTTTTCTTTTCTTTCTCTCTCCCTTCTCTGATTATGTTTATAGTTAGAATTCAAACTTATAAAGAACATAATCAAAGAGGATATCAATTTTTGTTTCATTTTGTCTTAAGAGAGAAGGCATTCTGCAGTCCTATTAAAATGTCATTTTAGGAATCACACGAGAGAGAGAAGAAATATGACAACTGAAAAAAGCATTACTTTTCAAGCCTTCTGCAACACAGAATATACAACATACATCAGTTTGAAAGAGAATGAGTAGTCTAACTTGATTCCATGGGGTTGGTTGCATTGCTAGCTTTCATAGTCAATAAGGTTGAGAAAACGTCATGGAAAAAAAAAACAGAGATGATGGCTCACATGTGTTGAGGTATGATAGGGCTGAATATTAGTGTGACATTCATATCATACTCAGTTGTGTGGCACCTGTCCTGAAGCCAAGAGGGAAGATAAAAATAAATACAGAGATGAATGTAATCAGCATTTGATAATGATATACATATCCCCATGAGCTTAAGCTGGCATATAGCATAGCAATGGAAATGCAAGTTATCAGAAACAGGATTTTACCATGCAAACTGTACATCAGAACAGCCTAGGTGGTTAAACATGGATAAAGATTAGGATTAGGTAGAATTTATTTTATGATTACAATACTACAGATAGTGTTGCTGAGATATTTCCATGAAATACCTTACTAATGATGTAAGCATATTTTAACCGTTTTCGACAATAAAGTTGAGGTGAATTGACATTTAAAATTTTTTTTTAACATTAAAATTTTTTTATTCTTTTTTAATTAAAATTTCCACCTGCTCCCTGTTTCCCATTTCCCTCCCCTCCTCCCAAATACACGTAAAAAATGAAGGAGACAGAGTTGGAGAAATAGCTCGTTTGTTAACGAGCTTGGATGGCAAGCAAAGTGAACCCAAGTTTAATACTTAGAAAACCAGATAACAAAAACCAACACCAGGTGTAGTGATTGACTCATGTTTGTAACCCAAGTGCTGTGCAGGTGGAGACAGACAAACAGCTTGGGATCCCTGGCCAGTCTGCCTTATTTAGTGAGTTCCATGCCAGTTAGAGACTCTTTCAAAAAGAATGATCCATGCCTGATCCTGATGAAAGAAACCAGAGTTTGTCTTCTGGATTTCATGTACAGGCACACACACGCATGCATGCTACACACACACACACACACACACACACACACACGCATGCATGCACACACCCACTCACATATGCACACACATGCATGCATAGAGAGAGAAAGCTAGGAAGGCAGGGAGAGGCACAGACAGAGAGGCACAGAGAGGAGGAGAAAGACAGAGAGATAGATAGAGAAAGAGATAAAAGAGAGAGACACAGACAGACAGACTGATGAAATGACTACTTAGTGACTACCTAGAGTTGGAACTCAAATGTTCTTAACCATTGTCTTGGTTTTGTGTTTTGTTTGTTTGTTTTATTTTATAATCTGTATGCAAATCTAGAAGCCTGTTGCTTGTTCCCACAGAAACCACCAGAGACTCTGAAGTTAACTGCCTAGCCTAACATTAAGACATTTAACCCATGGATTGCAGTTAATATATTCTAGCTCAGGACTGGTCTTCACATGTTTATCACAGACTGAAAACTAACTTCCTAACCTGGCTCACTACACTATGTCAACGTCCTTCTCCTCTGTCTCCTTGGTCTTGATTTTGCATTCTCCTGATAGTTCCTGTAGGGCTCTGGGTAACTAAATCCGGAGTGAATAAAGACTTCATGTTATCTGATCTATGAGATGTTTTATTGGATGTGGGGGAAGGAAACCATACAAAATAACAGCTGAAATGCTGCAAAACAAATTTGTAGTAATGAAGAAGCAACTAAACATATATGATTTATGTAGTATTCCCTAAAACAGACTTTAAAAGAAAATCAAACCAGAGATATTGATATAGTACAGGGCATATAGGAGCTCTGATTTAACATTGAGGAATATCGTATTTGCAGCTAACTAGGGCTTTGGTTTTTTTTTTTTATAAGCATGTTTCATTATGAAATTAATTATTTAAATAATTACAACAATGTAAATGAACCATCATCTCAAAATAGAACACAATTTGCTTCCTGCTAATACCCTAAGGGGCCTTTTTGTGTAGCTTAGTATAATCATGTTGTTACTCCAATTCAAGAATTTGTGCTTCCTGCTTTATGGATCAAACACTGCAGGGGCTATAATGTTCTAACTACCTTTGTTTCTCCCTTTTCTTTTCTCGTGGCCAGGTTAGTATTTTACCAACAACTGACATGGTTTGAAGGGAAGCTGAAGGTAAGAACAGCATGTCTGCAGGGTAATTCAGGTTAAATATATGTGCATTTAATTATTTACACTCGGATTTCCATACTGCAATTTGGAGTTCTGGGAAAGCAATAGAATTTCAGTTTATTGCTAACAGTGTGACGCTTGAGTTTTCAAAGAAGGGTTGATATGGGGCTAATGAGATGTGATGTGGATATTTGGCTTTGCTCAAAATTGCCTTCCTCTCTTTCAATACATAGTAAGATTTCGCTAAGTCCCTTATCTTCAGGATATCCTTTAAATTGAAAGCTGAATACTGTAAAAAATGACTTTACAAGTAATTTTCAAAATGTATGGCAAGATTCTTTACTTGTTTCAACCCTGGAAGAGGCAGAGTTATGAAACTACATGAATTCTTGTTAGAGGAGGAGAAAGGAAAAAAGCAATATCATATATTAGGAACAATCAGATTTCTGAAAAATGTAATACTTTCATGCCTTATAGACGGCTGTTGAGGTTATGGAGTATGTTTCCATGAAAATAATGATGTGTGGTTCCATATTTGTAGAATCCAGGATGGGAAATAATGATGTATTTCTGAGAATAGAGAGGATGGCCATAGAAGGAGCAGTTATAAGTGGTAAAATGAGAGACATGAAAGAAGCATTATTTGTATTTTATTAGTTTTGTTGCGTGAAATTATCTCAGAATTATTTGTGTAATACAAATAAGTTGTGATTTGGGGTGAGGTGTGACTCTCAGAAATTCAGAGTTTTCTTTCTGTGTATGGGACATTTCTTCCTATTCCTCTCTCCATTTAATTCTGTCCAGTTTCTCTATCAAGTGATTTAACAGTTGACTTCACTCAGTTCTCAGCTTCCTCATTCAAGGATAAGACTAAAACATTAGTTAGTTTCATACACAAAATTTTGGCAAACTGGAACCACGGGATAACGGCTTAACATATTTCTTGGGCTTGAGATTGTGGGTCTATGGCATCTTCAAGTTTGGAGCTTTCCCTTTAAGCCATATAGTCTCAAGTCTCCTTCTGTAAACAGATTTTCATCCTGGTTCATGTCTTCATGTCAAGCACAAAATATACCAGGAAAGTTTTAAAACACTATATTTTGGAGATATACATATTCAGTGTTTGAGACTTTAGGAAACAACTTTGCTGTTGAAATGTGACAAAGCCAAATATCAGTAAGAATTCCAAAGAAAAAATCATGAGTCCAAAACAAATGGGCTCATCCTACAGGAAATAAATGTAACGTTACATGATGACAGAAAATATATTCTGTGCAGATTTCCCTGGGAGATAATCAAGATCGATCAGATGTTGAGTTAATGAAAATGTCTCCATCAATTTCAATAGCTTAATCTAATTTGAAATTTATTTACTAAAGACTTTAAAATAAGTTAGAAAGATGAAGCTTTGAGTCTTCTACTTTTATCTTAATAACTAATATGTTCAAAGATAAGAAATCAACAACATTAGGCATGATAAAAACCTCCTTAAAGATAAAAATAATGATCTGGAAAACAAATTAATAAAATTTATGACAATTTGACAATTGAGAATGAGCAGTCATTCTAAAACATACAGTTTATAAAGTTTGCATGACCATGAATAGAAAACACAGCTATCTTTAACTATACTTGAAATTAAATTCTTCCTTTTAAGGAAATTCCAGACACAGAGATTCATTCATAACTGACTTTACTTAGTTGGGAAATAATTCAAACATATTTGATGAGATCAAAATTAGAATATGTTGAAAACAGACTATGTCAGTCTTCAGAGATGGAGAATTTTACATGAATTCATCAGATGATGTAAAGTGTAAAGAAACTCAGTAATGACATAGATCACCCGAACAATGACTGTAACACTGGTCCAAATACCTAATTGTAGAATTCTTCCACTTTCAAAAGACTCATTTCTGAAAGTCTAAACAAAAGAAGCAACATAATAGAGAGAGACTTATATTATCTAATTTATGATTAAGGTTAGAAAGGAAGGAAACAAAATATTAATACGTATTGACTTTTCCCATCACTAATTCAGGGATGTACAGTAAAATCGTGATGAATAAACAAATCCTGAACCTCTGAAAATTTCACATATTTTCCATTAAATGTGAATAACAAAATATGGAGATTTTGAAGAGAAAAGATATAGTATTTTTATAACTATGGCCCGCAACAACATTTTCTTACAGTAATAACAGCCTCAACATAAAGAAGTTTAAAACCATTTGGGAATTACTATGTTATTTGAAGTATTGCTTCAACAAACATTAGGCTCTTTTCCAAGACATTTGAATCTTTTTTTTTGATTACTATGTGTCAGTTCTTATTATGATATCATTTTGGAAACTATTATTAGTAGATGGGAAGTGTTGTATCTGATTTGCATATCCCTGATGATAAATGAAATTGTCTTTCATATTCTTAGTTTTGTACACTTTGCTTAGAAAAATGCCCATTTGCCGGGCCGTGGTGGTGCACGCCTTTAATCCCAGCACTCGGGAGGCAGAGGCAGGCGGATCTCTGGGAGTTCGAGGCCAGCCTGGTCAACAAGAGCTAGTTCCGGGATAGGCACCAAAGCTACAGAGAAACCCTGTTTCGAAAAACCAAAAAAAAAAAAAAAAAAAAAATCTTAAATAAATAAATAAATAAATAAATAAATAAATAAATAAAAAAAAATGCCCATTTAAATCCTTTAGACATTTTAAAAAATTGATACAAATCCCTGGATACAAATTCTTGATCAGATGCAAGCATTAGAAATATTTCTCCAGCAGATCGTTGGTGGTGCATTTGTTTAATTTCATCACTTGGGAAACAGAGGCATATGAATTTCTGTGATTACAAGGTCAGCCTCATCTATAAAAGTGAATTCCAGGACAGCCAGGATGGTTACAAAGAGAAACCTTGACTTGTGTCTGTAAGATTGGCAATCGACTCTGCTCTGTAGGTTTGTTCTGTGAAATTAAACATTTGTCTCTGAAAGAATGAAGGAGATTTTAAGAACGGAGGTGTGGGGGAAGTTAGAAGGGGCAGGAACATATGTATAAATGTTATGAATACAGTAATCATGTATGGAATTCTCAAAACGAAACAAAAATGAATTAAAGAGATACAAACAATTCCCAAAACCTCACATTGGTTAGGAAGTTCAATAAATTCAACCCACCTGATGCCTCTCCAAGATTAAATAAGTAATAAACAATCTAGAGTAAAAGGACGAGACTCTCCAATGGGATTTGCTGAAAAGCAGGCAAAGCCTGGCTCAGCAGCTTTCTTGCATTATCAACTGTGCTGGGTGAGAACCTCGGTAATTCACCTTCAGTAACCCCTGCTCCCAGTTATAGTAACCCTCCCTTATGTTACTATAACTGACATCAGGGAAGTGATTCTGAAAGCTAGAATTAAGCAGAATCATTTCTTCAGCATTCTATCAGTGCCCTACTTGAAAAGATGTTTTTTTTTTTTTTTTTTTTTTAAATTCTCAACTGGAAATATCATACAATAGTGTCCCATCCATTGGCTTTTAATACCGAGTAAGAAAAGATGAGTCTCTTTAGAGAAAAAAAAAAAAGACAAAAAAACAAAAAACACCACGGTGGGGGGGAGGGGGGGAGAGACAAATCAAGAAAACTCACAAAGTATTAAAATATAGGTGGAGAAAAGTATCTTAAACTAATATCTAAAAGATATAAAATGTGAAACAATTTATTATAAGGTATAATACTTGTCTATTTGAGACTCTTCACCAGATAAATCTAGTAAGATTTGTGACCGTCAAAGAAAACTTTAAAAAATCATTAGATATTTTGATAAAAGTAGCTAAAAAATACAAATTAAATAAAATTAGCCTGTATTCAGGTTATAACACCAATGTATCATGATAAAATAAAATGGACTAACATGTATAATATAATCAATATTAGTCTATGATTTAATAGTCTGAGATTACTTTAAATTACAAAGCTATGTTCTCATCTTAAATCAAGGATTCTGATGCCATGTGACCTTTCTTAGATTCTATTATAGAATGAAAATTAGAGAACTTCCAAATATCCACAAATACCTTGAATATAAACACTTCCCTGAGTCTTGATCATGCTGCTGACTGTACTTCTTGTTTGAAGAAGAAAGCAGCATAAATAATAAATAAAGAAGCAAATATGTTAGTTTGAACTTCTAGTTATTTTTAATAATTAAATTATTGGCAGAAGTATTACTGCTTTTACCTGGCGGGGAATAGTAGGTAAAATAAATGATCAATTGAGAGAAATAACAATTATATCATAGCTACTGAGTCTATGATAACAAGGTTTGTTTCGGCTTGAGCCTTTGCCAGTTTTGTTTATGCCGGGGTAACTTTGAAGTTCAGAGGCACAGATTTTCAGGAAGATATGCAGGTTGTCAAGAAGATATTTTTCTTGCAACCATCCCCCATTGATACTGGTGCTTACATTTGCCCTGACCCCTCAACAATGACCGCTGAGTCTTCAGCGTGTGATGTAAACATTGCATTTAGAGTTGAACGTTCATTCCACAGTCTCTTATTCTCTGCTATTAAAAAAGTAAACAACATTCTTAGCTACGAGAGAAATGCAAATTAAAAGTAATTTGAGATCTCACCTTACTCCAGTAAGAATGGCTAAGATCAAATAAGAGAAAAAAAAAAGTAAACAAAAAATGCAAAACAAAACACCACCGACAAAAGCAAAACAAGTGATAGACAAATGCTGGTATAAATTTGAGGAGAGGGGAACACTTATTTACTTCTTATGGAAGAAGAGACCGGTGTAGCTAGTATATAAATCAAGGTAGAGATTCCTCGACACTTATTGATTCTTAATGATAACCAGCTGACTTGGGGTATCCTCATGAGTTTATTTATTGATTGAATTGACTTGTTCCACACAAAGTATCAGGATTGAGATATATTGGGGTACATATTATCTTTCACATTGTATTTCACATTGTATTTCACATTTGTATTTCACATTGTATTTTCTAAAATCCATTCCTTTCTTCTGTTCATCTTCCCTTGATCCCTGGAGTCTAAGCTTTCAGATCTCTTTTTATAGACTGAATGGTCAGAATTTATGGAAAAGTAATTGAGGGACAATGACATATTGGATCTGGGTTAGAATTGCGAGAGATTAGAGATTTTTTTGGTAAGAGACAATAGCAAAAACAAACAAACAAATAAATAAAAATTAAAAAAAAAGAAAATCATGGTGTAAAGTTCTCTTCACATCATTAAAGCTATGCTAATATTATTTTTCATTTTTGCGCATTAAAAAAAAGTGGGCATAGGTCTAAGAGTAGACACTTGGATGAGAGGTTTATATGCAAAACTGACTTAGTTTTGAAATACCACTGAGAAACAAATCTCTTCCAAAGCATAATGATTTTACGGTGGGCATAGTGGTACATGCCCGTCACCCTATCACCTGAGGGGCAAGGGCAAGGATATGTATGTCTGCATATTTTTGGCACCCCTACATTATATATACAGTGAGGTCCAGGCCATCCAAAGCACAAAAAAGCTATACAGTTGTTTGTTTAAACAAAAACCAATCAATTAATTAATTAAAGTGATGGCTTCAAATTTATTATCATTTCATTGACTAGGCGTTTCTCCTGCAATCTTTGCTTACCTTGTCAGGGTTTCTAAAGTTTCTGTGTAGTAGTTTCAGTTTCTCCTTAAGTATGCTCTCACCCGGTTGGAGTAAAGTGCAGAGTGTCTTCCAGGCCAAGCCTAAAACAACTGGAAATAATGTCATGTCCTGTCTCTGGGCTACAGCAGAGAAATGGAATACCTCCCCTCCTCCTTTCTGCTTGCAAATAATCACTAAATTCTAAGGATGATAGTGGAAAAGGAGAAAATAAAAGAGAGAGGACGTGTCAGAGGGAGGGAGGAAGAAGAGAGGAAATGGAAGGGAGATGGAGACTTGGAGACAGAGGGAAGAAGGAAGAGGGGGAAGGGCAAGAGAGAGATGCATCTCGAGGGAAGTATCAACCATAGGGTTCAAGAGATAGCAAGCTATGAGCTAAGATCCTAAACGAAGTCATTGCATTAGAATGCCTAAAATAATTTAATAATTTTCTATGTTTTCTTCTCGGGAAAGAATATTGGAATAGAAAGTTCAACTCTTTGTTTTTATATCTCAAGTTTCTATTTCATTTATAAATGTCATCATAGTATTATGTTATTATTATTTTAATGGATATAGCAAAGGAAAAAGAAATACACAATTTTAGGATGTACTTGGGATTTATAAAATTTCGCACTGATTTTGAAAATATTTTTAAATGGTTTAATTATGTCTTTCTCTTCTCTAGCTTTCTTTATAATCTAGTTAATTTTGTTAAGAAAAATGAAGTCATGGCTAACATATTTACAAAACTGCGATTATTATATTTAAAGTATAGAAGTTATTGTGAACGAAGTAAATGATTGTTCTCAATGGGAAATGTAGGAGACCATTCTATTGCATTTTCTTAAGTTTTCTTTCAGCGTTTGAAATGAATAGAAACTTTATTTTTATAAGTTGGTTTCCACTTTATCCTAACAAGGACTGAGAGCGGTGACATTAATCTGTTGACTGTTGCTGAGCCCATCAGATATACTTCATAAATGCACACCTGCTGTGCTGTACAGAGAACCCATGCTTTATGACGCTCCATTGAATACAACGGACTGACAGTTTAAAAAGGAAGAAGGAAAGATAGGCAGGAGGGAAGTCCAAGAGCAAATGAGTTAATAATATACCACTATACACTCTTCAAAGAATCTGGTTATTACTTGTAAGTAATAGAATGACCATGGTCTTGAATAAAGTCTATATAAGCCATGCAGTATTACTACTAGATATGATAAAATGGATAGACTCCTAAGACTGAGCAGATACTGAATATAAATGCTAAAATCCACAGAACCATAGGATATTTTTTGCAGGTCTTTGAGTTATTTAGAGATAAAAGCCTTGACTGTGAACTAGCCAAGTTGTGCACAATACTTACACAGTATTAAAATGTACAGAACTTTTATCAAAAAATTGGCTTATTATAGTCCCTTATGTAATATTGCATTTCTGAAGTTTCAACAAAAGGGCTATAAAACCTCTGTGTGGAGCAGCATAATGACTCCCAATTGTTCTAAGAAATAGCTCGGTCCATGGAAAACATTATAAAGAAATTTCACTCAGCCTGAAATATATTGATTCCTTTGATATAGTCATAGTAGTTCAAGCATGAGACTGAATATAAATAGGTCTTACTAAACTGAGCTGGGTTTTTTAAATGACACACCCCTTCCAGCAAGTGATAAGTACTGGATATGGTTCAATTTAAGGTTTCTAGAAACATGGATCTTAAGGTAAAATATTCCAAGGCTTACTCTTTCTTTTTCAATTGAAATTGTGGGAATGCATGGGTTTTTTTTTGTTTGTTTATTTGTTTTTTCTTTTGGAACTTTTAAATTTGCCCCTTTCAAGTGGAAGAGTTTGCAAGTTTAAAATGATTTAAAAATTTACACTCAGAAAGAAGGGTCTTCTGGACTTTCAGGTTTCAGTTTAGTAACTTGTTAAACAGGGCCCAGTCATTTGAGCAAGGAACTTTTTTCAGGTGTGGTGGTTCTTGCCCATGACCCCAGCACAGGGGAGGGAGTGGCAGAAGTATCTGGAGTTAAAATCTTGCCTCATTATATAGTGAACTTGGAGCCAGTCTGTGATCAATGAGGAACTATTTCAAAAGTAAATAAAATTGACTTTTGAGTCAGAGTTCCTCTTCTGATTCTCTTACCTCCACCTCCTACATCCTGGCATTCCAGACAAGCATTGAAATGCCTGTGGAAGCTATTTTTCTTTATAAGAGCATATTCCAACATTTTTGTCAAATAATAGCAAGAAATTTTGATTCAGTATTGGAAAAAATATAAAGATAGTTTTCTAGCCAGTTTTGACTACCTTATATAGCTTCAGTTTGGGAATATGTTTACAATATACAGCTATTTGTACTCTTAGAATTTTCATATTCCAAAATTTTCTATTTTCAAAACTTTCTCTAGGATTTTAATAAAAGGCAAACACTGTAACCCTTTTTTTACTATGATTCAATTTTTAGTCAATAAGTTTCACGCTTATGCACACATTTCCAGTGAGCTAGTATCGATTTTCTCGAGTGACGGTTGACTAGACTGTACATGCAATATTCTTCCCTCTTGATCTCTGCTCTTAAGACAATAGTTCTGTCTTTGTCAGAATTCTAAAACTTGTGGTGTCAGTCTTCTTCCATTTTGCCTTTTGGTACAGGTGTCTGCCCTTTGGACATGGTGATGGCAGGTTTAGATGCGGTACTTTCTGAGGGTTGCATCTAAATATTTTCACCAGGATTACACAATTGGCCTTTGTGAATTGATATGTCATTCTGTTATTTTCTACTATTTCATTTTTACGTGGTTAATAACTATAAACTACAGTGTGCCAAAAATGACTTATCATTATTACCTGTGTTACTCTTGATATCATTTCACTTTTATTAACACAATATATGTGTATAACTTTCCATATTAAGATATTATTTCAGTGAAAGTAATAAGTTGCTTGTCTCTGAGTAGCAATTATAGTTTTTTAATGCAATGTACAGTTCCTTCAGGAGTGTTTGAATGTTCTGAATAGCGATGTGTATTCATGAGATACTTATTTCATATCTTTCCCAATTCATGCTCTCATTGGTTTATTGACTAAGTGAGTTTTTTCACACATTCCTCTAATTTCTAACTTGAGTTAAATCCCTCCTTGTATGCTTCTCCTCCTTGCAATCCAGGCAAGCAATAAGATTTACTTCAATATATGAAGCAATGGGGAAAAAGATTTTGTCCTTTTTTGAGACTGGATTTCTCTGTGTAGCTTTGGAGCCTGTCCTGGAACCAGCTTTTGAAGACCAGGCTGGCCTCAAACTCACAGAGATCCACCTGCTTCTGCCTCACGAGTGCTGGGATTAAAGGTATGCGCCACCACTGCCCAGTCCTTATCTTTAAAGGTAGGAAATATGATACAATTGGAAGATTCTATTTACATAGGTTTAATCCTCACCCCAGGGGTAGCATATTCATAAACTCAAATGATTTTCTTCAAGGATAGTCATGGATCACACTTGGATAAATATATCACAAACTGTGTTCTTTAAAGTTCATTCTCGGGTCCTTTCCTTTAGTGACATTGTCCTCTCTTTTTGCAATGGATCGAAAAAGGTACAGACGAAACCGTATCCAGACATTATGCTAGCATAAAATGAAAAGAATGCATAATTACAATAGATCATCTGTGTTTCTCTCTCCCAAACTATAGAAATAAACCACAGAAGGACAAAGCTAGAAAAAAATACAATTAAAAAATAAATTCCCAATGGAATCAACTCAAAACTCTTTCATGTTGGCATTAGCTATATATGGATTAGAAATGTGATTCATATGACTCTCTCTCTCTCTCCCTTTCTCCCTCCTTCCCTCCCTCCACCTTCTCCCCCTTCTGTGTGTGTGTGTGTGTGTTTGAATAGCCTGAAAGTAGAAAGAGAACCATAAAAGGAGAGGAAGATATCTAAAAGGAGGAACAAGATACAGATATGAGAGAATAAAAAAAATACAGTTGTCACAAAAGCAGATTGGATGACTATTTGGGGAAAGGAGACTCGCCATGGAAGAGTATAGTAGGGGAACAGGTAAGAGCAGAGCACAGTGATCATATATGTATGGAAACACATAATGGCCGGGCGGTGGTGGCGCACGCCTTTAATCCCAGCACTCGGGAGGCAGAGGCAGGCGGATCTCTGTGAGTTCGAGGCCAGCCTGGTCTACAAGAGCTAGTTCCGGGACGGGTACCAAAGCTACAGAGAAACCCTGTCTCGAAAAACCAAAAAAAAAAACAAAACAAAAAAACAAACAAACAAAGAAAAAAAGAAACACATAATGAAACCCATCACTCGGTTCGCTAGCTAAATAAATATAATAGAAAGAAAATAATGGGTTTCCCAGAGAGGAGAAGAATGGGCGTTTGGAAGATATTTAATGTCTAGTTCTCTGTCTATACAGAATGAAGCGTTTTTGTTAATATTTGCCAATAAGAAGCACCCCCAAAAGAGAGAATGTGTTAAATTTGAAGATCAGGTATTAGGGCTTCAATAATTCTACCTGCTATGACAGGAACATGAATTTACTGCCTGAATTAAGTCTTTTACCTCTTTTTAATTAATTCCTTAAAATGACATAAAGTTGTCCATATGATCAGCTTGGAGGTCCCTAAAAAACTGGCAACAAGACATTGGGGAGATCAAAAAGAATGTGCATCAGTCATCCTCCACATCACCGTTACTCAATTCTTACTTTTGGGGCCCCACTGTTGTATCTTTTACATTAAGATCTGCTACTACCTTGGAGGGCATTGGCTCCCACATATAGGTCTCATCTTAAACTTAGTCTTCAAAAAATTAAGTGATTGTTTATTTCAAATGCATTCTTTATACCCATTTGTTTTTTAAAGGCACTCAGGCTGTATTTTAGAACAATAACATCCTTATTCATAAATTAATTTAACACAATTAATTTAACACATTGCATACATCATTTTGCATCTGCCATGTAGTTTGGGGAAAATGATCTTTTTTCTTAAATACACATTAGAATGCCCCATCCCCTTATAAAATAATTTCCTTTTCTCCTCAATGAAACTTTGTACTTTATCAATATGAAGTTAACAGATATCTGTAGATTGTATTCTGAACTGTCACATCTCCCACTGATCTCCTTTAGATCCATCAGTAATTTCAGTGGTTCTACAATGACTCGTCCGATTATTGTTGTTAGTATCAGAAAGAGGAATTATGCACTGGTCAATCTCTACTACAATTTGAGATATTGATTGAAACTTATTAATAAAATAAATTTTTGGATATCTTTCACAAATTACAAAATTACAATTTTAGAATAACTTTATTGGTTTAAATTTGTTAAATCAAGAAATTGAAATTTTTTTATCTTTCCTTTGTTCAAATACATTATGGTTTCTCTTCTTCCTTTCCTGAGTGGTGTATATACATTCTTTACTCTTATTTCTTTCATGACCAGTGCATTTTGTTGGTAAATGAAGCAGTATGTGGAAATCTTCAAAATGAAGAATGTGGTAGGTTCAGTTTTAGGACCTAAAAGGTCTGGAGAGGCTGGGATAATATGGTGGAAATGCTTTAGCCTCCTAGAAGAGATAGGTACCCTAGACAATAACACAGAATATAGTCAGATGAGTAAAACATCCATGATTATTCTAGACAAATACAATACCAGAAATAAAATAAATTAATAACATTTGAAGTAATAAACTACTTAGCATTAACATATGTAAATAGTGAGACATAAGAATTGGAGGATAAAACAAAAGTTTGTCAGAAAGTTTGGTTTGAAAAAAAATCCTTAACTTAGGGTTACATGTAGAAAGATTATAAATAAATTATATATCAATATGTTTCATTTCAAAAAGAACATCTGAATCTCCAGCTTTTTGGACTTTTGGACTTGCTTCCTGTAGTTCAAGGAAATTCATAATTATGCTTCAATATCACCTAGTCTAATTCTTAACAGAATTCTGCATTTACCAAGTTAGAATTAATTTTGTAATCAATAAATATTATCACATTTCTATTCTTATGTAGGCACATCGCTATTCTTGACAAACCATACATTTACCCTCTAAAATATAGTTTCAAAAAGTTTTTTCTATCTTCTATTCATAAAAGTTTAACACTAGAATTAATGATTTAATTGTGTATTTGGAAGGTGCCTTTTACATGTAGACAATAACTTTGGAGACAGAGTCTCAAAGCACCAATTTTAGCTTAATTAGTTCATGTATTTGCTCAACTGATAGCTTCAATGTCTGTGCTCCATTGCAGAAATTACATGTCCTTATCTGTAAAAACAGAGAGAGTAACTCACACATATTAAACAGAATTACTCATGGTTGAATGTGATAACATAATATGTGTGTAAGCATATAATTTAAATTTTATTGTGTTTAGTCTTCGTTTTTCTTAGCAGCTCCCATTTGGAGAGGGCAACTAAGGAGGTGGAAATTTCCTTTGTTTGGTTAGGTCCTTCATCTCAAATAAAACATTTAACTGCTTCTAGAATTTTGATATTTATATTGTTAGAATTTTTTGGAACATTGGAACTCTGGAATATTGAAACAATCTTCCTGTTGGAAGACTGTCCAACTTTGATAACAATGTTTTTTTCTTTATCCTATTGTATTTTATTTAGTCATGAATGGGCATTATCTCATAGATATGACAAAAAAATCTATTTTTAAAAAAGGAATATAAAAAAACTTCTGAAAACAAGATTGTTATTTTAAAGTTGTTGGAGAAGTGTTTCTCAGTAAACTGATGTTTTAAGTAAAATCTTATTGATGACCAAGTCAGCTAAGAAACTTTAAATATACCTGGCCCTTGACCTGTAATATGCTAATTTCTCCTTTATATCACAAATGTGCAGAAATTATGTTCTATTGTAGCTTATTGATTTTTGTGCTATGCAGATCATTCTTAAATGATGTAAGTCAGCTGAAGTTGATGGGATACAAATTACAAGCTGCCGATCCCTTGCAAACACACACACGCATGCACACATGCACACACACACATCTCTCTTGAATTGAATAGTGTGTCGGATCAGGAGAGAGGAGACACCGGATAGTGAGGACTTGTATTATCCAGAACATTGTGTAAAACACTGCACTGTTCCTCAAACCCCTCAGGAGGGGCAGCACTGTGAATTGAAGGACAAATGAGAAATAGCAAATGAAGAAATGATAAAGGTACTGGATTCTCTTCATTTCTTTGGTTTACCCATTTCTTCATTTTAGAAATATTTCTCTGAAATGTAACAGATTTCAGAGAATCAGCCTATAACTTCTGACCCAGCAATTTTGATGAGGCCCTAATTAAATAAAACCCCTTACTCCATACCCCTCCCACCAGATTGGACACCACATGCCAGTCTTTGTAGTAGAACTTTAAGGTACAATGCACCTAGAAGCAAGGGAAAAATATTTATTTGTCATTATGTTTTTCAAAACAATTTCATGAGTTTTTTATTCTACCACATTGGTTCCAACTGCGCTCCTAATAGATTCTTTTGAAATTCTTTACTGTGGCTGCTATGTGTTATTAGGCAGTAAAGAAAGAGTTTCAAGTACAAATGTATTACTGTCTTGAAGTTCTAGGAGAGAATATTCCCGACACTACACATTGTCACAGGGAAGGCCCAACTAAAACTCAGACAAACTCACTTAATCCTTCTTTAGAATGACTTTAAAACTAGCTAATAGGAGGTTCTGAGCTACAATATCTCACTCACAATTGGTAGTATCATGATGTCTATTTAGTATAATCATATGAAATTTTCTTCAGAGGAAAACAAACATGCCTTGGCATTGCCATACAAATCTTCTGGAGTTGTTATTTGTTACACAATCTCCCCTGAAAGTCTCCAAAAAAGATAAAATCACGAGAGTAACTGTAAAAGGGCTATGGGCTTACAAATTATATCTGATCAAAGTAGATTCAGGCTCACATACTGACGGAAGCTGTATTATCCAAAGGAAGAATACAGACTCAGAGTCACATGCTTCATCATGCTTCATAATGCTTATTGAATATGTTGTTTGATATATTGTCAGGGAGATAACATATTAGGAAGCTGTAGCATTCAATAGCATGCCTATTGCTTTCAAAATTCAAGGGGAAGGTATTTGAGAATATACTCCCTACTTTACTTTTTATATTTATCTTTGTGTGTACATTTATCACAGCATAGAGTGGAAGTAAGGGGAAAACTCATGTGATCTAGGTTTTCACAACCTACCATATAGATCCCAGAAATTGAATTTAAGTCTTCATTCTCTGTGGCAAGTATTTCTACCTTCTAAAACTTGGCCTTACAGTCCCCCTTTGTAATCTAAAGTAAATAAATAACCTTTCCACCTACTAACTGTATAACCCTTCTTTTTTATTTCCCAGAGCTCTACTTTTGTTCTTTAAAAGGTTTAATTGGTTTAAGATACGTTATTTTAAAATGTTTTAAGGAAATTGTGAAGCAATGCCAAGGAAAGATGAAATGTAGCTGCTATATTAGAATACAGACTACAGGGACTTTTATAATAAGGGAGTTTTCAGATTTGTATTTATTGAATTCATTTTGTTTCTACTTTGTAATTTTATTTTATGCATTCTAGTAATAATCTTTTTATGACTTATAGATTTATTAACACTCAAAAGTTATAGTCTTCTCAAGTGACTTGAGATTTATAGATTGCAATTTTAATCTGCTTTTTAGAACGTATTAAATAATAAGATAATAAGACATATATATGTGTGTGTGTGTGTGTGTGCTTCTTGTCCCTTCCCTGAATCTATATTAGAACTATACTATCAGCACTAGTGTAATTAATATGTAATTTTCTCTTTTTCCATAACTTGGTTTTAACTAATTGGAAAAATTCACTATTCTTAAGCCCAAGATTTCTTACACATCACTAGTTTAACAGAATCCTCATGTTTTGAAGTAGCATTAACAAATATATAGATCTAAGGAAATGCTACTTGTTGGCACAGCAATGTATATCCATGTAACTCTTCATTGGAGGTATATGATTGGAACTCTAAAAGATCATAATAAATGAGTCAACTCAGGTGCAAAAATCCAAATGATGCATTCTCTCTCTCATCTGGGGTTCCTAGCTCCAACCCTTCAGATATGAGTATATAACCTGGAATAACCAGAGAGACAATGAATATAAAAAAGGACTATTGTGAGGGTATAAGAAAATAAGAGAGATAGCAAATAGGATTTCAGAACCAATCAACAAGAGGAAAATCATGCCTGACACTGAAAACCTAGTCAACTACCCAGGACTAGTCATGTTGTAGGTCTTGAAAGAGAACCTATAACCACCACTTTACTAAGTCATCATAATCCTAACTACATTCTAAATATTTCTCCTTATACCCATGGATAGCTAAATATTTTTCCTTGTGCCCATGGATAGTATAGCCCTTACCCATCATAAATGAATTAGAAACCCTTATGAGAAAATCCTCGGGCAATCAAATGGAGTGTGGTGGATACTAGCTCCACGAGAGGGAGGGTATTGTAAGAGCCAGAACATGGAGTTTGTTGTAAGATTGTGTCTCCTAAAAATCTGAGAAGCTACTACCATGAAGTTTCACCCATTCAACTGCCGAAACATGACTCGAACACAGACAAACCATATGTATGCTGATGTGGAAGGGGAAAAGCTCCCTTTTAACCATAGATCAAGAGCTACAGGCAACTAAAAATGTTGGAAGGTGGAGAAACGGTATTCTCAGGCAAGAGCACAGCAATTACTTTTACAGTACCAAGTGATCTGCCCAGAAGACACACTGAGCAGGTTGTAATTATGCATTTAGAGACAAACAAACACACACACACATATACATGTTTACACACACGTATACATGTTTACACACACATATGGTTGCAACAAGTAAAGAAAAGCAGACCATAAATTTGAGAGGGCAAGGAGTTGATACATGAGAAGGAAGAAATGAAAGGGAAAATGAGGGAATTATATTAAAAATAAACAAAAGACATAAAAGTATGATGGGATGCATTTGGAACAAAGAGTTCAGAATAAGCAAGAAGGGGATCGAAGAAGGCAGTGAGGGTAACTACGATCAAAGTACATTATATATGTATGAAATTATTAAAATTAAGTCTCAAAAATTTTAAAAGACAACAAGAATTAAGGAATGACAGTGCGCATTTCATGACCACATGTTGGGATACTTCTCTGTGTTTTTCAGCATTGTATTTTGAAAGTGATGATGCGATATTCATAAAGCCAAATAACATGTCAAAAGATTTCTCTGATTAATATTTAATGGTATGTTTAAATGATTTTGCAACATTAATATATAAAATGAAAAGTTGCAAGCAGTAATTCTTATTTCATGTCATATATAGACCAGCCAATTAAATGTATTTATTAAAAGTATAATTGTGAACAAGATTACTCTAACAATATGCATGCATTTTTATTTACACACACATGGAGCATCATATATAAAAATGTTAGCAATATTTTGTAGTTATTTTCTTCATACTTCTTCATTTAAATTTATTTTACAGTAAATAACTGTTCTTATAATGGCAACAAGATTTTTAAAATTAGAAACCAAATTTATGACAGAAAAGAAAAAAATTTGAAGATTATATAAGTAACTGAATTTTTATTTAATCATTACAATGGAGGGATTAAAAGAAGCATTTGTTTGCAACTATATACAATTATTTTAAAGGTAAGTGGCTAAAGTACATACAGGGAGATTTTAAAAATTCATCAGAAAACTGAATATTAACAAGAAAATGCTCAAAATGGATAAATATCAAGAATATAAAAAAATTTAAGCAGTAATGACACACCAATTTCATCTGACATGTCACAAACACCCAACAAAACAAAGAGCACTTGTTAAAACTCAGAGTCAGCTGAGATATAAGTTCCCAGGGTCTCTCAGGAACACAAGCTGGCCATAACTAACAAGATCATAAATATTCTTTATTTTGTTCTTGTCCATTTGTCAAACTAAAAACCACCAGTATAGAAAAAGTCTGCATTCTTTTTCATTGTTCCACTTGCTACCTGACTGTCTATATGACATGATTATAGTACAGCAATCGAAAAGCAACTGAAGAAATGGTGCATTCATGCATGATATTCTCCAACAGTAAATAAACAAAGCAAATAATAAAATCAGAACAAACAAATGAAAAAGGTAATAAGAATTTTGGGAGAAAGAGTCGTTGGAGGTAAGGGGTGAATTGGCAGTGAGGGAATGAGGGTTGTATTTGGTCCAAACACTTGATATGTATTCATACATATTAAATAAAATAAATATTAAAAGATGAGAACATAGAACTTCTGTACTGAAGGATGTCTGTTCTAAGTACTTACAAATAACATATATAAGAATCATAGTTAGGTGAATGAACTGAGAAATTTTCAGGAATTCAAAGTTTCCATATGGTAAGGAGATAGTCTAAAAATGAGCAATAAGGCTGGAGAGATGGCTCCATAATTAAGAACAATGGAAGCCATATTTGATTATCTGAGTTTGCTCCCTGGAATACATTGCAGGAGCAGAGAAACTACTCCTGCAGGTTGTTCTTGACCACTACATGAATATCCTGGCATATTACGTCCCAACTACAAAGTCCAAATTTTAAGTGGATGCTTCCAACACTAGAAGATTGGTATGGACCATGATGGGTACACCCACTGAAACAGTGTGCCTGAGCTAATGGGAGCTCACCAACTCCAGATGGACTGGGAAAAAACAAACCTAAGACCAAACTAGTCTCTCTGAATATGGGTGACAGTTGTATGGCTGGGGCAGACTGAGGGGCCATTGGGAGTGGCAACAGGATTTATTCCTACTACTTGTACTGGCCTTTTAGGAACCCATTCTCTTTGGACCTTCCCCAAAGCAATGTGTCTGACCCTCTCTGAGGAGGGAATTGTGAGGGAGGTAAGTGGAGGGAATGGGAGTAGAGGAGGGAGTGAAAACTTGGATTGTATATGTATAATGAAATTTTAAAATTTAAGTAATTTTTAAAAATAAAAATTTAAAAAAACAAATAAAATTTTTAAAAAAGAGATTGGTATGGGATTCATACAGTAATGATTTTCTCAAGTTGTTGCTGAAATATATTGTACTTTTGCTTCTAGAAATTATAACACATTACAGTAAATTATATCTAATTATATAATTTGTAAATTATATGATAATTATAACTGTAATATAAATTATGAATACTGTAATGTATTTGTGGTTTATAATATCTATACTTCCTGACATCATTTGTTCTTTTATGAATAATAATAAAAATTATTATAATTAAAAACACTGCACAATTTAAATGAGGAGAAATTGAGTTGTCAAAATATTATATTGACTTTAATTTTATAAATTAAAGATATTAGAAATTAAATAAATCTTATATGTGTGTTTGCACTTTCATAAGGAGAAAATTGAGTATTTACATTGAGATGTTAATATAGGAGTCCGGAGGTCATGATTCACATTGAAATAAATTTGAAATATATATTATATAATAATATAATTTTTAATAAAAAATTATTTTATAATGTTAAATTAAATGAATAAAATACAAACATATAGTATGAATCTACGGAGTAAATTTGCAATGCAACATTTGAATAAACATTTGTCCAAAAATTGAGAAATGAGTTGCATGAAAGAGAAACCGATTGATCGAACAAAAGGGATGTGATTTTGATCTTGTTTCTGCTGTGTCTTGCTTCTTATAGACTCCTAATAAGAACCCTGAATCACTGGTGTATGCTTCGTAAAATGTGGAGGAAAGCTTGTCAGCTGCACATACTCCTTTCCCTGGAGAAGACTGCCTGCCAGCTCCAGAAACAGACTTGCCAGTCAGCACCCAGTGCCAACTGACACCGTGCCTCTAGAGAGACTTGTTTCATAATGCCACAACTTCATTATGTTGTCCTCGTTTTTGCCCCCTTTTCCCTTTCTGCATTTACAGCTAAATCCCAGTCAAACTAACCTTTGTTCTTTCTTGAATCTGTCAACCACAGTTTATCACAAGGTCAAAAGATACCTTTCCTCAGAGTCCCATCACATTAATTTTCTCATTACTATCCTTGTAATCAATCCTTATATCAATAATCACACTTATTTCTCTCTACATCATGAGTATGACTCCATTCAACAACATCAAACAGCATACCCACTACTATTACTTTTATTAGTATTTCTATTAATTTGCTATTACTTTTATTATTATTGCTATTAGCGTATCATCTGTTATGTGTGTTTATCTATTCATCTATTCGTTTAGTTATGACCCAAGATCTCTTTAATAAACTGTAAATACCATGAGGAACTTTGATTACAGTTGTAAATTCAGATCCTAGCTGATAGGTGTTGCTGTGAAAACAGATTTTGAATGATTTAATTAATATATTTATGGGGCAGGATTAAAAGAAATCGCTACAGTTTAAAAGTCATATCTCATGTAAGGAGACAGTTCTGTAATTACTCAGTGTCAAAATGGAGAATAAAATGTAAGTAAAGCTTTGGTTATATTTTCAAGTTTTGCTTGTAGAAATTCAGATGGGCTAGGTCTTGAAATCTGACTTGGATATAGGCTATCACTGTTAGACTCTATCAGACTTCTTTGTAGTTGCTTGGCCTGACTTAATACATAAAGTTGTGCATGAGAAATTGAAATTTCAGTCTTGAACAGAAGAAAGAAAGCAAAGAATCCTGAAAGTCTGAGATAAGCCTGGATCACATGGGCACCTGGAAATCTAAGTATACAGAAGTCTAAAAGCTCTCCAAATTTCCCTTGTGTACCATATCCATCTGTACATTTGCATAACCCATCAAAAATTAGGGGGCCTTCATATCATTTGAAATTAAGCTTCTAATCCTCCTGTGGAAAAATATCTTGGAAATCTATGCAATTTGAAATAAATAAAATATATATTGGAAGGTAATTTATTTGCACGTCTTCTCTATCTTCTCCCACACAGGTTAAAGTAGGTAGACTAAACAATATTAAACTAAACACAAAAATTTTAAACCAGTCTAGAGTCATGCAAACTCCATTTTCTTTATATAATTGAAATATCTATGTTCTTCCATATTAATTTAACCCATCTCCATTAATCTGTGTATTGTCACAAGGCTATGGCTTACTAGGTAAAATTCCATCTGGCTCTGGTGGGGCTACATGAGTTCTCTCTGACTTTGCCTTCTTTCTCCCAGAATTCAGTTTAGTTTTCCATGCCTAGCTCTGCTATGGCTCTGCTATGGGCCCAAAGGAGTTCCTTTATTAACCAATGACATTCACAGCATACAGAGAGAAATCCCACATCTCCAGGGCATTCCTAGAAAATTCAGGAATGTAGATCTACCTTTGGGCAGCACATACCCTTGAAACTTGAAGACTCAAGGAAAACCATGATGGGAATGAGAGACCTCTGTTTAATATCCAAGAAGAAAAAAAGCCTATCAACACTCTAAGGAAACAATGTAGTCTTTGTTATCCTTTTGTTCTTTTGAGAAAAATGGGTCTAACATTGTGCATTGTATATGTATATTTTAACAAAATACAAAGTAGGCAATGGGGAATATAATCCAAAGGCAGAAAAAGAACAACATTTTCTCCCCATACTCCCAAGTTAAGTGTACACACACACACACACACACACACACACACACACACACACATATATATAAACAGGTATCTCATGCAAGCACTAGACCAACTGAGCTGCATGTTTTGTCCACTGTCTTCAATGTGTCAAGAACCAGCAAGCAACAGAAAAAACAACCTGAAGAGCATAATGAATCCCAGGTGTGATGAGGAAAGGGGAACAAACCAAAACATCCCCTATACCATATAGAGTCCATCTTTAACTGACCTAGGTTTTTGGTATGTTCACCAATTTTCAGAATTGGAAAGGCATGCTTAAACAGTTGTTGTGGAGGATAAAGGATACTATCTGTCAAAGTCAGATCCCAGTTGTAATTATGCTCAAAGCAAAAGAGCTCGTCATCAACCTCCAACTCAAACCCCTATTCAGTTAGATATGCAGCTCTTCGAAATCAGAGAGAAATAGAAAACTCATATCTAAGCACTCCTCTGTGTGGAGGACAGGGGCTACGTTAGGGTGGAATGTTAATCATTCTTCCACTTTTTACATCTGTACCCATGAGATCTAGGGTAGAGAAAGCAACATAATAACTGATACACCTTTTATAAAAATGTCATGAGGATGAAAAAAGAATAATAATGTGGACCTAATTTCTGTTGCATAAGCAAATGCAATAGGTTTCTTATATCTTTTTCTTCATATCCTGTTTGCATACAGGTGACTCTTTCCATATGTTTACTTCTAGTATCATTAAATTCTATAAGATACTATTTATTATCTTGACCTTCTTTTATATGTTTAGGAAGTTTCATTCTTTCAAGTCTCAATACATGTGCAATGTGTCTGTATGGTGACATGCCAAGTTTTAAAAGAAGTTGCATCGCATTCCATGGTCTGTAACACTCATCCCACTCAACATTGTATTGAGTGGTTTTGGTTGTTAAGCCATATCGTTCCAGATGTTCTTTACAAAATTGATTGTGAGTTTTTGGAATAGTTGAAAAGTTCAGAAATACATAGTGCAGCGCCAAAGAGATTACAGAGATCTATAGGATGTATAGGAGCTTCTGTCTGTTAATTATTCCATATTTATTATCTGTAGATTGAGCTTTTCTCATGAGTCATACCATAAAGACAGCTTATGAACATGTTGGACTCCCTTTGCAATTTATTTCCTTAAGTTAAAGTAGCACAGACAACTGTGTTTAAATAAAGAGAACAGCTAAATTCTAATCCAAAACATATTCCTTGGGTATCTTGAAACATGCCTTCCTATTTTTAAAGTGAAATTTATTAATTATGATAAACTTCAAAGTTATTTACTGACTCAATATTATTATGTAAGCTAGTGTGGTGGAATGGGTAATAAACATAAGCTACTATTATTTTTGTTTGTTCTGCCTAAGAATATCTCAGATTGCTTATTACAAATATAATTACATATATACATATAACTAATTATACATATATATTGTACATTGGGTAATCTATTCAGAGGCTTTGGTTACATTAAAGTTCTGACACCAATTTAATAGTTCTTAAATTCCTTTGATTTATGATTATTACAAATTATTAAAATTTGATGTGCCTTTTTTCTTCTTAATATTGAAATAATTGGGTTGCATAGTTAGAAACAACCCAGTGTTAATGACCTGCCAGCATGCCAAGGGGTTCTGAAATGTAGACTTTCAGTTGCATAGATAAAATGTCTTGATATATTCGCAAGCAGCAACACAAAAGGCAGAAAGATCTGCTATCTCCCCTACCTTGGGAACATTCCTGGGTCTAATGAAGTCTTTAAATGGTTGGGTAAACGTTTACTGATTGCTTACTCTTTCACTTAATCTTCTTAATGTTCTGTATGCCATCCAGAATAGGTACTTTGTCAATTTCAAGTGCATTTCAGACATCAAATAAAAAGAACTCTTATTTTTCTGTTTCTTAACTTGTCTGTCTCTCCAGAGAAGCAAATCAAATACTTAAATCAATGCAGCATCCTATTACCGTATTTGAGATATAATTCAATTGTCTATTCCAAAATAGATAAATTTTTATTTATTAATGCAATGCCACATGTCTAAATTATAGATCTGAGATCATAAATCTCAAAACGTTGCTTATTAATTTACTGAGAACTCCCATGGAAATATTAAAATGTAGAACATTTCTCATAAGATTCTAGATACTTCACTACACAATTCATTTTGTTATTAAGTTATTGGATTGCCTTTCTGGTATATATGATACAATTCCTGGTACCATCAGACACGCAGCTATCTAGCAATGCTGCATACCTTTGGAAACATTATAAACATTCTTATGTCATGATAAGTCATGTAATTAACTTACTCAAAAGTGTGAAATATTTTGCTTTGGCTTTTTGATATATTGTACACTTGACACCGTTTCTAAGTATGTGCTATAAGTATACACATAACTGCAAGTGAAGGGACATTCCTAGTGGATTCTGGGTACTTACCCTGTGGCAGGCACTTTGGTACATTATCACCAAAGTCTTCAACTAAAACAACCATCAAAGAGGATATTTTTACACTGTTTCAGCAAATCAGAGAGAGAGGGAGAGACAGAGAGAGTTTTTAGGCTATAGCCTGACACAGTCACCATGTTCAAGGAAATGAATTCTTTAAAAACACAGTGACTTCCAAAGAGCTGAGTTCAGGCCTCAAATTGTTCCCATTAGGTCTTGACTGTGGATGTAAAGGAAAGTTAAATTCACACATGTTGCCAAATGGCAAAATGGTATTTAATTGAAACATCACTTACTTTTAAAAGTTTAGGATCTTTATGACCTTGTAGCCAACATTATTTTTTTTTCAAAGTAAACCACAGAATCAACTCACCTGGGCTTACAGGTGTTAGGATTTTAGCCAACCAGCCTGGCTAGTGCTTCCACGAATCAGTCATGAGAAACTTACGACACCCCATTCCCACCCATTTAAGAGCCCAAACTCCCCCAAGCTTTTATAATAAACAAAAGGGTGGAATGTTATGATTTTGGCCAGCCAGCATGGCTGGCAATTCCGGATTCCAGGGCCAAGATATGCAGACAAGGCAAAAACACCTAGCCATTCTGAGGATCTTAAAAGGCCCTGTATCTCCCACATGCAGCACGGTTGCATCACCTGTGTGCGACACAGCTGTGTAAGCCCTTGCGCGCATGTATGAGCTCTGTCATCTGCATATGATGTAGCTATGCTAGGTAGCCTTTAAAAGCTGGACGTGCCATCTTCAGCCCTCTCTTTCTGCCAGTCAATTTCATAACGCCATTGTTCTTTAACAGCTGACTAATATCCCATCATGTACATGCACCACATTGCTTTATACATTTTATGGTTGTGTGGCATGTAGATTGTTTCTAGTTTCTGGTTTTTATGAATAAAAGCTGATATGAACATAGTTAAACAAATGTCCTCGAGTGTCTTATTATATTGCTCCAGTTGATACTGTTTCTGTGCCTTATTGTATGGAAATTCCTTTCAAAGATTTTCGAAGGAAGCTCGTCAAGACACAAGATATTAAAGGAGAGGTAAAGCAGCACTATATTCTAAAGGGAGCTGAAATATTCCATCCTCCAAGCACTAAGCTCCAAATCTCTGAAGCTGTCCAGATTCACTAGTAATCTCCTTATTCAAGCACATATAAGCACTTAGGACTGCTAAGAGCTGTGCTCAGATGGACTGAACAGCCTGAAATAGGCTCAGACTCACCAAAGTTCCATTCCCTTCCCTATTTCCAATTCCCCTTTCCAAAATCTTCCATCCCCACTCCAACTCTACCCCATTTACCCCTCCCCTAGAAGCCTTCTATGGATATCAGCCAGCTATGGTATCCCAAGATGCAGTGAGACATGGTAAATGAGTGGAACTTGAAAAGAGCATCCTGAGTGAGGTGACCCAGGCCTAGAAAGACAAACATGGTATGTACTCATTCATAAGTGGATATTCGTTTTAAAATAAAGGAGAACTATGTTACAATCCACAGACCCAGAGAAAGTAAACAGCTAGTAGGTCTCAAGGAGGGGTGCATGAATCTCAGTGAGAAGGGAAAATAGGATAAACATCACCAGTAGACAGAGAGACTGGGCTGAAAACAAAAGAGCCTGTATGGGGCTGACAGTTGTGTTGCTTGGTCTTCTTGTGGGACTCCCAAGAGGCGGAGCAGATGCTATCTCTGACTTCAGTGCCTGCTTTTTGGACTCTTTCATGCTGTGGGATTGCCTAATTCAGTCTTTTTTTTCCCGACTAATTAAATTTTTATTTTATTTTTGAGCCAAAGCATACTCACTATTTTAATGCTCTTCTCTGGCTGTGTTTTTTATTTATTTATTTATTTATTTATTTATTTATTTATTTAAAATTTCTGCCTCCTCCCCGCCACCGCCTCCCATTTCCCTCCCCCTCCTCCAATCCACTCCCCCTCCCTCAGCAGCCCAAAGGGCAGTCAGGGTTCCCTGCCCTGTGGGAAGTCCAGGGATCTCCCACCTCCATCCAGGTCTAGTAAGGTGAGCATCCAAGCAGCCTAGGCTCCCACAAAGCCAATACGTGCAGTAGGATCAAAACCCACTGCCTTTGTTCTTGACTTCTCAGCAGCCCTCATTGTCTGCTATGGTCAGCGAGTCCGGTTTTGTCCCATGCTTTTTCAGACCCAGTCCAGCTGGCCTTGGTGAGTTCCAGATAGAACATCCCCATTGTCTCAGTGTCTGGGTGACCCCTCGCGGTCCTGAGTTCCTTGCTCGTCTTAATACAAAAGGAGGTGTCTAGTCTCAATGCAGATCAAAGTACCAAGGCTGGCTGATATCCAAAGGAAGCCTGCCATTTTCTGAAAAGAAATAGAGGAGTGAAATTGGGGCAGGGGCAGTGGACGTTGGAGGGAGAGACTGGGAGGAGAGAAGGGAGGGAAAACTGTGGTCAGGAAGTAAAAACATAAAACAAACAAAGAATGATCTTCACTGTAAGGAATGACCTGCCTTGATGTGGGGAGTTAAGGATGCAAATGAAGTATAGAATCCTTGAGGCAGACAATCAGGAAGGAAGTGGGGAACTCTAAGGCATTAGCCAATACTCCATTCTACAACGTTTCTCTGGTCTTGAGGAGAGCACCAGCTCTTTTCCATGAGTTAAATTTCATTTAGTCCTATGAACTAATATTACCCTGTGAGTGAAAACGACCCATTTATAGCTTTAACCACCAATCTTCCCAAACTATTTTAGAGTCTACTATGATACTCAAAACTGAATGGCATGCTGTATTTCCTTACGGTATATCTTTGATGAGCTTTTAAGTTCTACTAAATTTTAGTTTTTCTTGGTTTGTATTAGAAGAAAGGTTCTAACACAAAAAATTCTGTTCGTGTTCCATTCACATTAATCCTCACTAGGTAACTTGTTTAAAATGGGTGGTCTTCAATTTACTTATTTTCAGAGTTTCCCCTCAGATGTTGCAGTAGATTCATATCTGTTGATTTTGCCTATAAGAGTGGCTGCTTTTTCTGAATGCTTTAGTGTTATTTGGGGGAAAATTCAAGTTTCTACTCTTTGATATGCTAATATTAGCTTCCCTGAGTTCCGGAAATTTCAATGCCCCGAGAAAATGATGGTTTGAGAAAAATACATATTTATATATTTTGAATATTAACAAAGAAATTTGGTTTCTCACTTTTACATTCATGCACGAGCTTTTCAATAGTAGCAGAAAGTAATGATTCCTTTTTCTAACCCCTTAAGTTTACTTAGTTGTGAAAAGACAAAGCAGCTACTCTTCCTTTGATTGAGTATGTATTTAATGACAACTAATAGATTCATCTAAATTAAGCCCTTTATAATACCATCATTTTAAATATATTTTTTCATATTCCTTTTAGTCTTTTTGGTGAAAATTTAACTGTGTTGCATAATTTAAATATGAAAGTGAGTGAGGAAATAAAAAGGCGTCAGGGGAGTTCCGAGAAAGGGCTGGGTGGCTCATAAAGGAGATTTAGGAAGCACTTATTGACTAGGATTAGCTGTCCACTTGGTCTTGAAATTGATGGGTGTGGGACAGACAGAAAAGGAGATAAATTCATTTTCAGAGAATAAAATATACCACTGGCAAAAACATCAATTTGGAAAGGGTATATACTCTTAAAGTAAGGAAGGATGCTCAGTGTGATGAAGAACTGAGTGCAAGAAGTGGAATAAAGAATGATCAAGACATGGTGTTTATTACATTTGATATTTGATTCACATATGTCAAGATGAACAGTGAACATATGACAAAAGACCTTGGGTTTCCCTAGGCTTGCTTACACTTTAGCAATGTTAATCTATATATCCATAAGATATCCTACATTATTTTCTTTTTTTCATCTCCAAACATTCAGTAAACACCTTTGGACACTGACAACATACTATGATGCCTGTAAAGATAAGAATGAAAAAAAATAGTTTTCTCAGCTGTAATAAAGAGTGGCTTTGTAAACTGGTAGTGAGAAATTGGTTTGAGAAAGAGCAAATGGGAGGCTAGGACAACTCAGATTGAATTTGAGATCACTTGTTTTTCTAACTGTAAGCATTTAAAAGAGATTTTGTATAAGTATCAAAAGTTTAAACACGTTTTATATAAATAGGCTGTTGTATATGATAGTATTAAATCTCATTGAAACCTGTCTGTGCACAATAATGTTTACAAAATCTAAAACTATATCAAGTAAATAACAGCATTATAGCATGCAGTTGAGTTCATATATTCATTTTTATTGCGGGTAATCCTGAAAAAAATGCCTTTGAACATTGGATCAATTTTGTGTGTTTGCCAATATATTTTTCTGCAACAGCAAAAATATTCAAAAGATAACTAGAAATTGGATCTGAAATAACAGTTGAGTCCTAGAATTGCCTTTTATTTCTGCTGATGAATAATTGGTTTGTATCTAAAGGTAATACTTTCAGATAGACTAGGTATCATAAGGCAAATCTGAAAATATTTTTTCCTGTGCACACAAATTGAGCTCAAATATTAAAGAATTCATGACTGTAATTTTAAGTTTGATTTATCGACACCCATTTTTATTGAGTGTGAGAACAGATTGATGAACAATTTGTTTTAATCCTCCTGCGGAAAGGTGGTATTACTCAAGAGAATTTTTAGCAGTTTGATGGTTTTCTTTTTCTAGTACAATCTGCCAACTTTAATAACCAAGAAGAACTGATTTGTTTTTAAATTATAAAGTTTATATTGCAGAGCAGAAATCAGAGAAGAAAGTCCCCTGGAACTTATTCTTTGCTTAAAATTGCAAACTTGTTGAAAGAAAGATAGCGCTAGAAAACATCAAGCAGCACAAAGCATTGCATTAAAAATGAACAGATGAGTAATTTAACTTTTAAAAGAAAATACCCCAAAGAATCAATTGAAAGAAGTTATTTTGAGAGAAAAAGTTTATATATTTTCTGTATTAACATTGATATATATACATATATATCTGTCCAGTCACTTTCTCTTGAGAGAATGGAGCTTGATGCGAGTTACCTAGTGTGCTTATCACAATGCCTTCTCAACTATGGTGGATATACTCTCAACCCGTGAGCTAAGGGATTGTGGTGTAAGCATTAGAACCCAAGTATGAATTTCCAGCATCCTCTAAAAAAAAAATCCCGGTATGTCAATGTACACATGTGTTCCAAGTGCTTTGAAGTAGAGACAGAAAGATTCCAAGGGTTCTTGGGCCAGATAGTGTAGACATTTCTTGAGACTTAAGTTTAGTGAAAGATACTGGCTCATTAAATATAGTGGAAATGATTAAAGACCTCTACATTGGTCTCTGCTTCTACATGTGCATGTATGGGGACACACCTCTACCACAAATATGTAAACATGTACACACACACACACCTATATTCACAGACATAGACACGAGAGAGAGAGAGAGAGAGAGAGAGAGAGAGAGAGAGAGAGAGAGAAAGGGAGACAAAGAAAGAGACACACACACAGAGTGAGAATGAAGGCCAAAATGAACACAGTTTTCAAATGTTTATAACCTTTACTGACATCATAAAGAAAAATGATCATTCGGGCACCAGGAATTATCAATGAGTAGAGTCGATAAGAGATAACTTTGGCAGAGCAGGCATATACAGGCACTGAATAGAAAATGAATTAGTGACTTATAATATGTTATAAACCTGTTTGTTTTGTTAAGAAATAACAAATAATGTAATTAGTCAATTCCTCATGATTATGGTACCAATCATAAAAACCTAACAGAAGCATAGACATATCTGACTTAGGGGGTATTCTCTTCACCACATTACTAGACACTACAAACTGGCCATACAACTTAGTCCAGATTAGGGTGTCCCAGATATAGGTATATCATGGAAGGATTGACTAATATTGTGAAGAACTGTATGAACAAAGTCAGTGAGCAGTCGGTGTAATGTTCTGTTGTCCTCATTTTCACTGCTCCCTAAAAATAGCAGCTTCTTATCTAGGGATGGGGAAGATGCTGGCATTGAAAACACTTTCTTTTTTCTACGCACTTTGGTCGTGAGTGCTTCAGTTTCCATTTGTCTTCTTCTAACTCAGATGGGTTTTAACGTGCCCTGGGAGTTTATATACAGCAAAAGGGCATCATTTGCTTCTTGTGGAGATGAAAACCCAATCATTTCACCAGCTGACCTGCCTTTGGGCCTTCTGGGCAGAAAGCCAACAGCCACAGAGAATTAAAGCAAGAAAGAATTCTCTTGAGTTCATATCCAGGAAGGTATTTTTCAGTGCCCCCAGGGATCAAAGGCAAGGATAAAGCAGATTCTTTATAACTGGGTAACACAAGTTGATAGTAGCATGAATAAATAGCAGTGTTTGAGGGTGAGTTAAAATATGAACAGTCAGTCCTTCAAAGTTCACATTTAGCTCTTTTACTGCAAAGTCACAATTGAATCAGTTTGGGTACTTAATTATTTCTGATGGAAGATAAAAACACACACTTCCTTGAGCTTCCACACATGCTAAAAGTGTTTACAGAATAAAATATGAAGCAGAACACCGACGAATCATGTTTTTATTTCTCAGTATAAAGCCAGGGAATGGGAAGCATTCCTCCATAAATACCATCATTTTATATATCTTTTGTTGGTTATATTTTATTGCACCCAAATGATTTCATCTTGATAATGTACAGAATATATACTCTGATATATGTGTTTCCTTTCTCTAGAAAATTGCCAAGATAATTAAGAGATGTCATTTCTTCTTGCTTTCTGAGAAATAAAAGATGGGACATTCTTTCTCCTGTGAATAATATTCCCCCCACACACACATATTCTGTTACACCAGAAGCTGTCCCAAGAAATTTTAGCCGATTATTCCTTACACTTTTACCATCCAGTTTTTTCCTTCACCTCAAACATCTGAGGTTAACAGCACTGACTGCTCTTCCAGAGGTCCTGAGTTCAATTCCCAGAAACCACATGGTGGCTCACAACCACCTGTAATGAGATCTGGCGCCCTCTTCTGGACTGCAGGAATACATGCAGACAGAACACTATGCATAATAAATAAATAAATCTTAAAACAACAACAACAACATTTATTTTAATTGAATAATAACCTCCAAAGTTATGCTCTCTTTTTGTTCATTTTGGCTGATGGACACTTCCAGGGTGATTTGCCCCTGGAATCCTGACTAGGACCAGTGAAAGAACGAGGAAATGACAGACTCTAAGAGGAAACAGACATATGGATCCAGAATCTCTGGGTCAGGTGTTTTATGTACACTCTGATGAATGTTGACCAAAGACTACCATACCCTAGAACTTCAGTCTGTACATTCAACTGCAGCACAGGGGAAGAAGATAACTAACTAGTTTTTAGAGTCTCAATAAGCAAGTAGTCTCAGACTACAGGCATCTGGGAGAAAGAAGCTGCAGTTGTTAGTTTTTGTATACAATGGCCATTTTTTTTTTTTGCAATTGAATCCCTGAGGAATAGTTTGCCATCCCTCTGCATCTTACCTTGCACTCCAATGGGACTCAGGCATTGTTGTCCTTGAACGGCTGCAGCCATGTCAACAATACACATTCATGCAGGACATCACTTGCTTAAGTTTCCTCCAATTCCAGCACCTCCTCTTTTTTTTTTTTTTTTTTTTTTTTTTTTAAGGTTCAAGACTTATCTGATTGCCGTGGAGGTTTGAAGCAATACTCTACACCAGACTGTAAAGACAAGAAGGAAGAATGTAACAGTTGCTGTACCCCTCAAAAACAAAAGAAATGTTTTACCAATAAAGAGATTAAAACCTTTATACAACATCAATTTTATAATTCAAAACACTTTTTTATTTTCTGTTTCTTTATTGAATATAGATTCTTCTCTTAGAGAATGCATATCAAATATTGTTTCCCTTCTTTCCACTCTACTTCCCCCCACATCACACCCTCAAATCTGTTCCCCTCCATTTCCTCTTCAGAAGAGAGTAAGCATCCAAAAAGGACAGTAAAACAAGACAAACATGATACAAAAGGACAAGACAAAAGCTCTCATAATGAGGCTAGTCAAAGAAACCCATGAAGAGGAAGAGAGTCTCAAGAGCAGGCAAAGATCCTGAGACAGACCTGCTCCACTGTTAGAAGTTTCCCAGAAACACCCAGCTAATGACCCTAACATATGTGCAGCGGTACGCAGGCCCTTTGCTTGCTCCTTCAGTCTTTGCCAGCCCATGTGAACCCTTCTTAATTGATTAGGTGGGCCATGTTCTCCTGGTGCACTCAATTCCCTCTGACTCTTACATTACTATTTCCCCCTCTTCTGAGGATTTCGCTGATCTCAGAGGAAAAGGACTCTATGGAGAACTCCAATTTGGAGACTGCATAATGTCTGGCTGTGGGTCTCTGCAGCAGGAGGAAGCCTCTCTGATGATGACTGGGCAAGGCTCCATCTATGAGTATAACAGACTATCATTAAGAATCATCCCATTCATTTATCTATCTGTCTGTCTGTCTATCTATCTATCTATCTATCTATCTATCTATCTATCTATCTATCTATCCATCTAGTTCATTTACTTATTATTTATTTATTTATTTATTTACTTATTTATTTATTTATGTTTTGGCCATTTATGTTTGGATCTACCATAGGTCTTTGGGCTATCTAGTCTTAGCCTCTGAGTCCATACATTTGCTTGGTACTCCCACAAGTTCTAAGCCACCAACACCCAGCACATCCTAAAGGTGGAACATCGTTTAAGTGGATTGTTTTGTGGCTAGATTGCTGTCCAAGTTTCTTTTTCTGTAATCTATAGAGTATCTTCTCTTGCAAAAAATAGTAGAACATAGGGATGAAGGGTTTAAACATACAAGAGCTCAAGTTTTCTACATTCAATAAATTGTGTAGAAGTTATACTAGACAATCGGGCCCTGAAGTCAGTTTTCAGAGAGCAACCCAATTTTTGTTTAAGTCAAATTAAGTTCTGTTCTATTTTCATAACTCCATATTCTGGAGTCTGAAAAATTTGAAGACTGCCTATTCTTCTGAAGTACATATATGTCCATCTAGAAAATCTAACTAACATATCGACAAGCTTGACTATTATAGATTTTTATCTATTAACCTATATTTCTAAATTGTACATTACATTTTAAGAGAGCTGTACAAACATAATACCTTAATCAAGATCAGATATACATATACATAGTATAATAGAATTGATGTTAAGTTTGTATCAAATAACCAAGATCCATACCAATGCAAGTCTCTATAGCACACTACAAAAAGACAGTTTGCTCATTTTCTTCTGGTAATTCTCTGATTGCTCTTTCATCATCAGGCAATGTTGCTAGGTACCACCTGTTCAAGCAGTGGGTTCCAAAACAAAAGAGGAAATTTAAAACTCAGGAAATCCCAAGGCTTCTATGATGCCTTTTGGAGAGAGGCATTACTTTATAACATGAATAGTGAACAGATTTGACTAGTGTTCTAAAGGGAAACACTGTCTCTTTCTAGTATGTTTTACAAATGCCCTTAACAGGGGTTTTGAACAAATAGCTCACCATGCCTCTTCTACAAAACTACAAGGATGGTAACAACCTCGCAGAAATCTCTAACACAACCACAATTATGAACAGTTAGTGATCTGATTGGCAGATTAGGGTGGATAATATAAGTCTGTGTTATACAGGTTCATACATTCAATACAATAAAGTATGAATGGGATTGAATATGTATATTAGTGTTTATATCAATTCATAATCTCACATGGATCCATAAACTATTATATGTAAACATGTGTATTAGCATGCAACTTTATATAGATATACTTTTTAAATATACCATATAGTAGGTACTCACTGTAATTCCATTATTCAGGAAAACAACAAAATTTCTAGACCAACTTAAGTTAGGACTACATTTGTAACCCCTTAGCTTTATCTTCTCTATCAAAACACATTGTTTATTTACAGGGCTTGGGATATAGATCAGTGACAGTATGCCCTAACCCACCATGTGCAAACTCTAGATTTTATTCTCAGAAAAAATAAAATGTGTTTGTGTGTGGCTTAATAGGTAATAATTAAGTACAATATTAAAGAAAGCTGGCTGGGTCACTAACTTTGTAATCCCATCACTTGGGGGCTGAGGCAGTAAGATTAAAGCTCAAGGCTAGCCTGGGCTGCGTGGTGAATTTGATGTTTGAGATTGTGTCTTTTAAGACCCAATAAAAACATTGAAAGAATTCTGAACCCACAGAATTTACTGCTTTTCCCCCTACTTCCTGCTGCCACTTGATATTGACCAATTGACTCAGCTTTGCAGATTTATCTTTTTAGATTTTTCTTTTCTGTAAATACAGAAAAGTGCAAATCCATTCTCATTTTGCTGTTACTTTGAGATGTGGTTTACTTTATCTCTCCCGTGATGTTTTATTACCTATCGGATTCTGTGTTTGGAGTTCATCCATCTGTTTATATTTCCATATAATTTAATTATATTATATAGTTTTAGTTAACAGACTCTTTCACTGAATAAATGAGATATATCAAATATTTTGCTCCTACAACAATGAAGAGATTTACTTTCTATATCTATTTTACTGTTGGATAATTTCAAAGCTAACTTCAGATGTAGGATTGATGCGTCAAAGGAAAATTACATGCTTTTCTGGTTTATTTTGTTAAAAGTTATTATGATAGGTGAGAACAATTGATTTAAATATATTTAACTAATAATTAGCAAATAGAAAATGCATATATTTTTGGAGTACAATGAAGTGTTTAGGTGTGTTATTCAAAATGAAAAGCTTAATTTTTTTAAACTAAAATTTTATCAAATCAATTTAAATTATGATAATCAAGACATTTAAATTATTATTCTAGAAAATTTGAGTTATACAATGAACTGGCATGCACTGTAGTGGTCATGCTGGGCAACAGATCACTCTATCATCCAGCCTGTTTGTTCTGTAGACAGCCTTGAAAAGAGAGTTAAAATAAATGGTTACCATCACTTCTGCTTCCAAGGTCACTGAGTGGCTATGGGTATGCATAGGTTTATTTCTCACATTTAAAGAAGCTTTATCATTTTTACTGGGCATTAACTCTGTATGTGTTCTAACATCATTCACTTTTGACAGTAATATAAGACAGCTTGTTTTCTTCTGGAAAAAAAAAATTAACTTGGTCCATAATACATTTGTACAAAATTCAAATGTATCTCATAAAAGAAGAACACAGAGCCATGTGTATTAGAAAACTCAGTGAATTATCTGCAAACCTGCGTGAATAGTGTGAACACAAAGTCACACATAAGGAGATCTCTTCTTCATGACCTTTCTATTATTACAAACACCGAAAGCGGGCAGTCTCACAAAGAAGAGAACTGGAGAAAGGGTGATTGCTTTCATATTAAATTTAATATATCACAGGCATGTATATTACTGGATCATGAATACACAAAATGATGGAAGAATGGAAAAGGGAAGGAGGAAGGAAAAGAAGAAGATATGGAGGAAGGAAGGAGGGAGGAAGAAAGCAGTGGGAAGTGAAGCAGATTCCTTTAGAGCAGTTAGTAACAGATAATTCAACCTTGTTAGACTTTAGCTTTTGCTCATTCTTCTAAAGATTTATTTCACAACATTCTTTCGTTTATAAGATCTCTTAGCTCTCCTTCCACTGAGATACATAGTCTGCCCCTATATCCTTGTATTATTACTTCATATTTCCCATATATTCATACTGATCCATTTTTATTAATGTTTTACTCAGTGGTGAATGTTTCTAATGTCTAGTTTAGTGTATGTAGATTTTACTTTTGTGTAGGGTTATTTATTTTTTAAAATAGTGCTCTTTGCCAGTTTTCTAAACTTGTTCTGGTGTTTCCCTTTTTAGGTTGCTGGTATTGGGTATTTGGATGGGTGACATTTGTGACAGATCAGCTTACTGAGAGAGATTCATACCTAACATGGTAGGGGATGGGAGATACTGATTAATTATGACCTCTTGGACAGTAGCCCCTTTCTCAGTTGACATAATGTGTTCATTCAAACAATTTTGCTGCCTTCATAAACCTTTAATAATGTGCAGATTTGTTCTCCTGGACACTTCCAAGAATTTCCAGCCGCTAATGCCTGCCATGGATATCTTCTCTTCCTTTGAAAAGGCAGGCTTTTTTGTTGCTCTCAGCCTTCCTGCTCTGCCCATTTGTCCACCTTTCTGCTTGACCTTTATTCATTTGAATTTGAACAAAATCTGTTTGCTACTAGTATTTTTTATTAATGGATGGGGCACTCACCTTTGGACAATATTTTTTAACAGGAGCGTTCTGATCAGCCTTGCCATGTTTTTGAAAGTGCTTGAGTCTGAACTCATTTTGTGTGTGTGTGTAAATTCTAAGAAATTCTTAGACAGCTTGATATACTTCATATACTCTATTTTGGCAATGAATTAAAAAACTCCAATTGTAAGTGTTCTGTTTTTTTAAATCCTTAATTTTCTTTCAGAAGGAGACAGGGTTGTACTCAGATATTAAATTGTCATACAATTTATACCACAAAATATAATTGAGTATAAAGGACTTGATGTCTATTTTAAAATAAAAATATTTAACAGGGGCTAAAAAGATTGGTCAGTGTTATGGCCACTGACTACTTATCCAGGAGTCCCCAGTTTCCATTCTTGTCATCCACATGGTGGTTCACAAATTCTGTAACTCTAGTTCTAGTCCATTAGATGTGTTCTCCTGTCTTTGTGGGTATTGCTCACGAATGTACTACTTAGACGTGCATGCAGACAACATATCCATATACATAAAATAAAATACAAATACAAAAATACAAAGGTTAATCAGCACTAAATGATAAGCGCATTCTGTACAATTTTTACTAGTTGGTATGTAATTTATGAAAGTGAAATGTGTAGTTTCATAGAGTCATCTTTAGCATGATCTCCAGTGTGAAAAGCTGTGCTCTTTATGATTTGTGCCTCTCATCGTTATTACTGCACTCAGAAAGCACAGAGACAACTTTAGGAGCTTTGATACTCTCCGTAGGAAACTCTGGAATTAGATTTAATATGAACTTAAGCATGGCTATGAGTAGATGATATAACTTTGAGAAAATTATATCAGGGAATGACTCCTTGGCTTCTTAGTACCAATGTAAATCCCCTCCTGCAGCTTCAGCATTGCAAAAGTTATTCATCATGTGCTCTGCTGCTCCTGGAGCAAACAAAACTTTCTACACCTTTTCCTTTCTACTCTAGCCACCTGGATCTACCTTGTATTTTGACTCAAAGAGAGGTCAGTCCATAGAGTGAACATGTATCTTGTAATCCTATTTTATTAACTTTTTGTATTATCTGTTTTCAAAATTTGTAAAAAGAAAAAAAAAGAAAGAAAAATCTCAAAAGAAATTCCATGATTATGTGTTAATTTGTAGCTAATCTCATACCCACTGAACAATATTTATAGTATTATTTAATTATAACTACTTATAATATTATTGAATAACATTATGTAATTACACCATTATTTAATTACATCCATTTATAGTATTATTTGTAATTTAATTATGATTGTTTTTATGAATGAGAATTTCAGTATGCATGCAATAAAATGTGATCACATCATTCTTCATTTTCCTACTCTAATTCCTCCCATATTCTCCCAAATATGTCTCCCTAATAACTTCATTCCACTGTTTTTCTTTTTTTGATAACCTACTTAGGCTGATTTTGCTTCTCATATATAGTAGGAGGCCATTTGTTTGTTACCAGCTGCCCAGACCACAAAATAAACACTCAGAAATTATATTATTTGCATTACTGCTTGGCTAACCACTTAAGCGTATTGCTAACTAGCTCTTATAGCTTTGGTTAAAGCATTTCTACTAATCTGTGTATCACCATGAGGCCATGGCTTACCGGGTAAAGTTTCATCTGGCATCAGGTATCTGTCTTTGGTGGGGCTATATAGCTTCTCTTTGACTCCACCTACTCTCTCTATATATATTTCTTCTAACTATAGTCTCTTAAGACATTAGCTGACAGCAACTTCTTTAACCCATAAAAGCAACACACATACAGAAGAATTTCCCACACCATATCTACTTTTTTCTGTTTAAATAAAAATGAAGAGATTAACTTTAACATTGAAAGTTTACATATAACAAAACACATATCAATCAAGAATTACAGTTACAATATTTATATATACTTTATATTTTATAATTACTAAGGAAAACTATAACTATCTATTCTTCAACTCAGTTAAAGACTCCAGAAGGATATAATATTACCTAAGTAAACAGGAAGTACATTGTAAGCAACTTTCAAATATCTATAATTAACAGAGACATCTTGCTGCTTGGAGAGTCATGCACTGCTGCAGCAGGGAGAACTCTTAGAAAGCTTAGATCTGGTGGTGGATAAGACCTTTGATTCCTCCTCTTTCCCGCAAACAACCTCTCTAACCCATTATGGCACCATGAAAGCCAGCCAATAGGGTGGAAGTTTCCTGATTTGGTTGCGACTGATTTGTCTGTGTCCTGCAGCTAAAGTATAAGGTGTCTTCAGAAATAGAACCATCCCATGTAGTATGGTGGGCAGTCAAGGTCAAGTATATTGCCAACATCAGTATGCCAGTGTTGTTTAGAGACTTCTAAGTCCCTCCTGATCAATGTCTCTTAGGAAAGCAACCCCTGATTTCTGGGATTGGCATTGCCTATACTAACACCAGTCAATGCAGTTTTATTTGATCACTTTTCAGTCTATACACACCTGTGCCCTATAATGCATAATTGTTTGATCTCTTAATGTTCCTTTATAGGATCTTTGGCAAGAAGAGTGCTCTATCTTAAAAACGCAATGAAACACTATTTTAATCATACTAGTTTTCAAAATTTCATTATAAAGAGTTGTAGAATTATCCTTTCTCTAATAAATGATTCCATCCAGTGGGCTCATTAAAACTTGGGAAGTAAGGACAGCCCACAACACTTGGGTAGCACCTGACATAGATGCACAATGACCTTCCCTAAGGTGATACACGTAGTAGATATTGCTGAGAAGAGATTCCTAGCAGCCGACCTGCTGGGAGCTATGTAGAGAGCTTGAGAGAGTCAACCCGCTTGAGGTTAGTCATCATCCATACAGGGGTAGAGTTTTTGGTTTGTGCGTAATTCCTCTCGCTGAGTCACTTATACAATTTGTAAGTAGTCCCTCACTTATAGAACTGCAAGAAATCCCAAGTAAGCAATGACTCAAAGTGAGACTTGAGTGGGATTAACTCATTGGTCTTTGATTTGTGCCCTATACAGAGTGACATTCGTTGACATCTTGGGGAAAGTCACCCAACCCCAATCATTGCAGACGAGATGTAATTTCTTCACAGACAGGTCTAATTAACAAAATTATATTTTACTCTACAACAACTATTTATTTTGAAGCTGTATCTTCTGGATATTCGACCACAATACTCCGTCTTCTCAATTCTTGCCCCATTATGAAATTGTTTCTTTGATGACTATGGTTTCCATATACTGATGTTTTGTATCTCCATTTATCCATGCATATATTTATCTAAGAGTATTGTATTCTATCTTGCCTCTGCTTATAATAATTTTTCTGTGACCATCATGTCCATTTTTTCATATATTTTAGGTCTGTTTGTTGAATCACAACAATTTTTGATGGGTGGCTGAAAAGCCTTTCTCTGTACAGTGTACTCACAGTTTTATAATGGCAGATATATTGCAGTTTCGTTTTTATCTTATTTGTTCAATATCTTGTAAGTCTCATTTCATTGCAATTCAATTTTTATGAAAGTAGTTTCTGGTCTACTGTCCTCAATGTTTTATCTCCAGTGTTAAAATAGTGCCTAGCACTAAGCAAATAATCAATAAATATTTTTTAAAGTTTATTTCTTTTTCCTTCTTTATTCTTTCCTCAAGCAGATCTCCCTTTCTTACTGTTTTGCCTCACACGCGCACACACAAACATATTAGCTTAGTGATCTTGAGAAAAATCACATAGTATGATAAAAATTGATTTTCTAGATTTCATTGACAGATTTAGAGGACAGTGACAATCTATTTTTCCAGCAGAATTTTAACTGTGAAAGAAACATGCCTCTTACTTTATTGTCTCAACCCTCCCATGCTTGCTATTGTTTACAGGCTTGTGAGTCCCTGCTCTGAAAAGGCTAGATAATCCGAGTCAGTCATATTTGTTGATTTCATCTGAATTTACTCATGTGCCTGCCTTTAATTAGAGGGTGATTGGGGCAATGACTGGGTTGCATTATCTTGCCGGAAAGTGATGAACATGTCATTTCTTTTCTTCTAGCATCCTAGCTGATGCTTTTGCTATGGTAGTTGCAGGCCTAAAGAAAGCAAAAGGACTGAGGGAAAACATCATGACGTCATCTCGGAACAAGAACAAGGAGCTAGTTTCACCCTTGGAATCAGGATCTACACAGTCATACTGTAGAACAGAGGATGTTGAAGTTGGTAGGGTGAGTGAATCAAAATCCTTAGTGCCACCGATATATCAGCCTTTCCAGGTGGAGTCTCTTCTGTTTCAGTTTTCATAGTCCTGCCAATTACAGTGTTTGTCTTATTGCCTCTTCAACTGAAATGTAAATTCTGTTTGGGATAGACAATGTTCATTCAATAGTTTCTCAGAACTGAAAAATGGCCACACAATCATTATCAAGTCTGGAGCTTGATGTGGAGACAAAAGTCTCAGAAAAGTCCCTCTTCTGTTTACACTGAAAAAGGATACACTAAGAAAAATGAAAATCTGACAAAGGGAAGAAATATGGTCTTGGTTCAGTACCATGTCCCCCACACTTTGAATCCCAACATTAGTATAGTTCTAGTGTCCTAAAATTTATATTTATATTATTTAGAAAATATTTTTATTTCTTAACAAGACTGATTTGAATCATTTGATTCAAATAAAGATGTGCCAACTAATATATCACAGATAAGCCTACAGAGCACAATTGCAAGAAGATTGATTTTCCATTACAAATTGATTTAAATGTTTCTGTCCTATTTTTGGTCCATTTATTATTAATATGAGTGTAATTGACCCAGTGCAAGAAATAATATTTGTCATGCGTTAATAACATGAAGATTATCTGCCTGGTCATTTCACAATCACGCGAATGCCCATCCACCATACGAGTCTGTCACTCATACATTAGATGGATCACTCAACCAAAAATATTTATTAATTGAAAAAAGGGAGTATAGGTTGCTATTTTACAATCAAAAGAGACCAAGTCAGTATTCTTATACAGCTTATACTCTACTGTTATTTTTTTAAAAAAATCAGTGCAATTAGATCTTTGGAAAAAAGGAGCATTCTTATTACTCAAAGGTTTCAGTGTAGAAATGGCGAGGGGTGAATGATGGATTATTTAAAGTTAAGTTTCAAGAAAACCTGTTCAGCTGTGTTTGAGACATGACCAGCAGAGTGAGAAAATCTATTTTATTCCTTTCTTCAAAAGTTGCCCTTTTCTAATGTCAAGCAAGTACAGAACAGATGAACTTTGGAAGTGTCAGTCTTGGAGTGTTATGTAATTTGCTCCGAGTATGAATTAGTTGGGCTGCGCCTTTGAGTGCATTAAAAACAAGGAAGATGAGCTGAACACATCCTTAAAGGGCAACATCGCTCTTAGTCTGCTCAGCTACTTTTGCAGGCCAAGCCATTTCTCTTGGGTGGGGCTTTAGTCTTGCTGTACCGTGATCCCATGTGCCAATAGAAGCTTAAGATTACAGGCAGGTCACAGAAGATGGGAGAACTGGAATAAAGTAATCACATGACACTACTTTCTTTTGATTATCAACCAGAAGTGAATAAAGCTGCTTCCTACAAAATCTGAAAGATAGGCGAACATTTGTTTTTAAAATTTCGGTGGTTTAGCTTTGACCTGGACCCATCAGTTAAAAATTAAACCATCCATTTGCATAAGCCTCAAAAAGACACAAAACCATTAGTATGGTTTTACTTATAGTGAGTTCATGAATAATCCAGTCAAGGCGGCTCTCTTTAGCTCCACGGAAGCAAAAGTCATACTGTAAAAGAATGTGCATCACTGTGAAGTCTCAGGTGTGCATGGTAATGCCAACACCAACACATTGCTAGAGTGTGATTCAGAGACGGGGGGGGGGGGGAGCAGACACCATTACTAGAGGTTACGGAGAAAAAGAATGCTATACCCCAAAAGAGAAAGCACCCGAAACTGTTGGACGGAAGAAACGGTAAGATGGCATCTCCTATTTTAATTACTCTTTCTTCCCTCTTCCCTGATAGCCACCAGCTGAACACTGAAATAAAAATGGCTTCCCATTTTTTTGCCAGTCTATATATTGTTGTCATTTAATTCTTTTAAATTATAAATCTGAGCACTAAGCTCAGATTTTTATAATTCCAGGGGCGTTGATGGAGAAGAAGCCCTGCTCTGCCACCTGGCCATTAGTCTCCTAGGTAGGTAATCAACATAGCAGAACATGTTGCTCAAACAGAAACAGTTTGATTCCTAATAATTCCAACACAGGGAGATGCGGACTCCTCTTAGATTTATTACTTCAACAATATCAATGAATAGTTTCAATATAGCACACTCTAAGGCAGAAGGAACCAGTTCATTGTCACCGCTGATGAATTTTGTTATTATTGTAATTCTTATGGAATGGTCAAACAAACTGAGGACAAATGAGTAAGGTCCTATCTTATTAGCTGCTGAATGACAGAATTAGTAGTCTAAATAATGATGAGCCCAATTGCTTCATTATGATATTATTTCTTCTCTGAAATTATAAACAATATATATGATAAGCTTAAGCAAGTTATTAGTTTAATATATAATCAACATAATAAATGCACAGAAAATAAGAACAGTAGTAACATACCACAAATGATCGAGAGGGAGAGACAGATTAATGGTAATATTGAACAATGTTGAAATGAATCTCAACATTTTTGCCTTCTATGCAGTGTGTGTGTGTGTGTGTGTGTGTGTGTGTGTGTATTAGTTTCTTCCTTAGGAAATACAGACAGACATTTATTGTTTTCTTCTAAAATCTTTTATCTTAGGGACATATTGCATCAAATACTTTAAAAACGAAAAAAAAAATGAGGATAAATGGTTTCCCTTTCGTGTTTATTCATTTATGTTCCCTGTTTTCATTTTTCAATTCTATGTTGCTATGGACTATAATTTTTATATGGTTACATTCAGCTGACCATGAGGCATGCAGTCAACCTCTCTATATATATCACAAAATATTACATAGATAAAGGAAGCCATCTACTGAGGCTTTCATGCTCCATGGCCAGTGCCACTTTGACCTCCTCCTAACACAAACAGTACTCTCTGTCCTTTCCTTTTTCAGCACACCAAAAGAGTCAGCATGCACACAGTGACAAAGAAATAGTTGATCAGAGCATACTCCATAGAAAGACATCCCTTGTGCATATTCTGTGTGCTATTTCTCCATGCCAGGTCTGACCCATGTTAAATCTTCACAGCTGTCTCTGCTTGGATCAACTACACAAAAGTATTTTTGGAATTTTCAGCCGAGCACTTTTGTAACAAAATGAAAATATGTCACCTGTTCCCCATCCTGCCTTTTGATAGCTTATTGGTAGAAGTACCTAAACAGGAAAAAAAAAAAAAAAAAACAACTTTGAAATAGAGAAAATTAGCAAGCTGGTTATGCCTTGATATCTAGCTCCCAATAACACACAGAACGCCTCTCACAAAACCTGAAATGTCTTTTTCAAAGACAAAGCCAGCCTCCAAACATACTTTCGCTGTCAACACCCTGGTTGTTATTCCTCAACAGGTTCTGAAACTTTAACTAAACCATCACTTGAAAAAAAATCTTTTCATGTGTCTGCTTAGTGTGTATGTGTGCGCGCATGCGGGTGTGTGTAAGAGAAAGAGGGTGGAAATTCACACGTGCAAGTGCAGGAATGCGCATTCTACAGCACATGGAGGTCAGAGGGCATCCAGAAAACCCTTGCATGTTACATTATTTGAAACCTGGTCTATATATACGAAGCTGGACAGTGCAAATTTCCAGGGATTCTCTTGAACCTTTCCCCCACATCTCAGTGTGAAAGATCTGTGGCTGCATGCCCCACACAATCTCTGATTTTTAATATGTTCTAGTTTTCCAATCCAAGCAACCATGCGTGCATAGAAAGCACTTTACCGACCACACCATCACTTCACTCTCAAAGATAACTTATTACCGAACAGTTGCCTTCTCTAAACCTATGGCTGAATGGTTCGTGTTAAATAAAATGACCCTTTCAATATTATTTTCAAAATTCTTGCATTTTTGTCCCTAAAAGCCATTTCCTATATAAATCTAGAGCCAAAAGATCCATTCTAACTGTTGAAACTTGTGTACATCTTTCAGCCACTGAGGCAAAATCTTAAAGCATCAGTGCTATTCTTTACTAAGAAATATTTTGTTTTCTTTCTGAGGAAAAGCTATTTTAGAACTGTTTTAGCTACATTCATTGCAACAAATGCTTTAGTGTGATTTTTTTCCTGTTTTGTAAATAAAGATTTTTTTAACTTTTTACTAACAGCAATCTTTTATAACTTATTTTTCCAAACTCCCTTAAATCAGCCATCATATTATAAGGCTTAATGTCCATGAAACACCTGTGTCTGGGTGATTAAAGCTGAACTTGGCTGGGTGGCTTTCCCTAGTCCCTTGGCAAAGGGAGGTTCCCTACTCTCAGCATCTCTGAGAGTTGGTTGACATAGCTGTGTCTCTTAACTCTTACGTTAGTCATGCTGCTAGCCAGGTAGTTGAGGTGCCTGATGCCACTGAAGGATAAAGACGTGAACTGGAACCTCATCTTTGCTGCCCCAATCCATTTGTTAAAGCAAATTCTTACTAGGTGCCACAGAGATATAGTCTGTCTTATTGAAGTAATTCCAAGTACATGACTTTGCTACTAGAGAAGGTGAACTATTGCAAGAAATAATGCAGTCTTCCATCTAAAACATTTATGTAGAGTGCTAATAATTGTCAAACCTGTAGAAGTCAGCTGTATTATTCTGTTAATTTATAAATATTTAAACATTTCAATAATGACTTTAAAAGCCGCAGTATCTGAAATGTTACTGTCTATAATAACCTCAGAATTGCTGGAAATTTACAAAAGAAACTCTGAAATGGAAATGGCAAATGTTATGAATTGAACATTTGCAATATCATTTCTAAGCAACCAATAAATGTAATGCCATGAGTTGCCTAAGGAATAGATTATAAAAACTTACCCAAAATATATTTCTAGCAGTAGGTGAGAGTTCCAAGAGAACATATTCTCCTGTATCATAGGTGGTTATATATAGTATTAAAGCTTTTCCTAAGAATTTAATTTAAATTCAGAGTTAGTCCATATATTTGTAATAATCTATCCCACATAAACATAAAAACAGGGAATGCTTACTAACGCACCAAGATCAAAGACGAAAGGTTGTCTTTTTTAAGTGAAGAGTGACTGAATCACTAAAGAAAGCAGCTCTGACTTAGTAGTTGATTAGGAAAAAATACAGCAGCTATGGAAATGTGTAGGTAATATAAACGTATATTATAATGAGTAATATAAACTTTTCACATATTTATATAAAATATGTTTGTATATATTGTGATAATATACATCGCAGGATATTTACTCAGCTACTCATTGTTGTATGTAGAAATGTGAGGAGTGCGAAACAAATGAAGAAATTGATTCTTAATTTTAAAAAAGACACCTCTAATAAAAATGTCATTCTCCAAGCAAAATGAAGCATGAAAATTTCTTCATATGGAGATAAAAATGCATAGAAAATCTTCAGTGTGGCCTTAGGAATCTGAGCTTCACTTCATAACTAAGGAGACTGAGTACTGAGTTCTACTAATGCCGCAGAGATATGGTCTGTCCTATAGAAGAAATTCTAGAGCGAGGTGGAACTAGACAAAACTCTATGGGAGTAAGAACAACTAAACCAATGTCATGAAGCTGCCTCAGTGCCCTACCTAAGAGAAGAGTATTTCCAAGGAACAAGCATTTGAGTGAGTTATACCTAATAACAATTTCTGGGAATATACCTTTCTTTAAGCATACTCAGAAATGTTGGTACAAAGGGGTTATATTATATTGATCTGAATCTGCAGCAAGAGTTGGAGGCATTTGAGGGAGATTCATGGGCATGGAGCCTCGCTCTTCCTTAGGGAAGCTTGAAAACAAAACTCGTCATGGTAACTGTTGAAATCACACTGTAGTTAAATAAATAGCTCCCCTTACTGCATGTCACATTAAAGCCAATGTATACGAGCTTTTCTTGAAAGTCATATTAGGTAAAAGAGTCTATGGAGGGCTTATTGCTACTTGGGCCTATTCACTGAAGTTAAATGAATTACATGTCCAGTCAGCTCTGTGGTGGGGCAAGTAGTGAATAGGGTAACCACACATCTATCTACTGTGGGGAGATATGCGAGAACACCCAAGTTTAGATATTTAAACCCTTAGTTCACTAGAAAATAATGGCCTCCAATAATAGCTAATAGACAGTTCCTACTAAATGAAGTATTTCATATGTTCAATCATTCTTCCATTCAAAAGAATAAAATGTAGACTGGGGAATAAATGACCATATTGCTTTCTATTTATTTGAAGCCGGGTCACACTTAGCTCACCCAGGCACAGAACTCTCTATGGAGCTAAAGGTAACGTTGAACTCTTCATCCTCCTGTCTCTACCTTGTAAATCTATATTCTTCTTTTACTGCTTTCCCATGAACTGGGAGAAGAAATGAAATCGTATACTGGGTGCAATAGTACAGCAGTTAGTCAGAGCAAGAGAGATGGCTCAGTGATCAGCAGCACACACAGCTTTTGCAGAGGACCTGAGTTTGTTTCCTTATACCCATTTGAGATGCATCACAAGCATCTGTAATTATAGCTCTTGATCCAATGCATCTGGCCTCCATAGGAACCTGTTGTACTTACAAACAGCTTCCCGCACACACATATAGATAGAAAATAATAATTAATATTTAAAATTACACTTACTGGGTTCATCTCAATGTCTTGGTTATCCAAACATGACTGTTAAGCCTGAGATATAATTCCATGGCTACCAATGTGGAGAGAGTGAGAGCTACAGCATCTCTTCATTGTCTTCCTTCACCAGTGAAAGTTGAAAGTCTGCCTCACAGAGTTCTTCATTCCACAGTAAAACCAAATCACTTGGACCTCTCAGTGGACCAGACACACATCCACAGAGACCTTTAAAAGATCTGTCACTCAAATCTGAATGTTATCACAAAGGAAAGGGGTGTCAAACATGAAAAAGTCTGACAAATTCTATTCAAAGGAAATATATGTAAAATCAATAAACTCTTGTGATTTATCTCTAATGTACACAACCTAGATGCCAGCAAAACCCTACTCCCGACCCAGATGCACATGTGCACATTATGGGGTAGTCAGCAGTGAAGACTGCTTGGGCATGGGTTTAAAACAATAGAAAGTGTTAGCCAGCCTTCAACCGTACTGGATGTTTGGGATCTCAGGGTAACAATAGGAATCCCAGTGTAGCAATGAGCCTTTCTCAGTGTGACCTTAAGCAAAAAAACTCATGGTGTGGGTGAATATATTTCTGTTAACAAAACAGTTGGCCAGAAGCAGAACTACAGAAACAAAAACAAACAAACAAACAACAAAAAAAGCAAAAAAAAAAAAAAAAAAAAAAGGAGGGTTAGTACATTCTGAGACTGTCACAGAACTACACTGGACTATAATGGATTAAGCCTTTGCTTTAGTTGTGTCAGGTGATGTTGTCTATGTGATGGGTGTTACATTCTGAATGGTACTTCCATCATAGAGACAGTAGTGCTGTTCTTGGGATCTACTAAGTCTGGGATTCTGTTACACTGCAAGCATGGACACAGAGAACAATGCAGACAGAATATCCTCATAACCTTTCATTATTAAAGTTCTGGTGCTCTGTCGACACAGACACACCTCATTAAAGTAGTAATCTCAATCAAAATATATAAAACCTTAAGTATTCAAATATGCAGCACAATCAACTCAACATACAAGCTGATTTTTAAAATATGCAGCCTATTAGTAAATCTCACTAAATGAAGTCTTGCAGGCTAAAATATATTCAAAACTTAGAAAAAAGTGATGTCATTTGTCAAGTATATTTAAATATTTTTTAAAAAATACAAGAATATGGTGTCCAAAATTATACAAATAATAGAAACTCTCATGGTAAAAGGCAAGTGTTGAATCTATGGGCGTGAGACAATATTTGGAGGGGCAGGAAGAAATGAGGAGGGTCTCTCCATCAGAGATCATCTTTTAAAGTTATGAAAATATGAGATGTTAACTTGAAAAATTTGTCCTTAATGTTTTAAAAGAAGAGTATCTTAATCTCAAGGGGAAGATTTTTTAAGTGCCTAAAAGATCAAAAGCAAGCCAGAGAAAAGCAAGCATTTATGTAAAATGGCAGAAATTACCTTATCTTCTAAGAGAAAGTTGTGAGGCAAAACGGATTAATTTAGCACATCTCTGTTCAAGTTTGTTGGTTTGCTTTGTGCACTAATTTTTGAAACCCTTCTCCCACAATGTCATTTTGAAGCATCATCTCTGATGCTGATATCATATGGTTCAATTGTGTAACATTAGATATTTTGTGTATCTTAATATAGGAAGGCAATTTCAAATATTTATATACTGTCTCTCTTATTGAAATCTGCATGTAATAGAAAGGGATATGGCTGATTTCACAAATGCAGGCTCTGTGTAGCTTTTCATAAATGTGCAGATGGTTGGTTGATAATATCAAGTCATCTTTTGCACAGATGGTTACATAAAAATGATTAGTGGAAATTACACAGGAAGATTCATTCAGATCATAGCAGCATAACAGTGTAAGGGTTACAGTTTATATTTGTGAACTAAAATAGCATATGAAGAAATGGGAATATCAAAAAGACTGTAATCAATTCAGCAATCAGTACCCAGTGGGCCTATCCTATATTCAACTCATGGTCATTCTAGAAATACTCAGAAGGCTACAATTCAGATTTCTTCTTTACTCAGGATCTTCTGTGCTGGTTTTGAGCACAATTTGGGGTAATCATATTCTCTAATAACAATAGTTTGATTTCAAAACACCTTTGGGAAAACTTGCTTCATTATTTTAAATTTCTCTCATCTCCCCTCAATTAACAAGTTATGTAACCTTTAATGGCCACTAAAAGGCCAGAGGTTCTTGAAATAAAATGGCTAGTGAATGATAAAGAAGTTTTAACAGAGAGTCATTTCCACCTTCACAAATGTTTATGTCTCTCATGTTTCTCCAAACTTTGTTAGACAAGGAGCTATCGTACTGATTTTTATATATTAAAATGATACTTTAGAAATTAGGCTCTAGATGAACAACAACAAAACATTTGGTAAAACAACTTTACGACTCCCACACATTGTATGATATAATTTTCCTCCCATTAAGAGGAAAGAGAAATCTTTTTTTGTCTAGTTGTAATCTAGAGAGAATTTTCTCAATTTTCTCTGCTCAGCTATTTCTTATCCATGCTTGCTCCTTATTCCTAGGTTATATAACTTTCACAGAAATAGAGAACATGTATTCTATAGAGGAAGAAAATTTTATCAAATTTGGAAATGTGATTCAACTATAGTTATGAAATATTGCTTAAGTATAGATCACTTAGACATATCTTAAGTATGTGAGCTTAATTTACAGAATTACAAATATGCTATTATGTTTACTGATTCATTAAAAAAGAGGGAGGAAGGTTTATCCTCAAGGTAAATGTATGTGAATCATTTTGCTTCTGGCAAATACCAATTTTATGTAAACATTTTTTTTTCGCTAGAGCCTATGTTGTATTAAGTACATTCACCAATGGACCTAATGAAGAGTCAATAAATAGATATAAGTGAACCCATTAGTTCAATACCTAGTGAAAAATAGGATCAACCATAAATGTTTCAAAAGGTGGAAAGCACATTCTTTAAGAGTATTTTATTAAACCTTCATTCAATATTTTACTTTCATGAAAGTTCTCAGTTTGCTATGGCTTTGAAATATAATGGTCCTAAAGGTTTCAAAACAATGATTTTTAAGTGATATTTAAAATATAGTTCAATATATAACAAATAGGAGTTGTAGAGGAAGAAAGTATATGATCAAAAATATTATAGGAAAATTTTAATTAATAATATAAAACAAAAGATATCATTGGCAATACAACCTAAGCATAGTATGTGTACGTGTAGAATTTCTTCAGCCATTCATGAGACAAATGTAATACACTCCTACAGAAAGAAAGAAATGCTTTTGAAAATATGCACAAATGCTATCTTATAGAGGAAGACAGGAACACATATAAAGCTTCAACTTCTAAGCATTTACATAGAATCAATGCAACACTCAAATTATAATAGAATTATCTGAAATTTGACTAAATGATTCACAAGATTAACTGTAAGAACACAAAGCAGAAACTCATTATGAGCATGTTCAGAACAATGTAGGACTGTGAGAGACTGAGAATTTCCAATATATTTGAACTTATATTAATAATAAATGTATCATACTGAATAAAATAGACACATTAATTTGTAGATGATGTAAAGTTTAATATATACGTTGCCAATAAAAATAATGAGAATCAGTATAATAGTTCAGTACCTAATAAAGTTAGGCAATCAAACAAATGTTTGTAAAGAATAAAATGAGGCTCCTAGAAGAATTGGACTCTTTCCCAGTTGGTTATCCAATACTAATTATTCCTGCAAATGTATATAGGCAAGTAACACTATATCGATTGAGCAGGATGTATTTACATACTTAGGAAAATATGTGTGTAACAAATATGACAGCAATTAATGGAAAACATACAGGTCGTGAATGTGAAAGAGAGAAAAGAGGGATGTATGGGAGGGTTTGGAGGGAGCGAAAATGAGGGGGAAATGATAGATCATTGTTATAATCTAAAAAGTAAAAGAATTTCAAAATGTGTATCTGTTTAATCTTCAATTGATATTGTATTTCACGAGTGTCCACAACTTGTCCAAATTTGCTCTAGTTGCTTGAGGTGGAAAAGCTTGAAAAGCAAAGGGCTCACTGTCCTAGAATTTCAGTGCCATTGGGAAAGGGAAAGCTAGTAAAATCAAACGTGTGGTGGTGCATGGGGCTGTATAATAAATACTATGACAAAAGTTAAAGGAGGCAGGGTGACTGCAGAAGGTTTTCTTCTTATTCCCCAAAAGAAAGTCAAGGAAGTTCCTCTACCATGTACTTCTGTGAAAATCAGCGAGGCATTTTTATCTGAAGGTTTGGAATGACTGAGGGACAATATTATAATAAAGTCATGAACAGAAGAGGGAGCTTCATGTGCTGTTGGCAGGAGAGATTAATGCAGCTCTTTTGCTCTGCGTTATTACTTTCTGGCAATGCACAGAAAGATTACTTTCTTGTTAAGGAGATAAATAAGTGGCAAGGATTCATATCGAGCATTGTTTCTATTCACATAAAAGGAAAATGTCTTTGAATTTATTAAAAGGTAGTGGTAAAAAGGAATTTGTGGCCCATACAAAGAAGACGATAACTTGTGCCCTGTAAAAGTAGATAAAAATACTTGTTTACTAAGAGAAACCTTGAAATTTGAAGCACAGTGTAAGTCAATGAACTTAATTTGTGTCAATTAGTATTATTTTCCCCACCAAGTCTGAATGGTGATTCACTAAATATGAATTACTGAAGGCTGATGGAATTCCTAGTGCGTTTTATGTTTTATATTTATGGTTAGATTCAGTTGGAGTAAGCATATATGCTTTTTACTGCAAACTTATTTTTCTGCTTTAAACCCTTTGTATAAAAATAACTTCTGTCTCAGGGACACAAATTTCAGTTATAGAAGAGAAAAAAGCTCTTGGCCTCTCTGGTACACCATGGTGACTACAGTTAATATATACCATAGACAAACGTTTTAAACAGTACATAGAAGTGTTCTCATCACAAAAAATGATGAGTCCATGAAATAAATAGTTTGACTTGTCTGATGTGTATCACACATGCAAACAAACCCACAAACACACACACACATATGTAAGCAAATTAATGAATTAGAAAAAGTCAGTTCTGCAACAATTACAATAGGTAGTTACTACACTGTTAGTACAAGTTAATTCAGATAATGTTAGACATTGTAAAAACACACAAACAAACCACATAAATTATGGGCACCAAAGTCATAGTCATGGTGCTGCTTGAATATTTCAAGAATGACTCCTGGTAATTCAATAAAAGTTAAATACATTTCTTTTGAATATGTAGATTGTATAGGAAGAAATATCTTAAGGACAATGGCGCTGAAGACCTTCTGTGACAAATGAAATCATTGCTTTAAAAAAGGCAATGATGGGAATAGATTCTGAAGTAGAGCAGGTGTTCCATGGAAGATAAAAGAAGAGAATATGTCTTCTTTGTTAGTTTTCCTACTTCTGAGACTGCTCCAAAGCAATTAGTAGTCACTGGTTTAATAAAGTTGCTTTGAAGAAGACTTCATTGATTTGTTCCCCAGCTTAAAATGTGGTAATAAGGTTCCTATATATAAAGTTATGAAGGAGAGGTTGTGAGGGAAAGGGAACACTCCTGTATGCTGGTGAGAGTGCAAGCTGGTACAGCCCCTTTGGATATCAATATGATGATTTCTCAGAAAATTAAGAAACAGCCATCCTCAAGAATATGTGTGTGTGTTTGTGTGTGTGTGTGTATTTGAGAAATTCTAAAATAGAAAAGAATCTATGTTTGGATAAAAAATCTACTTCAGGACAATTTGTAAAATGAGCATTTCTCCACATTTAAGAATCTGTATTTGCTCATTTGATCTCATGGATGGAATTCACATATTAAAAGGACTGGAGAAAAATATATGAATTAAAGTATGAGAAACCAAAACATTTAAAATTAAAAGGAAAACAAAATAAATAAATAAATAAATAAGTCTGAGAGGAGTTATAGAAAGATAACACAAAAAAATATGGTAGAAACAAACTGCCATTTCAATCCAGAAAAGAAACACATGAGGAGAATGTTCCATCAAGTTATATAAAGCTAGTTAGTTATTTAGAAAGGGGCTTCATCCAAGTCTGAGCAATATCTATTGCTGAAGTTTAAGAATATTTTCATGGTAGGAAAACCTCTACCTGGCAAGTTCCAAACTGTGAAATATAAAACTTCGGTCTTTGAACTGTTGAGACCCAATTTTATTGTTAATTGTATGCAGCATCTAAAACTATACACCTTTTGGAACAAAGGTAGGGTTTCTTAGTACCATTCATTTTTAGATCTCCTGATCATACTTCATGGAGAGTTTTCTCTCTGCTTAGTATTGTCTTTCCATATGCCTTACTGTATTCATGGTATCTTCAAGCCTCATCTCAAAAGCTACTCTTGCTCTTAATGTCTACCCAAACAACAACAGTTCTTAATCCAACAACAATAGGCGATCCTACCATATTAAATCTCTCTCTTTTCACAATTACAAAGATCAATAGTCATTCCTATGAAAAACTTAAATGGTATATTTTGTTCACTTTTTTCCTTGTGATACTCAGGATTGAACCTAGGCACTTGCCCATGGTAGGCAAGTACTGTATCACTTAATTATGTCTCCATTCCCAGTCAGTAGAATTCCTGAGGATACAAATGAGTCGTAACTGCTAATTACACCCTCACAGTGTGATGAGACCACATAATCATTCACAAAGGGCCAAATCAATGTGTATGTATCATTTTATTTCTTTTCCTTGGTTGGTAATCTCCAATGGAGAATATAAATTTTCTGTATGAATACATACATGGAACAATTAATTAGTTCATCACCACAAAAAGTAGGAAACAAAAAAATTGTAATTAAACAGAGCTAATCAATAGTGATGCATAACTATACTTAGAAATCTCATTTACATCATTGCCTTTTGTTTTTGGTGAAAATATGGGGCAGTTGATAATCTCTATCTTTAATTCTGATTAAGTGATATTTTACTCTTTGTGAAATAATAAAACATGACAACCACTACCTTTTACGCTTTAGATAGAGTTCTCAACAACACATTTTAATGCCGGTACATATACATATACAATTGTCTTGTATTTACTAAAATAATTTTGTCCCCAAATGATCAATGTTTTAAACATAATCCCATAGCATTCTCACCCTAGTAGTTTGGAATATTATAACTTCTCTGTTATACAGTACTCTCAGTCTGATATTTCTGAGATGCATTCATAAAAATAAGAAAATATATGATTTCAAACTAGGAAACTTTACTTGAGAAAGGACATCAGCACATCTTTAACTCAACTAAAAATTCCAGACACACACTTCTACTTTTATTTAGTATCACAGAGTAATAGCATCTAACCATGAGGAATTGTATCAGAGCATGCTTAATAATAGCTTAATTAGATTAAGAACATTTGTTATTTTATACCATGTGCGATACAATATATCCTTATGTTATTATTAATGCTTAACACACTTTCTAAACATCATGATTATCAGGGTATCCGATTTCAGCAAATTACTTTTTCTATTGATATGACATCAGAGGCCTAAGCCTAACACAGTCTAAGAAGCCTAGGAAGCAAGCCTTGGTGATGTAAATTTTTCATAACCAAACGCTTCTTAACTAAATTGTTTCATGCAACCTTCAATTTTAATTCATCTGGGCTAAATTTAGGTTGCAAATACACCTGATGCACTAGCGGTTTAATTCCCTATAATGTCTACAACTGCTCATATCTCCAGCTTAGCGCATCATGTATAAAAGTTAGCTTTTCAAGTTTTCATCTACAGCAGACATGAAGGAAAAAGATTCCTTAATACTAGCCTGACAAATGGGTACCTGAGCTACTAGAAAACAGGGATTTTGTGCTCCATTGAGAAGACAAGATAAAATTCCACTCATTTCTTCTTTCTTTCCTGATGAACTCAAAGCCTGCTGCAAAATAAGGTTGACCTAACCTTGGAGGGTGACAGTCACATGCCATGGGAAAACATGTGCAATTATCACAACTGCCTTCCCTTCACCTGATTCATTGAAGTGTAAATCTTTATGGAATAAAGCCATGAAGTAGAAAGCAGATCCATGGGTTTCTATTTAATAGGAAGGAAAACTTGGCGACATTAAGCACACGGATGTTCTTCAGACTGTAGGATAGATGCTTGGCTTTCTGGTTTGTAATGCCCGGAGCAGTCCTGCGATTGAACCAATGAATTTCTCGGCTCCTAGTAGCTGTTTTAATGATGCCCATGTGTCGTTTATTATCCACTTTGTAGTATTTGAATATTTGGAGAGTAGTTAAGCAAAAGGGAGAGTGATTTGTCTCTTGTTATTTTCATGGCCTACATAATTTCTGGAGAGAAAATAGGTTATTTTTCAATCATGGAAATAAAACTTTCACAGATGAAACATTATTAACTCAAGGGGGAAATATTCATTTCCGAAATTACATACACAGATTTATTCCTTTGATTCCTTAGCTAATTAATGTATAATCCTATTATATCGTGAGGCATTATTGCAAAATTAAATCACCAATTTCACATCAAGCCCTTGTTCCTTTGACTCCATGCCTTTATTCTGTTCCTAATATCTTTTTTTTTTGTACAAATTCTATCGTCCTTCTTTGGCAAACTTGGTATCATCACACACCTTCATATCAAAACCCTTGCTTTTCTTTCTATCCCCATTCCCAGACTCTACATAGACTCATAATTACCGAATATATTTTGTGAGTCAAATTCAAGCAGTTTGAAAAATTTAACACAAATGCCTATTGTGACTTTGAAAATCTCTAAGTTTATCATATTAATACGCACACAAATATGAAATTTCGAGAATATCATGCATTCTGTGTTCATCATTCTCCTGATATTCCTTCTGGATCCTCCTTGGATCCTGTACACATGCAATTTTGTGTCCTCATTCTTCTTGTTAAATATACAACATATTCCATTACAGCTGTGCATGTTCTGCCAGATGTTTGACATGCCACTAGAGCATGCTAAGTTTCCCAGTGACCGGACCTTTGAAGAAATGAACTCTTCCTCTCCTTAGAGTTCCAATCATCAGTTATGGGTGGGAGTTTTACTTTCCTCTTCCACTTCCATGCTGAAACTGTGTTTGGCTTGAGCTGCCTTGGTTTCTGTCACAACTGCTGTGATTTCAGAAGTACAGGTATTCCACTATATCCAGAAAACATTGTATCTTTTTAGTGCACGCACAACGTGCCTATAGCTCTTAAAATATTACTGCCTCTTCTCCACCATTATCCTTGAATCTTGGGAGGAGAGGAGGGAGATAAAGATGCTACATTTAGGATTGAACACCACATAGTCTTTATTTCTATGTACACTGACCAGTTGTGGGAGGAATCTATGTTGATCTTCACACACATCAAAGCAGGTTTCTCTGATGAGATCTGAGAGGTGCATTAATCTAGGGAGATAACAAGGAGTCCTGAGGGACCTGTTTAATAAAGTGTCCCATTAATAAATAAAAGTATTACATTTTCACATAAGGTCTATGATCTATCTAGGTACAGATTCTTAGGGTCTATAACTGTGTTAGGTGTGAGTTACATATGGTGGAGTAGGTCTTAAATTCAGATACCACTATTGCCCAGACATGGTAGCTGAGAATTTCACATCAGGATCTCAAGGCAGAAAGAAGACAGACACTGGGCTTGCCTTGTATCTTTGAAACCTCAAATCCAACCCCCTGTTGACACACTACCTCCAACAAGGCATCAGCTATGCTGCCAAGGCCACACCTCCAAATCTCAAATTCTGACACTCCCTGTTGACCAAACATTAAAATCTAGGAGTCCATGGAAGCCATTCTTAAATAATCATATTCCATTCCTGGGCCCCAGAGACTCATATCCATATCATAATGCAAAATGCATTTAGTTCAATTTCAAAAGTCCCCATAGTCTATAAGAGTCAAAACATTGTTTAAGCCGGGCGGTGGTGGCGCACGCCTTTAATCCCAGCACTTGGGAGGCAGAGGCAGGTGGATCTCTGTGAGTTCGAGACCAGCCTGGTCTACAAGAGCTAGTTCCAGGACAGGCTCCAAAACCACAGAGAAACCCTGTCTCAAAAAACTTAAAACAAACAAACAAACAAACAAAAAAAAAAACAAACATTGTTTAAAAGTTCAAAGTTCAAAGTCTTCCTGGGACTCATGACAATATTTTAGCTGTACCCCCTGTAAAATCAAAATAAAAAAGCAGATGGCACACATTCAACATATGTTGGCACAGAATATATATTACCATTCCAAAAGAAATAAAAGAGAGCATAGGAAAAACCACACTAGACCACACATGACTGAAAATTATCAAGGCAAACTCCAGACTCTGTATCTTTGTTCTGATGCGAAAGCACTCTTTAGGGTTCCAACTCCTTTCAGCTGTGCTGGCTACAACACACCTTTTTCTCTTGGGCTGATTTCATTCTCTGTTAGCTGCTCTGTTTGACTCTGTTTAACTCTGGCATCTCCAACATCTTGGAGTCTCCAGTGAAGTACAAGCTTCAGTTTTGTAGCTTCAATCAATGACTTCTCTGGGCCTCCTTGCAAAGACACTCCTGGCACATGCCAGGCATCAATGGCTTTTCTTGAGCTGTGGATGGAGATTCCACAACTCCTTTCTCGTACCCTTGAGTCTAAAGCAAGAACCACAAGGTTGGAACTTCTGAGTTTTGATTGCTGTGACTGGAACTTGTTCCCCTTATTCAATTACATTTTCATCAGCTTTTTGTTTTGGATGTATTTCTTTACTGCTTAAGCTTTTCTTTAATTTCTTTTTACAAGTTAAATGCTTCAATGGGTGGATTCTTGGTCCTGAAGTCACCACTCCCTCTATTCCATTTAGTATCAAGTTTTTCTTTAAACATTTTATCACCTTGAACACTGAATTTAGCTTCAACATGAAAATTCTAGGAGCTCCTTTTTTCTTCAAGCTGTATATTTTGTATTTTTCCTTGCTCAGATTTTTCCTTTTCGTTACAGATATGAATAAGAGTGGCCACTGATATTCACATGATATAGTCAATACTAGGTTGTGTTGAAGTCTCCTGTGCCAATGTCATTTATCCAAAACTCTTCAATTTTGCCCCTGGCAGATTTTTCAGAGAAGAAAAATCATTTACGTTCTTCACCAAAATATCACATTAATTGTCTCTAGGTCACTTATTAATATTCTTTTCCTCTAACATTTCTTGAACTAGGCCCTTACAGTTCAAACAATTCTCAGTACTGTCTTCCATGTTCCTACTAATATTGCCCATTAAGCCCCACTTAACGCATTGAACTGATTTTCTAATCCAGGATCCCAAAGTGCATATTCTATCAATAAGCTCTATCAATGAGCATGCTTTTCTTGTAATACCCTGTTCTCTGGTACCAACTTTTGTCTTAGTTGGTGTTATAATGCTATGAAGAGACACCTTGTACATGGGAACTCATAAAAGAGAACAATTAATTGATAGTTTTAGTCCATTATCCTTATAGAGGATAACATGATAGCATGCAGTCATACCTGGTAGCTGAGAGTTCCATGTCCAGATGTGAAGGTAGGAGGAAAAGAGAAACAGCGAACCTGGTTTGGAATTTTGAAGCCTCAAAACTCACCCCCAGTGACATAGTTCTTCCAACAAAGCCACACCTATGCCAACAAGGACAAACCTTCTATTCCTTTCAAACACTATCATTTCGTGCTGGTGAAATATTAAAATCTATGAGGCTGTGAGGGCCATTCGCAAACCATCACAGTATATAATATAAAGTTTTCTCAAATATTTCACAATGCAAAACTCTTTGCTAGTTTTCATGTTTACTAAAACCAAATAGTCAGCTTGCCATTGTCAATAAGACATAGTTTGTTAGTCTTTACTCTATATAGTTGTTATCAAATCATTTTCTAAATGCCATGTCTCATTATTATCTTTTGAAATGATAACAAGTCCATAGGGATTAATGCCAAAAGAAAATTAAAGCAATATTTGTAAGATTCAAGAAAGAGCTCATGGTATAGCCATGCTTTGGAATTCCGCCAAGTCTCTTACCCGTGGGGATTAATTAGCTTCATTCTTCTCTGCTACATAATGCTACAATATAGCCTGGGTCAGCCAATTCAAAAGGGTTATTATTTTCAGCAAGCCAAAAACAAATGAAAATTTTCCTGATTGTCATGTAGATACTAATTTATTTTCTTCAGTCAATATCACAGTCTATCACCCCAGGTCTTTTTTTGGGTGCTCTTCTTGCCTAATTCATGCTGAATTTCTTTGTGGATTTGATGACATTCAAAAGTTAATTGATCTTCACTTCCTTTTTCATGTCTCTTAACATTTTCATTGTAGAAATGATGGAGACTTTCAATGAATCAAGTTTACAGTTCTTTGTTGCACAAATCATATCCCTTGCTTTTAGCCACTGTGACCCCAATTTGGAAATTTTCTATCCTAAAATCTGACCTTTTTCTGCCTTGCCCTCAAGCCTTGGACACACACAAAAGCGTGTGACCCTTTCATCATATCTAAGCTACAGCCTCTTTTCAACAAATACTCTGGCAGTGCCTTTGGAAAAAATAGTTCCTGGGGTCTGTTTATACAAAAATCTAGAGATGTAATGCTTCTCTCTAGTAATTGAAGTATGCCTATAGTCAGAGCTAATATATAAAATCTTGAAATATGTGACTCTTACTTGTTAACCTGTGATTTTATTCTCTCAAGAGTTCTATAGTTACCGCCAAATTCACTGCCTAAGTACTATCCTTTTTTCATTAGAATTTCTCACTCTCACTGAGTTTAAAGAAAGATTTATTTTTACTCCCACTGTTAGTCTGGTTTTCTTGGCTTCTTTATTCTTTTGTTGTTTCTTTGAGCTTGTGTCTTTGTGTTATCACAGAAGACATGGTCAAGAAAGTAGTAGTCACAGTCACCATTAGGTTACAAAAAGAGTCAAGATGGTGCCACTGTGAAACCCAAGATGTCTGGTTGGTGATACTGAGTTTGAAGGAGTCAAGAAGAAAAGAAAGCTGACCACATCACTCGAGTCACGGGATGTTGGTTTCTGGTCAGTTCAAAGGCAATGAAAATGATGATTACAACATTATTCCTGCATAGATAGTAATGATGCCCAGAAAACTGAAAGTGTTGAAGTTCTAGGAATACAGAGTTGCCATTAACAATATAACAAGTCAATAAAGAGGCAACATGAACCAATAGATATGCAATACATTGCTTCATTTATTCTTCTCTCATGCATTACATCCCAACCATACCACCCAGTTCCTCCCTCCCACCTTACCTATCATTGACATCCACTTCTCCTATTTACTCTGTTGAAGTGGTTGAAAATGAAGTATTGAGCTTACTGAAAGCTTGAAGGTGTGGATGTGTGTTTACATGGTTCTACAAAAAGCCTCCAGGGAGCTAGCTGTAGTCCTGCCACTGACCTGTCTAGTGACACGTAAAGGGATGTGACAGGAAACCACTTAGTGACTTAGCAACTCTAATTTCTCTTCTCATTTTTGAAATTCATGTTAATTACGTTTGAATCATTTCATTATTTTCAAATAATCATAACATATTATAAGCTTATATCAAAACTATCTTCTATGACTTTATTTTGATTATTTATTTAAAGCATTTTAATAAGATGAATGGAAAACAACAGATATATATTAGTAATCCTTTAAAGCATTTTATCTTGAAACAAAGTTTTCAAACAAATAGATTACCATAATTATTTTTTTGTTACTAGATATTGAATCCAGGGCATCATTCATAAATGGTAAATTTTCTGCCACTTTAAATGCTTAGAAAATGATTAGAGTTCTGAAAAAATGTGTTCACAAAATTTCTGGAACCTTTTGAAATTTTATTGTAATATAGTTCCTTATATTAACATATCTGTTGCTGATAAATGGATTTTCTTGAGAATGAAGTGGAAAATATAAATAAAGAGTGATGTACAAGATAATGTGTCTAGGAAGTCTGTTGTATAACTCTAATTAAACTAATTTTAATCCAAAGCATTATGCTATTAATTTCAATATATATATATAGTCTTTATTATAATGCTTTATTGTCTTTATTATAATGCAGAATTCATGAAAAAAATTATTGATAATTCATTTATGTTTTTCTTATTTTACAAGTTCATCTATGCCTATGTTTCCAAAAAGATTATGAAAAAATTAATGTAATAAAAAAATAAGTATCCTACATGGAAAAATTATAGCATACTTTTAAGTAAATTAGTTCTCTTAATGATAATTAAATATGCCTTTCCTAGTTTGTTTTTATTTTTATTGTAGTCAAATATTCCTAATACCAAACTTAACATTATGAAAATTAATTAGTATACTATAATTTGTAATAACTTTAAAGTAACTTTAAAATTTAGTATGCTTTTTATATATAATTCTAATAGACACCAATATTTTTTTTTTGTTTCTGTAGAATAAATCTTCCTTCTGCACCTGGTTGGTGGATCCAAAATACTACCATCATTGAAATGAATATGCTGTACTGGTTGGTTAGCATCTTAAGTAAAATAGGCAGATAGATGCATAAGGCAGAGACTCTATTTCATGGTATAAATTTTATGCGTTTAATTCTGTTGACTCTGTTCCCCTATGAAACTCTCTAGACCCCTGCTTCTAAAGAGCACAAACGGTTAAAGAAGAGAAAATAGAAGTGTTTGTGCTTAATGGTGTCTGGTAACTACTTTTAAAATGCAGTGAACTCCCTGCTTCGCTGAGTTAAATGAGAGGAACAGAAAACAAAAGTGGTTGTGTGACTTTGTCTGGCCTGTCACCCATGCCACTGAGCACTGGAAGCTATATTATTGGATTTATAGTAAAACTATCTTGGAAAAATGTAGTCATTGATCACAGAGAAACATTTTGAAACTTACAAGGGAAAATCATTTTATGTCACTGGGTCCTTTGAATATCTCAAGTCAATATTCTGCCTTATTTGTGATCTTGGTTATATTATTCATGTCTTATGAGAGCCTCCTCCTTTGTTTGAAAGAAAACTGTATCTGTCTTTTTCTGGCAGGTCTTTAAATGTCATCTTGGTTGAATAATTACCTTTTGGCTAGTAATTCGTGATACTTGTAAGTTTATTCACTAGAGTTAAGTTTCCAAATTTTATAGATTAACATTAAGATTGGTACATAAATGACAATAAAAAATTATTTAAACGAATAACCACTTTTTCCATGAGCCTCTGAGTAATGTTCATGAATGTTCTTATATACAGCAAACACAGGTGATCATTATTAGATACACCCTTATGAATGTTCAGTTGGTGTAGGCTGGGGACTCTTTATTGTGAATACCTTACACAGGTAGACTAGGGTTCTTCATAAGTAGACTGTACAATCTATCCTTTTATCTCATCATTTTTATACTGTATTCCCACGTTTTCTCTTCCAGAAAGAGATCCATGAATCTAATCTTTTTTGTTCCATATTTTTTATCCATGACCAATAACAATTTGTAAGAAATCCCCTTAAATGATGATAAATGCCCATAACCCAATAAATGACCAAAACTATCTATCCTATCTCTTGGGAATATGGGTGTTGTGTTCTCTAGATTGCTTCCTATTCTCTGCTGGTGCTGACAACTTTGGGGGAACCTAAGAAAATTAAGAAAATGGCAAAGTCCTGGAAGAGCTAGCTGTATCATTTGTTGTCAGTCTCTGGGAAATGGGAAAGTGTAGTTCTGCCTGGAGTTTTACTTGAGATTGGACCATCGCAGACATCTGCATCTCGGACTGTTAAAGAAGTCAGGTAAATAACCCCCTTCACAATAGCCTCAAATAACATAAAAAAAATCCTTATCTAACTCTAATCAAGAAAATGAAAGCGTTGCATGATAAAATCTTCAAGTCTCTGGAAAAAGAAACTGAAGAAGGCATCAGAGAAGTGAAAGATCTTCCATGATCATGAATAACTAGGCATATCACAGGAAAAAATGGCCATCCTACCAAAACAATCCACAGCTTCAATGCAATCCCCATCAAAATTCCAACATAAATTTTATAGAACTTGAAAGACAAGTCTCGACTTCATATGGAAAAACAACATATCTAAAAATAAACCTTGTACAATAAAAGAACTATTGGAGGTCTCATCATCCCCAATTTCAAGCTGAACTACAGAGCTACAGTAATAGAACCCACCTGATATTGGTATTAAAAACATACACATTATTCAATGGAATAGAATCAAGGACCCTGTAATAAATCCACAAAGCTATGGACAACTTTGTTGTTTGTTTGTTTTGGCTTTTGTTTTGTTGTTATGGTGTTTGTTTGTTTAATTGAGAAGCCAGCCATACAAATTGGGGAAAATGACAGAGTCTTCAAGAAATAGTGCTGAGCCGGGCAGTGGTGGTGCACACCTTTAATCCCAGCACTCGGGAGGCAGAGGCAGGCGGATCTCTGTGAGTTCGAGGCCAGCCTGGTCTACAAGAGCTAGTTCCAGGACAGGAACCAAAAAGCTACGGAGAAACCCTGTCTCGAAAATCCAAAAAAGAAAAGAAAAGAAAAGAAAAAAAATAGTGCTGATCAAACACAGTACCTGTGTGTAGAAGAATTTAAAAAGATACATATTTATCACCCTGTACAAACTCAAGTCAAAGCAAATTAAAGACTCAATGTAAGACCAGATGTATCAAATCTGACAGAAGAGAAACCGGGGAATAGCTTTGAATGCATTGGCACAGGAGATGATTTTTCTAAACTGAATACTGGTAGTGAAGACACTTAGATAAATGATTAAAAAGTGTAACTTCATGAAACTAAAAAGCTTCTATAAGGCAAAGAGCACCATCAATAGAACAAAACGGCCTACTGAATGCAAAAAGATTTCTACTAACTCCACATCCAATAGTCGACAACTATCCAAAACATATAGAATTTAAGAAACTAGATATCAACATCAAAGAATTCAATTTAAAATGGAGTACAGATCTAAAAAGAGAATCCTCAACGACTAAGGAATGCTTAAAGAAGCATTCAGCGTCCTTAGCTGTTATGGATATACAAATCAAAATTACTTTGAGATTCCATCTTAGACCTTTCAGAATGTCAAAATTAATAACACAAATGCTTGAAAGGATAAGTAGCATGGAGAACCCTCAGCTATCTATGGGTGAAGGAGCTGCAAACTTGCTCAATAAAAATGGCATCATGAAATTTGCAGGTAAATGGATAGAAATAGAAAAAATCATCCTGAGTAAGATAACCCAGACCAAGAAAGACAAAAACAGAAGGTTTTCACTTATAAGTGAATATTGGCTACTCAATAAATGATAACCAAGTTACAATCCATAAACTCAGAGTGCTTATCTTAGGTAAAGAGATGGACTCTATGAAGAACATATAGCTCTCCCTGCAAAGGGGAAATAGTATAGGCTTTGCTGGTGTACTTGGGTCAGGTGGATTTGGAGCATTAATGATCAGGTTCGAGGGGGCGGGAGTAGGCCTTAAGGGCACGGGGCGTAGGACGGAAGGGGAGAGTGTGGCGAGAGAAGTCTAGAATTGGAGGCCTCTTGGGTGGTGTGGAAACCAAGCGTGGTGGAAACTTCCTGAAATCTATGAAGATCATACTGATGAGAACTCTTAGTAATGGGGGATATAGAATCTTCAATGGCCATTTATTGTCTAACCTCAAAATGATTTCTAAAACAGTGCTCTGTTTTATTATTTTCAATAATCTGACTTTTCAATCACTATGGAAGAAAACCATTACCAAAGGCAACTTGGGGAGGAAAGGGTTTGTTATCTCCTAGAAATCTCAGGTCACATATTACTGAAGAAACTCAGGGCAAAAACTCAACGCCAGAAATCTGGAGGCAGAAACTGATGCAGAGGCCATGGAGGAATGCCGCTTACTGGTTTTCTCTACATGGCTTGCACTACCTGTTTCCTTAAACAGCCCAGCATCGAGTGCCCAGAGTTGGCATCACCTGCAATGGAGTAGGTCCTCCCACATCAATCACTAGTCAAGTCCCCAGAGGACTTGTTTATAGGTCAATTTGAGGGATGCTTTTTTTCAATTGAGTTCTCCTCTAGCTTGTGTACAGTTGACATAAAAAGTATACAATGTACAAATCTCCTTTTTACTTTGGGTAATTGTATTTACTCCATGATTTCAAAAGTTCTATTTTTTCCATGCATTTTCGCAGTTAAAAACATAGTAAAAAGAATCTGTTTATTCTAGTTTTCTTACAATTTTAAAAAAGACTAATTGTATTTCTTAAAGTTTCAAAAGAAGAATTAACAACTGTTAGAAGAAAATAATGCCAAACATATTTTTATTCTTTTTCTGATGATTTGCATAGTTTTGAAATAGCTATGTTGTTTCAAAACTGATTTCTGTCAGACCTCAATATTTCTCTCTTGTTTTGAAACATTTTTAAATTTACAACTTATACTACTTGAGACAAGTTCCTATCTAAGCCTTAATTGATTCCCATGTAGGAGAAGTTCATATAGAAGCATTGTTTCTAATTGTATTTTAAGATCAGTACCCTCAGTGTAACTGATGGCCTTTGTAAGAATTCGAATTCCAAATTCTCATCAAATCTTAGCACATAAGAAGTTCAGGAGGAAGGCCTCAATGCATTTTACAACTAACAAGTTCTCCAGGTTTGGATGAAACACACTTTTCATTCTTTGAATTATCATAAACCCGATGTGAACCTTCCTTCCACAATTCAGCAAAATGTAGTATAAATTCATGTGGTAAATAGGGCGACACTGTTTGCCCATGTTGAGAGCTGACACTGTATAAGCAAACATGCTTATTAAATTAAGTCTTCTCCAAAGCTCTCTCTTATCAGACAGGCTGGCCCTAGACCTTGTAGTAGAGAGAATGTAAACAAACAAAGTTAATTTATTATGACGTTAGGAACAGCTGGACGGGGTAATTCCTTCTTGACGAGATGCTATATTTTGTTTCATGGTATAAAACTGCCCACAGTGGTAAAGAGAAGTTGGAAGCTCATCCGTTGAGAAATAACGCTCTCCCACCAGGAAGTGTCTCAATCAGGAAATCACATATCCTTGTTAGAGAAAACCTTCCCCAATCCACTTCTGTCAGGTGCTGCAATTTCCCAGTTTGATGATGCAAGCTTTTTTTTTTTTTTTTTCTCACCCAGGCTTTTTCAGTTGCCCATGCTGAATGACATACGTACTCAGTTTGGTAACACTTTGTTATCTACCTACTATGTCTAGCTTCTACTTTCTACTTTGCTCTCTATCTTTAACAAAACTTACTCTTTTAAAGTGTCATTCAAGGTTCTCTTAGCTAAATTTCCACCCAGAACACCAACCATGATGAGTTCTATTTTGTTCTCTTTCAGGAGAAGCCAGGTCTGGGTATTAAATTTTAAATTCATTAAATGCTTCAATTTTGCCCCTAGTGTAATTCTTTTTTTAATACATCTCCGTGAAGATACTCGTCACCCAAATCTTATTGCAGTACACTTGGTTCTAGGAAGAAAAACTCTCAAGAGGTGGGTTTTAGTTTGGCTATGAGAAAGAGGCTTTCAATGTGTTGCAAATAAACACAATTTGCATTTTACATGCTGTTGCAAACCTATTGATATTGCCATCGTAAACAGGACATAAAAAGGAAGAGGGTTTTACTTTTCGATTTAAACAGAACTAGGATGGAATTCTGACTCCAGGGCTTAAAATTGGGCAAAGTTCTGTAAGATACTGGCTCATCTTTTTTCTTTATATGCTACAAAGTAGAAACACTGGCAGTCAGGGACTAAGAAAACGTGAGTAAAATTACCTGGCATGTAGCAGGTGCTCAATAAATAGTAGATTTGTTCTGTTTCCCAGAGTCTACAGAGTCAGGCATTTGGTGCCAGACAACTTCATTTTCCAAAACCGTTTTCTGTGTGAGCCAGTTGGGCCACGTTCATAGCCCATATGTTCCAGCCAGATAAACCCTCATCTGCTGGCAGATTTCAGCAATGAGAAGTCATTTTTTTTTTCATTCATCCTATTGCTTTTGAATACTTCTGGTTTTATTTTATTTTTCCTTTTGCCAAGAATAGTCTGTGGTAGGTGGCAAGCAATTTACCTGAGGGGAGCATTCTGCCCATCAATATAAGTTAAAACACTAATAAATACCTAATACAGAAATTTTAACATGATTCTGGAGGTCTTACATGCAATGACTAATTTATTCTTCAAAGCTAAGTTTTGACATAAGTGATCATAGTAATAGTATCCCTCTTTAATGGAAGAAGACCTTGAAACACAAGGGGATGAGTGCTTGATTCAAAGTTACAGAACCTACAATGACAGAGCTGAACTAGGAATAAAACAAGCAAATAAAAGAGAAATTCCAACTTTATGTGGTAAAGCAAGCTTATAATCTCAATGTGTAACATTCTGAGGAAATAGATTAGCAGTTTGAAGCTAGACTGGGATACATAGAAAAATGCATTGCAGGATCAGGGGGTGGGGAAAGAAAATTGAAGAAAAGAAAAAAGTTCTTGCAACCGGAACTCTCATGAAATTTACAAATATAATGGAGTAACTTCAAAATATATAGCTCTTAAAATTTAATGACCAGAGAGTCATTGTTGAAGAAAGTGAATTTCAATTTTAATAATCTTCCTTTTGTCATGCCTCATTCTGAAATTCAAATTGCTTATAAAAGTCTAATATAACAAAATTGGATTATCTTGTGTGCAAGGAGGTTCTTACCTAAGCTCAAAAACAGGTGTGAACACTTCAAGATTACAAAAATTATAGTGAAATATTTAAATAATCTGGGTTTATTAACAAAATCAAGTTGTCAAGTATTATAATGGTCAAGCACACATGTAGCTATAGTGATTGGCTATTTGCATACATGACTATATCTAAACCAGCGTGTCAGGGAAGGAATATATGTACTTATATTTACTCATTGCCAAAGGTAGGGCCACACTTCTCTTCAGCTACAGTAAACGTTTATACAATTTACTTCTTTTCTCCTCCATGAAAAGTCCAATGTGAAGAAGTATTAAAAAGTCTTGTTAAAAAGGCATGAGAAAACATTTGAGAAATTTTCACTGCATTTTATTCTGTAGAATTATGCCAGTTGGAAATGATTTTGCTTCTCTTCTACCATGTTGATACAGCTGTAGAATTCTTCCCATTATTTTCGGTAAAACTGTCACGTAATCTCTTGTTTTAACATGCACATGAGTTTTACTCGATTTTTAAAATAAATATTCGTGAAATCTCCTACATGGACACTGCAAAGCTTAAGATCTGCAACATAGGCAACTTGGGATAGTTTTCTAATGTTACACAGCGATATTTTACAATATGCTAAGTAGGACGAGGAACAGAGCGGCAACACATTTCAAAATAAACTCTGAGTGCAGGGAAGAATAAAGCAGGAATGAGTCTATTTTGAATAAGGAAGCCAGGACAGGCACTTAAATGGTAATGGTATTTGTCCAAACGGGTTTATATAGTTTAAAAGACTTTTGAGGTGATGCATTGAGGATATATTGTCTGTGGACAAGGCCAGAATATTAGTATTAGGAAGATCAAGGAAGGAGCTATTGTAGCTGAGACAGTGGCTGAAGTTAGCAGTAAAGGGTAAGGTAATGTGGGTCATCTGTTTAGATTATTCCTTAAAAGTGGACACATTCTGAGTTTACTGCATCAGAAAGTCTGAAATTCTACGTTAACCCTCTTTTCAAAGGTAATACACACAACTCTGATGAGCAGGAAAAATTAAAAATCACTGGAAAATAAATGTTGGCTTGAGAGTAGCAAATAAGTAGAAAAAAAGATTTAGAAAAACTTACCCTTAATTTTGTCTGTCTTTAGAAACAGGGGAATATAGCAGACTTCCAAAATAATTAACAAGAAGGACCTATTTTCTTTGTAAGCAAAGAGCTTCATAATCTATGATGTGGATCAAGTAAAATTTTCTCGTATCTTTCTTCAAGTGAGCATTGGTGCGCCACAGACATACGTGATTACCCTCCCCGTATTTCCTTCTATTTGCTTCATTTTTTCTCTGCCCTCCTGCTTCCAATTCCACTCATGTGTAGTGCAGAACAATTTTCCTACTTCGTGGTTCATCCGGTCTCAGGAGTGAAGATAAAAATGCCTAGTATTTCTTCCGTTGATAGAATTTTCCACACAGCACTTGTATATGGAATAATTCCGGTAGCAGCTATTGGGAAAATACATTTTATTTCCAGTATATTGTAAAGTCTATTTTGACTGGTAAAACTTGAAAAATACATGAAAATCATGCCCATAATTATTTAAATTTTCAAAATAATCAAAAATAATACGCATATTTAAATGTAACTAACAGTATGCCTTACGAAATTTAGAATTACTGGCACATTAGGCAATTTTATCACTCACATTTATTTTGGCCTTCAAATGAAGAATATAAATTTAACTTAGGAGTTTGCTTGCTCTCCAGGTGATTTTTATAAATATTCTCTCAGGGTTTTACATCACACCAGTAGTGACTGAATTCTCCTTTTCCTTCCAATTGTTTCGAAGTTCAGTGGCAATTTTGACCATTATGCTCTATTACCTGATACAGAATGGACTTACAGCACAAAGTAAGGGGATTTACTCTTCTATGAGGTTGTTTTCCTAAACCCGATACAGGAGTGTTTCACATGTCCTCCAGGCCCTGGTGACATTCTCTTGCCACTCGGTTTTGAAACACAGAAGGAAGTCTCCATCATTTAAAATCGAGTATGAAGCTACGAACCTCTGAAGACTTTTGATCGTTTTTCTGCCTCTGATTTTTAAACCTTCTGGGAGTTTGTCCCATAATTAAGTGTTAATGCATGTCTCCTAGATAGAAGTGTGAAATAGTTCTGTGTAGCCTGGATTCTGAGAAGTCTAGGTCAGGTGGCTAATGTAAATCAGACGAATAAAAAAGATTATCATTCCTGATTTTTTTTTTTTTTTTTAGTACGAAGTAGGAATAAGTATTGGGCCTTGTAGAATGCTCTTGGAACAAAAGTGAGTGAAATGGAAAAGTGCAACGTCTATTTCTACTACAATGCTGATTAAAGATACTATTACGGAATGATAGAGTCATTGGAACAGAGACTGTTCATTTGCATTTCTAAATTTAGATCTGATATGTAAAGCCTAAATATGAAGGAAGGAGCGATGGTTGGTAGTTTTCTTGTCTAGAAGCAGGGAAAGCACCGTGATTATGACAGAAGTAAGGAAAAGAAGAGAGGGAGCATGGAGGCAAGTCCAGAGGGTCAAGATTCTGTCCTACCGAAAAACTTTTGAATAAATTTGTTTAAAAGTTTGTATACCAGCATACTAAAATGTTTCCAAATCTTTCAATACATTTTCCTAATCTAGAGTCTATTAAAAGTAACTGAAACTCATTCCAAGAAAAATAGTCCTTCTTCATTTAAATACTAAAATATTTGAATATATATTCAATTTCTTTTTTATTTACATACTCTGGATATATATTCAAATACACTCATCAATATCAACTGCGAATAGAGTCAAGCCAACTTCTACAGAACTCCATATTTATCACGTTTGGTTTCAAGTTTTATGTTTCATTAAATAAATATTTTGCTTTTGAGACCCATTAACTACTCATCTTTTCTTACAGCATATAAGGACATGGGCCACTCTAGCTCTGTCTGTTTCTCTCCAGGAATCATTTGTTCCCTGTAATATGAAGGGGGCCCACATTTTTACACTGCTTTCAGTTACCCCATTCCTGTACAGCTTCAGAAGTGATGGGACAAAGGCCCACCAGTTCATTTGCTCAGGGCACAGCAGGCAGAATGGTTGGTGATTTGCATCAATTTTTTTTGCTACCCAAGTTATATGAAAATCAAGTAAAATAACCCAAGACGGTTCTCTGATTACATCACGGCTTTAGTTCTATGAGTTTAGGATTTACTGCTTTGCAGTAGTGTTGGAAGCAACCTTGGCCCACCGTTTTTACTGCAAAAGTTATACCTGGTCAGCAAGCAAAGTGTTCTAGTGACTAGCCGTGGGTGCTATGTTTATTTTTAAGGCTGCTCCTATCCATATCACCTCGAAATCCTAGTCCAAAACAAGCCAATATGTCATATTTCTGTGTGCCATGGAGAACTGAGCTCCAACAGAGTGATAGACTTGAAGATAGGCAAAAGCTATCTCTTAGCTTGATTAAATTTTGTCTCATGTATTCTTTATATTTAATGTGTAGGTATGTGCTTTAGTTTGTTCAAATCAGCATCTGTGGGTTTATAAACCATAAGTTCCCCCAGTTTTGACATTCCCAACTTATGAGGTGGACATGCTGTTGTATTTCAGTTCAGTAGCAGACTTTGGGGCTTCTGTTCTCTGTGGTCATTTTGAACGAGCGAAGGAAGAACGTTGGGGTTTTTTATTATACAATTACTAATACCTCGAGGTTCTACCCTCATAACCAAGTTTCCTCCCGAAGGCACCATCTTCTACTGGAATCTGATCGAAGTTCAAGATGTCAACATACAAATTTTGCAAGATCAAATTCATTCCACCACATTGGAATATGCTTCTTCCTAATAGCAATCTTACATTTTGTAGCACTCATTCCTTCAATATTTTCAGTTTAGAGATAATTTGGTTCATACTGTATAATTAAGTACTATTGAATCTGACACCTTACCCTCCTTTAAAAGCACTGTGCAAATCACATGCTATTAGTCTCCATGGAGATATCCGAACTGCCAACCAACCACCTCTTAACTTCAAACATACATACACACAATCAGCGAATGGCATGGAAGAAACTTCCACATTTTAGAGCATCCAACAGACACATTCAGTTAAATTGTCCTCCCATATTCCTTGCAATACTGGCAGAAACTGGGTCTTGGAATGCCAGTGACACATATTTTCATGCAGTCTGCCAACGTCTGTGTCTTTGCAGCAGTATTGATCAGAGAATCAGCTACTCCTTTCTCTCCTGTTCATTTTCTTGATTTCTATCGGCTCAGCCCTCTGTGGTTTACTTTGAATTATTTAAGCCATGTTTAAGCTTGAATGCCTGATTATTCCTCTTCCATTCCATTCAGTAACATTTAAAGATTATAAATCTACAACAAGTTATTTTGAGGAGACATAGTGATCAAAATAGCCCACTCAGTGCTTATGTCCATTTACAATTGTTTTTTCACACTAAATTTTGTACCCAAGTTGTTCCAAAAGAATAAAAAAATATAGCTTTTGGTATGAGTGATTAGAGTAATAAATGCTTACAGCTATATGCTTTAAAGATAGCTCTCAGAAATGAGGCAATTCATTATTAAAATGTGCTTAAAAAGTCAAATCACAGAAAATATCCACATACATGCATATACTACAATGAATTTACAGCAATCTGATTGGAGATTTCACTTACTTCAATTATTAACTTATGTAGAATTTTCCCAGTCACTAAGTTATGATTTGGAGAAGTATATGATGAACAGAGAATGATAAAGGAATAAAAAATATTATTAGTAGGTAATATATAAATGAAAATCTTCATTTTGTGATGATTAAAAAGAGTTCAGAAAGACTTTATATGATGCTTACAATGATTCACTGGTGTTTAAAGGTTAGAATTTTGACTACATATCAGTTTTACCGGAGCTCTACTAGTTAATATCAATGACTATACTTTTATATCCAATGTGCAGCAGTGTTGTGTATCACAGTGAAAGTAAAACTTTTACCCTGAGTGCAAATCTAAGTGTCTCAGAGTCAGGGTTCTTAGCTGAAGTGCTGCCCTTGCAATGAAATATTTTGAACACTTTCCTATCACACATATTCTTACCCAAGGTGGGAGTATAGAGAAGCCCACTCCCCTGCCAACCAAAACATGCATTTTAAGATTGCTTGTATCATTTAAATTTTAATAGAAATTAATTTAAAATGCAAATCTGAACACAGTCTTGTAGGCAAAGATTAAACCTTAGAGGATACAGTACCAGAAAATCCTGTCAATAAAGAACAGCTTCCTTGATGTGTAGCGATGAAAGTATAGAAGTATAGTCAACCAACGCAAGGCTTCTCTGCATGTCATTTTGAAGTGTGCTTACAGGTGAAATATTTTCATTTCCACTCCAGGGTAAACATCGCTTTCACTTTGCCTGGTCTCCAGTGCTCATTTGGTTGGCGTTGTGATTCAGAGGCAGGAGCTAAGCCAGGGTTCTGTTTATTATTCTCTTCAAGTTTCCTACTACTCCCTGATACTCTGAAAAGAAAACAATTATTACTCATTTCCCAGAGGGAAGACCAAACTGTGCATAAATCTATAACTGGTTTGCCCCAGTTCTGCAGCAGCATGCTAGAAGGAACAGTGCTCCCTTATGATTTATTTAAAGAAACAAAAGAAAAACACAATGGATTTGCATTTAAAACTTTTGAAATCCAACCCCTTGTGCCCACATAGGTAATCTACATGTCACATTTTAAGGCAACGAGAATTCAGAGAGGTTTATTTTTTTATTTATTATTTTGAATTTGACACTTAAATTTGACACTCAAGAGCCTCTTTGTTCTGTCCTTACGTTGCCAGAAATAATCAACAGAACAGAAGTAGAGCGATCTCAAATAGTGGCATCACAAAGATGAGGCCCTGAGATTTGATTTGCAGTCATAGAACCATGGATTTGTCTAACTTTTCATGTGAATCTGAAGATTTGTCTTGCTGAAGTAATTTTCACTCCTTTTTTTCCATGGAGGAAACAAGCAAACTTCTGTTTATATTCAGTCCCTGAAGTATGATCACTGAACTCTTGAAAACTGCTTTAATTCCTGATGTATATGCCATAACAATCTGAAATATTTTATAATGTTGAATATATATGCTTTTATGGTATAAAAAAAGAATAAAAACCCCTAGTAGACAATTAAAGAAGAGTTGGAAAGGTCCCTTTTTTATTTTTTGTTAATATATTGAAGCACTATGGTACCACTTGGGTTTTTATGTGATATTGTAAATGTTCTCATTTTTAAATTTCGACTTGTTCATTTATTCACTTATTTACTTTTTATCTTAAAAAATAAAATACAATAAGATAAAAAAAGCAACATCTCATCAAGGCTGAATAAGGAAAACCAACAGAAGGAAAAGAGCCCCCAAAGCAAGAACAAGAATCAGAGATACCTTCAGGAGTCCCCTACCAATACTAAACTGAAAGCTAAAATATAAACGCAGAGGGTCTGACGCACAACCATGTAGACCCTGTGAGTGTTTGCTGCAGTCTTTCTGAGTTCATATTGGCTTCTCTCAGGTGTTTTAGAGGGTATTGTTCTCCTGGTGTCCTCCATCCCCTCTGACTCCTATACTCTTTCTTCCTCCTCTTCTGTGGGTTTCCATGACTTCTGAGGGGAGTTATTTGATGCCAACATCCCATTTAGGGTTGCATGATTCAAAGTCTCTCTGTGTGTACTGTCTGGCTGTGGGTCTCTTTATTTGTTCATACGTGCAACAAGAGGAAGATCCTTTAATGATGACTGAATAAGGCATGACTCTAAGAGTAGAGAAGAATATCATTAGGAGATTATTTATTGTTACTGCATCTTTAGACTAGTTGATTTGTCTTTATCCTGGGTCTCTGGGCTATCTAGTCTCTGGGTTCTTGGTTAACATGCATTGTCAAGGATGAGTTCTTTCTTACCGAGTGATCCTAAGGTGAAATCAAACATTGGCAAAATCATGGTAAAATATAAAATAATAGAAATGGGTTTGTTTAAGATGTAAGAGCTAGCTAGAAAGTCGCCTAAGGTAATAGGCCAAGCAGTGTTGTAATAATGGTGGGGAAATGAACAAGCAGCCTCCACCTACCCATTGGAAAATTCTAAACTAGCCCAAGACTTCTTTCATACTAACATGCTAGCAATTCTGCTGGTCAAACCAACCTGCCAAGCGACAAAAAAAGGTAGAGAAGACTAAAGACTAAACTGGCCATCTATGAATGGCCAGTATGATTATGTCATTAATTAAATACTCAAATGCTGACGAGTCATGTAACAAATATCTGCATAAAACATATTTTATTCTTATTAACTTATTTGACTTATTTTTCTAATCACATGAATATACCTTTTCACAAACAAGTTAACGTTACTTTTTGAAATGTATAAATACTATGATTATTCTTTATTCTGGTCTCTGTACTGAATAATGGAACTGTTGACAAACTGTTTTCAATACAAATTGCTTCTACATTATTCAACTATACATTTCTTTCCTTATAAATTCAAAATTCCTTATATTTAAGCATCAAAAATGCAGAGATAACATTAGATTTTGTATCTTTTTTCTTAAATATGATTTTTTCTTTCTTTTGTTAGTAATCCCAGTGGAAAAATATCAAACATAATTATCTAACAAAACTTGCCAGTGAGATAATTTGTATTTTAAAATTGAAATGATTAATATAACTTAGAAAATGTCTTTTGAAACTTACATTATGCCCTTGATTGCAGAGAACAGTGAAGATATTCAATAGCTTTCTGTATTAATCTGCATACTTTTAATAACAGAAAGTGTCTTGTTATTTGGTTTACATTTTTGTTAATTTCTTCAAGACCAGTATTTTTTTACTATTTGTATTACAAATGCTTGTTGTTTGAAAAAGTAATAACACAAGTAGACCTTACACTGTATCAAGTATTTAAATATGTCTACAATGGATAGTTTAATATAATTGTTATTAATCATAGTGGTGCAGTGTTACTCTGTCAGAAAATTTATATGTTTGAAATTATTACATATTTGCCAGATTGTTATTTGTATTTAAATACAGATTTCTCTCTCTTTTTCCTTATTTTATACATGTCTATAGAGGCTCAGAAACAAAACAGTTGCTTATGAATTAGCACAAGGAATTCTAAGGCAGTTTTATTTTTTCACTATTCAAAACACAAAACTAAGCATCTAAGCTTGTCAGTTGTCTTTGGAATACCGTAATGCTAATTTTTTGCCCTGAAAACATTTTGGCATAGTATTATTTGTGGGTAAAAAGGCTGTATAAGCCTGAAGTTTCATGTTAAAATTTCCTTAATTTAGGGCACATTTTGTAAAATTTGTTCATGAAATAGAATCCTGTGAACTTTTAATAAATAAACATATAGAAGAAAATAAATAAAGCACTTTAAAGTTTCTTTTTTATTCATCTTGTTTAACATACACTATCACTTTACCACATTGAACAGAGAATATTATTTAATACAATCTTAATTATTAGTCTTGTTTTCTAAAGAAATTGCTAACTCATTATAACATACTTCTGGGAAACCCATCAAACAATTGAACACACTTAAGTCAGAGTAGTACCTGTGTTTTAAATGAGTCAGTAATCCTTCAGTATAGTACATGGAAGGGAATCAGTCTATTCCTATTCTGTGTGTAAGAGGTAAGGACACAGAATGTCTACATTATCTGTGATTCCTCTCTAATAAAGCCATCTGTTACAAAAAGGAAGTGGAGCTGCAATTGCTGGCTTGCATCTAATGTTGGCGCCACCCAATGTATTTGATGGAGGATCCTAACAGTCTTGCTGTAAGGAATTGGATAGTTCCTAGAAATATGATACAATACCTCAGAACACATAATTTGTCTCTCACCAAGAAACCATTTCCTACTCAACATGGTTGAAATTCATCAGTCATGAAATTCCAGCTACATAATTGCATTTTATCTCCTGCAAACCTAATTAACTAAGCTGCAAAATATTTTGTTAATATAATTGACTTTAGAAACAAATTATTTGGTTGTGATAGTCAAGTGAGAAAAAAGTTAAGTTTAGAATAGGGAAATAGCTAAGTTAAAAATGCAAAGGTTTAAAAGGTGTATAATTGTGTGGATATATCTACGATGATTAGCTAGCCACGATTTTGTATTGTGGTACCTAGTAACCTGAACGTGTAATGCTGCTTTTCATATTCTTTTATGTCTGCAATCTGCAGTAATTTTCACAAGTGTTGCTGGTTATTGATATTTTGTGTATTTTCAGTTTCATAAATCCTATTTCTAATTTTCTTATCTCACTTTATGGTATGTTACTAAGGTGTTTGATGTTGACATTTGGTGTTGCTTTCTTGATTTCTCAAGATTATTAATGTCAGTTGTCCTGTGGCTAATAAGGGTCTCAGACAAACACCCTCATTTCATTGTTTAATATCTTGATTTTTCCTTAGTATTCAAAGAAAGGCAGTTTTGCATAATGAATTGGTGGAAATTAGAAGATGGCTATCATGCTTGGGATGTAGTTTTAATTTCAGATTTAATATCCCAGAATTGTAAAATTGAATGCAGGTTCTATTTCAGAAAGAGAAGCATCAATAAAACAACTTTTCACAGAGAACAGTGAAACAGCTGTGTTTATTGGATTCTTTAGCCACGCTTCCCATAGCTATGTTTGAATCTATTAGACCATTCCTCACAGCGTCTACATCTACTGCCATATTGTGAGACTTTCAATTACAGACACATTTCTTTATATCACCATCAAAAACAAGACAGCCTGATCCACAGTAGACATTATGTTAAATTTTGTTGATGTCAATTAACTTCAATTATCATATCCTTATACAAGCTTTACGCTTTTAAAATTTACTATGCTGGGACCAGGACATATCTTAGATGGTAAAGTGCTTGCTTTCTGAAGAAATGGAGCTGAGTTTATTTTCATAATTTATGTAGACCTGGGCAGTGGTATTTGCAATTCCAGTTCAGAGAAGGCAGAGACAGGATATTGTGGCAAGCCTAGTCTACACGAGTCTCTGCCAGATTAGAGACCCTGTCTTGAAGCAAGAAATGGACCGTCAAAAATGGAAGCTTGAAACCCATACTTAAGAATGGTAAATGGAGCACTGAACCTGTAAGCAAGGTTGAAATTAACGTTAAAAAATTGAAGCATCCATCACCTTCCTGGACCTAAATAGAAGTGGGAGGACCTTGGTCTTCATGTAGAGCAGGGAATTTGGACTGCTCTTCAGTATCGAGAGGGAGGGGGAGTGGACTAGGGGGTGGGGATAGGGGGAGGGGAGCGGGGGGAGGGGGCAATATGTGGGAGGAGGGGGAGGGAAATGGGAAACGGGGAGCAATAAACCCCGAGCCCTGGCAGGAAGAAGGTGATATTGACAGCCTATTTAGGGATAAGCAGTCCACAGTCTCTTGTTTACTACTGCAGTTTGACTAATCAGGAGCCTCCATATTAATCACCATCTACGGCAAAAAGAAGCTTCCCTGATGAGGGTTGAAAGATGAACACTAATCAATGTGTATAATGATGAGTCATTAGGGGATAGTTTAATACTATGCCAATTTAAAGTGTCATTTTAATGAAAAATATGTGCAGAAGACCATGACTAACCCTCAGTCCAAGTCACTCTATTAGTTTATTTGCAAATTATCTGCAGATTGCTTAACATTGTCACAGACCTTGAATATATTCTGTGGTGATAGTTTCAGTTTATTTATGAGTGAGCATACCCCTCGACAGTACTATGAAATTCAAATCAAGTGATTCTGTGTGTATTATATACACGGAGATGAGAGAGAGTGTGAGAAAAGCAGACAAGAGTGAGAATGAGAGAGAGAGAGAGAGAGAGAGAGGGAGAGGGAGAACGAGAGTGAGAAAGAGAGAGAGAGAAAAGAGAGAGAACTTTTAGGTGTCAGATGAGATACACTGTGAAGTGAGGGATAGATAATGTCTATGTGTTTTCAGTAATTCAGCATTGCAGGCAGTTGGTGCCACAGAGAAAAGAGATAAAATATAATAAAGGATATTTTTCTAATTTCATATTTTATTATCTACCATAAATTGATTAAATAATATAAATTAGTTTGAATTAGTGTACTCATCTAACAGATATTTCAGTTTTATTTTATCTGAGTTTCTTTTGGGAAATAAGCAGAAGCCCGTGCAAGAAGATATCCTGCCCTTAAAGACCAAGTTCTTGGGGGAAATATGTGAACTGAGAAACAGTTTCAGTGAGGTATGGTGATAGAAAAGTTCAGAGCAAACAACTAAGACAAATCTTGAATTACTTGAAAAAGAATGATTAGAACAGAAAAACACCTGAAGGAGGTACTGAATTATGATTAGAACATTATTAAAGATAGTTTGGTATCTCCCAAACTAAAGAATTAGTTTGACTTAGTAGAAGAAATAAAAGCTTGTATGTAATCAAGTTTGACAGGGTCAGTGGCTAACTGTAAAAGTGATAACATGAGAAATGGCAGACAGATATTGAATAAATATTCCAAATTATTGTCCTTTATTATAAAATGCAATTAGTGTAATGTATTAGTCTTAATTTGGTTATCCAAACAAGTTGATTTTCAGATAAGTAAATACATTTATTTTATTTATTTTTTTGATTAAGTCATTCAATCAACTATATTAAATTTAATGAAAGAGGTCTATTAAAAATGAAAGATGGTCCCAAGTACTATACAGTATTTTCTCTTTGACTTTTGTAATGGTCAGTTTCTTAATACATAGTTGTAGATATCAGAAGGTAGAATTTCTATGGATATAGATGAAAATACTTAGAATAAATGAGAAAGAAATTACATAAGAATATCTCCAACAAGATCAGTGCCAAAACAAGGAATGTCCAAAGGATTTTTGAGAAATGTATTATTCTTAATTTGGTTATCCAAACAAGTTGATTTTCAGGTAAGTAAATACATTCATTTTATATATAAATATATATATTTGCCTTTCACTGTGAAACCAACTCTGCAACTCAACAGCAAGAAATAGGATCTTTCTTTCCAAAAGAGACACAATTGCATCCTTATTTGTCATTGGGATTAATAAAACTTTTCTATGAACAATGGGCATTTAATCAGCAAACTCTAAAAGTCACACTGTGTAAGAAAATAGTAGCAATTGAATATTCATGATAGTACTGAAGGATAGTCAATAATTGTGTTTTCTATGATAAAATTAATAATAATAATGGTCAAGTCTTATGCATTGTAAGTTGCCTATATTCTATCAGGACTCTTAGGGGGAAATCCATTAAGGCAAATCAAGTTAATAAACATGTTTCTCCACATCACTGGCATTTATCATTTTAAGATTATAATAACATTCACCATTTATTATTGGAATAGTGTTATTATACAACAGCATCACAAAATCAGCATCTGTAGCTTCAAAAATAGCTGTCTCTTTTGGTTTCAATTAATCTGCTAGCAGGAGTCTGATATTACTTCAACATATCAGTATGAAAATATGCCCATGAATATTCATTCATGAGCATGGACTTCTCAATTTAAAGAGTTAGCTTTTTACTGTCGTTTCTTTTATTTTATTTGTCCAACCACGATCCATTATTACTTTGCATTTCCACACCAGTTTTCCTCCAAGGAGTCTAAAGTACTGTAGTTTAATTGCCCAAAAGAAATGGTGTCAGGCTAGAGAGAAGGGAGGTAGAAAAATGTGTTTCCTGATTGTCTTAGGGAATTGGGATATACTTAATTCTAATTCTGGCTTTAAGCCCAGACAGCCAGGCTGTGTCTACACAAGTGAGGTTGTGTGTGAGTTTTCTAAATTTTCGTTCCGTGAGAACATGTAAATGGTGTTCCATCTGAAGAAATTAACTCCATTTCCTCAAAGCCAGTAGATCTCGCCCTAGGGCAATTATTTTCTCTTCATCCTGGTCTACTCTAGAGATGTGTGGTATTGTGCAGCTCTATGATGGTACAGAAGCTTTGTAAAACCGGCTTGCTGTGCTGAGGCAAAGGGTACTGCTAAAAGACCTTGGATACACAAAGCAGTCTCCTAGAAATAGAACTACCAAGCCCTTAAATCTCAAAAGTTCAGAGGTGAGAACTGAGGCGTTAATTCTGGATAAAATTGATATTTACAGAAAACACTCAGTTTTTCTGGTATTGACAGAAAATCTAATTGCTTGATAATAATGGGAGATGCTTTATATAATTCTGGTTTTAGTGAAACCTCATTTATAAAGAGGAGAATTCCCAGACATTGTATATAGTATAATGTCAAGCTTTAATTCTGGAGTCCAATCTACTAAGAAGTTGTTCTCAGAAATGAAATTAATCTGTACTCTAAATCCCTGGAATGGAGCTAAAGTTTAAAAGATTTACTTTTTAAATTCCCATCTTATTTGAAGAGTCTGAAATCCATTCCATGCTTTTCTGGAACCATGTTAAGCTTCTAACTGATCTTCCCAGAAAACAGCTATGGAAATACCAGGCAGCCTTCTTTTTCAGAGTGAACAGGACAGACAAATTAATTTTACGTACTCAAACCACCTTAATTAAATATATTAATAGGTACAAACGGAGAAAAGAATTTTAACTAGAGTCTCCATAAGAATGACCTGCACAGATAGGCACATAAAATGATGATGCAACTATAGAATTCCTGTTTAGCTTCATGTGTGTGGCTTTTATCTAAATTTACAGGTCAGGTTATGGGGCAGAAAGAATCCTGTTTCTTGATCCTGTAGCTAGAGAAAAACACTCTGTGTTGTAAGAATTTTATAATGTACAACTTCCATTTAATTTGCCATGTCCTTTTTTGGGAACTATTAGCATCTCAATTTTCATATCTATACTGTTGGTTGCCGGTGAATTTATAAGCAAACTGGAAAGTACATTGGAGACACATTAAACTGTACTATATGTCAGTTAGATGTAAATCAGAACTGTCATCCCACAGGCTGTGACATTTGTTTATGCTGAGTACAGATTTCTCAAGTCATTTACCATTGGCATCTGTGTTTTTATTCTTCTTCCTCTGAGATCACTTCTGCCTGTAACAGTCCCTCAACTTTACTGGCCTTTGATTAGACAACAACTTCCACCTCTTCTGGAAATCCCTGGAGAAGACACTAGGCACATTTCCCCAAAAGGTATTCATGCTTTCATGTGATCCCTCTGAGTAATCACTACTCTGTCTTATGTATTGGGCACTACCACCCTATCGCAATAATCAGGAGTCTTCATGAGCCTAAGTTTATGGAGCAAAGCGGTAAGTCCAGGAGCAGAGGTGCTCTTCTTGCTCTTATTTGTAACTCTTGGATGCACTCCATGTGAACAAGATAGAGACTACTTTTGTCTCAGTGCACTCCTATTTTAATTGCAATATTATTGTACGCGTGTGAGAGAGATAGAGATAGATATGGATAAATGGTAGATAGATAGATAGATGATAGGTGGTTTATATATGTATGTATACACACACATACACACACACAAAGAGAGAATCAAAGAATGATTTGTGGAAGTCAGTTCTTTCCTACCATGTGACTCCCCAGATTATCTAACTCAGATCTTTGGAGTTGGTGCCAAGTAATCTTGTGCGCCTGTGTTGTTTCTCTTGTACCATTGTTAGATATTTTCCATTAAATATCTTTTATGCTCCATACATAAGTTCATGATGATTATTTTGATAGATAATTGGAATCAACATATGTGTTTCCCCATAGACACAGAAAACCTTTTTTTATTCCATGTACTCTAAATAAGTTTGTGTCTTCATTCTATGTTTTCCCTTAAGAGTTCTCAGAGATCCTTCCCGGTAACCTGGGAACATATCCCAACATGTCAATATCCTAAAGGTTGAACAATCGAGGATCACCTAACAACTTATCTGTCAAGAAAGATACCTGTTTGTGAACATAGATATCACAGCGATATGTTTATCCCTTGTACTCCAGATGTGATAACATCTGCAATTTCGCCAAACGTGAAAAGCTGAACTGCATAATTCATGGCGGTCGAGTGACTGCATTCCAACTCTGCCCCCACCACCAAAAAAGAATTTATTACTATATCAGTATCATTAAATGTGTATTTAATCATACATAAGAAACTAAAATGTTTGAAGTGTGACTCAGCAGCCTCTAGTCCTTCAAGAAGAGCAAAGTGCTGTTATTAATCCATTCAGTCTTAAGCATTCCAGTAGATGTTCTGAACAAATTAATATGCCACTACAAACATCTATTCTCTTTTCACTACAGAGAGAGAGAGAGAGAGACAGACATAGAGAGAAAGAGAGGCAGACAGACAGACAACAGACAGAGACAGTAGTCAAGGATACATTATTTTCCTGTATCACGCATTATACCATCATTGTGTTATCATTAATTTCTAACAAGATTGACTTCTGGACTTGAAATCACACTCTGCCACTCCACTTTCATCAACTTCTTTGATCACAGCTTTTTTTTTTTTAAAAAAAAAAAAAAAAAACAAGTTAACCAGCTAACAGGAATGTAGATTTTTCTTCCTAAATACAACATTATTTATCAGATACATTTATCTGAATTGTCCTGCTCAATCGATTTGACGTATGCTCTGTCTTGTTTAAAGGTTTGAAAATGGCTTTAGACAATTAACATTTGGGCAGTTCTCTAGCTTCTAATAGAAATTTCTCCAATGGTTTAATGATACCTACCCACCGCTTAAATTTCTAATTACATATTCTTTGGAGTATATAGGTAGATCAGTGCTTAAAATCTAATTTATTCATCTAATTATTTCTTTCAAAAAAGGAATTCTCTATTGGGAAGCTAGCTAGCATATGCATTAGATCTCCATTATCATTTTCCAGGTACAGCCGGGCTCAGTAATGAGTGAATTAAGCTTAAACATTTGGACTGAAGCCCTATCTTTCTGTAAGATAGGGCCAATTCACTTCCCCGTGAGAACAAAGAGGAAGAGACTATTATAAAAATTCCTTAGGAGCACAGCGGCTTTCCTTTTAATGCAGGGTGTAAAAGAGCAAAGAAGAGGTTGAAGTAGGGAGCAAGAATGAAAAATAATCTTGGTGTGACGCCCATAGCAACTGATGAGGCAGTCTTGCTAATGAGCTCCTCAGAGGGGTACAACCGAAACACATTAAAAACCAAGTTAGCAGCATACGGATCCTACGCCTTGGCTTAGAAGTTTATTAAGCCTTTTCAGAGAAGAGTGACAAATATGTGTGGATTTGTGGCCGTACGAACTTCAGCTTCTGCAAGCTTGGATATCAGCAGGAGTAATAGTGTAGGGGGTTATTGCAGCAGCGATACCACGACTTCCATTAATTAACTGCATTCCTGGTGTCAGCGACTATGTTGGGCATTTTATGGCACCGTTTCATGAAATATTTTCGCAACTTCTACAAAGTGAGAATCGTGATGCCTTCTATAAGGACAAAGGCAAGGAGGCAAAGCGGGAGATGGCTCGCACTAAGGTGGATTTGAACGTGCATATATCTCAATTGATTTCCGATTAGATTACTTTAGTGCAATCAGCACACTCAGTGCCCAACCACTCAGATTGAGGCATATTTATAATTGCAGAGAAATAAAACGCCTTGCTTTCTCAAAGCAGCTTTCTAGAAGCAAACTTATTTTACTAGAGCTAGACAAGGTACATTTGTACGCGACCTTTCCAAAATTATACACACACACATGCACACAAACACACATTTGTAAATTCATAAATTAGACCTGGTTCATTTGTCTATTGTTACTTGTAAGTATACGTTTTTAGGACTGTACCTTTGATACCAGATAACCAATTAATGTGCTGTTCTCTGAGAAAGACTGTTTCACCTACTCTCAGCATTCCTTTATTGCCTGGACTTCCTTGTCTAGGACTGAGATTTCATGTTACCCATTCATGTTAATATGTCTACTGGTGCTATCATTGTAATGGTCTGCTCTCTCCCTTTAAGAGACAAGCCACACCCACTCTCTTCCTGGTCTGCCTAGGCAACCTAGGCAAGCTGATCTTCAGCTTCCAGCCTGAGTCCCTTCTTTTTTCCCTCTCTCCCCCTAAGAGGCAGCTTCTGCTTTGCTCCATTCTCTCACTTCTTTTCTTCCCCATCTCTCTGTCTCTCAATCTCTATCTCTGTTTCTTTTTGTTCTTCCCTCTTCTCCCCATACTCCTCCCCTTCCATTCCATAAACCACTAAATAAACATATAACCTCACTTTGCATGTTGTGCCTATCTGTCTCTCGCCCTCCATGTGGCTCCCTGCTAAGGAGCAGCAGCATTTGGAGACCTGCAGCTTGGTCTTGTGGGTGCCCATCCTTCTGTCTCTCTCTGCGTGGGACTCGCTGCTCCTCATGGCCCACTGCAGCCACTTGGGGAACTGTGCATCCCTACCTGGGACTGGCTGCTCTTGGGACCCGCAGCCCACTACCACCACTGGGAATCTGTAGTGTTTCTGCCGCTGCATCCACTTGGGGATCCTCAGCATTTTACTTAATCCACTACAATCGTTGTTTACATAATATTTCGGCAGCCATGTTGGTGAGACTTCACGGGTGAGGCTTCTGACATTTCTGTAAATCACAGTCTCACAGTGAACTCCTAGTTCCCATACATACCCTTTCCCAGCCTTAAGTCTAAGAATTGTACTAACATACATTGGGAGCAGGCTCCACAGCTCTGTACTTTGATTGGTTCCAGTTTTCTGCAAGGATCTTCATCAGTTGCACAGAAAAGTTTTCCTTGACAAGGAACAAAGACTTCACTTATTTATGTACAATATAATGACAAATCTTTATAATGTAGTTAGGGATCATGTTGACTTAGAAAAATGCCCATTGCATGTTCTCCACAGAGATCCTTGATCTCACTATCCCTGGGTACTTTGACAGATTTCCGGTTGCAGGTAAGGTTAATCACGTTATATGGGTATTAAATCCAATGAGAGAGCAGCATGATACGCATGCCACTGCTGTAACCTTAAGATCACTGTGCTATATTTGTTCTTGTTCTGGCTCACAGGTGGACTGTTGGCTTTAAGGACTCTACATTTGCTCATCTTCATTGTTAAAGGATTTTACTTTTGGGTATGTTTCAAAAGTTGTTTTCATTCAGTCTGAGGAACTATAATTCATTGCTTTCAGGATGGGCTCTATTATGATTACTGAGAATCTTGCTATTAATGCTAACTTATAAGATTTTTCAAGCTTCTTCTCAATACCTTACTGTCAGTTTGTGGAGATCAATTAATAGCTTTGGGAATAGCCAATGTAGTTTATGAGTTTCCATGGGGCCCTATTGGCTCATAACTTGATTATCTGTAATCCATTCCCTATCCTAGAAGCTTCATTTGGAGACAAGCAAGGTCCAGTTGAGATTTTGTTTTCTACAGTTATTTGACAATTTTATTTAGCTTCTCTTTATATATGTAAATGTTTTAGGAAGCTTCTACTATACTTAATTTCCATATAATACTTTAAATTGCCCTTAGTTTTAATTCTCTCTCCCTGTATTCCTCCTAATACCTCCCTTTCCTTTCTTCATATTTGATCATCCATTTTACACTCTACACCAATTCATTCATGACTATTTGTTCTAGCCTTAATCCCAAACCAAACTGATCATGTTGGAGGAAGCCGCTTGTTGGTTCCCAGCCACTTAGCCCTGAGACGATCACCCAGAAATTGTATTATTTAAATCAGTGCTTGACCCATTATCTCTAGCTTTTTATTGGCTAACTCTTACATATTAATTTAATCCATCTCTATTAATATGTGTATCACCACATGGCAGTGGCTTACCAGCAAAGTTTCAGCATGTCTGACACTGGCGGAAGCTCTATGGCTTCTCCCTGACTCTGTTTACTTTTCTCCACCTAATTCTGTTCCCCTATAGCTCTGTTATAGGCCCAAAACAGTTCCTTTATTAATCAATGATATTCACAGCATATAGAGGGGAATTCCACAACCCCTCTCCTTTTCTGTTTAAATAAAAAGGAAGGTATCAAGCAAAAATTACAGTTACAATACTTTATCAATTATCATAACTAAGGAAAACTATAATATAGCTATCAATACTTCAACTCCATCAAAGACTCCAGAAAGATAGATATTACCTAATTTAACAGGAATCACTATGTAAGCAAATTCCAAAACTCTAGAATTGACAGAGACATCTTGTTGCCTGAACACTCACCCAAATTCTTCTTTACCATTGGGCATTCATCTTCAGCCTACAGGTCCATAGCATCTGGCAGACTTTTCTATGAAGCAAGAAATTTAATAGACAGTTCTGCCTATATTAGCAGTTTGTCAGTCACCCTTTTCTGCATCCTGCAGAATGTCTAGCAGATTCAAGTCAGCAATTCCAACAAAAATTTTGAATTCAGTCTAATACAGTACATGATGATGTTCCTTTCAATTCACATGCTGAGGAAGTAGAGTGATAAAGTGTTTTTTCATTTTCCTTATAATATTAGGGTGTTGTAAGACCAGAAAATTTTATAAAATCACAGACGTTCATAGCCCAGAAAAATACTGAATCTGAACCAAGCTGTTTCAGGTAGTTTTCTTGGGACACAAAGATATGTATTGTGTATGGTGCAAATGTATGGTACAAATAAGTGTGCATGAGCTGTATTCAAAATGAACACAATTATGAGGAAATGTGAGGAAACACAAGTCAACACTGTGAAAAATAAATTGCAGTGCCTGAATCTGAATTAAATTTTAGCTACTGTTCTTTCAGAAATCACTTGCTTTTGAAGAGTTTTTAAACCCTGTATTAAGTTATAGCTCTATTCATGACCCATGATTTAAGAACCTATGCCCTATAAAATAAGGAAGTATATTGGCTAGGGTTTAGTATTTTAAAGTGTGGAATCTGACCTTAACTCTGAACACATAGCGTACATACATTTCCCCCGAGTTCATACAAACATTGTGGTTTCATTTGCATACTGTTTTATAGTTACTCAGGATCCCTTAAAGTTTTCTCAGTAAAAAAGTTCATGAGAGAAAGAAGTTTAAGAAGTCCTAACATTATGTGTATAGCACAGCTAATTTATAGGAAAAGCTTCCTCTTTGGTTTTATGTGGGATATCTAATGTTAATAATATCAGAAATGAGTTTAGTATTCTTATACCTGCTACATGCCCTCTTAACTTTCTTTGTATTTTCAGTGTCATTTACAGTGAGCTGGGAATTTTATAGAGAACCTTTCATACCTATCAATAAAGCGTAAATTTAGTGGAATCTATTCTGGACAGAAACATACTACAGAACACTCACATAACAGTGTTCTTCATGTGTGCACTTACGGGAATGAATGATTAAAGCTGATAAATAAACTGAAAGTATTTCTGCACATCTTTCAGATACATGGTTCTGTATTCTGCTGATAGTGCAAGTCAGGTTGCTGTGATCAACAGTGTCTTCAAAAGAAGACTTGCAGAAATCCCTCCCTTTGTCCCAACTGACATTTCTTCCTTTCATTGAGAAATGGAATTTAGCATTTTTCTCCACCAATTTGCGAGATATTATGAGATCAGATAGATCTATAAGATCAGAACATAAAAAAAAATGCCTTACTTTGTTTAGATGAACTTAGATTGCTGGATCTCAGTCACCGTTCTAAGAGGAATTCAAATAGTGTCATAATAAAAGGTAGATAAGCACTTTAGGTGACAGACTCGTTGAGATTCCAGGACACCAGCTACCAGGTACAAGAGGAAGGAAACCTTCATATGTTTTTAACCCAAGTCACTGTTTCACCTTTTGTGGCTATATCTGTAGAGCAGAGATGAACTGTTTACATTGAGCTCTGACTATAAACCAACCTGAATATTTCTGTTTTCAAGTTATTGAGTTTGAGCTACAAAGTTAGCTATATTGCTAGAGACGACCAATCACTTTAAAAAAAAAAAAAACAACTCAATTCAGATGGCCCAACCTTCAGAAAATAAATTAATTAGCTTTCAGAAGGTAATACAATAATTAAGTAAAGACATAATAATCAATTAAGATATATAATTCTATAGATTTTGTTTACTAAAATAATTTATTTTCATATGAGGCTTAGATTTGATGCATGCTAATATTATCCTCAACCTGATATTGATGCTGAACAGTTAATAGAAATTATCTAAATTTACACAGATGGTAAGTGCTATAGCAATGCTTAAACCTGGTATTTTCATTCTAAAATGGATTGCATCCATTACACAGAAGAGATTTCCAATTTTTGCCCATACTGCCAATCTTTGTCACCTTCCTGACAGGTCCTGTCATAGTTTAAAAGATAAATTGAGCTATATGCTTCATATCATTGGTGCAGTGGACCAAGATAAAAAACTTAAAAAAGTTTTAAAGGCAGGTACTTATGAAACTGCACCTTTTTTGTGCACACTAATGGACTCCTACATTTTTTAGGAACTATGGCTAACATTAAAATTTGCTTTCTTGACAAAAAAAATTAAAGTGTCTGAGTTGTTGCAGGTGAAGTGGGGGTTAGAGGAAGATCCACATGATATTTTCAAGGCAAAATAAACAGTTTTCTAATTTACATATTTTTTACTTCTTAGGATCTATTTCTCACTTGGTAAGTTTTGCTTTGTTTGTTGTTGAGGTATGTCCTTAGTTAATCTTTTGTTACTATGACAAAATGCCACACCTAAGGCCACTTATAAAATAAAGCAATTACTTGGGCTTATTGTTTCAGAAGATTAAATTCCATGATGGTAGAGCAAAAGTTTCATGTCAGAAATAACAGAGCTCAGTGCTTGGTTCAAAAGTAGGAAATAGAGAAAGGCACACTATAAATACTGTGAGTCTTTTGAAAACTCAGATCCACCCCCAATAACACACACTCTCAAAAGTTCACACCTTCTAATCTTCTTCATATAGTCCCTACCAGCTGGGGACCAATTATTCAAACCTAAGAGTCAATCCGTTCCCTTGCCCTCATAGGCTTCTGACCATACCATGATGTAACTATTCCAACTTAAAAAATTCCATAGCCACATAGAAACCCTGTCTCGAAAAACCAAAAATAAATAAATAAATAAATAAAAATTCCCCATAAGCTTTTGTGGTTTCAATACTGTTTAGAAATCTAAACTCCAAAATCTCTTTAGAGACTCATGGCTGTCTCTCTGCTGTCACATCCTGAAAATTTAAAAAAGAAAAAGAAAAGAGGAAAAAAAAACCTACTTACTTACAACATACAAGAATATTCATTACCATCAAAAATCGGCGACTGGTGACATAGAACATACTCGACCAACGCAAGACTGAAACCCATCAAAGTGAATTCTAAAACCTGTGTTGCATGTCTCCCGTCAGAGGACCTAAATGACTCTACCCTATCAACTCTGATGGCTGTAACACACCTCTCTTTCTTGGGATAATTTTAATATTTTTGTATTAACCTTGCAGCTATCACATCTCCAGTGTTTTGGGGTCTCCAAAACAACCAGTCCTCACCTTTACACCTTCACAAAACAGCCTTTTGGGGCCTCCATGCAGGGATGCCCCTGGCATAAGCCTGACCTCAATGCTCTCCTTCACCACGGAGGAAGAGCGTCCAACTTTTACTCATGCAAATTTATGACTCGATCGCAAGAGCCAGGTGACTAGACACGTTTGTTTGCCAACTTGGGTGATCCTGGCACCTTGAATCCTATTTGTAGCAGCTTTAATTTTTGTAGCTTCGTAGAAAAAGAAAATTACCTAAACCTTTTTTCATCACAGCTCAGCTGGGAGGAATTTGCCATGCCTTCGTTTACTCCAATGCTTAGTATGCCTGATTGTCCCCCTCCCTTTATGCCAATGATGATCAGGTCTGAGAGGACTCCTGTTTAATCCAATGCCAACCATGTATGTCTTGATTTCTTGCTTTGATCTCTGTTTCTCTTCTCAGCATAATCTTCAGTTCCACCATTAAATTTTCCGGAGTGTTTTTCCTCATCACACTGTAGGTTTTGCATTTCATTTTGCCCTACAATCTGGTTTTCATTGTAGAAATGCAAACGAGTGAGGAAAAACAGCCATTTAAGAAAATTAGTAGCCGTGCCGTGGTGGCGCACGCCTCTAATCCCAGCACTCCGGAGGCAGAGGCAGGCGGATCGCTGGGAGTTCGAGGCCAGCCTGGTCTACAAGAACTAGTTTCGGGACGGTCACCTACAGAGAAACCCTGTCTTGAAAAACCAAAAAAAAAAAAAAAAAAAAAAAAAAAAAAGAAAATTAGTATGTTAAATTGTCTTAAAATCTCTTCCACCAATGAGATTAGTTTATTATTTTTCTTTACATTTTCTTCTTCCTTTTATTGAAAATAAATCCCTTTTCTCATACAATATACCTGATTACACTTCCCCTCCCTCTATTCATCCAAGTTCATCTCCATCTTCCCCTGGGTTCCACTCCTTTTCTGTCTCTCATTAGAAAAGAACAGGCTTCTAAGAGATAACAACAAGACAGAGCACAATAAAATATAATAAGATGAGGTAAAAACTATCATATAGAAGTTGGACAGCAATCCAACAGGAAGGAAAGAGTCCCAAAGTCAGGCACAAGATTCAGATACATACTTGTTCACATAATCAGGAGTCCCTTAAGTATACTAGTCTAATAGCTATAATATAAACACCGAGGACCTGGGGTAGACTCCTGTAGGCACTGTACTTGCTGCTTCATCATCTGTGAGTTCTTTTTTTCGTCCCTTAGTCGGTTCAGAGGGCATTGTTCTGGTGTAGTTCATCCTCTCTGACTCTTAGATTATTTCTGCCTCCCTCTGTGGCGTTTTCTGAGCTCTGAGGGGAGGGATTTGATGGAGAACTTCTATTTATACTATCTCTGTCTCTCTGTCTCTCTCTGTCTCTCCGTCTCTCTGTGTCTCTGTCTCTCTCTCGTTCTCTCTCTCTCTGCATAATGCCCGGTTTTGTGCCTCTGTTTTCACACATGGTTTCTGTTGGAAACCTCTCTGATGATGGCTGGATAAAGCCCTGATCTATGAGTATAGCAGAACGTCATTAGGAATCATTTGATTTTACACCAGTAGTGTTTCGTTTTACCCTAAGTCTCTGAAAATAGTTTCTCATTTTGCCCCATTTTTCAATTGCCTGCAGGCAGTTCTCAGGACAAGGGCAGAAAGCTGCCATTTCCATGGCCAAAACATCATGAGAATGGTCTGTAGTCACATTACTACTATTGTTCCCCTCTGAATTTTTTTTTTTTTTTTGGCTTTTGTTTTGTTTTTGTTTTTCGAGACAGCACTTGTAGACCAGGCTGGACTTGAACTAATAGAATCCACCTGTCTCTGCCTCTTAAGTGCACCACCAACACCCAGCCACCTCTGAAATATTGTGTGTTGGTTCTCTACAATCTCTACAGGTCTCAGCATTGTTTTCTTCTAAAACTCTGCTGGAATTGTCAATTAATCCTACCTATAGTGTTAGCCTACTTTGCTAGTTCAAATTCCAAAGTCTTCCACATTCCTCCACAAAAAAATCTAAAAGCAAACAAAGACACCTCATATAATCAAGTCTACCACAGCAATAGCTCACTCCTTGCTACTACCTTCTGCGTATTTGCTTTTCTATTGCTGTGACCGACAGCATAACCAAGTAAACTTATAAATGAAAACATTGATTTAGGCTTTATGTTTGAGGGGTTAAAGTCTATGATGTTCAAAAAAAAAGACATGCCAGCAGGTATATCTGATAACTCACATCTTGATTTACCAGAAGGACAAAAAGAATGTCTTGTGGGATAACCTTTTCATACACTGTGAAGATGTGTACAAAAGGTCCCTTGGTTTAATAAAAATTGCTTTAATGAAGAACTGAATGCCAATAGCTAGACAGGAGAAAAGAGGCAGGGCTTCCGTAGAGCTAAAGGAAATATAAAAGAATCTTGGGATCCACGGACTCTCCGGGCAGACATGGAGAGAATAAGTACAGGATAGGGGAAAGGTAAAGAGCCATGTGACAGAACGTAGTTTAATAGAAATACGTTAATTTAAGTTATAAGAGCTAGTTGGGAACAAGTCTAAGCTAAGGTCAAACATTCATAATTAATGTCTTCATGTCATCATTTTGGAATAGGTGGTCCAAAGAAAGATCAACTCAGAATGGTACACTAAGAATAACATGACTTTTTCTAAAATCTCAGTGGCCACCCATAGTAACACACCTACTCCAACAATGATTCACTGTTGATCCTTTCCATATGGTTTCACCAATTGGGGACCAAATATTTAAGCATATGAATCTATGGGAGCTATTCTCATTCATTTAACTGCCATAATTATGTTCTTAGTTCAACTTAGTACATCTTAGTTCTTCTGTATTTTAAAGGATAAACAACCATTGTTACTTATTTTTCTATTAAAGTAGAGTTTGGACAAAAATTTGATTTTTATTAGAAATCAAGGAATATGCTACTTCTAAGGTGTTCTAGTAGACAGAATTGATACCTGTCCATAAACAGCAACAATATTGTTGTTCATTGCCTAGAAATTATATTTGGAAATAAACCATACTGACTGTCCACCAATTATTTCTTCAAAGTTGAAAATTTTGCTCAGATTCTCTATACTCTAGCTTTGTCATCAGTAAATTGGAGAGAATAATATGCATCATTATATTAAATTTTAGAATTATATAGGTTGTATACATAGACTTTCCAGAAGAAAAACTTGCTTTTTGGACCACTATTGCAAAATACCAGAAACTTAATAATTTTCAAACAACAGAAAATAATTCTTACAGTTCTAGAGGATTTTAGGTCTACCACCAAGGTACCAGAGTAGTTTTGTTTTCTGGTTTTAACTCCTTCCCCCATTTGTAGGTGGTATCTTCTATTTGTGTTTATTCACACACACACACACACACAATAAAAAATAAAAAAACAAAAAAACCACAAAAAAACAGAACTTTTATCTTTTAGCCACCTTTATGGATATTTATTCCTCTCATTAAAAAAAGAATCTATATCAATAATTTATTCATTTACAAAAACTGTACCTCCTAATACTATGACATTGAGGCTGAGGTACATTTAGGCATGTACATGTAGTGCATGACTTTGGAGCGACACATATATTGTATTCACTAGAACCTCTCCTAATACATAATCAATGTTACATAGGTTTTTGTGATATGTGGGAGCTTGTGGTATGAGCTTATAGTCAAATAACCTACAAATGTTGCTTTCATCTATAAAATCAAATCAACTTATTTTAAAGTGCAATCTTTGGATACATTTTTAGTATTGACATCAATGTTTTTATTTATGCTGGCATTATGCTTGGTAATTCTTTTTATATTAGATACTTTATATGGGAACAATGACATTAAAGTGAGATAGGAAGATTTTTTTTCCTCTCTCTTAGTGAGGCAGATTAAATTTAATACACAGCAATTAAACCAAAGAAACAATAAAATTGAGTTTGTTAACGACAGTTACACTATTCATACTGACAAATTATAAACTAACATGAGAAGGTCAACATGGGTATGCTAATGGCAAAGGTACAAACTGCATGTATAACATATGCTTGAGTCTTCTCTAGATGAAGAATTATTTAGAAACATAAGGATGTATAGATAAACACACATACATTCAGAAAACATCTCATTTCCATCTGCTACCCAGTCTGTTTTGAATAGCAAATTATTCTAATGCCTCGCTCTTACATTTCCTTGCATTTCTACTTCTCTGACACTGGCTAATTTAATCATGACTATTGACTTTTCGCCAGATATTATTTTACTTAATTTTTGTGAGCTGGTGGTTTGGAAAATCTCCCTCTTTTCAGCCCCAAAACTATATAAACAAGGCCATGTTCTATTCTTTCTCTGTGTCATTTTCATTCTAATATAGATTTTATACTTCATTACCTGTCAATCAGCTTTAAATGGCACTATTCATTTTATCATGTTCTGTAAAACCATTTTATGGTTCTTTCAATGCCTTACATTTATTCCAGGCTGAGCCTTATTTATTTCTCTAAGAGCTGTAGCCATCTGTAGCAGTGCACATTTGAACACATATTTATTTTAGCAAATGCAATATTTTGCTTTATGGTAAATTCATTTAGTATATTTATTCAAGCAAGTGAATGCTGGGGAAGCTACAGTGTATAAATGACTTTCTGTGAACGCTTGTATCATGGTCCCTATTTTTACCCATCCTGAACTTTGAGGGATACAAATTCAATTTTTTTTAAGATACCAAACCTGAGGTGCCTGATTATTACTGATAATCAAATCAGCTATGCAACTAATGGTCAAAGCGCTAGGAAAAATAAACATATGTTTTCTGCATGAAATATTTCACCTAAATTAACAATTAAATATGTAATAAAAAAGTGATTTACTCTTAAAACTTAAAAACTAAGGGCTGGGAATGTAACTTAGTTGTTTAGCATGTAGCTCATCGTGTTTAGAATGTAGCTTAACATGATTACCTAGCACATGCAAAGTTACATGCTTGATCCTCCGCACTGTGATAACCACACATGCCAGTTATTTCATTTTCTTGGAGATAGAAGTAGAAGGATCAGAAGTTCTTTGTCATCCTTGATACCCTATTGATTTCAAGGTCAACCTGGTCTACAAAATACCCTATAAAGAGTACACTGTATTAATTGTTTTTTTTTTTTTTTTTGTTGTTGTTTTTTTTTTTTTTTTTTTTTTTTTTTTTTGGTTTTTCAAGACAGGGTTTCTCTGTGGCTTTGGAGCCTGTCCTGGAACTAGCTCTGTAGACCAGGCTGGTCTCGAACTCACAGAGATCCGCCTGCCTCTGCCTCCCGAGTGCTGGGATTAAACACTGTATTAATTGTATGTAGCAACAATTAATAGAAAAAGTGATCATGAATTTGAAAGAGAGAAAGATGGGTTATGGGAAAGTTCAGAGGGAGAAAGGGCGATGAGTGGCCATGAGTAATAATATTATAATCTCAAAATGTAAAATAAATAATTTAAACTAATTTTGAAAATATTTCTTATTTTCATGGTTAAATGTTTTATTGAAGTTTAGTACATTAAATATTCGCCAATCTCTAATTTCATCTTTTAAGAAATATCCAGACTTGGTGGATGTAGTGATGCATGTCTTTAATTGCAGCCCTGCTCCTAGAGACAGACTTTACTGTGACATGTCTGGCTTTGGGACTCACCTTACTGGGGCAATGAGAGATGAAGAAATGACAGACCCAAGTAACGTAAAGTCAGAATCAGGTTGGCAATGGATGAGATGGGAACACACTGTCTGTAACCTGGAAACTCAGCACAGTGACAGGAAGAAGTGTTAAGCACATGAACTGGGGCACTGGTGTGGGAGCTCCATGCCCAGAATATGTTGAAAGGCTGAGAAAGGGGGAACTCTCTGGCATGGGGGACAAAAGAACTAGCTGTAGTGCCTGTTGATATACCAGAAAAAATAGGCCCAGAGTTGTCAATTAATGGATGTAGTAACTAATATAGATCTAAAGTCACAATAATACCTTCTTAGAACCGTGGACAAGCAGCAGAACCCACAATTGGGTTCTGTCATCGGTGCTTGTGAAGGGGAAAATGTAGTAGCTATCCATGATAAGCTTAATAGAAACTGAAAACCCAAAGGAAGTTCTTTACTTCCAACCGTTATCACCTGCCAGTGTAGGACTCAACTATCAATAAGTTTAATGGAGGCCTGAATCTCAGTAGTGTACCCTGAAGCAATACCTGGTTGCAGGAAGTACCATATACTGAGATTACCTGAGCACCACCCAAGAACAGACCCCCCCCCCAAAAAAAAATGCCTTAAATTCCAACTGTTGTAGATAGGATCACCTGCCAGCACACCCTCACCAGGGTACCCCTCGGCAAATATCAGCCAATCAGGGGTCCTGAACCTTAGAAATCCCTCACCAGCACCTTTACTACTTTGAAATCCCAACTCTTACTGAGCTTTAGGCTCTCCGATTATTCCAATGCGTTAAACACACAGAGAGACCGAGTTTGCAAACTTGTATAAAATAAAGGTTCTTTGTTTTTACACAGGGACTCGATTTCCTTGTTGGTTTTTTGGGACTTCGAAGATCTGGGCATAACAAGGTGCTTAGTTTTACTGCAGTGAGTTATGTCTAGTTTTGTTGATATCCTTAGGAGGTCTGTCCTTTTCTGAATAGAAAAGGAATAGTGGATGAGTCTCATGAGAAGGGGAGGTAGGGTGAAGGAACTGAGAGGAGAGGAGAGAGGAAAAACTGCAGTTTGGCTGTAAAATAAATAAATTAATTAAAGAACATGTGGATCCCAATGAATTAATACTTCCCCAGGAATCCCACACAGGAGACTATAGCCCTGGTGTCAGAGGAAAAATCTGCCCCTCAAGAAAAGATTCTACACAGTTCTCAAGCTTGTTTCACATTTGAAAATAGTCTTTCCCAGGGGGAAAAAAATCACTGGTCAACTCTGAACATGCATGCAAAAAAGCTTATGCTGCACAAGCCCGTTTTACTTATGTAATGAGGAACATATATATGTACAAATGTACATATACTACAACAATAAGTGAAAAAGAGGAAAAGAATTTAAAAAGAAAAAAAGGAGGGGTAAATGGGAGGAATTAGAGAGGGAAAAAGGAATGGCATTTTTATCTTATAATCTCAAAACAGCCAATAGAAATAATTAAGAAAATAAAAATTAAAGTTAAATAATCAAAAAATTTAAGCCTCGCTTATTTGCTGACTTTCTTTATATTTTTCCTATACAGTTCTAGAAACTTCTAAAGAAAGACAGTTACTCATTGCCTTTGTCTTCTAGGCTTAGCCAAATAATAAAGAATTCTATTTTTCTGCACAATTTTTCCCAAAATTTGCATAAAGTATAGGGAAACTGAGGCAGTGTGCTTTTGGAACTAGATGTCCACTTTGGGGCAGGAGCAAAATTCTTTCATTTATAAGCTCTTAGTACTGAGACCAGTACCTAAAGCAAATTCAAGACCTAAGCATCATGGCGATTTGTTTCACATACTACTGTACATTTTTGATTAGCCAATATACTTCAAAAGTATAAGCAGAATTTATTATTTTCTTAGAGAAATAGTTCTGAAATATTTTGTTCATGATTTGAGATCAAAATTTGTTATATTTATGTGTGTGTATGTATATATTTATACATATTATTTATTATTCTCTCATCTATTACAATGTACTAAAGTTTCCTCTCATTTCTCTTTTCCTTGTATTCCCTTTTTTCACTTCCCTTCTGCCCCAGATACCCTCCTTCTCAACTTACATTAAAACACACACACACACACACACATACAAAAAGCAGGGCCTCCCTGGGGTGTCACCAAACATAACATAAGAAGTTACAATAAGACTAGCTACTTAAACTCATAACAAGTATGGATGAGGCAACCCAGTAAGGAAAAGGGTTGGCAAGGTCAGGCAAGAGAAGAGTCGGAGATACTCTCTACTTGCATGGCGAAGAGTCGCACAAACCACCAAGCTAAACAACCATAGTATATTGACAGAGGACCTATATCAAACCCATACAGGCTTTCTGACTGTCAGGCCAGTCTCTGAGAGCCCTTGTGAGCCTTGGTTAGTTGATTCTATGGACCATGTTCATATAGTGCTCTTAACTCCTTTGGTTCCTACGATGCTTCTCCCCTTCTTCCACTGGATTCCCTAAGCTCCATTTAACATTTGGCTGTAGATTTCTGCATCTGTTTCTATTGTTGCTGGATGAAGCCTCTCAGAGGATGATTATGCTAGGCTCTGGCATAATATTGCAAAAATATGATTAGGACAGATTAACTGACTTTTTTTGGCAGTCATGTTTGGTGCTGTTCTTGTCTCTGGGCTATCTAGCTTCTGGGTCATGGCAGTCCAGGCAGTGTCAGTGGGCTCCCTCTTTTGGCATGGTTCTCAAGTTTGGCCAGTCAGTGGTTGGACACCGCACAAGTTCTGCACCATCTTTATCCCCAATACATCTTGTAGGCAGGACAATTGTAGGACAAAGGCTTTGTTGATGAGTTGGTGTCCCAGTTCTTCCTCCGGGAGCCTTTCCTTACAGAAGACGGCCAGTTTGGGCTCCCTATCTCTCATTTCTAGGAGTCTTTTCTATGGTCACCCTCATAGATTCCTTGGAGTTTCCATTGCATTAGGTTTCTTTATTTTTTAAATTTATTTATTTATTTTTTTAAAAACAATCTTTTCTCATTTTACATACCAATCCCAATACCCACTCCCTCCACTATCCCTCACCACTCCTCAGAGAAGGTAAAGCTTTTCATGGGGAGTCAACAAAGTCTAGCACATCACTTTGATAGAGGACCAAAGCCCTCCCCATTTAGGCTGAGCAAGGTATCTCTCCAAAGAGAATGGGCTCCAAAAAAGCCAGTTCAAGCAGGAAGGATAAATCCTGGTCCCCAAAGCCAGTGGCCCCAGGACTGCCCCAGCCATACAATTATCACTCACATTCAGAGGGCAGATCCTCTGAAATAATCACTCAGAGGTTTAATATTTATGAATGTATGGCCAATAGCTCAGACTAATTACTATCTCTTACATTTAAGCTAACCCACATTATTTATCTATGTTTTGCCCATGTGTTTTAGTACATTTTCTTAGTATGACATGCCCATCCTGCTTCTCCCTGCCTCTGCTGGTGACTCCTAACTCTGCCCTTTTCCTTCTCAGCATTCTTCTAGTTTGGCTCTTCTGCCCAATATCCTTCTGCCCAGTTATTGACAAGTCAGCTTCTTTATTAAACCAATTACAGTGACATATGTTCATACAGTGTAAATAGATATTCCCTAGCACCATTGTGTAAATGTATCACATTTTTATCCATTAGAACTGCAAATATCATAAAGATGTGATCCATTCTCTGTTTCATTAATTTAATGTCAATATTCTGATTTGCATGGAGATTTTAATTTTTGAAGACTAGTAATTGAAGAATTGGATGCTAAAGAATAGGTAAAATTAAGACTTTTAAAATTTAAAATGAAAAGGTCTGGCTTTTCACAGATACTTATTTCAAGAGCCAGTGAGTTTTCTTGTGAATGCTATCTTCCCTGTTTGGGGGTGGTGTCATGTTCTCTTGTCTTCACATGGTCAAGAAAACCCTGTCTTATCTTCCTGCCATTCCTAGTGGCCTGATTCCATCATTTTGTTGACCTAAGACCACATTCCAACATATAATTACCAAGAGGCCACTTTCCGTATTGTTATCACATTGGAGGTTAGAGTTCCACATGATAATTAGTGAAGAATACAAATTCTTGGCATATATATATATAAAAAAAACACTTTAGACAATAACAAAGCATACATAAAATCTCATCCTCCCGAGATTTTAATTTTGAATGGGTTATATTTTATCTGCTCCATTTCTACAGCAATTTTGTAGAAAGGAAAACACTTGTTTATGCTTATGAAATATTTGCTGACTAAATGTAAGCATATTACCATGGAAGAGAGAAATGCATGAAAGGGTAGATGATTCTGTCACTAATGCTTAAATTTAAATAGATCAAGAATAACTAGAATTCTTTTTTAATACGTTAAATACAGAAATTTTCTCCTGTTTATCTGTAAATAATTGTGAGCCACAATCCTATTCTATTTATAAATACATATTTGCTTTATATTTACAAATATTTTCTTCCTGACTTTATGCAATTTGTTTTTCTTCTTGGGTAAATTAGCTCCCTTTGACCTCGGTACTAAAACTTATCTTGTTGACATCTTCCTACACATCTCCTTGTCAGGTTATTAAAATTTGATTCTATTCTCCAAGGTGCCAACAATCTCATCCAAATTAATGTTGTCGGTGAGTTAATGAATAGGCTTTCTACTCTAGAATCCCCAAACTCTGAATATATTTCTCATGGCAAATGTCTGTCAGCAGCAGAATGACCTCTGAGCATCATTTTTAAATGCCAGTGTGAAATCAGGCTTTGTAATTCATACAGCTAGGTATTTCGCCTAGAAGATGAAATGGATGCAATTTGAATCAAGTGCAGACCCATGAAGACCTCTGAGGCTCTGAGGCTGTTACAACCAATAGGTTTCAGCACCACACGAGAATGGAGTATTTGAGAATGTGCTTTATACACTTACTTACAGAGAGACATGCAATGTATTCTGGGACTGTAAAAGATAAAATTAATGAAAGATAATGCTCTAGGGCTGGGGAAAATACTTAGCAGTGTTACAGTGCAAGTATGAATATCTGGGTTCAATCCTCAGAACTCTTATAAAATTATTGAGTGATTTTGCAATTCCAACAACAATAGGGATGTATGATCAGGCAGATTCCTAAAGTTCCCTAATCAGGGAGTACAAGCTATATGAGAAACTCAAACTCATGTGTATGCCTCTTGAGGAACAATAACAATGGTTAATTCGGCTTAACCATTTAACCATTACATATGGTTAATCCGGTGAAACCATATGTACCAACTCACAGGAAGACACAATACACACACTAACACACACACGCACACAGACTCACTTACCAAGGAGTTGTTAATGTGTAATGTATAGAATTTCAAAATTTAATTTTTAAAAATAACATTACTAAACCAGTACAATACTTAGCAGTAACCTGTAAACATTTATCCTTATATCCCCAGAGAAGTGTGGTCTTCACCCCTCATCAAACTCTCTGTGCAACAGATCAGGACCTCTACAGAAAACCAACAATCAATGAAAATGCAGAGGTTGTGGGGCTCAGCCATTTATGAATCATTTCAGGCCTAAGACTAGGGAAGCATTGTTGAGACAAGGCTAGAAAGACTGCAAGAGTCAGAGGCTGAGGAACTTGTTACAAGATTGTGTCTCCTAGGAATATCAGAAGCAAAGACCATTAAACTCTCTCCAATATGATTGCCCCAAATGAACTGATCAAGTAAAACACCAATGACTATACCAAACTGGAATGAGAAAAGTTTGCGAGGACTCAGCCCCACATCAAGAATGCTAGGAAGCCGATAAATCTGGGAGCAAGACACATTATCTTACCCAGGGAAGATGAGTTGTCCAGTGTCAAACACTAAACAATGAAAACATGCATTTTAGTAACATTGTACACTTGGAGAAGGTTATATTAGGAATATATATGCAATACCAATTAATGAAAGAGGTAGTGAATTTGAAGGAGTGAGAAGAGGGCTGTATGGGAGAGTCTAGGGGGAGGAAAGGAAAAGGAGAAATGTAATTAAATTATAATCTCAAAAATTAGCATTTCAAATTAGTCTCACTATATGTGTGTATACAATACTGAACTAAGAAATATTCTAGAATCACAGACTAAATTATAAGGAGAGATGACTTGGAGGTTAAGAATCCTTGTTGCCCTTATATAGGACCTTGGTTCAGTTTCTACCAACCATATCGATACAGACAATTGTCAGTAACTCTAATTTCAGGGACTCAGATTTCATATTCTGGATTTCAGGGCATCTCCATGCACAAGGTTCATGTACATATATAGTTACATACACATAAAAGTATAAATGTATTTTCTCTTAAATATTGTTCAAAGTAAAAATTGCATTGAAGATGCACATACAAATTGAAAAATAACATTCTGCCATGTCTTATGGAGCATGGTGTCATAAATTGGAGAAAAATTTTGTAAATCTATAGAAAGATAGGCTTTGATACTGCAAGAATGATAAACATAAAATATTCATAAACTTTTTCTCATTGTTTTTTGTTTTGATGCATACAAAGCCCAAAAAGGAGTAGATGATATTGAAGATAACCTTTGTAGAGGAAATCATACTGAACTAATATAAAAGTAAGATTTTTTTAATTTTCGTAAATTACAAAAATATGTAAAATCTACCACAGCGTGTTTAAAGGAAGAAAGACTGTAAAATAATTGATGTATCTGCAGAAATATGAGAAATGGTCTCTCATCTTATAAGTAAAGCTAGTGTTTTGTGATTAGCAGAGATAATCTGAAGCTTTTATCTTAATATATTAAATGTGTAGTTATGAGTATGTTTGTGTTTGGTTATATGCACGAGAATGCAGAAGAGCTCAGAGGTCAGACATGTTGGATTCCTTGGAGTTCGAATTATAGATGCTTGTAAGCCACTTAATGAGGGCTCTAGGGATCAGTTTTAGGTCCTCTGGAAGAGAAGAACATACTGTACACCCTGCTGGGTACTTGAGTTGTGTTCCCAGCACCATGTTGAAAGGCTCACAAGCATCTCTAACTACAACTCTGCTGAATTCCACGTCCTTTTCTTGTCTCCATGGATATCTGCACAGATACATGCATCAGCCCCCACACAAACACATACATTACATTCATAAAAAAGTAGTTTTTTTTTATAGTGAACAATTTTGAAATTGCTATGGCTTTTAAATGTCTATACTTACAGGCATATCATATTTTAAAGGATAATCTCACTATAATTACTTTCAAAATTCTGCTCTATTGATGATACTTCAATTTTATATTTATTATTAGATTTATATATAGTTCAGAACAGTATTTTCAAATTATAAATAAAATACTTCAAATATTTTGCCTATAAATGTGCCATTAGGATGTTATAAAACATACTAATGCTGCATAATATGGCTTTCTTTGATTTATTTTCAGTCATACTTAAATCATGAGGTTTTCAAATAAATAAGGTTCTCTCCTTATTATAAATCAGCTTATTAAAGTTTAATTATAGAACTTCAAAATTAACTCTTATACTCAGCATTCATACACATTTTCAAGGCCTTTAGCTTAATCCTTACCTTTAAAAGAGTAAATTTTAACATCCTCCTGCTTGTCAAGTTTTTTAACAAGGCAATTCACTAACTATGAATTTTTAGACCTTTCATAGATTAGCTTGAATATCTATTTCTGACTGATTGTAAATGAGATACAATCAACATGTAGTGGGTGATTTACACATTTAGTATCTCTGTTTTGACAGTGTTGATTCAATGAGCCATTCTTCAAAGGATGAATTACTTCTAAATTTTGCTTGATGGTTAAGCAAGCAAGAGCAAATGTATTCACCATGTTGTATTTACTTTCCAACTTAATATCAGGTTTGTCATGGTAATTTCGCCCTTCAATTTGTGATTATCCTTAAAAATAGAAGATTTTCCAATTTTCAGTTTCCATTTATTTTGATAAATCTTCTAACTTAGACTCCTGCTGTTATGGATTGTATCTACGATATAACCAGTTCAGGAGTGTATTTTAGACTACTTCTTTGGATTTGCTAAGCAAATGAAAACACGTTGCCACTAAAACATTTATCTGTGGCATTAAAGGGAAAATTCGCAAATGCATCCCCAGCTCTGACCTTTTCAATTGAATTCAGATCATTCATGGAATCTCAAGTACTGAAGAATGGGCTTGCATTGAAAGAAGTCTTTACTGAGTTAATTTCATTGCTTCTCTTTAATGTATCTTATGGGACATTGTAAAATTACTTTTCAAATCAAATTAATTTCTAGATAAATAATTATGTGATTGAAATAAACTTATTCATAGTCTCTCTCTCATTTTTCCTGTTTGCTCTGTTTCAGAACTTACATTAAATATATTTTTAACTGATACATTATCATTTACTTAAAGAGTAATTTGCAATGTTAGATACATACATAGGTTGTACAATGTTTAAATCATATTGTTTACATCTTTATGGTGAAATTTTCTATCTTGTTTTTGGAGTATTTACTCTCTGCCATCACTGTTAGGTGCAGGGGCACACCAATCCTTTTGCTCAATTTAAACAGTCTCTTAGTAACTCACCACTGATTGGCCTTTCTCTTTCCATTCCTTCCCCCAACGCTCTCCAGTTTTGTAAGAATCATTCTCTTCTCAGCTCCTAGAGATTGACTTTCTTAGAATGGGCGCATAATTGACATCATGCACTATTTCTTTTCTCTTTACTTCCCTTAAAATGGAGATCTCTGTTTCCGTATGGAATGCCAAGAATAGCAGAGTTTTGTTTTTGTCTTATTAAGATTGCATTGCATGCATGCACTGCATTTTCTTGATCCCTTTTGAAAATGATCCACAATCAGGTTGTTTCTCCTGTTTGGTTACCTGAGCAATTCTGTTGTATACATGGGAGTGGATATGTTTCTCCCACATACTGATTCTTTTCATTTGGATGAACACTCAAGAATGCGATTGAAATACATGGATCATTTGTATTTTCTAAGTTAATTCAGGAATCCCATACTATCTCGAATAGAATCCTTACTAATTTATAATGCTCCGTATGTTGTGAATAAGTTCCCTTCCTTCCACAGCTTTGATAGCAATTATCTGTTGTTTCACTTCTCCTATGCGAGCAGGGTATTGCACATGGACACAGTCACTTGCAAAGCCTGATGATATCTCCACTTTTTTTATACTCTACTCTCAGATACAAATGTGCATTAAAACGTATTGAAATACTTACATCATAATTTCTGTATGCAGTATGGTGAACTTTGAGATGTTTTCAGTGTGCCTATGGATGAAAGCCTGCTTCAAATGGCATTAAATAATGCGACTTTTCTTCTTGAGTGTTGATTTGCAAATTTTGCGGAAGAGCTTTCTAGCTGTGAGACCACTGCTCTACTCAGGGAGACCTCTCCTGGGACACTTGCCAAACCTAGTGAAAAGATTTTATTTTATTTCCCTCTTACAGAAAATTGAGGCCAGAAGTTCCGCACTAAAAGAATAATATCCCACCTTTTGACACTATATAGTTATCCTCATATATGCAATCTTCAGCTCATTCTTCATGGAAAACAGCTGCAGAGAAACACTTCCCTATTTAGTTTCACAGACTGTCAGAGACTGTCATGTGCTCATCTCCCTTTCTTCCTTGCAAAAAGGAAAACACATTTTATATCTGAAACAACCCAGGGCATATAATCAATTTCCAATGGTGGGTGATTCACTCCAACTGTAATTTCTGAACAACAGCTTTGCTTTGTCTTTCTGCTCTTCCCTTTCCTGTCAGCTTGTGAATTCATTGTTTCTCTCTTTTTCCCCTGTGCTAATTTTAAGTGAAGTGTGCAATCATCTGTGACATATTTTATCTTGAGGTGCTACGGAATGCTTCATTTTGCTGCCACCTTCCAAAGCCAAGTTACTTGTTTCAGGTAGAAATTAGCATCTGTCTCCTCCTGCTTTGCCAGGCTCACTATCTCCTGTCCATCTTCCTTGTCTGATATATATCATGATGTTAACAGGTTGTGACTTTTCATACAGCTTCTATTTTCTCAGAGCTGCTGCCTGGGTGTTGGTTTAGCTTACAAAGAGGTTTTCTTTGTTTTGTTGGGTTTTTTTTTTTCTTTATATGTTTGGCTTTGTTTCTGCAACTTATTGCTCATTCTACTAATCTATACTTTCATATTAGATCACTTAATTTTGAGATTTTTTTTTTCTAGATGACAAGAAAAGGAAGGGGCCCGAGGAAGTGGATCAATATGTATGAGATCTTGATAGATAAGCATGGAAACCTAGTTTGGATCCATAGCATTCATGAAAACAAAAAAAGCAAACAAAGAAAAACTGGTTGGGCCACCCAGACCATATGGGTAGCAGTGATAGAAGGATGAGGTTTGCTGGATGTAAGCTTAGTTGAAGACTCAGTGAGAGACCCTGTCTCAAAGGGGTAGAGTAGAAAGTGAGAGAGCAGGACCCCATTCATCCTCCTTTAGTTTCCCTGTGTCCATGCCTGGGTTTGTGTTCATGCACACACACCTGTACACATAGTATACTCAGACTTTCCATAATTGTTCACGTACTACTAAGTGAATCCTGTACCCTCTTTTGCTACTAAGTTATTTTAGGCTATTATAAAATATTCCTACAAAGCAAGCTCATATGTTTGTTTGTTTGCTTGCTTGCTGTGTTAACCAAAAAAAAAAAAAAAAAAAAGAGGCAGGCCTAGATCTCTTTCACACAGAACCTCAGAGGCCCTGAATCTGAGTTCTGGTTCTAGAAGCAAGCATAGTGGCGATAAATCTGACCAGCTGAATTATGTCTTGAAAATGCCATATGGTGCCGATGACTTGATTTGTTGTCTCTACTTTTCCCTTGACTCAGTGTGAATCAAGATGAGTCTAGTTATTCATATTTTGCCTCCAATTACCAAGGTAACTTGGGTATTTGCCTGCAAGTAAATGGGTGTTTCCTACTTAGTACAGCATGCAAGACAACATTCATTTATTCTGTGTGTCCCAAGTCACTGGCATGCAGGATTTTTGCCCATCTCTTCCACAGACTTTATATCATGTGGCAGACAGTTTGTAGAGATATAGTTACTCTTTCTATGACTTATTAGATATTTCTTCTAGTTAGATCTAAATATGCTAAATAAAGGTAAAGTGTGCCATTTGCAATAGGAAAACTCTCAATTCCACTCATGAGCACTGTTTTTCTCTGCTCTTAGTAGTAAAAGTAAATCAGAGATACTGTTACAATTCCAGGCCACATGCTAAGAATATTTAAGTGAAGAGGTATGATTAGAGAATGTTTTTTATATATGTTCATATTGTATAATGCTCAAATAAATGAAGTGTCATAATAAATTGATTTTTCCATCTTTTTCCAGAAACATTTATTTAATGGAGCACAGAAAAAGAGCATATTTAGCTAGTGCCTTTGAGCTTCTCTGGAATCTATTATTTCTGTCAGAATATTGGAGTGAATAACTCATAAGAAATAATATAAATGAGTTACTGATCCATAATATTGGGGGAATGATGAATCCTAGTGCTCCACGTTGTTTCAATACATTCTGATTGTAAGAAGCATAGCATTGTGTGTAATAACATTATTAGCTGTTTTTTCTACTCATACGTTAAGAAATTAGTTAGAAATGCATCATAGGACCTAGCTGGGTACAACCGGTGAACAGCTGGGATGCCCTCTAGAGCCAAGTCTCTTGCCAACCTTAAAATGGATCCCTCAATGTAGATATCTTCTTCCCTGCTGCTGTATCCGCCCTTCCTCCCTCGCCACTCTCCCACTCCCCTGAGCTCTTGCCAGTCCTTCCCTCTCCCCTTCTCCCCTTCTCCAAACCTCACCCCCACCTCTGCTCCCACTCCCATGCTCACAACTTTTGCCCTGAAATCTTGTTTGCTTTCAATTTCCAGGAGGATCTATATATGTTTTTGTTTGGGTTCACCTTGTTATTTGGCTTCTCTGGGCTTGTGAACTATAGGCTTAATGTCCTTGGTTTTTGGCTAGAGTCCACAAATGAGTGAGTACATACGATATTCATCTTTTTGGGTCTGGGTTATCTCACTAAGGATAGTGTTTTCTATTTTTATCCATTTGCATGCAAAATTCAAGATGTCATTGATTTTACAGCTGAGTAGTACTGTTATGTGTATATATTCCACACTTTCTTTATTCATTCTTCCATTGAGGGGCATCTAGGTTGTTTCCAGGTTCTGGCTATTACAAATAATGCTGCTATGAACATCGTTGAACAAATGCTTTTGGAGTATGATTTGTCCTTGGGCAGCAGATCAGAGGGTGCCTGAACTCTCCTTGCCCCACTATCACACTGATGATTATCTCGAATATCACCATAGAATCTTTGTTCGGCGACAGATGGAGATAGAGACAGAGACCCTCATCAGAGCAACGGACTGAGCTTCCAAGGTCCAGTTGAAAGGCAGAAGGAGGGAGAAGACGAGCAAGGAAGTCAGGACCGGGAGGGGTTGGTCCACCAGCTGAGGCAGTGTGCCTGTTCTAATGGGAGCTAACCAAATCCAGCTGGACCGGGTCTGAATGAGCATGTGATCAAACCAGACTCTGATTGTGGCTGAAAATGGGGGCTGACTGAGAAGCTATTGATAAAGGCACTGGGACTTGTTTTTATGGCATGTACTGGCTTTTTGGGACCCTAGTCTATATGGATACACAGCTCCCTAGGCCTGGATGTAGTGGGGAGGGCCTTGGACTTCCCACAGGGTGGGGTTCCTTGCACTCTCTCAAGCAGGGAGGGAGAGGGAGGAGGCGGTGTGGGAGGGGATTGGGAGGAGGGAAGGAAGTGTAAATATTTGAATGGAAAAATAAAAAATAATAAATAAATAAATAAAGAAAAGAAATGCATCGTAGTTTCCACTAAACTAGAAAACAGTGATTGTTCTTTCCATACTATAATGTTACTAGTGTTTGGACATTATCAAAAATTTCTATGTGTATTACACCAGAGCAGTAACATATTAATTATCTTCTCATAATTCTTTCAATATAAGAACTCCTTATTAAATTATACTGCAAAAAGAACATGAAACATGCAATAGTTTTTAAATTCAAACTGTTAAATCATTAATATCTTTATTGAGTGATGTTTAACTAGAAGCTTTATCTAAATTTCTAATATCTATATCTATATACATATATGTCTAATTTCTAATATCTATGTCCATATACATATATGTCTAATTTCTAATATCTATGTCTATATACATATATATGTCTAATATATGTCTGTATATATACAGATATTTATATATAGGTAGATATATATTTACAATGTAATCTCTTTGTCCTTAGTCATACATTTCTTGCAAGAAGGGAGGTTGACCAGTAGGCTAAAATTATACAGAATCATTTTGATTGATCATAGTCCTGGGCCTTTCACATAATCCTAATTTTGTGAAAGTATGAGTTCAGACCTTATTACCATATCCCTGCTAAACACCATGCCATTTTAAAATTTACTCTTATTTATAACAGAAAGAAAACTTTGGAACTTCAAAGTTGATTTATTTTGAATTTTCAGTATTTAAACAAGAAAAAATACCTGAAAACTCAGAAAGTGTACATGGATGACATTATGAAAAGGTGAGAAAAAAATGAACATATATAATGCATAAATTCTACTTTCAATGTAAGTAAAGGCTATGCTGCTTGGTTATTTGTTATAGTATATTACTTTTGATAAAAAGTTTAAAAAGACACATTGTATTTCAAGACATATTTTTACTTCTTGAAACTGATATATTTCTTCTTTTCTAAAGGACGGGCGCTTCAGCTTAGGTTATTTGAAATATTTAAGTTTTTTTGTTTCCTTAATCTCACTAGTAATATATCACAAAGATAAATATTTAGTAGTTTGATAGTAACATGAGAAAAAGAAAGCAATGAGGAAAAAAAGAGAATGAGAAATAGAGGAAAATGGAAATTAGAGGTAAAGTGTTGAAATTCTGAATTAGATAAGTATTCCATGGTCACATTAAGAAAAATAAGAGCAATGTTCATATTTAGAAGTATGAATTACTTCAAATTATTTCAAAGGTGGAATTATTCCAAAGATGCATCTATTCTAATTTTATTAGTAGGATGAAGAATCTGAGACAACTTCTTTCGTTGCATTAATCTAACAATAAGAAACTGCCAGTATTTTTGTTTCAAGGACTCAAACTGCAAATAATTTTCATATGAAGTTATGAATTGTAGCATACAAATTTATAGTTCTGAGTTCTGAAAGTCTTCATGATCTGAAGAGAGAATATGCTTCATTAGACATTTCCACTTGGATTTCAAAAGTAATGGAAAAATATTTACCCTATTGCAAAGATAAGACTATGAATAACTGACTCTGAATTGAATATCTAGGAATTAAGAAAAAACCTTTAAAGCTGAGTGAAGGAATGGGTTATAGTCATTCAGTCTAAAGTATTATAGGTATATGTCATTGATGAGAACTGAGCCTAAGAAAAATCTATACTTAATTTTAGAGGCTTATGATCAATGATGCATTTTACTTTAGATTTTGGAAAGTTTCTTAAACTTTCTAAACCTAGGTATGCCCACTAAAGAGGTGGTGTAAACGTTCTGGTATAGATGCGAATAATGGGGAATTCCTCTTCAAAGGACAGTCTGTCCTGTGCCATAATTCTTATTTTTTTTCCTATCATTTACCAAGCTCATTCACACTTATGATTTTATGTCAACCAGAATAGCTCATGCTTACCTGCAAAATTTACATGAAATTTATCCTAATTAGTGCAGCTCCAATGAACACTGAGATCTTGCTTGAACATGCCAATGTTTACAAAGAGTGAATGATTTACTTCTGTGTATAATTTGTGCAGTAATGCATTTTAATCCATCAATGACAATTAATTTTACTTATGGTCTTTCAAAGTTAAATCAAGGAAATTCAGAACACTCCAAGAAAAGTTTGGGTGGCAAATACTGTATTCTTAGTGTAGTAGTCACAGCATTTTGTACTAAATTATATTCAATACTTCGATTTAGAATGCATTTTTCACTCTAATGTGATATACATTGTAGAAAAACTTTCTGGAGGTGGAATAAATGAAAATTCTTGGAAGAATAAATGACATTTTTTAAATATTTGATTAAGTCACATATTTCAAAGTCAGCCAACCAATTTTGAAAATATTCATAAAATATAATGTATTGCTAGCCTGAGCCGAAAGCAATCTTCCTGTTTGGTATGTAAATTCTCGAATTATTGCTATGTAAATGCTCCTTTTTTAAACAATTATTGCTTTTATAGGTGATGGAAATGTCAATGCTTCATTACAATATAAATTATGTAAACAATGCTCAAGATCTCATCGCTAGAAATTATTTAGAGTTGAAGAAAAGTGTCAAAGAAATCATTGGCAGAACACGAAATTTCTTATGGGGAATTTTGCCTTTAGGGATGCCCTACCCCAAGAAGTGCAACAGCAGATGGTGAAATGCCGGGTATGAATAAATTCATCTCTCTCTAGTATCCTAAGCCTAAGTACTTGGAGATGGACCAACACATACTACTGTGGGCCCAGTGAGAAGCGAAAATTATTCAGCCATCTTCACAGCGAGGAAGAGAGTCCTGAAGAGTAATAACAACACTTCAGCTAGCTCCATTACAAATCCTTCATGGTCTCTGCAAGGCCGTTTACAGGGCTGGAACTTGCCAAGGCACTGACTTACATTCAGCTCCAACTTCGGAGGAAGCCGCTGGCAGAGCCTCACAAATGTTTGTGCCTTCTTTCCCTTTTTAAGTCTCCTTCTCCTCCATCACCGTGGGTTATTGTGTGCAGCAATTAGGTGTTTAGATAAGATTACTTTGAGAAGTGCCAAATGGTATACAAGAGTTATTTCCTCACCATGCTTATCACAAATTCATCAGTCAGGCAATATTTTTTTTTCTTTTGAAAAATTGTCCCTGAAATTAGCTAAGTCTTTCAAAATAAAGTCATTTAGAATGCTGATGTTTGCAAGATGCGTTTTCTCTTTCATTCGAAGAAAGAGCAATGAGGTAAATTTTCCAAATTCTGTCCGTAGTATCATATATTTATCAATGAACTAGTCTACAAGGCAGCTTAATTTTCCTTAAAATTGACTAAATTTATGAAATGACAACTGTTTTAATTTCTAATTGGTCCTGAGATTTGTTGGCTTTTATAACAGAGAAACACAAAAGAGTCATGTAATTTTCAAAGGGACATAGTAAATTGCCTTAAAATGATCAATGTCGTAAATAATGAATGAGTAATGAGGTTCAGCCTCATGGAAATTAGACTCATCAGTGCAAATTAAATACCTGAAATGATTTTCCAAATTGGAACAATAGTATGAGACTCAAAGTGAGTGCTACCAAGTAAATAGGACAATAATAACTTATACAGGATGTCTTATCTAAAAAGACAGAACCTGGTGGTATGGATTTTTCATTAACCAATGGACATAATGATTTTTAAGTCACATAGCCAAGATCTAGTTGTTACTATTTGTTATGTCCTTTGATAAGGGTGATTTGTACAGTGACATGAGAAATGGCTTCAAATATTTACATCTATCTGGATATCTCACGAAGAAATCATATTACATTTTCAATAAAGAAAATATAGAATAACCTTTATTAGCAAATTGAATAAAACAATCTCTTTCAGTTTACTAGACTCTATTTTTTTGCAACATGATAGCTAAATTTAATCTAATATGAAAGAAATAGCTTGTCCCATCAAGGCTATGCATACTAGTGATATATCTACCAACGTACAAGTATCTCACATCTAACTGTGAAAAATTGAAGTAATATTGCATTTATCAAGAAATAAATCCAATGGGAGGTTATTTTATATTGAAATCATATTATTCATTATTTATAAATAATTATTCATTATTAAGATAGTGAAAACATATTGACAACTTTTTCAGAGATCAATAGACAATTTGACTATATAGACAGAGCCAATCTATTGTACATCCTATGTATAAAACTAGCCAAAGGAAAAAAAGCAAATAAGGGAGATTTTTTTTTTAATTCTCAATTGTATTCTAATGTTTATATATATTAAGCTGAAGATGTTATTTTAGAGCATTATTTTTTCCAGATGATCATAGAAGAATACTTGATTACATTCAGAAGATATCATTTCAATCCCAAAGGATTGCCTGTGCAAAACTACGGTGGTCATATGTTTGCAACTTATTTATTGTAGGATTTCAAACACACCAAACTTATTCATTCCTGGAAATTTTAAGTTTAAACTTTATGTTAAAGGCGTTTTGGCATAACTGTTAATAATATGGCTTACTTATTAAATAATAAAACTGCATCCTTTGATAATAAAAAAATGTGGTTTATAAATGATTGAACCCATTTTTTGCTAAGCTACATTGCAGTCACTCCACTGTGTGATGGTGTGCTGATGTAACACTTATTTGTGAACTATATGGCATAAGCAGAAAATAATGACACACACATTTGCGAATCATTCTTAGCATTTGGAAAGCTAGGAAAGGATACTCACAGGTTGTAGGCAAGCTTCTAATAATACATAGTAAGACTGTGTTCTGTCACAACGAAGAAACTTAACATATCTCTAAGCTGAGCTAGGCAACAGAAAAATAAAAGAGTGACCTCGTGGGAACTATAAGTTAGTAGACAGAGTTTAATAAAGTAACATGAAATTTAATAATGTAGCAACTGATTTCCTATTTCTTGCATTGTTATATATTTCATTACTTCATTATATTTGTTATTGCTGCTTCTATTTCAATTAATATCTTATTAATTTATCTGGAATTTCACGCATGCCTTCAGTATACTTGGATAATATTCATTCTCTGCTCCTTCACCAACTTCTAGCTTCACTCTCCATACCTTTTCCCTTCATTCTTCTTTAATTTTTTTTTTATATAACCAACTATGTTCACTTGCACTGCCCATATACTCACAAGTCACTGTTTCTGGAGTCTTGTCAATCTACTAAGAGACTTGCATTAAAGAAAACTAGCTTTCCTACCCAAATGAGCTAAAATTGACTTTTCATCCCCACAGTGCCCATTAGCTGTCAATAGCTCCTCATCTATGGTAGAGGACTCTTAAAATCTTTTCTACTTCATGCTGAAATGTTGACTTGCTCAGTCTTATGCAGGTCCTGTACACATAGGTATTGTGAGTTCATTAGAGCAACTCCCCGGTTATGTCCAGAATACACTGTTTTGCTCCTGTCCCACCTGCCCCTTTGATCTTACATTCTTTCCTTAAATTCTTTCCTTATCAATGGTATCTCAGTCTTAGGGGAAGAGTTGTGGTCATCAAGAAGAAATTAGGGAAATAATCCCCATTCATCTTAGATTATGTTTCCATTTTATTTTAAGAACTGTTTTGAGTTGAATTACCATCTTTACTCTCTTTAGTATCTATGGTCCTGAAAATTGTATACTCCCCCTAAATATTATTTGCACATCATTAGATTAGGAATGAAAATAAATTACTTTATATCTTTGAATTATATCAACTTATATTTTCTATGATTCTTTTTGTTCTTATGTGAACTGCTCTAATGATTATTTTTGTAAGTTTATATTGAAACACATTATAGCACAGGACTCTGAAGTGGGACATGCTTATCTAGTGATTGGCCCCACCAAGTCATGAGACATAAGAAGCCATGCTCAATTCTGTTACATTACACAGGCCATGTAAATTTACATTACTCCTGAGAGACGTGGACTCTGAAAGTTAGGAAAGAAGTAAGCAGAAAGGCTAAGACTTGATTTCTGTTTCTTTAGATTAAAGACTCTTCAAAATTACTTTTATCAGAAACTTTGACAGAGACCACAATTTGATTCATAGCTAGAAAAAGCATAATTAGTGGACAACTTTTCTACAGATGGCTAAACAAAGTTTTATAGGTAATTGTGAGATTAATTTTCTAACATGCAACATTGAAAGGTATGTGTGTGCTTATGTGGGTATTTTATGAAGGGATTCAAATTTTTCATCTTATGCTTAATTTTTATAAAGACCAATATGCCTCATGGACTTTTAATATTCCTAGGCAAGAGAGCATGCATCTACATTATTAGAATCTCATGCTGTATTGTTCTTGTTATGAATTATAGTTATTAAAATTTACTGAAGCAAAAAGAGAGTATTTACTTTTAAAATGTAATTGTTTTCAACTTTATGACTGTTAAGGTATTCTGAATATCCTTCAAATAGTCTGAGCACATAAAAATGATATACTTTGGGTCTCTAAAGCAAAAATCATTAGAGCAACCACTTTAAGACTCATTTTTGTATCTTGGGAAAATCCTAACACCAGCATTTTATTGGCTCTAAAATTGTCACAAGTACCCAAGCCAAGTTACCTTAGAAATGGAGGATAGGTTTGTCAGGAAATTAATGTTTTGTGGGTGTTGTGGGATCTTAGAATATAAAAAAAATGTGTTATAGCAGAATATGCATAATATTATCATTCATGTTTGGACTGACCTTGGCTTTAGATGACAATAGACTCAATTTCTTGAAGCTTAATTTAATTATAGGTCATTGAAAATAAAGTGAAAATGAACACAGAAGTATTAAGATGAAAGAGATGCATTGAAACAACAGCAACGATGACGTCTTCTGGTTCATACAGCTGCCATGTCCTGTCATTACTACCTGCCAATCACAGTTTAGCTTAAGAGAAGACAGGGATGAAACCTCACAAATACCCGCTAATTTCTAATGACAACTTACACAATTTTACTAGAGTTTATGCTTGTCTAGTAAATATTACATTTCCATTTTAACACTCTATTTGAGTCTTAGATAAAGTGCAATTAAATATCAAAATATGAGCTATTCTAAGGAAATTATGCTTTCTTGTGAAGACAGAAATATCAGAGAATTATTTATGAGGAGGGAGAGAAAAACGCACAGAATTTTCAAATTTGTGATATCTTATATAAAAGAAAAAGCACGACAATTTGCACTAATTGTTCTCATGCTCTTGTGTTTATTAGACATGCAATAAGAGAACTATTTTAAGAAATTTGTTATGGCAAATAATGAGTTTGTAGGGCAACAATGACTGAAATTTAAATTTAATGAAAGCTATTTTTCATACATATGTGTCTCTAAACACTATTTAGCTACCTCCCACAAGATTTTAAATGAAAAAAAAAAGATTTTAAATGAATTCAAACTTTAATAATTTATAAGTCTAAATACTTCATAATTTCTATATTTTAGATTCTTTTTTGAAATTTACTACAGATAAAATGAAAAACATATGTGCATATGTATATAAAAATATATAATTGTAAATTCCATTGTACTCACTTTAGTGTGGGAAATCCTTTTCGTTTTTTGTACGAGTCAAAATGTTTTAATCATCATCATAGTTCTCAGTAAACGGCTACATTGGAGGATATAGGAGAAAATTCCCAAAAGAAATAAGCAGTTAAGAAGAAGACACAGATTTTGTAATCTTTTATGATGGAATTATTACTATTATTATTATTATTATTGGGGGTTAAAGGCAGCTTCTACGTAAGTCAGTCTTAAAAGAGAGCAATAGACCATGTTTGCAAAAAAGCATGCAAGTGTGACTGACCCGAGGGTGTCTTTTAAGATGCTGGAGGGAGAGGAAGAAATGGAGCATTGTATATGCTGGGATTAGGACATGTCATGCAAGTCTAAGATGTTTAATTCTTTGCTATTTATATCTTAAAAGATACTAATAGTGAAAGTTAAAACTAAAACTAACAGTATCGTAGATCTTAAAAACAAGTCAAACACTAGTTGTGCATCACTAAGTTCTGGATAAATTTATTAAATCCATGACATGATGTGTTAATGCCACCTTTTCTTCCTTAGTTAGTAATTAACCTCTAGTCCTAATGTTTTGGTTAATTTTTAAACTTCTTTTTATGTACACTAAACATATTGCAATTAAATTATTTTTCTCTCTCTAGATTTCACATGAATGTGTAATGCTGCTTGAATTTTGCATGATTTGTCCATTGCCTTGAGCCTTGCTTTATTTCCAGTTCCACTGACACTCTTAACTATACATAATTTATGTCCTTTGCTGTGCACTCTGATAGGGAATACATGCACCACTCTTTATTTTTCCATCCTAAGCCTCAAAACCATTCTGTGCTTTCCATGACCTTGCTATTTCTCAGGGAAAAAAAAATTGTCTTGTGCATCATTGTTGTGAAGCTTTTAAGGATTTCTCCATATTCATTCCAAGTGTGGATCTCTCAACACAGTGTATGCACACATGTAATCATATGACACCCCTAAGATTTTGCTAATACCTACCACTTCCACATCACCACACAAGCAATGTGAAAATTGTTCCACAAATGTACACAATTAAGTTAAGGAAAGAAACTTATTTTCACTTAGAGAAGAAAAGTTCCCAGAAATGCTTGGAGAGGATAACTATAGTTTACATCTTGCATACCCATAATACTCTGAGAGTACTGTAATACATTATCATTGCATATACATATATGTGCAGACATACACGCATAGTACTTTACTGGATTTATTTACCTCCGGGTGAAAATAATATACAAATAAATAGATCCAATCATTCTTAGTCCTTTGTGGTAGAGCCTCATCACAAGGAAGAAAGAGTGAAGCAGAAAAAGTTCTGTAACTTTTACTTAATGCACTTCTTTTATTACACAAAGAATTTTTCATGATTTTGCTAATAATTGATGGCTAACAAATGAAAAAAATCAGAAAAATAATAGTCATGGAGGAAATGAAATTAATTTTCAGAAATGAACTATGAAACAAAAGAGCAGAGGTTGAAATATATACATATGAATAAATGATTATGTTATTTATGCCAAAAGGAGTAGAGAATAGGGGGGAAAATTATCAGTCAAAGAATAGAGAGGAGAGCGCTTTTGCCCCAAAGACATTTGCTGCTTCACTTGAAGCAGGAAGGCTTTCCATTATGGACTTGACCCAGACAGGGTAGATGGGGATTCATGACCAGATCTTCTACATTTGGGATCACAGAAAGTAGATCCTTCTTGCATACACCTTGGCATCACCATATTGTGTGCTTCTTCTCACTGAAGGTGGTTTAGTGATTCAATGTTCTCTGCCTTGACTCTTTTCTGGTAAGCACAACTCAGGAATCGAGGAGTAACATACAGACATGGCTGAATAAACCAGTCCACAATGATAACGACATCATAGCTACAATAATATGAGAGGGAGAAACCTTATTGGGTTTCCATGATACACTGTTGTATCAGAGACAAATTTCCATCCTTAAAGTCATTGGTGCTCTGCATGTTCATCCTTATTTTTTGTTTTGTATTCAGTTTTACCTTTTCCAGATGTCAAAGACTTGGAACCCAACAGTATATGGTTCTTTTCAGTTTCCTTTCTTCCAGTTAGTAATTTGTCTTTAGGATTCTTTCATGCCTTTTCAAGGCTTGATCTCTTTTTGTTCCACTTCACCAAATAGACTTGCAGTGTTGTCTGAGTTGTTTATTTGCCCATTCTTTGGCTGAAGGGCCTCTAACTTGCGTCTGAGTTTCAACATTGAAGTCAGCCTGCTGTGAACAGCTGTGTCAGGTTTATGTGTGTCCAAATGTTTTCAATACCTTGTGTGTCATAGAGTATGCTTTGTTTTGTGAAAGTGCCAAACTGCATTCCAAAGTGACGGCAGCATTCAGTATCTGCAAGTCACTAACGATAAGTCCAGTCCCTCTAGCTCTTAGCCAGGAGTTGGTGCTGTCAGTGTTTAACAAATCACCTCACCAGCCTCGTAATTTATATTTTGCTGATTCTGGATGACACAGGGTGTCGTTGTCTATGATTATTTGTCATTTGTACAATATCACTTGTAAAGTGCCTGTCAGAGTGGTCTCATTTTCAAATCAGGTCACTGACTTTCTTCTGGTTAAAGTTTTAGTTATTTAACATCACACCAACAAAATTAAGTCTGATTAGACATGGAATGAATTCTTCCGATGCCAAGGGCAAAGGAGCATTTTTATTCTTTTCAAATAATATAATAAATAACAGGCATGCCCTATTTTTAAAATCAGCCACTGAACATCAATATTTTACGGAATTCATCTGCCTTGAGTCATAAAACAAATTAAATTTGTACAATGAAATTCTAGGTGAATGTCAAAATGATGCAAAATGAATATGCATGCAATGTCAAAGCTGTACTAATTGCATTCAACGGAGACAATATTATTTAAAAGTAACACAAAAAATATTATTAAAATTCCTACTAGGGTAATTTTAGATTAAGTTTTAAGGAATGAAAAGGATATATTATTTGTATATATTATAACATTTCAATTCATGGGTTTATATTTTAGCAGTGTCATAAAATGCATGACAGGATAACTTTCACAGGCATCTTTATCTTTCCCAGTCAGCTGTCATCATTTTAGTTGTGGTTTTGTGTGTATGTTTGTTAAATTCTCTAAAATTTTGTTATGTTTGTTGAAAGATGGCTTCACCACTGAGATACAGAACAATTTTAGCACTATGCCTATCCAGTATTTTTTTAAGTAAAATTACATGAAGTATTTTATACTGTTTGTCTAAAGATTTTTTTTAAGAAATAAATCTTTTTCCAGGTACATTACAAAATAATCTTGTCATATATTGAAGATTTAAAATTTAAAAATGCAAGCACAAGGAACAGCAACAGAGCTGTAACATTTGACATCTTTATTTTTTTTTCATTCAGTGAAATGTAGCTGTCAACTAGTTGTCTACAACTCGTTAGTGAGACCAATTGCCGACAAACACCAAGGCAGGTGTCAGAATCAAGTTAAGAGGTTGAGAGGGAACTCAAAAGATCATGTACTCAGTCGATTTCTGGTTATAAGCATTTCTAGACTTCTCTGTGCTTACCTGGAGAAAAAATAAAGCAAGCAAAAAACTTCGGCATTAGTTTCTGAGAAAGTGTTTTCCATAGGAAAGACTCTGTCTTTCTGAAACATCCATGAAAAATAACTTTCCACACAGCTAAGTAAGGTACACTTTTTACAATGTCTATTAAAATAGGTGTAGTGGTAAGAATGAGAATGTTGCTCAGATGCCTTTGTATTTGAATACATGACCAGCCCTTGGCGATGATGTTTGGGGAACTTTCAGAAAATGTGTCCTTGCCTGAGGAAGTACATCTCTGAGGTGTGAGTAGACTTTTAGAACTTAATGCCACACCCTAATTCCAGTTTGATACCTCTTCTTGTTGGTGTTTGAAGATGGGAGCTCTCAGATTCCTTTTCCTGCCAGTATGTTTTCTTCTTGTGGTCATGCGTTCATACCAGGATGGACCCTTAACCCTGTGGTTCCAAAAACCCAAATAACTCTTGTTTCTATAAGTTGATGATGATGTTTTATCTGAAAAACAGAAAAGTCATCAAAACAAAATTCGGTTCCAGAAAATGAACTATTGTTATGAAAAACAGGGAATGATGTTTTTGTTTGCTGGTGTGGGAGGTCCTTCTTTCTTTGTGTTACTTTTATTAGTTAATGAATAAAGAACTACTTTGAGCCTATGGCAGGGCAGAACAGAACTAGACGGGGAAAGCAAGGCTGTTTTCTGGGAGAAAGAAGGATTGAGTCAGAGAGATGCCATGGAGCAGCCGCTAGAGACAGACAAGCTGAAATTTTGCTAGTAAGCCATTACCATGTGGTGATACACAGATTAGTGGATATGAGTTAAATAATATTTAAGAGTTAGTCAATGAGAAACTAGAGCTAATAGACCAAGAAGTGCTTATTCATGCAGTTTCTGTGTCATTATTTTGGGTCTAAGCTAGCTGGAAACCAACAAGCAGCCCTCCTTGAAACAGTTTGCTTGATTGTTTTTGAGAAAGTTGGAAGCCTTTCGAGGCAGGGACTCAAAATAGTTTAAAGTTGCAATTAGAATTTCCAGCTCTCATATACCCCCAGTTCAAAGATGCTGATAGCAGCATCTGGATTCATCTGGAAAGGTGCAACATAAACCAAATCCTGAGCTGAGTTTCCTTTTATGTTTATAGGTTCTGGATATTGAACTTGTAATTTTGTATATTATACTACTCAATGTTCTACTATGAGTGCTACATCCTTTTAAATTTATTATTCTGAGATAGAATCTGTCAAAATTTATTTTTGCCTTTCAGAGTGCCAATTCATTCTCTACCCTGCATTAGCTTTGCATTCTCTACCCTGCGTTAGCTTTGAACCTTGGATCCTTCTACCTCTGCCCTTAAGGATTTGGTATTACAGGCCTGCACCACCAGACATAGGTTCCTAGGATTTAGACTCAACATTTAATGTGAACCTTCTTATTTTGATTTCTCAGAAGTCTCATTGAATTGAGCTCACTCAGGAAACAGAACTTAATGAGAATTAAAGGATTTATCTGATTTCTCATTAGTAATAAATTCACAAACAAAAAGGCACAGGAAGGTCATTATGAGAACTTTTTTTAGCTAGTTTGCTACTCGTTCTTGCCCTTGGACAGATTAGTATGTTTTATCTTAGACTTTAACCCATTGTATTAGATAAAATTTGATAGTGATTGAGATATTTCATCTACACTTAGCATTTCATTTGCTACTTTACAAAGGTAAATGTGAACTTAGACATCTGATAAAAATTAAATTTAATTTTAATTCCTGAAATATGGTCCATATTTATTAAACATTATTAAACTATTATTCTGGACTTGGGGAACTACACCTCAAAATTCAGCAATGGGTTTTCAACCAAGTATAATTTCCCTGTAGAACAAGAATTGTTTTACCAATTTATAAATTAAAATATTAATCACCTGTATATATGTGCCATGTATAACATGTGCACTTTTAAGAACGTTCATTGATGAATTGGACAGAAGTATTCCTTTTAATAGACCATTGGGATTTAATATAATCAGAGATTTTTTTTCCTCCATATACTACCAATTATAATATTCACATCATTATCTTCTAGCTTTCAATGTTTTATTCAAATGGCTAGTTAGGCTCCCTTTCAAATCTTTTACTTCTACCCCTGAGACTCTGTTCTCCTAGGCATTCCCTTTCTATCACTCTATTACAGAGTTCAAAGAGTTCCATAAAAAAACGCTTCTAATTCTCATTAGTTCCGTGCTTACTAGTTCCTTAGCTCCGTTAGAAACTGAAACTGACTTCCAAACTGCCACTGCGCGCTTCATTGCTGCGTGGGTGCTGTGGAGGGCTGCTTAAGAATTATGGTTATGCTAGTGTTAATCACGGTTTTATTGTTTGTAAAAAGTTTATGACTAACGGGTGCTTAATGCTTACCTTTGAGCGTTTTAAAATGGCACAGTGGTAATCAGGCCTCAAAGGACTGGGTCTACCTAAGGTTATCTGAAAAACTCGGCATCCTAATTAGCATCCCAAATCACCACCCAGCCTTCTGTTATCTCTAGGCAAAGCAGAAGACGAGGCAAATGACTAGGAAATAAGGGCTTTGAATGAGGAGTCCATATTTTGCTGCCCAACCCCCAGCCAGCGTTTCTATTGGGACTGAGGCTGTTGACAAGGAAACAAGCTTTCTTTCCCGTCATTCCTGCACTGTTGATAAGTGTGTGATGAGGAACATCAGAGAGAACGTAGCGACAGAATCACAACACATACACAGCACTTCAGTCTGTTTTCAAAGATCAAAACCACCAATTGAAGCAGGTGGACAAATAGAGCTTCATCTCTGAGAGTGCCCTTCTCTGACAGCTTACACTGATGTGAACGCATTATTAAAATGACACAGTTTTAAACAGGTAGCATATTTTGTTGCTGGATTTAAAAATTGCACAACTATAATCTTAGCACTAACACCAAAATTATTTTTCACACAATTCAGCTTATTGTAAAAACAGTCTTTGCTTTGAAATGAAACACGCAAATGGTGTTGTTATGTTCTGGCCTTTTCAGAAATTAGTTTGGCTTTTATGTTTTTTTTCAAAACAATATCCTTTCTTCTTTTAGAATTTTCCTAAAACCACAAAAACAACCAAACTTCAGTATATAAGAATGAGGGAACAAAAATGTGTGGAAGAGATCACATTTTTAATCAAGTTACAATGACTTGATTAAAAATACTTCTAACTTATTTTAATGAGGGATCGCCATACTGATACCCAAAGCAGCTGTACCCGTTTTCTCCCACCAGTAATCCAGGAGTGCTTCCTTACCCCACATCTTCTCCAGCATAAGATTTCATCAGTGTTTTTGATCTTGCCATTCTTACAGAGTTGTTTTGATTTACATTTCTCTGATGGCTAAGGATGTTGGGCATTTCCTTAGGTGAAACAACCTTCCTCAAGACTCAGCAATACCACTTTTGGGTATATACCCAAAGGATGCTCAATAATACAACAGGGGCATGTCCTTAATTAACTATGTTCATAGCAGCATTGTTTGTCATAGCCAGAACCTGGAAACAACCTAAGACCCCTTGACCGAAGAATGAATATGAAAAAATATGGGACATTTACACAGCAGAAAAAAAATAATGACATCTTGAAATTTGCAGGCAAATGGATGGAGCTAGAAAACATCACACCGAATGAGGTAACTCAGACCCAGAAAGTATATATATCATATATACTCACTTATAAGTGGCTTTTAGACATAAAGCAAAGAAAACCAGCCTACAATTCACAATTTCGGAGAACCTAGACAACAATGGGGACCCTAAGAGAGACATACATGGATCTAATTCACAAGGGAACTAGAAAAAGACACGATCTCCTGAGTACATTGGGAGCATGGGGACCTTTTAAGAGGGTTGAAGGAGAGGGAAGAGGAAGGGAGGGGAGCAGAAAAAAAATGTATGGAACAATAAAATCAATAAAAAAAGAAAAAAATACTCCTAACTTGTCTCCTCTTTTGCCCTATCCCACAGAAAGAGCTTCTTTCAATACCAAAACTGTTGATAAATAACCTAGAGTACATGTCTACAGATTCCATGTGTGAAATGAATTGTGGTCATCATTAATACAAACCAGTCAATCTCTTCAAAGTTAAAGTACTTCAGGACCCCGAAGCTTATACCGTCTATTTTTTTATTATTATTATTTTCGAGACAGGGTTTCTCCATAGCTTTTGGTTCCTGTCCTGGAACTAGCTCTTGTAGACCAGGCTGGCCTCGAACTCACAGAGATCTGCCTGCCTCTGCCTCCCGAGTGCTGGGATTAAAAACATGTGCCACCACCGCCCGGTTGATTATACAGTCTAAAAAGAACATATCCATATGCCTTCAGAAATCACATGGTCATTGTCACATAACAGGAACAGGATAGAGTTCAAATAGACGTGATTTTAGTAATAATGTTTTGTTTTTGTTTTTTTTTTTTTTTTTTTTGGTTTTTTTCGAGACAGGGTTTCTCTGTGGTTTTGGAGCCTGTCCTGGAACTAGCTCTTGTAGACCAGGCTGGTCTCGAACTCACAGAGATCCACCTGCCTCTGCCTCCCGAGTGCTGGGATTAAAGGCGTGTGCCACCACCGCCTGGCGATTTTAGTAATAATGTAAAACATACATAATTAGTGAGATTGAGATGTTGAAAGCTTGAAACTGCCATTTCAATAAGTTTTAATAGTAAATTAACATCTTGCTAAGTTAGTCCTTACTCTGTGTCAATGTTTGAGTGTCGAGTGTGTAAATGTGTGTGTGGTTTCATACATGTGTGTGTATATAGAGGCCAGAGGTTGACACTGAGTGTCCTCTCTGATGCCTTCCTACCTCCTATTTCAACTCAGGAATTTTTACTGATAATGAAGGTCAGTGATTGGCCTGAAAATTTGGCCAATGAGATCTAAGGAGCCTCCTGATTCGACCTTCCCAGCACTGGAGGAGAAATTCTCTATAAGGCTTTTAATATAGGTTCTGGACATTAAAATCTAGGCAGTCAGCCTCGCTCATCAAATACTTCACTGGCTGAGATCACTGCACAGCCCTTGACTACTCCTCCTTTTCTGTACTCTGCTGAGTAGGGTGCTGAGTCCTGCAGAACATAATACTTTCAGAAATGCTGTACTTTCCTGCCTCATTCAGCCAATAAAGATTCTCTAGTACTTTATATCTCCTTAAGTGGCATAGCATGTATAGTATTATGTTCTAATGTCTAGAAGGTGAGAAAGCTGTTAAAAAATTAGCAAAAGAAGTAGTGGGGGGCACTAAGCATATAAGCCTTATATAAATACTCAATTTTTGAAAATGTGTGACACATTATTAAAAGGCTAAATGAATGTAGAGCTCAGCTATATAAGATGGAGCTCAACAGCTAAAGAGGAATGAGGGTACATATACTAAGGACCATTATCTTCAGCTACAAAGTGATTTTAGCTCATATTTTATAGTAATACTGGTATACTTTATAAGATACTGTTTGCACTGTGGAACAAATATACAGTTTTGTTGTAAAACTGGTTTAAAGAGAACTATGCTATGCCGATATTACATGCATGTGGAGGGATTGGGCACAGTAGCCAATGAGTCAAATAAGAGGGGTTAAGGTTATTTGGTAATATATAGTAAATGGAATGAACTTTCATTTTCATCATAACCTTTTTAATTTAAGCCATTTTCATTATTTGGAGCATGCATGAGTGTATATGTTTGTGAGCATAAATCACAATTTATTATGAGTAACAAATTACTCAGTATCTATGTGAGGTTAGAGTACAGTTTTCACGCCTCGGTTTCTCTTTCTGTCCTGTGGGTCCAAGGAATTGAACTCAGGCCATCGGGCTTTGAAGCAAATACTTTAGGATCTCGACACTCAGCTATTTCTAATTCTCATCACCTTGACAGGAATGTACTTCAGGATTTACTTCCATTTATTGTGAAGAGAAACATTTCTGATCTAGCCTGAGTGTATCATTTGAAAAGCTTATGAGAGAGAAACAAAAGAATTTGTAGACTAAACAGATTTTGAACTTCTTCTCCGTAATGATACTATGCTAGAGTGATCAACTTCTATGAAGAAGAAGATTAAGTAAAACAGCAAGGAATCCTGGTGTGAAACAAATGTTTATGCAAGCACTGAGAAATAGCTACTAAAATCCACTCTTGATGTCAAAGACATAAAAGGGGCTGATGGTGGCCTGCAGCAAACAGAGGGTTCTCTTTTACTCAGGAGACTGAGCAGCTATTACTCAGTTCTCTTTAATTATGTTATAAGTATGTTGACCATGTTTCCAGACCTGCAGGCAATTTAAATGATTCTAGACATCTGTTTTTGTTTGTGTTTTAAATTGTCAAATTAGTCTTTGTTAATGTTATTCTAGTGCTTACAATATTATGCCAGCCAGAGAATATAGTACTTCCCTTCATTAATAGCTTTTAAAACATTTATGCTTTTATTTAACAGTGTTCTGTGAATGTTTACATATCCAATATATAGTTTCGTTGATATTGTTGGTACATGAGTAGTTTAATGCATCTGTTTCTTTCTGGTAGCTGCATCATAGGATATAGAGAAATCAAGCAGGAACTGTGCTGGAAATGGCTTCCTTGCTGGCTATACTTCATAGGGCTACACAGTGCTATGTATGCTGTAAGAGAATATTGGAATTAGTAGTTTTACTCAGTTGTGGATGCTATGTGAAATAATAGAGACAAGCCATGCAAAATAAGCCTACTGGTATGATAGCGGCAAGGCTATTTTGTGGTGACCAGCCACTTTCTGGTTGGGTTTCGTGCTCACTTTGCCTTAAGAAATTCAAGTTTTGTAATAATCCTTGGTCAAAATTCTAAGGCTGGAGTGATTATAGGCCCCGATGAGGAAGCCACTGTTATTGTTTTACTAAATGAACAGAATGTGTTTACACAATTGTCTTCTGAATAATTATTCCAGCTCCCCATAGTTTACAACTGTTGCCGTGTTTAGTCAGAGAAAAAAGCTTGATTTTGCAATGGTCTACAGTGACCACAGATACTCAGAATTGGTCAAGGTATTAAGCTTATGTAACTACTGAATGTAGAACCATAGATGGAGTATCGCTATCAGTCTTCCAAGGGTCAAGGGACAGCAAGAAACACTGAAAAAGAAGAAGGGCAGGAAAAAGTATAAAATACTGACTTATAAGCTTGTTTTGGCTCTTGCTGTCTTGACCTCAAAACGGTTGTGATCCACCCAAGACTTGGCACTCAACACCCTGTCGTAGAATGGGGTGAAGGTCATAAGAGGTCCTAGTTCATCCTGTGGATTTATAAAAGTTAAGTGTTAATGGAGGACGGAGAAGGCCTTCCTCACTGGTGAATGTACTGGTAAGGTGACCTTGCACCTACCAACAACTTTAATGAAACATGTTGTATCACAAATGCGCACAAAGGAATAGTTTGAGTGGGCAATAGGTGGTCTGAGAAAAGGATTCACAAGATTGGGGCAGGAGAGGGTTACAAGGGTGACTATGATGGAAATACTCATATACCTGAAAATGTCATTATGAAACCTATTATTATGTAAATATGATATTTGTATTTTTTTTTGAAAATTAAAAATAATAATTTAAAAGACAAAGAGGCAAAGTTGTACAGCTAATCTATGTGCTACTTTCCAAAAGTCAGCCAATCAGAATGGCTTACTCTCTGACACGTCCCTGCCAACCAATCATATCAGTATCACCATCCAAGCTCTTCTTAAAATTGTGTGAATCCCTTATGTTTTTTTCAAAATTCACGCATCACAGAATGAAATCTTATCCCAAATATCTGTAAGATTAGTAACACCTTCTCTGGGGCTGTACCTTGCTGGCAGCTCTTTCGGAGTAATAGAAACAGATGCGGCTCCTTTCTATTTTTTATTGTATCTGTTGAGTGGCAGTTTAATCACAATGGACAGACCTTCATCATTGGGAAAGGCTATGTTGGAGACTGAACAACTGCGTCAAAATCTCCTATTCACTGAATCTCATGAAAGGCAGATAAGTAGTGTAAATAGTGTATTTGGAACGACCTCCCTCTGTGTGGCACAGGAACCTGTCAAGATGCGAATGACAGCAAAGTAAGGTAAAGAACTAGTGCTCCCATCGTCACTTGCTTCCAGTTAGAAAACAGTAAGAAGTGAGCGTCTTTAGTCTGTTTCCTCTAAATCTGAAACTCTGAAAAAACACTGAACTTCACCCGGGCCATGATGATTTTCAAAAGGCACAAAAAGATGAAGGACACGGCATGAAAAATACACAGCAGAGTTTGAAAAAAAAAGAAAAAGTTGGTCCTCTAGTAGCGGATAGAGATTATCAATCCAATAGCAAATACAAGGAAGGTGACTTAGTGTTTCAATTCATGGTTTCAATTTCTCTTATTCTGTGAGAGCAGTGCCTGATTTACAGCCATAGAAGGCATTATGGCTTCAGTATATGCAACTGTAAGGAGTGAGGGACTGGATGGATGTCTTCTAATGTTGAAGACTTGGAAGCTAGCATGGCACAATTGCGGAAGAAGGAATATCTGAAGGTAGGTAGGAGTATGGAAAGTATTTATCACTGAGAACACTGCCCTGGCCGTTTGTAGAATGCGCTCTGTCTCTCATCCTCTTGGACCTTGAGGTGTTCTCATGCTGTCCAGCATTCACACCCAACTTTTGCCAGCTGATACATTGAGTGCAGATGTAAAACAAATGGAGCCTGTGATTGATAATGTCATCTCATAACTTCCAAAGCCAATGAGACAAATCTATTCTCTTTATAACTGTGATAAGAGGTTCACTAATACAGCAGGAATACAATTTAGCACATGACATTCTCCATAGTCCCCTTCTTGAATCCTGTTCTCATGCAAAAGTTATTCATCTAAATAAACCAACAAAGTTTCATTCAATACGCTAATAGTTCTAAAGTCAAAAATTCCAGATGTATCTTATAAAGGTAAAATTCAAGGTCCATTTCATCTGTGTTCTCCCTATGAGACAAATTGTCTTTCAAAAGATACTCTGACATGGTAAGCATAAAATACACATTTCTAATCCTCAAAAGAAATCTCAGAGAAGAAAGGAAAAATTGGAAATATGATTCTGAAGCAGGCTGAAGCCCCTAGATAGACAAATGTTGTTAATCTTAAGATTTAATAATATTCCTCACTGGGGTTGATTCTCTTCCATCTTTTGCTTGCTACAGTTTAGTCAAGCTAGGTTTCTCTGAGAAGAAGGAACCACGATAGAACAACTGAAATAGCTCCCTAAGGTTGACTGGTAAGCTAACCTGTAGAACATTATCTTAATTAATTCATGATGTGGGTCCAGTATATTATGAATAGACTGGGTAGGTGATCCTGGGGGTATATAGAAAAGTAGGGTGAACAAGCCAGTAAGCAACACTCCTCCATGGCCTCTACATCAGTTCCTGCCTCTGGGTTCCTGCTCTTGCTTTCCTGGATGATAGACTAAAAGTATAAAATAAAATATTTTGTTTTGTTTTTGGTCTTTGTATTGTATCACTGTAATAGAAGCCCTAGCTAAGATACTCTAACTCCAGTAAGTTGGAAGCATCACAGTGACACAATTTTGTATTGGATCATTATTGGCCCCACATATCAGCCAGCTTAAACTAAGGAAGAAATCCAACCCTTTGAAGCTGATGAAGATAACAGCTTGGTTCCTATGATGAAAATCAGCATTCTATCATCTCTGAATCAGTTGCCTTCAGTTAAAGAAAGAACAGTGTTTATATGCAAATTCATCTTCTATCTCATTCTAAAATCTTTCCCAGATCTATTGAACTCCTTCCCTGGGCTTCTTTCCTTACAGCCTTTATTTCAAACAATGTACTCCTAGATAGCATAATCCAATCTCCATTCACCCTTCTATGAAGATGGTTATATCCAAAAATGAGTTATATACAATACCTTAAAAAATGGCTACCCAGGTGCATACATATTTTTGTGGTGGTTTTGATATTTTATTTTTATCTGGATAGGTTTATTATTTTCCAAACTAAGTAATTTTTCATTTTGTGTATAATAATTAATTCAAATTATCTATTTCTTTTCAAGTTTTACAGCTGAGTCTTAAGGAGAAGCAAAGCCATTATTCCAACACTTTGCTTCACAGTAATTTTCTCAGGTAAATATCTAATTTCAACACTTCTAATTCTACCTTGCACAAAACACTGAAATATAATTTAGTCGAACTCTTTATAACAATATTAGCTTATCTCCAATTTTCAAAAATTTCTTCCTCTTTCTCTTTTTTTTTTTTTTTTTTTTTTTGGTCTGGAATCTTATTGGAAAGTTAAGATACAAAATGCTACCAAGACTCTGATCATTATGATTCACCTGCTATTTGATATGACAAAAGGCTTTCTTTTATACTTCTTGTATTCCATTCAAACTACCTATATCTATCTTTCTCTTAGAATTTCCTTCATAGAACCTAGATTTTATTACCTATTACATGTTTTTACTCAATTTTTATAGCCTCATGTAAATCAAAACATCTTAAGTTTTAGCAATCAGTTTACACTACTACAGAAAAATATATAGCCACATAGCTTAAGAAGAAAATTTTTATTTCTTCATAGCTCTGAAGACTAGCTTTGAGAGTCATGATTCTGCTAAACTGAGTGTCTGGTGAGGATTGTATCCTTGCTGTCTGCATAACCCTTCCATGAGTGTGTGTGCAGAAGCAGTGGGGCAACACGAGTTCCATAGTAATTTTTCCTTTAATGTCAGGGCTAGTCTCTATGACCTGCATTGAATCTCAACTCCTTAGAAGCCCCATTTATAAATATGAAGCTTCGGATAGTGTTTTAACAAAGTAAACTTGAAGAATGCAAACATCTGTCCATAAAAATCTTAGTACTTTCTGCTTCTTGTTTGCTGTGACTATTTCAACTACTAAATATTACTGAACAAATGTCATTCTGAATGCTTGCTTTCATTTCTTTTGAATTGATATAGCTAGAGAAAAATTGTTAAGAAGGAACAAATTCATATTCATTTATGAAACAAAAGCTTCCTTGTACTTATTCTATGCCAAGACATTTTTTTCCAAGCTGCAGGAGAAACAAATATATATTTCTGGTCTCACAAAATAAAGCGAAGGAACCAAAAATAGAAACAATTTCATCTGATATTAGGTTGAAGAAAAAAAAATCTCCCTATATGTTATCCACCATATAAGTGCTTCCTACTGTTAATGTCTGCAAGGTACTCAAGTATGAAAAAGAAATAAAGAAGTGCAATGAATGCAATTTTTTAAATTCTCATTCCCACATTCAAAGTCCTACTTTTCAGTCTGAAGTGTCCCTAAATACTCCCTGTACAGTCCTCAGCAACATTGCTGGCCCAGATTTTCAAAGGTTTGTTTTGATGTTGTCATTTGATTTGGGGGTTTTATTATTTTTGCATATATGTATATATGTGTATGAAAACACATTGCTTTATTTTTGAAATTAAATTTCTTTCTTGACTTTCCTTCTCCCAACCCTGTTTTTTTTCCTCTCTCAAATTAGTAGCCTCTGTTTTTTCATGTGTGTGTGTGTGTGTGTGATTAATAAAGTATATGGAAGTCTGTTTAATGTATGTATAAATACGATCTGATCAATCTGTATAATATTGCTTACTGGAAGACTTCTGAGATTATTACTTATTATTTGATAACCATTTTGGGTGCTCTTCCTTGGGGAAGACTATTTCCCCATGTGCTGGTTCAATAATCTGTATTAGTCACAGTTCTCTAGAAACACAAAGTGGTAGAATAGATAGATGATGATGATGATGATGATGATGATGATGATGATGATGATAATGAAGAAGAAGAAGAAGAAGATAGATAGATAGATAGATAGATAGATAGATAGATAGATAGATAGATAGATAGATATTGGATATTTAGAGTGGTTTGCAGGATATTTAGAGAGGTACAGATAGTCCAACAATGACTTTCTTCCAGCAGACAGTCCAAGAACCAGTGGAACAGGAGTTGTTCAGTCCATGGGCCTGAGTGTCTCAACATGTCTTCAGTATACATCAGAATCCCTAAGAAGGTTCTAATACCGATGAATTGACAGTGATGGCAAACAGAACAAGAACTGTCTCTCAAAGGAAAAATAATTGTCTACAGAGGATGACAAGGCCTTGTTCCAAAACCTCAAGGGCCTCTGTGATTCACCTAAAGGGGCCTACCACAGGCTCCAAAGAGCATCTCTGTCTGCCAGTGACACCTCAGCCATCAGATCTGGTAAATCATATGCTCAAAGTCGTAGAGAAGCCTACGTGACAGCCTGGACTTGTTGAAGATTGTTTTCCTGTTTCAGGCCCTACTCAAACTTAACAGCTTTCTTTTTCAGTTTGGCATATGGACTGTATTAACACAATCAACTATGTGCTATGTCCAGAATACAATAGGCCCATTAACAATATGGAAATTATGACATCCAAGAATATCTGCCTTGGATAGTGTTTCTTTCTGTGACAGAATACCATGAACAAAAAATATTGTGGATAAAAGGCTTTATTTGGCTTGTACCTCCACAGCACTGTTCACCAGTAAAGAAACCCAGGACAGGAACACAAAGGGACAGGATCCTGGAGGCAGGAGTTATACAGAGGCCATGGAGGGGTGTTTCTGACTGGGTTGCATCCCATGACATTCTCAGACTGCATTCTTACAGAATCCAAAACCATCTGCCGAGGTATGGCATCACACATGCTGGACTGCCACCCCCCCCCCATCTATCACTAATTAAGAACATGTCTTACAGCTGGATCTTATGGAGACATTTTCTCAATTGAGGTTCCCTCCTTTCAGCTAACTCTAGCTTGGGTCATCTTGACAGAAGACTAACCAGAACAATAGAGTTTTCTTATATTCATATACCCAAACATGGTATTTTGATTGGAATGGCACCTCATGAAAGAGCCAATAAGTGCATATATAAATGTTCACCACTTTCAGAGAATTACAAATCAAATGATAGAACTAATGGAAGATGATAAAATTGAAGCATAATAAGAGACATTAGATACAAATTTTCAGTGCTCTTTAGGAATTATCACTGAAGAGCAATTACTACAAAATGTATAAATTGAAGATGTACTCAATAAAATTCATATTTTAAAAACATATTCTGGTCTCAGAAAAATACAGTATGAAAATGAAGACTTATAATGCTATATCAGAGTTAAAGTAGAGATCCTTGAGAAGAAAACTGATATATTTCACAAGAATTTTAATGGCCAAGCTGGCAGAAGAGCTTCTAATACAAGCAGAGGAGAGAAGCCTCTTTGGAATGACTGACCCGTGGGTTCCTTGAAGTTCTTAAATGCCAAAGATGACATTTAGAGAAGAGTTGCATAAGTAAGTGTTTGAAATTGATGCCTGAAAATCCTATTCAATAATGAATAAAGGGAAATGGCTGATCATTTATTTCAGATTGAAAACTTGGGAGTTAGACAATGAGTTTATTGAAAACATATTGCATTCAAGGCATTCATTAAACAATACCAAATAGACACTTCATGTTTGTGTCTGAGGCATGGAAAATAATTTTGCAAGTAGTAATTGCTCACAAACTTTATTGCAAATCCATTTAGCAATACTTGGTGACGTGGTTTTATTAGCATGTTTATTTAGAAAGAAAGAAGTCCTAGATTTCTTCTCCTGAAGTGTAGGGGGGGAAACAACCATTGGTGCCACATACACAGATACACATACAGACATAAGCACAAACACACACACACAAACATACACACACAAACACAAACATACACACCAATGCAAAGAGGAAGATAGACAGAAAACAGGTAGAGAGAGATTACACACCCACATAGAAATACACACATGAAAAGAAAGGAGAAAACATAAGAAGGGAAGAGTAGAAACCAAACCTCTGCAATGGGCCAGCATTTTAATAGAGTTCATTTCATATTATATTGAGGCACTAAGGTATTCACACTCCCTGTTTAGAAAAACAAATTGTGTGTATGACTTCTGAGGAATATGTCCTGTTCATCTTCGTTCGTTACTCCTTTAACAAAGTTATTCACTGTCAATCTAATTGTCAAGACGAGTATCATAATTATTTGTTTTCTTATATACTTCCAATTTCAAAAGCAATCAACAAGATCTCTTTTATACATTGAAGATTATGCTTCAGATTGATTTTCTTATGTCCTTTTGTATTTCCATAACCCTTTGCATTTATTATGCTACTACAATATTAGACTTTGCATTTCATCTAGAAGTTGAGTGTGTAACGAAGAGTGATATGTGTTCTTCGTGCTCCTTTAATGTCTGTCATTATTCTTAGTAGTTTTACTATTGTTATTAGGTTGCTATATTTAAATTTAATGAAGCATTTATTCTCAATCAAGGAGACCATTGAGATAATACAATTCTATAAGTCTGTACTATGAAGTCAGAGTAATAAACTTTATTTGGTGTGAGATGAGAAATGATTGATTATCTTGTCTATCTATTAATATTCTTTTATTCATCTTGGATGCAGTTAACAAGTGAAGCAAATAATAAAAGATATTTCATACTATCCCCTGGTCTTTTCTATCAACTTTAGTGAATAAACATTAAACAACTAATTCCCTGACCATATTCAGCCTGAGACAATTTTTTTTTTACAGTAGTTTGGTTCTGAAAGCATATGGTCAAGCATGGTTTATCAAAATATACTTTCTTAGAATATGTAAAAATGTTTAAAACATAAGAACACACACATATATATATATTTTTTTAAATGGCCTCAAATTAGAATATTTAGGTTGTTTAAAAAGAGCCCAAATATAGGAGCTGTGGAGATATCTCAGTGCGTAAGAGAGATTGCTGCATGGGTATGAACACTGGAGCTTCCGTTCCTGCAACCCATGTAGATTTCTATGTATGGAACATATTACTGTGTTATGTGGAGATGTAAGAATTGCTACCGGCAGAACTCCAGGTTGAATAGTAAATTCTGTGTCCTAGGAATAAGGCAGAAAGTCAGGACACTGGACATCCTCCTCATTGTCCCACCCCTAGCATGCGTTCATGCATCACATGCATAAACAAATCCACACCCACATACACTGCATTATACCTACTTATAGAGCCCATATTAACATGCATACAAATATTTAAAGTTAAGTTCTCCATATGAAAGAGAGCATGTAAATTTTGTCTTTCTGAAGCTGGGCCACCTCACTCAATAATACTTTTCAGTTCTATCCACTTTTCTGTAAATTTCATAACTTAATATTTTGAACCCCCCTAGAAAAATCCCATGCCATTTTTTATTATCTATTGTTCTGTTGATGGATAGCCAGGCTGGTTCCATTTTCTTGCAGCTGTGAATAGCATAAAAATAAATAAGTCCATATGAATGTCTCTGTGGTGCGATAAGCGTCCCTGGTGTGTAAGTTAGTGGTGGTGCAGCTAGATCACATGTCACTTCTATTTCTAATGTTTTGAGAACTGACTTTAGCTGACATTATTCTAAATTGTGAAAAACTATAATGGTTTTTTCAAAATTCAGAGCAAGACAAAAATATCGCTATGTCCACTTAATATTGTGTTCTATATCATTTTTATTAGAAAAATTTACTTTTCATTTACATACCAACCCCAATTCTCCCTCTCCTTCTCCCACCCCTCTCAACATTTCCTCTTCCCACCTCGACCTACTACCCAGAGGAGACAAGGCCTTCCTTGGGGAGTCCACAAAATCTGGCAAATCATCTTGAGACAGGACCAAGTTCCCCCATTCCATATCAAGGTTTAGCAAAGTTTCCCACCATAAGCAGTGGGCTCTAAAAAGCCAGTTCACACACCTGGGGTATGTCTTAGTGCCAGTGCCAGCCACCCTCCCCCCCCCGCAACAGATCAATCCTCATAACTGTCACCCACATTCAGAGGATCTATTTCAGTCCCATGCAAGTTCCACAGGACAGTCCATTGTCCCCTAGCTCATTCTAGCTGGAGTCAGCTTTCTCTCCGGTTTTCTCCAGCATGCTCTTGACTCCACTGTTCCCACGATCTGCCCTCCCTCTCCTCTACTGGACCCAGGAGCTCAGCCCGTTGCTTGGCTGTGGGTCACTGCATCTTTTCCCCTCTGTTACCAGATGTACGTCCTTTGATGGCAATTTGGGTAGTCACTAATCTGATTTAAGGGGAAGTTCCTTTCAGACACCCTCTCCACTATTGCTAGGAGTCTTATCTGGGGTCATCCCTGTGAATTCCCGAGAATCCCTTTAACATCAGGTTTCTCCCTAACCCCATAATTGCTCCCTCTATCAAGATATCTCTTTCAGTGCTCTTCAGAAATGACAGGAGGAAAATAGAGAAGTGTTAAAAATAGTAAAGAAAACAATGGAATTATCTATTGTTGCAGGTGACATAATTCTACTCAAAAGACACCATAAACTCTATCATAAAATGATTAGACTTAATAAATATTATCTATAAAGATGCAGGATAAATCAGTGTACACAAATCAGTAGCTTTCATATTCCTCACTAATGAGATTGCTTAGAAATATATTATTAGCATGAAAATCTATGCAGATATGTACTCTGAAGACATAGCCACTTACTTGCTGAAAGAGCTATAGAAGACTCTAATGCCTCTATCCACCTCCTCCATCCCACTTCTTGATAAACCAGTTATGTTAATGAAACCATTTAGAAATGTTTCTTAATGGATGTGACCCCTAATCTGGAGGCATTTTAAACAAATGCTCATCATAAGCACAAATGGGACTTCCTACCACATTATGAAGAAAGTGTTATTGGAAACTAGATATGCCTATTTTGTTATATGTTGTTTATGGGTAGTTTTACATTGAGGCGCCAAAACTGAATAGTTGAATCAGATAAAATAAGGTCCGCTAATAGTAAAATGTCATTACCTTTTAAATCAAAGTGATATACACTTGAGAAGAATTATTTCGACCCCTTGATTGAGTTCATTTTTATTTGTTCCGAATTTGACAAACTTGTGAAAGAGACAATTTAGAAATGAACAGATAATCATGGTGAGAGAAGGCTAGAAACGTGTGGGTAGCTTTTGAGTAACTATTCTCTACCCATATGAATAGAAAATTAGAGTAAAACCTAAAAGTAATAGTATAGTATCAGAAACTACAAGAGTACGCCTTTAATCCTTTTAAATTCAAATTATTTTAAATAAGAAAAGATGTAATTACAATTAACCCGTGACAACCAGTGATAATAATTTTACAATAATTCAAAATTAAGTGTTACTTTTCATCAAATATTTGTCAAAATGTAATTTAGGTAAATGGCAAGTATATCACTGATGCATGTTAATTAACTCATTTTAACAAACACAATTAAAGAATAAAAAGGAGATGATATTTAGGTGTTAAGTATATTATGGGAGTATCTTTAGCCAGGAAAATATTATACTCATAGTTTCTATTCATTGTTTTAAATTTTAAACAGTACAAACTCCAAGTGGCCTTAGAAAAATGGTGAATTTAGGCACTTTTTTATTTATGCAATAACCTTATGATAGCCAGTCCATTATTTAAATGCCAGACTATGAAGTCGCACCAGAACAGGAGACTCAGTCTGGTGCCTGATACATCTGTAGTAAGTCTGTGCATTGTTCAGGTAGAACGTTTTGAATAAGCAATAAACATTTATTAATTGAAAGGTTATGCGGGCTGTGAAACTCAATAATAATAGCAACAATTACACTACAATGATTGTAGTAATCATTTTGTTGTCCAGTTTTCCACACACTATACACTGCTGTGTCACTTTCATCTCTGCTGTGCTCTTTGCACTCTGTTTGATCTCCATCAGAACCTACTTCATGACTTACGGCTGGCCGTCTGTAATGTTGATTCTTTTATTCACATGCACAGTAATATATTCGTTACGGTCAAGGCATGTTTTGTCATTTCACTTATAAAAATTTCCTTTACAGCTCTCAAAACAGAGATGTGCAATTACACTATTATATTTGTTATTGCTGTTGCTGAAAGCAGCCTTTATTGCGTCAATACTCTACTGTACCACTAGCTAATACTGGTCACATGAGGAAGAAGAGATGGAAAGATTTTAAGAGCCAGAGTTAATGGAAGACTCACAGAGTATTGTGTTTTGTAGACACAAGAGTACTGATGAACAGAGAATTTACAGTGTAGCCGCCTCCTTGAGGACTGCACAGTTTTCAGTCAGGTGAGATATCAACACTGAGAGGTTGAAGTGGACATGGGGTCTCACTCCTCATCAAGAAGCTACCTGAAATGGATACATCTCTTGGCAAAGGATCATCAGGGTTCTCCAGTGGAATCTCATCAGGTTTATCAAACACAGTTCAGGGCAGGCTCAGGACTGGTTTATCAACACCAAACAAACTCAATAGTTGTATTTTGGACATTATGTTTTGTTTTTTGCTCTGTTTTAGCTTTTTTTTTTCTTAATGGACTTTTGACTAGTTTGATTTATTTTTGTGGATTATTTTGTTTGTTCCTTTTTTAAACTTTCCTTTTGGTTTTATTTTAAGAGAGAGAGCAAGTAAAGTGGGGCATGTATGGATCCAGAAATGATCTTAGAACAGGGAAAACATGATCAAAATATATTATATGAAAATTTAATAAAATAGTAAATCATTTTGAACATAAAATTGTACAAATCAAATAAAAAGAAATATTTCACTCTGTCTCCCTTTCTAACTCCTCTATCAACTGGAACTGGAGAAAAAAGCTTGTTGTAATTAGTACCACATCCCTGAAAGTGATATACATCTTATTGTATTAGATACAAGTAATTTAATGAAGTTTCTGGGGATATAAGAAGCCATTAGCATACAATTACAAGTGGGCTTATAGTGGCCTTTGTATTGTTGCAATTTATGATATTGAGTTTTTAAGTTTGAAACAGCAAAGGTTGTTAGATATTGGAAGAAATAATGTGTTTATTGTATTGATTCTGAACAAACAAAATGTCCTCATTCTCTATTCTCTTTAAATACTTCAATATCTTCTTTTCAAAACTAATGGTGCAAATTATAAACTATTTTTATGGCCAAGACTTTTAAAGTATCAATTGATAATCTTTATTACTATTTGGTACATTACATCTTATTATGTGCACTTGTGACATGTACTTACTTTCAAAATAACTTTTATCCAGCAACAACAAAAAAAGGTACTTGATGCTACGGAGACAAGTGACAAGCCACGTTCTTGCCTCTGTGATTATTGATAGAAACATTTCTGTTTTCCTTTTTCTATAAACTTTGAAACAAAAGTTCAATCTCTGCTCCACATGACATTGATCAGTTACCTGCCACCAAAGTGGCGATTAAATAGATGAGGGGCGGTATAAGCAGAAAGAGGATATTTCTTCAACCTGGAGAAATACAAGTCCATCTGCAGCATGCTAACAGGAGATTTAGGTGTAGGAAAAACAAAAATAACATCCAGAGGGCAGTGAGACAACTAAGTGGGCTAATGCACCTGCTGCCAAGCCCCCAAACTTGAGTATCAATCCCTACAACCCACAAGATTGAAGGAGAGAACTGAATCCGGAAAGGTTTTCTGACTTTTACAGGCACACACACACACATGCACATACACACATAATAGATAGATAATTTGTTCCATATTCTTAAAATGATAATATAGATGCATAAACAAGCAGTCATGGTGTGATCCTGCCCATCATTGGCTCACTCTTGTGTCACCTCTATTTTGTATAGTATTTGGTAATAGCACTTGTTAGACGGCACGTTCATCTGTTACTCTCTGATATCGCTGAAGGGACCAATTTTGATCTTATAAGATGACTATTTCTGATGCTGGGTAAAGTTTTGTCCTCGGGGTAATGGCCTTCTACTGTATGAACATTATTTCCAATGGTACTTCTCTTCTAGAATTCAAGGGTGACTCAAGAAGATTAAGGACCATAACTTACCAATGCAATGGACACAAAACCAACTCAGAAATGGCAGATTTTCATCTTACTTTTAATCAAACTGGGGCCCAAAAGAAGATTCATTATTTTTTAGTAAAGAAGGATTCTAAGAGTCCATCTCAATATTTGTCAATCAAATATAATCACAGATTTTACATACCCATAATATCAACTCATTTATTTCACACATTGTTGCAACTCATGTTTTTGTAATAGCTGTATGTTTAATTTTCTTACCAATAATAATGTAAATACTTTCCAATCTCATATGAACTCACAAATCACAGAATTATATGCATCAATGCATGATTTCATAATAAGTCCAGAGTTTAGATGCTGGTAAAAGATATTGTGGTTTTCATAACTGTGGCAGAGGTAATTTAATTAAAAATACTTTTTGTTTGAAAACTTGAGAAAATATATTGAAAATATGATTATGTTAAGTAATTAATACATATTGCTTGATATACACTATTTCTTAATATGTTTGCTTGAATAACTTAGGAAGAGGGAATTAAAATTTTCTATAGTTTTATCAGTCATTATGAGCACACATTTCAGGTCACTGATATAGTCCCAAAGTGTTTTATGTTATAATGATTCCTTTTTCCTATGAGTTTTATTCCAAGATACTCTCTGAGTACCTAATTCTATGTGTAGTACCAGAACTCAAATATATATAGTTTCTATAGAAGTCTGCTTTTAGTAAATTAAAAATGCACATTAGTCACAGTACGAGATATAATGACAGCAATATAAAGAAAATATTAAATTCAGTACAAATTATTCCTTGGCATTGCTATTTTTATACTTCAGAGGCACTGCTACATAAGATAAGGATTATTTGAACAGAAACACCAGGATATCATGGCAGCTGATTTGATAACTATGATGGATGTCACAGAGCAGTGATAACTGCCTGGCTAGGACAAAGCCATTCTGTATGGAACTTCACCTTGTTATTTAGAAAAACTGACTCATCAAAGATTTTTTAATCTGTGATTTCCGTGAATTTTCCATTATTTTTTTTCATACAGTGTAGGATGGGTGATCAAAATCGTGGAAGTTGAAAGTATTGGGAAGAAAGTCTACAAGAAAAAAGCATTAAACATTTATAATTAGTTTTCTCATCTAAGGTTAAAGTGCACATATGTCTAATATATTTTAGTAGAATACCAATATGAAAATCACAATTTTAGAATGACTAAGAGGCTATCAATTGTTTTATTACCAGTCTCATATAGTTTTATTTTGAAGTGTCGGGTTTGTTATAGATCATTTAATTTAAAGTACAACATGAAAACCTTTATATTGTGGCTATGAAAATGGCTCAGTATTTTAAGGTATTTTGACATGAATCTTGATGACCTGAGCTTAGTTTTTAGAATCAACATGGTGGAAGGCAAGAATTAATACATGTAATCTTCTGACCTTCATTTACATGTTGTACTATGGCAAATATACACACTGACACACAAACATACACAACAGACACAAAACACATAAATACAGTGTACACATGTACACATAGGCACACAAATATCAAATGCATGGGCTCCAAATAATACATAAATATACACATAATCACACTAAATAAATATTATTAAAATTAAAATATAAAACATTGTTATCTATCTCAGGTAATATATTTTTCACATATCTTTATTAAAAGCATTTTTCTCACTGGATAAATATTATCACCTAAAAGAAAATAACAGTAATTTTACCTTTAACCCAAACACTCTTTATAACATATCACTTGTCAACTATGAATAGCTAGAAAATATGCAGTAGAAAAAAAAACCCAAGGAAACAACAACATCTCATATTTTCTTGAATATGTACTTTTTAATAAATAAAATGATAAAAAGAGCCATTTTTTAATAAATACATGAGCTTGCTTGTTTACTTTTTGTGGCTTATATTGTGTGGGTGCTGTTTTCTAGGCCATAAAAGGTTTTCACAATAGAATTTTTCATAGACAAACCATTCCTTTGTTCTTAGTTGTGTGATTCTGATCTTCCAACCTTATGCCTTCTACATTCTTCATACAAACGACAAATAATTTTTTCACTCGGTTCCATTATTGGCTTGTGAACAATTTGGGTTGCCATCAGATTCAACACAGATGGTAGCTAATACTGCATCCTGGTTTTGGCTTGAGCCTGTGCTGTTTATTCAGTGGCAAACACAGAGGAAAGAACTGCAGAAAAATGATATTCTTAGGACCTAATAGCCAAGGTAGATGTAAACACATGATTATCAAACTAAGGTCTAACACAAGGAAACCTGGGCTTTGATTGCTAAAATATGCACAGATGATGGGTTTGGTCAAAAGTCAGTTGTGCAAATGCTTCATTAAGAAAATGAAAAGATGAGCCAAAGGTTGGGAAAGAACACTCACGTGCAAAAGATAAAGAAATATTAAAATAGACAGAGAACTTCTAAAACTAGGCATAAAAATTTTAATCCAGTAAATTATCATGAGGAAATCATTTATAGCCAAACAGGTGACAAATCAGAATATAAAAAATGCATAATATTAAAAAATGCATAATATTATCCTTATTTTCAACTTGCAATTACACTAAGGTGTTACTGCATACTTAAGAGAATGGAAAAATCCAATGTATCTATGAAAGCATATGTTTATGGTGAAATGAATGTTGAAAAACTCAACATTTTATACTAATCTCAAACTGAATTCTCACACAAAATCTGTTTCTCTTTATCATAATCATCCATGCATAAATCTGTTCGTCCATCTTGATTATACCTCATTCTGTAAGAAACCAATTCTTACATTGTAAGAAATTCAATGTATCAGTAAATATTATTGCATTTTTCTTCAAAATATGAATATATTTCATTCATTGCTATTTTTTCCTACCTACATTAATGAAATATGTCCTAAACAGGTCTTTTCCTTCTGCCACTGTCTCATGATAATTGATCCTCTATGGTGACCATCACTTAAAAATAAATGCAACAGACATTATAATCTAAAGCTTTGAAAGGAGCCGTACCACGACAACATTAAAAGATCTATCTATCTATCTATCTATCTATCTATCTATCTATCTATCTATCTATCTATCTATCTATCTACCTACCTACCTACCTACCTACCTACCTACCTACCTATCTATCTATCTATCTATCTATCTATCTATCTATCTATCTATCTATCTATCTATCCATCCATCCATCCATCCATCCACCTATCTATCTATCTATCTATCTATCTATCTATCTATCTATCTATCTATCTATCTATCTATCTATCTATCTACCATTTTATACATTCCAGATGTCAAGCTTTTAAAATTGAAAAGCTAAAATATACTTTAACATTCTGTGTATTTCATGGAAAACACTATCAGTTCAACTTACAGCTTCTATAAAAATCATAGAGATATTTAACAATCTTTTTCATACTAACTTTCAAAGCTTGGTGTTTATTAGCATTTACAGAGCATATCACATGAAGTTAACTGAGCCCTCATTCTCAGTATCTTCTGATGCAATTGGCTGAACAACATGTGGTGTCTAGTGCCCACTATGAATCTTTCTGATCCCTGATCATATAGAGTTCTTTGTCTTTTGCATATTCTTTCAGCACATTCCTCCTGGTTCCATGACGTTGTACTCACTATTCTCTCTCTTTCATACTTTCTTTTAGATGTGAAGAACTTTCACTACTGTACCTCTATCTGGTCTCTGTTGAACAAACAGAAATTTTCTGTTCTATTGTCTCCATAGCCCTTTAATTATTCTTTTCAGCATTTAAAATAATGTAACTCCTAATATGAAATGACTAACATTAAATAAACAATGAAGACTCTGTGGTTCTGATTTTGCATGTATTTATGTATGCTCTCTGGTTGGCTCTATAACCTAGAATGTAAATTATATGATGTAAAGATTTTGTCTGATTTGCACTCCTATATTGCCAGTACTGGGCAATGATGGATTACTTTATATGTAAAACAATTATATAATTGTTTAAAATATTTGGTGATGCAATATTATAATAAAATATCTCTTACAATCTAAGAGACTAAAACCTTTGCTGGACTGCACAGCCAGTTAATAACAAAACCTGAGTTCACTTAAGACTTAAGACTGCCAACCTGCTGTGGACTCAGCCTATTTGTCTACCCCACCATAAGAGAACAATGTAACAAATAATCTTAATTGCCTCAGATGTCTCCTGTAATCAGTGTTTACGACCTAAGCTAATACATAGCTGGAATCTTAAATTATGTACTCTTTCATGCATGTGTCTTTGCATATGTATCATTTTATGTAAATAGCAGATAGGCTAAAAGGAGTTTTATGACATGACTGTCCACTATAAATATTGAACACAGTATTTGAATATTGTTTGATAAGCAACGACATTTGTAGAACTTCTTATTACCTGTGTAAATTGGAGTCCATGACTTAATCCCTTGAAGAACTCTTACATTGTTCTGTAAAGTGTCCCCATTCCTTCCCCATGTGACACTTTCTGTGATCTGTTATAAATAAAAGCCTTATGTTAGGGACATCCAGACAGACACATTCACACACAAAGGCATAATAGACAGATACACCCTCAGAGAAGGACACACAAGGGCAAATTCAGAAGACAGCTTTCAGGCAGACACAGATTCAAATTTATTCAACAGAGAGATGGAAATTATAGAAGACATACAAAAAGTGAAGGAAAAAATTAAAATCTGGACTTGTTTTTAGTTAATTGACACCAGGAGGTAGCTCTTGGATTTTTTAAAAATATTTATTTATTTATTTATTTATTTATTTATTTATTATGTATACAATATTCTGTCTGTGTGTATGTCTGCAGGCCAGAAGAGGGCACCAGACCTCATTACAGATGGTTGTGAGCCACCATGTGGTTGCCGGGAATTGAACTCAAGACCTTTGGAAGAGGAGGCAATGCTCTTAACCACTGAGCCATCTCTCCAGCCCTTGGATTTTTTTTTTAATGTAACTCAGATGCCTCACAACTGATTTTGAATTTATTATTAATTCTTTTAGATCAAATATAAAATAACAGCAAATTTTAGAGGATGTAGTCATTGTTATCAATTAGAAATAACAAAATAGTGTAATTGTACATTTAATTAAAGCAAACATTATTGGCAATATTTTGCCATGTATGAATACTTACCAGTTCTATGTAACAACCTACCTGATCTGACCAGAGAGTGGTTTAAAAGGTGCTTAGTAAATATTATGTAAATGACTCATTGGGAAATGCTTATTCTTCATAGTAATAAGTTTTTAATGTCAACTATTTGAGTTTATTATTGTAGTCTAAAAACAACTATGGACAAATAAACAAAATAATATAACTATGTTTTAGCAAAACGGTATTTATCAAACCAGGAGGCAAACTATGAAGCCTACTTATCCAAGGTATAACATAACAATCACTGATATAATTTATGCATCTATAGTGTAAAGATATGGGTCTACATACTAGAAAACTCTGGTTGATCTCAGGTAGGTCTGTGTTTACAGTCTGTTAACAAATTGGGGATCTCACTCTCTAGTCTAGCTATACTCACAAGTATGTTGTTAGATTGGATGTTACCTAAGGCAACACGAGAAACTTAACAAAATATCTTTTATTGTCCACGAGGCTAGTCTGTGGAGACATTTTCCAGGGGAGGGACTAACAGCACATAATCTTGAGGCCACATTCTACCAACAGAAGGTAGAGAAAATACTTTAGGATATTGCTAATCCTGTGTGTAAGGCCTAGAGTAATAAGGAGAAACTATGGGAATTTCATTGCAAAGACACATGGATTCAGAGATGTGCAAAATGCATTGGTTTTACAAATAATATATTAAACTCCAAATTTCATGCATTAAGCAAGATAAAGCAAGATGACAGGTCATTATTTGTGAAAGGTCATTATCAGAATTGCTGTAGATATGTGTCAATAGAATAAATATGAGCCCATGATCTTTTTTCTAGTTAAAGCAGTTACCAATAATAATTCTCACATAACATAATGAATTAACTAAAACTGACTCTTTGACAATGTATATGTTCATATTCTCAAAAATCTTATTTGCCCCATTTGGTTATTTTACACATCAGAACCATCTATTCCTTTACTGTGTTGGGTGTTCTTCTTTTTGTACTTTCAGCTAAAATTCTTATTGCTGTGAATTGCATGTTGGTAGTTGACATCCATCTCTTTTTAAGAAGTATTAGTGCATGGTAGCCTCTTATTATGATAAAGGATAATGAAACCCCAACCTCTGGAAGTGTATAACTTTATATTTTATTTTATAGTGTTATATATCAATACAGGGAATTTTAGGGTGGTGACCTAGAGGGAGCAACTCAGTCAAATATTCTATTGATTACTTATTTCTGGTTGCCTCACCAGGATGCCTGGAAATTGAAAGCAGATGCAACTGGCTAGAAATAGTTCTGAGGATAGTTATTGAACTATCAAAGTTGGTATAAAACTAACCAGGAAGAATAGAAGCCAACTGATTTTGATGATAACAATTCACTTTCATTGTTTATACACTGCTTTATCTGCACAGGCAAAGCCCTAGACCTCACAAAACACATCATTTCCCAAATAATGTATTCAGAAAACATATATAAAACTCATAAAATGTATAGAAAATTTTAACAAATTTACATGCCATTGCAAAAGTCAGTAACAAAATTAAAGAAAGTCAGGGAAAGAGTCCTAAGATTCACTCTACCCATGGAGGAAATGTAAAGTTATAAATCAATTACACCAACAATTTTAGCCCATCAAGGCAATTTTCCTAATCATTTTTCTCTTTTGAATAATTTATTCAGAGACTGTGACATTTTCCTTGTGATTTTATTTGAGAAAAATTGATGTACTTCACTTGATTTATTCATATGAATATTGAAAGGTGCTTCAGTATTAGTGATTTAATATCTTCAAATAGAAAGATGAACATGACAACAATGTACAAAAACTTGACATTAACACACTCTACAGATCATTGTGGTTCAAGTGATCCATTATGAAAAAAAAGATAAGACCTGAAATTCTAAAATTTTATTATTGATCACTATATGACTATAGGGTTGGACTCAAACTCTCTTTGATGTGGAACTCATTACTAGCAATAGGAAAAATTTAGTATGGAGAAACTAGGCAATAATTAAAATGGAATTACCCTTTATCAGGCCAGCAATGCCCTTACTAACCACCACAGACTAACAAATAAATCTCCAGAGTCAGATATGTTTTATTTCTTTTGACTAGTGAGGTTCCATAAACTCCTAAAACATTGAAGGTTATTTCTATTGCTCTTAGGTATCCTCAAATACATAACTGAACACTATTACTGAAGACATCATAAGCTTGAGACATAGAACATACTGAAACCAAGATGCTATGTGTGCTCAAGAAATTGGTATGCAGATAGAAGGACCTTGGTCTTCCCGCAGGGCAGGGAATTTGGACTGCTCTTCAGTATCGAGAGGGAGGGGGAATGGAGTGGGGGGAGGGCAATATTTGGGAGGAGGGGAGGGAAATGGGGAATGGGGAGCAGGTGGAAATTTTAATTAAAAAAGAATAAAAATAAATAAATAAGTAAAAAAAAAAAAAAGAAATTGGTATGCAGGTTTTGGGAGGAGAAAAACCATCTCTAAGGTGAGTCCTCAGATCTAAGCTCTGAAAGCTACAATAATTATTGGACTATCAACATGTGACATTGGTGAGGAGTGACACAAATGGTAGAAAAGTAAGCAAATGTTTGCTGATTGAGTCGGAGGCCCACTCCAAAAGAAGTGACTTCTTTGTCCTGTAAACCTGGTCAAGAGTTGGTGGCTGGAGAGATCGCAGGTCCCAACAGGGAACTTACGGCTATCATTCTGCTAGTTGAACATATTGCCAATTTGTCTTCTCAATGCTTATGTTTAAAGCCATAGATTAATCTGGCTCTCATCCTTTATCATAGATACTTTTATTATATTTGGAAATGATTAATGCACAAACTAATAACTGGATCAAATATTAATATAAAGGCATTATAGAGTTATATGGAAAAATAGGTCCCATGAATCACCCTCTAGAAATGCTCATATATATGATGCAAAACAGCCTAGAAGGGGGTATCACTTTTTTTTACTGGAGTGACAAACATAAAATTTGCAAATGTAAAATGCTCGATAAATAAGTCCCCACACATTTTCGCACAAACAGCCTAATTATTGCGACTAAGCAGCTCATCAATTAATTTCGTATCGATGTAATAAAAATGCCATGACTGATAGTTGTAAATGGAAGAATGTGTTTGGCTTATGATTCCAGGGACATATGAGTTTATCAGACAGGTAGGCATGGCAACAAACAGCAGACATGATGAAGGGAGAAAGAACCTGAGAGGTAACATTTACAAACAGGAAGCAGAAAGATTGAACTGAAATGGGACAAGATTATAAACAATCAAAAGGCCTTTCCCACTGACAAACTTCTGCAAACAAGTCTCCATCTCCAAAAGGTTGAACTATTTTCCCAAACCATGCCATCAACTGGGTACTTAGTGTTCAAATATATGAGCCTTTGAGGGAGAGAGTCAATAAAACCACCATATTCCATTTCTTAACCCCCACAGACCTATGACCAAATCATAATAGCAAAGCATTTAATCATAGTCAATACATTCCTATGCTTCTTCATAATCTCAAAACTATAAAAGTTTAGTCCAAAATCTTCTTTGAGACTCAAGGTATTCTCTTAAATGTAAACTGCTATGAAATCACATACACACGCATGCATACACACACATGCATGCATGCACACATACACACGTTTGGGTGCATGTATACACTTTCACCATAAAACGCCATAGAACATACATTAACATTCTAAAATTAAAAAGGAATATGGGCATAGTGAGGACACATTGGTCCTAAGCGAGGTTGAAACCCAGCTAGGAAAATGATACATTTTGTATCTCCATGTCAGTTGGAAAAGGCTTAAATAATATTAATCCTTCTTCCATTTTGCTGCTGTACTATACAAATCTGATTCGCGCTGGTTCCTCTATCTGTATGCAATTCTCCTTGGCAGACATCTCAAAACCCTGTCATTTCCAATACTTCTGGGCTCCACTGAGGCTCCGGTCTCACTCTTACAACGTGAGCTTCACACAATGGCCTCTCACAGCCTCTTGCATTCTGAAGCCCTTCTCCCAAGAAGCCTTCTGGCACTTGGCTTTAGCTGCTCTCTGAAACCATGGGGGAAGATTTCATCACACCTCTACATATTCGTCCTTCATGTGATGTGTCTAATGCCAGTACCATGCAAATGGCACTGCCAAGTTCAGCAACCATCAAAGGACCTACCTTCCTTGATCACATTATCAGCAACCTTTGTTTCCACATGTTTTCTAGGAGTAGAAAACTCCTCTAGCCTTGTGCTTTCATGACGTGGGATTTCAGATGGGTGGTGTTTTTTCCTGTGGGGACCCTTCCTTTATTCCAGCGCAAAGTAGGTGGCCTCTCCCTCGAGGTTTCCCAATACATTTACAGCCTTTTCTCTAATACATGCCTTAACTATAACACTCAACTTCTAGTGTTCCTTTCCTCTGCAAACTATACATTGTGATTTTCAATTGCTCCCCTTTCTCTTTTTCACTGCTAGGCCAGGGATGGCAGAATAAACTCACGGGTTTGCCTGGTGCTGTTAGGCCTAGGCAGGTAAAGTACACCTGAGATGTCCTCACCTATAGTCATATGGTGTGAGGAACACTGATGGCAGCCGTGAGGAAGCACTTGGCAGAGAGATGGTAGAGATGGAGAGGTGGAATGGCTTGAGCACCACATGAGGAGAGGCAGAACTAGAGATTCGAGGATGGTGAGAAAAGTTCGATGGGACTTTTTTCTTCACGGCCACAGAGATTCTCCATAGTTAGTTCACACTTAAAAACATTAAAGTTATTGACCAATCTTTATTATTCATCCTTGAGAAAATTGATCATATTTATCTTCTTCTGGTAATTAGCTTTAATACAGTAATAGGGCAGAAAAATTTATTTATAGACTTTCAAGTCAAATTTGTAGAGTTGCTTGCTGAACACTAAATTAAAACTATGCCATGCTCCAGAAATTAAATTCTGAGTATCCTTTTAAGATGTACATCCACAAAGCTTTACTTTTATATATGATTTATTTATTCAAACTTGTGTTGCACCTAGGGGCAACTTTTACTGATGGAGTACATTGTCTGACCAACTATGACTTTTAATAATTTGATAACTTTTAACATGTTAGCAATAGTTGTTTCTAGCTTATTGTGGACCACATCTTTCTGGTTTACATTCCAACTTTAAACAGAGCATTTAAAATATAAATCATAAAAGAAGTAAAGCCAAGTGGTCAGATTTCTGAAATATTGTGATTATTTCAATAATAAGAAGAATAGTACATTAGATACTAAATATCAAACTCTTTTAACATTAATTACATCAGAAATGAACATTTAACTTGCCTTTCCCAGATGTGCAAGATCATCCCTACATATTGGTGACAGCAAGATCACAACAGGTTTCTGGTTCTTCAGATAGGAAATACTGTCCCCCCTTGATGTGCGTTCATTATCTCTCTCCAGAGTGTTCTCTCCCAGGTAATTTGATCTTGCTAAAGACTCACCCAATTATCAGCACTTCTATTAGCATTTCTGAGGTTTTATTGCCTGGAGTTAATTGCTTCTGTTACTCAGTGCCTATAAAACCTTGTGTTTAACCTTTATCATCACACATTTCCAAAGGTATTGTAATTTCTACCTCGATATTTGTAACTCTGTGAGACTTCGCATTTCTCAAAAAGAAGGTCAAATGCTGCGAAGTTTGTAGGTTCAGCACAAAGCATATGACTTGACCCATCTCAATTACCTTACACATGAGTCTTTAGCCGCTAGACATGCAATTAGCCAAGACAGTTGTCCAATCTCAGAATCGGGGCTAGAATGTATGAATGTACTTGTGACCTAGAAAGTTTGCTAAGTTACTTACTGACAAGCCTCAGGAGAGTATTTTGCTAGATAGTACATTTTTTTTCTGTCTTGTTATTTATGTATTTTAACTCTATGAACCAGTTGAGTTAAATCGCAAATAAACTTGGTACTCCTTTCGCTGGCTTTCTGAAATCCATCACACCAGGCTGCCTAAAAAGCCTGCTGATATAACAGGCCTGCCATTTTCTACAAGTTAATGAAGATAATTCAATGTGTAAGAAAATGCATTTTGTGGTTCTAAGGTCACTGATTTAAAGTCCACAATAAAACTGCCAGGAAAACTAGTTAGCATAGCACATCGCTATCTGGGTAAGACCCACTGGAATATGTTGATCAGTGGAGGCTGTCAAATGCATGCTCTTTTACAAATTCTACTCTGAGGTCTTTCATCTTTCATGTATCACACGGAGAGCATCTCCCAAATTAATATTTATTTTGTGCCCGTCTGCCTTGTTCACTTTATTGTAAAACTTATTTATGTACGTGGTGCACATAGGACTTTAATATTTTTACTCTGAAGGTTACAATTTGTTTAGGTAGAGCTGAATTTTGTCAGGGGTGTCTTTAAAAGGCTACTGGGATTTAGAACACATGGGAATTTACATTTACACATTTGCACATAGTCAGTGAAATCATGGTGTAGTTCCAATGGAGTCGTGGAATTTTTACCCACTGCTTCTTATCACTAATGAACGATCTAGTGTTAAAACATTTTGGAGGGGTTCATTAAAAAAAGAAAAGCTTTTCTACAGAGGCAAACCCTTCTAAATTGCTAATAGGCAACAAGAAAGGGGTTTTCTAGCAACATTTATTTCCAGCAGCTTCTAATAATTATTATAGAAGACATTATGCATTTTAGATGGAATTAGAGGACACAGGAAAATTTATACAGGGAATGGAGGAGTGGAAATATAAAATAGTAATCATACAGACTACTTTTGTATAATTTTTAAATTTTAAAAACCCTATATATATAGCTTTTTATGTTTTTATAATAGCATTGTTCATGAATTCTCTACTCAATATTATATTTCTATTATATTTTGTACTTCATGTAAATCTTTAGTGAGAACATGAAAATAAGAAAATATGGGACATCTGTTTTTAGATATTTGATAAATTATGTAATTTTGGGCCAAAATTATCTCAGGGCCTGTACCTCGAGGCCTGTAGGACAGAGAAAAGCCTGGCTCATGTTTGAGGGAACCGAGTGAAGATGAGACAGAAAAATCTAGGTGGACGACCCTCCAGCCAGAGGGAGGACTTGGCTGTCTCTCATTAGCTGGAGGTACCACCACACCATAGGATGTCATTTAACCTACATAAGCTGACACTCAAGTAATAAACTGAGTTTGTGCTTTGCCTTGATTCCCTATTGCATCTGATTTTTCTGCTTCATGGGGCTGCAGATCTGATTGTCCTGCATTTTGGGGCTGCAGAAAGGGCAGATAGAACATTCACCTATAAGTGAATAAGGAGGCTAAGGAGGCCTAGCAACTGGTCCCTGAACTTGGGTTTGCCCTGACTGGTTCCAGGGCAAAGAGGTCATCAAAGTGAGTGGGACTCCACGATGGGTAACTCAGTTTCACACACAAATGACCCAGTGCTTAAGACACTGAGATATCCAACTATTATAGCCCTTAAGGCATGTTTTCAGCCTGCTGCTCTGCCTCACCAGCAGCGGGTAAGGAGAAGGTTAGATGGGGAAGATCTAAAGAATCTGAAAATAATCCAGGCGGTGGTGATGCACACCTTTAACCCCAGCACTGAGGAGGCAGAAGCAGATGAATCCTGTGAGTTCAAGGCCAGCCTGATCTATAAGAGCTAGTTCCAGGACAGCAAGGACTGTTACACAAGAATATCCTGTTTCAGAAACCAAACCAAACAAAACAAAACCAAACAACAAAAAAAGAATCTGAATATAACCAACTGGCTAGTGGAACCAGGGAGAAGGAGGAGATAGGTGAGGAGTAGGAAAAGGTCAAAAATCTGGAGGAGAAAATGTCTGAAGAATCCAAAGGTAACCAATTAACCAAAAGAACGGGAGAAAAGAAGACAGACAAGGGGGAAGATCAAAAATGTTTTCAATTTACTGAAGAGTGGTCCCAGGGTGAAGGAGTATGACAGGCAGAGGAAAAGACTAAAAGGAAAGTAGATATTGTCTATGATGAGTAGTGGCCACCTCTTTATGTCCCCAGCCGCCCTGGAAAAAAATAAAATGGGAGAGGGGAATGAGACAAATAAGGGGGCTCCATCCTTGCCAGGAGGAAATGAGCCCCACTTGGGTGGGGCTGAATGGAGATAAAGAAAAGTTCAGGCCTATGATCACCCTGGGTTGTCTGCAAACCTCCTGGGACAAGATTTGTTAGGACAAAAGGATGCCGTTATTACCACTGACCACTTAGCTTTTTATGATGGAAAAACTGAGCTAGGTATCATCAGGCAGACCCTGGACACCTGGATTCACTCCCAAAAGTAGAAGCCACTGGCCCCAGGGTTCCTCCCGTTAGGTGAGTACCTGGTTAGCCAATGTGGGTAGAGCAGTGGCCATTACCTGAACTTAAACTTAATATGCTCAAGGAAAACACCAGAAATCTGCTTAAAGAAGACAAATAAGACCCTCAATGAGCCCCTGGAACAGCCCCGTGTTTGTGATACATAAGCCCAATGGAACCTGGAGAATGTTACAGGACCTACGATCAATCAATGCCTATATCGAGCTAGTAGGGGCTCCTTTAAGGGGCTTACCTTGGGTCCCAACAATCCTTTCTTGGTTTCACCTCACTGTAATTGATCTAAAGGACTGCTTCTTGCCCTAATGAGCCTGGGTGTTCTCAAGTCCTTAGGAGACATGCCCTCCTGCAATCTTTTATGTATTCCCAGGAAGCAACCTGACTGTCTTTACTATGAGAAACTGCAGTGGGGGGATTGGGAAGCTCTTGATTTTATTGTTCTTCCTGGGGATGTGTGAGCAGACTGGTCTGGACATTGTAGGAGCAAGCCTTGATAAGCTAAATTGAAACAGATCACGCGAAGGAAGTTCTTTACTTCCAACCATTATCACCTGCCTAAGTAGGACTCAGCCATCCAAAGTTTAATGGAGACCTGTGTTTCAGTAGTTTACCCTGAAACAAAATTCTGGTTGCAGGAAGTATCACAAACTGAGATTACCCAAGTGCCACCCAAGAACAGACCATCCAAAGGAAATGCCTAATGTCCCAACCTGTAGACCTGTCGATAGGATACCTTGCCAGCACACTCACCAGGACATCCCTAGACAAACGTCAGTCAACCAGGGATCTTAAACCTCAAAAACCCCTTATCCTCACCTTTACTACTATAAAAACCCAACTCCAGCTGAGCTCAGGGCTCTCCATTTATTTCAATATGTTGGACATGCGGAGAGACCGAGTTTGCAAACATGCATAAAATAAAGGCTCACTTTTTTATTTATTTATTTATTTATTTTTTGGATTCTGTTTCTGGAAAAAACAAAGGCTCTTTGCTTTTACATATGGGACTCAGTCTTCTTGTTGGCTTTTGGGAGACCTCACGGATTTGGGCATAACAGACATAATTAGAAAAGACAGAGATTGCATCACGTTATTTATAAAAGTCTTTGGATTCCTTAACAAGGGCAACCTTACAAAATAGGAGAGGCTTGGACTTGCTGTTTATGGAACAGGGAGGAATTTGCAGGGAACTTAGGGAAAAATGTTGCTTCTATGCAAACCGTTCCAGGATAGTTATAAAAAACCTAGATGAGTTAAGAAAATATATTGATTCATTTAAGCCAAGGACCGCCTATGTGACCTGGTTTAATTGGCCCCCATGGCTTACCACATTCAACTCTTTCCTAATTGGGCTGATGGCTATTTGTTTATTGATCTCTCTTTTTGGCCCATGCATTCTCAAAAGGCTGAAACAAGCATTTCAAAAACAGATACAACAGGTGCAATTCATGGCCCTTCAAGTACATTATGATAGGCTCAATGTATGTCACCCCACCAATGAATTCTCAATTTAAGGGTATTCAGACCAAAACTCTGGATAGGCCTGGCCCTGACCCGTATTCTCTCCCCAGTGGAATATTCTGGCTTGGTGACTGCGTAGGGGATGGAATGCAAAAGGGGAAGATGTTGGGCAAAATTTACCTCGAAGGCTGTAGGACAGAGAAAAGCCTGGCTTGAGTTTGAGGGAACTGAGTGAGGATGAGAGAGCAAAATCTAGGTAGATGGCCCTACAGCCAGAGAGGGTTTGGCTGTCTCTCATTGGCTGGAGGTACCCCCACATCACAGTATGTCACTTAACCTATATAATCTGGTGCCGACAGTAATAAACTGAGTTCCTATTTTGACTTGACTCCTTGATATGATGGTTTATGGCTAGTATTATTGCATCTTGTTATGCCACACTTAGTTGATATTAATAGGAGTGATGCTATTTTCTGAAGGGAAATGGAGGAGCAGAGGATCTGGGAAACAGGAGAGGTATGAGGATTGGGAGGAAGAGAAGGGAGTCTGTGGTCAGGATGTTTTGTATGAGAAAATAATAAAGAAAAAGGGAAAAATACAACCCTTTGATCTCATAACCTAGCAATTATTGTAATATCGATAATAATAATGATGATGATGTAAATATAGTTTGTGTTTTTAGAAACAATAGTTAAGATTTTAGCCTTGAGAAATATATTCTCCATGTTCAAATCCTATCTCCTGTCATCCAGTATATGATTACTCTACAATGCAGGCAGTCTTATCTTTTGCGGTCTTAATTTTATCATTTACAGAGCAAGTAAAATAACAATAGCATCCACCTAGAAGGGTAGTTGGATAAATAAAATGAGTTAATATTTTTTTTAAAAGGAAAGAGTAAAAGTTAAATTTCTATACTCTTTTAAAATTACTATTAGATTTTCAAAGAAAATCTGAAAAATACAGAAATTATCATTGTCCTTCTTCTCCATACCATATTATTCTCATGGAGACTCCTGCATCAAAGAAGTATCCCATGCATATGATACTGTTTCACTCTTCGGTCAACAATGACACAAGGCTTACACTCTTTTTTATATTCTAGCTTCAGTCCAGTGCCAAGCTTTCCACTTGAGCATAATTTGTTTGTGATGCCTAAACTGTTCATTCTGCCTCTTCCCTGAACTTCTAGGAGTCAGTAAGAAAATCTTTTAATCCATAATATCACCTTTTTCAGAATGGTAAGCTGTTGAAGTCATATAAAGCATGACCTTTTGAGATTGATATGTTTTGCTGAGCATATTTAAAAAATTCATTCCTTTCTCAACAAGTTTTAGTCAAGCAATATTTTATATTGTTATTAGTAGTTCTTTTTTGACTGTACCATGACATTTTCTAGTCCAATCATTTATTAAAATACAGACTCAATCAATTAGGAAACTGAATTACAACTACAAATCAAGTAAACTTCTTTACGTGGTCTTAAATCACCTATTCATAAAATAATATCAGCAATTTTGCTTACAAGTATAATATACAATTTTCCTTTAATGCATAAATTTGGTAATTTTTCTGATTAAGTCTGTCTTAAAAAACTCAGTACTGTTTTATGTGATTACAATTCTTCATTATAAATGCGGATACCTAATATTAATGGACCTCACAACTAAATTAGTTAATGTCCTTTACGTTTAACAAACAATTTGTAGTAGGTGTTTATATGAAACTTAAGACAGTTTACCCCACTTAGAATAAGCGTTAACTCTAATCGATCAAAGAAACTTGAAAATAAACTGTTCATCTACCGTTCAGTTTAGACACAATGATAAAGTAAAAAGCTATAAACATTGCAATTGAACAACTAGAACATATTTTTTAACCTTCTCTGATAATTTTTTGTTCCCAATCTGAAAAATAGAGGTTAATAAAAGTGTGTTCATGCTAAAAATGAAAAGAGTTCTATTAAAAATAAACATGCTAACAGATGTACAATATATCTCAGAATGTCTTACTAATTACAGAATACAGTGTTCATTAGTCACTACTTGAGCGAGATTTTGAAATCTTTATATATGCGTGTGTGCATGTCTATGCGTTGGTGTTTTCCTAGTATGGCCATACACATGCCACAGTGATGTGTTAGAGAACAACCTATATGTTACCCTTAGCTTTCAAGCTCGCTTCAGACATACTCTATTTGTGGATCCCTACTGTAGTTAGCAGGAGAGATAGCCTGAAATCTTTTGAAGATTGTCCTCTTTTCATCTGCCAGCTCCCCCACTGGGTGTTAGATTACACACAGGTTCAATTCCCTCTCTCAGGTGATCAAAACTCATGACTTCATCCTGTGCTGCAAGCACCTTGGCCACTGAGCCATCACTCCAGTCTTTTTCCTTCTATTTAATTCTTTCATTTCTTATTGAAGAAAAAAATGGCTTTTGTGTACTTATTTCATATTAACTCACTTGGTCAATTATCTTTTTATTTTTTTATTTATTTATTTTTTTTTTTGGTTTTTCGAGACAGGGTTTCTCTGTGGTTTTGGAGCCTGTCCTGGAACTAGCTCTTGTAGACCAGGCTGGTCTCGAACTCACAGAGATCCTCCTGCCTCTGCCTCCCAAGTGCTGGGATTAAGGGCATGCGCCACCACCGTCCGGCTGGTCAATTATCTTTTATCTTTTAAAAGCAACTATTGTCTCTTTTTAAAAGTCTCTAAGTAGTGTACTATATTTGAATTGCTTTGCTATAGATTTTACATACGTGGTTTACTTTAACAAGCAAGAGTTTGGCCTTCTCTGTGAGACCTAGAATCCAGTTAGGCAGCTGCTGATAACTGCTAAGCTATGTACTACTCTTGTGTCTGCAGAGATTATCTCCCTGTGTTGGTTATTGCTGGAATTCATAGGGGTCATAGCTGGGTAGATAGATGGATTTCTTTACTCCTTTTGGAGCTTTCCCATCGCCCTTATGTACTATGGAAACTGATCCAAATAGAGCAGGCTTTTTGTTCAGATTCTGTCTATATGTTGCTTTCATTGGTCAATAAAGGAACTGCTTTGGGCCTATAGCAGAGCTGTAGGGGAACAGAGCTAGGCAGAGAAAACTAAACTGAATTCTGGGAGGATGAAAGCACAGTCAGGGGGAGACACCATGGATCTGCCACCTGCATTAAACTTGCTTAGGCCACAATCTCATGATGATATACAAATTAATAGAAATGGGTTAAATAGAATGACTTAAATTAAGATGTAAGAGTTAGCCAATAAGAAGTTAGAGCTAATGGGCCAAGCAGTGTTTTAATTAATACAATTTCTGTGCGGTTATTTTGGTTCTGGTTGGCCGGGACAAACAAGCAGCCCCCTCCTCCTACAGATACAGTTGTATTTCTCTAAGCCCTGTGTCTACATTCTATGGTATCTTCAGCAATAAGAGACTATTCATCTTTCAAAAGTATCACTTAATTTACTTTCTTTTTCTTTTTGGTTTTTTGAGATAGAGTTTCTCTGTAGCTTTGGAGCCTGTCCTAGAACTAGCTCTTATAGACCAGGCTGGCCTCGAATTCACAGAGATCCGCCTGCCTCTGCCTCCCACATGCAGGGATTAAAGGTGTGCACCACTACTGCCTGGCTTAATTTACTTTCATATCTATTGAATGGTAACAGATAAACTGTGAATTCTTTTCTTCAGAATTGTTCATTTATGTGTTTGATTGAATACCTTCCATGTAAGAAAAGCCTAATAAATTTACATACAGTTCTATATTATGAGTCTATTAGTTTAACTTAAATTCTGAAGATTTCATTAATAAACAATGCAAAATTTCATACATGTAGGTTTTTCTAATTTGGCAAGATTTCAAATTTTCTGTTTAAAAATCCATTATAATATTTCCTACATTACCCAGTAATTTCCATATGTATTATCAGTGCACTTTTCATGAGAATGCTCCTGCATCTAAATTGAAGATAAGTCTAATTATACTTATTCAAATCTCATGTTCACCCAAGATGTTTTGTTTTATTTTGTTTTGTTGTCATTGTTGTTGTTGGTTGTGGTAGTGTGTGTGTGTGTGTGTGCATATGTGTGTGTGTGTGTTAGAGACATACAAGGCTGACATCCAAGTTGCCTGAATCCCCACCTTCCTAAAAATTAAAATTACGATAAATAATTGAGAACTGAAAATTTAAGAAAACAGTATCTTTCTTATTCTATTTATCTGTGTGCACTGATGCAAAAGCTCTATCATTTAATGTTTATTTTATTATGCAATCATGTGTATGTGTGTGTGTCTTTGTGTCCAGAGGCACTGGATCTCCCTACACCTGGAGTTTCAGAGAGTTGTAAGCTGACAAATGTGGGTCCTTAGCAAGAGCAGGTGGCTCTCTTAGCCACTTTCTGAGTGAGAGTGGAAAGAGAAAGAAGTAGTTACCCAGAAAATGACACTCATCTGAACCCAAGCATTCTAACCTTATGACCTCTGACTTCTAGTTTCTGGATCTAGTTAAACAAACTGTTTTATTTTTATTTTTTTTAATATCTTGTATATGTCATTTGCTACAGCAACCAGATTCATTAATACAAGCGGTTACTACCATTCTTTATAAATTAAGAATTCTACTCAACTTATATGAAGCTGTTTGTCATTGAATTACACACAGACACATTTTCATTTGTTTGTTCTCACAAATTCAGGTACACAATACAGTTGAACTGTTTCCAAACTCCGCTGTCTGCCTGAATAACAAATCCTCTTTGGAAACGTTGGTAGTTCACTGTTATAGAAATTCTACACTTATGAAAATAAAAATCTTTGAAAAATGTCGACAGAAGAGATATTTCACAAATTCAGAGTAACTTTTGCATCCTGTTGGAAAAAATAAAGCCCCGTTTCCATGTATCATTTACTACCATTAGCGTTTATTGCTCCATTATATTAGCATGAGAAATTGCACCTCTTATTTGAATGTGTAATAGATGAGACTTCTGTAATGCTGCCTCACAGTGCATGCGCAATCACAGTTGTGCACAAGGTGTGCTTTTGTTTCTACGGCATCATTTTATATTCAAGAGTTTCCCCCTTTGCCTTACACAGAGTTTTAAGCAAAGATCAGGGAGCCAGTGTTTCAATCTCTTTGGTAAAATTGAAGTGTGAAGCTATACCTTTAGGTGAAGTCTTCTTTATCCTGTTTGTTTGGCTTGGTTTTGTCAGTGTAATACTGCAAGTCTACATTGTTTTAAGCGAAGTGCATAAAATTCACGATAATAAAAATAAAAGGAAGCTTTCTTTTCTCTGTTCTTTAGATAGAGTCACAGAAACCATCATATTTTAGACCTTAGATTAGATTTATATTTTGCTTGACTTTGTCTTTCTGAAACAGGTTTATGATTTTGTGTTCGTTTGTTTTTCTTCTTTCCCGAGTACTACTGGCTTCTGACTTTTAATTCCACTAAGAAATAACAACCTGTTTCTTGTCACAAAATCATGTGTTCATATTTATGTGGTTTGTTTCATGATGTCACTGACTGAGTTTTTAATATAAAATGTATTTCTTTTTCCCATGCTAGTAATAGTCTTGTCGAATTACTTAAGAACTCCATGATATTGAAGTAAATGAACAGTTCACAATGTATTTGAATTTCCCTGCACTGGATAATAACTTTTCATTCCCATGAATTATTTTTCATTTGCTTACTACTGGGTGTATAACATGTTCTGAATTTTTCAATTGTGCATATAGCTGAGAAAGTGTAAGTAGCCCAGACCTATCTAGCATATATGGACACACATAGAGAAATAGACTGGCATACACCATGAAATCTGTTTGCTCATTTAGCATTTTATAGGATATAACCCAACACAATATCTCTCCATGAGCTCCATTTGCAGATTTTGTCCCTGCACCAGAAAACACCCTTTTGTGACACTGTCCCATGACAATTGAATCACAGCCAAATTTTCAATGCTTTAGGCTGCACGGTTCACTTCAATGAACGCTCACAAAGGTCCTCTCCCAACAGGCTCATGCACAAATGCAGCTGTCATCTATGCACAAAACAGGATAAGGCAGCTCGTGGCTTAATTGCATCAAGGGCAGAATGCAAAGGCACTATCTAATTTATTCTAAAGATACATCATTTTAATGGGGTTTCAATGAACTCTACACAAAAGGTCCGGTGTTAAAAGCAAAACTGTGCTGTTTTTTTCCTTCTCTCTGAAAAAGTCTAGATATTGATCAGTCCCATGATTAAATGCTCTGTGAAGACTATCTCCTGAAAGCAAAAATCGTATTAATATATCTTAATTGCAAGGTGATCATTCACTAAGTAGACACTTTGGCTAAGTACTATCTACAAAATCTATAAGCATAAAAAGATAGTCGCTCTTCAGGTGACCACTCAGTATGTATGCATGTATGTATATATTTTTGTGGCATCATCATTTAATATTTATAAATGACCACAGAGAATAGGAAAATTTCATTAAGATAAAATGCCAAATAAGTTTAATGGTCCACTGAATTAATTATGCAGGGCTCACAAGGTCTCACATGGACTGTAGTGACAATCACTAAGCCTTCATGGATATTTATATTAGGTCCTCTGCATATATTTTACAATTGTTTGGTTTCAGGTATTTGTTGATCTTCTAACATTGGGAATGAAGTATCTCTGACGCTTTTGCCCTTTCTGGGGACACTTTTCCTCTTACTTGGCTGTCTCATTCAGCCTTAATATGAGTGCGGGTTTGTATTTGATCTTACTGCGTCTTGACATTCTATATCCAGTTGATATCCCTGAGAGTCCTGCTATGTTCTGAAGGGAAATGAATAGGAGTGGATCTGGGGGAGAAGGGAGGTGTGGGGAGGAATTGGGAGGAGTGGAGAAAGGGGAGGATGTAGTTGGGATGGATTGTATAAGATAAATAAAAAGGGGAACAGGGGAAAGCAGTAAAAAATAGTTCAAAAATTAACAAGACATTTATCACTCATACGTATATTTTCAAATTTCTTACTTCTTGTAGAGAAATCATTTCAGGGGAAAATGACTATAGTGAACAGGAACTATTTAGTGTGAGGAAGATTTCCCCTAAATTTGCTTTATTTCTCTTTTTCAGATCTTGTCTTCCCTCAGTCAAGTATACGGTTAGAAAACACACATAAAAGGATATGGAAATAAACTCGGCAAACTCACAGGAAACTGCTGCAATTTAAAACCAGAGGCAACAATATGAAACTTTGAAATGCTTTACAATGAAGACTATGCTTCTCTTTGTGTCTTTGAACTGGGATATAGAAAAGCACATATAAAGAGTCGGTTCTTTCTGAGGAGTAAATGAAAGTGATTTTCTCTACAGATGATAATTAAATGAAACTTCAGGGGAAAATGCCGTCATGTGCATTTTCTCAACTAAATTTTCATGAACTCTGTGAGTCTAGAAAGTTAAGAATATCATTTCAATGATCATTATACGCTTGTTCAACTACGCATCCCTCAGAAGTTAGCTTCGCACGGTGTATAGAGCTGGCAGGTAGGAAATTTTACAAACTAAATATAAGGGACCCTGCTGTTATACCCCAAACTGTTCTCCTGAATTTGAAGGAGTTTTGAGGTAAAGATGAACAGTTTTTGTTAATGTTGCTCTTTTAATTTTAAAAAAGATATATCACCCCCTTTATCATGTGGCCCTGGGTTTACTTTTGTGTTAATAAGGTTGAAATTATGATTCTTTCTTCTTTGGTATTCCTAAATTATTCACTCTTACATTAATGATATCCGAATGAAAACATAAATTAGAAAGATAAACTTCATAAACTTAACTGGCTTTGGTTTTACACCCTAGAAAGCCAAGCACAAATTTTAATTGTGGTTTCTTTTATTATTTGCTTTGTTTCGGTTGTGTGAGGTGACACTTTTAATTTAAGGCTATGTAAATCATATTTCCAACTTACCTACCCACCATTGCTAATTGTTTTATAAAGAACATGATCTGTATTATTTGAAAAATTCATCAATATTTATAGCATGCTTTTATCAATTGACTACCGTTCTCTCTTCTCCAATTTCTCTCCCTTTTTTTATTTTTTATTTTTTTTTTTTTTTTATTTTTAGCACTTTTCCCTCCAGGCTTCACAGGTTCCTTTTCTTAACCCACTGAGTCCACATACTGCTTCCATCATGCACATGATAGCAGGACCCTCTCTCTACTGGCTCATGGGTAAACTCAGAGATCAATCACATTCCCAAAGAAAATTGACTCTCAATTCTCCAGCATCCACTCACTCCCCACAGCGGAAAGCTGGGATTTTGTTTGGCTCGGTCTTGCTTAACCACAGTCGAGTTTATGTGAGCAATGACCTGTTGTGTGCAGACTTTGCTTAACTGCTTTCATCCAATACCACCTGGTTCTACTGTCTTTGCACCACCCCACCAGGAAGATCACTGAGCTTCGAGGGGAAGGGTTGAAGGTAACTGCCCGATATAGGGCTGAGTTTTTCACAATCTCTTAAGGAAATCTCTCTAGATATATTTGATTTACCACTCAAGTATGAATGCCTGACTCGGAATTAAGTATAATAAGGGGTTCTTTATTTAAGGGGGACTCACAGGACTCACAAAACACAGTCGTCTGCACTAACATGGAACAGGAACCAAATCCAGCATTCAGAGAGAGAGAGAGAGAGAGAGAGAGAGAGAGAGAGAGAGAGAGAGAGAGAGAGAGAGAGAGAGAGAGAGAGAGAGAGAGAGGAGCACACTTTATGGTACCCAAGGCCATGCCCATCCTGGTCCAGCCTCCCTAAGGTCTTTGGCTGAACGAGGTTCACCGGCAGTTAATTGCCCAATTTAAGACAGAGCTTTTCATAATCTCTTAAGGAAATCTCTCTTAATATTTTTGATATATCAATCAAGCAGCCTTTTAGAATTTGGCTGATGGTATCTGATGTTCATCAATTAAAATTTCCAGCACTGAGCAAATGTATTGTGTTATGCAATGAGAAACGCATAGTTACTTAGTGGTGTGGAGAAACTGACCATACACATTAGACAATCTGTGCTGTTGGTTTTTCCATAGTTTAAAGGATTTTAACGAAGTTGCTTTTGATAATCTGTCTCACACACTCACATTCTGTAGAAATTACAGGCCAGAATGGCCTTAGCATAAACAATATATCTTATTTAAAATCCTTGTCTGACCAGAATCCCCCATCTCTCAGGTGATTCTGCTTTCTGTTCCTTCCTAGGTACAGAGTACTTCACTGCTCCCTCATTTCTTGGTGGGAGACTTTCCAATTGTCTGCATTCTTGCTGTTTTGTCTGCATTGTGATAGTGTTCTCATCGAAGGTCATTCGAGGCTTTGTAAGGAATGGACTGAAGGAATTTGATTAGATTTTGGGCAAAGAACCATTGTCAAGTCTTATAATTATCTTATTTTCATAGGGAATTTTGTTTATGTGTTTGCCTTTATTTTTTTCATGCAATACAGTTTTCATCATTTACCATTAATAAAGTTACTTTCTCCATGCACCCAGTTAGGCAACTAACCCTGAAAAGGATCCTGTTGATATTATCATGTGAACTTAGAGTTGTGAGAAATAAAACATGAAATGTCCCATCTTTATTGTGTTTTAAAATCTTAAGTAGTTGGAAATTCATATCACACAAAGAAAACATGTACGAGGATTCATATTTGTAATTAGATATTTTAAAAACATTTCTAAGCTACATAAAATATATAAATAATTTTTCTAAATACTTAGCTGCTGAGAAGAAAATATATGCAGTGTGGTGGTCCATAAAAGCCATCATTCTTACCCATATAGTTTGCTGCTCAACCATTACCACAATAAATAAATACTTTGAGTATTGCTTCTGTATTATTTGTCAACAAATGAATGAGTGGATAAGTAACTAATTAGTTAAATTCCAGTAATTATCTTTCCTTTTCGTCAGAATTCTATGGAAGTTGTTTAACTTATATTTATCAAATATTTAAACATAAGCCAAGTACAGGCATTAGTGTTCGAGTAAGATCATGTTTTCAGAATACTGAATTTTGATACTGATTACATGAGAATGGCTTTGTGCCAGTATTTATTATTTAACTCATTAATTAATTTGTAATTTATTTGCATAGGTGAAATGGAAACCGATTATAATGATTTAAATATCTTCAACTACCTCGTTAACTATTATGGATATCTCATTCTGCAGGAGCAAAATTAGAGTTATATTATCTTTCAGCCAAAATGAAAGACTTACATAGTAAGCCGAACATTTTGAGCTTCTTTTCTTATGACTCTCAAAACTTTTAGCACACATATCTCGCTTGAAACTGTCTTGCTTTCAACTTGTAATTGTACTAAAAAACCAAAGATGATTTAGTTCAGACTGTTAAAAATACTGATGTGTTCACTAGAAATATAATATTAATCAAATTTCTACCACTATAATGAAATACTTGAGAACATTTCTTTATAGAGACATACAGTTAATTTGGCCCATGGTTTCTGAAACCTCCACCCGCAATTTTGACTACCAATTGTTATTGTATCTCTGGTAGCATTGCTAGATGGCAATAGGGGAGAGCCTTAAAGCCAGGTATCAGAAAATGCAGAGGAGAATGAAAAGACAATAGCCCAACAACTACTCCTAGACCCTGGTTTCACTCTGGAATGTGCTTGTTATATTCAATTACTCTCTGTTGCAGAAAAATCTTTTTCCCAGCAGGTACACATTGCAAATGACTTTCTGTTTAGGGAACTGACTATGTGTGTACTTAACCTTCTCACTGTTGGGAATTTGTCTAATTTGAACCTGTGTATGTTTTGTGAATGTTGTCATAGTCTCTGTGAATTTAAATGTGTATCTATCCTGTTGTGTCCAGAAGTCACTGTTTTCTTGCAATCATCTCTCATCTCTGGCTCCTATATTCATCTTGCTACCTTTCTCATCCCAAAGTCCTGGTCCTGAGGATAGAGGTTTGACCAAAGACTGTCTGACTGTCTGTGTGTCTGTCTGTCAATCATCTATCTATCTATCTATCTATCTATCTATCTATCTATCTATCTATCTATCATCTATCTATCATCTATCTATCTATCTATCTATCTATCTATCTATCTATCTATCTATCTACTAACCTATCTATCATCAATCTATCTCTGACTCTTTCTCTGTACTGTCCAGTTGACAATATCTGTTAATTAGCATGTACTGCATGAAGAAATCTTGTAGCTTCTAGAACTATTTTAACAACCAAAATTGTATTATGAGATGAAACAATTTTTTATTATTGTTTTAGCACAGTAGATATTATTTTCTTCTCACCAAATCAAATAGTAATTGGGATTTCTCTTATATTACATTAAAGTGAGTGTTTCCCTATTTTTAACAGGTTTAAATTGATATACTAGAGGAAGATGGAAAACAATAATGTTCTACTATAGCACCAACAGAAAATACTGCTAAATAGCATTTGACACATACATAACTCTTCAAGATTTTATTTGGACTTGAATGATGAGTTATACTCCAAATGGCTTTTGCTTTTTCCTTAAAACTAACCACCTGGAACTGTTCATTATTGCTTAATTTTAACACAGCCATTGAATAACAACACTACAGAGGTCAGATTTTGCAGAGCTGTGTGTTTGGAGAGGTTTTATTAAATGTTCATAAACTTTTGTCAAGCATTTTTTTATTTCTCACCTAAGTTTGAATTATATCATTTACTAACGAACTCCAATCAAAAATAGTATTGAGGGAAAAAAAAAACACTTGAAAGAAATAAATAGAAAATCATATCCAACATGGAAATCTAATCCATATATGAAAAGTAGTAGTTAACTAGGAAACAAAGCAAATATCCTGGCTAGTTATTGTTGTAACTGCTTGAATACTGCAGATGCCCTACATGTGTGCCTTCTGTTGCTTTCCCTATCAATATGTAGTTTGTAGCTCAAGAGGAAACACTGCTGTTTAATCACTGAGACAGCTGTATTTGGGTTTCATCCTTTGTGGTACAGAATTAGCAGTTTGGAAAAATGTGAAATTAGGCGTAAAATAGGAGACTATATAATCAATAATGTATACTGACAATAGAACTATGCAGGACAAGACAGATTTGCGAATAAAAAAATCTACACACACACCTCAAGATAATGAAAGCATGACTTCATATCTAAAGGATATTTTAATTTAATAAGCTGCCTCTGAAATCTCTTCATTTAAATGCCTGTCACTTCAAGTTATTAATACTGAAAATCATAAATATATTTAAAAAATCAATTTTATAGAAAGACTTCTGTTTCTAGGCTCCCATTCGTTTTGAAAATATTTAACACATGTTCTATTGCTTGCTTTTTTGATATCTTATAGAATTTATTTAGAAATATTCTATGTGATTTTTTCCTCATAATCTGTTCCATTTCATATATTTCAATTTAAGAATGGCAGTTTTTAATCAATGCAAAAATGTATACACATTTTTAAAGGTACAAAAAATAGATAAAAATACTGAAATTAAGTTGAGGAATGACAAGCACAGCCAGTTATTTGAAGTTTTATCCTTATAATTTCAGAGAGCATCTGTAGAAGGTGCTGATATTTATCGTACAGTTCAAACAGAAGATATTTAATTTGTTTGTGCAACGCAGTAGTTTTCAGATACCTCATCCTGCTACACTGCGGTATATCACACATATGAATGCGGGCAGTAGGAGACTGGCATCTGTGTCTCAGTTTGAGACTCTCAGCACAGTTTTATATATAAAAATAGTCAATAATTGCTTTTCAAGGAGGTCAGTCTGATCTTTAATGACTATAGAAAAAAAGACCACATGAATATCAACTTGATGTAGGAAGGATTATGTTATATATAGTCTCTCTATATATATTAGTTATATAATATAGTCTGTATATATTAACTATATATTCATAGTTTCAGAAATTTCATCCATTGTCACTTGGATGTGCTGCTCCTTGCTCCAGCTAGTGAGGCAGAACTTCATGATGAGGCCAATTTTGGCAGATCGAAGTAGCTCACTCCATGATAGACAGAAGCAGGAAAAAAAAAAAGGTAGGGGTCTAGGGAAATGTTTCCACCTCAAGAACCTGAGATCCAGTCACCTAACTTATTCAGCTAGTCTCCAAACTCAAGTTTCTAGTACCTGCAAAAATCACACCCTTAACCAAGGATCAAGCCTTCAACCCAGTCTTTTTGGGGACATTTCAATTGAAACTACAGCATATGGCCAGAGAGAACTAATTCTGTATCTCCGTCCAATGAAGTAATTCGAGAGAAAGGAAATAAAAAGGTTCAAATGTTTACTTGTAAATAAATCAGATTATCAAAGTAAATTTATCATGTACAATCTGAAAATATATTTGTAAGTCTGTCTCCTAAGAGAACTCGGAAAATATTAATTTCTATAAACTTTAAGAAGTACAGCAGGGAGGTGGTGGCGCATGCCTTTAATCCCAGCACTCAGGAGGCAGAGGCAGGCGGATCTCTGTGAGTTCGAGGCCAGCCTGGTCTACAAAGGGAGTTCCAGGACAGGCTCCAAAACCACAGAGAAACCCTGTCTCGAAAAACCAAAAAAAAAAAAAAAAAAAAAAAGAAGTACAACTGAGGCTGCAGCAAGGTGGGTCAGTTGATAAAAGAGTTTGCTATCTAATATGATAATGACCAGGATTTGTTCCCTGGGACCTACACTGTAGAAGGGGAAGACAATCTCTGACAAAATTACCTTTTGGCCTTCATAACTGACACGCACATACCCACATATATTTACACATATCACCTTCCCCACAAAATAAATAAACACAATTTGGAAGTGAAAATATGAACATTAGCAATCATTAACTCCATATGCACCTTAATTATACAGAACTATATTATTCTCTGAAGACAATTATAAACTTAATGACTTCAGTGCACAGAGTAGTATCACAAGGATACAGAAGTTTCATGTTGACCCTGGCAATAAATAAATAAATAACTATAAAAACAAATTTCTCAAAAGTTTCTCTAGAATTATTCCTAAAAGCATGATATCTGTTGTTAATAGTTCATATAACAAAGGCAAAATGTGCTAATATCACCCCTCTCATAGAGGATTAGCCCCTCTCACAGAGGATCAAGGACCTTTCTCGTTTGATATAGTACAGGAATGAGGGAATATAATATAAAAGAAATACTGTGAAGTTTCTAATATATAAGTGTATAAGTCTTTTCTCTAAGATAAGACCACTAATTTTAAGGAACTCTATTGAGACACAGAATGCTCTAAAAAAAAAAAAAAAAAGGCAAAGCATTACATGTTCACAGTAAGCTCCTTCAGCTCAGGAACAAGCAACTTAGTAGTATCAGCAATCCCCTGAAACTTACCAGATAAACTAGTGGTTTCTTTCTCAAGCATATGTAAGCCTTAAGAACTGCCAAGAGAAGAATGGTCAGAGACTGGTGCTTGTGCTTGAGCTGAATGAGGGATGGAAACTGTTGTGTTGAGGCCCGAGGGAGGCCCCAAAAGCTGATGGACCATTCTTCTCTCCCTCCAGCACTGGGCGCAGCTTCTGGCTGCCTGCCTAGGGACCTACAGCGGAAAAAACCAGCTGCCTAGTGACCAGCTTAGGGAGGAGTGAGCTGAGGTGGCACAGGGGGAAGGGGGGTTTTCTCGGCCTGGGGTGCTATAAGTCCATAGGGCACTAATGAACACAAACACACTCTGAAGATAAAAGCCTAAAGGTGGGTGCTGGAGAGGTGGCTTAATGGGGAGAGGTGCTTGGCACCAAGTTTGATGAGCTGAGTTTGATGCCCAGAGCCCACGTGGCAGAAGGAGCAGACTGACTCCCAGAGTTGCTCTCTGACTTCCACATGAGCCCCATCCCCAGCCCTTGCACACATAAACACAAATAAATAACTGTAATTTAAACGTTAAAAAAAAAAAAAACTGCCAAGAGACACCTGCAGACAATTTGAGCTGCTAGAAGGCTGAGACCTGCCAAGCCGACTGAAAGGAGCCGAAATCAACAAAGCTGTCTAGAGAAGGCTCTCTTCAACTACCTTAGCTTCCTGGCAGAGGCGGTTTCCAGCCCCATTGTGTAGTATGCTCCAGCTGTCTACGTTTCATGGACTGTTTGTCTTTGGTAAAGCAGTTGTCTTTTTGTCGTGTCTGATCTTCTAAGTAAACTCTTGGCCATATTCCTCTAAGTATTCCTAATAAAAAATAATTCTAATAAAAGTTTATCAAGTTAGACTTCTGTGATATCTATACTCGGATATGTTGGCAGTCCCCTACATGAGGTGCATAAAGATTTCCTTGTCTCTATCGATGATTAGTGTCATTCAGCATAGCAAAACACTTAAGGAATTGGTGAGAGGCACAGTATAGGTGTTGGTTATTTCAGGTGCCTTCCCACACTCAAAAAAGACACAAGCTGAACCAATAAATAGTAACTGAAGTAAAAAGTGTGGAATGTGGCACATGTTTTTAATATTCACAAATCATAGAGAGCAGCAGATGCTGAGTTTATCAAAATATCGGGTCCAAAACAATGTAAAAACATGTTTCCAAAAACTGAAGTGTTAGTGAGACAGCATTGCAACATTATTTACTCAGCAGTAGGGAGGTGAGGCAGAAGGATTTCAAGTTCAATGCTAAGTCGAGCTACATACAAAGACCTACCTTAGCTCATAAAAAATTATAAATTCTCAGCCCAAGCCAGGGACATCTGTAGGAAAAGCAACCTCTGCAACAGCAGGCAGGCCTGAGCCAGTAAGGCCAGATCTAGCAACCTCTGCAACAGCAGGCAGGCCTGAGCTAGTGACCTCTCAGAGCAGGCCTGAGGCAGTAACCTCCACAGGAGGAGCCCAAGGCAGCAATCCTCAGCGGGAGCAGCCCAAAGCAAGCAACCTTGCACAAAACTCAAGTCCAAATAGATCAAAGACCTCAACATAAAGCCAACCACACTGAACATCGTAGAAGAGAAAGTGGGATGTATACTTGAATGCATTGGCACAGGAAACCACTTCCTAAATATAATCCTAGTACTACAGACCAGAGAGAAACAAGATGAAATGGCAGCCTACAAAATGGGAAAATATCTTGAAATTCCCACATCAGACAGAGGACTGATCTAAATATACAAAGAACTCAAGAAATTGGCCGTCAAAAAAAACAAATAATCAAATGAAAGAATGGAGTATGGACCTAGAGAACTTTCAACAGAGAAATCTAAAATGGCTGAAAGACATTTAAGGAAATGCACAACATCCTTAGCCATCAGAGAAATGCAAATCAAAACAACTCTGAGATTCCATCTTATACCTCCTATAAGAATGGCCAAGATCAAAAACACTGATGACAACTTATGCTGAAGATGATGTGGGGTAAAGGGAGCACTTCTCCATTGCTGGTGGGACTGCAAACTGGTACAGCCACTTTGGATATCAGTATGGTGATTTCTCACAAAATTTGGAAACAACATTCTTAAAAACCCAGCAATACACTTTTGGGTATATAACCAAGGGATGTTCAATCATACCACAATGATATGTGCTCAACTACGTTCGTAGCAGCATTATTTCTCATAGCCAGAACCTGGAAACAACCTAAATGCCCCTCTACTGAAGAATGGATAAGAAAATGTGGCATATTACACAGTGGAAAGTATACAGTAGAAAAAATTAATGACATTTTGAAATTTATTGGCAAATGGATGGATCTAGACAACATCATATTGAGCGATGTAAACCAGATCCAGAATGACAAATATCATATGTACTCACTCATAAGTGGTTTTTAAACATAAAGCAGAAAAAAACTAGCCTACAATTCACAATCCCAGAGTACCTAGACAATAAAGGAGACCCTAAGGGAGACATACATGGATCTAATCTGCATTGGAAGTAGAAAAAAACAAGATCTCCTGAGTAAATTGAAAACATGAAGACCAGGAGAAAGGGTAGAATGGGAGGAGAGAGAAGGGCGGGGAGTGGAGAAAAATATATATATCAATAAAAACAGCTTAAAAACTATGAACTGTCCACTCAATTTTTGTTGTCTTTGTTCAGTTTTTTATTATGTTTTCAGTAAATTGAAGTTATTATTGTCAATTAGATGAAATCGTTTTTCTAAAACTATACAAATCCTTTCTAGTCTACAATGATATAAATAATAATGACTGACTCCTGTTATTACATTGATATAAGTAGCCAGTATTTAAACTCAAATCACAATTTAATATTGCTAAAATTTACTCATTTAATGTGGGCAGTGTTGGTACATTCTTTTAATCCAAACACTAAGGAGAAAGAGGCAGACTGGTCTCTCTTTCTGAGTTCAAGGACAGCAAGGTCTACAAAGTGAGTCCCAAACTAGCCACAGCTGTTCCACAGACAGATCCTGTCTTAAAACCTCTTCTAAATAATAAAAATAATTAAAGTAACTGACTTAATATAGAGAAATGATTATAATTTGTATTGCTGACTACAATAAATTTGAAAGCTGTTTATATTTTTAAAAAAACTACTAGGAATGAAAACTTCTTGTGCTGATATCAAAATATATCATACATGATGCTTATTTGAAATTTTTAAAATTTAAGATTGTTTCTGACATAAGTTCAGTGGATGATTTTGACTAGTAGGTAATCTCTTTATAACTGCTAGTTTTTCAGAATATGTTGGTCCTTCATAGTTTAAGTCTATTTAAAATAATCTTAACATTTCCTTCTAATTCTTTTTTTTAATTAATTTATTTTTATTGAAAATTTCTACCTTCTTCCCTCCTCCCTCTTCCCTCCCTTCCCTCCACTCCCCCTCCCCCTCCCTCTTCAGTCCAAGGAGCAGTCAGGGTTCCCTGCCCTGTGGGAAGTCCAAGGACCTCCCTGCTCCCCCCAGGTCCAGGAAGGTGAGCATCCGAACAGACTAGGTTCTCACAAAGCCTGTCCATGCAATAGAATTAAAACCCAGCGCCATTGTCCTTGGCTTTTCCATCAGCCTCCACCATCAGCCACATTCAGAGAGTCCAGTTTGATCACATGCTGCATCAGTTCCAGTCCAACTGGCCTTGGTGATCTCCCATTAGATCAGTCTGGCCTTCTCAGTGGGTAGATGCACCCCTTGCGGTCCTGACTTCCTTGCTCTTGTTCTCCTTCCTTCTGCTCTTCATATGGACACTTGGCTGTTACTATATACTAATCTCAGTACCACAGTAATTTGTAATAACTAATATTCCTCTCAGATGCACATGGAAAATATAGTAAGGGATATTCTGATCCATAAAAGAAACGTAAGAAATGATAGATATCAGGGGAAGTATTTTCTTAGAACACAATCTAATTAAGCTGGATATCAGAGGTAGAAATACATCTACAAATAATCTATAATCAATTAGCACATGAATGGATTAAACATTTACAGAAATTAAAATGTTATAAAGTTGAAAATGAAAATTCTGTAAAAGTTTTATAGAATATACCAGGCACCATAGTAAAATCAATACTGTTATATCAAAATAAAATGTGGGTTTATGATATAAATTCTTATTTGTAACTTTATATAATCATTGGAAGATTTAAAAATTCTAACAGCCTTTGTTTACAAGGAAGTAGAAGATGAAAAGAGAAAATTAAATTTATAATATATATTTATTAACAGGTAGCATTGAAATAAAAACTGAAAATATCACAGAAAAATCAATGAGACCTAATTGAACGATATCAGAATGCATTTGAATTTAGTGATTATTTGATATGTGAAGTTAGGAGTAACCTATGAAATGCATGCAAAGATAAAAGAGGAAAGGTCTTGGAAATTAGTCCTGAGGCATCCTAACACTTAGAAGTCAGAAAGAAAAGAGGAATAAAACATAGAGAAGTAGAGAGAAAACACTGAGAAAAATATTAAATAGAGAGAAATTGTTGTGCTGTGATTAAAATAAAAAACATTGCTGTAATGAATGAGCAACCATGTTCACATTCTCTATGATTTACATTTCTGTTCATCCTTCTAACAAAGATCAATGCACATCTGTGTATTGTACAGCTGTTCTCTTCCACTGACTTTTGTTTGCTTTTGTGAATGTGTCTCATTGCGAGTAGACAATAATTTTCTTCTCTGCTTTGGTTATCATTTAATTAGATGATTATAATAATGCTTCAGTTGGACCTCCTGCTGTGGAATAGCTAAAAATGGCTTGTTTTAGAAACACACATTTGAAAAATGGCTGTTTATATGCATGGCTGGAGTCCACAAATGCATTTGAGTGTGACAACCGAAGGGAGAGAAACATTGTGTAAAGGTATCATTTAAAATAATGCCACTCAAGCAAAGACAGCCAGCTTAGAGCAAATGGACAAATTAGTGAGGGAAAGCATTGAAATGGGTGGTCATTCATCTTTACATTGTTATTCTGTTCAGGCAAAACAACTGAGGTTTTAATATAATTCTGGGTAGGATAGTAGATTATAAACAAGGAAATCAATTTTCAGCCCTCTTCTCAAATAGCTATAAATGTGTTATTTGGCATACACAGAGTGTTGAAAATGTAACATGATCTGCTTGTAGAATTGATGTTATTATTAGTATGTTTTTGTTAATATAAATTTATGAATCTCTGAACCATGCTTGGTGTTGAATGAATCAATAAAGGAGCATATTTAATACAACATATCCATAGACATTTGATCAACTATCTGCTACCTGAACCACTGAAGATGAGATACAGTTGTGAGACTGTAAAATTGATTTATTATTCCTTTTTTGATATATTTGAATTAAAATATAATTTTATCATTTCTCTTCTACTCTTTCCCACTGTTAAAAGACTTTCCCCTGGAAAAGGTTTATTCTTCCTCCATCAGCAGTGATTAATCAACTACAGTTTTTTGTCTAGGAGTGGGACTCTGAAAAGTTCCCCTTTCCACGTTGACATATCTATTGATACTGTAAATGTTCAAGTCTTGTTTTGGCAGGAATTCCTAAGATATAGTCTCATAGATTCCTGGTCCTTTGGCCTCCCGTGACTCTTATAAACTTTCCAGCCCCCTTTTTTTTTGGGGGGGGGGTTTCGAGACAGGGTTTCTCTGTGGTTTTGGAGCCTGTCCCGGAACTAGCTCTTGTAGACCAGGCTGGTCTCGAACTCACAGAGATCCTCCTGCCTCTGCCTCCCAAGTGTGCACCACCACCGCACGGCCAGCCCTTTTTCTGTTATCTTTTTCAGCCTTAATTTTTGAAGTTGTGTTGCAGAAATATCTGTTAAGATTCTCAAAATTCTTCTGTTCTCATTCACCCACATCTACTTCCTATCTGGTTGTCCTTCCTATACTTCCTGCCTGGCTACTGGCCAATCAGCGTTTATTTAAAATATAATTGACAGAATACAGACCATTCACCCACACTTAGAAAAGTCTCCCCTTGTTTTAGCGTTTGGGTCTAATGGTGGGAGTAGGTATAGAGTCCTTTGTTAAGATACTTTTGAGTAAGGTCACCCTCTTCTTGAGGGACATTTCATATAGTCTCAAGAAATTTTAGTTTTGTAAAACCCAGCAGAAAAGATGGAGATGATGTTTCTAAGACAGTGAAACTGATTTTTTAATGTGAGCCTGAATTTGATGCGTATCAATAGTCTTTCATGATGCCTGATGCTATATACCAGGGAAATTTGTTTATTAAAGCCATGGATAATAACTGTGTCTCACTATCTTGAGACAGGCCACACACATTGGATATGTCTAAGGTTGAAGTCGTTAATATTGTTGCTTACTAGTTGCCGCATGAGTATATCAAATGAGAATTTACAAGGTGCTTACAGATCAATATGAATGCAGGAAGCAATTCTATGTTCTACAACATTTTTTGCTTATCTTTAAAAATGTGGACATTCTAACTCACTTAGATAAGTTTCTTTATTTAAAAAAATAATCCTCTGCAGGGTCTATAGGAAGGGACTAAATATAATTTTGAAAATGGCTGAAAAATGCATTCTATTTTAATTACACAGAAGATAGAAATCTAACTGTTCACGTTAGTCGAGTTCACTAACCTCTGGAAGCCTGTGGGGCCTCTTCCACAATGTGCTGGGATTTAACAGTGGAGAACATTAATGAGATGACTCGACAGCGATTTCGTTTATATATAGTGTCATTTCCTATACAACTGCAGCACATAGTGCGGGGAACATGTAATAAGGATATTAAAGTGAACGTAATGTTGCTAGTAAAGCCGATTTCAGATGTTCCTTTTTCATACACAGACTGCAGAGTCACCATTGAAGCCAAGTGAAACTAATGCACTGTTTGCCCGCTTTGAGGTATAGATGTTATTAAAATATGAAATCTAATATAAAATATGGTTTTTAAAAGTTTGTATTATATAGATTTGCATAAACTTTTATGTGATACATAGCAATAAAACTAAAAATAATCAAATTACTATAGCAATTATCACTAAAAATTTATAACATTTATTTATTACGAGTATAAATCTTACTGAAAATATCTATAAGCATATATTTTCTTTTTTCTTTTTTTTTTCTTTTTTCTTTTTTTTTTTGTTTGTTTTTTTGTTTTTTTCGAGACAAGGTTTCTCTGTGGTTTTGGAGCCTGTCCTGGAACTAGCTCTGTAGACCAGGCTGGTCTCGAACAGCATATATTTTCTTAAAACTATTTAAAGATGCTATAGCAAATTGGAATATTCTGGAACTATACAAGTGTTTGGATATTTCTGGTTTGTTAGGTCCATTTATTTATGTATTTATTTATTTATTCTGATTTTATTTTACTAATATTTGGTACCCCAGGTGATAAGTAAAATACAATTGAGTTTCTATTCACCTAGCATAATTTTGCCCTAATTGATTTATCTTTTAAAACGTTTCTGAACTGGTATTCAAATATAATCATATTAGTGACTAACATAATTGTCATCCACGGTACATCTAGTAGCTGAGGAAAGAAGGTGCAGTGATCCACAGCCAAGCACTGGGCTAAGCTCCTGGAGCTTAGATGAACAGAGGGAGGAGGGATCATATGAGCATAGGGTGGTGACAAGATCAGAGACAACTGACTTGAGCTAGTGGGAACTCAGGGACTCAAGACTGACTGCTAGGAATTCTGCATGGGACCAAACTAAGCCGTCTTAAAGTGATAACAGTTATGTGGCTTGATCTACTGTGGAGGGCACTGGCAGTTGGACCATATTGGGTGCATGAACCCATTGGAGCCCATTGGCTTGGAGGGAATACCATGCTTAGCCTTGATACAAGGGGGAGGGACTTGGTCCTGCCTCAACTTGGTAAACCAGACTTTGTTGACTCCCCAAGGGAGGCCTCACCCACTGTAAAGAGTGGATGGTGGGTAGGATGTGGGGAGGGGGGAAAAGGGCAGAAGGGAAACTGAGACTAGTATATAAAATTTTAAAAATGTAAACAAAAGACAGAAAGTATTTTCATGAATTGATATTGCTTATTAAACGTTTTAGAGTTTGCGTATAGTTTTTGAATTCACTTTGACATAAATGTTATAGGACAAGGACCAGCATCTATTTTGTTTTCTTCTTTGATGATCATGTGAGCATTGCATAAAGGAATTCATCTGAATTCAAAAAGTAAAGATGCATGATACTAAACCTATCTGATTTGATCAAAACCATTTAGCGTTTGTTATGACTGAAAGAACAAAGGTGATTTCATAATATCATATTAGAATCCCTGAAGAAGAAACCACATAAAGCTAATTATATAATAATGGCTCAGCTCCTCTCTCCTTTTTATCGGTTCTCGTAGACCATAGAGAATACTGGGATTCATAATGTTCAGAGTGGCACATATTTGCAATGTAAATTTGCATAAAGTATGCTAATACAGTAATTTAGCAAAGTCAAGTCATAATGCCAAATAATGTTAGTGAATTTACACAAATGTCTATGATATGGAGATGATTTGGTTTGGCACATTACACAAGTGAGATGGCTTTTCCAAGTTATTGATATACTCACATTAAAAATGACATTTTTGTACCTGCTCTTGGGGCTCTTCTTGTTAAGTTGCCATGTCTAACATTGATACGATAGCTTTTACTTTATCATATCATATTGTACTTTGTCAGGTTGGTTGTTGTCCCTTAGAAGCCTATTCTGTTCTAATGAGAGACAGAGAGGGAATGTTTCTGGATACAAGAGGAGCTGGGGAGGGACCAGAAAGAGTAGAAGAGGGGAAAATATAATCAGGATATATTTTATGAGGAATAATCTATTTCACACTTTTTAATAAAGGAAAATGGTATTTATAAGATGTACAGTCAATGAGAATTTTGGTCTTGTACTGATTGTTTTAATGGCATTAATATTTATTACTCAGTGAAGCCTACATTTTGCATTTCTCAAGTATTGTAAAAGGTCTTTAATTTTCCTTAGAATTTTGGAAAGATACACTTATCAACCACGGGAAACAAGTTTTACTCTCCATAGAAAGTAAAGACTGTTATTTGACACATACAGAAATCTACTGAAGACACTCATGCAGATTTGATTAAAACTTTCAAGATATATCTGTCTACTTGTCTTTTGAAAGTGACATTGAAGAAGAACCTGCCTTTTTTAGAATATGATTTTTCCAAAATGCTTTATAATTTAACAGGCTATCCAAATATTGTTACTCAATAGTGTGTATCAGAAAAAAACCTATATCATTGTGACAAAGATGTGAAAAATATTATCTATGTAATTTAATTAATAGCCTGACCAAGGATCAGAGATCAGAATATAGCCTGGTATTTCAATCATAAATACTCTATATCAAAGATGGACTGCTCAATATATCTTTCATGTATGATGTTTATGGGGGCCCTTAATAACTTATCGGGAGGTATAAGACATTGATGTTTGAAATATCTGGCATTGCTTTATTTCAGATATATGACAATAGCCCTGTAACACAGTGTGGCTAAAGATAAGATTTGCTAGCTACATTCATGGTTTACCTAGCTGCTTTGTAAATGTGAATAATTAATTGAGTTGTTCATTTGACCTTGTATTCTGCTTAATGTTTTTGATTTCTGGTAAATGACATGGTATATATCTTGAAACAAACTATAATAGCTAATATTATAATACCCCTTTAATTCTTAATATTTTGTTCAGTAATAGGATATTGCCATCAGTTTGCGGAGAGCAAGGTGCTCTATATATTATCGCCTCTTCAAATGGGAGTCTTTACATGTAAACAAAATAATGAGTAGCGTTTTAATTATGGTTACTAAGAATGAGAGCCTAGACACTTAGAATGAGAGCCCAGGGACATCTTTAACACAGACGAGGTTAATTGGAAAATCATATCCTTTTTAAAAATAGTATCATGAAAAATCTGTAAATCTCATAGATCAGTCGCATCGCTCAGAGAAGCTACCTCCTGCAGCAGATGGGAAGAAATACCTGGACCCAGAGCTGGGCAATATGCAGGGTAAGAAACCTTGAAATACTCAGGTATAAACGGAGTTTCTCTATCAAATCTATCTTTTGGGGGCTCAGAATTATTATCTCTAACGGATAATAATTCGCAAACAAAACTTATTGTTTTCAATTGTTTGGGGAGTGAATCTGAAAGAGAAGTGAGGAAGGGAGAAACTGGCAGGAGTAGAAGAAGGAAAAACAATAATCAAGATACCTTATATGTAAATAAAATCTATTTTTCAATAAAAGAAAAATAGAAGTGGTATTTGGACTAAATAAAAGAGCAATGAAATGCAATGGTCTACTGTATACAAAGTTCTTTTTTACCTTGTGGTATAATTGTACACATAAAGTAAATTAGCACCGTCATCACATCATAACAAACAGGGTTTAATCTTAGAATTTAAGAGTACACTATGGCATTGTTAGCACGATAACTTGTACTATTCCTCTAATTTAAGCTGTGTATTATTTGACCAATAAACACTTTGTTTCTATTAACTGAAATTCTATTTTCTGCTTTTCTTTTGCATCTTTTCTTAGAGCACACATAAATATGATCTGTAGTTTGATGTTTACTATGTGTGACATAATGCCCCTTTAGGCTTATTTCTGTAGTTACAAGTGATAAAATGTCATTTTTATTAAACCCAAGTTGTACTATCTTACACATGTCAATCTAAATAAATAGACAATAGATAGGTGATGATAGACAGACAGCTAGATAGTTGATAGAAAATCTTTACTTATTTATGTACTCAGCTAACAAGTGCATTTGAGATATAACATTTCTTTAAGCTCTACTCTTAACATCATATCCAAATGATTTCCAAAATTAATATAGGTTAAATTTAGTCTGTTTTATTGAACTAGATTTGAATGTTCAGGTATAACATTTTTCTCTAATCCAGGTTGAGTTGATACTTAGAAATTACTAATTTATTCTTTATTATTTTACCAGTAAGTGGCCAGTTTTCTAATCTTTGAATTTGATCCCTTATACTTCATTTTATTTCTGTTACATTTGCTTATGCCTCCTTAAAATTTTATAATTGCATTCATTATCATTTCTTTGCCTATACGCATTCATTATATAAATTTACATTTTAATCTTGATATTTCTAACAGTATAAATTTGAGTGTGCAGTACTTTTGTTTTATTTTCTTGTATTTGTAAATTGGCTTTTGAGTTTGCATTTTGACCAAGTAATGGACAAATATAGTATAGTTTGTTTACATTTATGAATTTGCAAATTGTTATTCATGCTCCTTTTAATTTTCTGCAAAGGTACTTGGAATATCTTTATTATTACTAAATTCATTAAGATTTGTTCATGACTAATATATACTCTGTCCCAAAGAACTTTCCACACATGCTTGAGAAGAACATGAATTTTCCGGTTTTGGTGAATTTTTAAAGCTAATTTTAGGATTGCTTTAATAACATATTGTACAGAAACATCTAAGGGGGGAAACAGTTCATTTTGCTTCAGAGTCCAAGCATACAGTCCATCATGGGGGAGGAGTCACCACACAGCAGGAGCCTGAAGAAGCTGGCCATACACTGGGTTTTCAATCAAGCAACAGCAAGTGATGCAAGCTTGTGCTCATCTCTTTTCTTCTTTTCATGCATTTCAGGATACTCAGGGAATGATGTCACCTACACTGAGGGTTTCTACCCACATACATAGCCAAGACAGCCTTCTAGGGACAGAAGCCTGTCATCACCAAAGTAATCCCATAGGGATATATCCTGAGGACTCTCTCCCAAATGGAGAATAGAAACTAAGTGTGATAGTGAAAAGATTATAAATACATGTAAGGTCCATTTATTCTACTGTGCTTCTCGAGTCAAATATTTATTGATTTCTGACTGAGTATTCTGCCCATGAAAGACAATGATGTATTGAGATAATATACTATGCTTACATTCCTGTGAATGTCTCCCTTTAGATTTTTCAATATTTGGGTCTTTTTAATTCTTTTTTTATCAATATTTTGATTTTCTTACTCTTAGAAGAGCTTAGACTCTTTTAAAAGTCAATGTTGCCCAATATTTGCACAGTTGCCTTGCTTTCCTTCCATTGTCATTTACATCAGATGCATTTTTTCCTACCACGTCTTAATTATGCAGTGTGTGTCCTACATACATATCTCTTGTGCATATTTTAGTAACTTTTATATCTTAAATTACCATAGTTAAAGCGGACTTTAATAGTTCAGTAAACTTTAGCCAAAATGCTAGAACTTACACATAGCTTTGCAGTCTGAATGATTTGAATTTGACAATGTAATCAATTTTACCAGTGAGTATTTTCCATTCTCATTTTTTCAAGATCCTTGTCAGTATTCGTTCTTTCTGATTGAATTAGTGATTTCAAATTTCCTATGAGGTAACTCTATAAGCATAAACTAGTGAAATCTGCTCAGAAAATATATGTTTCACATAATAAGAAGACAATGTTGCTTGATTTCTTATCTGTATTGTCAGGAATTGGAAGTCATCATCTCATTTCCTTCTGGTCTTCAGTTTGTCTACTGAGAAATGTTAAAGTTTTATGCAGCTATCATATATGTGACAATTAGCTTTTTCTCCTGCTTCTTTGACATTTCTACATTTTTATTAATTTTGAGATGGAGCTGTCTGGAAACATTGTCTTCGTCAGTGTACCATTGCAGTCAAGTGTCAACTTCACCCTGACTTTTACAATGGAAAGCATTTCTTTGAGACCTGCTTCCAGTTCCATAAGTTTAGTCCATTGTCATCATCATGGCAGGGAGGATGGAAGCACGCAGGAAGACATGTAGCTGGATAAAGTACCTGGATGTTCTACGTCTGGATCTGTAGGCAGCAGGAAGAGAGAGACTGGGCTTGGAACTAGCGTTTTGAAACTTCAGAGTCCAACCTCCAGAGACACAATTCCTCCAACAAAGCTGCACCTCCTAATCTTTTAAAATAGTACCATACCTTGGTGACCCAATATTCAAATCTTTGAGCCAATGGAGATATCACTAATCAAATTACCACATTTACGATCTTTTTTCTTAGCCATCAGAATGCTGAGGTTGTAGTTATGTGCTACCACGCCTGCCTTGTATTTACCTATGGGTAACTATGTTGTGGTGTAATTCTAAAGGCTTCTCTTGAATTTTAGGCTTTCTATATGTGTTTTTTCTATATGCTTTCTGCCCCATTTATTATTTTCCTTGACAATAATTTACATCTTCCATATGTGAGTATGCCATAATTCTGTAAGCTACATTTGAAAGATTTTGTTTTTTAAATTAGTTTTCTGTTTTTGCTTCCTTGATTGGATTTTGAAGTTCAAACTGACATTCAAATTAGAAAATAATAACAGCAGAAGAAGTAAAACAAACAACAATCACACAAAAAATAATTAATATTGCCAGATTCTGATTTTAATAATAAAGTAATTAAGAAAAATATGTTTAATCTATGGCATACCTGTCTTCCAATCATGCTTATATAAGAACATTGCTTCATTTGTGTATCAGATTAAAAAAATACTTATGAGTCAATAATATAGGTAATATGATGAGTCTATTTCCTAACTTCTAAATGTACAGTATACCAGAATATCAACAGAATTTTGTTTAAACTAATGAGTTGTATGCATACATTTTGATAAAGTTTTTTTAATGAAATATGGCTTTGATTTTTGATTTTATTAAGGATCTAGAAGACTATTACTTAGAAATTGTTTACCTCCTTAACATAGAATATTCTTTCTTCAACCTAGAATGCATGTAATGACTGCATGTACTTTCAGAGTACTTTCCAAGTTAGAGAAATCATTTAGCAATTCCTGAAGTTACTGTCCTCCTGAACATGAAGCATAGTCTACACTGAAATATGTGTTATGCATCATTACCTCACTGGAATGATTGAAACTCTAATTTTATAATAGAGTGTCTAGATGTTTCATCTATACTCTTCCTACGCATATACCCATAGGACTTTTTACAGAATTTTTTGAGAAAAGGTCTCATTAAAATTGCAGCGTGTTGACTTGGCTAAACTGACTGGCTAAACACTCCTAAAACTACTTTTTTTCCTCTTTTCCAGTCAAAGGGTCAGGGAGTGAAAAAGACATGTACTCCACAAGATTTTTACATGGGTACAGGTGATCAAGCAAAGCTTATCATAAATTGAGCAAAGCAATCTCCTCATGACCTGATTATGAGAGTTTAAGAAATGAAAACTAAGCCGGGCAGTGGTGGCGCACGCCTTTAATCTCAGCATTCGGGAGGCAGAGGCTGGCGGATCTCTGTGAGTTCGAGACCAGCCTGGTCTACAAGAGCTAGTTCCAGGACAGGCTCCAAAACCACAGAGAAACCCTGTCTCGAAAAACCAAAAAAAAAAAAAAAAAAAAAAAAAAAAAAAAGAAATGAAAACTATTTGGGGACATATGGGGACATATACACATTGTTTGGTTCTTAGCCATAATGTTTCTCTAAGAAGAAAATAATATACAATACAGATAATCTATCAAATAATTGTAAGTGAATGATATTTATTTCTCTATAACTGTTGTACACAGAAATATGAATTGCTATTATTAAAGTGGTACCATGATTGATTCTGTTAACTTTAGTTGATGTTTAGCTACAACACTTATCAGTATAAGACTTTTACTTTGACCAAGGTCCCAGGTAAATCAGGAAATATCAAAACATCAAATTTACAAATGGAAATGAGAATTCTGTCTTTCAGTTATATGACGTCCTCATAGATGTCCTCATTTCTCACCCCCTCTCTCTCTCATGCGTGCACACACATATCAGTAGGCAAAAATATTTATATAAAGCTTATATAATATAAATTTAAATGTGATATATATGGAATATAAAATATGTTTAATCTTTGGCAACGGATTAATTTAATAAGATATACTTCAAAACCCTGCACTCTTTCTAACATCAGATTATTTGTAAAATTAAAAGTATCTGTCAAGACAAGGTTCAAACTATGCAATATTTCAGTAGAAAATTAAGATTTCTCATGTTTGCTTTAGATTTTGAATAAACAAATTAGAAGAAATTGGCACTGATAAAATCAATTCTCATTTCTCTTCTAGGAAATATTTGCAAAGGCTACGATCTCTATGCTTCTCTTGGGACTTTGTGATGAAGGCAATGTTATCTTGGCCCAGAGATTTTTCAAAAAATAAATTATAAGTTAAAGATGCTTAAATATTTCATTAGTGATATAACTATCTGGACATGCTTACGTCTGCAAGAAAGTAGTGCAGATGCTTATGTCCAACTACAGCAAGCTTTATTTTTTGCTAACATTTTTGAAAAAGTAGCTAATGATTCATGCCCATAATATGCAATCAACATAAAGTATAATATCAATAAATAATGTAGTGAAAAGCCATTAATTTGTCTTATTTTAATCAACCCATCATTTCATTAGGTGACTGATTGCTAAACTTGACAAACTCTTAATATGAAGATTTTTTAAATGATTAATATATTTGTACTATAAACTCTTGAAAGAGTTTATAACAGTATTTGATTATAAAGTTTAGCTATAACATGATTTAATCTATTGACAAATCTTTCTTAAGTAACCCAGTCTCTCAAAACTGTGAGAAATTGACACAAATTTGGTAGCATATATTTCATTTAATGGAACAAACTATGATTATATACTTAAAGATGAGTGACAGATAATGTAATTTCTAACAGTATAAATTTGAGTGTGCAGTACTTTTGTTTTATTTTCTTGTATTTGTAAATTGGCTTTTGAGTTTGCATTTTGACCATGTATGCCATGGTATATGGAAGCAGATCTTTTATAAATGTTCCTTTTATCCAAACTTCTGATGTCCATTTGAATTCATCTAGGAATTCTCAAAATACTAATGAGCAATAGCATTAATTTATAATGAACATTTGATAACAAAATTCCTTAAATAATTAAAAAGAAAATAGAGTAATGGATAGAAGCTCAAATAAATTAAGCTTAACATAATTCATTTATTCTAAATAAAGTGTCATAGCATGTTTAAAAGCCTTATTTTTCTCTCTCTTATATCAACCAATCAATTTCCATGTGAAGTATAGCATCCATAACTTAGAATATAAATTAATATAGTGATTATTTTTTCTTTTTTCTCTTTGCATATGAGAAAGAGAGAGGGGAGTTATAGGGAATGGGGGACTTTCTCAATGTTTAAGAGCAAACAAGTTTCAGTTATTACGATTTGGGAAGGGGCAGATTCTTGCTTTATTGAGGGCAGAGGTTCTCAATGTGATAGAAAGGTTAGGAACACAGAATTTAGTTTCTTCCATTAGAGAAAATGATGACAGAGAACCCTGAACCCTGACCTGACATCTTCATAGTTGATTTACAGTAACATTGGTGGAAGGGAAGGTCATTGTGCAGAGTAAGCTGCTAGCATAGCTCCGGGAGAAGGTCGTTTCTGTGTTCTCTAGGTCTCATAAGTTTAGGAATAAAGAGAATTTGGGAACCAGAACTTGACATTTATAGAGAAATATTATAGTGTTCAAGAGTTCAAAGTATTTATTCTTGATACCTGGGAAATAAAGTGCCATTTGCTCTGAAAATTTCAAACAAGATTGCTGCGTCAAATTGAATCAGCATTAAATCAAAGATACTCACATGAAGATTCAAGTCGGGTATCTGGATTTCAAGTAGTCCCCCCTTCAGGATTCTATTACCAAAGAAAAACACATGGAGTAGTAAGTCAAGAAAATGCTTGAATGCATTCTTCTAAAAATTTCTATTTGCATGCTAAAAAAAGAGTAGGCTCTACTCAACTGCATTTGTTATATCTGGTATATTTATAACATGTCAAAATAGTCTCAGTTTAGAATTACTTGTAAATGCACAGAAGCATGTGCTCACATAAAGTACACTTTCTCTATCACTCTATCATAAACACACACAGAGAGAAAAAGAAAGAGAGAGAACTTTAAGAAGTTTCATTTTATAATATGAAGCATCACTTAAAATTGTATTTGATGGCCTTGAGATTCAACATAGAATTCAGAATATATGAAAACCAAAAATAATAGTGGGAAAAATTTAAAAATGGAAACAGCTTTAATTTTTAGCATTACTTTTATTTTATTAAATATATAGTCTTCTCTCATACAACACATCTCCACAAAAGCTTCCCCTCCTTCTACACACCTCCCAGAACCCTTATTCCTCCCCTCTCCCTCAGATGCATTCTCCTTTGTTTTTATCTTCAGACAAAAGCAGGCCTCCAAGATAGGACAGCCAAACAGAACAAAACAAAATGCAGTAAGACAGGCATAAACCTCATATAGAGGCTGGACAAGCCAACCCAGTAGTAGCAAACGAGTCCTGAGATCAGACGAAAGAGTCGGAGACACACCCTTTATTCTGTGTTTTCAAAACTCATGGGATTATTGTTAAAATTATTTCAAGATATTTTAAACAGTTTGTCTAAAACAAGTTTTATTCATTTTTTGCTATCTACAGTCCACAAATATACACCTACTATTAGCTGTACTTTGGAGCTTTCCTGTAATAATACTCTATCCAGTGTATTTTTAATGTATCTTATTGACACATAACATTCAACAACCTCACTGGCAGAAATTGTAGAAAAAAATCAAACCTGAATGGTCAGGAAGAGTAGGGAGGGATGAATGAGAGTGAAGCTCATTGTATGAAATTGCCAGAGAATAATTTTAAAAATTAAAAACCAGAGCTAAGAGGATATGGAGCACGCCTTTAATCCCAGCACTCGGGAGGCAGAGACAGGTGGATCTCTGTGAGTTCGAGGCCAGCCTGGGCTACAAGAGCTAGTTCCAGGACAGGCTCCAAAGCTGCAGAGAAACCCTGTCTCAGAAAACCAAAAATAAAATATAATATAATAAAAACCAAATCAAAACAAAAATAAAAGAAACTTGGAAGGGTAAAACTCTCCACATGTGCTCCTTCCTCCAAGTGCATTCAAAGTTCTGCCTTTGCTTATGTCACTCAGATTTGTGTGGGAGAATCTGATCTCCGTGAGACATATTATTGTATTTCTTAACTTGATGCTTTAACCATTTCACATTCTATCATTTCATTTAATATCAATTACCATAATTTTGTTTGCCTTTACATATTTAATTATGTATATACTTTACTCTCAGTCATTCACTGGATAAATTTTGTTTTCTGTAGTTTTTCCTTTCCTTCCCATTTGACAATACAGAGTACAAGGCAAATGTTATCTCTAAAACTGTATGTAAAAATTCAGTCCACATATTCTGGGTTTCTTCTAGCAACTTTATTCATTCAATTAAAATACTGACTATCATGTTGTCTTAATACAATATACTTTTCTCTTGCCTAAGCGTATTGCTTGCCTGCATGTCTACTATGAAGTTTTCTGGCATCTTTCTAATGAAACATTTTTGTATACACCTGTTTATTTTATTTATTTATTTATTTATTTATTTATTTATTATGTATACAATATTCTGTCTATATGTATGCCTGCAGACCAGAAGAGGGCACCAGACCCCATTATAGATGGTTGTCAGCCACCATGTGGTTTCTGGGAATTGAACTCAGGACCTTTGGAAGAGCAGGCAATGCTCTTAACCTCCGAGCCATCTCTCCAGCCCCTACACCTGTTTATTGTTATCGTTTCTTGGTTATGAATTTCAGCCTCATGTTTGCTAGATGAATTGTCTTTGTCTGGTTCCTGAACCTTCTTTGACAAAGATTCCTTATAGATGCATTCAAATGACAATATCATTTACTTCATATTTTTATGGGAACATTAATGACAATTCTATTGAAAGAGTTCCTCATAACAGAGTTGGAATTCAACAGGAAATAAGTCTTCTTTAAATGTTGACTACATATATCCAGAAAGATCTAAATGGGGCAAGATATACAAGATGCATATTATGAATTTATCGGATTTGAGGCAAGCGAGATGGCTAAGTCAGTAAAGTCATCATCCTGTGAACATTAGAAACTGAGTTAGGGTCTCAAAAATCAAAAATAAAGGGCAGTAGCACAAGCTTAGAAACTCTAAAAGGGATAGCAGAGGTAAGTAGATCTCTCAAACTTACTGCCTAGCCTTCTTGCTGAGGGCTAAGTCAATGAGAAATTCTATTTTAAAAGCAAGGTCTGTGGCACCTGAGAAATATCATATAAAGTTAACCTCTGACTTTCTTGTATACACAAGTGCACACATCTAGGTACCCATCATATATATGCACAAGTGCACACATGCATGTGCCCACCGTGAACACACATACACACAGAGAGAGAGAGAGAGAGAGAGAGAGAGAGAGAGAGAGAGCGAGAGAGAGAGAGAGAGAGAGAGAGAGAGAGAGAGAGAGAGAGAGAGAGAGAGATTGAGATTATTAGGTCATTTTATTCATTTTCCATTCAATTAATTCATTCTTCCTCTTGATTTTCTACAGCAGGCATTTTGTGCTTTTTTGAATTAACAATAGACCATTATGACCTACTCTGCACAGCAGTGATGTTGCAGGATATTTGATCAGACTCCCGAGATTGTGTTTTTAACTGGTGGAATATGCTTTTAGCTGTCCTGTGGCTTAATCCTAGCACACAACGTTAATCTAAGAGCTTTCTACTTGAATATTACAAACAGGATTAAATAAAATCAACCATAGATTGAGAGGCAGAGCAAACAATCAGTTGACATAGAAGAGCCTGAGGGAGTGGGAGGAAGTCAGGAGGACAGAGAGAGAAGAGACACACACAGAAGTAGTAGACATTGGCGATGTCTGCTTGGAGGAGTTTTTGTTTAAGAAGGTAGAGGCAAAACTCTCCTTAATGGGAAAAAGGTGAAGGAAAAAGCTGCTGCGAGCTTTCTCTGCCTCTCCGAGCTAGCAGGTTTTCATCCCACCATCTAGTTCCTGAGTTTTAATTGATTAAATAGAATGATAGAGACTTAGTTTAAAACAACACCATGACTTGGAGTAAGCTGAACCTGTGTTTTCTTAACCCAAATCCTATGCACTCAAACAATGTTATTGTTTTTTTTTTTGTTGTTGTTGTTTGTTTTTTTCTGGTTTCACAAAAGTGATTGCTTAGTAGTTCCTTGAAAGCAAAGTAGAAGTGCAGGTGAAGCCTCAAAATGCATATACAGGAAGTGTTACCTGGCCTTTGTTTTCTTCACTGGTAATGCTTTTTTTTTTTAAGTACTCTTTTTTTCATTTTCTCAATAATTCTTCTTAGTTCATAAGACTAATGAGAAAATACAGATGCATAATTAGAGTAGCTCAAACCGTTTAATGTTAATACAGGACAGGTGTTTCTTTTTTAAATTAAATGCAACAATTCATGTAATGGGAAAGCCAAAAAAGTCCAATTCATTTTCTGTAAGGATCAGAAATGTTAGGCAATACCTAAATCAAGGGCTCCAACAAAAGTGATGGCGTTTCATTGTGTTATTCAGCTCCAACTTAAAGAAATGTTACACTCTCAAATGCAAGAAGAATACCGAGAAGAAAGAAGCCAAATTGTACATTTGACACTGGATGTGGGACACTCAAAACCACCTACTTTCTCTTCTGCGAGTAGAATTACACAAAGGAAATAAATGCTGAAATTTGAAGAGAGTCTGAACTTTGAGCCTCTGCATACAGTTAGTTGTTCAAGATTTTCTTTTTTTTTTAATTGAAAAAAAATTTTCCGCCTCCTCCCCGCCTCCCATTTCCCTCCCCCTCCTCCCGCCCCTCTCCCCCTTCCCCCACTCCTCTTCTCCCTCTCCAGTCCGAAGAGCTGTCAGGGTTCCCTGCCCTGTGGAAAGTCCAAGGTCCTCCCCCCTCCATCCAGGTCTAGGAAGGTGAACATCCAAACTGTCTAGGCTCCCACAAAGATTTTCTAATCGTTTTACAGTGTTAAGAAAAGAAGACTTTCTGATATAAAAAGTGAATAACCTGCTTACGTAAAGCCTTTGGGTTAAGTAGTAGGACAAGGGAGAAGGGTAGTCCCTGAAAACACCTGGTAAGGATCACCTGTTGTGTGGCAAGTCAAAGAGTGGAAAACAAAACCCAATGACCCAGTTGTCTGAGCCTTACATCCTTCTGTTTGGAGCTGTCCTCATAGCTCTTTTGTCAAAACAACACAAAACACTGCAAGGTCTGCTGTACTCTGGACCAGAAATTTATAGTATACGTTAAAATGTTTTTTTGTGTGCTGGTTTGATAATCTCTAGGCTGTATTCCAAGTACAGTCACCCCCTTGAGATGTGTCAATTAAGCTATCAAAGAGCATTTCCACTCTGTGGAAAACATTATCACAAAAGGTGCTAGTTAAAAACGGAAAAAACACAAACTAAAAGGGACACCAAGAGGGAGGAAACAAGAATATTGGAAATATCTTGCTCATTTCCTTTATAAAAATTTCAATTGAAACCTAAAAAAAGGGGATGCTACTACTGGGCTTTACTGGTCTATAAAACACTGCAACATTATGTCTCAGATACAAACCAATAAAATAAAGACACACCATTTGGAAAGCTTTCTCTCTCTCTCTAAATACACACACACACACACACACATACACACACATGTATACTAATACATATATAATCTATGTCTCTCTCTATATATATAATTATATCAAATTTAGTTTTTACTATTAGGCTATGAATAATGTTATAAGAAACCATGGACATTTGAAAATTTCCTACAGTTTTAACATCTTTACTAAGTTTTCAAGGAAATATTTATTATCAGTTAAATTTAATTACTAAAAGATTTTCTATACATTACTAAAACTCCAAAGATAACCGCTATAAAAGCAAATTGAAAAATGAAACAGTATATTCTGCAGCAAGCAGAGAAGCCAAGTACACAAATCCACTCCCAGGATTTGGTACACATCAACTCTAGACTTAGGATGGTAAGGTTGTCCCTAGATAAGGGGAATGCAAACGTAAGGGAAATGATGCATCTTCTTTTATATAATATGGTACATTTAAACATTCATTTTTGTGATATGGTAAAATTAAACTGGTACTGAATGATAGTGGTATTGATTAAAATTAACTGTTTACATAGTTATAAAAATTGTAAAATTTGCAAAATATTTCATGTTTAACAGTGCAATGTTCTAAAGTAAAAAAATGCAATTCCCAAAAGCACAAGGAAAATATAAGTTAGAGAACTAAATTAAATAAACTAGCAGCACCAATACTGCATAAAATAAGCTTCTCTCTACCTCAGTCTTTTAGTACCGTGATGCACAAGAAACTTTTGAATTGCATTGCGTTTAGTTTTTCTCTATTATATGAGATGGGTAGTTAAATTAACACCATAATGACATTTCAAGGATCAATCAATTTATCTTTATATGAATTTTTTAAAAATATTGTGTATACTGTAAAAAAAACCCATTTCCTTTTGAAACTCACTATTAGATCATCATCATCTTATTATTATTATTATTATTATTATTATTATTATTACTATTTGTAGTAGTAGTAGTAAATATCAGCAGACAACCAAAGAAAGATGTAGAGCCAAATTACACATATTTGGACTGTTGCAACCAATGCAGAGTGAATGACAACTTTCTGTACATAAAGAAACAGATACTTAATACTCATTGTTGTATTGATAATGATGAAATCCTTGAATAACTTTTCCACACACTATTAAAAACACTGTGTGTGTTGGTGTATTCGGTCGGTACAATAAATAACCAGACCAGCTCAAGAACAACAGATAATTTAATAATTGAAAAAGGGGGGAACTCACACTACAAGAGTGGGAGGTCCAAAGTCCAAAATGGTCCGGCGAGCACTGCATAGAGAGAGCACACTCCTACCTAGCCAGGTTTTTCTACCTGGGCTTCAGGCGGCCACACCCTAACCAGATGTGATTGGTTGAGCTTCCCCATCAAAACACTCCTCAAATGTATCCAATAGGAACTGTTAAAATTAAAACTGGAAAGATAATATACGCCATGCAAATCCAAAATTTTTAGGAAAAAATTGGTATAAAATTCTAAAATATAGAATAATTTTAAATATACATTGAATTAAGGTTTTTCAAAGCTTAAATATTGGAAACATGGAATAAAAAGAAACTCGTAGATCGCATAAGTAAAGATCAGTTTTTCACAGGGCTTTAACTGGTGTGAGAGAAGCAAAGGACAGAGCATACGCCACATAATTCAGTTATGTATTAGAAGCAATACTAATATAATAGCATCAAATGAAATGTTATTAAGTATATTAAGTATTATATTCTTAAAATATATGAACAGTTATTACCCATGCTTACAAAGATATGAAAAGCAGGTCAGCCCTGAGAAGGCAATGTTTGGTGAGCACATCTAGACCTGAGAAGTGGGGACAAAGACAAAGATCCCCATTGAATACACTGAGGATGAATAAAAATAATTAACAGTGTTAAAATATGAATTATATCTCTGATGCATGCCCACATGTTCTTCTTATAAAGATGAGAGTTATTACTCTTAGGATGTAAAAAAGAAAAAGAAGTATATGCCAAATGTAACAATGAAAAAAGGGAAGAAGTCTATAGAAGAAAATTAGCAGACAGTCCATTAATGAAAACTAAATGATATATTCCTTGTGATAATAAGCCATGTTGTGACATTACTTATATCCAGAAAAGAATGTTTTAAAACTAACATTTGACATGGTAAAACAGGTCTAGAATTATGAAAAGTTAAGCATCCAAATGTCAGAGCAAGGTCCAAGACTGGAGTTGCCTGAAAGGAATTCTGATTGCTTGTGAGAAAATACAAAGAAAACAAGACTAGAGATTTATGATCTCCATTTTTTTTTTCAAAGGCACAGAATTGTTCTTGGAATGTGATTTAGTGCCCCACCCAATTGTACCAGATAGGAGTGAGTTTACATAGGATATTCATTAAAACTGGCTATTGTTATTTGCTTATATGTCTCTGGGAAAATATATGTTTCACGTTGAGGCACAGAACATGTGAAGTAGCCAACAATGTTGATTTGACCTAAGATCCACGCCATGAGGAGGAACCCACACCCGACATGACACTGCTTGAGTAGCCATGAACCAGAGCCTAGGTAGCCCAAAAATCTAGGTAAAACGAAACACTACATTTCTGTTTTTTTAAAAAATACATTCTTAAAGATATTCTGCTATACTCATAGACCTCTGTGCCTTACCCAGTCACGATCAGGGAAGCTTCCTCTGGCAGCAAATGGGAACAGATGCAGAGAATAACTAACAGGCATTATGTGGTGACAAAGTCTAAGTTAGAAGTCTCCATCCAATTCCTCTCTTCAGAGATCAGAGAACCCCACTGAAGAGAAATCAAAGAGCCTAAGAGCCCGAGGGAATGGAGGACAGCAGAAGAACAAGGCTCTCTGAATCAACTAAGTTAGGTGCATAAGAGATCACAGAGACTGAAGCAGCAAACTCAGGGTCCACATCACTCTACACCTAGTCATCTGGAAATATAGCGTTTAGCTTAGTGTTTAATGGAACTCCTGACTCTGAGAACAAGTAGTCTCTGACTCTTTTGTCTGGTCTTGGGGGCTGTTTTCCTCATGTTGGGTTACCATGTCCAAATACAATATATAGTTTTTACTGCCTCTTATTACATTCTATTTTCGTCAGATTTAGTTTTCTTTCTTAGATTCCTGTTCTTTTTAAATGAGAAACAAAAAGGGAGTGGATCAGGAGGGGGGCAATGGAGAGGAGATGGGTTGAGTGGAGGAAGGGGAAACTATAACATAAGAAAATAATATACTTATATTTACTTATACTATAGTATAAGAAAATAATCTATTCCAATAAAAGGAAAACTGTAAAAATGTTTAAACCAGAATTATAAATAAGAAAAAGAAAGTGAGAATTTCACTGACTATAAAACACTACAAGCTGTAGTAGAAATATAAATAAAATTTGAATAAATATACAAACTTATATCATCAAAATAAAAGAAAACAAAAAATAATTGACAATTGTTACTTGTTGATACGCCTCACTGGGAAAAAAATAATGATTTTGCTACATGGGTTCATATTTGTGATTAAACACATCATTCCTGTCAATTTTCTTAATTCTCAGAGGATAAATTGTCTGATGTTTATAATAAAGTTGATGATTGCATGAGACTTTAATCTGCTTCAATTTTCAGCTCTGTTTTCCCAAGTCTGATATCTTTTAGAGCAGTAATCATTCAAAGAAAATTAATAAAAGAAAATATGAAGAAGGAAATCAATATTCAAGGCTTTAAGGCAAAGATTTTAATTCCAAATTGAGATTCTAAATAACATGTACATAGTTTTGTTTCACTTCCAGACCACATTTTCATAAATAAAATATTTTATGATAATGTCTTTCTGTATATAATTCTTAATTTATGTGCATAAAGTAATGTCCATATATTTCCAGAGCATAAACATTAAGTACTTTCTAAATAACAAATATTAATTGTACAACAACAAAAATATTCCTTTTCTGAAAGCAACTATTTTAGTGTCTTAAAGTTGGTAGATTCTAGGTCATAGAAACTGTCATATTTATCATGGACTTTGATATGTGAGAATTACTATATTCATTTTTATTAATTTATTTAATATTAAATTTTAAATGCTTTGTAAGAGATATTTTACTGGAGATACTCCCAATGAAAACTTACTTTGGCGATATTTACAGTGAAAAGAAATGATTTTCCAAAAGCATCGTTTCCTTTCTAGCATAATTTACTTGTGCCTCTTCCCATATGCATGAATGTTCTGTTACATAAACTATTTTGACTAACTATGGATCTGAAAATGCATCTTTATTCCTAATTTTATGCCCTCTATTTGCTACAGTCTGAATGTGAATCTTATATCTCATGCATTTAAATAAGATTCCTATTACCATAGAATTAGAAAGTGTGCTCTATGGGAGATGCTTAGGTCAGGAGGCTTTCTCTCATGAATGTATTAATACCATTAAAGAGATCTTGGCAGAGAACGTTTGTTCTTTTTTGCCCCTACTTTCTTCTACATAAGGACAAAGTTCTCCTTCCTTGATTGACATCCTCAAAGCTCTTTTGGAAGCAGAGAGAAGAACTCACCAGACACCAGCTGTGCTGACCTGACAGCGGACTTGGCTGCTTTCAGCTCTGTGAGAGAATCAATTTCAGTCCTTATTTTAATAAACCACACATTCTGTAGTGTTTTGTTATAAGAGGACAAAACAGAACAAGGTATCACTGCTTTATCTCAATTTCAATAGAGCTGTCGCTTCATAATTTCACTAGGCTATTATCATTTTAAAAGAAATACAGCAAAGACAGAAAAAAACACGAGACAGATGCAAACGAATGGTCTCCAAGCATTCATAGGTACTCCCAAGCAGTAGACAAAAATGACACAAAGCCTGGAAACTACAATCAGGTATATATAAAGGAGCAATTGTCTATAATAGTCTTGGTAACAATGAAAAATATAGAGAGATTCAACTTTAATTCGAAATCTATAAGCATACTTTTTGTCAAATTTTTCTTTATTCCTTTAGGGACATATACATGTGTGTGTGTGTGTGTACACATATATATATATGAAAAATTTAATATATATCATTTGTATGCATTTTATTTATTTCATAAATTGTTTTATTTGAATTGAGGATCCTATATTTAGAGATGTGGTTACTCCATGCATGGGCGTACACCCCGTGAAGTCCTGCCATAGACATGTCTTTATATGCATGTTACTGCTGCTAAGGATAGGGAACCAAACTATATGTCCATTATCAGATGAGTATATAATTAAAACATGATGAATATATAAAATTGCATCTTCTTAGCTTTATCCAAAGAATTATGAAATTTGAAGGGAAAGGGATGGGTTTACAAAGTATAGTAATAATCAAAGTTACCAAAATGAAAAATATCTGTATTTTCTCTTTCATATAAGGTCCTGGCCTATTTTTATATTAAAGAATGCTAAGATCTGGAATCCAGGAAAGCATGTATGAAGGCAGAGGAGGTTATTTGGATATAAAAGAATCTCATGGCAATAAATTTTAAAGTTGAGAATAGATTTCCTATTTAAGCATGAACACTTCTAGCCTAAAAGTAACAAATGACGGTACACAGTTAAATAAACAATATTAATTGTAATTGCACCCCTTGAGGGAAGAGCAAATGATATATAACCTCCATTATGGAAATCACAGTGACATAGTTCTTATAAAAATATCTTCTATTTTTTTTAAATTCTTGAAAGTGTAGTAACTTTGTCAAGTCAATGTTTTTCCTGTGTAAGACATAACTGAATAATTTTCAATTCTATTTATAGAAATGAACATATTAAATTGTTCACTTACTATATTAACTGAATATTAAATAATAATGAAAACTCAGATTGTGTCAAAAATAATATGATGTCCCTCAGAGCTGTGAGATGCTTTATTATTACATAAATGTATTTGCCACACAAGTTCAGTAGTTGAGACCAAGAGTCATTGTCACTCAGGAACACATGTCTGTAGAGACTATTTTTTCAATATGTATTTCTATGACCGTCTTAGAGGAAAATCAAACAAATAGTGTCTGAAAATGATGAAGTATTTGCAAATATAAAATTCCTCTCATTGCAATAATAAAATTAAGAAATTTGTTTAGAATGACCATCAGTTATCATGGGTAAGCACAATCCTTCTCTACAGCCAGTAGAACCTACTCAGGAAATGACTGACAAATATTCAAGTTTCCAATTGATGATGCTGATAAAGAGACTTTTGATTGGAACAGAGATAAACGTGAAGGAGAATGTGACTATCACATTAGAGATGTTAAATAAGTTCTGGTACCGAAGATCGTTAAATGATGTTTAGAGAAGAAAAATAAACTCTTCTTGTTGCTAGAATCATTAACATTTTATTGCTTGAAACATGCCTTTTTATTCATATGGTGAATATTCATAACTCCCTGATCACATATCAGTTTATTAGGAGGTCATCACTGACAAAGCTAAGTTAAAATAATCTCTCTTCATAAAAATCTCTGTATGCCTCTCCTTCTTTGCATTTATCACACTTAGCTATAATTTGGTTATCCAAGTGGCTCCCTCGATGGGTATTATGTTCTCTGAGAATGCAGGCTATATCTTCTCTGTATCCTAATGTATATATGCATAGCACCTTCAACTCTGAGTAAATAAAATTGAATCTAAGAACAGTGTATTAATTTTTTGAAGTGTATTTGATAGATAAAAATAAGAGTTGAAATACTGGAAATAAAATAACTTCAGAATATTTATGAAATTATAAAAATTGAATTGCAAAAGATGTTACTTCATCAAATACATGAAGTTTGCAAGCATAGTCCAATTCATTGTACTTGTAAAAGAGCTCTTGTTTTTCAGCCAAGAACTACCAAAATTAAAATTTAGAAATAAGGTTAGTAATTCATTATAGAAGATTTGTTACCCATAAATATTCTCTCAGGGCAATCTTTAACATTTCCGAGTACAGGAAAAATTTCATGTGCTTTATTTTTGATTAATAGGTTAAACGATGATATTTTGTAGACTTCCTCAGATAATATGATCAATACCTCTTACTGGCACTGCAAAATGTGAAAAAATGTCAGTCAACTATCAACTAATTATAATATGAACATAAAAGTTTGATTTGCTCTTTTATACTGTAGCATTATGAACTTGCCTCTTAAATAATTCTCATTGTTCTGTACGCTTGTCTATATTTTGTTTTCATTTTCATTGCTTAAAATATTTCTAATTATTTCTTATTTCTGTCTTAACCCATTTTTTATTTATCTATTTTTCTGTCTGGATGATACTTTTACAGAAAAAAACAGTTGCCCTCATTATGTGTAGTGTGACTTTTATGTTTGCTCTAAAGTTTCAAGTTACAGTTTCAGTTCCTGCTGACAATAGAACAGAATATAGATACTATGGAACCCATAACTAAGCCTATGTTTTAATTTACTTTATTTTTGTTTAATATAGATCTTACGAAATAGCAAGTCCTCTTTTGAACAAGTTCATATATGTGTCAATGGGTTTTGCTTATTGGTCAAATATTTTGTGCAATCGATACATATATTTTTAGTTTCACTCAATGTAAAGCCAAGCCTCAGTTTTATATTCTTTAATTAATATTTTAGTTTATTTACTGTAAAGAAGTTAAATTTGATTAATATTAATAAGATATCTATATATTAAACATGTCATGTATCAGTTTGCTATATATTAATATATAGTATTAGGTGTCATTAAAATTTTAAACGTTGTTAATTTTTTAACTAATATATACAAACATTGCTCCCAAGTAAATTATTTATAGAAAAAATGAAGTAAATAAAGAAATGGGACATGATTAATAATAGTAAAGTCTCTACATTTAAAATATGTATTATATATTGATTTAATATATACAAATATATTATTATATATTAATACATAGTATGTATATCATTAAACCACTATATGCTATTAATTTTGTTACTAATACATAGAAACATTGCTCCTAAGTAAATTATTTAGAGATAAAAAGGAAGCAAATAAAAAATGGGGCATGATAAATATTAATAAACTATATTAAACATGTTATTAATATTTTTAACTAATACACAGAAACACTGCTCTACAGTAAAGTATTATATAAAGGAAGTAAATAAAGAAGTGGGGCTTTACAAAGGAAAAACAAAATAACAAATTAAAATCTAGGCACAACTATGCAAATATAATGAGTGTATTACAATAATACTAAGGTAACATTAACATTTTATTATTAGACAATATAACAACCTAATACCTTACTGTGTTGTGGATTAGTACTTGTCTATTTTAGGAGCAACATCTAAATTTTAACATTTCAAATAAAAACCTCAATTTTTGAAATATAAATTGGAATTTTTTTAAAATCACCATTTAAAACTCGGTAGGTATATGAGTTTTAAGAAATGAATGTACCTATTCATCTCTCATCATAATTATGATAGAAACAACTCCAGATTCATAAAAATATTGTCCATAATCTTGTTTGTCATGGCCCTGAACCCAAGTAATAGTCAACTGCCATGACCCATTTAACAGTTACATCCATAATCTTTTGTTTTGGCTGATTTTTGTCAACTTGACACAAACCAAGACATATTTAGGGAGAGGGAATCTTTTTGAGAAAATATATCCATAAGACTTGTCATTTAGGCAAGTCTAGAACATTTTCTTGAGCAATGGTTGACATTGCTAATTCCTATGCACACTAGTGAATCTGGATTGCCTAAGAAAGCAAACTGAGCAGGTGCCTTACAGATTATCATTTTCGTGATGAAACACCATTGATCACAGCAACTTGTGGAGGAAATTGGTGATTTGGCTTACACTTCCACATTACTGTTCATCAATGCAGAAAGTTGGGACAGGAACACGGAAGGAACCTGGAGGCAGGAGAGGATGCAGAGGACATAAAGGAATAATCATTATTGGCTTGCTCTCCGTTGCTTTGTCTGCTAACATTTTATAGAACCCAGGACCACCAGGAAAGACTAAACACACCCACAACTGACTGGGCTCCCTCATATCAAGTACTAATTAATGAAATGCCTGCCAGGTTTGCCTATAGCATGATTTTATGGGTACATTTTCTCAACTGAGCTTCCTTCTTTTCAGAGGTCTCTAGCTTCTGTCAAGTTAATACAAGCTACCTAACACAAGTCATAAGAAATAAACTCATAAGCCGTGTGTTTCATTTAGGTTGCTACTCGGAGGTCCTGAATTGACTTTTCTCAGTGATGAACTGTAATCTATGAGATGAAATAAACTCTGTTCTCCACTACTTCACAGAAATAGAAACTAAAAGAAATCTTGCTTTTTCATATAAAAATAATAATACACTATATGACTTTGGTTTCTTTCCTCTCATTTAGTAACAGGCTTTTGACTTGCATGATTATCTTTTAAGATTAATTGTTGAGTCAATTGACACAGTGGAGCAAATTTTTATTGTATTTGAACGTGTGTGTCTCCTAATAAAGAATGTTGCTTTTTGCTCCAATTTTTTCACAAATAATGAGCTCTTAGATTTGCTGATACTTTGCCCTGTTTGCTTGATGTCTATTCATTAATTTTGTCTTTCACTTTTATCATTTTTTTCTGACCTACTAGGTTTGGTTTCTTTTATTCTGGCTTTTCCAAATTCTTGAGTTGAATCATTAATTTCTCTATTTGCACTTTTATTTCTTTTGGCCTCTCTTTTGACAAATTATCTTTGGTAGTCATAATACAATTATATGGTAAGCCCCATTCCCTTTTAACATACCAAATCTTCATTATAAGTAGATTGTGGTATACAATGTTACTTGTATGTGTGGTTTCAGGGTAGGCTATTTGGTAACAAATTGACAGCCTCTTCTATGGGAAAGACTATTTCTCCTACTCTCAGTATTCCTTATTTGTAGTTTGTATGTGTGTGTGTGTGTGTGTGTGTGTGTAGGGATGCCTCATGGTCTTTTATTGTTTACTTTGACAAGTATGTTGTTTCCCTTGTTCAGATCAGGATTGTTTAGTATAGGCATTTAGTGTTATAAATTTCCTTCTTAGAACTGTTTCTATTTATTTTTTTATTTTTTTTTATTAATTAATTTATTTAATTATTAAAGATTTCTGCCTCTTCCCCGCCACCACCTCCCATTCCCTCCCCCTCCCCCAATCAAGTCTTCCTTCCTCCTCAGCCCAAAGAGCAAGCAGGTTTCTCTGCCCTGTGGGAGGTCCAAGGACCACCCACCTCCATCCAGGTCTATTAAGGTGAGCATCCAAACTACCTGGGCTCCCACAAAGCCATTATGTGCAATAGGATCAAGAACCCACTGCCATTGTTCTTCAGTTCTCAGTAGTCCTCATTGTCCATTATGATCAGCAAGACCGGTTTTGTCCCATGTTTTTTCAGACCCCGGCCAGCTGGCCTTGGTGAGTTCCCGATAGAACATCCCCATTGCCTCAGTGTGTGGGTGCACCCCTCGCAGTCCTGAGTTCCTTGCTTGTGCTGACTCTCCTTCTGCTCCTCCTTTGGATCGTGAGACTTCAGTCCAGTGCTCCAATGTTGGTCTCTGTCTCTGTCTTCTTTCATCGCCTGATGAAGGTTAATATTCAGGGGGATGCTTATATGTTTTTCTTTGGGTTCACCTTCTTATTTAGCTTCTCTAGAATCACGAATTATAGTCTCAATGTCCTTTATTTATGGCTAGAAACCAAATATGAATGAGTATGTGCCCCAGAGGTCTTGTTGTGAGGTATCTTCATTTTCATTTAGTCCAAGGAATTTGATTTTGATTTCTTTCTCGATTTATTCTTTGACCAAGTCATCATTCAGTAAAGAGTGGGCTAATCTCAATGAGTTTATAAATTTAGAAGAGTTTTGTTTATTGTACATTTTAAGTTTTGTTCCATAATAGTCTGATAAAACACATGGGATTATTTCAGTTCTGCTGTATTTATCATATCTTGTGTCCCGCCTTATACTCTGTTTCAGAGAAGTTCCCATGTGTTTCTTAATTTGGCATTATCAATGGATATTTTTAAGAACCATTAATATAAGATGACATTTAATTCTGACATTTCTCTCTACTTTTCTTTTTCAGATTATCTATTCAATAAAGTGACCTACTGTTAATTGGATTTGAGTTAATCTGTGTCTGTATTTCCATTGATATCATTCTTCTATTTGATTTGATGCCTTTTCTCTTTCTGAAGGAATTGAATATACCTCACGCTGAGTGGAAATGAACTAAAAGATAAAACAATGTTACTCATGCATATAATGTTAATTGTATCTGTCATTTCAGGTAATATATATCAGAGAGATGTGTTCTTCCCCAGGCAAGAATAATTCTCCTCTTTCACCATTTTTTAATTGTGTCTAGTTCTTAGTGTAAGTTAATTTTTTCCTGGATTTTTTCCATTAAATTTAGCATGTCTATTGTGATTGTCCCTGCTCTGATTATGTTCAGGCAGTCATGGTGTATTTGGGGATATAAATGAATATACATATATGTATGTAGTAACAATTACTGAAAAAAGAGTTCATGAATATGAATGAGAGCAAGGAAATGTATATGGGAGGACTTGGGGATTGGAAAGGAAATGCAGATTATATAATTATAATATTTTCTCTAAAATAAAACAAACAGTAAAATGTTTTAAAGGAAAGTATTAAAGCTTCAAACTTTATCTAGTTTATTTCTCTTGTCTAAAACACCTCAACTTATTCTATTATAGTAGGATTTAATATGTAAATTGTAATGCTTTATATAAAATAAAGGATGGCTTATAAAAAAATAAAACAAACAAGATTCTAGCCAGAATTTAAAATGTCTTCATTTGTTTCTATCAAGTAATAATGGGAGTTATATTCATCTAGCGTATTTAAAACAATTATTCTTTTTTAACTTTATTTTCTTATCTGTGATTAAAGAATTCTCAACAGAAGAATCTCAAATGACCAAAAGGCATTTAAGAAATTGCTCATTGTCGGGCGGTGGTGGCACACGCCTTTAATCCCAGCACTGGGGAGGCAGAGGCAGGCAGATCTCTGGGAGTTCGAGGCCAGCCTGGTCTACAAGAGCTAGTTCCGGGACAGGCACCAAAGAAATTGCTTATCATTCTTAGTAATCAGGAAAATAAAAATCAAAACAACTCTGAGATACCATCTTACCATGGTCAGAATGGCTAAGATCAAAAACATTGATAATAGTTTATATTGAGAGGATTATAGTAAGGACAACACTCCTTCACTGCCGGTGGGAGTGAAAACTTGTACAGCCATTTTGGAAATCAGTATGGTGCTTTATCAGAAAACTGGGAATCAATATACCTTAATACCCAGCAATACTACTCTTGGGCACATACGCAAAGAATGTGCAATTATACCACAAGGATACTTGCTCAAATATGTTCATAGCAGCATTATTCATAATAGCCAAAACCTGGAAACATCTTAGATGCCCCTCAACCAAAGAATGAATTATTATTCAGGTAAAAAAAATCCAGTGGCCTGGATTTTCAGGATGGAAGTAGAAAAAAGATCATCCTGAGTTACCTATCCCAGGCCCAGAAAGACAAACATGATATGAGTTATGGTAAAACTGTGGAATTAGAGAGAAACCTGGTGCCAGGGAAACTCAATTTCTTTATTGAAGGAAATTTTACATCATACACCCCAATTCTGCTCAACTCTCATTGCTCCACATCCTTCCCTCTACCTGCAGTGGCTCCCCAAGTGGAAATTAAAAAATAAATAAATAAAATCAAACCAAACAGAAAACAAGCAAACAAGCAAAAATTAAAACATAAAGAGTAACAACCCAACCCAAAGCAATAGCAAAAAAAAAAAAAAAGTAAAGAAAAAGTTATCTCTTAGCTCCTCCAACTTTCCTGCCACTCCAAAACCTCTTCCTTTATCCTGGTGACTTCGGGAACTGCAATGTATCACATAATCTACCTTTTGTCCAATCAGTTTTACGTGCAATTATTCATTGTGACGAGTCACTGATCTGGTTCATGGCTGCTGGTTTCTTGTACAACATTGTCACTGGATCCTCACCAAAGCTCCTCTTGAATATTGAATGTCCCAAGGTTGCCCATGGAGATCCTGCTGTTATCTTTCCATGCGACCATTCCCTTCATGAGGCCAGCACATCCTACATGGGGTAGATGTTAGAGTGGGCCAACCCTGGACCTGGCAGTGGACCTGGGTGGTAGCTACACTGATCAGTCTAGTCCACAGAGGATATTACCAAAATTTCTCAACCATAAATATAAACATATATTTATAAAATATAATGATATAATATAGTATAATATAAATATAAAAACAATATATTTTATACGGTACAATTTGATCATATTCTCTCTTCCCTTAGAGTCTTGCTATGCATCTCTGTAAGGCCTGGAAGTCACTATGTAGGTTCATGTTTGTCATTAACCTAAAGAGATATGCCTGACTCTGTCTTCTAAGTGCAGAGATGAAAGGTCTATGTGACAATAACTGGCTGGCATAACATTTATCAATAGCAAAGCTACCCATATGAGGGCACATAGTTTCACTTTTAAATTATGTCGAAAGTAAGTTCTTACTGCACTGAGCATAGATTGGTGTCAATATGTCAAAAGACATTCTGTTCTTACCTTCCGACCTACAGTGTGAATGTTCTCTAGTAAAGAAATGCTTTTTATTTCTCTTAGAAAGGCATGTGAAACACAGTGATAATTTATTCCTTTCCTTCTCAATAATCTCAGCATGGGGATTGAGAATGGTTGGCTTGAATGCTTCAAATTCAGCAAGATATTTCCTATATATGAACCTTGAAAAGGCACAATGCCTGTTCCTTTCTGATTGGGAAATATGGGCTATTTTATATCTACAATTTGTCTTGAACACATTTGCTGGGCTTCTTTCCATAGTTATGAGGATAGAAGGAAAATATCTATCTTGTTTATTTTAATAGATTGAAGTTTAGGTAGAAATTATGTTTATAAAATATTCTTAAATGAAATTCTCAAAACAATTAAAAATGAGTTTAAAATGAAATAATTTTAGCACTGATTGACAAATTTAGTGATCTACCTTCATATATATTGACAGATAATTATAAATGATCAGTTTTTTTGTGTGAGACTAATTGACTACAGTAACATTATCATGTGTACTAATTTGTAGAATGAGATCTAATTCAGATCATACTAATGAGAAGTGCTGGGATTACAGTCATATAGAATAAAACATAAGGTATGATATCCAAAATAAAAAATGAATATACTAAGAAACCAAAACACTTAAACCTATAAACACAATGAGATGAATAGTGCTTCTTCTACCCAAGAAGTATATAACATATTGTTGACACTTGTACAGCCAAACCCGATTCAAGTGTTTTTACAATGCATACATGAATGCATCAAACATATATAAAAATAAGCCAGTCATGCTTTACTATAGTAATGTTTGTCTTTGTTGGGGTTACTATTGTTGTGAATTAATACCACCATCCAAAGGAAGGAAAAGGTTTATTTGGGGAGAAAAGTGTTTATTTGGTTTAAGCTTTCACATTTTTTTTTTATTTATATCATCATTGGAAGTCAGGGCATAAACTCAAACAAGGCTTGAGTCTGGAGGCAGGGACTGATGCTAAGGCCATGAAAGAATTCTGCTTACTCATCTGCTTGCTCATTGTGACTTACCCACCATGTTTTCTTATAGAAACTAGGACTTGATACTAAGGGATGTCTTCATTCATAGTCCACCCACATCAATCATTAATTAAGAAAATGTCTCACATGCTTGCCTATAGCCACATCTTATGAATGTCTTTTTCTTAGTAGATACTCCCCTCTCTGACTGTTCTATCTTGTGTCTAATTGTCATAAAAATTAGCCAGCACAATGATGTTCAGATAACCTGTTTTCCAGTATCTTTAAATGATTATGTTTGCATGTTTAGTTAAGCATTTACAACAAATTGGGGGGTGGGTCCCTGAACTATCAAATTGTGTGTATGTAGCTCTGATTCCCAATACGTATTTTTTGTTATGTTTTGTTACTTACTGAATATAGGGAAAGTACTTTATTCCTCATTAGATAGATTTCATTTGAAATTTTATCTTCGGTGAAAAACTGCTTTTTATCTCTTTGTTTCTATGTTTATTACAGATGTTTTTATGTCTTGAAATAGTGAACATACTAATTTATAGAAAATATTGACTCTTCTTTGAAAGTTCAATCTATTAATTTTGAAGAAAAAAGTAAAGTACATCATTCCTGAGGGAAAATGGAACATGAAGAAATTTTATTTTAGGTAAAAACAAAAATGCCAGATATTTTAAAATAAATAGTTGAAAAAAATTAAATCTGACAATATGACAAATGTGCTTTCAGGACAAGAACGCTGGGGAATATTGAGAGATAGTCATTTGTACAGTTTTATATCACTGTGAGAGGGTACTTGTCACATTATAAGAAATACATCACATTTATGTCACTCCTATGTGTCAATCATATCTTTATTTCCATACATAGTAACCAATATCTTCCATCAAAAAACATTGCACGAGTGGCTGCTAATATTTTACTAAATATCCTGTTAGTAAAAAGCATTCCTTGTTTGTGCAGAGAATATCTTTTGTTGCCAATAAATATTTGTTAAGAAAAGAATATAATCCTTCCCTTGATTTTAAGAACTGTATTCAGCTTCTCTTTTCACTAGATGCAAATGTCATGTCTCTGAGAGATCAACTTTTTGCATAAATATGACTTATTAAAATTCATAGCCTTAATCACTAATTTAATTTAAGATAGTCTATTTTCTAAAATGTTATTATTAGGCTAATGAATATGTATTACACACGAAGCTTCAGGGCTTGTATAGGACCTGAAACTGAAATGTACTACAGGCTCCCTCCACAACACTGGTCTTCTATCAGCAAACTAGCTTAAGTGTGGTTTAACAGTTACAGCAGAGCATCTATCCAATAAGAAACTTCGAACGGAGGCTTTTGAGATGAAACAATGTTAAATGTGCAAGTCCAAAGTAAATATTTTTCCAAGAGTAGAACGAGAATAGGAATTAAAAGTGAGAAGAAGTATACAGACATGAAAACAAAGATGAGTCTGGCATGTGATTGTGGACACATCTGTGAGAAAATACTGAATTCGGTCAAACCAACTCAGTACCTTATTCAGCAAGGCAGTCACATCTTTTTCTTCTGTGGCTGGGTCATGACTGCAGTTTAGGTTCTCTCTTCCCAGAATTCTCATTCCTCACCTCTACTTCCTGCCTGGTCACCCCGCCTATACTACTGGCCAGTCAGCATTTATTTAAAATATAAATTACAGGGTATAGGCCATTGCCTCACAGCAGTACCTAATATGTATATATGTATTTATACATTATTGCACATTAAAAAATTCATACAATTTCTCAATATTGGCTGTCATAGTTCTTCTTCTCCAAAGTCAAAAGAGTGATTCATCTTCAGAGCAAGGATGCTGTCCATGTTTCTCCTGGATTCAAATAATTATGTCATAGGTGCCTATGCAGTGTGTGATTTTTAAGGCAATTCCATCTTTGACTATTGTCTATGAAACACACTAAGGTTGATTTACAAGAATACAGCAATGTCAAAAATACAACACCTCCCAGGAAAGGAAGATATAATAATTCATAGTAATTCTGATCACAATGTGTTCCCATTGCAGATAACGTGTTTCCCTTTCAGGTAATGTGTTATTTGTGCAGGAAATGAAATAGCTGTTGCAGATTAGGTTTACTGTCAGCTGGCTCTGGCACCACCTCTTACTGCCTACTTCTATCCTTCATATCTCTTTCTCTCCTTTTATTGTGTCTCTTTCTTAGGTTTTATTCATAATTTTTATATAGTTCTTTCATTTAAGAGTTAATAAGTAAGCTTGAAGTTGGAAATGAAATTAGAATAGCAGTCGAGTCAGTGTTATTGATAATCCTGTTGCATGGTATTAATAACAAATAATATAAAGGAATTTAATGCCATAAACACTTAATCTGCAAATGCTAATGTAAATTTTCCTCCCCTGCATGTTGCTAAGCAACAGGCTTAAAATGTTTTGTTGATCATGAATATAATGCGGTGCATTCCCAGAAAGCATAGGCAGCTCCTAATCATTTTTGAGTTATAGTATCAAATTATGCAAGACACACTCTTAGAAAACCAGCAAGTTTCTGTGTAAAGGAAAATGCCCTGCATGACAGGCAAGCACTTTTACGTGTGGCTTCAAATTTCTTTCCTATCAATAAATAAATACTCTTGCTGCATGACTGTAGCTGAAAGAAAAATGCTTCATTTGAAATTAATTTGGATAATGATGACAAATAAAATGAAAAATAATTTTAATGTATGCTGATAAAAAACAGAACTGTACAAAATTCAAATAATGAATTTCAAATAATTTTATTCAAATTGATGAAAATATGGGAAAGATTCTAGTTTTTATAAAAAATATTGGTATGATAATATATGTATAAGTCAAAAATTAATGTGGACGATTTTATATTATTATGACTGATATGCTCTGTGACCTTATGTGTATATAAGAACATATTAATGTTAGTGCAGAATCACCTAGAGGGAGATGGGAAACATATTTGCATAGAAAAAGATTGTATTTCAGTAAGCGTCGAAGTGAGGCTGAAGATTATTTATTATACTATAGCTGTAGGAATTGCAAATCAAAAGTTAAGGAAGTCTTATGTTATAGCAGAGGGATCTGGGGAGATTATCAAACAGGTAGATTTGCACCACTGGACACCTATACTTGATCATCTAGTGTTTTCTATATAGTTAGACTGGTATGCTTCTTTTCTATAACTTCATATGTGAAAACATAAGAATGAATTGTATGAGAAAAAATCAAATGGAATTTTTGAATTTCCCTCAGCCTTCAAAAGTTTGGGAAGAAAATTTGATTTGAGGATGTAGGTGACATATATTTTAACTAATGGTTATTTAATGTTGTTCTTGTTGTTTATAATTGAGATTGTAATTTAATTACATTTCTTACTTCCCTTTCTTTCCTAAAAATCTTTCCACATACTCCTCTCTGTTCTCCTTCAAATTCGTGTCCTATTTTTAAAAACTAATTGCTATTACATGCGTATGTGCACTGGCATATGCATATATTCATAAAAGCAGCCTGTTGAGTCCATATAATGTTGCTTGTGTGTATGTTTTCAGGGCTGGCCATTATACATTGGACAACCGATTGGTGTGTTCTTCCCTGAGGGGGAGTGCTTCTCCTGTTCCCATCTTAAGCCAGTTGCCTGGAGTTCTTTGTGTAGGGTTGAGGTCTCTTCAGTTTTTCATCATTTAGTTTGGTGTCTTCCACGATAAGCTTATGTTTGGGCTGTTATGTTGATGATACTTTTGAGTATAGCTTCTGATGTTACTGGAAGAGACAATTCCAAAGTAAACTACCTGATCCTGTTCCCCCAAACCCTTCATCGATGTTCCCTGTGCCTTAATTGTGGAATTATTTTGAGATGTATCCTTTGGGACTAGGCTGCAAAACTCTACATTTTGATTGATTGAGGTTTCTTGTAGTGATCTTTATGCATTGTCAAGAGAAGTTTCCCTGATGAGAGGCAGAAACTACGGTTCTCTGTGGGGATAAGGACACATATTTAGAGATTACTGTTAGGGACTGTGATGTTAATTCTCCTCCAAAGATTTTGACTTCAAATTTTGAAACTAAGCTTTCTTTATTATGATATTTATTTGAAGAACTCTAGCGTAGACTTAAGTGGATTCGGAAATTGAAATTCATGGATGTGAATACCATTTGTCATACTTTTTCTAATACCCACTGATATCTTTGGTGAGAAGAATAATGTGTACAAAGAGATCATCATTTGTTCAGAGAAACAATCCTGGATATAAAATAAGTGTTACATGAATTATAGAAAACAACAGAAACATTTTATTAAAAAGAAATAACCATAAAAATTATGCCTACACTGAGGTACAACATCCAGTAAGTATGATGTAAGAAAAAAGTAGAAGACATTAAAAAAAACTAAAATTTCAGATCTTTGTTTTTATTTTATTTTATCTTTTTTTCTTTTTTTTTTTGGTTTTTCGAGACAGGGTTTCTCTGTGGTTTTGGAGCCTGTCCTGGAACTAGCTCTGTAGACCAGGCTGGTCTCGAACTCACAGAGATCCACCTGCCTCTGCCTCCTGAGTGCTGGGATTAAAGGCGTGCGCCACCAACGCCCGGCTATTTTATTTTATAAATATAAACCTATGTATTTGTATTTTAACACTATCCCCTGATTTCACACAAATTTGTATGACATTATTCAATTTGAAATCTCTAGCCAGGATGGAAGCTCTATATGCTGTATATATAATGGTAAAATTAAAACTTCCACTTAGTCTGATCTTTTATATATCCATGGACTCCTACCTTTTCTCCTTTAAAAGCATATAAGTTAAGCTGTCTGCTTTCTTGAAATTGTATTATAAAAATGTCTGTGAAAATTATAGTAGCAAGAATACTGTTCACGGGAACACAGAAATTTAATAAATATATAAAAATGTGAAGCAGTGTTTTTGTAATCACTCAAAATCGTAGTTATTACTTTGCTCACGTACTCTACAGATTTTGAAATAATGAAAAGAGATACACTAGTTACTATGATGAGCATTCAGTCCTGGATCAAAACCTTTTAAAAAATAAATTATCCAATAAATTGTTAGATAAACTCCTGGGTATATATTTTATTAATAGATTACATATACATATTTATTCTAAATATTTTAGCATACCTTATCCAATGAAATTGGTTAATATGTTATCAAAATTCTTCAAATGAATTATGTTAGCTCTTGTCATCAGATTGCTACCTAAAGAATGACTGCAAAATCTTCAACTGTCACAGCCTCACAAAACTATATTGAAGGCAAGAAGAGGGAAAGTGTATGCTCAGTACATTCTTTTGTTGTGTTACCATTAATGAAATTCCTCTGAAAATTCATTAGTTTGATTCATAGATGAAAATCAGGTCACTTTTCACGTTTAACCACCTCTCATAGAAACTATTGCTTCGCAGGCTAGATTTGTTATTTTTAATTTATTAGATTTTTAATAAATACCAATCCAGTCTCCACTTCCTCCCCTCCTTGCATTCTCTCCACACACCCTTCCACCCCATCCCCATTCAGTTTTCAGATGGGGTACGGCACATTGTTTTGTGGAAGGTCCAAGGCACTCGTTACTATATCTATGCTGAGCAAGGTATACATCCAAAGAGAATAGAATCCCAAAAAGCCAGTACATGCAATAGGGATAAATTCTGTGCCACTGCTAGTAGACCCTCAGTCTGTCCCAGCAACTCAACTGTCAACCACATTCAGAGGGACTAGTTTGGTCCTTCCTCAAAGGAATAGAATGCTTGTTCCTTCCCAGTCTGTCTGGAGTGGGTGAGCTCCTATTAGCTCAGGTAAACTGTTTCAGGTGGTGAACCCATCATGGTCTTGACCTCTTTGCTCATATTCTTATTCCTTCCACTCTACAACTGTACTTTGGGAGCTCAGTCCATTGCTCTGATATGAGTCTCTGCCTCTGTTTCCATCAGTTGCTGGATGAAGGTTCGATGGTGATATTTAAGATATTCATCAGTCTGACTACAGGGCAAGTTAAGATCAGGCCCCTCTCCTTTATTGCTTAGGGTTTTAGGCCAGGGTCATCCTTGTGGATTCCTGGGAATTTCTCTAGAGCCAGGTTTCTGCTAACCCTATAAAGCCTCCTTCAATCAAGCTATCTTCACCATTCCACATCAGACAAAGGACTCATCTCCAAAATATATAAAAAACTATAATTAAATTAGACATTATAATAACCCAATTAAAAATGGAGTACTAAACTAAACAGAGAATTCTCAATAGAAGAATCTCAAATGGCCAAAAGATATTTAAGGAAATGTTCAACATACATAGCCATCAGGGAAATGAAAATCAAAACAATTCTTAGTGGTAATCTCACACCTGTAAGAATGGCTAAAATCAAAAACACCAATGATAGCTTATACTAGGGAGGATATGGAGTAAGGGAAACATTCATTGCTAGTGGGAATGCAAACTTGCACAACCACTTTTGAAATCAGTATGGTGGTTTCTCAGAAAATTGGGAATCTACCCACCTCAGGATCCAGCAATATCTCTCATTGACATATACCCAAAAGATACTGAATCATACTAGAAAAACATTTGGTCAACTATGTTCATAGCAGCATTATTTGTAATAGCAAAAACCTGGAGACAACCTAGATGCTGCTCAACCGAAGAATGAATAAAGAAAATGTAGCACATTTACACATTAGAGTACTACTCAGCAGTAAAAAACAATGACATCTTGAATTTTGCAAGCAAATGGATAGAATTAGAAAACCCTATCCTGAGAGAGGTAACCCAGACCCAAAATATGAACATGGTATGTACTCATTCATAAGTGGATACTAGCTATAAATAAAAGGACATTGAGACTACAGCTATGATCGTAGAGAAGCTAAGTAATAAGGTTTACCCTAAGAAAAACATATATAGATCCTCCTGAAAATTGAAAACAGAAATCACCTGACAAAATTGGAAGTATGGGAGTGGTGGCAGAAGGGAAGGTAGAAGAGAAATAGGAGAGGAGAAGGGGAAGGGGGAGGAGTATTGAGGGAATGGGATAGTCGAGATGGAGAAAGGACAGAGATGAGAGCACAGCCTAGATTTAATGGAAAAGTTTCACCACACCCCTTGGGGTTAGTGTTAAGACTTGAGCTAATTCAGCACTCTCAATTAACTTGCACAGAAAGATGGCAGAAGTCTTATTACTTTTCATAATAACAAATTTGGGGAATACTTAAATGTTAACTATTTGCAAATGGATCACAGTAAATATTCATGTATTATTATAATTTATAAATAATAATGTTATATGCTTCTAAGACTTAAGAATTTCACATTTATTTAAATTTCAATATAGAAATATTAATTTTAATAAATTTTCCATGTAAATGAAGATTATGTTATTTTATAAACCAACAACAAATTTACACAAAATGTAAAATGTCTAAAAATGGTACATATATTTAATGAGACAAAATGAAATTCTTCTGGGTTTTAAAATATAATGTCTAAGGGAACAGTGTTTTACTTTTTTATTATCTGTGTGATAATAGATAAAATCCTGTAGATATTTCACTAATAGATTATATTTACTACAGGTATGGAAATGTGAATAAGATTCTAGGCTCAAATATCAATGTGTGTGATTGCATTTAAAACCCCTGAAGATAGAGACTGAATACATTAACTTCTAATAGTGTAAAGAGGCACAGAGGACATGCCGTAATGCAAGGCGTTCTGTTTACTTAGATAAACTGATTTTTATTGCAGGCGAAGTGCAGATGATAACAAGAGTAGAATTTACATTCATGTTGAGATATTGAAAAGTTTGCATGAAATGAAGTTTCTCTCCTGATCCATATCAATTTGTAAAGGCAGGCAATTCAGTTTGCTATGAAATATATTATTATGAGGCAGAGTAAAATCCAATTTACCAGGGAAATCCATTTAAATTAAAATCAGAGACTAATCTTCATATAATCCCATACTTGTAATGATGAAAAATGAATAGGCACCTCAAATGAACAATTACTTATCCTGATTATTTTCATTTTATTTGATAGGAATTATCATCTTCAAGAAAGAAATAATACATAGAAAGGTCAGAAAGCATGTCTTGTGACCAGTAAATTTATTAAAGTATAATGGAGAAATAGAAGACTGCATATATTTCCTCTCTAATAAGGATAAAGCTACATAATGATTTTCTTTAATGTCAAATCGGATACACTAAATAATTCCAGTGTTCATGGGTCTAAACAACTTTTCTAAAGCTTTTGGAATGGTGTGAGTTTCAGGTACCAATAATTTTATACAATTTCATAAACAGTACAAAATGACAATATCTTTAGGAAAATTGTGTGCAATGGTAAGTGGTTGAAAATTTGGGAATACTGAAGAATGATAAGTGTAATCAAATGTAAAACTTAATTATAAAGTTATAACATTTGATAGTATGAATATGGTGGTGTTTAAGTCATTGGATTTCTATTGTTTAATTTTATTTTATATATCTATGGAAAATATGTTAAATATCATAGAGTTTTATTCCAAGATAAAATGTAACTTTATTAATCTATAATCACTGAAAAGACTGAAGATAAGAATAAAACTTTAATTTTAAATCAAGCATGCCTCAACATTTCTAGAATCTAAGAGTTCTGCATTGTTGCCTTTTCTGACAAATCATTACAATAGTTTTATGAACTCATAAATGTTGATTCTAAAATCCATTACAAATATGTTACTACATAATAAAAAAACCTGTGCATTTCTTTAAAATAATTTTCTCTTAGTTTTAAAAAGAAAGCTACTTCCTATGTAACAATAGCGACAAAAATATCCAAACATTATTGATGTAAACCTCAAACACGGAAACCTCTTACACATTTAGGAATCGTAACAAACTCAGCTATTTACTGAAGAAAATATAATTTTCATATTTATAAAAATTGCTTAACCTTTGAACTCAAATTCTAACTCAATTGGTTCCTAAAGTAGTTTCACACACAGAACCCCGGGGCCGTTTACATCTACAAAGAGGAAATGCAGCACAAGGGTGTAAAGCAGATTCCCTCACCTCTGGTTCAGACAGTTTCCCCTCTGGCACTCTTTGGAAGAAGGTTGATATGAACAGAAATTCTTAGATATTTCCTGACAGTTTCCTGCCCATTCACATTTTAGGAATTATTTGGCTATAGTTTTTAAGCTTCTCTCTAATATTCTACCATTTATGTGCAAATATTAATCCAACTATTCTTTATAGGTATAATCATATAAAATAAACGTTCTATACCACCTTTATTTAAAGTTTCAACAGAGGACTGGTTTCTCCGACAATGAAAACAAATTATATGAAAATTCAATTAAGCAAATAATTCTGATCTCTGATATCTAAATTATCTTGAGGCTCTACTCTCCTAGCCTTACAAGAGCAGAAACCATAGCTAGTGGGAACGAAACCATCAAAGCTGACTATCTCTTCCACATTCAATTGAACACACTGTGCTCAATCATCTTCCTGTCTCCAAGTTAGGTAAACACAGTTATTTCTCCCCTATACTTGTATGACTCCTTACCACTTGAATTTCATGTAATAATCCTTTAGTTGTGGCTCTTGTTCTTTATATTCAACCAACATGACAAGCTGACAGGATGACATTCTAACAAATCTGGCCATTTGAAAGATTTGGCCAGCACAAGTGTTGCCTGCAACTATTAGCTGATTAGGAAGACTCTAGAACTAAAACGGACAGGCTATAATTTACTCATCTTGGAATGACATAACAAAACACGAGAGATGAGTGACTAAAACACAGAAGCATATTTTCCAACATTCTGCAGAATCAAATTCGAGATATAGGTGCTGTAATGACTACATTCAGATGAGGGTCATTTCTGGATTGTGCTTGATTCCTTCCTCAATGTCCTCAAATTGCAGATAGAACATCCTTATTTCTTACTCTGGGTTTAAGCGGTTGCCATCATGGTTTATACTGTATTATCATATTATTTACCCTAGATGCTCCTAAAGGCATCATCCACTAATAAAATTAGAATATAGGGCTTCAGCACAGGATTTTGCTAATGCCACACACTTTTCCATAGCAGATTAGTTTCACTTTTTTCTTGTTAAAATTTTATATGTGTGAGCGTCTTCCTGCCTGCATGTATATGCCCATATAGGTGCCCGTTGAATGACGAGCTGAGAAAACAATGTCAGCTTTTCAGGAAATGGAGTTTCAGATGCTTGTGATGTACCATATGGGTACTGGAAATCAAACCTGGACTCTGCAAACATAGTGTGCCTGTTCATTTTCCAATATGAAAGAGATTGATGGTTCCTCCATCAAATTTTACTACTAAAAATTTTCGGGAGCATTATCTTGACTAATTATTGACATGGGAGGACCCAGTCCACGGCCACCTATGATAAAGTAGTCCTTGGTTTTACTAAAATTAAAGTTAAGCCAGCCACAAAGCAAGCCAATAACCAGTCATTTGTTCTACTCTTTGCTTCCGTTTCGTGCTTCTAGGTATTTTCCTTGAGCTCCTTCCCTTCCCTACCTTCATAATTGGCAATGCATATGCTGTAAGATGAAATAATACCTTTCTTTCCAAGTTACTTTTGGTCATGGTGTTATTGCACGCTAGGACTAGCAAGTGATATCAAGTACTGTCTTAAGGTTTTCTATTGCTATGAAAAGACATCATGACCACAGCCATTCTAATAAGGCAAATATTTAATTGAGAGGGCTTACTTTCAGTTTCAAATGTTCAGTTCATTATGATTATGGCAAGGAGCATGGCAGCATGGAGCATGGCACAATTCAAAAAGCTTTCTAGCTAAGTTGCACTATCTAAAATCTAGCGAAGAATCTCTTGTAAAACTGCATAATTCCACACCATGAGGTACACATTGAGAGAGACACCTTAGTTATTCAAATACCTAATTTCAGGGATCAGTTTCCCCTAGTCAAATGATATGCCACATTCTTGTATTTACACTCACGGATATAGTTAATTTTGGTCATTGGTTGTCAGTCAAGCTTGGTTTTAACACACTGCTGAAGGAAGAAAATTGTGAGCTTTCATTTGGCAGGAGATGCTGGAACACGACAGGAGAAACCCTGTAGACTTGGAATGCTTGCTTAATTCTCCTCCAAAGACATATTCTGAGCACTTCAACTTCTCAGAACTCTGGGCAATTAAAAACAACAACAAAAAAATGTTCTCCAGGGCCCTGCAATCATCAGCACTTCAGGAAAATGTCCTGCTGAGGTAAAGTGGTTAATCTCAGACCGTGGACAAGTGGCTAAATTCTTTCAGGAAATTGTGAGATTTCACACCGTCATGAGGAGAATGTGCTCGGCTGCCAAATGCTGAAGAGCAGAACATGAAATTTTACTTTAAAACCTCTAATGCTGTCATTTTTTTCTCACTGGAAAATGTATTGATTTAATATCTCTAATGAAAATGAAAATAAGCTTTGGAAGTTGTAAATATACTTGCAAATAATTATGAAGCACTGCTTTGAAGAAAAAAAAATGTGTTCTTCCAACCTGTCACCTTGCATACAGCTTGGAGGTAATTCTGAAAGTAGAGGCATGCAATCAGACGCACACTCTAAAATATTCACTTCATGAGCAAAGGCTTCATTGTTATGATGTTCCCTTCTCTTTAGAATCATAACACCTAGTATATGGCATCTATATAGTAACATAGATATGGGCTGAATCAAAACCAATGAATCAAGAAAATAATATGGTAACATTTATATTTCAGTCTTCAGTCAAACTTTTGCCTTATTTTCTTGCTATGTACATTTTGAATGATATTTTTTAAATTTTTCCACCATTATTCTTTTATTTTATCTATGAGATAAAAATAACATTCCCAAGGATAATTTATTATAAAACGAATACTTGATGTTTTAAACTATAATTAGAGATATAGTAGATTTGATTATTTTTACCATGAATAATCAAAATATGTTATTATTAAGCAAGGTAATATTTTTGCATTCTTATTAGATAAACAAGCTTATTTTAGAAATACTAGAAAATATAAATATTTCTTAATTTTCAATTTCTATTCAATAACCGATGATAGTGTGTGCAAATCCTGTATATTATTCATGACTGTATGTCTGTTCTTAAAAAAATAAATCAAATGTTAAACTTCAGTAGGCTGAGAAATCTAACACGATCTGTTCTCATTACTATCACAGCTAAGCGTTTTCCTTATAATCAGGCAGATTCTTCCAAAGTGATCCTGACGGAACCCAAATATCCGTCACACTGTGATCGTCCTTTACTGCCTCATTAACTGCCTCAGGTCAACTAACAGACTGTTAAAGCAAAAATAGCGCAACAAATGAGGGTCAAGTAGATTAAAAATATGTTTGCCAATATGCCCTGCTTTGTGATGGAAACACATAAAGTCATAAACTATTCCAATGCTCCTATAAAGGTATCATTTTGCTTCTAACAAAAATCTAATCAGGGTAAATAATGAGAAAATTAAGGAAAATAATAAGCATTAGATAATAATGAAAAGCCAGCTTAAAACTGTGAAAATAACTATTTGTGTTGGTAAATTTCACTCACGCTTTCACTATTGACATAAATGAGCAAGATGAAGTCTAGATCAGAACCTTGAGATTCTTTTTTTTTGTTTGTTTGTTTTTCGAGACAGGGTTTCTCTGTGGTTTTGGAGCCTGTCCTGGAACTAGCTCTTGTAGACAGAACCTTGAGATTCTTGTGAACATTACCTGAAATACCTTTCAGATAAAACAGTGTCCTGCATAAAAGATAGAATGGGGACATAGAATCAGTGATTTTTTTTTAACGCTCAGTCTTGAAAAGTACTTCAAAAAGACAGGTAAAATCAACACCCTGCATTGCTATTTAATACAACTGTCATTTATAGATAGACCCGACTTTACATTGTTTGCATATTCCAGATAAGAAATCTAAATAAATGTTTTTATTTCACTATGTCTAGGTATTTCTTCAGAAATTTTCAATAAAATGTTATGTCAAATATGTGGCAATGTGTCTTATATGGAGAAATGTCCATGAAAAGAATTTTATTTTCTATTTCTTCTAGCAGTTGTAGAGACAAGCTTTACAAATATTTTCAAAATTAGATATTTTTCTGTAATTGTAGATTAATAGGTATGTTTGCAATTATTCTCAATTTTTAACCATCAGTTGCAACTTACATTTGATTTCTCTAATGTTCATTAGCAAAGCAGAGGCACTGAGGCAAGGAGCTCATGCAGAGGCCATGGAGGGGTGCTGCTTATTTGATTTCTTGGGCTCCTGCCCTCACGGCTTTTGATGTTATATATCACTATTATATGTTATATGTGACTGCTATATGTCACTGTGAGTGAATTAAACCTCTTCTTCCCAACCTTGCTTTTCACAGAAATAGTAATTCTAACTAAGAAAAGTTGGACCTAGGATACTGGGGTATTGCTGTGACGGACCTGACCAGCTTTGGTTCAGGTTATGAAAATAAAGGCATTGGATCTTTGCGCTAGAAAAGTCATTGAGTTCACTGGAATGTTTTGTAAGAGGTTGGAAGATAAAAATATTGAGAACGGTGCAGACCATGGAGGCTGGGCTTCTGAAATTCTGGAGAGAAGATTCAAGACTTAATGAGAGCCATTTGCTATTTTGAGTTGAAAATCTGTGGTTCTGGTGTTTTGTGGCCAAAGAATCAGGTGTGATTGACAAAAGACAAGAGCCAATAAAATAAAACCTTTATATTACTGGCACAATGGATGTAAGGAATCAGGATGCCAAGAAATAAGCAGTGATTAAAAAGAGACATTTGTTACTGAGCTTAAATCTTTATGGAAGAGTTTCCTCATAGCTCTGGCAGTTGAATTCTATTAAGAGTCATCCAGAAGTTACTGGTTTTGAAGGCAAAAGGGGTCAGGGAGCAGCTGAGGTTTGGCACTGCATGAAAGGGCAGCAAGCCCAGAAGAAGGCACAGGAGGGAGTTGTTGAATGTGCAGCCCACTTGCATAACGGGACCCAGCATTTTGGAGATGCTGGTGCCTCCTGACGACCACCAGGAACTGCAGTGGTGGATTGAAGCCCGTGAGAAGGAAGATGGAGTGCGTGCAGAGGGCAGAATCAGAGAAGTGACCCACACCCTTTGGAAGGACCAAGAAGACTGTGAACGGATACCAGGTAATTTGACATCAAGTTGTTAACACTTTTAAAGTTTTGTTGTTTGTTCGGACTGTGACTGTGCTGTGGTTCTTCTCTCTTGAAGTAAGAGAGTATTTAATTTATTTCTGATTGTTCAGGAGCCCACAGATGAAAGACTTTGAATTTCAGAAGACGTTGGATTTTAAAGAGATTCGATCTTTTAAAAAGACTGAATTTGTTGGTGTTTCAGATTTTAAATACTGAGACTTTTGATATTTGGGATACATAATATCATGATGTTCCTGTTAGTGTGAGATCTTGGGGATGAGTAGGAAGGAAAAGTTTGTGACATAACAATGAAGAGTCTGAGTGTCAGGGTAACAAATAGTCATTGTGCTGGCTGCACCAGCTTGATGTCATCTTGACATAAAATAGTGTCACTGGAGAGAAGGGAGATTGGATTGAGAAAATGCCTCCATAAGATAGGGCTAGAGACTGTGATTTGGGGCATCTTCTAAATTAGGGATGGATGGAGAAGGACCCAGAATTTTGTAATATAATAATTTCTCAGAAAGTTAGTAAACAATCTATCCCAGGACCCAGCAATATTACTGTTGGATATGTACCCAAAAGACAGTCAATCATACGAGAAGGACAAGTACTCAACTATGTTCATAGCAGCAATTTTTGAAATAGCAAGGACTTGTAAACAACCTAGATGCTCCTCAACCAAATAATGGATAAAGAAAATGTTAACATTTACACAATGGAGACATACCTGTAAACACCTGGGAACCCGTCTAGAGCCAAGTCTCTTGCCAACCCTAAAATGGCTCCTTTAATTAAAATATCTTCTTCCCTGCTCCCATATCTGACCTTCCTCCATCTCCACCATCCCACTCCCCCAAGCTCTCCCCAGTCCTCCCCTTCTCTCTTCTCTCTCCCTGTCTCCCCTTTTCCCCAGACCACCCCATCCCCACTCTCATGCTCCCAACTTTTGCCTGGCGATTTTGTATGCTTCCAATTTCCAGGAGGATCTATATATGTTTTTTCTTTGGGTTCACCTTATTGTTTAGTTTCTCTAGGATCACAAACTATATACTCAATGTCCTCATGTTTATTGGATTGAAGAGGCACTGTGCAGCCAATGTTGACAGATAATATAGACCAATGAGAAGGCTATAGTTCTTTTGGATATCAAAACTTGGAAGATCATTGCTAAATAAGCAAGACTTTGGTAAAGTATTGACATTTACTACAACATATATTACGCAGAAAGCACCCTGACAATCTAAAGGAGTGATTCATAGGCTGCATGCTATATGTGGGAGAAGAGTAAGCCAGAGTTTCCTCTATGACAGTGCTTACATGGAAAGTCTAAAATTTAGTAGAGGAGATGGTAGTTTGACTCTATGGACTCATTTTTGAAAAAACTCTGAACAATTTATTTTAAATAGTGAATACTGTACTATAGGAATTTCATCTCAGTGGGGCTGCAACTAAAGTTTAGAAGACTTTGAGGCATAAAATAATTCCATAGGTGATGAAAATTGACTCTTGTTCACTACATCATATTAGTTTCTTCTGTTTTGTATCCTTTTGAGAAAAAAATGAATTATAATACCGTTTAAATGAAAACGATGCTGACTTAGGGAGTGTAGTGGGGAGCTGCAGGCTGCGTTCCTGCCGCCCCAGCTCCTGGCTGCCTGGCTAGCTTATGCCTCAAAATAACAACACACAAACTGTATTCTTTTAAACACTGCCTGGCCCACTAGCTCTAGCCTCTTATGGGCTAATTCTCATATTTTGCCTAACCCATTTTTAGTAATCGGTGTAGCACCAGTCTTACCTGGAAAGATTCAGCATGTCTGACCTGGCAGCTGGCTGCATCGCGTCTGGCTCTGAGAGGAGCTGCCTTTCATCTGAGCTCACTTCCTCTTCCTCCCAGCATTCTGTTCTGTTTACTCCACCCACATAAAGGCTGACCTATCAAATGGGCCAAACCAGTTTCTTTATTATCCAATGACCTTCCTCCATCAAGGGAGTTCATGCATCTTCCATCAAATTCAACAGGATACATATGATCACAGCACCCCACAGGTGGAATGAGGTCCCCAGTGCTGAAAGCTGCCCATTGATCTTAGCAACTCATGTCGTGCCAAACACACACATACAAACAACAATTAAACAAATTCGTGATTAAGATTTGAAAAAAATTAAATTCCGTATGTCAACAATTTTATAATAAGTAAAGAACAGATAGTGATTAAATAAATCTGTAATTAAAATGGGAGAAAAACTAAAAATTCAAATGTTCCCAATTTCATAACAATAATTAGCAGCTATTTGTTCTATTTAAGAGATTTTAATTCACAAAATAAATAAAATACTTGACAAAACTATGAATGTTCATTGAAAAAAATCTTGGATTTATTGTCTTATTTTCTTGGAAATGAGAGTTTAAAACAATTGTCTGCTTTACACACATGATTCTCTATTCTGTAGTTTTTCTGATTTTTCTTAGAAAATGCAAAGCAGCAACCTATTATTACTGTTAATGTTTCCAATTAACAAGTAAAGTACATGCATTTCAAATTATAAAGGAAAGTACCTTTTCAAATATTGAATTAATAAAAAGAAATTCTATTAATACAGGTTGAGTGGTAGTGACAGCCCTCAAACATTTCTTCCATTAAAAGCAAGCTTAGAAAAATATTTCGATTTTCAGTAGAGAAATATGAGTGTTCAGATGGCTTATAAAATTGCCATTGGAAAAATGTCACATATTCAGTTTTTTCTATTCTTCCAAATTCTTAAAAAAAAAATATTATGAAAAAAAAGAAAAAATATATTATGTAGTCAATACAGAAAAAAGAAAAGACATAGTTAAAATTAGTATGTTATATGCATTGTATCAGCTAATATTATATATATATACATATTTGATTTTTTTTTTTGAGACAGGATTTCTCTGCAGTTTTTGGAGCCTGTCCTGGAACTAGCTCTTGTAGGCCAGGTTGCCCTCAAACTCACAAAGATCTGCCTGACTCTGCCTCCCAAGTGCTGGGATTAAAGGCATGTGCCACCACCGCCGGGTCGTTATTATTTCATATTAATAGTAATGGTTTTAAAATAGAAGAACAGTTGTAAAAATCTTCTTCTAATGTATGATTGAACTTGCAAAAAAAAAAGAGAATCAAAGAGACAGGCAGACAAACATACAGACACATTGATACATATATACTTATGATATTCTATTTTATACAAATTACTTTTCCTAGAAATAATTTTAGTATTTAAAAACAAAACACCGTAAGAGTCCTGTTGTTTTTGCTTTACTTTTTATCATCTAAATTTCTCAATTGGGAAAATGAAAGTGTTGGTGTAAATATATTATAAGGAAATATAGTTTGATACCTCTACAAATAAGTAGTCAGTTAATGCCTTAAAATTTTGTCCTCACTAAATGAAAGTCAATAGATATTTAAACATTAGTGTACATTGTTTTCAAGTTTTATAGCTAATGGACATTCTGCACATTTAGGAAAGTGTATGCATAAAATACATGCCCAAAAAGATATATTGGGCTATTTGTAAATCATTAAAAATAACTCTTGTGTGTATAATCAGGATTTGGCATTTACAGTTTGTGAGTTGAATTTGTACATAATATATATGTATTATTATAAAGCATTTAAAACAAACATTATGTATAATACAAAAGTTTTTAAAACATTTCTTAAATACTTAGTCTTTTAGTTAATTGGATATTTAATGAAGAATTAAAAAGCTTATACCACATTTGGAAGAATCATTTGTCATATTTTGGAGGAATTAGTGAACAAAGCTAGTAATTTCTGCCTAGATATTATGTGGATAATTTTGTTTGTTTAAAAAAATGAAAACTAAATTTAATTGTCAGATATTGAGCAATACCAGTTACTGAGGGTGTGTTGATGAGTGTGGAACCCGTAAGAATTGTGGACATTCCATGTTGAAAGTATTTTTCAGAATTTCCTTTTCTATATTTCCCCCTGAGTAATAAATGCTTTCACTTTATTTAAATCACACACACACACACACACACACACACACACCTTTTAAAATGTTTTAGAACTGTTTGACTTTTGCTCCTCCTTTTTACAATCAACCTCAAGCTCCTCTCTACCAGACTCCTCCCATGATCCCCATCTCCCAAGTTGTTAGTTTCTGTTTCTTTTATTATTATTATTACATACATTCATGTAAATATATACAAGTATGTGTAAATATAGCCCATTGATTTGCATATATATAATATTACCTAAATGCCTTAATGAGGAAAGGAAACTGTTGATGTATATATATTATCAGGAAATATATTTTGATACCCCTATAAATAAAGAGTTAGTTGATGCTTAAAATCCTGTCCTCACTGCATGAAAATAAATACATATTTAAACATTAGCATACATGGTTTTCAAGTTGTGTAGTACTTTATCTAATTAACCATCACTGACATCAAAAAACAGTATTTCTTTAATTCAAAATTCAGATAATCTACTAAGTATAAACATAAATATGAAACAATATGTATTTAAGTTTTTTCAAATTCAGATTTACATGTGTGTGCATGTGTGTATCAGTGTGAGTGTGTGTGTGTGTCTTTGTGTGTGCCTCTTCATAGAGGTACTTATCAGAGAAAGTTTTAGCTAAACAGAATAAAATATTTTAGTGGTGAGGAGAAAAACAATCTATAAAGACAATATGACTACCCTAACCTACTCAAGCATATGTAGTAGACTTTTTATTTTCTACCAAATGCAATTTAAATTAGCTTTTGACTTTGCATTTGTATTGCTTTTTAAACATGTTTTTCTCTCTTTCCCTGCATCATAATTATTCATGTTATGCCCACATTAACAAAGTCAGAAAACAAAGCTTATGAGAAGACATAGGCCTATCACTATTCAGTCAGCCATTTCTTTGGTCGAGAGCACTGCTGGAAGGATTCCATATTTAATGACCTCATGTGAGGTGGTTGTCTGCAGCAAAGTTAAAATTTTCAAGATGCCCATGACTGGGGGCTACCTCATGAATTCAGTCCCTGAAGTAGTCCGTTCAGCAGTTTATAGAAGAGACTTATTGAAAGATTCTTACCAGTATATGCCGGTTGTCATTATTTGACAGTCACTGTTCTAATGCAGAGTGTGACTAGAGAGAATTAATAATCAGACCCTGATGATTATGTATTGGATAAGTAAAGGAAAGAAAACCTGGGAAGTACATTAATAAACAGATGTTATGTGAAAACAGTTCTATGTCAAGAACATAAGAGTCCTTTCTGAAAATTAAAAGACTGTGATTTTGCTAGTAGAAACTTTACCTTTTAAATACTGAATGCACATTTTAAATGAGTGCAAATGATAACTAGAGTCAAATACCAGAAAGCCTGAAAAGATTTGGTATGTTTATTTTTCAAGAAAATTAAGCCAAGTTAAATGTTGGCAAGATCACTAGAGTTCCATAGCAAAGAGCTTAAGCCAAAGATTGAAAAGAAAGGAGTGATAATTGATATTTATCAGTTACCAAAGCAAGAAAATCATATGCTACACTGAAGAATAAAAAGATTTTTAAAAATTGGTTTCAAGTGCAGAGGGAAAAATGGTGTGTACCATACAGTTCTATAAATTTTAAAAGCTTGTTGGTTTGGGGAAAATGCCCATTGAAAATGGAGAATAAGCTGGAACAATGAGAATTTGGAAAGAAAGCCAAAGAAGAGTATACCCAAATGTATGGATGCCACTGACATACTAACAGGTTAGGTACATGAAAGTACAAGCAATCTAGTATCTGATGACACAGATTCACAAAGAAAGAGCTACACATTTTGTGCTCAGTATGAGAAAATACAATTTAAATGGAAAATTCTCTTTGGTGAAGGTAAATCAGAAGTAGAATCAATTTTGGAAGTTCATTGATTTTCACAGTATCAACAAATAAACTGCAAAGCAGATAATTCATTTGGATGTTGAAATCATAAAAATGTTAAGTTTGTAATGTATATGAAATGATAAAACATATGGCAGAATGAGGAATAGACACCATCAGTTGTGAAATGAACATAAAAGGAATAAGAGTGCAGAAATGACGTCGTCTGGAAAGCTAATCCTGGATTAGATTTATGAGTCAACCACACTGCCCATATTTCAATCTGTCATTGTAACTTTATTATTTGTGCTATGTGTGAAACAAATGTTACAAGACAAAGTTGAGGTATCAAGGGCTGCGGCACTGGATAAATTTGCCCTCAATATCTGTTCTCCAACTTCAAACATAGACAGAAATTTTAAACCTTAATCAATCTTGTACACTATTCTCTGTAAGAAAGCACAAAAAAGTCGTAAAGGTTCAACATTTCCTGGTGTGTGTGTGTGTGTGTGTGTGTGTGTGGTGTGAGTCTGTGTATGTGTGTGCATGTGAGTGTGTGTGTGTGTGTGTATGTAGACCTTAACATGATATCAATAATATTCCTTAATCACTCATGTATAAAGGTCTCTCAATGAACCAGAGCTCTCTAATGTATGGTTTCTAGTAAGCTCCCTGTCTGAAAAATCTCCTGTTGCTATCTTTAGTTGGATGCTTTATCTTCAAGTTACTATTAAAGAAAAGGAAAACAAAACGCTATTCTTCAAACAGATCTACTGTTCCCTCCTCTGTCTTTAAAGCGTGGCATTTTAGTTTTGTCCTGAGCCACGACACAGGTCTGCAGGCACTGCATGTATAACATAGCCACGTTCTCCATTCCTTGGGTACATCTTCCTTATACACAGCGTACCTGCAACCACTTCACCATCTGTTTTTCTGTCTCTGCTCTCAGATGGCTGCATGAGGTGGGTAGAGCAAAAGTACGACTGTGCAGGTGTGCTTTCCAACTTTAGCTATGTCTTAGCTCTGCTCTTTGATCCTGTTATGTGGCCCCCAGGTGGTGTCTTCATCTGTTTCAACAATTCTTGCAGAACTCTTTCTGCTCCTGAAACTTCTAAAAAGTTAGACTTCCTGTTACCTTAACCAGTTATGATTAAATGATCTTAATCATTTTTCTCTTCATGTCTCCTAATTGATTGTTAACAGCCACAGTGAGGGATGGACATATAGATTCACAATCTTGAGTTTAATGACCTCTATCTATGGTTCTGCTTGTTAACTACATCTTTGACTTATAAAACTGCACTACATAGTGCATAAAAATAATTACATACCTGTCAATGGGGTTTTGTCAGAAAAACTATCTAGCTTCACCAGGTAGCTTTGCAAAGAAACTGACAATTGATGTTAGCAATTATTATTAATGACCACAAAGAGATCTTTTACCTCTTTAACCTTAGTAGGTCTGATGACAGTTTAAAACTAATTATTTGATGCTTTGGTACCTTGTGTTTGTTCAACAAATTATCTTCATACTAATTGCTCAATAAAATCCCATTTATTATTATTTATCATTTTTGGTAGTGTGTGCATGTTCTCTCTGTCTGTGTCTCTCTAACTCTTTATTTCCCTGTGTGTGTGTATGTGTGTTTGAAAGTGTGAGTGAGTATGTGTGTGTATGTGTGCATGTGTTCAGGAGTGTGTTTTTTGTATGTGTGAATGATTTCTCAGGTACCATGCTCCATATTTTGAGACAGTCTTACTGAATAGTCTAGACTGACAGGTAAGAGATCTGTGTTTTCTTCCCTAGTTCTGAGATTACAAGCATTCACTAGAACACTCAACTTTTTGGGGTTGTTTAGTTTTTTTGGTTGTTTGAGAAAGGGTTTCTCTGTGTAAAAGTTTTGGATGTTCTGGAAATTACTTTGTAAAGCAAACTGACTTGAAATCCCAGAGATTGCCCTGCCTCTGACTTCTGGGTGCTGGGATTAAGCATGCACACCACCACTGCCCAGCTCCACCATTCTATTTAGGCTAAGGAAAGTTACATGCATGTCCTCAGCTTCCACTGAAAGTACTGGTTATGATATTTCATTATATTCTATATGCTCAGTTGTTTTTTTTCTTTCTGGTTAGTAATTTTGTGTGTGTGTGGGGGGGTGCATGCAGAAGACATTTTAAAAGTTTATTTTATTCCAACGTCAGAAAATTATTGGATGTGTTTCAATTTCTTACATCATTCAGACTGAGGTTTGAAACCATGCTGGCAAGTGTACTATTACAACTGTCAGATTTTATTATAGTTTATCTGATATTTCTAAAAATATAAAACTTTAAGTTAGTCAGTTAGGAAATTAGACTTCTGTATGTTATTTTATATTATAAAGAAATATGTTGTGTTTCAAAATATTAAGTCATTTTGTAATTGCCTTTAAGTCCAAGCAAAAACAATAGATGTCATAGCTATTCACATTAAGCAGAAAAAAATTTTATGATGGTTCCAATAGAAGATGGAATATATCACAAAAACCAACTTAGAGTTTCTAATGATTTAAGAGTCTGCATAAAACAGAAGTGTCTCCACTCTAAGTTGGAAAACAGCATCAATGAATGTACTTATTTAGGATAAAGAAATACAGGTGGAAGCCTATTATTTAGGAAAATGTGCAGGTGTCCTTAGAAATATTTTCAAAGCCTAACTATGTGTTTTGTTATAAATACAACATTATGTATCCAATTAATTAAGCAATATTAGGCTTATAGTTATGCTCCCACGTTCACTTATTTCAATATTAAACGTGTTTCTCTTTTGACTGAATGTTTATAAATTATGAATAACACATACTCATGTTGAAAGGCAAAATCTAAAGCATATTTGTGGGTTAATGAAATCATTGTGATTTCTCTTTTAAAAAAAGATCAAGAAGTATATGAAATTAAGGGGGCCTCATAGTGTTTTTTTCTTCCAGTGACCTATTCTGAAAGTGGTTTTTAATTTTTTTTATTGCAGAGGGAATAAAGAATAACTTTACATAGACAAGTTTCACTTTCAGTTTGCAATCAAGTTTCAGGCACTTTTCTCATGTTATCTGATCCATAATTCTAACTAGAGCGATAAGACAACTATAGTATCTTAATGTGAAAGAAAACTAAATTGAATTTGATACCTGTTATAAAAACCAAACAGGAGGAGGTTGGGAGGTGATGGCTCTCACCTTTAATGCCAGCACTCAGGAGTCAGAGATAAGCAGATCTCTGTGAGTTCTAGGCCAGCCTGGTCTACAGAGTGAGTTCCACGACATCCAGAGCTACTCAGAGAAACCCTGTCTTGGAAAAAAAAAAACCAGAAAGACATAAAGCCATTTTTATATAGTCTCTCCCTTTTTTGTTTCCTTTGGGCAGTTTTGTTCATTATATAGTCTTTATCAAATTCCACTTGCCATTTTATTTTTATACTTCAATTTAGTATCCACTTCTACAATGGCCATGTCCTATTTGTTGCTTTTGGCTAATCAAAATCTTTGATGACTATACTTTTTTATTGGTATCTTCTAGAAAGGTGAATCTATAAAACACAAAAGTACATGCAAATTATAGAACAACTATATTGAATTGATATAGAGAGAATAGACAACTTTGCCTTGCCCCTTATTTTAGTGGAAATGCTATAAGTTTCTATTCACTTAATTTGATGTTGGTTGTCAGCTTGCTGTGCATTGCTTTTATTATGTTTAGGTACGAACCTTTTATCCCTGATCTCTCCAAGACTTTTTATCATGAAAGGGTGTTGGATTTTGTCAAAGGATTTTGCAGCATCTAATGATATGATCATTTTTTTTTTCATTCAGGTTGTTTATATGTTGGATTACATTAACAGATTTTCATTTAATAAACCATCCCTGCTTCTCAGGAATGAAGCCTACATGACCATGGTAGATGATCTTTTGGATGGGTTCTTGGATTCACTTTGACAGTATTTGATTGAATATTTTGTATCAGTGCTCATGAAGAAAACTAGTCTGTAATTCTCTTTCTTGATTGAGTCTTGGTAGGGTTTGTGTATCAGGGTTACTGTGGCCTCATAGAAAGACTTTGATAATGTTCCTTCTGTTTCTATTTTTTGGAATAATTTGGAGTGGCCGACCAGTGACCAGACCAGCCTAAAACTCATGGTAGGAGAGTAATCAGACCCCTGACATCCCCTGGTGCACCAGGACCCACAGGCTAGAGTACCCATAGAGATAGGAAAGAAGGAAACATGACTGGAGGAGAAAAATGTTAATGTAATGATGCCTAATGAGAGGAGAACACTGCACTTAAGATTGTAGACCACCTTGTCCCCCACAATTCTCTGAGCTTGGCACGAAATGAAGACTCCCATTCCATCAGGAATCCCTCCTACCTCAATAGTGTCTCTAGGCTCTGAGGCCTGACCTTATCTGCAAGCTGTCCCTATGCCTGGATACCTGACTTAACTCAAGGAAGCTCCTTGGCATTAATCCCTGCAGATATTCATGCCCTTTTGCTCATATGATAATTTTGCTTTGTGCTGCCAGCTGTAGGGTAGGACCTTGTTGCCAAATGCTAATTAGGTGATTCCCCAGCTGCCGTCCATCCTATACATGTCCCCACGCTGGAATAAAACTGAGCTGTAACACTGACACAGTCTCCCAGAAGGCTATTTCTGCAGTAATCACAGGCCATACAACTCCCTGAGCGCTGCCTTTGCTTCCTTTTGTCTCCTACCTGGTGGTCAAGGGACCAAGGAGAAAAGTGAGACCCAATAGGCGCCTAGACCAATTGTCATCAGAGAGGCTTCATATAACAACTAATGGAAACAGAGGCAGACCCTCGGTCAACCGTTAAGTGGAGCTCATTACGTGGATTGCAGGGAATCCTACAGAAGAAGGGGAGAAAGGATTGTAGGAGCCAGAGTGTTCAATGACACCATAAGAAAAATCACAGAAATCACTAGCCTTAACCAACAACCAATGACCCTGTGTGGGAAAGATCTAGGCACTCTGCATATATTTTTACAGTTGTGTAGCTTAATCCTCTTGTGGAAGTCCTAATAGTGGAAATAAGGATTGCCCTCAACTCATTTATTGGCTTTTTGGACTCTACTATTCACACGGGGTCTCCTTGCCCAGCCCTAATACACGGGAAGAGTTTAGACTTACTGCAACCCTATATGCCACGTGGTATTGATAATCATGTGAGACCTGTACTTTCCTAAATTTAAATGGAAGAGGAGTGGATTGGTTGGTGGGGTACAGGATGGACTGGGAGAAAAGGAGGGAGGGGAATATAAGGCTGGGGTGTAAAATAAAAAACTTAATCTATTAAAACAATAGATACTGCAGTTGACAAAATAATCTTGACAAGAAGCATAATGTGGCCTATTATATTTCTATGTGATATATATTAGTGTATTATCAACCTGAAATCATTCACTGGATGTTAGAGAACTTAGGGGAATGGTTGGACATGTGCTGAGGAAGAAGGTTCTAGATTTGGTCACTATATGATTTTAACACAAATCTGTTTCACCTTATGTCTTCTTGTTTAGAATACTGCAAATATCTGAATAGTGTAATATAAGTAAAAGACATTGTTTCTCCCACACAAATGCTCCCAAATTAATGTAAATAGTATAAACATTTTTTCTCAATAATTAAAAATCAATAAAAATATCTACAAAACTTACATATTTTAGAACAAAGACAAAAGAGTAAAAAAATCTTTGCGATACATCTTAGTTTTATTTCCTATGTCTAAAAGGCCACATTGGTTTTCTTTCCTTTTTTTTCTTTTTTATTGCTTTATAAATAATACCATTCAAAATTTGCACTTCCTCCCCTCCTCCCATTTCTCTCCTGCTCCTCCCTCCCTCTCCCTCTCCCCTTCCAGTCCTAAGAGAGGACCGGTAGACAGATTTCTTGGAACTGATTTTAAGTGGTTTTCAGCCACTAAGTGGGTGCTTTGCAAACTAAACTCAGGTCCTAAAGCAACACTATCACTAATAATCTCTCAGTCACCTCTCCAGCCCCACGATCTGACACTTATATTGCATTCACAACTTTTAATACGTGTCCATCTATAAAATCATAAATATATAATGTTTAGTGGCTATTCACTTTACAGCAATATTTCCAGGGCCCCTGACATGGCTCAGCAGGTAATTCATGATTTGTGATACAAATCTGGCAAGTTGTGCTCAACCCCTCAAGCCACATAAAGGTGAAAGAGATAAGTGACTTGTTAAAATTTCCTGTCTCCAGTGACTCTATTTGGGTTTCTCTCTCTCTCTCTCTCTCTCTCTCTCTCTCTCTCTCTCTTTGACACACACACACACACACACACGGCTGGGAAGAGAGCGAAGACCCACACAATTATTAAATAAAAAAATCAAGATAAACAATAGAAATGGTCTTATCCTTGTGTTGATATTCAGGAACTGTAAGTACATAATTTATGCTGTTTTCTTTCCATGCCCTAGTTTGCCCTTTTGTCGAATGTACACATTTGTATTGATCACATAGGTCTTGTTTTTCTGTGAAGGTGAGTAAAGAAAGACATATATTAAAGCATTTTTGGTGCTAAAGTGCAACATCAGGCACCTTAATTTGCTGCAAATAAGACCAAATTAGAGTTTAAAATGAGAACACTGCTACATGGCGCTTCTGGTAGCAATGTAGCATCCTAACAGTGTGTAAGCCATTAGGAGATTTAGAACTGAGCTCAATCAGTGGCAACAAAATTAGAAATAGAAGAAGATCAATATGGAGTGCTGTTTGGAATGAGGAAACATCCCTGGGCTGGAAAAAATCCATTTTATCTTATTTCTTCTAGTTCAGTGTTCTGGAAATATCTGACTGGACCAATAGAAACAAAATCCAGTCCGTTTATGAAGGAAAATAACGGTCAATGGTAGCAAGAATGATACATAAATATAAACACACAGATCTGTACAGATACATATGCTTAAAAGATGAATTGCCTAAGTAACATACAATGATTTTAAAGAAAAACCACAAAAAATTAAAATTATACTTAATTCAAATTAGTAGAAAATGTTTAAATGGCTCTATAATTTGATCTGTTTTTATCCAGTTGATAAAAAGTATTCTTTTTATTTTATAGTTTTATATTAAAAATGTTCCTCCAAAGTATTTTATGGTCAAGAGAGATTACATGCCTTGGAAAAGAAAAAATAGTCTAAAAAATAACTCTTTAGAGCCTTGAACTTCTTAATTCAGCAGTGACTGTAGATCTCTGACTACAGGCTCACTTCCCAGGGACTCACTAGTGTTTGGAGGCATAACTTCTAAGATGCCTCTAGGAAGCTGTGTTTGGTCTCTTTACATGATAAAACCATTCATTTGGATATATTCATTCAACACACCAGCCTTTGTGCATTGAAAGCCTCCATCTCTTGTCCTTTTGCTCAATGATAAAACTGGGAATGGAGATTTAGTAACCACATCTGCAAAAGGTCAGTTTGAGTGTTCCGAAGCACAGGTGGAGACCATGGTAGTCTATACTATCTCCAAAGCAGGCTGCTTGATAGACAATGAGTTCTAATGCATCACCTCTAACCTAGAGTATATCTTTCAAAGAGACTTACAACACAAGCAGCTCTTGAATGTTTATGAAATACAGAGTATATTTGAACTTTTACCTATGAAATAAATCTCTGGAGAGACGAGACACTTTAACATTAAAATATGTGCTTCACAAGCTGGAAATTCTATCGACCCCAAGCAAACATAATATTTATTGAGCGTAAAATATCATTAAGGGAAATTTTTTTTTCAAAAATGTGAAAAATCTTTACAAGGAAAAGATGAATAGTGTCACTGGGAACTGTAAATCTTCCTTGTGTTTGGAAGGATTGAAAATATCTATATTCTACTTCAAGATTTTTTTTTATGCAGTGGTCCATCGGGAAATTATTAATTGTTTTAATCATCAAATTTTATTTAATTCACGCTGTCAAGTTGGGAGCAAAGGTCCTAGTCCCTCACATCTATCCCAGACCTCAGGCCTGGTCTGGACTCACTGGGAATGGGGTCAGGACCACTCCCCAGGGTACTTAAGTAAGTTCCCAAAATAGGAACAGGTGGTCTCCTTTTTTTCTCCAGGGGTTCGTGTTCCTGGGGCTTCCCGGTTCCCCCTGGGGCCACCGGAGAGCACAGAACTCCTATTAAACCTGGATATTTCTTAATTTGGCTTGTTTTGATTTGGCTTGATTGGGAATTTTTGCGTCGACAAGGAGCTTATATTAAGAAATATTCCTAACAAGAACTAGTTTTAATAGGAGAAGCATCACATCTAAACGTTTTCGAGTGTGTCAATTGTTTACATTTTGAACAAATTTAAGTTGAGTTAGTATTTAGACAATCTATGGAATCCAATGTGTGATAAATTATTATGGGAAATAATTTATCTCTTTACAAGCTAAAAATAATATAATCCAGGACATTCAGTGCTTCATTTTCTTAATGAGAATGAATACCCGATGTATCATCCTGTTTTTAATTATCAAAAAGTGGTCACTCTCTGTTATCAGAGTGCTTAAAAGCTGTTCCCAGGAAATTAATAAAGGAATAAGTCACCATGATTTAAGTACTTTTATGGACACTGTAAAATCATCACTTATAATGAAAAATAACAAAGAGGTCTTAGATCTATAATTAGCCTGGGAAGTTAAGGGATTTTTTTTTTTCTCTTTCTAAAAACCACACTCCATTTCCCAGCTCCCACTTCAGAGACTTCACGGCTGTTTGTAATTCCAGTTCCAGGGGATTTTTTACCTCTCCTGGGCTCTGCAGTCACTGTCATATGCAGAAACTCACACAAGTAAATAATAAATAAATATTTTAAATGAAAAAATAAGATAAAAATAAATGTGTTTCAGTCCTATAATACTGAACTCCGAATGTAGATTACAAATTCTCAATTGGGTACTAGGTTTCAGAAGAGTAAAATCATAGAAGGGGGAAATGTTTGCTTGCTAATTTTTTAAAAATTCTTTTTATAATAATTTTCGTCCTTTTGCCACAAGATCTTTAAGTAAGAAACTTAACAAATGTCATCTGGCTCTATTGAATCACTACTACATCTAAAATGTTAATATCACTTGATCATGCTGAATAATGATTTAACATGGCAGTGGAATTTTGTGGTAGGATCAAGGACAATACTACTAAGACTTGGGTGGTCTTGTGAGCTAAGACCATTGCAACCAGTCAAAAATAATGCTGTCTGCAATTGGTGATAGACTATGGGTACATTTCTGCATCTGACACAGGAAGGGTTTCTCATCTTTATCTATCACACTTGTGTGGAAACGGAAACCATTAACATCTTCATGGAAGTTTTACCAAGATGTTACTAAATTCCTAGTCAAGGTTCTCTGTTTAATAACCTTTCTGTTCTCAGTAAAAGCGATCTTGCTTTATGCTACAGTTCCTGAGGAGGTTGTGGTTGCCTTGGATTTAATTCTTTACTCTGATGTATCAGGACCTGTTGCGTAGAGCCTAAAGAAGGACTCGTACACCAAGTCTGTCTTTCTTTCTTCTTTGATACATCTTTGGTTTATTTTATATCAAGAACAAGCTGCTTTTCCTCACCTATATTAACTTTCTTAGCTATAATAATAATCATATATAAAAGACACAGCTTTTGCTTATGGTCAGACTGGGTCTTTGGGAAGCTCAATGTTTTCAGGCTCATATTCAAGGACCAACTTTTAGTCTCCATTTCATTTTATTTTTTAGATTTTCTTTTATGGGTACTGAACTTATGAGAGTTTTGTATTTCTTCCTGGCTATAACTTGTCTCTTATCTCACAATCCCTCTCAAATTCATCACCTCTTCTGTAATTCCTAGACATATATACCTATGTGTGTGTGTGAGAGAGAGAGAGAGAGAAATAAAGAAAGAAGAGAGTTTGTCTGTGTACGTCAAACCATCTGAACTTAGTGTTTCTCTTGAGTACTTGTACTAAGGTAAGACAAGGATGACAATTTGGTCCTGAATAAACAAAAGGAGTTGGGTTTTTGGAGGACATGGATTCTTTTTGTCCCTGCAGTTATTTCCTGTCTGAATTACTTTATTAAAAAATAATAACAAATTCAAAATAAACGAACACATGAAAGAAACCATAAGGAAAAGTATTATTAAAACTATAATTTCTAGTCTTGAAAGAAGTGTTTATCTACCTTAGTCACTCACACAACGGCACTGTAGATCATTAAAATTCGGTACGAATGGTAATATACTCTCAGGGTCTCTGTGCAAAAACATCTCCAATCGGCCTGGAAATGTGTCACTCATGGAAAATAGCCCAACAAGAATGTCAGTGCTCTGAATTCTCCTCTGGCATTTGTTTTTATTAACTGTGAAGATTAATAAAATATATAACATAATCTGTGGAATTCCGGGTAAGAATTTAAAACTATTCTATTTGCTCTTATTTTATTATCTGTATAATTAAATGCAAATGAAAATAACAGAGAAGAAAGTGTTTATGTTCATTACACCTTGATACAATACATTGTAATTTCTTTGTGAAAAAGAAAAAAAATCCTTTAATTTCTGAAATCTCAAGTGAAACGAAAAGATTAGTTCAATTTTAATCAAATGCTTCAACAACCTGGGTTATATTGGGATTGTATGCTAAAAACTCTTTTAGGTGTCCTCCCAAGTTCCTGTTTCTCAGTACTGAATAGTTTTTTTTTTTCAGACATACCTCATTTTCTGATTATAGAAAAATGCTTTCAATTGTGTTTATGCTTTTTAAAATTAGTATTCTACATTCAGCATTCAAAATTTTATGTACTGATCTCTTTTTTAAAGGATGGGAAAGAGTTTCATATTAGTCTTTCCCCCCTTTTAAAATTTTCTTTTAATTTCATTTTGCATTCCAACCAAATTTTACCCCCTCCTCCTTTTCCCTTCCCTCAACCTACCTTCCACACCCTCCTCCCAATGGTAAGACTCTGATGGGGTGTCAACTAAGCTTGGCACATGAAGCAGATGCAGGACCAAGTTCCTCCCCTCTTCCTTAATGCTGAGCATGGTATCCCATGGTAAAGAATGGACACCAACAAGTTAGGTCATACACCAGGGGTTGATCCTGGTGGCCTCCAGGGTCCCTGCAGATAGTTCAAGTTTTACCACTGTCTTCTACATATGGAGGACCTAGTTTGGTCTCAAGGAGGCTCCACAGCTGTTGGTCTAGAGTTCATGAGTTTCCACAAACTTGGTTCAGCTGACTCCATCATGATCTAGACCTCCCTTGCTCATTTATTCCCTCCTCACTGTCTTCTACTGGATTTCTGGAGCTTTGCCTGGTACTTGGTTGTGGATCTCTGCATCTGGTTCCATCAGTTATTGGATGAAGGTTCCCTGATGCTTAAGGATGTTGAGGAGTTCCTTAAATGTCTTTCAGATATTTGGGATTCTTCTGATGAAAGTTCTCCATTTAGCGCTCTGCTCTATTTTTTAATAGGATTATTTTGTATTTTGATGTCTAATGTTTTGAGTACTTTATATATTTTGAAGATCAGCCCTCTGTCAGATGTCAGTATTTCCCCCAGGTTATATAAAGCACATGATCCCAGAGAAGTCATATTTTAAGAATTATTGATAGCATTTTTCATCATTTTACTAGCACTCTGATTTCAAAGTTTATTTTAATTTCATGTACTGTACTTCCTTCTTGTTTATCCTTCTTTTATCCCAACTCCGAAATTCATGGAATGATACTATTGTGATAATAAGTGCATGGTAAATCTGATATACATATTAATTAATTATATATAAGAGATCCTCTGTAGAGGCTGGAGAGATGGCTCAGTGGTTAAGAGTACTGACTACTCTTCCAAAGGACCCAGGTTCAATTCGCAGCAGCCACACATCCTACAGCTCACAACAGTGTGTAACTCCAAGATCAGACACCCTCACACAGATGTTGATGTAAGCAAAATGCCAAGCATATAATTCATAAATATTATTTATTGTAATAAATAAATAAAAATAGAAATAAATTGTTCTCTGTGTATAGGACCAAATTCTGTGTAATGAACAAAATATCTATGATCAGACTGCTGTTAGTGAGAAAACAAGTTTCAATATCTGCTTTTATGTTGTTACTGATGTTCCAAACAAACTAGGCACTTTATATAATTGGTTCAACTTATGTACCTCCATAAGAAAGTTAGTATTGTTCTTATTTTTGGTGTTATTTTGTAATTCTACATCAATGTTTCATTTTTATGATGGAATTTTCAAGGCTAGAAATCCCACAGCTGAGTCCAGGTACAGTGAACTGGGTTTCTACAATGCAGTGGCAACTGAAAAGTAGCTTCCTATCATGTATATTCATACAACACACAAATAGAAACACACACACTCACATACACTCAGATGAAAAATCAGACATTAAATAGCCCATGTATTATATTATTTATTTTAGCCATTTTCAGAGCAGTTTTTAAATGTCATACATCAGAGGTTTTTCTTAAATTCTATTCTTCTTTAACTTAAACGTTATTACGTATTTGTCTTTTTGTGGTTTTTCATTGTTACTTTCCTATTTTAAAGTCTTCAAGTTGTTCTGTGGCTTTATTTCTTTCATTATTATTTTTAGTAAGATCCATATTTTAAAGTGGAAAGACCACAAACTGTGGTCATGATTTTTATCTAGAATGTGGCCAAAATATTGTCAACATAACCATTTTATGTCATAGTAGCATTCCAGCCTCAAACCCACTTGTTTAATTTAAAAGTATATCATCTTCTACTTTTCTAAAATTCTGGCTTATAGTAAAAACAAGAAACACATTTTTGCTGTTTAATCAAAGAACAACTACCTTCTTTGACATGTTGTTTGGGTAAGACTTTAGTACATTTAATTCATCACCTTTAAACAATCCTTACCTCCATGGAAAAGTCTAAGCATTAGAAAATGAAATTTCACTGTGCTTTTCTGTCTGGGACCTGAGCTTATTGAGTGTGACAATATGCCAGGCAAAGTGTCAATAGGAAGGGCTAAAAGCACCTTTGATCTATTTGGCATCGACAGGGAATAAAGCAACTTGGTAGAGAATAAAATACCATCTAAAGCAATGAACTCGCATTCAAGGCGTCTCAATAGACCAGAGGTAGTGAGCTGCGGAGAGATAAAGACTGTTTTTCAGCAGCTGCTGAAATTAAGTAGTTTTTACCTTGAAGCTAAGGCTTCATTCCCTCATTCCCTGGCCTTCACATTTGCTTTGTCTTTTGATGGGGTGACTTTTTCTCATCTTCATAATTCACCTTCACAAACAGGTTATAGAATCCTGTTACCATCTGTGTCTTCTTCATCACTCCGGAATCACACTGCTTTTTATCCTGTTTGCTATTAGTTTAAACAGATTTATATCTCATCTTTTGTCTGTTGATTGATAACACTATTATTATTCCAACTTCCTGTTTGTTTGTATGCAACATTGCTTATTTTTAGGTTTAACGCTATACTTTTAAAAGTATTTCTTGACTTAATACCTCTCTATTTCAGGTTGAATTTTGTAGTAACTTGGTACTGTTGGAAAGAAAAGATTTAGCCTTTAGCACCCCTTTTCTCCCAAAGATTTGTGCTTGTTTATTCAACTATTGTTTATTTTTTTCAAAGGTTTGGCCCATATTACATTTTCTGTATTTATAGTAGAGATCTGCTGAGCAAAGCAGGTAGTCATTATCTTCCTTAGGACAAATTTTCACTTGTACAGAGAAGGGTGGCATCCACAGAGCCAAGGAATCAGTTATTTTCACTGAATAATGGAGTCTCTGTCCTTTGAGGAAAGAAAGGAAATCTGTTAAAGTCTGAACTTTCTTCCACAGAGTAGTGGTCATGACAAAAGAAGAAGCTAAGGAAGACTAAGGTAGAGAGGAAGCTGGAAATAAGAACAAGATAGTCCTCTGTCAAGAATATCTAGACGTTTCCTGTATTTAAAGAGCTAGCCTCAACTATGAGTATGGAAAATGACCCTGCCAACAGGTGTTTCCAGTTTGCAAAGCTTTCCTTCAGAGGGAAATCCAGATCATAATGTCAGAATGGAGCAGTTGTTCTTGATATAGAAAGAATTATTAATAGACTTACTATGGAGTTATTGCATGTGTAAGCAGATGGGATATTGAAATGATAGAGATTCATTAGTAAGTATCACATTTATTTTCATTTTGGAGATCATTTCTTTATGGCTTTTAAGGGGCTTCACAGCTGCTGTGTACTGATTCATACTTATTATTTACCCTGGCCCAGCATGTGAAAGTTTTGTTAGAAGAGTATATGTATATATATTATTCTGTTATTCTTTTATTACATGCATTATTTAAGCATTATGAAATATCTGATTAAATAAATTGAAAAATAATAGTGAGGAAACTAAGGATTTCTACAATAAAGGATTGAATGCCACTTTTATAAATTCTTTGTGTAAACACTGAACATTCCTATGGATGCTCTTACTTACGAAAAATATTTAAGGAGTAGAATTTGTTGCCTTCAATTAGAATGCCTATTGTTGGAAAATGAATGAATAGAATAATCCATTAGCTTTTTATAAATATAATATATAGAATAAAAATTGAAACTGGGTTTGGCATGGGACCTGTTTATCACAGGGCCCAGATCTGATGGATCATCTGCATTTGGATGCACATCTTCCATGTCTCATCTTCATGAATAAGCTGAGTGCTACACCACCATTCACCAGCCTCTTGAGGAGAATATGTGAGCCACAGTGGCCTGGTGGCAACTAGAAAGCTTCATTTTTGAATCCCAAGACATAAACAAATGTTCCTATGATTGTAACAATTAGATGCCAGCATTCTGGCAGTGATATCATTCAATGATGCTTCTCTTTCAGCTGAACTGTTAATATTTTCACCCTACTCGTGTGTGTGTGTGTGTGTGTGTGTGTGTGTATGTGTGTGTAGCAGAACATAAGCTTTACAAAGACCAAACAACACAGTGATCATGTTGGTATTCCTTCCTGGAAAGGTAATGTGGTCAAGGGATACAATGCTTAATATTATCTGACATGTAATTTCAGAATGAATCTTTATTTGTGTCTATTGTCTTTGCCTTTGTAACTTTTTACAATGTATCTCAAGTCAATGGGCTTTTAAAAGAAGATAAAAAGGAGAAGGAAGAAGAGAAGAGAAATAGCAGGATGAGAAAGAAAAAGAGGAAGAAGACGAGAAGAAGAAATAGGACAATGACTACTCCTGGGGAGAGTTAGTGTTTATACAGAAACTAGACGCAGGCTAGAAAGGTAGTTCAAATATAGTTTTAGAAGGCTGGGAAGTAAAAAATAGAATAATCCCAACAAGTGCCCAAAGCTAGTAAAAATCTTCTATGTAATTGTGTGCTCTTAGTAATTCTGCGATGGATTAGTTATATCATCTGGCCTTGGCTGTCTCACAGCACTCAGTCACATCACCCTGGAATGAACACCCTTTGATCTAGGGTAAAAGAGAAATTTCTTCCAAGTCCACCTACCAGACTGTTATTAACTCCATTCTAATACTGTAATGATAGCTTTAATTCATTGCTGGTCATTGTACAAAAATGTTCTTAATGTGATAATGACAGAAGAGAGTAGGAAGAGAGAAGAGGAAGTCTCAGGGAGAAAGGGAGATAAAAGAGAAAGCAATGTCTTTTCCTATAATCAAATCTCTGAAGGGAAATTCATCGTTTCAGTTATATTAGTTATTAGCAAAAAGTCAGAATAGGCAGAAAGGAAGAGAAATACACATAGGTGACATACTAAGAGGCTGAATCGCTGAGAGTCATATTAAAATATCCTTATTATTCTTAATGTATTATGTACAGTTTCTAATAAGAGGTTAAGAGAAATACAGTTTTAAATAAAATATATAATTCAATTTTCAACTATATTCCCTATATTAGAACACCTTATTTTTTAAAAAATTATATATAAGTATATATGTATAAATGTGCACATATATGTATGCATATGTGCATGTATATAAACATGCATTATACATACATGCATAATATGTTATATATTCTATATTATTGGGAAACACTATCACTTGGGAGATGTAAGAAAACACTCACTTACAACAGAATAAGAATCAAAGACGTGCCAAAATAAAAAATGCCACCTAAGTCCTGTTTGTTCAACCAGGGAATTTATTGTGCTTATTTACAGGGCGATAGATAATTCAAACTGTATCCCTGAACATCTGAGTCTCCATGGTGAGGACTTAAAGAAACTGGACCACTGAAGCTCTCTGCAGAACATTCAGCTTTCTGGACAGACAGAAGAGTCTTTTCCTCATTAATTAGTTAATAATATTCTAACAACCATGGGAGTGAAGTCTTGTGAAGACTGAAGACTTCTAAGTCTCAGTGTTTGAAGACAAATGATGTTTGTTTATTTGCGGAAACTCATAAGCCTCCTTACTATTTGACATGGTTCAAGTTAAAATCTATTATTACTCAGTCCCTCTGGTGCTAGAGAAATTTCCTGAAATCTACAAGGATGACCACTGCTAAGACTCATATCCATAGTAGAGAGGGTGCCTGAACTAGCCTTCCCATATAATCGGATTAATGACTACTGTAATTGCCATCATAGAACCTTCATCCAGTAACTGATGGAAATAGTTGCGGTGATTCACAGCTCATAGTCAAGAACTGGAATGAGCTCCTGGAGTTTAGTTGAAGAGAGAGAGGAAGGAGGCACCAATTATGGCACAGAGACAGCTGACCTGAGCTAGTGGGAGCTCAGGGACTCTGGACTGATGGCTAGGAAACCTCAATGGGATCAAACTAGACCTGCTGAATGTGGGTGACAGCTTGATCTGCTGTGATGGGAGGGCTGGCAGTGGGGCCAGGACTTAACCTGTTTGTATGAACAGGCTTTTATGAGCCAATTCCTTATGGTGGAATACCTTGCTCAGCCTTGATATAATAGGGAAAGTCTTGGTCCTGTGTTCAACTTCCTAGGCAGCACTTTGTTGACTCCCTAAAGAAGGCCTTACCTCCTCTGAGGAGTAGATGTTGGGTAGAAAGGGGGAGGTCTATATAGGGTGAGAGACTGAAGGGGAGTGAGACCTGGAGTTGGTATGTAAAATGAAAAAAAAAATAAATGAAGAAGTCATTGCTGCATACTGCTATAGTATAGTGTAGAAAACATTCACATCACAAGTGTTACTTGAACACCTTTGAACTATCAGTTAAGCTCAGTGAGATTCAGCTGTAGGTCCATAGCAAATTTTATTGTCTTTTGGCATTAAGAATAACTGAAATGAATAAATGCCTCAAAGGAATATTTGGATTAATTTAATGTAACTCATGTTGTCCAGAAGTGAGGAGCAGTGTGGGAGGTGACATAGATTTTACATACAGAAAATTATAGTGCCATCCCAGAACTCTAATACTCTGGCCCTTTTGTAAAATAAAATTGTCATCAGTCTTACTTTTTATTGCATAATTTAGTATTTCCAACAGGGAAATTTAAATAATTATAAAAAAGCCATGGTTGTGATAATGTTAATGAATATTTGTGTTTAATATCATAGGCATAGATAGATACATTCAAAATATTTACTTTGGTCTTATGTCTAATACTTAAGGAGGGATCCAAGTAATTAAAATACTTTCTATATGATTAAAACACAATTTAATGGGAGTGTCATGAAAGCCTTTGGCATTAAAGCAGCATTTGTTGTTAATTTTACTCAGATATTATTGCTCTCTTCACTTGCACAAGGTTTTCATGAAAGCCCAAAGTAAAAACTGCCTTTCATCACTGGTACCTAGGAATAAATGAGGAGAAGACAGGTTTCCCAGGCCGGAGTGATTAGAGGTTAGGGATAATCTAAATAAGAAAATTGACTAGGAAGGATAACATTAAGGGATGTATTGCATGATAGGGTGACTCCATGTCCTGGTTTGTCTCCATTGTCTATTTGGTGGAAATTTGAATTACCTAGAAGACAAACCTCTTGCCTTGATTGCAAGCATCAAGAAAAGGAGGCTAATTTGAGGATAGAAGACGCACCTGGACTGTTGCTATTGCTATCCACGTGCTGCAGTTTCAGACTAAATAAAACCGAGAGTGTAAGAACAGCTTTATTTCTCCCTACTTCCTGACTGTAGACAGTGTGGCAAGCTGCCTCAAACTCCTGCCACTATGACCTCTCAGCCATGATTTCCTGAAACTCCACTCTGTGAGAACAAAAAGAGCTTCTTTTTTGAGTGACTTTGTCTGAGTGTTTTGTTATAGTAACATAGAGAGTAATTAATACACTCTGCTAAATAACAATGCTTTAGAGGCAACATTGCCGAACCCCATTTTTCAAGACGTTTGTCTCAAAAGATGAAAAATATGTGAATTGACGCATATGCGAGTGAGCTCAAAGAAGATATTCAGCAATGCATATTGCGAAACCTGAAAGGCTTTTTTTGCCTTGTTTTTACTAAAAGTGTTATATTATGCTGTATGTAGAAGTGTACGGCTACATGTGAGGAAGGGGTCTTTTCTTACTGTAAGCACAAACAAACTGGAGATGGGGAAAGTGTTTTACCAGGGCTCACATTTCCAAAGTACTAAGGGAAGGATGCATATTGTGACAAGCCATGAATAATGGAACAAAACCATTTCCCTGAGAGCTAGTGAATAAAAGAGGATGCATGAGAGACAGTTCTCTCAGGGTACCATTCAGGACCTTGTCTCAGTGGCCAGAAGACTTCACAGTAAGCCCCACCAACCTTTAACCCATAGTACCTAAACAGACTCTCTTCTCTCTCAAACAATCTCTCTCTCTCTCTCTCTCTCTCTCTCTCGCACATGTGCACATTCATACACAAATATGGTATTCTCATACTTGAGCAAACATATCAAATCTTGGTTAGACACAAGATATCAACATTTTTAAAATTTTCACTTTATTTTTTGTTTATGAGCAAATTCCTATCCATGGGAGATCCAAACAAATATTTATCTGCTTTGAAAAAGGTCCCAATGAGTAACCATTGCTCAGCCTGGTTATCAATGAGTTTGTTAGGTCTTTTTTTTTATCGCATTCATAAAGATTATGGACAGGAATGAGGTTGACCTTAAGATAGTCATCCCGGGAGGTATGCACTCAGAATGGATGGTGGCTCTCTTGTGTCTCTACACAGGGAGCCACCTGCCAATGGTCTTCTCCAGCCAATGTGCTCTAGAATCTCCTCAAAACACAGAAGGGATACCACCTAGTGCAGGTGTGCATACAAAGACTTTGAAACGTCACTAGAAAACTCAACTGAGGACCAAATGACACTCCCCTCCCTCTTTCCCGATGAGCAAATATCAGTCACCAACAACTACAGTTGTGACTAACTCTTGCAGTGTGGCACAGCTGATCTGATGAAGAGTGTGGCTAGGTTCCATATAGGATTTTGCACAATGACAATATGTATATTTCTGTGTCTTTGTGAGTCTATGTGCACATGTAAATGCAATCCTCATCAACTCTCTCTTTTTTTTTTTTTTTTTTTTTTTTTGCTTTTGGAGACAGGGTTTCTCTGTGTTGCATTGGAGCCTGTTCTGAAACTAGCTCTTGTAGACCAGGCAGGCCTCAAACTCACAAAGATCCGCCCACCTCTGCCTCCTGAGTTCTGGGAGTTCTGGGATTAAAGGCATGAGTCACCACCACCTGGCATCCCATTGACTATTTTAAGGCAGGATCTTTTGCTGAATCCAACAAGGTTTGTAGTTTCTTGCTACTTTGGAAGTCAGCAAGCCCTAGTGATTCTTCAAACTGGTTACAGGATCTTGGAGGTTCATCCAGCTTGTGATGGTGGTAGGATCTGACCCCTGGGAGTCATTATTACATGCCTTAAACAGCAGGGCAGATATTTTTTCAGTCAAAATGTCAATATTTCTATCTTTCTTTTAGTAATTCTATGTTGAGTTGGGACTAAGAGCATGTTAGTTATAGTAAAAAAAAAAATACTGACATGAACTTCAGCGTTCTGTGAAAATATACTGAAATCACCTAATACAAATATTTTCCCAAAAGAAAAACTTCTTATTTCTGAGGTTCAAACATATTTAAGATACCCAAGTACAGCATTTTATAGTTAATATTTTGATGGTTTATAGAGTTAGAATCGTCATACTATGAAATTAATGATGTGTCATCACCTGAAAACAAACAGAGTAGGTGTTGTTTCTAACAGCAAATGCTAGATTAATGTCATTTCCATCACAAGAAGCTGAACATCAATTTCGATGCTAATCAGTGGTTGAAAGAACAGATTAGTATTGGAGTGAAGACCATTATCTTTTCAAGAATCTCTTTATGTGATGCTCCCTGCTGAGGCTAAAAAATACAATAGAAGGAGGTTATGGCATCATAACATGAAATATCAGTTGGAAAAACAGGTGATGGAGAGATAAAGAACTTGAGAGAGGAAATATCTAAGTTGAACGTCTCTGTAACAAATTTATCTTTGCCTGTATTGAAGTATCTTGCCAGCAATATAGTGAACTAACTTATATCTAAAATAAACAGTGTAGAGCCCTCTAAATTGAAAAATACAAGCTATATGATTTTTGAAGGGGTTTGTGTTCGATCATTTTACCATAGAGCTCTTATGCTCAGAGCTTTTTTATCTCTACTCTGAGATGCTATTTCTGACTTATATTGTATCTGTTCCACTGCATTATTAAAGAAACCTAATCAATAGAGTGGAAGCAGCAGCATGCTAACAGTCCTCGAAGGAAATAAGATCGCGTTACTCAACTTTGAGGGCAATAAGTGAGTGATCAAAACCACATGTTCTTGTACTGGAAGTCTCTTCTTATTTCCAATGAAGTTTTAAATGAACGTATCTCTTGTATATACAGATATTCTCTATGGAACTATATTCAAATGAATATAATAAATTTTGGGTTAAGAGAAATTGTTTAAACTAATAATGAATTTTTTCATATTTTTATACATAACTTATCAGTTAAGCAGAAAAGGTAAAACAAAACACTTAATTTTCTTTTTTTTCAATTTTCCTAGAATTCTTTTCTACATAAACAAAGTTCTGTATTTAAAACAGAAATTCAAACTTTGGCAAAGAGAAAATCGTTTTGTGTTTATCAAATTTGATGCATGCTCAGGCCAGCTGTGTGAAAATGTGTAACTCTCTTGCCTTCCATCATTCTCCAATATCGTCAAGAGAACGTCAGTACTTTAAAGCTTTCATTTAAGCACAATGCTTGTGATCCTAGTTACTCAGAATGTTGAAGCAAGAGAATTAGAAGTAGTAGCCTACCAGGAATGCAAACCTAGTTACTGTATCTCAAACTATGTGTGAAAGTTCAAAGATCACCCAGGCAACTTTGGAAGACCCTATTTTAAAATGAAAATAAAATAAAATTTGTGTTTGTTTGTACTGATTATATTTTATATATTTTTAATGTAACCTGGTAAAGATGATTCTTACGTGGGAAAGAGGACCAAAAAGGAGGCAATTAAAAGAAATTTTTAAGCATAGCTTTACTCCAATTCATAGTAAACATTAGAACACATAACACTGCAACCCTGTTCCAATCTGTTACAAAATTAGATTTCTACTCTTGGTAAAAAGCAATTATAGTTTTTGCTGCTTAATTCTGGTCATAAATCAGTTGTCTTCTCGAACTGATATTTTACTTTTTTACTTCTTTGTACCTTTCTTGTAATTCTGTGCTGTAGTAAAACCAACTTTCTTCTGAGACAACTTTTTTAAATAATGCTTTGCTTCATAATAGGAAAAATCGCAAACTAAAATTTCGACAATCAAGTTTTGTTTTTTTATGCATCAGCAACCCCACTGCTGTTGAATGAGGTGATTTACCAGATTTGTTCTTATTACTAGTATATTAAACTAAAGATTTTTGTACAAATAATATCTTCATCACATTTTCTTTCACTGTCTATCACTAAAACAGTCATACAATTACTGAAAAATTAACTTGGGCAATATCTCATCTGTAGATATTAATGTCTGCTTGAGAGAATAGCCTAAATTGTACTAATTGAGAAAGGAAACTTTTAAGTGAGTGAGTGTGTGTGTGTGTATGTTTACATGACTATGTAGAGGTTCATGGTCTCTTGTGCTGATGCGTGTTGAAGTCAGACGTAGACCGCAGGTTGCCTCCTCAATCCCTTTTCACCTTATGTCTTGAGACAGAGTTTCTCTTTAAAGCTGGAGCTTATAACTCTGGTTAGGCTACCCTTGCTGCCAATGAACTCTAGAATCAAGCTTACTATCCACCAGGCGGTGGCTGCAAATGTTCATTACCACCTGTGGATTTTATAAATGATTCTGGAGATAGTCTCATGTCCTCATGCTTGTGAACAAGCATATAGCTAGCCAAGCAATCTTTCCTGCACCTCGAGAAGTTCTAAATAACAATACTTATTTTCAGGACAGGTTTATGTTTACAGACAGCTGAATAGAATGAGCAGAATTCCCTTGTGTTCTCTTCTTTCCCCGATATAGTTCTGATTATTTTTTCTAGCATTAGTATGCATATCTCATTGCAATAGATTGACACATTTCCATTAACACATTCATAGTGTATTTTTGAGTTCTGTTTCATATAGTTACTTTGGTTGTGAACATTTCTACCATCATGTATATGTGATTACACTCACTAAGGCAGTAGTTTCAATGCACAAAATCATCTGTGCTCTTCCTGCTAACATTTCCGTTGCTCGAGCCCCTGGCAACAGATGATCTTTCTAGTCTCTGATTTGTTGTGCCCTTTTAAGAATACCATGTAACTGAAATCTCACTAAATATAACATTTTTTGTGTTGAGCTCTTGCAAAATATATGCTTAAAATTTCATCTGGAATGTCTTAGATGCCCCATTTTTTTAAACAGAAATTCTTATACTCTGTGTGCTATCATAGTTCATTATTTCTTACTATAAAGGGTACTTTAAATGCTTCCAAGTTTGAGCAATTTTGAATTACTCCTTAAATTTTTGGGTATAAGTTCTTTTATTTATACAATTTTTAAGTCATTTAGGTAAATATCAAGGGGTGTGATTTCTCCTACATATGCTAAGACTCAAGCAATTTCTGCCAATGGCATTGAGTGTGACTGAAAGAGTTTAGATACACACCAGCCCGAGTATGATTTCCTGGACTTGGTTGATGGTTGTATCAGTCTTTGGATTAGAGACATTCTACCAGGTGAGCTGTGGTATCTCATTGTGGTCTTGATTTTCAAGTCCCAGATGATATATACATTTTCAGCACATTTGCAAACACTTGCTCTTCATCTGTATTATGCCCCCTTTGATGAGACATTTGTCTCTATGACTCACTTATTTTTAAGGTGAGCTTTATGCCTTCTTATTGTTTAATGTGGGGATTTCTTTTTTTAATTTGGAAATGGTTTAATAGACATATACATCGATCAACCCAGAGAGCAGGCCCAGTTCTCAGGAATAGGTGGCCTGCACAAATAAAACTGCATGCTTTATTTTATTTCTTTTGGAGTTATTTTAATTTATTATTATTATCATTACTGTTATTATTATTATTATTTATTGAGCATAGTGTAGCCACAGAAAAGGAACAAAGGTATTTCATTTCAATGCCTAAAGTCAAAGAAAAGGGATGTTTTGATTTTTTTCTAAGAGAGAAAGAGCACAGATATTAGGAGGGATGGATGCCGAGAGGATCTGGGAAGACTTGCAAGATGGGAAAGAATATGATAAAAATGCATTGTTTGGAATTCTCAACGAATAATTGGTTTTAAAATATAGGTTTTAGTATGTAATTGAAGACAGGATGTTTTTCAAGGCATTCTAACTTTTTATGTCCTGGGTAGCTTTAACATGAAACTTAATCAACATTCATTTTACCATCCAACAGTAAGACAATATGTGGGTACTATTTCATTAACCTTATTACATGAAATCTTAAAAATACACATTATTATGTATCCCATTTTCATACAGTGCAACTATTAGTGATAATTAACTTTTTTATGTGATACCTACATGACAGATAATCTAATTTTCCGTAGTACAAATGCAGAGGCCACCTATAAAAAACAAATAGAGGCAGGAAACTATGAAAATTCTTGAGTAGTTAAAAATGAGCTTCCAAGCAGCTGAAACTAAAGAAAAGGTGAAATTAAATATTTATTCAACACAGGTTTCTTCCACATTCAATATTTATTTACCCCAAATGTCAAGGTTTCTGAGTATTTTCCAGATGAGACTATATTTTGATCGACTTAAATCAGAATATTAAAAGCATATGTATTTTTGAAAAAAATAAGTGCATATCTAGAAATTTTGCTTAGGTATGTCATTCTAAATTTATAGGCTTAAAATTTGGAATATTTAAAAATTATATTTTTAATAATGCATCCAGTACAAGCAAACAAATTTTTTTTTTTTTTTTGGTTTTGGTTTTTCGAGACAGGGTTTCTCTGTGGTTTTGGAGCCTGTCCTGGAACTAGCTCAAGCAAACAAAATTATGGGAGACCAAGAAAAGTGAAAACTGATCTTAAAGTGCCTGCATTATAGATAAAGACATTTTTATCCTGAGAAACAATTTTTAACTTGAGAACACACACTGGGTTTCATTCCCTAAGCTGTGATTATAAATATTTCAGACATACACAGATTGTCTTAAAGATGCCCATGGGTCATAGTCTACTTCTTATTCCATTATATAAATTTATGTATATAATGATGTATATGTATATATTTTAACTCGCGCTTTTACTTAAATTTAAATCCAATAACTAATTTTAAAGTTCTCAATGGGTTAAACAAGAAACATAAATTTTGGTAATATTACCAGGTGTGGTATTATAATTTTATTAAAAGATATGCTTCTTTTTTGGAATGTACAATCAAAATAATAATGTGATGTGTTGCATGAAAGCTTAGAAGAATTTTCTGCCTACAGATATTAACAGTATAAGCTTTATTATATAAGTCTTATTTACACACTCCACAGCATTATTACCAAGTTTACTTATTTCTAGCTAGCTTTTCTAACTTAAATTATCCTGTTTCTCTTTAGCTACATTTTTTCCTCTGGGATTTTTACCTTTCTTTATTCTATATATCTTTCTTTCCTTCTTATTCCATGGCTGTCTGTGTGGCTTTTTGTCTGGCCCTTGGAGCTCTCCTCTCCTCCTCTTTTTCTGCCACTCCCTCTCTTCCTTAGATTTTCCTCCTCTTTATTCTCTCTGTATATCAGCCCTGCCTATCCTTTTTCCAGCCTAGCTATTGGCTAATCAGTTCTTTCTTTATTAGAGCAATCAGGTGTTTTAGACAAGCAATATTATCCAGCTTTTCAGAGTTAAACAAAGGCAACGTAAAAGAATGTAACACAGCTTTAATTAATATTCCACAACACTTTAATTAATATTCCAGCAACCATGGACACATTCATGAGCTATGAAGTCTGCCCAGCAAATGTGTCCACTCGTACAATAATGATACAACAGTTTTTGTAATATCAAATGATTATTTTATTGGATTGGAATCCTTCACATGAGAGAACTCATGTCTGCTTCTTTAAACAGTGGTTTGAAACCTGCATAATGATGGGCACCATAGATCCTATTGGAGAACTTAATATTGTTTTTCTAATTTAACCTGATGTCAAACTGCTTTCTAAATACTTGATTTCATACCCCTAGAGAAATGCAACTATCAACCTTAGTTAATCAAGCTTTTCTTTGCAGTGAATGACAGTAAATGCAGACTAATGGCTTCTTGAAGAGCTGAGAATAAGCGAAGGTTCATATGCAATTGCAAGACAGGACATTAATTAATACCCTCTAATCCTCCCTGACAATATAGAAGAGGATAAAATAAAAATAATGTAGAGCCAGATGATAGTGAGAAAAACCGATATGATATCTTTTCTTTCTCCAGTAGAGCTATAGCAGTTGTGGTTGCCTATACTGGGACTACACAATACTGTCTACCAAAAGTCAGGCACAGACTATGGGGAGAAGGGCTCATGGTGTGTACCCCTCCCTGGGGAACTATTGGCTACTGGATCCTGGAGAAGAGAGAGTTATTTTCAATTGTTTACCCACTGTAAGGGCTTGAGCTTCCAGTGGACATGTCCACATATATAAATGTGCTGACCGCCCTTGGTTAAACTCTGTGGCTTACAAATAAAACAGAGAGACACAAAAGTAGATAGACTTGTAGCATTCTCAGTCAAGGGAGTGGATAAGAACAGGAAAGATACGCAGGAGGACGTGGGAGTAGCCAGAATGCATTGTATATGTGTATGTGAGTGTACATGTTTGATTGTGTATATGACATTTTATGTAATACATTTTCAATTTTTGTGTTTTTTAATTCTTCATAAAGAAAACATAACACAGTTGTGAATTTATCCCCGATGATGCTAAAGTTGACGATAAATGTGTTGCCATACACTCATTCGAGTATAATGCACCAGCACATAATGTATCATTCAGTGTAAATTATTGTCATAAATGTAGAGATAAAAGCCTGTAAAGACTAGGGAAAGTACATAATGGATACATTTCTTCAGCAAAACATGTGATTATTACAAGAAATGAAACTTGAATCGCAAACAGAAAGGAAAAGGCATAGCATGAGCTCTAAGTTGAAACAACACGTTCAGTGGGAAAAGTGCATCTTTCAGCACACATTCAGGCATTTTTCCTTGAGTAGGATAGCTCTAGGAATTTGTCCCAGACCTTGGGAAGATAAAAAGTTGCAATTCTAAATATCAGCCAAGAAATGAGTTTTCCTTGCTTGAGTAATACACAGAATGAAATCTCTGTTACATCTATATGTATCCGAAATAGCACCCTCTGATTTTCTGTGGTTTAGAGGAATTGTGGAACACACACTAGCTTTCACACTTTACTAAGAGCATGAAGCCCAATTACAATATTGTCAGTTGTTCTATTCGAATGTGTCAGTTTTCATATTATGACTTTCACACCGGTACTAGCTAAGATTAAACAGTCATGTCATCCGAGACCACCCAGCATCTAAACTGTGAAAATTAATTTCAGTTTCACCTAAGTACAGCCCCATGCTGGTTTCCTATTATTCACGTAGCAGAGTATCTGTGACTTTTGCCAACCAAATGACTTACTTATTATTATAGAAAACACTGGAAAGAGTTGTGGGAGAGCGTATCATATTTTAGTATAAAGCTAATAAAAGCACTATTTTGGGAAGGAAAGTAGATAATGAAGTGATTCTTCTATTTCCTCATTGGTGATTATACAACCGAATATATCTTAGTGATGAATATCAAGCTCTCAAAAGTATATGTATGAAAATATGTGTGCTAATATTAAATAATAAACCATTATATGCCCCAAGTTAGCATTTCTAGGAAGTAGTTTTTCAAAATGAAAACAAAAGTAAGAGGAATAAAGACATCATAATCACAGTTGGAATTTTAAATGAAATATCAAACCACACGATGGCATTAAACGGAAATGAGGCACAGATTTGATTGTGAATATTGAAGTCATATGAATGGGGGTGGATATGATCAAAATACATTTGTTTAGATATGTGATTTTCAAAGTGTGAATAAAAACATTATTAAAAATGTTTTCTCCAGCGCATGAAAATGAGAGCATCTCTTTACCAAATAGTTCAGCTCTGAAATACAAAACTGTTTTAACTATGAATATAAAATGTGTTATGAAAAAAATCACTTGCTACAGACCTAAAAATCATCTCTTAGACACTATAATTGCTTTTAGTATCTTGGTAAGAAATTATCTCATTGACATATATTTGTATTAAATTAAACAAACACAAAGTGAGCCAATGATATATTTCTTAAGTAAGAAACGCTTACATTGGAATCAAGACAACAAGACTGAGTATTTCTCCTCTTCTTATTTCTTACCTATGTTGCAATTTCCCATACACATAAGATGAAAATATGGAGAACAGTCTCAAATATAAAAAGAATGATTACTGGATATAAGAAAGCTGTATCTAAATTCAGCTAGTCATGTTTCTAGATTGTTGTTTATCGATCAAGTCTTTGGAGGTAGGAGATGGCTCAATGTTAAGGAGAGCTTGCTAAAGAAACATGAAAATGTGAATTCAAATCTTTAAGCCCTACAATAAAAAGAAATATAGTCATAGCCATGTATGCCTATGATCCAGCTGCTGTGGAGGAGGCAGTAGATTTAGGATTACTGGTGCTTGCTGTCTGATTGCCTACCTCCAATTTTAGCTGCAGATGCTGTCTCATGGGAATAAAGTAGCACACCTCCTGTCTCCCCCTTGCTTCTGTACATTTGCATGGCCAAATAGTCACACAAAAACATGCACAAATACAACATGTGCAAGCAACACACACATGAAAACTACCTTCATGTGCAAGCAATTAGAAATAAGTAACAGAAAATCTTGTTAATAATTAATCAATCCGTTCACTCAGTGATGCTCAAGATCAAACTTAAAGCCCTGAGCTTGCTCACTACAAGAAACCTAAAAGAACAGCGTAAGTAACGTGAAATAGTAGGAATGAGTTCACAGAGTCAGCTGCAGCCTTCAAAATTACCAATGCCCAATCAAAACTTTATAGGCGCCCACACCAAATTCATTTAGGGCAGGATTATATACAACACAGGTGGGGAGTCAGAATGAATGATGGCCGTAATATCAAGTGTGGACAAAATAACTCTCTGACTCTTCTACTGGGTAATATAAACAGCTCTCTTATTATTGTCAAAGACTTGGCCATCACTGGACCCTTAGTTCGTTACCGTGAATACAGGCTAAGGTAATCTTTAGGTTACTATAACAGGTCAAAGCAATGGCTAGAAGACAGCTACACTGAGAGATTTACAATCTTGTTCACGCTGAGCAAGCAAGTAGTCTTCCCTGTGTTCTTCCTTCTATTGCTCTCTGCTTTTGGGAACTTGTTTTTCAGCAGAAGCTAGAGACTGATGGGGAAATGCCTTGTTCCCTCCATTTTACATAAAGGCTCAGGCTCTGACCTTACAGAACTGGGGTAGAGTGTGTGTCATAGACCCTCAGAAGGAACAGATCCAGGAGTGCACCAGGTAAGGGAAGAGGGGAAAAGCCTTCTGTTCGCCTACCGTCATATAATCATGATTGTTAGCAATTAACTATGTGTAATTAAAACAGGACAGTAGGAAAACATGATGTTTGAGGTTCTCTGAATGCTGAGTACCATAATCAGATTGCTACATATTACATACAGGTGTTGAATTATCCCACTGCACCCTATATTATAAATATAGAAAGCACATATCAATTAAAAATTTTCAAAAGGTACATTTAAGAATGATCTAAGTATAAAACTCTTAGAGAATTTTTTCTAAAGATGAATATTCAAGTCTACCAGTTAGTCTTTTATTAAAATTTTTAGAGTGACGTCCTTAGGGTATTTTAAAATCCTGTTAGTTATGGATGACAAGGATGATTTAAAGAACCATTATTATTCACTCATGGATTAATAGTCTTAACATTGTCTCAGAATGCGTGGGTGGGGGCAGCAGAAATGTTTTGCAGATCTCTTCAGGCTTCTAGTTTCTACGGGATGAGTTTGCTGAGTTTACTAATATGTGCAGGAGACGTCATTATTCCCCACTCTCTATCTACTGGTGTGTCCTTACTGAGGACAGACCCTTATGACTTAGTACAAAAATGTTTCATTCTGATTCTCGGTGTGAAATTCTATGTCTAGATTATGGTAGGGACCACACATCACTCAGCCTGTAATCTGCCTTTTGGTTTTGTGCATTACAAATTTCTAGTCTCTTTCAAATCTACACGGGGTAGAAAAAGACAAAATCTCCTGAGTAAATTGGGAGCATGGAGGCCATGGGAGAGGGTTGAAGGGGAGGGGAGAGGAAAGAGGAAAGCGGGGAAAAATATATAACTCAATAAAACAATAAAAAATTAAAAAAAAACAAAATTTCTAGTCTTTAATACTAAAGCTGATGTTTTGTTTCTTAGTTACTCTACAGATTCCAGATCTGTGATTCTCAATTTCTCTCCTTAGCTTGTATTATTTTTTTATTATTTTCTACTCCAATTGATAATCCCAGAAGTTCCTCTTGTTAACATTAATGCTTTTCTGTAAGATGTAACTTCTATGCATTTATTTAGCACAAATAACATAGTCATTTTTAATTAGTTTTTAAAAGAACTTAATTATGACTGAAAATGGAAAGGATTCTATTTCTTACTAGCTAATTTAGATTTGCTTTGCTCTTTCATATTGGCGTTGACTCGCTGAGACTGTGGCAGGTTTCACAAGTAAATTTTAATACAAATATATCATGTTTTTTATCATGTTTATTTCATCCTACTTGTCTGTTCCATTTCTACCATCATTGTCACTAGTCCGCTTCCTTTCTCAAGACTTTCTCTTCTTCTATATAATTTCACAGAGTTCCCAAATGAATCAGCAATTAAATGAGCCATAAAATAATCTTGAATATATTTCACAAAATAGGATATTCATCACAGGGATTCTCTGGTACATGAAAGAGGAAGAACATTATTTCTGTCGATTGATATATCAACCCACAAACTTTCATAATGTACTCAAATGTCTATAAACATTTTCAAATAGAAAAATTGAATTTACTGGTCACTATTTTCTTTTTTTCTTATTGCATCAATGAGTATTTCTTGGATTGTTTACTAGGGTTGAAAAGAAAGTATCTTTTATTCTGTGGGAAAGTATTTATCCTTTTCTCAATGGTTATGTGCATGTTGGATTTCAAAGATGCCTTCAGCTGAAGGAAATTTAGAAGAAAGACATCACCACACCGTGGGTTGCATTCTGAGTGATTACTTCTGCCACAGTACACGTGTGGCAGTGTAGAGCATCGTTCAGAAGAATCAAGTGGGCAAACCGAGACCCATGTAAGACAACTTATTACTATCTAAACAATGTTGAGGCTATGATGAGACATGATTTGATTTAAAAAATGGATAGAAGAAACAAAAGACTTAATAGAGGAAATCAGTAGGGTTTGTGAAATCAGAATACAGGAAAAGAGAAGAAGACTGGAAGACAGGCGTGACAATTCCTATTTCTGGTGAGCTGTGAGTTGCAGGTTAGAGATTTAGTATGTTTGGACAATTTTTGGTGTATAGCACCATTGTGGTTTTTAACTCAAAGATTAAATTTTTAGGTAGAAATATGTTATTTATCATGTACATAGACCTACACATATATGTATACACACACACATGCACATATACATCTTGAGCTCAGATTAGAAGTAATAGACTTTAATATTATTAGAGAGTGTGACATAATAAATTATTTTTAAATGTCTCAAATAAATAAATGATTTTACTTTTGAAATCTCTTTTCTCTTAAATATGCTAATATTGAAAACTCACACTCTTTCTGTATGAGACACATTTATAAAATGACTGAAATTTGTGCTAAGTATCATGGGATGCTTTTCCTGAATTAATTTACTAATTTCACTCATGTATTCATTACTTTCTTTCTGGCATTCATTTTGCAATAGAGTAGACTCCTCTCTCATACAATACATCCACAACGAGGTTTCCTCTTCCTCCACTCCTTCTAGTTCCTTCACCTCCCTCCTTCCCCAGATCTAAGTCCTTTCCATTTACCTTCAGAGAAGACTAGGCCTCCAAGAGACAACAGCCAATCAGACAAAACAAGATGCAATAAGACAAGTCCAAAGCCCTCATATCAAGGCTGGATAAGGCAACCCAATAGGAGGAAATGAGTCCCAAGATTTGGGTCTCCTACTGTTAACAGTCCTACAAAAACACCAAGCTGTTACAGACACATGCAGGCTTCATGCTTGTTGCTTGAATCTTTATGACCATTACGAGTCCTGCTTAGTTTGTTAGGTGGTCCATGCTCTACTGATGTTCTCCATCCCCTCTGGATCCTACAATCTCTCCCCTGCCTTGTCCAAGAAATTTACAGAGCTTGGAAGGGGGAGACTGATAGAGACCTCCCATTTAGAATGGTGTCCCAAACCTTGTGGGAGTGGTCAACCAATATCTGGTTTAAGTTTAAGACCACACCACTAGAGGGAGTCCATGCCCTATACTGCCTAGATGGCCAGTATTCTGAGACTGGATATCCCAGAGACCTAGTGTAGAAACAAATACAACTGAACAAGAAGAACAACAACAAAATCGATAAAATGACTCCCAATGCTATTCTGCTATACTCATAGATTGGTGCCTTGTCCAGTCATCATCAGAGAGGCTTCTTCTGGCAGGAAATGGGAGTGTGAACAGACACAAACAGAAAGATATTATATGAAGACTTTTTTTTTTTGCATTTAGATTATCATTTTTCTGAACCAGTAATTGTATGTTTGTTTTTTAAACAGTGAATCTTGTACACATATATTCCTCACCTCTCTTCTGCAACTCTTCCTAGGCCCCAAATCACAACTTTACCTCAACTTTTTATCTGCCTTTTATACTTATTTACTTATTATCTCGATAAGACTTCAAAGACTTAAGACTGTAGTATGTAACCATGCTGATACAGAAAAGTGGCAATATAGATACTTTTCTGTTTAACCACAGATCCCAATTAGTGGGGCCCACGTGTGTGTGGGTTCATCTACTGGAGCAACAGCAACTTTTCAACAGCTGAATTCCTAAACACACCATGCCTACCTTCTCCAAATAGCCAGCAATGACCTGTAGTCAAATGAGCATAAATATCAAATTTTATTTTAAAGTTGTGGTGACCATGTGGAGACTTCTGGTAGCAGAGCAAAGGGTATTTACAAAATTCAGAAGTATGGCCTCTTAGTCTTAGACAGACCAACATTTAAAAGGTTCTTTTGGCATAGCTAGTATTATGGTAGCAATATAGCTGATAATTTTATTTAGCCTTAAGATGATAATAAGTTCAATATCTTATTTAATTTTCAATGATTCTAAGATTTGGTATAATATAGAAAATATCAAAAGTTGCAAACTCAAGGTGTGAGTGAGGGTTTATTCAAGTATATGTGAATATATATCTCTGCCATTATTGAAATATATTAACTATGGAATATAATTAATAAATCCTTCCCCTTCATTTCTTCAGCTCTGATATAGAGTCGATATTAATTATATTTAGGAATGAAGTGTGAAGTGAGAGAGTATTATTGTGGTAACATAAATGGCCATGTTTGTTTTGATTTATTAGGGATATTGACATACACAATTTCACTATCAGATCTACATTTTCATTATCACCATCACCAGTGTGCTAGCATAGTTAACAGAACCAGGGAAGCTTCTGAAAACTACTGGAGAGGTCTGGCATGCAAAATAATCTAAGTTAGAAAAGTCTGCTTCATAGGAGGAACTGTTTTTTATTTAAAAGGTAAATATGATATTAATAAAATGCCTTACCAATCATGAAGGATACACAATATATTTCTTTTCTGCTATGCAAACACCCCCTTCCATGCCTTGGTCTTTGAGATAAAGTAGCTGTTGTTCTAAATGATCAGGGCTAGTAACAAGAACAATGTCCTAGTATAAAACCCAAACCCATCAGTGAGACATGATACTCAGGCAATAAAGTACAAACCAGAACTGATTTTTTTTTCAGAAAAATCACAGTGAGGTCCCTTTTTTGTTTTTGAAGAGACCAAGCAACAATTTAATAAAACCATGCTTGGTCACAAAAGAGACTCAATATCACCAAAGTGTAAGAAAGTCTTTGATAACCGGGGTAGGTAGAACCAGTTTCTTAATGGTGATTACATTGTGCTTAATATAAATTGTACTCTAGGGGGTTATCATTTAATTTCAATGGTAATAAATACACTTATTACTTATTATTGTCAAGACCTGCAGTGATTATTTAAGCATTTAAAATAGTAATTTTGAAAATGCTGTCTCTTCTTTCTAAACAGGAAATATTTTTTTATTTGAGAATAGACATTATAACTTGTTAATCTTTCAACCACATTAATATTCATAATTATCTGTATGTAATTATGTTTGGAAAAAAAGAATTCTAGTGTATGTGATAAGGTTTCACAATAGAAATAAACATAAAATACTTACTAGATGGCTACTTATATTCATGTGTATATATTAAATGACTTAGACTAACACAAATTTTCATAAAATATGACAGTGTTTTATGATTCATATGTTTTAAGGAATGCAAATGTGGAAAATTACAGTCTTGTATCACAGTGTACCGTGGATATTTTAGTACAGCTCATAAGTTTAAAATAGCATGAAGTGATTAATATTCATCAAAAGGAAGTGGGAGAAGAGGCATCATTTTATTTTCAATTAATAGAAAATATGGCATTGTCTATTTTTAGTCTCTTAGCTATTTATCCATTCCCCATAGAGGCAAATGGGCTACCACTCTCTTCATGTGCTTTTTCGCTGAAATGCCTGCCGGTACTGCCAAGCTCACCACACAATTTCTATGTGGCACAGAAGCACTATCTTCCTCAGCCATGCAAGTCTGTGTTTGGTGATAAAGCTCAGTTCTGGGAGGCCTTGCTGACTCTACTCAGGGGTAGAAAGAATTCTGTCTTGCGACAGGATTCCACTAAAAGCCCTTTAAATGCTCGACTTTCTTCTGTAAATGCACCTGTCATTTTGATGCCTGTTTATATTCTAAATCATTTTTTTCCTTACTAAATGGAACTTGTTTAATTCTAAATTAAACAGAAAGGACAGTTGCTGACTAGTGTGTAAAGTAAATCTTATAGGGGACAAGCTACAGTTTATGGTTTAATAAGGAATGTATTATTTAAATATGCATATTAAAATGTTCAAGGTACTGAGAGGAAAAATTGTCTTGTGACTTCTTGGTATCTTCATTTTGACTAGCTCAGGACCTGCAGTGATTATTTAAGCTACTGTGTGGGCTTTATTATCCATGATTGAAATTCTATTTAGCGTGGAAAACAAATGGATCATTTGTATAGAAACACTATCTTGTGTTATTGATATCTGATGTTCTGTCCATAATGTGTACACTTTCCTACTTCAAATGCCTAGACTTGCGAAAATAAGGTTCATATATGAACAGCAAATGACTAAATCATCATGCTATAATAAAGAAAAATCTTAAAACTTTATCAACTTAGCAATTCTACAGGAAATCTAATATGTGTTTATAGGTAGTGAGTAGTGAGCATGATAGCATTCATTTTGTCCATTTTTATAAAGGGGAAAACCTTAATAATGATGATACAAATAGTTTGATAATTTGAAAGGGGATGTTCTATAGTTCCAGAGTCCTGTAAATGCTGTAAATTCAAAAGTAAATAGTTTATAAAGGGGAAAATCCATTGTAAAATCAAAGAGATTGAAAAATAATATCTAAGTTCACTTAGTTGTTCACTAAAAATTTCCAAAGCAAAAAATACACTTCACACACTACCTTGGCTCACTGTCAACCAGGCTAAGCTATTTTAATTACATAAACCCCACTGAACACTGGAAGTAGTACTAGGAAGCATTAGCTCTTGGATTCACTTCAGAAACAAAATAAAAATTCGGTTGGATAAACATAGTCCCAACAACACTTCACAGTATTTCAAAAGATTAAATAAAATCAAATCACTAGAACTATGCTCAGAATACAAAATAAAGAATCATCCAATGAAACATTCACCTATTAAAATTATACAAGAGAAACATAGGAAATTGTATCTGGTCCTTAGAACTTTAAGAAAACTATCAATAAAGACTTTAGCATAAGCTTGGCAAAAATGCTACATATGGGTAATATTTAAAAATAAATAAATATTTTCAGTTTGGTTAGAAAAAGGATTATTTTCAACCTAGACAAACAAGATTAAAAGAAAAAAATGTTTTTTGCAGAAATATGAGAGCTGCCTTGGAAATAAGAACTCGGGTATTGAAAAACCAATGGAACAAAAAACCCAAGATGAGAACAAGTTTTCTAGATCTCTGAAGAAATCATAGAAAAAATGTTAGGTTTGCTGCATCAGAACATGTATTGATAATATAAATTTCGCAGCATTCAGGACACCTAATTTAGGACTCAAATCTTCAAAGGACTCAATATATATATATATAGAGAGAGACTATATATATATATATATATATATATATATATATATATATATATATAGAGAGAGAGAGAGAGAGAGAGAGATACAAAACCACACACACACACACATATACATATGCCACACACACCTGCACATATACCAGAATTTAATTGGGAGCTACCCTACACAAGATTAGTCATCCTCTCAGAGCCATGGATTGCCAAATGAAATGTCCAAGGCCATGTGTGGACTCTCCACCCTCAAGCTGTTGGTCATGTATGTCACAAACAGCACCTAAACAATACAGGATACTGCACTGCACTTGAGTGAGCATCAAAACTTTATGCCAGGATGCTACCGCTGAGGATAAACTGAACGTGGGTAAATCAAAGTACTGACCAGGGATATTTTTCCCTTGTGGTTATCTTTCACACTACTAGGAGGTGCTATGTAGGTATATTGAAGCTCGGTTTGGGGCAATAAACAATAGTCTTACTCAGACTCAGGCCCCATGGTGAACTGACTATCATCTATTTTGCTAAATAGATATAGTATCAAATTTTCCACTAATTTCATACTTACCTGACCTTAGATTAGTACATAAAGGGGTCAAGCATACTTACTTATATTTATAGTGACAGGAAAGTGTGTAATAACAGTAATCACCATGGAAATGAAAAGGGTATATAAATAATACCTTTTGGGCTTTACCTTAAAAGTGGTCCAGAGCTGCCAAGGATGTTGAGAAAGCAGAATAGTGGTACAGTTCTTGTGATGGCACCACTGTGTTAAAAGGAAAGGCTATTCCTCAGATACTATAAGTAAGGTAACCATAATGCATCCTGCTTATTCTGTGTCAGATATTTTGAGGTACAAGACTTTAAGAGATAACAAAAGCCACAATCTATCAAAAAATAAAAATCTCTAGGAAGACTACTGTTAAAATTATATCCATCTATCAAAATGACAAGTTTTGTATAGCAAAATATTTGAATGCCAAATGTGTATGACTTACTTTTCTTTTTTCCAGTATTTCTTAAGAACTCTGATTCCAAAACAACATTTTATTTTTAATTATTTATCAGAAACTATAATACTCTCTTAAACAATTATCCTGAAATAGAAACATGCAGTCTTAGTTATTTATTTATTTATTTTGACAAACAAATAGACCAAAGATGACCAAGACAACTTCTACAATGAAGAGTTTATTTGGTTCTAGAATGAAAAAAAAAAAGTCCATCGTTATTGGGGGAATGTGGATGGGTCCTAAGGAACCCTGTATCCTTTTCCCTGGGCTCCCAGTATCTATGTTGTTGATGTTGTGCTTTTCCACGCCTCTCAAATCTTCCCTAGAGGAAGGCATTAGGGCCCAAGTACACAGGAGGGGTGGTTACAGGAAGACATGGAAGCTGGAGCAGCAAAAATGTTTTAAAACTCACACATGAAGCAAGGTGAGTCCTTTGTGACTGACACTTGGATTTGAAACTTTGGTCATTCCCATGGATGTACTTCCTCCAGCAGGACCACATTTCAGGTTCTAAATCTACACAATCTTCCCCACCAGCTGGGTACCAAACAGCTGAGGCTGTGGGAATGTTCTCATTGAAATCACAACACAAACTACTTGCACCTAAAAATTTAATTGATAACATTGGTTTCACTACTTTTTGTAGGAATACAAAATAAATACTTATACCAAAGTCTTTGAATAAAGTGATGTTATTGAAACCGAAGAAAATTTCTGAAAATAATCATTATTTGTGCATTATTAAGGAAAAACATCCTTTCAGCAATCTTATTTTCATTACAAAATAGACTTATTTAGGTGTTTATCTTAACATTTTATTTTCAACTATGTATGCATGTGTTCTCTCTCTCTTTCTCTGTCTCTGTCTCTCTCTGTGTGTCTCTCTGTGTGTGTATGTGTGTGTGTGTGTGTGCATGTTTACATGAACAAGTCTCTGTGAAGGCCAGGAGAAGGTGGAGTTAAAGGTTCTCTGAGTTATCCATCGTGGAGGCTGGGAATAATACTCTGATCTTGGAAAAATTAGAAACTATTCTTACTTTTTTTAAAAAAAAAGGTTCTTTCGATTCACCTATTTTTTAAAAAATCTTGGCCTAAACCTTCCCCTCCACCCTTTCTTCCCAATACCTCACAACCCAATACTTCCCATTATCACCCCTTATTCACTCCTCTTCCATCTCCCCAAGAAAGGGCAGGTCTTCCATGAGTATCAATAAAAATGATGTATTAAGTTGAAGTAAGATAAAGCATGATAGAGGAAATAGATTCTTCAGTCAAAAACTGTTGTTAAAAATATTTCTAACACAAAACATCCTAGAAATCTGGGAAACTATGAAAAGATAAAACATAAGAATAATAGAAAAAATAAGGGGAAGACGTTCAGCTTAAAACCTCAGAAACTATAGTTAACAAAATCATAGAAGAAAATTTTCCCTACCTAAATGAGATCATGCCTATAAAAGTACAAGAAGCTTACAGAATACCAAATAGGTTAGATGAGAAAAGAAAATCCCCTTGCCACATAATAATCAAAGCACAAAACACACAGAACAAAGGAAGAATATTAAAAGTGGCAAGGGAAAATCACCAAGCAACATATGAAGTCAGACCTATTAGAATCACACCTGATTTCTCAACAGAGATCATATAATTAGGAAATTTCAGAAATGTTGACTCTAAGAAAGTGCTCTTAAACATGTTCTCTTCACCTCGTTTTTATCTTAATTCTTTTTTCTTAAGGCAGATAATTAATGAAAATTAGAAACCATTGTATTGTTTACATTCATGGTTTACTAAATTGTTGGTTTTGACTCTATATGTTTCTATTTACAAAGTTTAGCACAGTTGCCAAGTACTCGGCTGATAACTGAAATCAGTCTGCAGCATTCCTGAGACTGGCAGATGCATGTTCAAAGGAGCCTCATTGTGTAGGTGGAATTTTTAACTGGTCTGTTTATTTGAATTGCATTTCACTTTGTTCTATAATTTTCTCTGATAAGAGGCTTTAAAGCCATTGCAGTGATTGCTGATTTTCATTCTTCCATCATTACAAAGATGCTTAAATGTCATTCATGGGATTTTAGAATCACTCATATTGTCAAGTACTTAAGACTTCTGAAGCAATAATAATTCTGATGTCAGGTTAATGGAGTTTTAGGAATCATATAAGAATGAAATTTATGAATAGCAAAATGAAAAGAGCAGAGTTTGTTTCCTTTTTTTTTCTCTTTGTCAGACTATTTCCTTCCCCTCCACTAAAGTTATTAAGTTGTCTTTTAAAACCTCTATTGGATAATAGCAATCTCAACATACTGTTCCTTTGGGAAGAGATAAACGTCAGTTATTCTTTGATACTTTAGGAAGTGTCGGTACCAAATTTCCACTAAGATTCTAAAGTTCTGATGCAGTTCTAAAACAAACTTCTGTCTTAGAAGCAGCCATTGCAAAATATTCAATATTAATCTGAATTTGTAAGTTCCCATGTTTGGCATGGAATATTTTATTGAGCTATCAATGTCCATATCATATATCTGAGGTAACTATAAATAGTATATTTACTAGTAAAAATAAAATTACTTCATATCCCTAAAGTACATTTTAAAAATTTTAATTCTTTGTAATGGGTATTAAATAGTGACTGTAATTAGACAATCTACAAAGATAATCTCTTTTGTGGATGGATGAACTGGTCCATGACTTCTATTGAATACAGCTTCTAAAATTGGTTTTATTTTTAGGTTCACTCTTGCAATAAATTTAGATTTAAATCTGTCATCATCCACAAAGAGGTCAACCATTCTGAATAGTCATATTTTTACCTAATATATATGCTACAATAATGTATCTATCTTTCACAAATTCATGGCTAGTAGTAAATCACACACACACACACACACACACACACACGTACACACAGCAAACATGTATGCAAATACACTCCTCCTGCCAAAGAGGTAAAGGGTATTCTGTTTCTCAATGACTATGAGTCAGTTTGTGTCAACAGAACCTTTTCTCAATGTCCTGATCCCAGCAACGTACTAAAAAGAGAGTCATGTGATACCTGATTGCACACTTGTGTAAGAGAACTAACTTCTGAGTTTTGGAAAAGCCCCATGTCTTTTTATAAGAAGGCCTGCAGTAAACCAAACAACCTTTGCTTCAAATAATGATATGAACAGTGAACCAGTATGGCCTGTGCTCTAAAAAAACACATTCTGTCTTCAGGGTGTATGTAAGTATCATTGAAAGATAATACAGAATTAAAATGGTTGCAATGGGTCATCATACCATCCTATAGTTATAAATGTCCATATAATTATATATGGGATGAATATGCATGTGACATGGATTTTTGAGGAAATAGTAGTATCTCTTTACTCATATCTCTAAGTACAGATTATGTTATTTGAACCATTACTGAATTAAATAGACTCTAGAAGATGTCTCAGAAAATGTGGAAGCAAGTAAGCAACTTGTAGAGAATTCTAGAAAAATTAATATTTTAGAGGTTAGATATTATAACATAAAAATCAAATGAAATTTTATTTAGTATAATTTTAATTCATGGTGGTTTGAAAGCATTTGAAAAGCTATATTTCAATAAATATGTTCAGAAGATTGGTAAACAGTCTCAAATCTTATATGGAAATTTTATAGTAATCAAGAGAGGAGGCTGATGGACTTAGGAAGGTTGAGGATAAAGGCAAAGATGTGGTTTTCTGAGCAACTTGACTAAGAATGATGGCAGGGCAAAGTCAAAGATTTTAATACCCTTTCTAATGAGTGTTATCTTTCAGAAGAAAAAATCCTAATGCTCTTCTAATTGGTTTCATTTCTGGAAGACAATTGTAATGTCGAATCTTGAATAGGAAACTAGATTTCGGACAAGTAAAGTCTTGTTGGTATAAAGTATGTAGTTCTGAATAGCTTTGTTTTTAAATATAGCATTACCTTCTGCCAAGTTCTATAAACACTTTTTTTAAAACACGAAATCGTGAATGAGGATGAATTCATACATTTACTACATATCTTTTATACTTGTGACTTTGTATCACTGGTCCTCAAATATCTAATAGAAGAATTTAAAGGAAGGAGAACATACTTCTGTCATGATGTCAGGGTTCTTACTGTGGCTATTTGGTTAGAACGTTCTGGTGTTAGGAACTTATTTCAGGTAGGAGCTGATCTGTTCGCTGTAGATAAGAAGCAAAGAGAAATAAATAAATAAATAAATAAATAAATAAATAAATAAATAAATAAATAAAAGAACATACTGAGATATACTGGATAGGACATATCCCAAGTAATCTGCTCAACTATGTTTCACTTTCTACTTTGATTTCCAACCAATAATACCATACTATTATGAATGTACCAAAGGATTTACCCAGTCATTAAATCAAAACATTCAGGATTTAATGATTTAATCATTTTGCTACTTTCATTTCTATAACACAAGGATGAGAGAAAGTGTAACACAAAATACATACAAAATAAGAAAGTAAAAAGTTGATCTTACTGTTTTGTGGAAATGTTCCTACAAACACTACAACTCCATGAACACATACACACACGTGCATTCAAGTATGCACTTATAATAATAAGAATGAAGCAATAAATATTACTAGAAAATAAATACTAGTTGATCAAAGAAAATACATTTAAGGATAGGAATGACTTTAATGTAAATAGAATATCTCAAAAATATGAATAAATAATTCTCATCATGACATATGCTTGTTAAATCTTGTGTACAGAAATATATGAGTGAGCTGTATTTTTAAGGTGATTACAATGAATCACAATCTGCTGCCAGCTGAAAACTAATTAGTATCTTTTAATTTATTCTTCTTGTCTCTTCTTTAGCAGATTACATCAGTTGGATCTGGATGGTATAAGCAAAGAGGGTCATCTAAATTAGGGAGGAAGGTTTTGAGAAATGGTTCGGGGATTATGAGAACTGTCTATTTTTTTCCACGGGTCCAGCTCCCACAAGACAGTTAACAGCACACTGTAGCTCCCATACTAGAAAAATGCAGTGTTTTCTTCTTCTGGTCAACCCCAACACCACGTATACATGTGCTGCACAAACATACACACAGGTAAGGCACCCATGCTTGTAAAAATAAAATATAATAAAATAAAAGATTGTAATCGAGTTAAAGACAAGAAATAAGGCTCACAACTTGTTGAGTGAATAGACATTTTGATTATAATAACTGCTGTTTCTCAAAGTAGACTGTGTATAAAAAAGGCACTTTCTTAAACATGAAATATTGCATTTATTGCAATAAAGTCAAAAATGAAAACATCATACATCTAGATTAATTTCGCTACTTCAACAAACAGCTAGTCCCAAATTTATGCATCTTAGCAAATCTTTTTATCTCTAGAAGGGCCATTCTAAAACCGTTTTTTTTTTTTTTTTGTCAGGGTTTTACACCTTAATTATTAACTAAAATTTTATGGAATTATGCACCATAGAAGGTAAAATTAAATATATGGCAATGTTGAAAATAGAAAATAATTTTCTTTAATTAGTTTTAAAATTGTTCTACATACGAGTTCATTAGAACTATATAAACAATAAGACTATTTTCTGGAAATAATTACTCAAATTTGATGAAATAAATAGAAGGAGTAGACACAGAACACTAACCTTTATTGTAACAAATTACTTAACAGAATTTGTTTTTTGCACAAAGAATTCAGTAAGATTTTTTTTTATCTTTTAATTTCTTTGTAAAGATATGCTTAGAGGCAGTACTAGGCAACCTATTATTTCAACACACTGATGTTTCCTTTTCAGAATTCACCCATATTCAGCAACTGAGGACAAACATTTCAAATATTATGAAAGGTTCATTTAGTTATCACAGTATCTAGAAAGATTCAAATTATTGTTTAACTTTTAGGGTGATCATGTATTGTAGGTAGATATAATTATTTCCTGTTCGCTCATTTGATGTGTTTAACTATTTACATGTCTCCTTTTCCCTTGTTGAACTCCACTACTGTGATATTGTTGAATATTGATGAGTGTGTCATGTTTGAGTTACATTTATCTTAGTTTTGATAAAATAGTCTGACAAAAACTATTTCAGCAAGGAAGGTTCTATCTCAGTTTACTGAGTGGGATGATTCAGCCAGTTATGGGACAGAAGTCCTGTGAGAGTTTTGGACACTTTGCATCTATTATCAAACAGACAGAGAGAGATAAATGGTGAACTCAGTTAACACTCTCCATTTTATGTAGTCCAGAACCCAGGTGATTATGAAATGGTACCTCCTACATTTACATTGGTTTGTTCCACCTCAGTTATCCAAGTCAAGAAAATCCCCCTCTGATATACCCAGAAGCCAGCTAAACCTAGATGATTCCTCGGAGGCAAGATCAAAGACACTGAGGTCATTTTAATCTGATAATCCATATACACCATCACAGTATTTCACTTCAAAGTTCTTTACAAAGCTTAGATTAAGAGCTAGTTGCTGATTCTACAATGCTGTGATTATAGGCTCATCAAAGACCTCAGGAGAAAGAGAGCCACAATTATTATATTTTATGTTTACTGTAAATCATGAAATCGATCCTTATAATCACATTTACTTGTGTTATTTTTCATGTTAATAGGTATGTCTCAGTAAATAAAACAAAGACATAAGATATTTAGCCAGATAACTTTTGAACTAATCCACGGATGAGACATTTAATTTTCATAAAATGTTTGCTGCTTTCAAATAAGAAATAGCAACATAATAGAAAACAATATCTAATTATAAAAATATCACATAAACATTATTTACCCATAAATTAATTTGAATTTATGCTGGTTAGGTTTATCAACATGATACAAAAGAGAAAGACCTGGGGGAAGGGAAGGACTTCTTTTTACCTAATTAGCCCATTAAGGGCATCTGTGAGCCATTGTCTTGACTGACTTATGATGTGGGAGGACCTAATCCACAAGAGCAGAGCTGGCACTAGACAGGAGACCCTGGCTTATATAAGAAAACATCCTGAATTGAGAGGAGTGGAAAAATAAATCTAATAAAAATGTTTTCAGAATAAGGGGAGAAAAGGAGGGCTGGAAACACTGTTCCCCCATGGGCTCTGCTTCAGTTCCTCCCTCCAGGTTCCTGTCCTCATTTCCCTCAATGATGGAGTCTCACTTTTCCTTACTCAAGTAAGTATTATTTTTTAAATTTATTTTATGGTTTTTATTGAGATGTATTTTTTTTCTCTGCCATACTCCCTTCCTCTTCCCTCCCCTTCTACCCTCTCCTATGATCCATTTGGTCCCACCAAGTTGCTTTTGATCACAGTTTTAACTAATAGTTAACTGTTACAGTTTAATTATTTATCAAATAAAATTATATGCTTCAGAATTCACATAGCATTTCACTACCTGAATTCACTATTTTAATCTATGTTATGTGCATCTGTGTGTAAGGGTACACTTATTTGTGCCCACAGAGGTCAGAAGATGGCTGTTGATGCCCTGCAGCTGGAATTACAGGCAGCTGTGAGCTTCAAGATATGGTATGGGTATGGGTAACCAAATTTTGGTTTTCTGAAAAAGCAACCTACACTCTTACCCATTGATCTATCTTTTAAGCCCTACTCTATTGTTGAAATAAGACAAACCATTCAGATATTGTGTGCAATACATTTAATCTTAGTAGCTTTAACTTCTTTTATGTAACTATTCTTTTGCTTCTTCCATTCAACAGTGGTAACTTGGACTTACTCTGGCTTGGATACACACTGTGTCCAAAAGAATTAAAATGATTTTAGGTCAGTGTCAATTACCTTTAGAAAAAAAATGACTCATATCCAGTACTTCATACACTTGATAGCATAACGTCTTCTGAATTGGCCAGTTTCTCATACTAGATTGCCATCCCCAGCCTTAATATGTGAGGAGGTGTTGAGTCTTACTGCAACTTCATATTCCATGTTTTGTTTGTATACATGGAACGCTTGCCCTTTCATGAACAGAAATGAAGGAGGAGTAGATTGGGTGTCGGAACAGAGGGGATTTCGGGAGGAAGAAATGAGAGAAGAAGAGAAAAACACAGGCTGGATGTAAAACAAACAAATGAATTCTTTAAAGAACATACAATTTTTAAAAATTATTTATAAAAGAATATTTTATTACTTATATAATGTGAAACTGGTTCAATTATGGTAATAAAAAACAAGTGGAATAACTTTTAATTTGTTTCATTAGTGCCCAAATTATCTCCAGTCTTTCTCTTTCTATTTGTTATCCCTGTCACTGCCTCCCCATAAAGTGCTTAAATGGAAGGAAAACTGAACAGATTTTTAAAGTAGTTAATGCTTTAGGCAAATCCAGTACACACTTATTTTATGTCTTGCACTACGTGTAGATTGTGAGAGTGAATTAATAACATTTTCAAAAAATACAAGTATCTGGATCAAAGGATATTGGAATGTAGAAAGGAAAATTAGTGCCACACAATTATTCCAATTTAACAAGCAATTCAAATAAAGTGATTCAAAAAAGGACATGTTTAAGTGTTGTGTACAATTGTTTGTCTTCTTTCTGATAGCAAATAAAGGAAAGTAACACTTGACAATGGATGCTTGGCTGCAGTTAAAGAATATTGAGCTCTTGTACCTTTATTAAAATGCACACATAGCCAATGTTTAGGAATGGCATGGCAGACATACCAATGTTAGTGTCAAATAAAATTTCTCTGGTCATTTGTGGGATTCACAGCTTTAATTCCAGAATTTGGGAAGTTGAGACAGAAGGATTTTGTGACATCCATGTCAGTCTGTCTTGCAGAGTGAGGGTTTGTTTCAAAAAATTAAAGAGAAGGAAAAATATAAAATTCTACAATCAAAGAAGTAGGAAGCAGGAAGGAAGAAGCTGTTTTGTGTCATTAATCCCATGCAAAGACATGATGGTTCTAGATCCTATGGGAGGTGACATTTCTATTTTTCTTGCATCCAATGAGCTTCAAATGATATTTGCCAAGTGCATTGTCTAACTAGTTATTACAAAATTGTTTTAGTAGTATAATTATTATCATAGTATCAGTAATTTTAAACAATATCTATGCATCATCAGGATATTCAACTGACTTATGGTTTAAAAATTAATACCATGACAAGAACATATCTATACAACAAATACTGATAATTGCACTCTAAATATTACACTCACAGAAAGAAAATAAGAAGTCAAAACCATAAGATTTATGGAGCATTGGAAGTTTTGATGAGTGAAACAGATTGTTTTAAAAGTATATTGAGATATAAATAAAAGCAGATGGCAAAACAGAAGCACAAAATGAGAGGAAATATGGTGTGAGCTCTTAAAAACTTTAAAAAAGAAGTAATGTCAAATGTACTTCCACATAAATGAATGCTGGGTACATCGTGGAGAAAATGGGTCCAGAGAACACAGAGATAAGTGTTGAATCCTAGAAGTCTAAAAGTCCTCTGGACAGTTAAGTGGTTCACAGCTATACTTCAAACAAAAAAAATAATATAATGTAATTAAATATAATAATCTATATATTATATTAGGTGTGGCTGAATTGAGTTAGATATTACTTGATATCTTTTATATTTGTTTTCCTTTTTGAATATCCAATACTAATTTTAATCCAATACTAATTTAATACAACATTTTGGGTGCAATCCTATGACTCATGCTGAAGAATCTTTGCTCATTTTAAATAAATGACCTTGATAATGCATTACTAGCATGGTTCTTAACTCCTGACTTAAAAAAAATAAGTAAATTTCTAAATTAGTGAATTTGGGGTTTTTAATGAATAATAGAACAAAATTGAAAGATTCATCAATAGGAGGAAATGACATGAAAATGATATATCTAATAACTTCTTATAAAATTATGACTTCCAAAAATATGTTATTATGAATATAAATAATAATGAATGCCTTTGAATTCAAAATTAATGGCAGTTCTATTGTAATAATAAGCCAAGGATCATTTGTATGAATTGGATTGTTTTATTTGCTTACCTGTTTATTTTAGGATTGATTTTTTTTTTTTTTTGGTTTTTCAAGACAGGGTTTCTCTGTGGTTTTGGAGCCTGTCCTGGAACTAGCTCTTGTAGACCAGGCTGGTCTTGAACTCACAGAGATCCGCCTGCCTCTGCCTCCTAAGTGCTGGGATTAAAGGCGTGCGCCACCGCCGCCCGGCTTAGGATTGATTTCTGAATCCTAAGAATGTAAAAAACCATTGGAAATCTCTGATATAAAAAATTTCTTCATGTACAAAATAAAATAATAGATTTATAAATCATATGAACTCAGAACTTGACCGTCTCTATCAGATCACATAGAAGAAGTGTTGGAACTGATGACTTCCTAGTTTGCTTCCTCTTCTTGTGGTAAGTATGGACCAAAACCAATTTAGGGTAGAAGGCCTTATTTCAGCTTACAGGGAATGAGGAACTCAAATCTGGAAACTTCAGAAAGGAAATAAAGCAGAAATCTTTGCAGAAAGCTTCTTTACTGACTTCCTCTTCATGGCATGCCCACCTCGCTTCTTCACAGTCAGGAACAATGGTCCAGTACTGAGAAAACAGTCATGAATCGACTTCTTTCAGACAGAAAGGTTCAGAGATCCTAGCAACTTAGCCCATGAGTGGACACAGGTGAGAAGCAATAGAACCAGAGAGAAGTAGCTTCCCTTTCCTCATCTATGGCCACACAGGTTGGCTACCTACATCCTTTACATCTTCCAATTAGAGCCAACAGGGAGATTGAAAAATACTACAGGAGAGAAAATTTATATTGTGTGTTTCTAATATGGCTTCTGAGTTCATTCTTGCATTTCATTGGAGTTTGCAAGCAAAGGATAGAAAAAATTGTTAATTATGGTTAGGCTTGCTTTTCTTAGACAGGCATTCATCAGTTGTCTGTTATTTGTTGTAGCTCAGCCATTTATTATTGGATGAAACTTTGAAATAAAAAATTACAAACTTATAATTTCATAAAATTTAGACTTAATATTGTTTTGTAGTATATCACCTAAATTACTTTGATATAGTCGCATAGAGATGCAAAATGAGAATGTTTGAGGATAGAGACTTGCTCATTTAATGTGGGGAAAGATATTAAGTGTGATGATTATGGCAAAATATTAGAGTCTAAGTATGCTATAAATGAAATGAAGCTCAGAAAATGAATAATAACTATGAGTAAAATACTGTTTAGAACTCTATATTTTATTGAAATATATATTGTGTCACTGTTTTAAAAATAGATTACAACTTGATAATAATTAAAAATTAATCTCATATTGTCCATCACAAAAAGAATAGTTTAACTACAACAATGTCAATATATAATGTAGTGGTAATCATTGAAAAATAAATAACATTGAACACAATAACCAAATAGACTATGTTTTGTTTGTTTGTTATTTGGGGGTTAACTTTCAGTCTATGACAGCACATTACTCTTGCTATTTAGATGATCTTTTGTGTAAAACATAGTTAACTGAGAAAGAAAAGGACTAGAAGTTTATCAGCGTCTATAAATCCGAGTGAAGGGTAAATATCTGTGTTTGTGTTAACTGAACGGTAATGCAGGTGCATCAAACTTTCCCCTGAACTGGCTCACTATCCCCATGCACAGCTCTAAATTATGGGAAGTTCAGAAATGAGTAATGGAGAAAACAGCTGGACCTTTATAGCTCAGCTGAAGCACACAATACTATAAATAAATCAATTTATTTTTATTTCTCTACAATGGCCAAAATAATTTTCTATTTGAAATCAAGACTTAATGAATTTTGTAAGCTCTCTGGGAATCCAGTGAAATGTTCATCAGTCGACAATAAAGATAAACACTCTGTGCGGACTTAAAGTACAAATCTGCACAGCTAGTAACCTGCTTGGAGGAAAAAGAATCAGCAATTTAAAGAAGAGTTTGGTCACTTTCTCTGATTGTGCATTCAGAAAAGTTCTAAGAGAAGGGAATAAATCATTATGGCACAGCTTATGATTCAGAGTGAGGAGAAAAAAGTGTGGTACAGGGGTCTGAGAACCACACATCACTGTTAAGAACACAAACCATGGGAGGCATTTCTCCTACACAGTCTTTGCACCCACGTATAATGGGCATGATCATCTTTTCAGTCCCCACTTATGTGGGCAATGGTTGCGCACACCTTGAATCCCAACATTTGGGAGGCAGAGTCAGGTAGATCTTTGTGAATTCAAGGCCAGCCTTATCAAAAAAAAAAAAAAAAAAAGGGAAAAGAAAAAAAAACACCCACTTATACATTATACATAGAACATTTAAAAATATAAATATCACAGGTGGAAAAAAGCCACAAAATATATTTCTTATCTTTACTGTCAACTTCTCACCTTTAGAGGAAATACATGAAACCATTTCACAGGTGTTATAAATCGGTGCAACATTTCATAAAGCTTTCTTTAGTTACCACACCTTTGAGGAGAGTTGGTTCAGCAAGCTTCACGCTCATCTTTCCATTTTACATTCTCACTTTAGTTACTTACAAATCATTTGTTTACCTAACTAAATTATAATTATTTTTAAACTATAAGCTTAATATGTTTGTGAATAGAACATGATTATTTATGATAAAATTCCTAGAATATCAAGTGAATGTTATTTTTAAAATCTCTATATATAATCTCAATATATATATATATATAAAGTTTCAAGTATATAGACAATATAAATACAACATTTACATTTTAAATTTGCAGTAGGGGACAGGGTACAACTATTTAGCCACAACAAGCATGAAACTCTGTGACTTGCTGGTTTTGTACTCACAATATTTGCCTACCATTTGATCCTGATTGCTGGGATTAAAGATGTGTATCATTCCTTAATTGCTATTGTTTATTTATTTTGAAAATAAATGATCTCTTTTTATTTTTACAAGTATTAGAACACATCTCTATTGTATTGTATTGCATATTTTAAGACAATCCAACAGACAAGGGTAACGTAAAAAATATTGTGATCTCAATCATACTAAATTCAGTCAGACAGGGCAATTTTTAAATTTAAGTAGCAGAAACATTTTCTAGGAATATGACTATAGTCATACCGAAATAAAGAAAAACATAAAGTATAGCCTAATAAAATTATATAGTGATGGATCAGCTTTCATATAAATTTTGTTATCATTTAAGTTTTCTTAGTTTGAAGTATATAAAAGCAGGGAGATTTTTTTAATTATCAAAATTTTTTACTTAATTTACATCCAGATAGCAGCTTATTTTCCCCTTCCTCCCCAACTTCTCTCTTTCCCTCTCTTCATCCAACTCTTTTCAAAAAGGAGCAGGCCTCTCATGGGTGTCAACAAATTGAGGTAGGACTAGGCTCCTCCCCTTGTATCAAGGTCAGGTAAAGCAATTCCATCACTTGGTACAGGCTTCCAAAAGCCATCCAAATCATTGTGGACAGGCCTGTTCCCACTGCGAGGAGTCCTTTAAGACTGTCACACTTATGCAGAGGGAAAGGCAGGTCCCACGAAGGCTCCCAATCCATCGTTTCAAAGTTTGTGAGCTTCCATTAGCAGGCCAGTTGATTCTGTGGGTTACCTAGTGATGACCCTGAACCCCTTGCCTCTTATAACCATTCTTCCATTTCCTCTAGAGGATTTTCTGGGCTCGGGCCAGTGCTTGGCATCTGTTTCCATCAAGGACTGGACAAAGATTCTAGGATGACATTGGGGTAGCTACAAATCTAATTATAGGATTTGGACAGTTCAGGCTACCTATCTACTATTGCTAGGAGTATTAGCTGTAGATGCATGGCAGTTGCCCTTGTTTCAGGGTTTAAAGCAATTATTTTAATAGAATGTAATGACTCAGTTTCTTCAGAATTTTGTAGGTAATTATTTGTTCATTACCAGTTACTTATACTTTCTTACTTTATACTTTGGAAGATTTGAATAAACTTCGAATACAAATAAGAACATCCTTTTTTTTCCCTCTGATTACAAATTCATTTGCATTGAGTTTTTATACAAAACGCATATTTAGAAAGTTTATTGTAGTGATATTTCATTTGTATTTTAATAAATAAAGCTTCCCTGAAGTTTAGACAGTAAAAGAGCTTCACTGATCATACAGACCAGACAGTGGAGACACACATTTTTTAGCCCCAGAAGCCACAGTAGTTTGCCATAGAAACTGGAAGAAAGGGGGTGGTGCATGCCTTTAATCCCAACCCTAGAGAGAAATAGAAGACAGGAGGAGACAGTTCTTCCATACAGTGTCATTCTGAGATCCCTGGAGGCACGATTGCCATTTTGGACAGAGATAGAGGCAAGAGCCAGTAGCTGGCTGTTCTACATTTCTGACCTTCAGGTTGAACCCCAATTGCTGTCTGGGTTTTCTATTAATCATGCTCCAGTTTATATATTTCCTTACTTGTGTTGTTTATTGGAGACTGTCTCCCTGGTAACTAAGGCTGGCTTTTAACTCCTACTCCACTTGCTTCAACTTCTTGATTGTAACTTTATGCCACTACATATAGCTATCCTTTTCTCTCTTAATTAAGACAAAATTATGTATATTTATAACTTACATGTATAAAACCAGTACTAAGCAATCTCAGTGGTTGTGTATCTGGCATATCAGCCACTATCTATTTGTATTAGAAACAATAAAATCCTCTCTACTTACGTATTTTGAAATATTCACTTGTCAGCTCTAGTTAACTTTCCATGTTATAGAAATTAGAAGAGACTCATCACTCAACTTTAACCATTATTTTTATGTCCTTTTATCTCCTACAAATTTAATAGGATCTGTTTTATAATACTGTTCCCTGTTTCTGTGAGATCAGTTTCTTTGTTTCTACACATAAAGGAGACCAAAGAGCACTTGCCTTTCTTTATATACCTTGTTTTATTGGCACAGTATCCCCCATTTCCATGCATGTTGCTGCAAATTTCATAGTTTTATTCTTCCTAAAAGCATAATTAATAATCTCTTCTGAGTATATAGCTTATACATTCATTAGTTGTTTTAAAAAATATAAATAAAAAGGCCTTAGATATCTGACATATTTGTTTCAATCACAGTTATTTCACACCTATCAGTAAGATGACCATTTTATTTGAGAATTATTTAACTAGTTCATTTGGGGAAAGCCTCTTCTAAATTTCAATGCTATTCTGATTTACATTTCAACAATACTGTAAGATGTCTCCTCTTTTCTCACGTCCTTCCTAGCATTTATTTTTGTCTCTTATTTGTAACGGGCTGAGGTGAGTTAATAAATTCTTTATTTTGGATTTCCCTCCTTTACTATTAGGAAAGATGGACATTTTATTCACAATTTCATTTAATCTCAAGGTTAATTTTCTAATCTAAAATCTATTATACATATAATTTTAAATATAAATATACACATACAATTTTTTCTTTTCCTTTTTTTTTTACTTTTTTACCTCAGTTTCCCCTCCCTTCTCTCTTTCCAGTACCTTATAACCACCACTCTTCTGCTACCCCATCTACTACTTCTCCATATATATTGAGAAAATGCAAGCATCTCTTTGTTATCAACCAAACGTGGCATATCCAGTTGCAGTAAGACTAGGTATCCTCCCTTGTATTAAGGCTGGACAAGGTGACCCAGCGTGAAGAATAGAATCTCAAAAGCTGCCAAGAGAGTCAGAGGCAAACCCTTGTCCCACTGTTAGGAATCCCCTAAGGAAACTTAGTTACATAACTATCACATATATGCAGAGGGCCGAGATCAGGCTCCTTGGTTTTCAGTTCACTCTCTGTGAGCCCTTATGATGCTAAGTTAGTTGACTTTGTGGTTTTTCATAGGATGTCCTTGATCTCTCCGGTTCCTACAATCCTTTCTATCCCTCTTTTGCAGAATTCACTGAACTTTGCCTAAAGTTTGGCTGTGGTTCTCTGCATGGTTCTCTGCACCACCTTTAACCCAACACATCTTGTAGACATGACAAATTGTAGGTTGAAGGTTATGCAGCTGTGTTTGTGTCCTAATCCCACCTTTGGAAGTCTTGCCTGGTTACAGGAGATGACAGGTTCAGGCTACACGTCCAGTATTTCTAGGAGTCTTAGCTGGGAGCACCCTTAATCGCACAAGGTTTCCACCTTACCAAGGAATTTCCCCATTTTCATTAGTCTCCCACCACTGTCCTAATTAATTTCTTCTGTTTCCATTTCCACCAGCCCCCCAAGCCACTTGTAAATTCTATTCCATTTCCTCTTCCCAGGAAATCTAAGTGTTCCCCCTTGAGCCCTCTTTCTTACCTAGATTCCATAGGTCTGTGGGGTTTAGCATCATTACCCTTCACTTCAGATCTGAATATTCCCCTCCCTCTGAAGCGAGTTCATACCAGGTCTTTCTGAGTCTGGGTTACCTCACTCAGGATGATATTTTCTGATTCGAAGCATTTGCCTAAAATTTTATGATTTCATTGTTCTTAACAGCTGAGAAATTTTAACAGCTGAGTATTTTTATTTATTCTTCAGTTTAGGGATATCTAGGTTGGTTCCAGGTTCTGGCTATTATGAATAATGTTGCTATGAACACCGTTGAGCAAGTGTCCTTGTTGGGTATACTGAGCATCCTTTTGGATATATGCACAAGAGTGGTATAGTTGTGTCTTGAGGTAAATCGATTTTCAATTTTCTGAGGTAATTAAATCCAACCTTTTGATTTCCAAAGTGACATTACAGGAATGCACAGCCACCAGCATTTGAGGAGTGTTCCCCTTGCTCCACATTCTCTCCAGTATGAGCTGTCACTTGTGATTTTGAACTTAGACCTCCTAAGAGGAGTAAGAGGGGGGAATCTCAGGATTATTTTTATTTGCATTTACCTGATGGCTTAGATGTTGAACAATTTTTTGTTTCTCAATCATTTCCTATTCTTTTGTTGAGAATTCTGTTTTGATATACCCAAGTTTTTAATTGGATTATTTTTTATTAGTTTTTGATGTCTAGCTTTTGATTAGTTCATATATTTTGAAATTTAGCCATCTCTCATACGTGGGGGTTTGCCAAATTCTTTTCCTGTCCTACTGGCTGCTGTTTTGTCCTATTGATAATGCCTTTTGTCGTACAGAAGATTTTCAGATTCATGGGGCATCAGTATATTTGTTATCAATCTATGTATTAATCATCCATTAATTATTAACTATTTATTAATTATCAATCTTAGTTTCTGTGCCAAGGGTATTTTGTTCATGCAAGTTGTCTCCTGTGTCAATGAGTTCAAGTCAGTTGTAGTCTATTTCTTGTTTATCAGGTTCAGTGTATCTGTATTTATGGTGAGGTAATTGAACCACTTGGAACTGAGTTTTGTGCATGATGATGGACAATGTTCTCTTTGAATTCTTTTATATGCTGACATATAGTTAGATCAGTACCATATATTGAAGATGCTTTCTTTTTTCCATTGTATACTTTTGGTTTTTGTCGTAAGCAAGTGTCCATAGGTAGGTGGATTTATATCTTTGTCTTCAATTCAATTACATTTATCCACCTGTCTGTTTTTATGCCAATACCATGTGGGTTTCATTAGTATAGCTCTGTAGTAGAACTTAAATTCAGGGATGGTCATATCTCTAGCAGTTCTTTTATTGTACAAGATTGTTTTAGCTCTCCTGTGTTTTTTTTTTTTTAATATGAATTTATGTATTGTTCTTTCAAGGTCTGTAAAAAGTGTGTTGGGATTTTGATGGGGATTACATTTAATCTGTAGATTACTTTCAGTAAGATTGCCATTTTTACTATGTTAATCCTATGATCTATGAGCATAGGCGATAATTCCATTTTCTGATATATTCTTCAATTTCTTTCTTCAAGGATTTGAAGTTCCTGTCATATGGGTCTTTCACATGTTTGGTTAGAGTTTAACCATGGTATTTTATATTATTTGTAGCTATTGCCAATGGTGCTGTTTTCTTGATATCTTTCTCTGTCTATCATTTATTAGAAGGTCTCCTGACATTTTTGTCTTAATCTTGTTTCCCACAACATAGTTGAATGTATTTGTTAGTTCAAGAGGTTCTCTGATAGAAATTTTGGGGACATTTATGTATGCTATCTTATCACTGCAAATAGTGATATTTTGATTTCTTCCTTTGCAATTGAATCATCTTGATCTTATTTAGTTGTCTTATTGCTCTGGCTAGGGACTGGAATTAATTGAATTCTGATACCACATCACATATTTTCTTCAAGACATTACAATATTGTTTGATTTAAATATTCATTTAATGGTGATTAGAGTCTTACATTGAATAATTCAGTTTTAAAGACGAGAAGACATAGACTTGATTTTAATAATTAAAGTGACTTAACTGTCTTAACTGAGTAAGCTTTAAAGATAGTCTTCCATAATATCAACTCATAACATATATCTGTCATTAAAATTGACTTTAACCCTTGAAATTTACAGAATATCATGAACTAAGTTTGTATATAAACCTTTGATAGCATTCTATAAAAATTGCAAACTATTCAGCTTTCCAGACTCACGAAGTAAATTGTTTCATTTCTTCATTAATAATCCCCATTAACACAGGAAGCAGTATTTACCTAAAATGACAAATTGATGTATGGTATTTTGTCTATGATAACCATGGTATTGTGTAAAGTTTAGCTTTTGTTTAGCTCCATTCCCCCTCATAATGAGCTGAGTAATACAAGGATCTGGCAAAGCCTAACCATCTGGTACCTTTTTATTATCTTCTAAAATGTTTTAAAGGTGAAAATACTAATCTGAAACCATTCATTCCTTACAAATTATACTTGGGAATATCTACACTTATTCAGATACATTGAAGAGTTAGTGTGAATTACTTTGGCCTTTTCTAGACTTGGAAGTATATCTAATAATTACATTCAATAATTGGAAACTTTAATAAGGCAAATTTCATAAGGGATACAAGAGAGAATTAAATTAAGAATAGTAAAGTAATAATCAGAGAAAAATATGACTCTTGTTAATTTTCTATACATTTAAGAATTTGTAATTTAATAGAATATAGAGGAGCTAAAAAGAAAAAGAAAAAAATTAGGGAGGTAGCCATTATCTCACAGAAAAATATTTAAAACTTTGTTGTAATTCCATATTTTATATATTTTTTTCTTTCAAAAGAAAATGCTATCCAATGCAAAATGGCTTTAGATTCAAAGTTAGTTGTCTATTTGGGCCTCTTTTTAGGATATGGGATCTTTTAAAACCCGTGATGATATTCTTCTGAAGACTTAAAGGCAGAATATAAAGTTTTTTAGGTGCTTATAAATTTTTCCAGTCTTGTATAACAAAAGATGCTCACTTATAATAGTGTGCCCTTGATTCTGGTCCAGAATAGATAGCCTCAGAGAGACTTTGTAAACCTGACAAACTTACATTGCATTAAATTCTAGTTGCTCGAGGACTTTATAATTTGGGTATTTTAAAAACAATCTTTGGACTCATTTTATAGAGCCTCATAAAGAATCTTAAATACAGACTCCTTTAAGAACATTTCCTGTTCTTTCAGAGGACCTGGGTTCAATATATACCTGCTAAATCAGGCTTACAAGTATTCTTACTGAAGCCAGAGATCTGAGGGCTTCTTCTGACTTCAGTGGGTAGCAAAATGTGCATTTGATGTACAGGCATACAGTCAGACAAAACACTCATACAAATAAGATACATATTTTAAAAGTAAAACAAAAGTATGCCTAAAATGAAAGTCAATAAAGATTTTTTTTTTTTAAAAATAGGAACTCTGATAAGAGCCCAACTTTGTCTTTAAAGCAGTATATGCATATAATTCCAAACATACAAAAGTTCACATACATATATATTCCAAATTATCACGCTGCCAAATTCGCTTTGACCATATGTGTGATTATTTATGAAGTCTCACCATCAGTTTGAATCTTCTCTTCTTCATCATAATAATGTATCTAAATCCCTAAACCTTCAAGATTTTCTAAATTTTTATTTCTTCCCTGTTTTTTTTAAGGTTTAAACATTTATTGATTTGGCTTATTAGAGTTAAATGTACACTGTTTTCTTGGAAGCATGTTCACATTTTTGACGTATGATATTGATGTTTTTGTACTGAAATGGGCCATACCCATAACTAGTTTGTATTTCTGAAAGACACAGTGTCTATTAACCTAACAAAGCTCAAGTTTATGTGGTTTAAAGACCTCATTGGAAAGACAGACACACCAAACCGGATAGAAGTGAAAGTGAGGAATAGCCTTAAACAAAAAGGCATGGGAGACAATTCCCCCAACAGAACATATGGACAGCAAGGAAAAGCAATCTACAAATGGTTTCTCACTAAACTGAAAAGCTTCTATAAGGCAAGGAAACCATCAATAGGAAAAAATGACAGCCTATAGAATGGAAAACGACGTTCCTCAGCTTCATATTCAAAAGATTGTTAATATCCAATATATATATATTAATAACTCAAGAAACTAGACAACCAATCCAATTAAAAAACAGTACAGAACTAAACAGAATTCTCAACAGAGGACTATCAAATGGCTCAGAAGCACTTATAGAAATGTTCAGCTTCCTTACCAAGCAAAGAAATGCAAATCAAAATTAATTGGAAATTCCATCTTACACTTGTTGGAATGACTAAAATCAGTAACACAAGTGTCAGCTCATGACGGCTAGGGTGTGGAACCGGGATTGAGCGTCGGGATTATCTATTTTTGAAAACCATTTTGCACTAACAAACTTTGTTGGAGGGAGCCACTTGTTTGTTTCTGACTGCTCAGCCCCAAAATATTCACACAGAAACTGTATTAATTAAATCACTGCTTGGCTTATTAGTTCTAACTTTTTATAGGCTAACTCTTACATATTAGGTTACCCCATTGCTAGGAATCTGTGTATCACCACAAAGTTGTGGTTTACCACCAAAATTTCGGCATGTCTGACTCTGAATGTGTCTCTTGCAGTCTCTCTGACTTCGCCCTTCTTTTTCCCAGCATTTCCCTGCCTACCTAAGTTCTGCCTTGCTATAGGTCCAAAGAAGTTTCTTTATTCATTAATCAATAAAAGCAACGCATAGACAGAAAGACCTCCCACATCAAAACTTTAAAATTTTTGCCCAATCCATTTTTTTTCAGATCATCATGTTTATAATTGGGGCTATATTTTGCAGTATATGGAACACTTAAAATATCTTTCACAAGACTTTGTCAATCTTGTTTTTTTTCTCAAAGAACCAGAACTTTGTTTCATTTATTTTTTGTGTTGTTTTCTTTGTTTCTATTTTGTTGATTTCAGCCCTCAATTTGATTATTTCCTAACTTCTAATCTTCTTAGGTGAGTCTGCTTCATTTTGTTCCAGAGTTTTCAGGTGTGCCGTTAAGTCCCTGATATGAACCTATTGCATTTTCCTTATGTGGGCATTTAGTGCTATAAACTTTCCTCTTAGCATTGCTTTCCTAGTGTCCCATAGGTTTGGATACATCGTGCCTTCACTTTCGTTGAATTCTAGGAAGTCTTTAATTCCTTTCTTTATTTCTTTTTTGACCCAGGGCAGGAAAAAAAGGAGTCAGAGAGTGGTTTCTCACTAAGTGCAGAGTAAGGGCATTTGCCTTGAAACTGATGATGGAACCAAGCTTGTGAGAAAGAAATAGCTGATGCTAGAATGTTGCCCTATGAACTCCACATACCCCCACCCCCAAAAACTATATCTTTCATACAGCAACATCAGTCTTAGAAGCATGTTTGGCTTTACTGTTATTTTTACTAATATTTTAATAAATATTTAAACTTAATGACCTTTGAAAAATAAATATTATTTCTACAGTTTAATACTGGACATATAACCCATAATTAAGTTTTCTCAACTTCCATATACTTATTCTATTCATTTCAAAAACGTGTAACATATGACATTCTAGTATATATCTGAATTTGAAATATTTTCCAAGTTTTGAATGGATAGTGGAGGAAGTGAGGGCCTTTAAAGTGTTTTATAGATCCCTTGGTATTTCATTTGAAGAAATAATTAATTCAATATTCACTTAACTGCCTAGAACTGAAACCACTTTGATCTGTCCTGGATTTAATGAGTGCTCATTTGCCGTGTGTACTATGAACCACTACATCATTCAGTAGGCTATCTTTAAATTGTTAATTAGACAATACTACAGATAATTACCCTATAAAAGGTAGTATGAGTATACTATATGAATAGTTGATTCTATTTCCTTAAATAGTGAGGTAAATATTTATTGGGTGTGCAATAATCATTTAAAAATAATTTTACATGACATTTTCCACATAAATAACAGTTCAGGTTTTGCATATTGTCTTCGAGATGACTCATAAGACATAAGAATTTTAAGATGATAAGAGAGCAAATCATGTATTTCTATGGCATTTTCTTTTCTGTAGCAAGTTCTGTGTCTTAATTTTCTATGCTAACAAAAATTATATCACAAGAAAGAATTGAAAACATTGCGCCGGTAAGTGTATTTTTTATTTCATTTTAAATTCTTATATAAGTATAGGAAAAAGTAAATAATGATGTTTTAAATGTAATACAATTTCAGAAAAAAGACTGTATCATACATACTGTGTTTTTTATGAGTTTTAAGGATGATATGCAGTAGCCGGGCGGTGGTGGCACACGCCTGTAATCCCAGCACTCGGGAGGCAGAGGCAGGCGGATCTCTGTGAGTTCGAGACCAGCCTGGTCTACAGAGCTAGTTCCAGGACAGGTTCCAAAGCCACAGAGAAACCCTGTCTCGAAAAATCCAAAAAAAAAAAAAAAAAAAAAAAAAAAAAAAAAAAAAAAGGATGATATGCAGTAGTGATAGAACTGATGAACTTCAACTCTGGATGTGTTATTAGCTGTTATGAGAATAAATTAAATTCATCACTATCACCTTAAACTTTTACACTCATTTTTTATAGTTGTTAAATAATTACATAATGTTCTGGCAGCTAAATTGATCCTATAAAAGAGTGATCAAATAATTTTAACTTGAAATCTACAACAAAACAAATTTTAGGAAATTGGGAACTTGATTTATTAAAGAAGGAAAAAATGAGGGGAAAATGGGAGTTCACATTTAAAAATGCTTCATACTAATTTTTTAAGAAATTTGAAAGAATATTAAAAATTTAGAGCAAGAGAAGATGTTTCAGTACTCTCAGAGGAAGGTCAGTAACAAATGGGTAGAATTATGAATTGGGCAACAGGGCTATAAATCATTTTGCAGAAGGTTTAGATTACTAATACATAACATCTAGCTGGATAACAGGGAGAAGAGCAGTCGGGAAAAGACACTTCAAAGTCTTTTAGTCATAGAGGATAGGCGAATGTATATTAATATAAGCTTCTCTTTGGTTTTTATTAGCTAATCTTTGTATGGATTTGTCTTGAAACACTGTCAATATGCTTGTGGATTTAAATAGCCTAATGTTATCTAGGAGGCAGATACCTTTATTTTCTGCAGTTCTAAATACCTTTTCTTATATCCGTTGATAATGAAGCTCTCATTTTTTACGAAATATGTTAACTATGCTTTTAGCTGATGGAGACCATTGAATTAATTAATTGCCTACACACAACATCTATATTGATGGCTCACGGAACACACACGGAGAGAGGCAAAAAGATTAAAGGAGTAAGCAAAATAAAAGATCTTGTGTGAGATAATGTTTCCTACATATGGCATGGAAGGTTCACCCAAAAATCTTAACAACATGCCTGTCTAAATAAGACCTGAGAAATGGAAAGGAGAAAACATACAAGACCTCATCCTTAGATGAAAACTATTGAGTATTAGCTAATAAAAACCATGTTTGATTTATAATTGTAATTAAGTCATACTCATATCTAGGCACATAAAAATTCATTTCAAATAAAAAATTATTTCTTAAAATTTGTAAAGTTAATATAAATAGCTCGCTTATAAGATCATCAGTATATACATACAGTCATATTAATATTAAGTGGATATATAGAGATACTGTCTATGTATGACATAAAATGATCTATTTTAATCATAACATATTAGATTTTTGTGAAATAAGCAGTTGGTAATTTTAGATTTGTGAATGTATGATTTTTTTCTCTTATATTATGGGTATCTAGTATAAAATACATTTTGTTTTGTGAACTTTAAATATATAGGTTTCACTTTTAATCGTACACAGAACGAAAACGTTTCGGGATAGAACTCTAGCATAGTATGTGTATAGGTTACTAGAAATGGAAGCTGGATAAATCAGATGGACTGAACCATTGTTGGAGAAAACAGTTACGTGAACGCCTACGGAAAATATGTCATAGTAACACTCCTAAAAGACACAATCTAGGCTTTCTGAGTAAATGCGATAGTGGGTGGCTAGTGGAAGCAATTTCCTTAATATTGCATGTTTTACCAAAGCAATTATATTCTGCAAGTGCTGTGGAGTCCTTCTGGCTGTAGTAATAAGACTTTACAATGAAAATCGCCCTGCATATGTAATTTCTCCTGCACATATGCTCACACAGTCTTCAGTGTTCCTTCTTAGAAGGAGGAAGAGTTGAAACATTTAAAAGCACATACATACACTATATATCTTCAGTTCCATGAGAGAGGTTTCCAAGTGCACAGAGTAACGTCGCCCCCATGACAGCTGGAAGTAACTCTAGAGGACGACGTCCCCTCTCCCAGTAAAGTTTGCCCTTGGGTTTAGGGACATCATTTAGGGGTTGATTATAAATTGGTATATGGTTGAGGGTTGGCTCTTGACATGAGACAGAAACTCCAGAAACTCTGGGTTTTTCTGTTACCAACAGGCTTGGAATTGGAGAGGGACTGAGCCAGAGTCCAACTTGCTGCAACTGGGTCTCATCTGTGTGGTGATTCCCTTGAATCTTCACAGCAGAGCTGTCATTACAGTTAGAATACTTGGTGTATTGGTAGTATTCTGGGAACTAAATTTAACAATTGTTGTCATAATCTTTTGCCTGCAAAAATAAGAATATTTTTTAAAACTATTTTTATTAGGTGCAACTTTTAAAATTATTATTTTTATTTAGTTTCACAGCATTTACTTCTTTTTAAAATTTTCATTTAGGGCTTATGTGAAATAAATCTGTATTCTTACAGCATTATCATAAATGCATATATTTAAGCTTTCTATAGTTATTTCCTGCCCCTTCTCCTATCCTTAGCCTTTTATTGACACGATAGTCCCTACATTCACATGCAGGACATAGAATCCAATACTCTATCTTGTTCGCCTCCTGCGTGTTTGTACGTAAAAGATAGTATGCAATATTTATTTTCTAAGTTGGCTTATTTCCTCTTCTGTAATGGTCTAAAATTCAGTCTGTTTTCATGTAATTTTGGAATTTTATCCTTCATTAAGACTGAATGAAATTCCATGTGTATTTATGTCATATTCTACTCCTCTAATAATGGACATGTCGTTATTTTTTCTGCTGTGTAGTCCTGAAGGACATGTGCTAAACTATGTTCATAGCAGCATTGTTTGTCATAGCCAGAACCATTTACACAATGGAGTACTACACAGCAGAAACAATAAAGACATCTTGAAATGTGCTGTGGATGGAGCTAGAAAACATCATTTTGAGTGAAGTAATCCAGACCCAGAAAGACAATTATCACATGTTCTCACTCATAAGTGTTTTTAAGCATAAAGCAAAAAAAAAAAAAAAAAAAGCCGACAAATCACAATCCCAGAGAACCCAGACAACAATGAGGACCCTAAGAGAGACATACATAGATCTAATCTACATGGGAAGTAGAAAAAGACAAGATCTCCTGAGTAAATTTGTAGCATGGGGACCTTGGGAAAGGGTTGTAGGGGAGGAGAGAGTCAAGGAGGGGAACAGAGAAACATGTGGATCTCAACAAAAATCAATAAAAAAATTTAGGTGTGATTTTATAATTTAGCAATTTCATAACCAATTACAAAACAAGTTTCTTTTATCCATGATGACTTACATTTTTTCTAACAAATTTTAATAATTTCTTGATCTTTTATTTTATGATCGCATACTTCTAAATCTACACGTATATCTATATAAACTTCCATGTGTTCAGCTTTTTGTTGGTCTTGTATTTCTTTAATCTTAGTGGTTATTGTAGGGTTAACTTGTTTTCATTCCTCTGTTTAATTTTTGTATATTATAGAAATTTATTCATTTCTTCTATATCTTCTAATTTGTTGGACATTCGGTTTATACAGAATTATTCAATGATACCTGAATTTCATTAGCCTCTTTTATAATGCTTTTCTTTTCAGCTCTAATGTTATTGATTTCTTTGTTTCCCTTTTGCTTGTTTCTGCTAACTAGGAAGGTTACCAATGTTGATTATATTCTCAAGAAACCAATTATCTGCATCAAAAATTTTTGTATTTTTCTTCCAATTTCCACATATTTACATTATATAAACTTTAATTTAACATACAAGTTATGCCAATTATTTTTTTAATTTCACTTAGCATTAACAGTTTCCAATTTCTCTCCTGAATTTTTCAGCAACCTATTGATCTTTCAAAATTACATTGTTTAATTTCCATACATACAAGATATTCTCCTGAGTTAGTGATGTCAAGTTTTAGGATATTATATGATACCATGCAGGGAAATATTCTGATCATTTTGCATTTTTGAAGTCATTTTTTAGCATAGATATGCTCTTATTTTGAGAAACTTCCATGAGCCTCTGGAAAGAATGTGTAATCCTCAGTTGCTGTGGAATATTCTGTAGATGCCAAAGCTTCATTTGATCTTTGATATAGCTTGTGTTGTCAGTTTCTTTTATAAGAAAATAATATTCTATTATCTTTCATCTCTACATGATCTGTCTCAATTCTTCAGTTAAATGATATGGGATTGCTGATTTTGTCCAGGCCAAAACAAACAAACAAATAAAAACGTAACCATAAATTTCTATCAAGAAATATATTTCACTGGCAAAGACTAAAAAGTTGAATAATGAAACACTATACACCAAGCAGATTTTGAGTAAGATTTGTTCTTAAGAGGTGAAGAGGACAGGCCATGGTGACTCATGCCTTTAATCCCAACATTCAGGAGGCGGAGGCAGGTGAATCCCTGTGAGTTCAAGGGCATCATGGTCTACAAGAGCTAATTCCAGGATAGGTAGGACTGTTACATAAAGAAACACTATCTTGAAAAAAAAAGGAAAGAATATCACTAAATTTCAGTAATGTTTATAGAGCCCAAATAAAATGTGACCATAATAAATCAATAGGCACCAAATATTGTTTTTTTTTAACATGTATCAGATAAATAGTACCAGACAAATAGGATGAATAGGTGTGGGTGAATTTAATATGAGATTCTCATCAGAAGATGAGACTTTTTAGAAATACTGAATTTTATAAGGGGAAATAATTCTGTGACTCTGTGAATTTTGCTACAGAGTGATGAATATAATTTCTAGGTCCTTATCTTTCCCTAGTGTTTAACAGTCCTATTGGAAAAACATTGTACTTTATACACAAAGAGTTTTAGAGTGTATACACACACACATTCATACTTACACAATAATTAAGTTATTTATTTAATTAATTATTATTTTATTTCTATAAATAATATATATACAACAAGATATATATGTTTGCCTATATTTACTACTTAGGTTTATAAAGAATTACTCATTGATAACAAGCATTATTATTATTAAAAACTTCATTACACAAATTTCCCCCACATTCCTATGTCACCTACATAACATTATCAGTTTTAAAAAGTGCAATTCTACGGGATACCGTTTCTAATTTATGAAATATAACAACTTACAATATTAGTATTGATTCATTTAACTATACCTTATTGAAATAATTTTAGTGGATTACATTCTTATATATTTTTAGCAACAGGGCTATATTTGTATACTTGCAGAATGTGACATCAAGTACATAAGTATAATTCTAGCAATAAGTTTGAAGGGAAAATAATTATTTAATAAATGAATTCAAAATGCATCATTAAAATTCAACAGAATTTTATACAGTTAAAAACATACCCAGAGTATGAGTAGTTAAAAAAAATAATTCTTGAAATTTATCTGAGAAGGAGACATTGCTTCAGAAGAAAGTACTCATCAATATAAGCAAAATGTCTTTTAAATTACTTAAAAATAGCTAGAGACGTCCCTTAAAATCCAGGGCAAAATCAGCGTGTGTGTGTGTGTGTGTGTGTGTGTGTGTGTGTGTGCATAAATCCCAAATATATACACATAATTTTCCAAAATATTCTCCATAAATATACATCTTATAATAACAATACCAAATATTGGTAAATGGAATTGATTTAATAACAGAAGCGCAATAATTTCTAGCATGTAGTCTTGATTACACAAATCTCAGAATCTTGTGACTTTTAAGATCACTTCATATACATGTCTAGGTAAGATTTATATTGCTGTGAAGAGACACTATGATAAAGGAATCTCTTATAAAGGAAAATATTCAATTGCGTGATGGCTTACTGTTCAGATCCTTAGCCCTTTTTCATCATGGGGAAGCTTGGTGGTATGGAGCAGACATGATGCCAATTAAGTAATTGAGAGGGTTTATTTGTTGTTGTTGTTGTTGTTGTTTTTTGTTTTTTATCTTGATCTGTAGACAGAAGGAGGAAAAATATGAGCCACCAGGCCTAGCTTGAGCATCTGAAATCTCACCCCGCCCCCAGTGACACACTTCCTCCAACAATATCATACCTAATTCAACAGTGCTACAGGGGGAATTTTCATTGAAAACCACCACAACACATAAAATTACAGTCATTTGAAAAATTGAAATAATAGGTTCATATATATTTTTAAATTTCATATTTTAGTAATTTAGTCACAGTGGAAATTATTTGAACTTAAAATTAATAAAAACAAACCCAAACAAAACATAGATCCATGTCTTTCATCTCCATCACAAAGGGAATTTTAGGGAAAATAATATTTTTATGAACTAAAGAAGTCTACTTCAAGCAAAAACTTCAGCGGTAACAAACGAATTATCAATAAGATCTTAAAAATAAATGTATAATTTTCCAGGTAAATGTGCAGTAAGATTAATAGACTGTTATAAATTTTTCAGTATTCAAAAATGTGAACTGGAGGACCATAGAGATAAGAGATGAAGAGCTTCAAGCCTTCGATGATGAGTGTTGTGCTAATAAAACTGCATAATCAAGTAATGTCAAGGATTTACAGATTATTATGCAGCTGTTTCAGAATGAGTGTGGAAAATGAGTGAGGATTAGTTACTGTTTGTTCCTTTTTAACTCCTTTGAAACTTACATACATCAAGCTATAGGTTGCGGGCAAGAGAGGAAACAGGACCAAATGTAGACTAACCCTTCTCTCCAAGAAAGACTCAGCTTTAAAGCTTAAACACATCTTTCCATTTGGCTGTGTCTGATTTCTTTTTCCCTTTAGTCCAAATCTATTTTTTCAAAACCATCTGCAGTCATTTCTTAGTTTCATATTGGAAAACATATTTATTTGATTGCTGTATTCCCTATATCCACTTCATCCCCTGAGAGGCCCAAACAAACATACAAAATAACTTAACATGTGTAGAATGCAACAAGACCAGGGACAGATGCAAGGAATATGATTTGAGAGTAACAATTGCTTTCCACTTGCTTTAGATGCCACAGTGATTTTTCCCTTTTACTGAAGAAAGGATTTAGAGGGTGAATTCTTATTAGCTAATACGTTGCCTTTCAAATTTAAAGCAAATTTACTTTCTTTTCATTTACAATCCTGAAAATATTGATTGAAGGTTGATATTACCATTCAAGTTTTTTGTTTGAAAACTTTTGTGCATGTTCATACCCAAGTGAACTGTAGGCAATGGTAATATATCTCACTCTCTGCATTCTTTCCCAGAAAAATGGATGCTAGAATTGCATTGTCAATAAAGGACTTCTGTAAATAGGTCAAGACCAGTATGGAATGTAAGAATATTTCGCCCACTAGGCTATAAGCACTGTACGAAGAGACACTATATCTATCTTAGGTGGTGTTGTAGCTCATAGTATTTGGTAAATTGTCTCTAGAAATATGCTTTATTATTTTTATAGAATTATTGCTATCTTTCATTTGATATGGTTATGTGACATAACATTAATTTTCTGACAATATAATTTATTTATGAGGCATTATTACTGTTTCATTATTCTTACTGTTAGTTATTTTGATGAAATTAAGTGGCTGGATTTTAGAGAACCAAGTCCTAAGCTACTTTGTGAGGGCTTTGCAGTGAATGGGTGGATGTATTTTGTGACTGCCTGGGCCTGAGTTCACTATGTCCAATGTTAGAGTTTGGAGTTAAGTCTATAAAATCTTCATGTTTTATAAATTCATCTGTACTTTCTTATAACAATTGTATTTTCTGACATAACTGTCATATTTAGCAGATATTTGTAGCTTATCCATGATAATACAATGTAAATATCGATTTATTTATATGTTAGTATGAAAAACAAGTGAAGATCTTCATATTTGATACTTTAAAATATTTCTGCTTTCATTATATATGCTGTTATTTATATGAATATAAAAAAGAATGACAAAATTGTTATTTATAATTTATAGCATATATTTAACTGTATAACAAGTCACCAAGGTTTATAAGAATTAAAACTATAATCTATAATTTTTAATGATTTATTTTTAATTATTAATCTTTTTGTATAGTTTTTAATTTATTCTTTTCTATAATTTAATGTCTCAATAAAAAGAGATTTCAAATTATGATGGTATATTCTTGCTACCCTTCTAAAATCTGAATTGTGGAACTTGTATTTAATGTCTGGCAATTTAAAAATAGGATAATGATTTTTTTCTTCTGTACTGAAATGTATTAAAACTTAATTGTGATTATACCCCTTCAACAATAACAGTAATATATGTATGAAACAAATACTAAGAAATGTATCTATGACTCTTAAGGTAACAGGGACTCAGGAAACCTGCCCTGAACATTCAAAGGGATGGAAAAACATACAGTAACTGACAGGATGTAATGATCTGGTGTAACCCATGATGTCATAACAGTAAAAATTTTAAAATAGTCTTTAGATTTTGATGACCAGTGTGTGGCATATATGTGAGAAACTCTTATGGCAGTGAAATCCTGAGGATAAATTTGAAGGATTTTATCCCTATGAAATCTTCCATGTTTTCTTGGGGCAGAAAACAGGAATGCACATATACCTGACCTGGTTATGGGGTAAATATATTAATATCTTAATTACATCAATTAAACAATAAAACAAACTAATAAAAGACTTATTAATAAATTATAAAATAACACTCTAGAGAGACAAAATTATATGTTTCCTTCATGTAATAATATACTTATAAAAATCTTCAAAATCCCAATTGGAATATGAAAAACTTCAAATAGTTAGCACTGAATAAAATCTAGATAATGATTAAATAAGAATTGCTTGTGAATGATCCTAACACCAGGTGTTTTTATATAATTGATTTAAAACTGTTTTTCAAGTGTCATTTATTTTGTTTTCATGTTTATGATTGTTTGCATAAATGTATGCTTTTGCAAAATGAGTGTGGTAGGTGATCACAAGGTCAAAAAAGAATGTTCAATCTCCAGGAACCGAAGTTATGTTGAGTTTTGAGCTTTAGTATGGGTGCTAGGAACTGAATGTTGGTTCTTTAAGAGAATCAAGTACATTTAATGGCTGAGCCAAATCCCCAGCCCTCCAAACAATGGATTTGATCAATATAGTATTTTGGTGATGAAAAACTGAACTATGTTCATCAATTATGTGTTATAATTGAGTTTAGAAGAAAATGCAAGTTTGTTTAGATCACAAAGAAATAAAATAATCTAGACAAGGCAGCAAAACAGCTTAAATTCATACACACCTTATCCTAGACATGACATGTATAGTTTTTACTAGATATATGAGCCTGTATAGATAGCACACAGTACTATATTCTTTGGGTTTTCAATAGAGAATTCTAAGAAATCTGTACACCCCACTATCGGTAAGGACTCCTATGACCCAGGTGTTGGTTTCTCTGTTGCTTCCTATAAAGAAAGAAAACAGAACCCTGAGGAGAAACACCTGATTGAAGTAGGCAGTAGGCAAGATTTTATGAGATATTTTCATGCCCTGTAGATGAGGAATTTCAAAGAAAACAAAGCAAACCCAAATGATTGGAGTTTATTTGTAGACACAAGAACCAGCTTCTGAGCAACAAAACAAGCATGGAGCATTTTTTTTATAACAAAAAGATTAAGTGGAGCTTTCACGAGTTACACTGACTTAAATGTGGCAAAAATTGAGATAAAGAGAGAGTGTAAAGATTTTTCAAATAATTGAGGTAGATACGGTACTGTCAGTGTGGTAAAAGATTGGAGAGGGTATCTTAACCGCCTTTCCCCTGTAATCATATTGATGACTACCTTAATTGTCATCATAAAACCTACATCCGGTAACCGATGGAAGAAGATGCAGAGATTCACAGCTCAGCATTGGTCTGAGCTCTTGGAGTCCAGTCTTAGAGAGAGAGGAGTGATAATGTGAGAAAAGGGTTCAAGACCATATGGGGGAAACCCACAGAAACAGCTGAACTGAGCAAGTGGGAGCTCACTGAGTCCAGACTCACAGTTGGGGAACCTGTATAGGACCATACTAGGCCCTCTGAATGTGGGTGACAGTGGTATGGTGTGGGCAGTTTGTGGGGCCACTAGCAGTGGAACTAGTATTTATTATTTATTCCCAATGTATAAACTGCTTTTTTTTTGTTTTGTGTGTGTGTGTGTGTGTGTGTGTGTGTGTGTATGTTTGTTGAGCTTATTCCCTGTGGAGGGATTCCTTGCTCAACCCAAATACAGGAGAAGGGGAAGGGCCTTGGTGCTGCCTCAAGTGATGTGACAGACTTTGTTGCCCATGGGAGGAGAGTGGACAGGGGGTGGGGTAGGGTGGGGGTTAGACAGGGGGAAATTGGGAGGAGGAAAGAGAGAGAGAGAACTGGGATTGGTATGTAAAATAATATTGTTTTAAAAAGAAAAAAAAATCCAACTTTCAATCGCTTAATTTTGAGTCATGATAGTAATTTCAACCATAAATGGCCTTAATAGAACAGGGGGGACAGAAAGAAAACATAGTTTCATGGCAAGAAAACTCATTCTGTCAAAAGATCAAAATTAACAAAAACCTTGTTTCTATACGCTTTCAAGATGACAGCAAAAACATGCTCTCCCGTTCAAAACCCATGCATATAGGCTAATTATAAGGGAAAAATTAGAAATAATTCCATATTAACTAAGTTATCTAACTAGTATTTCTTAAAAATGTCACAGCCATCTAGCACAAGAAAATCTAGAAAACATTACAACCAAGCATAGATTAAAGCCATGGACAGCTGACCTAATAAGGAATGTCTGTGGTTCTCTTGGAAAATAACCAATATGAAATGGAAAGTAATAAAATATAAATCAATGGTGAGGTTTAATGATTAGATTTGCTGCTTCTTTCCTCATACTTGTATTAAGAATTTCTGAGACAATATTAATACTCCCTTAGCCATGAGAGTAAAGTTACAATAACAAATTGGTGCCTTAGCATACACTGAATATGTGTATGTGAGCTTATTTTGTATTTTAGATCTTTGGTGTATTTGTTGGGATCGTCTGAATTCCTCAAGGTTGTTAATGAATGCACTCCACCTATAGCTTCTTTGGATTATTCTCTAAAGAGCTGATACTCTTAACAAGTTGAATTTAGAGAACGTGCTAGAGACCATGGTGAATTGTATTTTATTGTTCTGTCTTTTGTGTGGTTTGCATTAGATAGGTCAAGAGATTGATAGCACTTTCAAAATGCACAGGCTTGTTCACTGAAGAAGGGCGAAGCATGACCTTGCTATTCTCACCATTATATGGGTATATCTTTATGAAGTAACTTAATTTGTGGTTTCATCAAATACATTGCTGCACAGTCTGCTTAGCTACTTTCAAATCCCTGCCTCCCTTCTCACTGGCACTCAGTTATGTCTCTGTCATATGTTCTGCCTTCTGTGTGTATTTTCTCATTGGACTCTGAAATTTTCTTACTGAACTCTTGAAGATATAGGAGTAGTTAGCATTTAGCTTCATTAATTTTTTACTGGAAATCCCTACGTGTATAAGTAGCTGCCAACATTCAGAGGCTGAAGATACAGCTAAGAGGTTAAGAGAACTTGGAGCTCTAGCAGGGAACAATGGAGTTCAGATACCAGCCTCCACATCAGAAAATTCCAATTGCCTGTGATTCCAGCTCCAAGAGATTCAATGTTACCTTCTGTTCTACTTTGGCACCTATGCGCAAACACACACACATACATAGACACACAAACACACACACACAGAGAAGAGAGACGTGCGTGCACGCACACACACGCACGTACACACATAATCATTAAAATAATTGAAACTTGCATGTCAGAAATTTCTGACTATGAGTTTGGACATGACACATAAATAAGGAAATGGATAGATGTTCATCATGATATCTGAAGATATTTGTCTCACAAATTTAAACTTTTATGGTTTCAGATGCTTTGCAAGGAATTCTTCATGCTCTATATTTTTTCTAAAGCCAAAGAGATTAAAACAAAAATTGAGAACTATACAATGGCTTTTCAGAAATGCCCTATAGTGCTGTGACCTTCAAGAGTATCTTGTTCTGTGATTCTCACATTTAGCCTTTAAAATAATCCAGGTTTAGCTACAATGTCCCTCCTGGTATATCGTTGCAGTTTCTTTCAACTATAGATAGAGGGCAAACTTTCTGCAGTTTCTAAGAATTCTTGCACTGAACAATGCCAAAAAAATTGTCTCAGTATGTCATTAGTCTAGCACCTTTGTCTTGACAACTTCCTTATTTGAAAGAGTACTATTTTGCTGCATTTGTTACCTCACTCATATATTACTTACGCAGGATGAATGCATGAGTTTGGGACAATGTAATAAGAATTAGAATTTTAAAATATATTATTTAAATATATAAAGGTTTTTAATTTTTTGATAGCTTTACTTTGGCAATTGGGCAGATATATAGGATATCTAGGATATACGGAAGAATAAATATATCCTTCTATCATAAATAGATTCTGTAAATATTAATGGGTCCGTTGTGATTTAATGACAAGTTAAGTGTTTGAGGTAGTTGTCACTTTAACAGTGCTTATGTTTATAATGTCCTATAACATATTATATTATATAATATTATATAATATTATAAAGAAGAAATATTATAGAGTTACAATATATTTATCAAGGATATTTCCTCGTGTATGACTGACTGAAAAGTTTTGATATTGCCATTTTAATTGCTGCAATTGTTATTAAATCTGAAAGAATTTATAAAGCAGAAACCCACAAGTATGACATAAACTAAGACTTCTAGCAATTTTGGAGAGAGTGTCTGAACTGGCCACTTACTGCAAGCAGATTGGTGACTTCCCTAATTGCCATCAGATATACACTGTCCATTAACCAGTGGAAACAGAGACAGAGATTCACAGACAAGCATTGTGATGAGTTCCAAGAGTCTTGTGGAAGAATGGGAGGAGAGATTGTACCACCCATGGGGTGTCATGATAGGGGAACCCACAGAGACGCTGACCTAGGCTTGTGGAGACTCATGGATGCTGGACAACGGTCAGGGAGCCTGCATGGAACAGACCTAGGTTCTCTCCATGTGTATGACAATCATGTAACTTGGTCTATTTGTAAGGTATTCTAACACTGAGAGCAGGACCTCTGCCTGACATTTAGCTTGTTTTTAGAAACCTGCACCCCATGGTAAATTACCTGGCCCCCTCTAGATGGGAGGGAAAACTCAGTCCTGCCCCAACTTTTTGTGTCTTGCTTTGTGTGAGCCTAAGGGAGGCTTGCCCCTTTCTGGATGGATATGGAGAAGAAGTGTATTTAGCGGGTAGATGGGAAAGGAGAGAAGGCAGGAAGAAAGGAGAGAGGGAAATCTGGTTGGTATGTAAAATAAATGAACAAAAGTTATTTAAATAACTAAAAAAATAAGACCCTGCGAAATATAAAAATAAAATTTTACTTTTAATGACTAACTTATTTTAATTCTACTTTATGACTACTGTATACAGTGCTGACATAAATTGAATATATACAGTAATGATGTATTGCAATCACTTTCAGTTCTTTTGAGTATATCCCCAGATGTGTATGTGAACGCATTCTATTTTGGGGAAGCAACCTTATGACTTTTTCATATTAGTTGCCCCATTTGACATTCCCAACTTTAGAGAAGAATGCTCTTTTTCAGCGTCCTTGTCAGCACTTATTAGAGTCCAGCCAAGAAGCTGTCCATCTGAATAGGGATGAGATAGTATCACACTGTAGCTTGATCCACCTTCATCTAATGGCTAATGACTTTGAACATCTGTTAATGGTATTATATTTCACACGTATTCTTTGCAGAAATTTATATCCAGTGTTTTAAATATATTTTTAAAGGAGATTGTTTAGTATTTGTTGTTGAATTGCTGCAGTTCTGTCTATATATGTTATGAGTTAATTTGCATTTTAGTTTTGTACTTATAAATGTTTTATTATGGTTACAGCCTCACCCTCTTTAATCCCCCTTTCACCCCAGTTTTATGCTCTTTTCTACTAGTAAGTTCCTTTCATACCTTCAGGTCTCTTTGTTTTGTGAACCTTTGTGTTGAATCAACCCTCTCTTAATGTAGGCATGGATGGAACCAGAGACTAGAACTGAGGACACTCACCCCTGGATTCTCCTCTGAAAATATTGAACCTCTGCTCTCTCAAGAGCCTTCCTCAGCCATGTGATCCCATAATAGGGTTAAGATAGGTCCCATGATCCCAGCACCCCATCTTTGACCATATGTTGCAAGATTCAACTGTACTGGAAACTTCAGCAAATTTAAGTTCATGAGTGCATCAGACATGTAATATCCATAGATAGACTTCACTGCACTCCCCATCATTTTAGTTCTTCTGGTTCCTCTTCTGAGATGATCCCTGTGCCTTAGACCTGGTAGTATGGATATCCCACAAAAGGTTGAACTCAAGCCTTATTTGCAGTACCTGAGCTAGCCATTGACTATTCCTCTATTACACTCATTTGTTGCATTTATTTTGGCAAATACTTTTTCCACTTCTGTGAGTTCTTTTTCACTAGTCCTTTGGTTCTGTATGGTTTGATTTGACTGTTATTACATGTTTACTCATGACCTGAGTATCATGTCAAAGAAAGCATCATCAAAACCCATGTCATAAATGAGTTTCCCTGCATTTACTTCTAATAATTTTATAGTTAAGCCTTTTAGGATTTAATTTTCATTCATTTGAATTCATTTACATGTCTTCTGAGATAAATGTCTGGTTTCAGCCAACTTCATATCAATGACCTATTCTTTCAGCATCATTTCTTGAAGCATGTTCTTTTTTCAGGAAATGCTGTCTGTGTCCTTGATGGAAACCTTTTGAGCACACAGTAGGTGTTCATGTATTTATTTAGTGGTGATAGGAATTGAATGAAGGACATTGCTCATGCTAAGCAAGAATTCTAAGTGTGGTCATACCTGATGTGTTAAAGTTTTATTTATTTGCTTACTGTTCAACTCCAGTAGTCTAAATATCTGTCATTTCACCAGACCCACCTGCTTTAGTAGAGAGCTATGGGAAGAAGCCCAGTGCAGGAGAGGCTTAGATAAAATCCATAATGTTTTGTGCTATGCTTTCTGTTTGATGACTTTTGATAAAAATGGGTAATACTTCCTAGGGCAGACAGATCATTGTCAAAATGTGGGGTATCATCCCCAGGCAATAATGAATATACAAATTATAACCCAGAATGTCAATTCCATTTGTATATTTAAGAGTAATAAATGACATGTATTAAAAATTAATCAAGGAAGTGACTCCTAACAGGTCAAGTAGATGATTCTTGCCATTAAATAGGTGAGATGTGATGGATTATGGGAAGGATGGTATGAGGGGTGGAAAAGATGAGAGATATTTAAGGTATGCAATCAGTGCGTGGCGGGTTATATCCAGGAGGAAAAACCTTAATGATTCAATGAAACCTTTACTGTTTCATATTTTAGTAGCCTGGTGCTTTCTTTGCCTTGGAGCTTCTGAGGTGTATGAAGCTACACTTTGTTTCTTGTATGCGTAACATCCTTCAGAATGTATAATCCCCGTCCTCCAGTTACGATTCTGTAGTAGATCAGGTTAAAAGCAGGATTTTCATCTAACTTTTTTTTTTTTTCTGATTTCCAGATGATTGCATTACCTTTGTTTTCCCTTTGTTTTGGAAACTCCATTCTTAGCATGGAACCAAGAAGTGACATAAACATCAGACCATAGCATACTCAACATGCCGTTGCCACATACAAACACACAGTATACATAAGATTGATTTTATAGGCATTGGACTTTTTTTAAAAGTGCACATACTCTCAAAAGTTTCTATGCCCTTAATTGCCCTGTCTAAATATTACATTCTTTTTCGTGTGACAAATCTAACACAGAAATCGGTGCATGTTAAAAATCCTTAAGTGCTTTGCTTGATGATAACACACCAGATGAACTCTATTTTATGCCTCAAATCCAGAATATTGTTAAATGACTTAATGTTGAAGGCTCAGTACAAAAATTTAAATTTACCTCTTAGGTAACTTATTAGAATTAGATGTTCTTACTTTTTATTTTTGATGTATCTTTTTGATTTTTTTATGTCATTTGAGAACTATGTATTTCTATGCAGAACTGCATACATTTAAGAGATTGTCTCTTAAAAATGCCATTTTTATTATTGTATATAAAATGTTTAACAAATTCGTATATTAAAAGATAGTAAAATTCATGCAAATAAAAGAATAAATTTATGACAGATAAATGATCATGGAAATAGAACAAAATAGGAATTCTTTTTAACTAAAAACTTTGATTCCATCACACAGAACTGTATATATCTCGATGGTGTGGATTCTATAGTGAAGTCTGAGGGAAGGCAATAGTGCAAATAAATTCCGTGCCAGTAGACACTTTAAAATACTAGATTTAGCAGCAGTCACATTAGCTTAGATAATGGGAGAATTTTTCTCCATTGAAAATGCTCGCTGTCGCTTGAGAAGAACTTACTGAGGCAGCCTGCCATCTAGCTTTTTCACAGAAAAACAGGCTTGCAGACTGCAGATGAGAGTCTGGAGCACAGACAGTTTTAACTTAGCCATTCCTAATTTATCTCAAGCGTTTTCAATTCATCTTCACTGCTCTGTGCACACAGGGACACCAGATTGCCTTCCCTGGGGAAGAGACTGCAACCGGGGATCTAGAGAGCTGTCACATTCCAAGAAATATTTAAATTGTGCTGATTTTCTTCTGGAGAGCTGAGCCCAGGGAATGAAACTCTCCATCCAGTCATAGCTTTGCGGGCAATAGATCAGAGGATATTGCCAGGTTCCTAATGGATTATTGTTATCGGGCAGGTTTTCTCTGAAGGTACGTAGTTATTTTCTCAATTCATTACCCTCTCCTATTTGTCAAGTAATAAGCTAATGAGCTGGGAATACAAACCTGTAAATAGAGAAAGATGTTAAGGAGTCAGTATTGACTGAGTAATGGCACTTTATTGCTGCATGTTTGTTTGTGAAATAATTGGATTTCTTTATTAAGATGAGTATATATATACTTTGAACCTGCAGTGTCAGCACAAAACAGGAAAAACCAAAACAAATCCGTGCTGCAGGCTGCATTATAATAAGTTCATATTAATTCTCTGGAGGGGTTTCCTTTTGTGGCTGCAGCCAATAATGAAGGGAAATGCATACTTTGGAAACTTGCTTTAGCCTGCGTATTTTGGAATAGTCATAACATTTTCTCTCTTTCTTGGCAAATACTCTCTATCAAATGCTGTCATTAAATGTGCTGTTTGTCGTGGGTGCTTATGCAGATATAGGAATGATGGAATTACTTAATTTTTACAAACTCCAGTATAAGTATTTCTGAGAAATGATAAGGGGGCACGTGGTTTGTGTTGCTGATCTATATTTGTGAGTTCGAATAAAATGTATTAAAATTCATTACTACCCTGCAAGTGAATTATATTGTAAAACTCATTTAAGTTTTCTGGACAGGTAATGTTACCATATTCCCTTTGCTGGGAAAGCGTTAAGTAAAGTAAAATGTTCAAAGCTGACAAACTTCTGAACAGTAACTGAGCCAGCAAAAAATGGATAAAACATCTTTATCCTAAGTAAAATGTGCCTTATTTTATTCTGATCTATTACCACTGGAAAGGATGACTTCTCTCTGTGTTTTCTAAAAGTTAAAGATGGATGTGTAAATTAGGACCCTATGTTCTCCATCGGAGAAGAATGAGGGTTCTCGGTAGAATGCAAGCCCAGAACAACCACAGAGTTTAGAAAACAAGAGGACATCTTTAAAGCTGCAGCGTTAAGGGCTTTTGATGACCGTGTGAACGGGCTCAGTGAAACCTCCTGCGTTGCTGGTTGCTGGTACTTTTCCATGGTGAGAAATGACTATTAGACTCAATGGACTTGCAGGTTTCCTTGGCGTGGGGTGCAGTGTACCAGCTGCTGAGTTTGGACTGGAACGCAGGCTTTGCCCACCCATCTGTGGGTTAATCACAGACTTAGAAGAAGAAATGGTGGCTGAGCTTTGCAAGGGCACTTAGTAAATGTTGTACATTCTTTGTAGCATTGGAGAGAGTGTCAGGAAAAAGAGAAACGAGAGAGACAGTAGAGGAGTGAGTCACACAAACAGTCACTGTTAGTGTATTACTCTGAACCTCAGAGGAATTGTAGACAGCAAAAGAGAAGAAAAATAGAAGAGAGTAAAGAAAATAGAGTCCTCAAACTCCACTTTCAAGTGCTGCCTTCCTTGAATCATACAAGGAACTGAATCACAGGAGCTGAAATTGAGGTTTTCCTAAGGACACTTCCTTTTGGCAAGCTGTTCTCTTTTGTGAAACCTTTCCCCACTTGTTCCCAGTCTAGCTTCTCCACCAATAATCAAACGCTCCAATTCAAATCTACACAGGAACACTCAGAAAGTGCTCGCCTGCCTCTTATCTCAGAGCTTTCTGAATCAATAGTGTCTGAATACTACTGGATGAGGTGTGTCCATTTCCTTTTAACCACTGAAATTTTTAGAAATTTCAGTCTCTGTTCTAAACAACACTAGCAATGTTATTTTAGGGAATGGATTTTGGTGTTGTAGAAGGGGACCAATATATATATATATATATATATATATATATATATATATATATATATATATATTATCAAACACAGTTATGTCAGTTTGGGGCAAAGGGAAGATAGGATAATAGCCTAACAATAAGTTCTAAATTTACATTAGAACATTCTATGAAATGAACAAATTTGAAAATAGCTCCACCTATCAAATTACAATGAAAATTCTTATCACTCTGGCCTCCTATTAACCTTTGTTACTACACTTTTGCCATTACCTCGGCCTTCCCCTAGGATGCATTTACTTACCCAGCTCTTTAAACTGGCTCAGCTTCTTGTTCTAGAACTAAAAGTTATTTTATTTCAGCTTATGGTGAGTTCATTGCTAAATATATTACTGTAATTTCATTTTATTATTTGCCACTAAATAACATTAACATTTATTGAGTGCTTCTGATGTGCTTGCTGCTTCTGAGCAACATGTAGTAAGAAACCATGTAATGTTATCCCCTCCTAAATCAAACCGTTTATTAATATTTCAGGGCCTCTAATTGGTACACAGAAAATGAGGAAATTAAACCTGGCTTTTCTAGTGGCCTCTTATGTACACATGATGTATTAAATGTGTAATATTTAGTCTGTGACTTGAGTTTATCTTTATGGAGGACTCATGCAGATTATCTGGTTGCTTTGAAATACTCTTTTTACTTCATGCCATATGTTAAAGTAGCATAATGAACAGAACATTGGATTGAGGGTAAGAGAAATAGCATTAGATACAGTAGGCAAGTTTATGTAAGTTCACTGAACTCTATGTACATGATTTTGTGACTGAAACAATGATATCTACTTTGAATAAATTGGTTTAGAGAGATCACATACTCAAGCATCAAACAATTTAAGCACAATGAATACTGAATAAATGATACCCATTTCAAAGGCAGTTTTATTATAACCTTTCAAGTAAGAAACAAATATTCCAACTGAAACTACTTTGGCGCTCCAGTTTTTTCAATAATGCATGTCTGTTGGCTTGGTTTGTAATATCATAATTATATTTAATAAGAAATCAAACTTTAATAGTGTTTTACCTTTTGGTAATAAATTACTTGTAGACACACCAAAAGATTATGCATTGAAATATAAATTCAGAAAATGATTAGTTTTAGAAACCAGTGGGTATATTTTATATAGATATCAAATAACTTAATTACCAGTCATAACTTAGCAAGGGAAGCAGACATAAATATATTTCATCTCTTGTAGCTCTTCCCAAAGGACATAACAATAGAAACCAATAAATCCACTTGCTCATTAGTCTTTACCCTTCAACCTTCTTATTTGCATTTTTTTTTGTTATTATCCCTACTAGGGAAATGACCTCACATTCCAACTGCTAAGAGGAGTTCAAGCATATAAAACCTAACCCTCAAGGAGCAAAGTAAACAAATGAGAACTTTAATTAAAATAAACATCAGCATCTGCATTGATGGCACCGTAAATACTCATTGTTCCTTTTAATGAAAAGACATTTCTTCCTTCTGATTATGGTATCCTTTCCCTCTTAAGCTTCTCAGTGCCTCCCACCTCTCTTCCCAGTAGGATCCACTCCCTTTCTCTCTATCATTTGAAAACAGGCTTCTAAGGGATAATAGCAAAATAATAGATAAGTAAAATGATATAACACATAAGAATAGGGGGAAAAAGTACAAGAGAGACAGAAGAACCAGAGACCCATTTTCACACACTGAGGAATCCCATTAATACACTATACTGGAAAGCATATACTTATGAAGAGGAACACATTTGGACCTGTTCAGACCCTACATGTGCTGCCCCAGTCTTGATGAGGTTTCCTCCACTGATTTATTTACAGGGCCTCACTTTGTTGGTGTTCTCCATTTCCTCTGGCTCTTACACTCTTTCTGCCTCCTCTACCACAGTGATCTCTGGGCCTTGAGGGGCTCAGATATAATAGGGACATCCCTTTTATAGCTGAGAATTTCATAGTCTCTCACTCTTCCTAGAATATCTGGCAATGGCCCTCTGTATTTGTTTCCATCGGATGCAGGGGAAAGCATCTCTGTGGACAGGTGAGAAAGAGACTAAGCTATGAGTATAACAGAATGTCATTATCAGTCATTTTATTATTATTTCTATCTATCTATCTAATTTTATTCTAGTGTTTGGATTTAGGCTGCTTAGATACCTAGTCTCTGGTTCGTGATCACCTAAACAGTGCTGCACGAAGGAAACATCTACATGGCCCTTAAGTCAAATCAGTGCCACCATAGCCCTGGCATATCTTTCAGGCAGGACACCATTATTAATCAACGGTTTTGTGGCTGACTTGATGTTTATGTTTCTTTATTAGTAGTATGCATAGGAACTTCCTATAACAAACAACATAAAATGTTGGGGCAAAGGCTGTTATTTAGGTACCAGCTGGACTTTTCCATATTCACTTAGTTGTGTAGGCACTGTCTTCAGCAATGGTCCCTAGAGTCAGTTTTTAGAGAGCAATCTATAGTCTTAGTAGCAGTGTGGGTTGTTGGGGGATTCCAAAGGGAGCCCTTTAGCCAACAACTCAATATAATGTAACCTAGTCCTGTTCCCAGAAATATGATTTGATGATAAGAGATGTCAAATTGAGCCTTTTCCTACTCTGATGCTTACTGATTGCATTTAGATTGATTAATATATGCACATATCATATTAGTCCATAATATTTTTACAAATTTGCACACCCATCATCATGAATCAGTATCAGAGTGTTTCACTAATCTCAGCCCTTCAGTGGAGTGTAAGATAAATTCTCATAGCCGTTTTGTTTTGATTTTTCTGATGATAGGAGATGTTGAATATTCCTTTAAGTGTTACATAGGCATTTGAATTTCGTCTTTTAAGAATTCTCTGTTTAGATTTGTATGTAGTTTTTAAGTTCGATTATATTTTGGTGACATATAGTCCTTTAAACTTCTTTATATATTTTGTAAACTAGCCCTCTACTGGATGTGTATTGTTAAAAATCTTCTCCAAATCTGAAGGCTGCTTCTTTGTGCAAATGATGGTGCCCTTGGTTGTGCAGCAGCTTCTCGGTCTCATTATTTGTAGTAGTGATGAAACCGTCACGTGCAAAAGATTGGTTCAGCCAAATGTTGTCTTTACAGTGACTTTAAATCCTCACCACAATACCCAGTGTGGAAACTGTCTTACCATGGGACTCAGAATTAATGAAAACATGTGTGTCTGGTTTAGCAATGTACTTTATATACTCAGAATATATGGGAAATTTATTTAACCCTGAATGTGAAGGAGTCAAATAGTAAGCTTTCTGATATTGGAATTTTGTTGTTGAAGCAAGAAAATAATTACTTGGAAAAATAACTGTAGAGAAGTTTATACTATATTGTAGCTGTATTGGTATTTAGGCACCAAGTAGGACAGACTGGTAATATTGTTTTATGTTCTTATCTGTCACCATTACCAATACTACCTTAAATTGCAAATACCTCCCAATTTAGTAATCACAAAATAATTTATGCATATGACTTGACCTGACTCTTCTAAACTTTCTTGAAACCTGTATATTTTCCTGATTCTCAAATTTAGAAATTTTAATACATTATTAAAATATAATCTGAGCTGGAAGGTGGAGCATACTATTACTCCCTGCATTGAGGAGGCAATGGCAGGCAAATCTTTGACTTCAAGGTCAGCTTGAATCTCCTAGGTTGGTTTCTGGGAGAGGAAGAGCTAGCTGCACAGAGAAACCCTGTCTCAAAGAACTAAAAAAGGAAGAAAAAAAATTATGATCTACATTCTACTTTCAATTCAATTTCCTAATTTCTTTCTATGTCCAAGTGAGGTGATTAGTAGATAAATATCCATACATTAATGTTTAAAGAGTAAAAAGATGCAGCAACATTGTTTTTAATGAACCCTTTTCCTGTAAATATAAAAATAGTCATGGGTATCATATTTAATGCCATCACATTGCCAGTTTGAAATGTACCCAAGTGCTGAGTTGCTTTGACTTATCTTTATTATTTCAACTTCCAATAGAATCTGAGATCTCACATGTTTATTTCCTCTGTTACTTCTAACTCCAGGAAGATAATTGCAAAAGTTTAACTCACCTTCTTTGATACAAACGAAATTTTAAACTGAGTAAATTGGTCACCAATACCTCAAGGTGAATTTCCTTCAGCGATACCTGTTTAATAGCTGATTCATTTTGCTTTTAAGGTATGTTTTCCCAGCAAGCTAGGTTTTTGTCAGCTGATGAAAGATCAAAGGGATTGTGGTGTAAAGGAAGAAGAATATTATTTATTTTTAAGAAGAAATTAAATCATTTGCGACAACTTGGATAGACCCTACTTGATATTATATGTTTTGAAAGAATTCAACCAAAATCTTAGCAAAGGAAGTTTTTCAGATGAGAGACCCTATCAACTTGTGAATGATGAAAAATATTTTTAAGGAGACACAAAATCTTGCTTATCATACACATCTTCCTCAGTTTTTTCTAATACAAGTTGGTCTTTACCCTCCCTCTGTATGAGGACAGATGTTATGGGATGAATTATGTTTGCCCAGATAAAAACATAGAAACTCTAATTTAAAGGCCCTTGACATGGTGATATTTGGAGGTAAGGTCTTTAAAGAACCAATTACAAAGTAGGCTCTACTCAAGTAAGACTTTAAAATGTCCTTGTAATCAGAAGGTATATTTAGGACAAACACACAGATAAAATTAAATGAAGACTGAAGGAAAAGAGGGGAATCTGTGAGCCAAGGAGAGAAGCTTCAGAGAAAAGGCCCTGGAGACTCTTTAAACTTGGCCTGTGTTCTAGAACTGTGACAATTCAATGTGTTTCATACTGTTACGAAATCTCAACCAAGTAAGTTTTAAAAATGGAACTAACATATTAGACCTCAAAATTTGATCAAAAGATACCCCTCAATTACATTTAATAGCACAGAATTATCTTTTTGCAAAAGTCAAAACTGGTTTTAATATTGAAAAAATAATTATCTCTTTCTTACCCCCAAATCCAATAAATTACATACATATGTGGTGATTATTTAATAGAATAGTCTCAGTCCTTGTCAAAGGGACGTTGATGTGTCCCAGTGTTTAAATGATGTTTGAAGTGGTAAATGATTTAAAAACAGCCTTCTCATTTAAAAAACACCCCCAAAAGTAAAATTTATAAGATCAATTGAGCATTATTTTTTATGTGGATGTAAGAACTGAGGCATCAAGAGATGAAATAAGGGTCTATTGTTATTATGCATAAGGTTACCAGGAGTTAGAGCCTGTGTATAACACTTAATCAATATACTATTACAGAACCTAAGCCATGGCAAGATTTTATTTTTAAATTACATTAAGAACTTCAGTGAAAACTGTGAGGAAACACATTGAGATATAGTTCAGTGGGAAGGAAACAATCACTTGGGTTTTGTAATTTAATATTTTTAATATTCTTAATAATGTCACGTATTGGTACTTTTCTACTAAAGTATGGGATATTTTAGGACTTTTTCAAAAATTTTGATGACTGTGTATAATTATAAAGTTAGTTTGAGTAGATAATACCTAATATAAAATTATGAACATGAATTTTAGATGTGTTATCCTTAGTTTTTATAGAAATATTATTACTTTAATAATTTGTGCATAATGAAGATGTGGTTTGCAGACTAGTCTGACACATAATTTAAAAGATTGTGTTATCTCTGCTCATTTAAACACAATTAAGATGGAATAGAAGAATAATTTTTGCAAGGGGGAATCTGACTGGAAACTACTGGGGAGGAATTCTGTTTAATGTTTTATGAGCACATGATATTGTGTGGATTTGTGAGTTGTGCTTTCTAAGTTCCAGCTCTACCTGAGATGTCTTCAACAGGTTTTTTGGAAGTGAATTATATTTTTCTAGCTGAATGTAAATATAGTAGAGTCTCCATGACAGAAAAGTAGGCCAGCACCTCCCTGTGGTGTAAATGCAACTGACCTACTTCATGTATTGTTCATCTCTCACCGCAATTACAAACAGAATACATCTCAGATGCACAAACCTACGGCCAGAAATATGATTGTTCTGGAGAAGGCTGTCATTCATCTGCCAAAACCAAGCAAGAAAAACATCTGCCTTACTTGTTCCATCCAAAATTTACCTATAATGTCTATGTTGTAATTAAAATAGTCATTATTATCTAAAGCTTACTAAAATGGGGATAATGTTATTATTGTTTGCGAATTTGTTTCAGTAGGCTTTGCTATTTCAGATACTTGGAGATTTCTAAGTGGGATTTTGCTTTCCAACAGTTAATTCCTTAATGGTTTTTATTTCAACAGACAATCAACTATATTTTGATCTTATGATCAATGTGATTTTAGATTTAGTATTTCTAAAACAGTTTTGTGGTGACTATGAGTGGCAAATATGTTTCTTTCAAGGATTTTCCACAGGAATTGGCAAAGAAAGTCTGTATGTAGTATATGGGGAAATGCTGTGAAGTTGGATAGGCACTCTTATCACTCTACCAAATGCATCCTGCAGTGTACAGGAATTGGATCATTCAATCCCCTGTGAATTGGATGGCTCTTTTCCCTTCAGATCCATCTACACAGTGTTACTCCTCAAAGAATAGTCCAAGTTTTATAAAATGTCTCACCAAGACTATTTTCATTTCTCTTTTGAAAGAAAAGATTTCAAGATTTAGTATAGTCTTCAAATAATGGAAATATTTATGAGAATAAATTGATTTTATCTTTGGGAATTATAATTAGCATTGCGAAATCTGAGAGTATGGCCCAGTCTTTTGAGCTATTGTTAAGGATAGAGGGGATCGAGCATAATATGGAAGCTAAAAATTGGAAAATAGCTTCTCTAGAATGTTCAGATAATTTGTACCACCACATATTCTCCCCTCATTGTGAGACTACTGTAGTTGGTATTCTTTCAAGCAATGTTTTTATTTGCTATTCCCATCTAACTGCTGCCAAAAATTTGGAGAATACCCACATAGGCTTGGAATGGAGATACTGTGGATGTAATTTGTCCATCGTTAAAGTAGTGAATTAATAATTCTCCTCCTCATAAAAAATAGTCCTATAACTTGAGTAGCTATAATAACTGATCAAGCAGAGACCTGAGAGGAAAGCAAATGGACCTATCTTTCACAAGTCATATCTTAATGATAGATAATTATAATGATAAGAATGTACCAGAGCATGGAACAGTAATTGGTAATCCACCATCTCCATATTATAATCAAAGGTGACAGTAACTGAAGGTAATGGATCAATTCTAGGAAGTAATTAATTAAAAAATAATTTACTATTATGTAGATTGGAGATATATAGGAGGTAGATATTTGATAGTACATAAATAAAGTACATAGACAAATTACTATACTCAACCATAGAATAAAACCCAACACATAGATAAATCTGCAAAACCTAATCTGTTGACAAGAAGGGGCAGTTAAGGTCAGAGTTACATGTGAGGTTGACTGCAGGTTCACTCATGGATGAGCAACCAACAGTGGTACTGATGTAGTCAATGCATATATGTCCAATTTATTTGTCCATTTCAATGTTACTGTCGCCTTAAAATTTAGAATTAAACTCTTTCAATGTTATTAAAAAGATACTATTAAAGTTTCTTTCTCAATCCTTTTTGTTAAAATTGCAAAACACAATTCTCAATATGCATGTGGACATGGCTTGCAATTAACCTCATTTTCTGTTTCTAACAGCACTGTCATTAGGTAAGACAACAAACGATGTCAAGTCATTGTGAGCTGCCATGGAAATGTAACCTTAAGGTCTTTTCAAACTCTATAGTGTATGAGAAAAGTCAAAATCCAGGAAAGAGCGCAACTAGGTTCCTTTCTCTACCATAGGCAACGTTAATTGCATGCCCACCATAAAGAAGAACGAAACACCACTGTCTATAAAACATTCTAAGTGCCAGAACTCTCAGTTGCCTATTGTCTTTTTGTTGAGGGTCACTGAAATCATTCCTAACTTATAATTTTTTTTTGCTGGATAAAAGATATAAAAATCAAAAGAAAATATGAGCCCATGAGTTCATGGAAATTTAAGGCTTGAATGAACATATGTTGGACTTTGAATCTATAAAATATTTCATTATTACATTATATGTTACTATTGGGTTTTTGAAAATAACCATTCATTCTTTCAAGTGTTTTAAAATTATAAGGATACTAATTCTATAGCAGAAAGTGGTATTTACTTAAGAGTTTCTTTACAAGTTTGGAAGGCTATGTAATCTCTATAATACAATCCATTTGTAAACTACCCTTACTGATATAGCAATGCAGTACTGGTTAGTATCTAACTATACCCTTTTTCCATGGTCAGTAGAAATATGCCAATCACGTGGCAGCACTGAGCAATTTTTCATATTTTAAAATCTCCCTTGATCAAAACACTTGCTGCTTCGGCAAACTAACACATACTAATCTTGCATTACTGTTTGAAATAAGGTTAAGTTAGAGAGACAGAGACTGGTATTTTTCATTTGAATCTCTCAAACAGCCCTCAGAATTCAAAACATATGATTCATATGGCCTGGAGGTAACACTGGCCATGGACATGAACACAGATTTTGGTTGCCATAAGGTCATGGATGCAGATCTGGCTCTTGGCAACAGCTTGGGTTGGACATGACCATGGCCTTGGTTGGCAGCACAGGCTAAGAACATCAGCCTGCTCCTCACTGCCTTTACCTCTTTAGTTCCACCTCTCTCCACAGCACATGGGCCTCTCGCCAACACTTTCTCTTCCATATCTCCACCATATATTAGATCAATTGTAACAACACCAGCCAGACCAGTGCCTCAAGATTCCAGGTGTGTTTGTGAGTGTCTTTCACATGTCTGTATTTCCACTTTCTTTTTATACATTACTCTTTTAATAACTTTGATTTGGGGAAAATATTATTACAATTGACATTTAGAATGGTTTCCATGCTCCAAAAGGCAGCAGCACAAATATCTATATAGTTATTATTTCACTCAAGACGAATGATTTATAAGACAGCCCAGAAGCTAATCTACTTTAGGTCTACATACATTTTCCTTTGGTAAACAGTCCATAATATTAGACTCTTGCTTTATGCTGCCTTTTGCTTTTCGTTGTTCATCTTGAATGTAGTATCTCTTCATGGTTCAACAGCATCATACATTTTTGTTGCTGCTTATTCAGTTCATGCCCTTAGCTGACTCCTTTTTGAAGTGAGTTTTCAAGGTTGTTCAATCACTAAAATCAAACAGGCTGTTATATACTTGTTAGTATTTGTAATCTTGATGGAAGAAACCTAGTCATGCCTGGAAAAGAGGAATCACAATTGAAGAATTGTCCCCATCAAAATGACTTGCAAACATATCTGAAGTAATTCCCTTGACTGCTAATTAGTGTAGCTTGCTCTCAGTCTCTGCTTCTGTCAAGCACATAGGTTCCTAACCAGAGTCCTAGCCTTGCCTTCCCTCTAATATGGCTTTCCTCTGTTATGTAATTTATAAAATCCAATAAACCCTTTCCTTCCAAGTTACTTTTGGTCATGGTATCTCACAACAGAAGCAAAGCTGCAAACGGGAACAGCATCTTTTAGCTTGAATCTCTGTGTCTGAAGCAGTATGTATGCTTGTGTGCAAACTGGAGTTCAACTTAATTGAACACAGTTGATATTTACTAGATTCCCCTTTGTAATACTAAGATTAAAGCAAAATAAATCAATAAAAATGTGTTTCAGAACTTTGTGAAGATAGCAAAAGCGCGCGCGCGCGAGAGAGAGAGAGAGAGAGAGAGAGAGAGAGAGAGAGAGAGAGAGAACCAAACTGAGAGAGAGAGATGGAGGAGACAGAGAGAACCAAACAAAGGAAGAGAATATTGGGAAGTTGTACTGATCCAGGACTGAACTCTAAAGCACTGTTTTATTCAGCTAACCTAAGAAACATACGATATATTGTTGCCAGTATTGTTTTGAGTTTAAAATCACAAATTTAAAATAATAATCAGAGTTTAATAATATAAAATTGATGTTATTTGCATATGTTTATGCATGCAAATTAAAAAGTTTTGCTATGATATAACTGATCATGTAGATCTTTTATTTATTTATTTATTTATTTATTTATTTATTTATTTTATTTTCGAGACAGGGTTTCTCCATAGCTTTTGGTTCCTGTCCTGGAACTAGCTCTTCTAGACCAGGCTGGCCTCAAATTCACAGAGATCTGCCGGCCTCTGCCTCCCGAGTGCTGGGATTAAAGGCATGCCCCACCACCGCCTAGCAATCATGTAGAATTTTTTGGGAGAGAAACACTATAATAACATTGAGAACCAAGTTCTTATGTTCACTCTGTCGTATGAAGCTCCAGATGTATTTTGATGTCTAGGCATATCACAGCATCATAAAACTTCTATCTCCACAATAGCAATGATATTAAGCTTTTATCCTTACAACTATATTAGTTCTTTTAATAAGCACTATACTGACATGAATTTAGTCACTTATCAATGTCCATTATTTATAAAATCTGTGAATTGATTCATTTATCTTTTCTCATGGTTTTATTAATTTATTATTAAATTTTATTTCTATATGTGAAATTCTTTTCTAACATTTTGACCACATTTTCAACATTTAATAAAATTTAGTATAACTTAATGTGAAAAAAATAATGAGAGGCAACTATTTGTTGAAAATTGAAGAGGATTCAAGAAATCTGTAGTATGTTCAACTTATTAATATTTGATCGACTATTACAAACAATGCTGCTATGAACATAGTTGAGCATATACTTTTGTTGTATGTTTGGGCATCTCTTGGGTATATTCCCAATAGTGGTATTGCTGGGTCGAGAGGTAGGTTGAACCCGACTTTCCTGAGAAACCGCCACACTGCTTTCCAAAGTGGTTGCACAAGTTTGCATTCCCACCAGCAATGGATGAGAGTGTCCCTTTCTCCACAACCTCTCCAGCAGAGGCTATCATTGGTGTTTTTGATTTTAGCCATTCTGACCGGTGTAAGATGGTATCTTAATGTTGTCTTGATTTGCATTTCCCTGATTGCTAAGGAAGTTGAGCACGATCTTAAGTGTCTTTTGGCCATTTGAACTTCTTCTGTTGAAAAGTCTCTGTTCAGCTCAGTGCCCCATTTTATAATTGGATTGATTAACCTTTTACGGTCTAATTTCTTGAGTTCTTTGTATATTTTGGATATCACACCTTTGTCAGTTGCGGGGTTGGTGAAGATCTCCTCCCAGTCAGTGGGTTGTCTTTCTGTCTTAGTGACAGTGTCCTTTGCTTTACAGAAGCTTCTCAGTCTCAGGAGGTCCCATTTATTCAATGATGTCCTTAGTGTTTGTGCTGCTGGGGTTATACGTAGGAAGTGTTCTCCTGTGCCCAGGAGGAGCAGAAGGAGAGTGAGCACGAGCAAGGAACTCAGGACTGCGAGGGGTGCACCCACACACTGAGGCAATGGGGATGTTCTATCGGGAACTCACCAAGGCCAGCTGGCCGGGGACTGAAAAAGCATGGGACAAAACCGGTCTCGCTGAACATAATGGACAATGAGGACTACTGAGAACTGAAAAACAATGGCAATGGGTTCTTGATCCTATTGCACGTAATGGCTTTGTGGGAGCCCAGATAGTTTGGATGCTCACCTTAATAGACCTGGATGGAGGTGGGTGGTCCTTGGACCTCCCACAGGGCAGAGAAACCTGCTTGCTCTTTGGGCTGAGGAGGAAGGAAGACTTGATTGGGGGAGGGGGAGGGAATGGGAGGTGGTGGCGGGGAAGAGGCAGAAATCTTTAATAATTAAATTAATTAATAAAAAAAAGAAGGTCAAAAAAAAAATAGAAACTGAGAAAAAAATATTTGATCGACAAATGAATTCGTTTAAAGTAGTTAATTATGTGAGACTTTTTATGTGCTCTACAGAAATAATAGTTCGATATTTTTAAAGAAATTAAGAAGAGCATAAATGTACTATCAAAATGATTGTTGTCCTGGCTAGTGTTATGTCAGCTTGATGTAAACTAGTGTCATTTGAAAGGAATGAAACTCAACAGAGATGCCTAATAAGATCCTGCTGTAAGGTAATTTCTTAATTAGTGATTGATGGGATAAGGGCTAGTTTATTGTGGTTGGTACAGTCCCAGAGCTCATGGTCCTAGCTTCTATAATAAAACAGGCTGAGCAATCCATACGAAGCAAGCCAGTAAGCAACACCCCTCCATAGCTTCTGCCTGCAGAATTCTTCACTTTAATGATGAACAATGACATGGAAAGGTAAGCCAAATAAACCCTTTCCTCCCTAACTTTGTTTGGTGATGGTGTTTTAGCACAGCAATAGTACCATGACATATATAATTATTTACCAGAGAAGATTGTTTGGTTAGCCTTGCAAGCATTAAAATCATCGAGATTTCATTGTGGCACAGTACCTAATTTCAGGAAAACTTTCTTGTTTTCATTTTGTGTATTTTTTAAAAAAAAAATGAATGCAATTTCCATCTAAAAGAAAATACAAATTAAACTAGGACTATTAAAATATTCACTGCACAATAATGCAATTATTTCACATATTTATAAGAAGAGTAGATCAAGATAGCTAATATTTGATTTCTAAAAAAGGTTGGTGAATATTTAGTTGCCCTTGTTCAACAGCCCTTCCTATTGAAAAAGCTCATGTTTTCGAAGGATAGTGGAAAATTAAGACTATAAATATTACCTGCATGTATAAGGCACATGAATCAAGTACTTGAAAGATTATTTACTTAGGTTAATCAATACATTACCTTCTACTTGTTAATGTATATATAAATTAAAGATTAGGCATGACTAATAAAACTCAGAGACAGAAACCTGAAGATCAAAAAAAAAAAAAAAAAAAAAAAGCAGCCAGCCCCAAGCTCTTACCTTGACTTCAGTCCAAAATTGCAATCCTGACCCTAGGAATCTCAGAATGCCTGAGAGCTATCTCCTCCCATTTTATAATCCTCTCTAATTATGAGATTAAAGGAATGAACCACTGGGATTAAAGGCATACATGCCTGGTTTCTATGGCAACTAGTTGCTTATTGGGATTAAAGGTGTGTGTCACCACTACTTGGTAGTAAGGCTGACCATTGGGGCTGTTTTCCTTTCTGATCTTAAGGCAAGCTTTATTTATCAAAATACAATTGAAAAGACACTACATACAGAAACTATCATAAAATGACTTATGGAGATGAGATAATATAATTCATGTAATGTTCATTGTAAGTTGAAAACCTTGAGATAAATACATTTTGACTATTGTAGCAACAAATGCTGATATTTAATGTTAAAAAGATATGTGATGGACTGCTAAAGTGAAATTCACTGACATTTTTAATTATAAGATATAATTTTATTTTTGATATTTTAGGGCTTTCTTGCTTTTTATTTAATTTTAACCATTTTATAGTTACAGGAAATATACTTGAACATAAATTCCTTTCTTATGAGGATCCATTTTCAAGTAATTGAGTATAACTTTTGTAATCTCTCCAAAAATCAGGAGCATTGCTTTCTCAATATTAAATGCTTATTTTTATGGACCTTTAGGAGTTTATTTTTTTCAGAATGCAATTATTTTTTTCAGAATTACAATTATTTTGTATGTTGATTTATATTAGTTTTCAAAATTTAAACCAACATTTTCCATTCCAGAATGTCTTAGAATAACCACTGAATTTTAATCCTCTTTCCTGAACATGGCTTTTAAATTTCATTTAATAATTAAAAATAACTTGTAAGATAAAGAAAGTTTTATTCATACAATGGTTACCTATATGAAAAATCATGTAATTCTGAGTATTTCTGTTTTAAGTAACAAAAGTTAATTCTAGTACATTTAAAGAATTCAGAAATATCTTATTTGAGGAGTAATAGTAAATAATAGAGATAAAGAAAAAGACAAACATGTATTCTTTCAAAGAGCATTAAGTAGGAAAATTTGCCAATATGAGATGGCAATCTATCTATAATAATATTATGAGTTGTGTGTATAGGATTTTCCAATGACTGAAGTTTAAATACAGGGGAAAAAGGGTAACAATGGCTTGTCATCTAAAGGGATGCTTCAAAAGGAAATTCTAATCACTTTGGATACAAAATTATCTAGCAAATAATGAATTTTGTAGACAAATGCAGGTAGGAAATACAACTGACCAAAACCGGTACCCAACATAATTATAATCTAAGCTCTTCCTCCTGGTATTTAAATCTTCTTCCATCATTATCCTCATATTCTGTTATATCTTATCATGCGTTATTACCTGTGTATGGCCTGCTCTATAGTCAGCATTGAGTTAAGAAGAAGGTCTGGGAAGAAATAGTGTCAGAGGTGTTTTGATGCCAAGAAGAGTTTGAGAAGATAGGCTTATAAAAACATGATTTCTTCTGAAAAGGAACATTATTAAGGAGTCTGAATCTAATGCTGAACCATGTAATTCTCAAGGTAGTATGTTGTTTCTAGGTACTGAACTTGATTCAACAAGCGCTCATTGAGAATTTCTCTGTGCACCATATTAAAGGTAATAGAAACTTCACAGAGAAAAGGCTCTTTTAAAAATGTTGACTGGAAAATAGGGAATAGGGCAAGAAAAAGCCCAGGAATATGTCTATGGGAGTATGACTTAAATAATACAAATAAATATTTATTTAAAAATGTAGAGATTAATAGAGAAGTGGGATCCAAACAACAAGAAAAAATGTCATCAGACAGACACTGGTAAAGATCTATTTTCATCCATGTTGGTCTTAATTAAAATAGATTATTTAAGAAGAATGTGCAGTATTACAAAAAAATATAAATGATTTAGGATAAATTAATGTGTTAAAATAATTATTATATGAAACAAAAAATAAAACCTTTAAACAGTTTCAACTGATGTTTACAATATACCCACTAATGTATTTCCTGATTTCTTTCCCTGATGCACAGTGTGTTTTATAAATGAAAAAAATGAGGACATCTGTGATTCATTTCTGTTTATTTTGAAAGATCCAACAGATGTATTTGCCTGAATAATAGCCATTCTTTGTCCCTTAGAAATTATTTATTCTATCTCTGATTGTGCTCTGAAATATTATCATGCATTTTAATACTTATAATTATTACCACATTATTTTACTGTAGTTAGCTCTTCATTTGTCACCACTTTCTACCATGCCATATTTCTGAATCTTTTTTTTTAAATCAAGTTTAATCTCTCTCTCTTTTTTTTTTTTTTTTTTTTTTTTTTTTTGGTTTTTCGAGACAGGGTTTCTCTGTGGTTTTGGAGCCTGTCCTGGAACTAGCTTTTGTAGACCAGGCTGGTCTCGAACTCACAGAGATCTGCCTGCCTCTGCCTCCCGAGTGCTGGGATTAAAGGCGTGCGCCACCATTTTTGTTTCTATAAGATTTAAAAGTCAATGCTAAGCACCTCAATGGCCATGCACAGAGGAGTTTTTGGTGTTGTGGAGACAATACTTCAATGAAAACACTGTGACCCAAGCTGAGGGACTTTGTTAAGTGTATAAAAAGGTTCAAAATTGGAACCCAAGATAATTAATTTTTTGCTTTTACTCAGAGGTTTAAGTTAATATCCATCATTTTGTAATGAACTATAAATCTATAAAAACAGAAAAAAATCAAGTATCTATACTTTTAATTTAGAACATGTTGGTGTCTTCTTTTCTCTTCTCATATATACATATATTCGTATATATTTATATGTGTATATAATAGATAATATCTAGTAGTTTACAAGAAAACATCAATATTGAAATACTGGAATAATGGTATATTTTACTTAAAACTAATACTGAACCCGTATTTCATTGGAGGTAACCTCTTCTATATTATTTTTTAATTGTGTATTTACAATTAATTGAAACAAAATAAAATGAATCCATTTCATATTTGATATTTATGAGACAATTATGAGATACATGGTGATTCAAAATTCTATTTTATAATAATTTACTTGCTAACATTAAATATAATTTCCCCCAATACTTGACTTTAACGTTGAAAAGTATTTAATGATTGTCAAATTCAATTATGTTTTTATTTCTTTATGCTTTCAACTTTGAATTCGTTTAATGCTAATTAGAAATCAAGTAAAAGCATATAAAACTAAATAGCAAGTATGTAGCATCACTTTAGGGAAATATTGCTCTTAATCATTTTTGAATCAATATGTTACCTTCCTGCTCCCACTGTTAGTAGTACCACAAAACACTCATTTTTAATAAAACACATAAATGTGAAAAAGAAAAATAAAACATAAAGGATGGGGAAAGGCATTAATGCTCAGTGTCTATAACCCCTTTTCTTATTAGTTAATACTATTTCAGTAATCTACTCTGAAGTTTTATGATTCAGTATCTGTTGAGCTATTGACTGTACTATTCTGCTTCCATACAATATTTATAAGTTAAAAAAGATTCTTTTATCACATAATCTATCCCTATTATAATCTCCTCCCCACTCCTCCAAATTCCTCCCCACCACTCCACACCTTTGGATTCACTCGCTTTCTCTAGAAAAGACCAGACTTCTAGGAAATAACAACCAAACAAGACAAGACAAACTATATTAAGATGAAGCAAAAACTATCATGTTGAAGTTGAAAATGGCAATCCTAAAGCAGGAAAGAGTTCTACGAACAGGCATAGAGTCAGAGACCCTCTCGTTCTCATAGATAGGATACCCAGAATAATGCTAAGCCATTAGCTCTACTATATATGCAGATGTCCTGGTGCAGATCCGTGTAGGCCCTGTGTTTGCTGCTTCAATTTCTTTGCTCATATGACCCTTCTTTAGTTAATTCGGTGGGCAGTGTTCTCCTGGTGTCCTCCATCGCCTCTGATTGTTATAGTCTTCCCTGCCTCCTCTTCTGTGGGTTCCCTAAGCTTGGATGGGAGGGATATGACGTAGACTTCCAATTGAGATTCTCTCTCTGCATATCTTCTGTGGAGGTCACTGTATCTGTTGCCGTCTGCTGCCAAAGGAAGCCTCTCTGATCTATGAGTGTAGCAAAATATCACTAGGAACCACTTTATACTGGTTTTGTTTGTTTGTTTGTTGTCCAGTAAGTTTTGGTTTAAACTTGGTCTTTGGGTTATCTATTCTTTGGTTTTCAGTTACCCAAGCAGTGCTGGAGAATGTTTTTTTTTTTTTTTTATTTTTTTTTATTTTTTATTTTTTTCTTGAAGTGGGCCTTAAGTCTAATCAGGTGTTAATTGGCTATTCCCACAAGTTCTGTGCCATCATTCCCCTAGCATATTTTGCAGGCAGGACAGATTGTAAGTAAAAGTTCTGTGAGTGGTGTGGTGTCCACATCTGCCTTTCAGGAGCCTACAGAGTTCCGTCCCCCACCAGATAGACAAGAATGTAGGGATGAGAGCCCCATGTAGTCACTAGCTCAGTTTCTCCATGTTCAACTAGTTGTGTGGGTGTTGTGATTACCAAAACCTGGCACTGAGTTTTGATCCTACTGCATGTACTGGCTTTACGGGAGCCTAGACTTTGTGGAATGCTCACCTTCCTAGACCTGGATGGAGGGTGGAAGACCTTGGACTTCCCACAGGGCAGGGAACCCTGACTGCTCTTTGGACTGGAGAAGGAAGGGGAGGGGGATGGAAGGAGGGGGAGAGAAATGGGAGGACGGGAGGAGGTGGAAATTTTTAAGTAAAAATAAATAAATAAAAGATTCAAGACATGGAAATTCTCAAGTACAAAACTGATTGTTATGTTAACTCTTTACAAATTTATCGTCAAAGTTTACTTTGAAGACTTTGACGTCAAAAATAACCTATAGACAGGCATGGTAGAATGAATTTGAAATACCCATTCTCAGGAGGATAAACAGAGGATTAGAAGTTTGAGGGCAGGCTAGGGTCCATAGAAAATTCCTGTTCTAAAGAGACTATATTTTATAAACATTCATTTCATAGCACTGGCATTTAATAAAACTACATATTTGCCAACATGTGACAGTTTCATAGCACTGGCATTTAATAAAACTACATATTTGCCAACATATGACAGTTGCATTATTTTCAAGATTTTTAATTAAACAATTATGGACAATTTTGGCACAATATCAAAAATAGCTGCAAATATTTGTCAAAAGTATATATTTTTTAAATTTGAAGATCTTTGGTTGTAAATAACAAATACTGGCTTTCCCCAAATTCCCATGAAAATGTTGAAAGATCACTCAAACATCTGTGATTTTGTTCTCTGCCTTTTTGTAATTTTGTATTTTTTCTTTATATTTCATAATTAAAAGGCAGAATAATGTAGAGTAAAGAGCCCAGATTTTAGAATTAAATATAACTAAATTGTAATCCCCAGTAGTTAATCCATTTACCAGCTGTGTGTTCTCTGGCGATTTATATGTCCTTTGTTTTTACTTCCAGGAAAAATAACAGTGTTTTTCAGAAAAGTAATACACATTTGTGCAATTTTATATATCAGGGAGTAAAGATTGTTCCCTTTTAAATATTTTATTAGAGTCTTTGTTTGTTTTGGATACTGCAACAGTTTCGATATGCTTTATATTGAAGATTTAACAATTCTTTTCTTATGTAAATTAGTATTTTCTTAATAAGAAAACTATAAATACTTTTATTGGTTTCTATATTAATCCAAGTAGTTGCCTACTTCACAAGGAAATGGTAAAGGTTTAGAAGCATAAAAACAACAGTTATGTATTACTAGAAAGATCTACATTCTGGAAATCCTCTATTGAACACTAAGGAATGAGTAATTTTTTCATAAAAAGTAACTTATTCAAAAAGTGTGTTTTCTATTTTTACATAGCAATCCAAGTTCCCATTCCACTTCTTATCCTACACCCATCCACCCCTCAGAGAGGTTAAGACTTCCAATGTCTAACACATTGCTTTGAGGCAGGACCAAGACCCTCCCCATTATATCAAGGCTGAGGAAGGTATACATCCAAAGAGAATAGGTTCCCCAAGGCCAGTACAAGCAGTAGAGATAAATTCTGATCTCACTGCCAGTGACCCCACAGTCTGCCATCGACATAAAACTGTCGTCCGCATTCAGATGACCTAGCTTGGTCCTATGCTGGTTTTCCCACTGTCAGGCCCAAGTGGGTGGACTCCCTTTAGGTAATGTAAGCTGTTTCAGTGGGTATCCCCATCATGGTTTTGACCCCTTTGCTCATATTATCGTTTCTTTCTCTCTTTGCCTGGACTTTGGGGGTTTGGCCGAGTGTTTTGCTGTGTATCTCTGCATCTGCTTCCATCAGTTGCTGGGAAAGTTCTAAGGTGACATTTAGGATAGTCATCAATCTGACTTCAGGACAATGCCAGTTCAGGTACCCTCTCCACAACAGCTTAGTGTCTTAGCTGGGCTCATCATTGTGGACTCCTGGAAATTTCGCTAGGGACTCATAATGGCTCCCTCAATCAAGATATATCTTTCCTTCCTCTCTCTCACTGTCGTTCCCCTATCTCAGCCATCCTGTTCCCTCAAGTTCTTCTCCTACTTCCCCTTCTTCCCTTCTCCCTGCTTCTGTCCTCACTTCTCCCCCACTCTTCGGTTACTTCTCTCCTCCCATTTTTCTGTGTCTTTTTAAATCTAAATTCAGCAGTCTATGACATATAAGAAGGAAGCCACTTTGCTCAATTGAATGACTGGGGTCATCAAATATGCTGAAGAAACCTCTTGGGTTGATTAGTCTGCCCTTTTATATGGAGTAAGCAAATACTTCCTTTGTTCACTCTAATACCAATTAATTTAGTAGTTGAGCCAGAAATTATACAAAACCTTTCAGAATACATATAAACAGATTATTAGAGTAGGTAAAGTCTATACATGAAGATACTTTTATATTTTCTCTCTCTCTTTAGCACACACACACACACAGCAGCTAACACACACACACAAACATACGCACATGTGTGCATGCACACACACAGATGCACTTTAATGAAGACAAAAGTTTACAAATACTCTTCAACATTAGGACCTTTGAAATACTACTGGATGATCTATGTACATGATCTTTGTCTGGTAACTCACATATAAGTACAGTAATACCATCAGTTTTATATGACAGAAATCAACACAGAGAAAGGATTTTAATATAGGCTATGCAATTAGTAAATGATGGAACCAAGAATTGAATCACAGTCCATTTACATACACAAGCTGCATCCATCTCCCTCTCTCTAGAGAAAAAAAATGTTTTGAAACTAATTTGAACTAATGTACTATAATTATAGTGAATAATTAACCAGTACTACAGCAAACACAAAGTTTGAATATATAGAAAATTTATTCAAAATAAGATTGGTATCCTGTGCATTGCTAAATTTTATGACTTTTCATTTTATTATTTATCTTCCAAATTTTCATAAAAGAAAACAATTGAAAATTAATCTCAAACTACCTCTGGAGAAGGCTCGTGCACAGGGTCAACCTGAATTTTTGTGTTTCCTTTAGAAAGAGATTGTCTGCATCTGACATCTATTTATGTCCTTGTGTTTCCTCATCCTCACTTTTGCATTTTCCAAACTACTCTCCTCGAATAGTTGAAATCTGTGCCAAGTACTATTGGAAAGGTTTCCAAGTTCTAGTTCACACTCTGGCAGCTTCTAATTTATTTATTTATTAATTGTATTTGCCACATACCACTCCAAGACTCCCAGCCAAACACAGACCAGGCCAAGGACACATTCTGGTCTACCAGAACTACTTTACAACTGCAGTTCAACTCTGATAAATTATCTGAAAATAAACTAGATATTCTCGAGGTAGTAAACGCATAGTATAAATACAGCAGACATTTCAGAATTTATAGTGCTTAAGCAGCAGAACATATCTGTGAAAAATAGTTTTTTTTACATTTTCTCTTACACATCTATTAATGAGAATGATTTATTACATCTTTAAACATAAAAGAACAGTTTGCAATATCCCTATGATTTTATTAATCTATCTTGCTTAAATATGCAAGTGTGTTTTCTAAAATATTTGACGAAGTGTATATATAGTTTTCAAATAGCTTCATTGTTAATTCTTTAGCTACAATTTTTAGCCAAATACACTTTTTTTTTATCAGATGTTATTTTCAGGACAATAACCAGTAAAAGATACTGAGTGGTTACATAAATGACATTTTTTTATCCCCTTCCAAGCATCAGTATATTTGGCGTGGTACACTTTATAATAAAGTGTCTTGAGGGAGATTATATTCTACAAAGAGCAAGAACACATGTTCTAATTCAGTATCTGATTTATACTGAACACCTGCAGACTGGAAGATTCTGTATTTGTTTTTCATTTGAAAATGCTAGAAAAGATAACTTCATAACACCAATGTGGTTTCTTTATTTATTTGGTTGAACCTGGTGCCACTTACCTGTTACATGTTTTCACACTTTGAGAATTGATTCACTGTCTTTTTTGTTAACACCCAACTAGATGGAGGAAAGTACAGAATATTTTTAGATGTCAGAGATACATTTAAAAAAGACTTCATTATTTTATTTTTCTTTAAACATATACTAACCTATTAATGGGTTTTTCATAAATCACTTAGAAGTTGAGTATTGCTTAGTGACTCAGAACTAAAGTTGAACAAGGTCCCATATGGTGACAGAAGAGATTTTCTCTAGCCCATTTGAATGACGGTGTTACCACCTTGTCTGCGGAGAGTCTTTAGCAACCAACTGAAACTGTAAGCCAGGAATGGAAGCTCGATTCTACAATTTTAGTCATGCCAATCACCTCAGCTTGACTGGGAGACAGAGTTACTCTTAGGAATCTACTTAGGAATAATGAAGATAATCCTTCCTTGAGGGAGAGGAGTAGAGTAGATACAATTACAAAGGTCCTTAAAAGTGAGTGGCAAAAGATAAAGAGAGCAGAAGGCAATACTATCCTGGAAGCTGACACTGGAGCAGTAGGGCTATTGGAAGAATGGGGGATGGGTCCACTGACCAGGAAACACTGATGGCTATTAGGCTGATCCTTGATAAAATATAGATCTTCTCGGGGAGTCTGTAACGGTGACTAGCTTGCTTGACTCCTACAACTCTGCATTTAGTTTACTATGTCTACTGCTAGACTTCTGGAGATCCAGAAATCGAAGAGAATAAACTATGTAGTTTAAGGAATTGAGTTTGTTTAATATGCCACATGCATACCACTATCCCTGATCTAGTAGAAGTAAGTAATTGCATTCTCATAGTGTTCCATACCACTAGAGTTATGGCATCAAAACACATTTAGAGATAGTTTTTAAATTCCTACTATAATATCTAACTCATAAAGAGAGACCCCAGATTTTAATATCCCAAAATAATATTTAACTCCTAAAGAGAGACCCCAGTTATCACTAACCAAACCAAGGTGTTTGCCTTAAGAGTTTGCTAGGAAAAAAAAAAAAGAGTTTTCTAGAGCTAAGTAGACAGTGGAGGTACAAGCTTTTAATCCCAGAATGTGTGTGGGGGGGATTGAGGAAGGCTGATCTCTGTGAGTTCAAAACCAGCCTGGTCCATAGAGTGAGGACAGCCAGGGCTATTACCCAGAGAAACCTTGTCTCAAAAAACCAAAATGAGAGAGAGAGAGAGAGAGAGAGACAGAGAGAGAGACAGAGAGAGAGACAGAGAGAGAGACAGAGAGAGACAGAGAGAGAGAGACTTTGTATCCAAATCATGTTTGTTGTTTCTCACTCACAGTATTGTCATTTCTGTCTCTTTCTTTCCTAGATGCAATCAATATGCAAAAGCTAGCCATTAAACATAGCTTTCCTAAAACACCCTATCTAACCTAGAAGATTTGCTCTTTTAATAGAATCACAATGTTGAGTAAATTCATATATTTAAAATCTATTATTTAATAGTTATTCACAAATTCATACACATGAGAAACTGCTACTTAAAGCTATCAACTCTAGAAATCATCTTCTATGCTGACGTAGTCATTTCTTGTAACTCTTTTACACATGGCTCTCTGGCACGCACTGCCATGTTCTTCTAAAATCAGAACATCTTTAGGGCTCAAATGTTCATAAAGAAAACAAGAATCGAGTCCAGACTATTAAAGAGTAAAGCCCATGCCTAGTGAAATACTTTTTCCTATAAGATTCCAACACCTATAGGTTTCACCATCATTAAACTGCACCACCAGCTGGAGACTAAATATTCAAACACGTGAACCTATAAAGGACGATTCATGGCCAAACCACAATATTTCTACCTGGGACTTGTGGGATCATAACTATATCATGATTAAAAATGTACTTGCTCCAACCTTAAAAATCCCAATATTCTCTTATACCTGCAACATTAACAGGATTTCACCACAGGGACAGTGAGTGTGGAGGTTCTTTTTTACAGCCCTTACAAGTGCCAGGTTTCCAAATATAATATCAAATGCACATGACCAAATGTCATTTAACTTATTTGTAGTTGATCCTTTGTATTCATTTAATCTTTATCTTTTGACTGATTAGCAAATATTTTCATGGGAAGAAATCATAGCAGCCAGAATGTCTCTGCTGAATTTATATATAGCTATTTTGTTACTTGCCATCAAGTAGGTCTAAGAAATTTATATATTGTATTTTCTCCCTCTGTTTTCTTAACTGTAAAGGAAAGATAAGTCTGGTAAATGGATTCCTTCCCAAACATTGGATAAGTATTTGATTAACTCTTGAAAAATAAAGAAGCAGCTTTTCCAAAGGATGGTGCTAAGAGATATATTTTAGATAGATCATCTCCAAAAACTTCAGAGATCTACAGAATATGGCATTTAAGGTGTGGTTTTTTTTTTTTTTTTTTTTTTTTTTTTTTTTTTTTTGGTTTTCGAGACAGGGTTTCTCTGTGGCTTTGGAGCCTGTCCTGGAACTAGCTCTGTAGACCAGGCTGGTCTCGAACTATTTATTTCTTGCAAGACATTCAGCAATAAAAACGTGGACGAGCTTTGTTTTCCAACATTTGGCAACTTACCAAGTTTCTTTTGATTCATCTTTATCCAGATACATGCTTCTGTGATAGCCTGCCAGGTTGGTCTAGAAAAATCTTTAGTGGTATATGCTTGCAAAGTTTTACAGCAATTTACCTTTGTGACACCGGTGTGAGAAGAAAGGACCTTTGGTAATTGAAATACAGTTTGTCAGCTTTCAGTGGAAGCTCATGATGTGGAAGCTCTGCCACCTATCATAAGAAAAATGTAAAGTGTCCCATAAATTGTGCTCAATACAAAATGTTCTTTGGACAATTTCAAAAAGAAGTTATTAGGAGCAGGCATTTTGCCACTCACTTTCCTACTCACCCAGGGGGATCTAAATGTGATATCCATTGGTTCCATAGTAACTGAGGGCTAGAGGTTTTAACAGTGACCAGACATGACCCATAGAGGACATAAGAATTTCAGCCGTTCAAATTGAGGTGAGGCTACAGCTTTTTGTTAAATAAGAAGTCGAATTACTATTTCCCATTGGGAAGCATGGCTATCTTTTACTGCCTTGAGGTTAAAGTCAGTAGGAAGGCAAGAATCACAGAAGTGTACTATATTGTACAGAATAGTTTCTGAAGTAGCAGACATACTGGGTATCCTTTATGGTTTTAAGAATAAATATACATTTTAAGAAGAAAAGTCTCAATCTAAAGAGTGTTAAACTGTTTACAACCGGCATTTTCAAATTATTCTGGAATTATGAAGAAGCAAGGGGGTCCATTTGCAAACCTCTGGGACTGGGGGCTGGGAAGTGGAGCTGATGTAAATCCAGATGCCTAAATCTATGCAAAGATCTCTCCACTTAAATTACAGCCTCTCTACCACACTCATCTGATTATTATGCTGGATTTCATTGCAAACCTCTGTTTATTTTTTCTCTGTCTAAAATAAATTTTGAGGTTTGGTTTTTGCACTCTTTTCTCAGACATGGGGAAACTATATGCTATTTTCTGCAATGTGAAAATTAAGCTTAAGCTAGTTCCACATGGTTTTAGAGAGGTTTGGCGAATTACTTTGTAACAACAGCTAGTATTATCAATTGACAGTCTAAGCTCTGATTTTCAAATTGAGAACATCCTGCTATGATTATGCCATTATAAATTTGATGATAACACTTTTCTTCAGTAGCAACAATGGCTGTTTAGCTCTTAGAACTGCCGAAAAACCAGATTTAGAGTGTACCTTGGGGCTAGCCTTCCTCTCTCGAGCCTATAGCAATATGTCACATCTTATTTCATAGGTTTGAGGTTATTATGAAACCTATGGAATAGCAAAAGCAAACATGGTTCAATTAAGTAAAAGAAAATATTTGTTTCTGCTCTGACAGGGATACCAAGTAACTCATCCGTTTTAGTTTATCATCTTTTTGAAAAAATATTAATACCTTACTCAGTTTACATATCTATTAAATGTACAGTGAAATGCATTTAAATCTGTTCTGATTTTTTAATAAATGTAGACCTATGGGTTTTTTTTTTTGTTTTTTTTTACAAAAGTAAGTGATTTTTATTATTTGAAGGAGAGCATTTGGGTAATTCTGAGAAATGAATCAGCTTGTCCTGAAATTCATATGTTGAAGCCCTTAACCTTTTCCATAATAGTTTTTGGAAATTACTTTGAGAGGCAATTAGGATTAATGAGGTCGTGTGGTTGCGGCCCCATGACTGGATTAGCTTCCTTTCAAGAACAGACAACAGCCATCTTATCTCTGCTCCTGTCCACTTCTTTTGCACCTCTCTCTCCCCAGCACAAACTTACAGTGCAAAAGTCAAGTGAGCATCCATAACCTGATCATCACTAAGCCTAAAGAGCTTCAGTTTCATCTTGGGTTTCCCAGCATCTAAAATTGTGAGCAATAAATTCCAGAGTTTAAAGCATACATTTTGTTATGCTTGTTCAAAGAACATGATCGATACTTTTAAGATTTGGTTTGATACCAATTGAGAAAGTTACAGAAACCTATTTAAATATGTGTGATTATGATTACTTAAATAATTAAAAAATATTTAAGTAAATATTAAGATGTACATAACTGTATGGGCATGAGAAAGTGAAAGTCCCAAATATGATTTCCTTTCTCCTTATAAAATAAAGGTGCATTGCATTAGCAATTGCATCACACCATTAAAATTCTCCCAGAAAGCACAATCAGTATGATATAGATAGAAAGAGATGCAGCTGTAGCCATAAACCAGGATAGAGATTAAGTCTGATTGAATATATTAAGAGAGTTAAAAAATGTTTTGTCATTTAATGTCCACTCTCTCGTGGAATTTTAAGTTCTAGCTTCTCAGTGCTGTCTAGGGAACCAGAGACAAAAGTCCACTGAATTTCAAGTCCTTCCCAAAGTCTGCTGTGCAGTAAAATGGATTCAAGAGGATCCCATTGTCTAATTCCATCCAAGACTCAAGTAATTTACCTGGAACTTACTATTCTATGTCCACATTCACCAGAAGTGACAGTTACCTGACCCTAAAGTGCGTATTGACAGGCAACACATTCCCTCTTGTCTGTGTCTAGCTCTGGCTGCAGGTTGTTCTCTGCGTGCCATTCTGGCAATATTTTAAATGAATCTAGTTGTCATGTTAAATGGCTTCACATATTTATTGGCTACATTTACGTAATTTTTATCTTATGCACAGTTCCTTAAAACTAACTTCACAGCCAAGATAAGAAAGATGGTTGTTGTTTCTGTTATGAAAGTATGCAATCATACTTGTGGCACTCTTCTTTCCCAGAACTGTATTTAAATAAATGTTCAGTGTGAACTCTATTAATCTGCTTTTATATTTGGGGGATTAATTATTCTGAGATTCTTTAATATTATTTCATGTAACAATATGTATTTCCCTTCAATAATAATTCGTGTTTCATTGCAAGTTGATGACACAATGTTTTGTGAATTTGCCGGTTGAGTGACATTTAGATTGGGCTGTTGGAAAGAAAGCATCTTCGATAATTCATATGCTAGGATTTACATCTAAGTATGTTCTAAATTCTCTTGAGTCAAATTGTTTATCCACTGAGCTACCCCTTAAGTCCTCTACTGAATTACAAAGCACTTTCTCTGTGTCTTTGGGTTTCATATTGCATAAAAACAATTTAAATATTTGTTAAAATTAAAAAGAATTTTCATGTATGTTTTCCAAGAGTCATGTAACAAGCCAAGCCTGGTTTTAACCCTTAAACTTCAAATAAATGTGTGAATCTAATTTGTAGTATATTCTCAAATATTCTATTTCTCTCCTCATTGTATTTTTTCTTGTATAGTAAACTACCAATAACAGGATTTTTTAAAAAAAATGGGTAGGTTTATATTTATGTCTTTTTTTCTTAACACCAAAGGCTCTCCTCTGCACATTGATGTCATTATTTACCTTAACTTAGCATTAAGATAAACAATACATATGTTTTTTTTCTGCTAAAAATTTCAGATTTACATAAAAAAGCATACATAAGAAATAGATTTTTATTAACTTTCAACCATTCTCTCAATAGAACTAATGAAGAGAAAAATAATAAGCTGCTTTCTTTCCCCTTGCATTTTGGCTTATGTTATTCACATGAGTCTTTTCTATGCCTACTCCTAGTTATCAGGGAATTAGGCTCACCTTACTCACGTGAGTCTTTCCCAATTACGTTTCTTTCTTTCTTCAGAAATTTTCCCTAGAATTCATCCCCAAAATCATTTTGGGCAAATCTGAAATAATACTATAAGGTTCTGGTTATTTTTGTTTGTTTTTCATAAGCAAACTTTTTGGGCTCCAATGCCTTGAGAACCCACCCAAATTGTAAAACATGTCTTGTTTGAATCTTTAAAAATATTAAGAAGAGTTTAATTCCCACCTACAACTTTTCAAAATCACTTTTGAGCAAGTGGTCCAAGTGAAAGGCATCATGAGAAAAGCAGATGGAACTTAAGACTGGGACCTCTCAGATGAATATAGTTGGTAGTTCCATCTTTAGTAGCGGGGCTCTCACAGTCTAGAGAAATAAGTCCCTGCATTGGAAGCTCCATATCTGTTCTGGTGTAAGCTTGGCTGCACCTGCGTGTATCTCCCAGTGCTGTTCTTAAACAACATTATTCCACAGAGCTCTCAGTGCCCATCTCAAGTGCCAATGTGTCGATGTTTTCATGGGATATACTTCTTCTGAATTTATTCATATGTGTAGCAGGGGAATAAAGCTCAAGACTCTAATGTGTTTGTTCTTAATATACTCCAACTTTGTGAAAGGAACCAGTTTGTGTTTATAGATGGCAAAAGTTCTTATGATTGACCTGATCCCTGATGATTGACACTTAACCCATGTAATTGGGTATTTTCAGTTTCTTGAGACCTGTTGTTATGCTAAAACTGACTTCAGTTAGAATCTACAGTTTAGCTAACTGAGAATGTTTTTCATTCTGGATGAAAACTTGATACCAAACTGGGAAATGTCTTTAGAGATTATGTGGTGGAAGCTATGATTTTTAAAAATTCTCTTTCTTTTTTAATATATTATTGCCACCTTCTTTCTCCTCCGTTCAAACCCTCCCATGCTTCTTTCCTTACTCTCTATAAAATTGATGACATCTGTTTTCCTTGTTCTTACATACATATGTATATGTGTATATATATTAATACACATTCCTAAATACATAAATGAAACCTGCTCAATCTCTATAAGGTTAGTTGTATATATGTTTTCAGGACTGAATATTTCATATTGTATTGAATAATCAACACATTCCTAAATACATAAATGAAACCTGCTCAATCTCTATAAGGTTAGTTGTATATATGTTTTCAGGACTGAATATTTCATATTGTATTAAATAATCAAATTATCTTTCTAGGAGAAGATTAGGTTTCCTAATCTCAGGATGCCGCAACTGCCTGTAGTTCCTTGTGTCAGGTTGAAGCTTTATAGGCTTTCGCATAATAACACATTTGCTGTTGTTGTTATTGTTTAGGTCATGTTTTGGCAGAAACTTTACAGGTGTAGTTTTTGCTTTCTTTTGTTTTGTTTTGTTTTTTTTTTAAGACAGGTTTTCTCTATATAACAGTATTAACTGTCCTCAAACTAGCTCTGTAGACCAGACTAGCCTTGAATTCACAAAGATCTGATTGCTTCTGCCTCCAGTGCTTGGATTAAAGTTATATGCCACCACTGCCCGACAAGGTGTAGTTTCTGATGTTACTGGAAGACACATGCTTTTAACACTATCTAGTTTCACAAACTAATACCATTTTTTTTCAGTATCTACAGTGTTTCTTCCCATAAAACTGAACAATTGTGTTTGACACCAAAGCCAAGTTTGTCATAAATAATTTACTTGAGAAAGAATTATTTAAGGTAGGCACTTCTGAAAGTCAATAAACTCTTTCAAAAGATTTCATAAAACACTTTTTTTCTTTTACTAATTTTACTATATTTGGGGGCAATGCTTTGATTTTGATGAGGAAAAAAACACATCAAATAAGAACCTATTATTTTGCATATGGTATTGGGCAACATTTTACTATAAAATAACTGAAAGATAATGCAATTTTTATACTTGACATCATATTTTAAAATGAATATTTTGTTTATTTTATGCCAACTCACCCAACAAAATTAATCAAAATTGATTACATGTTAAAGTATTAAAGGGATTACATGTTGTCTCACTATGCATGTAACAATTCAGGTATATAAATGTTTTAAAAGGTAGGTCTATTATTTTTAGGAATGCAAAACTTAATGAAAAAAACACACATATATAGATATCTAACTTTATTACATTGCAATAAATATATTTCACATAATTTCACTGACTTACAGGTCATTGCTGATCTGTGAGAGAACCCAGGCATGGTATATTGTGCAAGCCAGAATTAATAAGTAGAATGGGGTGGCAGAGAAAAAAGTCATGCATTAGCAATCTCTTAAGAAGTGTGTATATTATCAAATGAGAAAAGTTTGAAAGAAATTCCTTCGAGAAAATATTTAATATGGAAAATAGCACTTCTAATTACTTTAACAATATAAACACATGATGGTTACTTCGGCTGAGTCCTCCACTAAGATCTTCAAAAAATTAATTTCCTCTACAACTAGGCCATTTTGTTAAGATATGGCTTTGTAAATGCTCAAAAAAAAATTGACCCTACAAACACATTAAAATTCACATCTTTTAGCATGATAATCTCTGAGGATACCAATGGTTGATTAGTACGCCCTGCTGATATTCTCCTTTGGTATGCATACTACAACAGACACTGTTTCTCTGGCCTTGACTGTATTTTTTAACCAACATTAACATCTCCAAACTGGCACTCCCTTTGGTTTTATTTCAGGGAATCCTCTACTTTTTATATAATATTTCTAGGTGCTCTCATTAAGTCATGGTCTCATCTAACTTCTTTACCCCTGTGATTGCCAGTTGCTAAAGTCAATTTCTCCTTAATTAGATTGCCATGCAAAGAACAGGAGTGAATATCACCAATGATTTATTTTTCACTTAGCAGCAGACTTGAAAATCAAAATTTTCATTGCCTTTTGCCCATTTTTCAGCTTCTAAAATTGTCGATTTTTTCCTATTAATCACTGGATGTTTCTGAGATCATGCTATTATTAAAACAAGTTCACAACATTTTAACATCTGATGTTGTCCCAATGACTTGACAACTTAGATACTGTGTGTCTCCCTCACCTGTGCACAAAAATCCTCCCTCTTTATGAGATGTAAATGGGACAGTTAATGGAGTTGTGAATGCATTTAGATTTGCTTTGCCAAGTACTGAGTAAGAAACTGATCAATAGGTGGTTTGGTTCTTGATTGTTCTAAAATGTACATGTAACTTAATAATAATAAAATTATATTTCCTGCCCTTAGTGGTGATAAATAACTTGTGAATTGCAGAGCAATGTACTAAAGACATCAAGGGTTTTCATTCATGGCATAGATAGAGAGGTTCTTTTGTATTTGTCTCAGTACATTGTGTACTTTGTCACCCATGTCTGTGACCCAGGTTTATGATCCTACAGATAGAGTACACCATCTATTTATTACCAACTCCCTTTTAATTTCCTTTCCAGCTACCAGTGGGAAGAAGAGTGCTGACACTTCTTAATTTCGCTCCAGAGAGCAAAAGACACATCTGAATGATGAAAGTGCCAGATAGCTCAATAAATGTTATCAATTATATTAAGAGTAAATTGTAGTGAAATGTGTTCTTTGAAAAGAAGAAAAATGCCCTATTTACGTGTTAGCACACATTTATTCATAAATAGTTCAGCTATAATGCTTTTATTTAAATTAAAATTTTGGTGGTTTGATGAATTTCATTTTATAGAGAAACACTTGTAAAATTGGTACAATCATTTACATAAGTAGCTACTTTGATTTGAATCAACACATGAGCACAGGTTTATTAAATTTAACTCAATATTTTTTAAATACACAATGAGTCAGAGAGACATTTAGCATTCTCTACTGAACTTCACTGTCCAGAAAGTTTTTTAAGTCATTTAGAAAAATTATACTCATAGCTCAGCAGCATTTCTACCAACATTTAGAAAAATTATCATTTAAATTGAAGATGATTATAACCATAAATGGGGTTTAAACAGATTTTACAGACATTAGTCCATTTAATCCCCATTGATACCTTGCTTTGAATTAAAGCATTCCCAAGATGATGTAAATAGTATTGAGATACAAATTTAAAGTCAGTTAGTCCAGTTCTCAGTGCCAACACCAGCATTTCATTTATTTCTAATCACCTGGACTGTGCCAATTCACAGCAAGTCTGCCATATTGCAGAAACTGAGGGCATCATTCCAAAGAGGACAAAATTTTTCATGCAGGTAGCTTAAATATGTCAGGTGGCAAAATGAATTATGAAATGAAATCTTTATAATGACAGCATTTAAATATTATATATATATATATATATATATATATATATATATATATATTAGTCTTGATACAGCCTTAAAGATATAATCAATACTTTGTAAGGGAACACAGTGCATACCCAGCATGATACTTGTTCCTTTTCACATATTTAATTAGGGCTATGTAAATGACGTACTGTCATAGAGGAAGACTGAGGAACATGTGTCAGTAGCAGACGTAAGAAAAATATGGCAGCTTAAGTAATCAGTGAGTTATTTCTTCATGGTGTTCTAAGTGTTGTCTCTAGGAAAAAGTAGTCTAAACTGAGGAGAGTATTCACCCTTCAATGGGACATTGGACATTTTGATAGGTACATATATCAGAATGACCAGAGAGCAGCAGCATTATCAAGATTTAGTATGGGAAGTGTGGCACCACTCTTCAGAGAATATGTGCAGATTTATCTCACATCCAGTTGCAATTGAGACCTCCCACGGAAGCAGAGTACAAACTATCAGACATCCTGGAGAATACACTAAGGCATCCGAAAGCACGAGGAGGCACTGTTTCAGGTCACTGGATGGTTTTAAGTGGAGGGTAGATGCTGCAGTAAGATTCTACCTAAAAAGATAAATCTTCTCTCTTGCTCCTTTGCACAGAGAAGGTGAAGAGTAAAGGGAAATAGTACCACAGTCCCAGATCCACCTTGCACAGGCAGATCTAACCTCAGAGACCTGGCAAGTGCTCAAAGAATTACAATGTGTTGATTATGGCTTCTGGAAAATGAAGTGTCAGATTCTTAGGAGAAGAGAAAATGGATGGCGTGTGCTGGAAATACAAGTCCCACGTTCCTATAAAGGCTAGCAGGAAAGTCAATTCATGGTACAAGGTTCCATGAGTTAAAAGGTCTATAATTATACTACACTGAAAACTATCATTAAATCCTAAAATCAGTTTAAGCTTTGAAGTTTGATTTTTATTCCTAAAGATGAAGGAAACTCTTATTGATTTAAGTGAGAATATTTAATTGATACAATAAGTTTTACACAAAGCCACAAATCCGAGATGAGCTTTTTTTTTCTTAGCTATCATTTATGTAGTTTGATAGAAAATGAATTGTTTTCACGGAGTCAGGTTTATTAATTCATCCAAAGAGACTTGTTCAACACTTTAACATGCAAAATTATTTTGAGTGTTAAGTAAACCCGGGGTCAAAACAAATTGTTGACATATTTGAGCACCTACTGAAAGTTGTTGCTATAATTCATATATTCTTCATGAATATACCAGGGTTGTATAATTGTGTTGGAATTCAAGTCTACTTATATTATGCCTACTGTATTGCAAAGTCTAGGCTCCACAATCAGAAGGATAAATTCAAACCGTAATTTATATTCATAGAAGCACACAACTGTCTTCTGAAATTGGAACTTCATTTGTATAAAATCTGCCTTTGGTTCTGCAAAATCCTTTGATTAAACAGAAATAGGAATTTTTTTGCCTTCCAGATGCCAACTTCTTCATGTACATTACCAATTAGAATCTGAATCTGCTCTTCTTTTGGTTACTTCAGACTTCTGATGGTATTTTTAAAAATCTAAATGTACTTCTATTGATAACAAGAGACATTAATTTTCTGCTTTAATTTTGCACAGGTGTAACACAGGTGGTACACCCTTTCCTCTCTGCCCCATAGGGTGTAGCTCTAACTACCCTCTAGGGAAGAGAAGGTTGGGTGAACAGCCTTACTATTTCTCCAGCTCAGTAATTATCTACAGACACATTTCCCTTCATTGTCTAGGTGCTATTAAGTGAAGCAAAGGCTGGGATGTGCAGAGAAGGCTGTATAATGGTCTATCTTCCTTACCACAGTCCCATTCAAAATTCTAATGCAAGGAGTTAAGCTGATTAGATTTCAAATTTCAGGTCTTTATTTTTGTAAAGTTGATGTGGTTGATTAAAAAATATCTTCATGTTTGCTTGGGAGGGTTTATGATATGATGTTTTTGATGTGGTGTTATTCCATAGTATTTGGTGACTTTCACTGAGAAGATATGAACAAATGCCTATTCACCCAGATAAGACACTGACAGGGAAGACGATTCCATTTTTGTCTGTCTTAATGAACTGATGAGTTTATTGTATCCAGGGTTTTGTGCTGCAATGAGAGGCAGCTCGTTTATCCCAGCCACCCGATTGTCACAAGGAGCAGCGGGCCTTTGTTTGTCCCAGCAGCCTGGTTAGCTTACACCTGAAATGCATTACTTGGCTGTGATTAATACAATTCTTAAAAATACTGTCATTCATAACATCTCATAGTTAATGTTTGCTTCAGAGCAATATGAATGAATGCTACACTTAGCTGCAAAAAAAAAAGTTCAATTAAATTGCACACTTGTAGTTCAGTTAGATGCTAAAAGTACTTGATGAATATCCTCACAAGGGTGGAATAAATAAGAGGTATCTGGAATGGGTATTTGTTTGGAAATATTAAGCTTAAGAATCTTGGAAAATCTGGACGTGCTTTAACATCCTTTAAGTCAGAAAATGTGTTTGATATTTTCGATGTAATTCCATCTGTGTGAACTAATTAAGAAAACAGAAATGTAAGAGAACAAGTAGGAAATTTATTATAGCCAGAAAACTTGTATGAAAAATTAAATATGCTGTTTATTTTGATTCTTCCCAAGCATTCACAGTAAAATTTAGAATGGTATCTAATGGAAACGTTCTCTTTTCCTGACACAATTGAGTCATTTACATACAGTTTGTATTTCATTTTTTCTTTTAAAAATATATTTACCATGACATCTTTCTTGGTTGTGAAGAAATGCTTGCTTTAAGTTTAGACTACTCACAGTTTCCAAATCAGAGCCAGAAAATGATCTGCCCTGTTTATAGGTCCCTCCTCTTGTCCTCCTCCTAGTTACTCACTTCTGGTTTCCCTCCTCCTCGCCTCTTTTCTGATCCACTCCCTGTCTGTCTTTCATTAGAAAAGATCAAGTTTTCAAGCGTCACTAACTGAACATGGAAAAATAAAATATAGTAAGATGACGTAAAAAACTATCCTATCAAGGTTGGACACAGCAACCCAAAAGGAGTAAAGCAGTCCCAAGAACAGGCACAAGAGAGAGAAACCCATTTGTTTTCCCAGTTGAGTAACACAAAAAATATTAAGATAAATATTATGTAGTAATTATAGCTGTTTTTCAGAAAGTTGGGAATCAATATACCTCCAGATCAAGCTGTACCACTCTTGGGAGTATATACCCAAAGGATGCTCTACTCATACCACAAGGACACTGGCTCAACTATGTTTCATTGTGGATTTATTTATTATAGGTAGAACCAGGAAACCATCAAGGTGTACCTCAATGAAAGAATGTTTCTTCTAAATTTTAAGAGCATATTTATGAAGTAATTAAAAATGAGGTAAACATTTTTGCCTCTACTTTCTTATTAAATCTATTTGTGGAAAGTCATCTACCTAGTATTGATTCCCTGTATGAAATATTGTTCAAAGAGTGACTGATTTCAGTTTCTTCTTCATAAAAGCAAATATGGATTATAATGTCAGTGACAAAAATATACAATACTTTCACGGAAACACTATGCTTTCAAGATTTATTGAGTTGCTATATAATGAGACACCTTAAATATTATTTATATCAAATAGTTTTGGGAGACACTAAATTTAACTAATGTAAATATTTTCAAACATGTATATCAAAATTACTTGAGTTAAGAGAATTAATAGTAGGAATATCCTAAGTTGATATTTTCTGAAGACAAATTATGATCATAATTAAGAAAATTTGGGTGCTTATAAAATTAAAAATATATACTTGCTAATTTTATTCCAATTTACCATTATCCTGTACTTATTATTATCTGCCAATATATAATCACTGATTTTAGGTCAAATATGAATTACTTATTATGTGCTTGTTTTAAGTATATAAAGTATTCATAGTCTTATTCTTGTTAAATTTGAATATATATGGACAATAAGTAATTGCAACATTTTCATGTCTGAAATCATATATCTTAAATAAACTTTAATTAAAAATTGCTTCAGTTTGCAATTCCATTTTTCTCATATGAATAAATCACTCCATTTAAGGTAACATTACATTTTGGTATACATAACAATGTACAAAAATCTGCTGTCAATTGCACTTTTTTCTTCATTTTTTCCCCATTTTTGTCTAGAACTCATGATCCAAATGCCTTTATACTCTGAGAACAGGGGCTATAGTTGTGTGTCACTTTCACCCAACTGAACATTTTCATCACATTCTCAGCAGTATTTATAGTAAGAATTCTGAAATTGTTGATAACAGTCTCAATTCTAAAAATTAAACTTAATAATTTACTTTTGTAGGTCTTCATGACTGTGAATATTGAATTTTCTATTTGAAATTGATTATAAAGTGTAACAAGTGTCACTAATTTTTACTTTTCTATGTAACAAATAACCATTGAGTACCTTCTAATTGCACTGATTGATCTACATGTACAACAAATCAATTGTGAAAAGAGAAAGAGGCAAATTATCCAGTTAATTGAACACAAAAATTATGAATATGATAGGAAGGAATATCTTCCTAAAATCTTGACTTTTTCAGTATAAAAATCTCAAGAAAATGGATACATATGATTAGACACTCAAACAAAACAAAAACAATTAGAACATACTTTAAGACATATGCAGTTTTTAATAAAAAAATAACTATATAAGGGTGTTGAGATAGATGTGTTTGCAAAGAGCATGTGTTCAATCTTAGGGTTTCTAACTCAATTCCATAATGTTCATTTTTTAAAATACAATGTCACCTGAAGTCTTTCAAAAAGGGAATCCTGAGGTCACTTAAGTGTTTCCTTCATCATCTACACTACTCCTTTAAAGTAGACTAAAAAATAAAAAGAGGAGAAAGAAAGATGCAGAGAAATAAACAGAAGGTTATTCTAAAATATGGGTAAGAAATGACTTGGGCTTACATTCATAAGCAAGCAAAACTGCAGAAGAGAGAAAGAAAGAGACTGAGGGAGGGAGGGCAAAAGGAGGAGTGAAGGGCAGGGGGAAACATAAGGGAGGGAGGGAGAAAAAAGGGGGAACATGAAAGATTGTAATTTTAGGCATGCATTCACTGTGATGATATAAGATTCAGTTTTATGTTGCATTTGCTATATGTCTTACAGTTTCTACTGCTGTGACACATAGCATAAAATGTCCCTATGCAAAAGGGAATTTGAAGTATCTTAGATTTTTATTCAGTTAAATCCAAATTGTTTTCCATCCTTGTCCCTTTCTTCCTGCTTGGTTTAATTTCTGGGAAGTTTGTGTATTTTAATAGTATCAGACAGTAAGCTTCAGCTTTTCATTGCCGTGTTTTGGCTCAGTGCCAACATATAATTACATCTCATTGACTCCTTATATCAGCATCTGCTGATGTTTCTGCATTCCCTCCTGGATCACTGGTGCACATTCTGTACTTCTCTTTGTCATAATTCCCTTGGGTCGTGACCAAAGGCTCCTCCAATACCTGCAAACTTGAGTAACAAAACTGCAAGAGTTTTATGACTGAAGAACTCAGTGATCTTGTGTGTACACTTGAGTATTAGTAAAGTGCCTGCTGCTTCTTGATCTCCAGCAGCAAACAGGTACGACCGTTCTTTCTCTCCCATGTCACAGAGTTACTTAGAAATCCAAAATGCTATTTCTCTAAACTGTTTCAGACAGTAGTAAGTTAAAAATGCAGCTATTATTAATAGACCTATGACATTATCTGTGAGTTCTGTCAACATCTTTTGTATTTACATTGACTTCTCAGAGGACTGTATCATGAGTAGAGCTTCTTTGCAGATTCCAAATGTTTTATGCGCTCTCTCTAATGGATTTGATGTATTTTTCTGTACCAAAGAGAGCAATTATCCCTTTACTCTAACAAGGATAAGAGTGGTTTAATTTAAACCCTTCGCCCATTATATCAGTGGCATTGCTTTCATTAAAAGAAAAGCCAAAGATTTAGCATCTTCTTTCTTAGTTCTTCACTATCACTTCATTACAGTGAGATGGGCTACAAAGAAAAAGGAATCCGATGCTAAAACGTGAACTTATTTGATAATGAGAAGGGGAGATATTTATGCTGCATGACAGAATGATTAATCTGCTCCTCTCTTTGATTAGGGAGACTAAAAACTATAAATGATGAACATATTAGAGCTTTTAAATGCATCAATGAGCAAAATAGAAAGGAAAGAATACTCAGAGGCAAAACTAAATGAAAGGAAGAGACAAGAAACGATGGGCAGAATATTGATAGCAGCTTTCACCTTGAGGGCAACTGTGGCTTCTTGTGAACTTGAGTTTTGCTTTTACAGTTTTGTAACACAGAGAGAAAAGTGAGAATATTCTATTGGTGGCTTGAGATGTCTAATTCCATTGCAAAATCAGTAAATGTAAAATTTAAGAAAATGCCCAGAGAAGAAAGAAAAAGTGATTCAGAAAAGCTTGAGGATTTTATCAGGAGATGTTTCTAGTACCAAACAAATGGGAGAAAACGATTCTAGACAAATAAAATGCAAAGTATTGTGTTTGTAAGAGAGAGAGAGAGAGAGAGAGAGAGAGAGAGAGAGAGAGAGAGAGAGAGAGAGAGAGAGAGACTTTACCACTTGTGTAAAATGCATTGCAGCATAGTTTAAAATTTTACTGGTTCATGGAGACTCCATGAACCTGGCAGAAACACCCACAAAATTTCTTCAGAATGTTCTTCTCAACACAACTGTTAGTTCTCATAAAAATATTTTTCACATATAAATTTATTATAAAAGTAGTTTAAAACATCAAAGAAAAGCAGAAATCAATCAATAAATTTTTCAGAAACATAAGACAGAACACGATACCAAAATATACTTCCTTAGTTTTATTAAGATGTCTCTAAGAAAATAAGAATAACCCATTGCAATATTAGTTAGGACAGGAAGATTTGTGAAAAGACATGTTTAATATTGAGACATTCTGCTTGAGCATGCAGTCTCAGAAGGGGACTCTGTGGTTGACAGTTGTAAACAGGAAGTTGATGTGGGTATATACTTGGGGACAATGTCTCCCAGGCAGAATCAAAAGCTGAATTACACAGAAGGCAATGAACATACAGATTGAAATGAAGGACCATCTGATTATATCATAAATATTGGAGCTAATCACTTCTAAAATTGCAACTCAAAAGCAGCAAACTTTGAGAGTTTAATTGTATTATCTGAATAGCTCCACCCTGCAAAATGAATATGATGTTTATAAGGGGATACTGGATCGCATAGACAAAACCATTAATAACCAATTGGAAGCAATAAATGCAACAAGGACATTCTTACTAGCTACAGATGCAAAGAACACCTAATAGGGTGTTACAAATCTTAATTCGCCTCTTCTCTGAGAGCTTGCTAAATAGTTGAACAAAAGTAAATTGTTCTATATTCAATTATGTATCTCCTAGAGGGACACTGAAACAACTACTTTATGTAGAATTGTAGACGATCCAATAGGAAGGATTTATCTGAAGTTAATTATAGCATCTATTATAAAACATAAGTTTTAACTGATACAATGAAACAGCGTCAGAACCATGATCACTGATTCAGCTCCATCATTTTTTCTGTAGTTTTTTCCCATTATTTTTAACCTATTTGTCCTAAGACACTATGCATCCGTTATACAATCCATGTCTTATTCTGCTTTCTAATAAACAAACAAACATACAAACAAACAAATGTATAAAGAGTACTTTAGAGGAAGGTTTACTTTCCTTGGAACTTTGAATATATTGTTCTGCAACACAAGAGGGCTCTTGCTTCTTTTTCTAATACTTACTATATGTTTATAGTACAAAAATATCTGATCTTTATTTTCTTCTTTTTTTTTTTTTTTTTTTTTTTTTTTGATTTTTTGAGACAGGGTTTCTCCGTAGTTTTTTCTTGGTTCCTGTCCTGGAACTAGCTCCTGTAGACCAGGCTGGCCTCGAACTCACAGAGATCCGCCTGCCTCTGCCTCCCAAGTGCTCGTATTAAAAGCGTGCACCACCACCGCCCGGCTGAACTTTATTTTCTTTTGTCAATATACCACACATGTGTATGATAAAACTGATAATTACAGGTACTGCATATTTGTCGTGTTTTTAGTAATTATGGGCATCCCACAGTCATGTTAACAGAATAAACTTAGATTTTAGCAATGGAATTTAATTAACCAAGACATTCACTGATAAGAAATGATGTTGAACTGCTCGATTTTCATCTGCCCCACCAAAGGCTACATATAACCTTTCTTGCTGTAACTGTAACTGTTTATTTTCTACATTAAAATAAACTAGGTGATAATCATTTAATTAAATAAAATCATTTCCCACTCTGGCTCTTTAAAAGTTATACCATTGATGCTACTATTTGGAAGTGTCTTTTGTTTCATTTCTTTTGTTTGTTTTTATTTGTGACAAGTTCATGTATATCCCCTGAGAGTCTCAAACTTCAGCTGTAGCTAGTGATGGCAGAGAAGTTCCCTAAACTCCTAATAGATGCCCCACCTTCTTACTACTGTGGGCAAACCAGTTTGTCTTCTTTAATATGTTGTCAAGGTGCTAGGCATATCCTTCTACCAAACTGACCTACATTACCAGCCCTAATTCCTAATAATTATGCCTAAAATGTTTTAAATGAGTGATAGAAACTGAAATAGATATAATGGATAATAAGATCTACAATAAGTAAGCATTTTGTTTAATTCATACTGGTTGACCATACTTGTGGCTTTCTTCTTTAATGAAAGTCTGGGTCTACATAGCTCCTGTGGTAAGTTGTCAAGATGAAAAATTCATGCTGTAATGTCAGTTTGTAGAACTTGTAGTTTAGAGGATATTTACAGCACATGCCATTTATTTTCCAATCACCTCAGATTTAAGAAAGAAACTATACAACAATTAATCTCAAAAAATGGAAAGGCAATTATATGTACCATTTTTTTTTAGTTGAGCAGTGTAAAGTATGCCATTTCTGAAAAAACTGTTAAAACAAAATCATACAATCTACTGATATATATATTATATATTACCAATATATTGTAACCAATATTGGTTACAAAGGTATAATTTAAAAACAAAACCTAAAACACATACACTATGCTTGTCTTGGGGTATGATTTCACAATTGTTAGATACAAGCAATTCATTATTTTTTCAACATTGTATTTTTGTTTGTTTTACTGTAGATATTTTTATCATAATATAAATACAATATTTTTCCCTTCTCTTTCTTTCTTCCCAATCATCTGTGTACAAATTCTTTTTTTTTTTTTTTTTTTTTTGGTTTTTCGTGACAGGGTTTCTCTGTAGCTTTGGTGCCCGTCCCGGAACTAGCTCTTGTAGACCAGGCTGGCCTCGAACTCCCAGAGATCCGCCTGCCTCTGCCTCCCGAGTGCTGGGATTAAAGGCATGCGCCACCACCGCCCGGCATTGTGTAGCCCAGGCTGGCCTCAAACTCGTCATCCTCCTGCCTATACCTCCTTCAGCAAATCCTACCGGCGTGCGCCACCACAACCGGCTACAAATTCTTACATACTCTCTGCTCTCAAGTCCTTTTTTCATTAATAGTTAATGCATACACACATATTTATATATAGGATCAAATATAGGCTTCTCAGTTTAAATAATGAGGCTTGTATGTGTGTTTTTCTTAAAAAAACTATAATACATGTACTTTTGTATATAAATATACTTATATAGTTTTAGTGACCTTTTCTCATCTGGGCTGACAATTCTTATCCAAAAATCAAAGACCACAAAACAAAATCTTAAGTTCTTTCCATACATAAGTAGAAAATACCTAAAGAAAATTACTTTTCCAAACAGTTATCATTTATTTATTAATAATAGTACTTAAGCTGACTTTTAATGATTTACTCTTCTCATGCATGACGATATAATACATCAGTTACCTCTGTTTGAAATACATTAATATTTTTATTTCACTAATTTATTTTCAAATTGAAATTTCAATTATTGCTCTAGGTTAATTTTCTCACTGTTTTCTCAACACTTCCTTCTAGTACAGTCATATTTTGACTGATGTTCTCTGCCTCTCCAGTTCATCCTCCGCAATCTTTACCATCTCTGATACCTGCTGAGAAATAAGAAGCTGCTCTCAGGAACCATGCCATATGAAATGTCTTTAAATATTCATTTAGCCAGATGGTGCCAGGAACACCAGGACATTTTATGAAATAACAACACTGTGATCTATTACTGAGATAAAGAAGACAACTCATTGATTACAAGTGACTGTCTTTTACATAGTTCCTCATAGTCCTATCCTCATGTAATAACAATATGATTTACTAATTCTCCGGCATACTGCTCCATAGCTCCTCAGCCACTTTAATGTGCTTCTTGAATGCTAAGTGTTAAATACTTGTCTCATTTCTCTAAGAGAATCTTTTTTTTTAATATTTATTTATTTATTATGTATACAATGTTCAGAAGAGGGAACCAGACCTCATTATAGATGGTTGTGAGCCACCATGTGGTTGCTGGGAATTGAACTCAGGAACTTTGAGAGAGCAGGCAATGCTCTTAACCACTGACCCATCTCTCCAGCCCCATCTCTAAGAGAATCTTTAAGTACAAGTATTATATTTACCAAGTAAGGGAAAATGGACACATTTATCTTGTCATGGCTTAGTGGGAAAAATAGATAATATAATTTTGGGTTTTTTTGCCCATCTCTAATGAATAATTACATATTTAGACTTGAGATTTTTATAGCTTCTAGAATTGTACACATATTTAATAAACACATATGCTTTTTCTAATTTGTTTTATGGTATTAAAAGTTATAGCTATGTATAAATAGTGGTATTTACTGTTCTTTGTAAACATATACATTTAATGTAAGATGATATAGTTTTGAGATGGCTATACTCAAATTCTAAATGTGAAGGGAATCTATTTGGTGAAGTTTCTGCTATGATTATTTGAATGCTTTATGTGACCATCTGAAGCATATCCTCTGGTGCTGATATAAGATATATTTATATGCTATATGTCTAACATTGCAATTATAGGTATGGTAATTGCTTGCAGTTACCCAAGATAAGAAAGGGGCAATGGAGATTTTAGTATTTGTTTCTACCCAGGTTTGTATGGAGTCTGTCACTGTGCTGATCAGGTCTACTTGTTCACAGAAACACTTTGAGAAACTCTTAATGAGGAATTAACAATATGTGATTGTTCTATGAACATGTGTGGGGGGACTCTCTTAATTATTTATTGATGTGAAAAACATACAATTGTAGACTGCACAATTCCCTGTGCAGGAGATATTGATCAGTGTAAGAGAGGTAAAGGTAGCTCAGAACAAGGGAGGGAGCAAGCAGAGATGCATTTATTCTCTCAGTTTTGTTTACTGCAAAAATGATGGAACTAGCTGCTTGAAATCCTGATTCATTTCCCCAGAACTGTGAACCTTCATTTCTAATACACATCGATCCTCTTACTCTTCTATGTTGCTTTGGTTAGAGTTTCTGTCAATGCAAAAGAAACTTAAGTAGGACCGGTACTCTTTTCTGTCAATGATAACAATGCTCCTTAGTTCTAGGATCCTGAAGGATGGGGGTATTTCTTCTTGGAAAAAAAAAACAAAAACAAAAACAAAAAAAACCACTGATGCATACCAAAGAGATATCCAATCAAGTAATGATGATATGATTAGCTCTTCATTAATTAATATAATTGGAAATTATGGTCTATTCAAGCTAATAAAGAGGTAAACTAGCAGTTTAAATTCCATTTTAACATAATGTGAAATAATTTTAAAAATGTTCTAGCCAATGTAATGGCATCCAGCTATTTTGACTTTAGAGTCATTACTCTCCATTAATCACTAATAGACATACTATTAAAGGCAGGTAGTGTCAGTTGTTAAGTTTTCAGAATTTTAATAAATTACTCTTGTTAATATCATTAAAAGGATCTTTCAACAAATGCAAGCTGTTTTCAATTTTAGCACATTATTATTTCAACCTTGAAATGTCAAAGATGAGTAAGCCCTTATTTTATTCTTATTACTGTATTGTTGTATGGAGTTCAGGGATTATTGATTATCAGTAGTCTTTCAAATGAGCAGCTTTCAAATAGCTGATGTGTGCATTAAACTGTTGTTTAAAACTTTTTGTAAGGTGACATGTCAGCAACATAAAGACACTGAAAAACAACACTGAAATTGTAACAATTGTTAAATGAGATTCTCCATGTTTTAAGGTCCTATTAATAATCAAGGGTGGATTTATGAGTATATAGAAATAGACAAGTTTGTCAGAGATCAACTTAAAAAGTAGAGCTGAATAATTTGCCTAGGGCTATTATGTTAGTAAATTTGTAATGATGTTTGCACAAAACACCAATATTTATGAGTTTAATATTTCATAGATCGAAGCCTTACGGAAATCTCAGCGTGTGAACCCTAGAAACTTTTAATAGTTCCTGAGATGCACATAGGACAAGAAGATAAGGGAATCATATATGTTCTACTGACCCTTTTATATATGCCATGACATGAGTGTGCCTACACATGCACACACAAACACACAACACACACACACTAAATAAATGATAAATAAATGTAAAAGACTATTATGGAAATACTCATATTACTTTATTTTGAACAATTATATGATTTGGCAATTTTGAATCTTCATAAAATCCTAGGCATTATAAAACAATGTATATGTTAAAAACTATGGCAATACTTGTTTTGTGTTTGGGATGTCTCATATTTATTAATTTTCTTTTTCATTATTCAGATTATACTATAACTACAGTTATCCCTTTCTTTCCCTCCAGTCAAATCCTCCAGAATACCCCTCCTCGCTCTCTTTCAAACTCATAACGTATTATACACTATTTTTATCACATGATACATACATATGTATACATATTTGATACATATATGTGTATATATGTTCAAAAATATAACTTCAAAGTTTGTATATTATTTGTATATATGATTTAAGGGCTGACTATTTTGCACTGGACCACCAGTCTTCTCATGGGAAAACCAGCTCTCTTGCTCCAAAATTTCCTGTGCTGCTTTTGCTCTTTGTGTAGAGAGAAGGCCTCTTGTGCTCTTCCCCACCAGCTCCCTTATGCCTATTGGCATCCTTATCTGCTCACCTAAGGAGAGTCATGTTGGTGAGACTTTTTCAATATAATTATGATTTCCCTAGGAGACACAATCTCACAGCAAAGGTATATTAATAGGATGGAGCAGAATATTTATTATTAAAAGCTGTGGTACGAGAAGTGTAGCCCAAGAGGTGCATTTTAAGGATAACTCAAGATAACTGTATGATATAGTAACAATAATTATTGTTCTATTTTAGATTTGGAAGGCAGTAAGAAGGCTATACACTGTTCTTATGGTATAAATGATAACTATGCTACATAAAACACATTTTAATGAATATCATTTAGTTATTCCACGTTGCATGAAAAAAGAATTTATTTTAGCATATACAAACAGTTTTATCCATCAACTAAATAATAATTAGTTGAATTTACAATACATGTGTACTGTACAGAGTAAATCTGAGTTTAGTCAAAGCAGAAAACTGCACTTTATTCTTTTAATTATTACATAAACAGTCAATTACACACAAAACAATTTGCAAGCATACAAATTCAGACATTCCTTCAAAGAAGAACAATTTAATTACATGCTGTTCGAAGAGGTGCTAGGGACTCTAGTGCAGATGTTACATTTTATTTTTACTACAATCTATTGAATATGAAAAAAAATGATGCCACTTTGAAAAAATATTTTGAAAAGTTGGGCCTAAAAAACTGGATCAGTGACCAAAAGTTAAATTAGAATGTTGACTATGACAAAACTCTATTAAGGGTTAACTATGGCCTTCCTAAACTCAAATAGTATGACAGTACTTTAGAATAGGAACTTATCTGAAAACCATATCTTTAGAAGAACATTCAAGTGAAAATCTTTTTACAGAAGACTTTCATAGAAAGCCACAACTGGTCAAAATGCAGAGAACAATCAATGGTGCAGTGACCAGAGCCAGTGTAAACCTCCACAGAACAATCCTTTCATGGAAGGCTCAAGGAGAATCAGGAATCGAGCAAGACTGTAAGAGCCAGAGGATCAGGACTTTAATACAGTGACTTCTATTTAGGGATGCTGTGCCCATGAAATATCAAAAGGGTGGTCATCTAAACAAGACCTGAACAATGACATCACCAGATGAGATGCAAATATAGATGGGGCATTCTTACCAGGTCCCACCATAGATGAAGAACTACAGGTATTTAATGACTACTGAAAGATGGAAAATTTCTTATTTGTACTTTAATACCAAATACAGATGGAATTAGAAATGATAGAAACAGCCAGGCACATGTATAAAAGGGCTGTATTTTCTCACTATTATCTTTTAATTTTTCATCTGGTAAATTTATTAAAAATAAGAGAACTTTAGGCAGATTTATAACCTTTTAATCCTTTATTAAGATGTAAAAGCCGAATGTCAGATTCTGAGATTAAGAGCTCAGTTCCACTGCCTCTAGGATCTTTGGAGAATCAGCATTCATAGAGTCCCAGCAAGCCTGCAGCAGGGCTAGATTTCCCTGCCTTCCATTTTGCAGGATGCTTGCTTACTGCTCTGCATACTTAACAGTGCCCATCCTCCTGCTGTCTCCCTCATTTCCCTCCTCCTTGTGATCACTGATGGGAGAAGAAAACCATTACTAAACAATGACTGCAGAGCACTGCCTTGCTCACCCAGCCAAGCAGCCTTGTATTTACTGTCCTTGTAATTTATGTTGTTATTTCTTTAATCTAGGGTGTAGAACTTGACATATGGGGTGATTTAGCAACACCATAGAGATGAAAGTTAGTTAAAATTCTAACATTAAATACCATGGCATTGATAACTCTCAGGCTGACTGTTTTACCCATGGAAAATGTAATGATATCTTTAGGTTCATCATATTAAAATATTCATTAGAAATCATTGAGGCACAGCTTGATGCCCATATGATTAGATTGGATATAATCAACTGACCAACAAGGTTTGCCTCTCTGTTGTCTTTGTTTGTTTGCTTGCTTTGGTTCCTTATTTCCCTTTCTTTTCTTTGTTTGTTTGTTTGTTTCTTTCATTCTTTCTTCCTTCCTTTCTTTTTTCTTTCTTCTTTCCTTCCTTCCTCCCACTCTCCTTCCCTCCCTCCCTCCCTCCCTCCCTTCACCCCTCCAGTCTTTTAAACAATTATTATTGATTACCTTTAAACCAACTACACCAGCACTTTAAGATAAAAATGTCAAATGGGTATGATCCACCCTATAATGACGATGTTTTGCATGTACCACTTCTCAAATCCTCAAGGACTTAGCAATATGAAATAGAGATGTGTTTCTTCATTCTTAAACCCACTGTTCATTTTTTCTTTTTTGTTTTATTTTTTTCATTTTTTTTATTACTTAAAAAAGTACCAATCCAAATTCCCACTCCCTCCTCTTCTCCCAGTCCCCTCCCTCTGCCTCCACAGACCTTCCTCCCCACCCCTCCAACCCTAAGAGAGTGCCATGCACCCCGGTACCCCATCCTGTGTAAAGTCCGGGCCCTCTCTACTATGTCTAGGTTGAGCAAGGTTTACATCCAAAGAGAACAGGATCCCATGAAGCCGGTATCTGCAGTAGAGACACATCCCTGTGTCACTGTCAGTGGCCCCTCAGTCTGCCCCAGCTGTCAACCCCCTTCAGAGAGGCTTGGTTGTTCCCATGCTCATTCACTCCCAGTCCAGTTAGAGTTGGTGAGTTAACATTAGCTCAAAAAAGCTGTCTTAGTAGATGACCCGCTCATGGTCTTGAATTCCTTGACTGTACTCTCACTCCTTCCACTCTTTAGCTGGATCCTGGGAGCTCAGTCTAGTGCTCCAATGTGGTTATTGCCTCTGTCCCCATCTGTTGTTGGACTAGGGTTCTATGGTGATATTTAAGATAATCATTAGTCTGTCTAGAGGGTAAGGTCAGTTCAGATACCCTCTCCTCTATTGCTTAGGGTCTCAGCTGTATTCCCACTATTCTTACAATCCTTTTTAATTAAAGACTCTGCTGAAATGATGAAAAGCATGCAATGGCTGAGAGAAAAGCAAAGCATGCTATTATGAATATGAACAAATGTCTTCTGAGCCAGAAGACAGCTCTATTCAAGGTGATATTACTTCTTTTTTTCCTCTCTTTTTTTTAAATTATTCGTTTATTTTCAAAAGAGAACAAAGTATATTTTTCAATATACATATGAATCCAAGTTCCCACTCCCTCTTTTCTTCCCATTCTCTTCATTTACATCCCATCCCACCCCCATCTACTCCATAGAGAGAGAGCGAAGGCCCTCCCTACTATGTCTAAGCAGAGCAAGGAATCCATCCTAATAGGTTTCCCCAAACCCAGTACAAGCAGTAGGGATAAATCTTGGTGACACTACCTATGGCCCCTCAGTCTGTCCCAGCCTTGTAACTGCCAACGACATTCAGAAGGTCTAGTTCGAACCCTTGCTTGTTCCTTCCCTGTCTGGCTGGAGTTGGTGAGTTCCCATTAGCTCAGGTTGGCTGTTTTCGTGGGTGTACCCATCATGTTCTTGACTTCTTTGCTCATATTCTCACTCGTCCCACTCTTCAACTGGACTTTGTGAGCTCAGTCCAGTGCTCCAATGCAGATCTCTGCTTCTGTTTCCATCAGTTTCTGGATGGAGATTCTAAGATGTTATTTAATATATTCATCAGTCTGACTACAGGGCAAGGCAAGTTCCGGTATCCTTCTTATGAAACATTTCTGAAATCATCTGATAATAATCTGGGAGAATTCTCCATATGAACAGGAAATGTCTTAGTTATTGTTCCTATCAATCAATTCACATATGCTGACATAATGCCCACTTACAACCTTGACTAAAGGCCCAGATACCAGGAAGTAGTCTTTCTGGAGAAGGTCCTTTCTTCTATGAGCATACATCTGCGCTCTTTTGTTAGACAATCATGTATTTGGTTAGATTCGTTGCACTTTAGCCACTAGAAGGGAAAGTTGACTTATTTTGCATAGGATGGGTGCCTTCTACTCTTTCCTCTTAAGCTTCTCAAGCACAAGTCAAGAACGACTGCACACGTCATCCAATATTGAGTGAATACATGCTACCCTTGTATTCTCTTTCCAGATTGGGATTAATTTCATCCTTTATTTTTATTTTGTCCTGAATCACAAGTAGTGAAATCAAATTCATCTTTCCTATTAGGCTCTATAAACCCGTTCTCACCATAATATAAGCAGGCCTATGTTACTGAAATTCGAGGGAAAGTAAGCATAAAATTAACTTCTTCAGCTTCTCCATGGAAATCTTTGAATGTTCTACCTTGACTTTTAAATTTACATGAGTTCTTCTCCTTGATGAACTAAGGAAATTATTTTCAATTTTCTGCTTAAGTTTCTGCAAATGATTTGTGTGCTTATTACTTATGATCAGGCTAGTAATTTACATTGACCTAGTATTATGTTCATGTATATTCTAGGTTTGTTTTGTATCTTAGAATTCCCCCAAATAATAGATGACTATAAGATTATAAAGTAAGTCTTTATTCTTTAATTCTTCCTATTTCTCTTGTCATAATAATTAATCATTGATTCTTTTGTGTGGATAATGGAGTCAGATTTTAGAATGTGATGCATGTAATGAGTGAACATGAAGTCACAGTAGAACATATAACATTGATATCAATTGGTTATCTAATTAAAGTACTGCTGTGAATTAAAGGTAGAATATAGAACAAAGCAGCAGTTTTAAAATATACCACTGACTCATTCTTTTTCTGTTAAAGATCTAAATTTTGGTCCATAGATTTTGGACTTGTATAGCTTTGTGCCTATTTCAATCTGTCCACTGCAAGATAAGTGAACCTGAATAATTTTGAAGCTAGATTACAAAAGACTGGTAGGTCTATCTTTAAAAACTTGTTTGGGACTTCAAATGTCAAAGAAGCACCTACTTCAAAGATGTCATGGGGAAAGAGCACAAAGGAAGATATTTGGAGATGAAAGCATTAAATTTTAAATCAAATTTCGAACAAAGGTTAACTAAGTCAGGATTTTCCAGAACTTTCTATCAACACTGGCCATGCATACTTATATAATTCTCAACTTTAGTTTTATGTGTTTATTAGAAATTCCCATGTTATATTTTATTTTTGGTTGGAATGTATAGATTACTTTGAGCTTAAATGACAAAGACTATGTAACTGTCTCACATACAGTCTCATTCTGAGATTCCTGGAGGCCGGATCACCATTTTGGACTGAAGTAGAGATAAAAGCCAGTGTCTGTTTTGCTTTTCTGACCTTCAGGTTGAATCCCAATTTCTGTCTCTGTGTTTTTGTTAGTCGTGCTACATAGGTGTTTGCTTTTCTGAGTCCTCAGGGCAGATATATTTGCTCCACTGTTGGCATGAGACACACCGGTCAGGCAAACATGCCATTGCTACTAGGGTCTTTTAACTGTGAGGCAGGCATTTCAAACTCTGTTATTGGTGATGTTATTGATTAGTTTAGAAGAAGGGTTACATAACAAAAGCTATTCATAAAGTACATGTGGAAATTTGAAGACCACTTTTTCATTATCAAGCTTGAATGGTGAGCTTTTTGTAGACTTTAGTTCACATTCAGAAATTCTCCACACTTTCAGTGCCTTCATTTGCTGCTGGTAATTGTGTTGCTAGGGTCTATTTTCTACATTAGTAACAGGAGCTGGATTACGACTATGAGACAGACACTGATGGCACACAGCATCCACAAATATGACTAACAAAAACACTAACTGATGACTGGGGGTTCGATTGATAAGAATTCAGAATAACCCATTTAAAAAGAAAAGAAAGAAAGAAGGCATAGTGGGAAATGGAATCTTGAAGAGTACAAGGGTTAAGTTCTTTATAGTCAGACTAGTCAGAAAGTCCTATCAAATTCTCTAATAAACAGCTGCAAAGACAACATTGGAGACAAACAAACAAAATAGCATCAGAGTCCTATGGTCTATTCACAAGTTGGCAAAATGTCTATCTTGAGCACTTTTATTTTTACATAAGCTCATACATTTAGGGGTTTTTTATGTTTGTTTCTTTGATTGGGGAGTTTACATTATCTTTTGTTGCTTCTTTTTTTCTGTTTTTTCTTTCCTTCTTTTCATGCTTTAGCTGATTTCTCATGGTCTTTTTTACACTTTCAATCAAAACAGTCTATCTTATAGCTCAATAACTTTTAAATAGATGAGATCTGTCCATCAGATAACTATAATTTAGCATTCTGAGAATGTTAGAAATACTTATCAGGTAATAATTGCTAATTGAGACTAATGTAATATGCTGAGAATTTCTGACAGCATAATCTTACTCTTCAACTTTTGATTAAAATAATTGCATGGCAGCTTGCAAGTCTTAATAGAACACTGTCCAAATTGCTAATCACAAAAAAGAACAAAATGATGGAATTTACAGTTGAAGGAACACAAAGTTTTATTAGGGTTCCTGGGTTTTGTCCCACTATATCACTGTTTTAAGAAGTTTCTGGTCTTTTAATTGACTCCAACTGTTACGGCAGATATTTAAAAAGAGATATTGTAATAGTTTGCAGCAGTTTGTTGTTTGCTTCAAAGTTTTGGCTATGAGCAGTTAAAGCCATTGCATTAATTGTCTTAGTCTCTTTCACCATTGCTTTAATGAGATACTTTGGCAAAAGCAACTTAATAGAGAGAAGGTTAGTTTTAGCCTACAGATTATGGTACAGTTGATCACTGCAATCTAGTGAAATATTAGGAACTTGAAGCAGATGGTTATTTGCATTTATAATCAGGAAATGGAGAACAATGGACATATTTAAAACCTCTGACTATACGTTATATTGTCCAGGATTCCCTGCAAAGGGATGGTCCCATCCACAATTAAGATGAGTCTTCAATTACATAATTAAGAAAATCTTTGTCAGGTATATCTACCTGGTGACCACATGCCCCCAAACCCCTGGTGATTTTAAATTCTGCTGATTGTTATACTAATCATGTGGCACACATTTTTTTCTTCTTCCCTCTCTCAGACTTGAAGATGTTCATTGATCAGAGAGTATAAAATCCTTCATATGTTTGATTTTCATATTTGTAGGTAAAGTATTGTCATTATCATTTTAAAACAGCTGTGTCTGAATAGCTGGTTGACACAAAATATGAGAAACCAGAGTACCTTAAAGCAAATTCATCTTCACTACTGGACAGTGCAGATAAATTACTAGATCAATAAAAGCACATGAGTGTATTATATAATGTCAGAGAGTAAAAACAATCCATTGCATATCTGAAGGGACAGAATCCATCCACAACCGAAATACCACTTTAATATTGTCTCAACTGGAAGGCTCATTACTTTCATATCCACCTCATCACATCTAACGCTTACCTATCACCTACAAAAGCCATTTTCTTATCCTTGGTTATTATCATGCAGCAATACAAGGCTTGGATTTGTCTTTGGTTGGCAGGTAACACCAGAGAAATAAGATAATTTTTACCTAGAACATTCAATTAGATTAAAACCATCTTTTTCTTTCTAAAAATGTTGCAGCAAAATGACATGCAAATTAATTTTTAAACGGTTTCTAACTTTGCATTCGTTTATTTCCTCATTGTCCATGAATGTTGTGAAAGGAGAAAGAGATAGAAGTAATGTTACAGTCTTAACACCTTTAAGCAACTGCTATTCATTCAGTGTTGACATTCTTTTTTTCAAGGGCAAGATGTTAAATGAAATGAGATGAATTACATTTTTAGGCATTCACTTTTCTCTGTCTCTCTCTCTCTCTTTCCTTCTCACTCTCTTTTTCTTTCTCTTTTTAAGCATGAAGAAGATTTTTTTAAATTGTATTTATAAGAGAAAACAGGCAGAGAAAAGAGTCCAGGCTGAGCATGGCTGGCAGACTAATCTATACCATGAAAGGAAAGGGGGTGAGAGCAAGAACAACTAAAGGGCAGCCTGGAACAAGAGTGACAGTCACTTTCAAAGTCAAGTGGATGCCAACCAAAAGATTTAGGAAAGATAAGAGTAAATAGAAGAAAAGGATAGAAGGCGGGCACTTATTATTTCAAAGTGAACTTGAATCTCACAGGGTATATCCAAGTGGTTGCTTATATAATATTGCCATTTATTTGACTTAATTTGGTAGAAAATAAATTATTCAATACTAAATTGATGCTTTACTTTCTTTTGTTTCTGCATGTACCTCCAATAAGATATATAAGATATGGCTGGCTAGTGAGTGGGCAGTTTGCTTCATATATTTTAGAAAATCAATACGATATGGTTTTTGTTGCAGTAAGAAACAAAATACAGCATGATACTATGCCTTGTGTTTATCTACCTCATGCAGTATGTCTCAGATGTTAAATAGGTGAACTAAATTCAGTTGAATAAACTAAAAAAACAAATTATGAGACTATAATAACAAAATCCTATTTGTCTACCAGAAATGCTTTGGGAGTGCTTAGTTTGAAAATATGAATTTGTGATGTACTAGTCATTTACACTGTAAAATTTTTGTAGTAAGGCGTACTGAACTTTAATTTTACGTGCAGGAAAAATCGCCATTGACTATGATGACTTTCTAGTCAAATAAGACCAGTTAATGTAATGATAGGCCCAAAATAAGTGGAACAAAATCCTTTGAAATGTTATAAAATGAATATTAATTAAAAATAAAGAATGAATGTGTGTTTAAATCTGGTGATTGATTGAGGTCAGAATTGAAAGTTTATATTTTATTACATTACCAAGGTATTGATATTGAAATGTTAATGATTCAGTCATTATAATATACACATGGGAAACTATGCTACCTGACAGAAGAAACTATAATTATATAATTATATTATAATTATATTATATAATTATATAAACTATAATAAATATAGTATAATTGTTATTCCAACACCTAGTTCAATAAAACAACAACAAAGCCTTGAGTATCTTCTCTCCTCTCTCTCATTTGACTTCACCATATCCTTATTTTAACAGGTACTTCTACCTCGACTTTTTGTTATGGCAGCTTGCTTTTGTACATACTTAAACAGATATCTTTAAAATTGAGATTTTCCTTATGAATATTAATAGATGTTACCCTTATATCAACCAGCGTTTGGCTAAACAGATGCGATAACTATGATGCGCTAAACCACGAGGATGGCTGCAGATTTTTCAGAAAAAGATAATACATCCTCAGATGGGAGGGTCAACCTAGTACTTGCTGGTTATGTTCAACATCTGTTTGAACATATTGTCATTTCAGAGGGAAAAGAACCAATTCATCAAAATCAACAGTATCCACAGAGGGAGTTGCACTGTCTCATAGTTACATTTACATCAAATGTAGTCTAAAAAAAATTCATAGCTCAAGCCATCTGTTGTAGATAAGAAGACACTAAATTACAGCACTACTATTTCAAACATAAGCAGAACTGCCAAGTATAATAGTATAAATGTCATGGATATGGTGTGTGTGTGTGTGTGTGTGTGTGTGAATTGCAGCCTTCTGTATTTGAGTAGAACAATTTCACAGCAATTAAATAAAATGAAAATGTGTTCCACAGAAGTCTTCAGGATAAATAGTTGCCAATTACATATTCCTAAACTGTTTTTACCACTAACCTTTTAACAAAATTTCTTTCCAGGAGATGTTTCTAATGAATGTTCATTATTGCTCTCGTGGGGACTGGGTGAAGAAGGGGCCTGCTTCTTTCCTTGATTTAGTGTCGTTAGATCAATAGGTGTTAGGTTAGTAAAATATTCCCTCAAGGGAAAAGATTTCAAAGTAGAAAAAACCGTGGGCAGTTTGCCACTGCCTTTCACCTTTGATTCAATCCAGTTTGTGCTTCCTAAAGAGATTAAAAGTATCCTGGCTGTACCTTTTTCACTTCTTTCAGTATTAATCTTTGCTTTAGTTTTCAAGGTCTAGGGGACACAAATTTGAAGAAAATAAAATAAAATAAAAATCCTGTTTTAGTGATTAATGGTCAAATGACAAGTCAGTTTTGAAAAGTTATTTTCTCATGACTCCAAAGTGACATGAGATGACATAAAAGCTTTGTCATCTTTGTATAAGCCATTGAGTAGTGGGGCACAATTCCAGAGATCCCTGTGTCCCTCTGAAGACTCATGTCCCCTGTGTTGATAATATATAATCCAGGGCATTAATGCCACTCAAGTTTGATGAGTCTCTACTTTTGGCTTATACACAGTACCCCAAGAGTGTCTTCTTTCTTCTAGTCAGTAGTTGACTTTTTTCTTTATAAATCCAGAACTGCTGTACATTGTAACTTTCAAAAACACTTTTTGATCCTATTCTATCATTTGTGTTTTTGCTAGATCGAGATACCTTGTTTCACTTTGGCATAGTAAAGAATATGAAATTCTATGTATATATGTAAAAAAATATTTAATGATTGTACATTTTTGATACCTGGAATGAGTATAAGGCACTATGTGTCAAATATTTCTTTAATTGGAGTTTTATACTCATTTTGTTATTACTGTTAAATGTACAGCTTAATAAACTGCATGAAGTTGGAATCTTGAAATGTCAGTGATATTAAGAGGCATTTATAGAATATGGCAAACAAACTCGGGCTCAGGCGTTATGAACACACTGAAAGTCTCTCCTCTTAAAACTTCAGAATACCCTTGAGGCAAGAAGAGACTTTATGTGTAGAAGACAAGCAGTGTGAATAGGGCTGGAAGAGCCAAAGACCCCCATGCTTGCTTGCTGATGCGTTCATTTATCCTTTGAAGTTCTTGATAATGTTTCAAGGGAGTTCCACAGTTTACATGTTAATCAGAGTCTTTTGACATGTGGATTGGGGCTAGAGAAAAGGCTATGCTGTTCTGAGTGTTTACTGATCTCCCAGGAAACCAGATTTTGATTTCCAGCACCCATGTCAAGCAACTCACAACACCTTGAAACTCTGGTTCCCTATTTCCATACCTCCACAGGCATCTTCACTAGTGAAAATACCTACACAATCATTTAAAAGAAATGTTTTCATTGTGTATATGTCCCTAATACAGATTATTGAAAAAGCAAGAAATGACAAACTGCATTAACATTGCTCGCTATATTAGCAGTTTTATTATAAATATAGCAATTTGAATAACTAAATTTGCAATATGCAAGTCTATCAGGCTCCCTTATTGACTGGGTTTTTAGATCGTGTGATAAATCTGACTCAGCATGACAAGGGAATGAAAAAAATGTCAGACAAATGGGCACAGAGAAAGAAAAAAGATGGTATCAGTTAGGATTTGATGGAGAAATCACAGAGCATGTTTACTATGTAAATTTGAATAAAGGATTGGGTTATTGCATAAAACAAAACAAGAAGGTAAAATTACTGTTTCTAGAGTTAGGGAGGAGGCAAGGAGACAGGATTAGTTAATCTCAAAAAGAGTTGTTTCTGTGGAGAAGTCTTCAGATTAGAAATAACTTAGAGTTCTGAGAAGTCATGATGGCCAATTTCTGCACACCCTGTCAGCATACGCACATGGAACTAAGGATGTCTTTGATATCTCTTGAAATCTTAGAGATAGACAGGTTTCAGATTTTCCATTTTCCCATAGTTCTGAGGCTAGAGTCCTTGACATGGCTGTTCCCATGTGAACAGCGCACATTCACTTAGAACTTCACAAACTCCGGGTTTCCTCTATTCTGCACACTTATTTTTGTACCATTTTTTAAACTACTGGTGCAATCTTTTAATTAAAGTAAAAATTGTTAGCTGAAATTGTAATATTAATAATCCACAGCTAATTTTTCATTAGTGTAGGAGTGCAGGAAGACTCTTCACACAAAATCTTGAGTTGATGTTTGTTCATGTTATGGTTACAATGATAGACAAGGTTTTCCTCAGAGAAAGTCATAGGTGACATTTCCTTAGACATATCTTTACTACCCTTTTCTTCTCTTTTCATTATTCTTCTTCATATTCTGCCTTGAGTTACTATGCTAATTAAACTTAACTTGTTGCTGAAACTTACTGTTTTGTGAAAGAAGAGGAAAATGGTTGAATTTCACACTAAAAAGTTACATTATACTATTAATTACTATCATCTGATGCCTATGATATAAAATAATTTAATATTATTTGTCATTTTATTAATCCTTTAAATGTCTAGTTTCACACTCTTAGTAATTAGTTCAGTTTATAACAATGTTCTTACTAATTTTATTTGAAAGAGAATTTTAACAAGACCAGTATCTAAAACATTATATCCGGTAGGAAGGTTAGTAAAGCAATTTTACACAGCCTCTGTACCTAGCTGTTCTGTATACATATAAGAAATATTTTATGGCAATTAATAAATAAAAGTAGTTTTTCATATAGGTTTTATAAACAGAGAACTGTTGAAGCTTATTATAGAGCTTAGTAGGTCTATAGAGCACCTAAATACATTTAGAGATTCAGAACTTCAATCTATAAAGTTTCAAGAAAGTAGCATGTATTTTGTGTTAGCATCTATGAGACTTACAATGGAACTATCATTTCTTGGGATTGTAAGTTTAAAATTTTTTTAAAGTATCTTTGCTTGCAGGTGTCTACTTTTATTATCAAATTTTACAGGAGGTAGATATATGGAACAAAAGATGAAAGAACGTTTCTGTCAAATAAAACCCTTCAAAAGGACAGTATTACCTTGTGTGTCTTTTATTACCTAGTGGCACTTGGAATTTCAGGGAACTTTATGGTTTGTTTCCGGAATAAAAATGCAAGTGCCTAAAGGAGAGCACTGTCTTGACATCCTTTTCTTGCTTCTCTAACTGCTATAAGACATATTATGACTGAACCTGTAAGATATTATTTGAAAATTATAACAATAAATAATAAACCTTACTTTATTATTTTTTGGCATTCATAAAGACAGACCTCTAAAATCCATCTCAATAGTCTTATATTAAAATCTGCTCCCATCATTCTAATTGTGTCTCTTTTTTTCCCGCTAGTAAAAACAACAACACACAAAAAAAACAGCCAAACAAACAAAACCGAAACACTGAATGCTATACATTACAGTAAGGTACTTTTTGAAATGTCTAGATGTTCCTTGTACTGGTGTTTTTTCCTAGGAATTTAAGATGCTGAGACCTCAACAAATGACAAAAGTCCACTCAGACAGTTCTTCTTGGCTTCCTTGTCTCAAGCCAATAAGGATTAAAGATATATTACTGGTATCTATTTGAAGAAGAAATCAATGATTTGAGTGAGTCATAGGAGAAGATGGAGGGAGAAAAGAAAGGAATAGGGTGAAAATGCTTTACTCATATATAAAATTCTCAAAATTAGACAGATACATATGGGATAGAAAAACAGAAAAAAAACTTACTAAGATAAAAAAAATAAGTAAAAAATTAAAGAGAAAGAAACTCTGAAAATTGCAATAGATTTCCAATACAGAAAAAAAAAAAGAGATTCGATTGTAGAACAAGTAATAGAAACTAGAGAAAGACTGAAGTCATGAACTATATATGTCCTTCTAGCAAAACCTGGGAGATAATTCTTTTTAGTTATGGTTTGATCATAGAGTTAGGAGTCATTTGGAGCCCTCCCACTCTGCATCTCTTCTTCACTCATTTCTGAATTAAATCTTAACTTCTCAGCATGACTTGGGAGAGCCATTAGCCTCTACTTTCAACATTGTAGGTGTCTAACTACAGGTCAATTAAATTCTGTTCTCTTGATTCTCTTGTGTACATTATTAGCTTACAGTTTTACAGTAGTGGACAGCCCTCACTTCCTATGTCATGTAGCTAAAATCACTCTGGGTTATTTTAAAGTAAGCTTTTTCTATTAGGTGGCCTGAAGTGGCATTTTTCTAAAAGAATGTTAGATATTCAGTCACATGTCTTCATTTGCATATAAATATATTGTATCTCATAAGAGTGACAAAACAGATCTAAAGACCCTGTAGAAATAAATCTGCTCTCTAAAGCCCCTGATTCCACTCCTCCTCCCCACATTTTGTTACATTTAATCTTCTTTTACATTTTTTAGTTTCTTTAAAGTAAGTCCTTGTTTATTAAAAGCCAGCCCAAATTTCTTTTTGGCAAATCTCTCATATATTTTTATATTCCATTTAAATCCTATTTCTAGATTATATTTCACTTTGATCTTATGGTTTGATTCAAGTACTCTGATCTTATGATTTGCTTCAAGTATATCATCTCATCCTATGCGTAGGTTTCAAAAAGTATACACTTTAGTATTTCATAGTGCACCATTTCGCTAGAATATGGTGCTTTCTTCTAAATTTATCTTAAAGTCTATCTGTACTTCAAACGTCCTGTAAAATTCTCATTCTGTTTTTGGACCTCGACTTCTCATCACCTTTCAGGCTTGACCTCTTCTGATAGCTTGTATCATAAATGCCAGCCCAGCACCTAACCATGTACCCAACCTTTCTTAAGTCTGCTTACTAATGAAATAATAAAGTGAAATCTATCTTTCAAAAAAGTTTTCATGTATCTCTAGATACCAATTAGATTAAGAGTAACAAAGAGATGAATTGGGAAAAAAAGAGAGAGGAGGGGGGTAAAAGTAGAAAGAAACAGGAGGGGGGAGAGAGAGAAAGGGAGAGGAAGTCTATGTTTTGATAAATTGGGAATGTGGATGGATTTTTTGGGGGGTGGGTGGTACAGTCTATTGGTGTTCTATAAGCTTCTTGTACCATCATAGGGATATCCTTCTTTAGGTTGGGAAAGTTTTCTTCTATGAATATCTATTATATTTTCTGAGCCTTTGAGTTGGATTTCTTCTACTTCTTCTACCCTGTTATTTGCTCTTTTTCACGGTGTCCCAGATTTTATGGATGTTTTGTGTTAAGAATGTTTTAGATTTAATGCTTTCTTTGCTTGATAAATCTATTTTCTTTATAGTATCTTCAACACCTGTTATTCTCTCTTCCATCTCTGTTGGTTATGTTTGCCTCTGTAGTTCTTGTTCGTTTACCCAAATAATCCATTTCCAGAATTCCCTTGGTTTATGTTTTCTTTATTGCCTCTATTTTAGTGTTCAAGTCTTGAACAGTTTGAATAGTTTGTTTCACCACTTTGGTTTTCTTGGGTTTCTTTTCTGTTTTTTTTTTTTTTTTTTTTTTTGGTTTTTTGAGACAGGGTTTCTCTGTGGCTTTGGAGCCTGTCCTGGAACTAGCTCTGTAGACCAGGCTGGTCTCAAACTCACAGAGATCCGCCTGCCTCTGCCTCCCGAGTGCTGGGATTAAAGGCGTGCGCCACCACTGCCCGGCTTTTCTTGGGTTTCTTAAAGAGATTTATTGATTTCATCCAACTTTTTATTTTTCTTTTCCTCCATTTGTTTAAAGAAATTTTTCATTTCCTCTTTAAATGTTTCTATAATCCTCATAAAGTCACATTTAAAATTGTTTTCTTCTGCTTATTATGGCTTAGGATTCTCAAGTGTTCCTGTTTTATGGCCATTAGGTTCTGGTGTTACCATGTTGCTTTTTAGATTGTTGAATGACTTCTTGCATTAGTGCCTACCCATCCCTTCCTTCAGTTGGTGCTGACAGCGTTTTTACCTGTTGGCCCAATCCTTGCAGTTGCTGTCTGTGTCTTTGGGAACTGTTCTCAGTCTGCTCTGCACTGTCTTTGTCTTTGTCTCAGGGAGTTGTTCTCCCTTATTCTGCTCTCTTGGTCCATTATTTTGGTCTGTTCTCTTGGTTTGCTGTCTTAGTCCTCTCTGTGTAATTGAAGCCTGTGTTTCAGAGTTCTTCTGAGGTTTCAGGGGATAGGAGGGCTTGGAGGTAGAATGGTACTTGTAGCTTGCAGAGTCTGATAAATGGGGTAGGATTGTTGGAGCAACAAACGACCAAGCAGCTTACCTGCTGGCTAGTTAGATAAACTGAGGCAGATTGGGGAGGGGCCCAGGGTTTTTCCCTTGGAGGAAGGGCCTAGAGAGAGGAGTGAACAGCTGGGTGGTTGCTCACTTACCTCTTGGTCTTCTCTGTGTAGCTGCAGCTTGTGTTTCAGAGTTCCTCGGAGGTCATGGTTAGGAGTGTTTGGGAGTGGAGTGGGACTTGTAACATACACAGTCCAATGGATAGGATGGGGGTGTTCAAGCAGCCTACCTGTAGGAAGTTTGCCTGATGACTGGCTAGAGAAGCTACCGTGTATTTTGTAGGTACCTCTTATGTGCTTTTATACAATAGTCTTCACTTTTGTATTTGAGGTTCATCATGTGTAATGTTTACTTTTTCTTACAGATTTTGTTTACCTACGATTAAATATTAGGAAGCAAAAAGCACTTTTGATCATATTAAGTACTAAGACATACATAGAATCTCTTTGAACTTAATTTTACTTCAGTCACCACATTATAGAACTTTAAAGAGATACATGTTTTCTAAATAGCTAAGTTGATGCATAAATTATGAATATATATCAAATCAAAGTCTAATCAGACATAGAATGAATAAATGAGGAACTCCATTTTTCATCCTTAAAATACATAAAAACAATACTCAATAGTACACTTAGAAAATCTAAGTGATTACATTGCTAGTATATATTGATTTTCAGACTGCAGGATCTATCATAATTGCACAGTAAAATACCCTTTTTATTCCACAGTAGTATTGTCAGAAAGATGTAATTTAGAAATATATACAAAATGAATTTAAATAAGTCCCTTGGATTTATTTATTTATCTACTTCATTTGAATTAAATTTCCCTCTGTGTGGTAATGAGAAGTTATAGAATCCCTGTTTAATGATGAGGGATGATTAGAATTTTCACATTTCTTTTTGAATATAAATTAATCCTCTAGTTAGTAAAACTGGAGAGGAATGCGCCTTGCTGCTCTGAAAAACTTAACAGAGAATGCTATCCTGCCCATTAACTCAGAGCTTACTGCCTCTTTTTCCTTGCATGTTTTCTAATCAAGGACATACTTTCTCCCGGAGGCACGTGGGAGTTTAGCAATTACTTGCCGTTCTAACACTAGGCAATTTCTTCTGGGACTGCAATCTGTTAGAGTTCAATTTTCTCAACCACAGACAAAATGATCAGAATGAATTCATTCCTTCAGAATGAAACCAAGTGAATAAACTAAATGTGATAGAAATGAACTTATGTGGCACTCACACTTATATCAGCAGGATATCCGGCGCACTTCCCAACTGTACGCATCATGGCATGTGTTTCGCATTCCAGCAACTTTTTGAAAGTTGTTTATTTTAAATCTCTAAAGCACATCTTTTAACACCACTGTGATTTCAATATAAACATAATGATAGAAATTATATATAGATATTGCCATATTGTTTGGTAAAGATGGCGCATATATTATATTCCCTCAATCATAAGAAATGAAAGAACTTCGGCATTGCCCCATGACCTTTTCAAGGCTTTCCAGTAACAGATGCTCTTTCTTTTTCTGTTTGTTACATCCGTTACATTAAACACAAACATACACGCACACACACACATAACTTCACTTATTTCTTTTCAGAGACAGGGTGTTACTTTGAACAACAGCTCTAACTCTCTTGAAAGTCAGTTTGTTGACCAAGCTATCCTCAGACTCACAGAGATTCATCTGCTCCTGTCTCCCAACTGCTGGGATTAAAGTTGTGGGCCACCACACCCAGCTTTAGGTTGATTTTTAAATGTTTTCTATTGTTGTTGTTGTTGTTGTTAAAGGCTACCCAGTTTAAAAGTGAATTGTTAGTTTGATGTGAGACAGATTTTTCCCATATTTTACTATTACACTGATATACCATTCTTACAAATGTATAAATAAATATATTTGAAAGCAATAGATCTATAGTCATTGTTGGATTTTTGAAAAAAGCTAAGGGTCTAGAAATCACATGAACTCATTGGATAAAATATTGATTAGGAAAAGTTGCTATATTTATATTTAATCAAATATGAAGCTGTTGGAAAGAATGAGAATTATGGCATACAGAATTACTTTTTCTAAGAGAAGATAATACAAAACTGGGTCTTGGGTTTTCATATCCACATTAGAACAGAAATGTATGCTTTATAGTTTTTATATTATCTTCATTATTATTATTTTATTTATTAAAACGGGCTTACATTTTCTTTTCACGACCAAAATCTAATTAGTTAATTGGAACATTATGCATGTCTACTGTATACATATTTAAATAGAATTTATCATTAATGAGTCTTAGTTTTCCATTTCCCCAAAGAATAACTCAGGGATGGTAAAGTCTTCTGAAATGTAAGAATGAGTACTACACACTTTAGATGAAGAAATTTAATTTCCGTGTCACCATAAGCAATGAGATTTGTAGTTAACTTTCATTGGCAACTTTGTTTCATATTATTGAAATGAGAATACTCTTGGGGAGTGTTGTAATCACACTGTATGCAGAAAAGATTATATTCAGACTTAGTGAGATGTAAATTACCATTTTCTCAAGTCACTTGTGAGTCTCTAGTTTCTCCACTTTAGCTTCATTAAGTAGTAGCAAAGCCTGGAGAACGATTACGCTTATATACAGGTAAAGAACAATGGTAAGATAACAAATACAATTTATGAGATTAAAATAGAGGAAAATTGTAAATACATTCTGCTTTAGACTATACAATTAGGAAATTCCAATTGCATATTTCCATGAATCTATGTGCCCTCATTCTATGGTAATCAAGGAAGGCTGACTTGTCAGTCTAAGGTAAAGTACATTTTTAGCTTTATGTTATTATTATTATTATTATTATTAAAAATTTCCACCTCCTACCCTCCTCCCATTTCCCTCTCCCATCTCCCCTTCCCCTTTTGTTCCCTCTCCAGTCCAAAGAGCAGTCAGGGTTCCCTGCCCTGTGGGAAGTCCAAGGTCCTCCCCCCCTCTATCCAGGTCTAGGAACGTGAGCATCCAAACAGACTAGGTTCCCACACAGCCAGTACATGCAGTAAAATCAAAACCCAGTGCCATTGTCCTTGGCTTCTCAGTCAGCCCTCCTTGTCAACCATGTTCAGAGAGTCCAGTTTGATCACATGCTTCATCAGTCCCAGTCCAGCTGGCCTTGGTGAGTTCCCATTAGATCAGCCCCACCATCACAGTGGGTGGGCACACCCCTCGTGGTCCTGACTTCCTTGCTCATGTTCTCACTCCTTCTGCTCCTCATTTGGACCTTGGGAGCTCAGCCCATTGCTCCAATGTGGGTCTCTATTTCTATCTCCATCCATCGCCAGATGAAGGTTCTATGGTGATATGCAAGATATTCATCAGTGTGGCTATAGTATAGAGCCAGTTCAGGCGCCCTCTCCTCAGCTGCTCAAGGAACAAGCTGGGGACATCTCCTTGGACACCTGGGAACCCCAGATGAGGTATTCTTAAGGAAAAAAGAATAAGAGCAATAGCCAAGATTAGAAAGTTGGAGGATGCAGGTAAGCATACACTCCCAGTCCTGGTTGAGCCCTGTTGCCAGTTGCTAACTGCTAGCACATGTTGAGTTCTTTTTTTTTTTTCCCACACTGGTATGGCCTATTCCAGGAAGAGCACCCTCCAGTGAATGCACAAGCATACCAAAGCAGATGAGCATCAAAAAAAAAATTGATGAAGTAGGTTAAAAAATGTAGGATACCATGTAAGAAGGCAGGAAAGAAGGTGATAATAGGGGAGGAGTTTAGGGAGGAGGATGAACATCATCAAAAGCACATCAGACAGAATTCTCAAAGAAATTAAAGAAACAGAATCAACAAGCATTTAAGCCAGTTCTTAAAAAAGGGAAGGGTTCAACGTGTGGTACTTAAATAGATATGAAATATAATGAATTTTTTATTTACTTTAAGGTGGAAACTACTTTATGACTCTCCATTCCAAGCTAAATTAACGAACTGAGAAAATAAAGAATCACCTACATAAGGAATTTTCTACCTAGGTCAAGAATAGGAAATACATTCCAAAAGCAAGGCACAGGGTAGCACTAATAAGGACGTTGCCCTCTCACCAGATGTGACAAGCCCTTTTCTCCTTGGATTTATTACACAGTTAGTGAACCTCTAATATTTCTTTTAAAATATGTTATTACTTCATTTTGAGCCTTTACAAAATTTTCTGAAGAGTAAGTGAGATAATGTTTTCACAGTAAAATTCTATGTCATACAATTTAATAAAAGGTATTTCAAATCTAGTTTCATTTTCCCTACCTATTAAATTTCAAGGTTAATAAAAACCTGTCTACCTAACTCTCCTATAACATAAAAAAAGGTTTGTAATAGTTAGAATTACGCCACATCTATAGTTTTGCATATGATTTTGGATAAGTAATGTGAACCCACAATTAAAATTGAATTTAAAAATCTAAAATCTCTGGTCTGGATCCATTCCTGCTTCTCTGGTATTCGCTATCTCAGGCATGGCCAGCCTAGGTCTCTGACTCAGGCCTCTTTCCACAAATGCCCCTGATCTGGATCGGCTCCTGCTTCCTTGAAGCTGGTTGTCCCAGGTCCATTTGGTCTAGGTCGCTGATTCAGTCCTGCTTCCGTGGAATTTGACTCCTCAGGCCTGCTCTGGCCTAGATCCCTGCGAACCTAGGTGGATGGGCGCACCCCTCATGGTCCTGACTTCCTTGCTCACAACAATGAGGACCCTAAGAGATATATACATAGATCTAATCTACATGGGAAGTAGAAAATCACAAAATCTCCTGAGTAAATTGGGAGCATGGGGTCAATGGGAGAAGGTAGGAGGGAAAGGGAGAGGAAAGGAGGGGAGCACAGAGAAATGTATAGCTCAATAAAAATCAATAAAAAATATAAAATCTCCATTTACCCCCCAATAGAAAGTTCTATATGTTCTATGTTTTGCTCATTGTTTATCTGATTAGATTACACCAAGGAAAGTGAAAAAGAATCATAACATTAGCAGAAAAAGTTGCCTGAATTTTAAGTCATGTATCTTCCTAATATCTTCCCATTCTAAAACTCAGAAACTGTAAAAATTCAAAACTTGATTTTGCCTGAAACCAAAAAAAAACCTTACCATTTCATGATTGACCTACTTTAGCTTATAAGAATTGTATTTTGCAATTTCAATGTATTAATTTATAACTAAAACTTAAAACAGAATATGCCTATATCCTCTGAAGCCATTGTATAGCTGGAAAAACCACACCATACTAATAGATCTTTTCTTAGCTCACCAGGGTATGGACATGTCTAGAACATTCTCTACTTTTTTAATCGATCTTTTAACTGCAAGCAAGGAACATAGTACTCAATTAGTATAAAGAAACATGATGGCCGAGTGAGTGAATTCAGATGGCATAGTCTTAATCCATTATTAAGAATTAAAAGAAAACTGAGCCTATTAGCTGTCAGAGCACAGTGTATGTAAAGCTTTCAGAGTAAATATCCTATGCAGATGGGAAAATCTCATATTCACCAAGATTAAAAATGTCATAGCCAGTAAAGCAATTATCATAAAAGACAGGTCTTTTTAAATCAAGCTCTCTACTGTGTATCCTTTCTGATATATAGTATGTATTTTTTAATCACATCAATGGTAAGCTAGTTAATCCTGACATGCTTATTATAGAGGCTATTACAGCACTGCAGAATTCATAATGAAATCTAAATTTTAAAAGATAGGATGATGGGGTAGTTTATGGAATATAAATGTAGTGTCTGCCCAAGGAGAATCACAAATTTCACCGGGATTTCTTTCTAGTGTATATTTTCCTCTTCAGGAGTAATAGGTCCTTTCCCATAATTTTTACTTAAATAAGTATGCTAAGGTGATTTTGAAATAAATTACTAACATCTTGAAAACAGAATGCACAAGAAGTCTCATGAGCATGTTGTATCACACTCGAGAAAAAGAGTGTGTGCAAATGTGTAACAAATATGCTTGCCATTTCTCCTAGAGCTGTTGATTTAAAAAACCCTGGCTTCACAGCTACATAAAGAAGAAAGAAAAAGAACCACAATATAGGAACTTACAATTTATAAATGATGTACTAGGGATTCTGGATGGTATTCAATGATATCAATCTCATTCTAGTTGAAGCTTAAGGTTATGACTTTTGTTTCAAAAGACTGTAAAAAATGTAATATTTATTTTATAGCAGGGAAATTGGATAAGTTAACTGGTTTTGTTTGTAAAATATTGTTTACTTGGAGAATAAGTTATTTGGAGTACATCCTTTCTAAAAATGTGGTCTTCTCTGGGAAATCATGTAAGCACATTGTCGGGATTTATGCCCCGTATATCTTTTATAATATAGAAACACAAAACAATTGCACATCAGTCCTCACATTCAGCCACTTAATTTTTAAGGGACTTAGTCAAATTCCCTGCTCTTTGGAGGCAATGTTTTAAGTTGAAAGGTAAATAAAAATAGGAATAATGAATCTTCAGCATGACAAGCTTGGATGAAAAAAGGATAAGGAGTTGTTAGGCAGGTAGGCATGCATCAGGCACATTGGCCAACCTCTCTTTATATTAGCTTCTCTATTTTGTTTTTCCCATAAGACAGACAGATTTCAAATCACTCTTCTCCATTCAGAAGAATAAAAGGTGTCGTCTTTCCCAGTGTTATTCCTCATCATCACACTCTCTCCAGTTACAATATTCCAAAACCCTCATAAGTGATTGAATTATGGCTTTCTAATGAGGTACCTTTTTACTGTTGTGGATGAACACTTTTGTCTGATCATACGCATATCCTAGAGCACGTCTATGCAATATATATGATGACCTCATTACCAGCAGTAGAATCACATGACCCTAAACTCACCACATGTGTGTAAATAGTATTAATAGATGTTGAAGAGATAACATGATTAAATAATATGCTGGCACTTTCAGTGCTCTCCAGATTGTATCCAGAAAATTCTGTATAAAAATGAAAGCACATAATCTGTGTTTACTGTGAATTTCTTCTCAAGGAATGGGCCTTAAGTCAAATCAGTTATTGGCACGTTACTCTCAAAAGATTTATGCTACGATTGCTCTTTTTTTTTTTTTCTTTCAGTCAGTGGGTAACTTAGCTATGTCACCTCTGTAAAGGTCATTTTCTTTAAACAAAAGGATAAATATAGCCAGTGTATTTTTGAGTATCCATTATAATTGAGTTGTACAGTTAATACCAACTCTCAACTTGGGAGTTTGAAATTTTGGGTTATCTGTTTGTTTTTTTTTCCCTCTTCTTGGAGTCAACACAGGTCATCGAAAATCAGAAACTCTAACTGTGATTTAACATTTTAGATCTATGATTTAACTTCAAGAATGTTTTTAACTTTGTCATGTGTTTATTAAAGATAATTACTGAAGCATGTATTATTTGAAAACAAGTAGACTACAGACATATGATAAAAACGTGAGTTAAAACAAATAAATAAAGAATTTTTTTTTTTTTTTTGGATTTTTCGAGACAGGGTTTCTCTGTAGTTTTTTTTTTTTTTTTGGGGGGGGGGTTCCTGTCCTGGAATTAGTTCTTGTAGACCAGGCTGGCTTCGAACTCACAGAGATCTGCCTGCCTCTACCTCCCGAGTGCTGGGATTAAAAGCGTGCATCACCACCGCCCGGCTCAAGAACTGTTTTTTTTTTTTTGAAGAATATTATTTTAAGATGTGTTAGATAGTTAATGTAGAACATTTGTTTAAGGATGCAAAGATGTGTTGCATTTGTTTAACTCTGTAAAGCTCTGTTACTTTGCCTGTCTAAAACAACGAACTGAATGGCTAACAGCAAAGTAGAGGAAAGAATAGGCGGGGCTGGTAGGCAGAGAGCATAAGTAGGAGAAGAAATCTGGGAGAAGATAAAGGATCAAGTAAAGGAAGAGTTATGGGGCCAGCCATCCAGCAACACAGAAAGCCACAGAAAATGATGTAAGGAAATATACAGAAATAGATAAAGATAAAATCCCAGAGGCAAAAAATAGAAAGGATAATTTAAGTTAAGAAAACCCGGCAAGAAATGGATCAAGCTAAGGCTGGATAATCATAAGTAAGAAAACATCTCTGTGTGAAATTACTTGGGAGATGAGTGGCAGTTCCATAAAGAGTATGAGTAGAAAAACAACCAAATACATTTCCTCCCGTGGGCTCTACCCCCATCCCACCTCTCTGTAATCTGCGGTCAGTCCCTGTGATTGCAAAGGAAACAGAATTTGACAGGTTAATAGCATTTGACAGTGCCTACTACACCCATTTTAGAAATAGCCTCTTCTTTAAAATTACCTGACAACAATTTTCATCTTTCTCATCTTACCAATCTAGAGGTTTATCTTCTGTACCTTTGCAGTTACCAACTTCTCTACTGAATTTAAAATGTAAGAGGACAAGTTTGTGAGAATACTGGTTAGCTAGAGATCTTATTTTCCACACAGGAATGATCTATATCAAGTTTGCTTGGCATTTCAATCAGGACCGAATTTACATGAGCCATAGCTACTAATAAAGTAAGGTAGCAATATTACGATGGTGATTCCTTCATTCAGATTTAGAGAAATGCATTTTTAAACAGGCATGTACTATTTCCTTTGTGAAACAAAATGATCTTACTACAAATGAGGTTCTACTGACATTTCTTTAAAAACATTTTACATACAAAAGGTGGACAGGAAACCAACAGTTGGGTGATTTTGTTTGACCTGTGGGATACTGTTCTTATTACACACCTAAGAGCTGCATTCACACTTTATGTTAAGAACATGTTAAGATCATCTGGTAGGGGCTGGGTTTTCAAGGATTCTGTTATGTTACAGAATTCTGTTATGTTACCTCTCCTACCAGTAAGTGTTGGTGATTGGCATGACTAACTGATGAGCATGGGGATATGCACGGTGCTGTGAGGAACGGTAGTATATACAAGTATTCAGTTTTGAACTTTTTTATGACAGTCAAGGTGGTCTGTATTGGATTCAATTGTTTCGTCTGAAGTATAATGAAATGTTACCAGATGACTTTTTCATTAATATATTTTTAGAAAAAATAAGTGTGATAATGTCGTAATGTCATTTCTGAAACTCAAACTCAAAATATGGTTTATAAAACCACGGTTCCAATATTTTGCACACTGGTTTCTCTCTTAAAATACCCTCAGACTCAAAGTCTTCTGGGCTCAGATACTTCTCATGTACAAATGAGATGTGGCCATTTTTACTCTCTCTGGCCACTATCTAAATACCGAACAAGTAGAAATAGAAATTCTTGTCAGCTACCAATACCTAGAGACATATTTTCCCTTGAACCTCAGTGGCCACAGTTATCAGGATCTAAAAATAATTTCAAGAGAGGGCAACAGAAATGAAGAATTGAAACACCCACTCAAAAAAAAAATGAAGATCAGACATTAGCGATTACAATTCTAATCGTCCCCCAAACAAATACAGATGTCAACATGAAAAAAGCAATCAAAAACAGAAAAATCTGTCTGCACTAGAGTCTAGGAACACTACCATAGCAGGTCCCAAGTATTGCAACACAGCTGAATCACATGAAAAAAGACCTTAATATACTCTTGTTGAATAAGATAGAGGTCCTTAATGAAGAAATGAAAAACCCTTTAAGGAAGTCTATGACAAACTAGACAGTGGAAGGAAATTAATAAAAGAGTTCAAGACCTAAGAGTAGAAATAGAACCAATTAAGAAATTCCAAACTGCAGGAAATATGGAAATTAAATATTTATTAACCCAAACAGCAGCCAAGAGGCAAGCCTCACAAACCAAACAGAAGAGAGAAAAGAGAAAAATCTCAAGATTTGAAGACACGATAGAAGAAATGGGTAACTCAGACAAAGTTTTAAATCTAAAAATTAATAAATAAGAAAATAAAAAAATAAATTTTAAGAAAATCCTGGTATGAAATAACCAGGAAATATGAGACACTACGGGAAGACAGAAATCTAAGAATAATAGGAATTGAAAAAAGAAAAGAAACCAGGTAAAGACACATAAAATATTTTAAACAAAATGATAAGAAAAATTTATTTAACATAAAAGAAACTCACAGCATACCAAATGGCTGGCCCCAAAACAAAATTCCCAATGGCACAAGATAATTAAAATAACAAATATACTTTACAAAGAAAGAATATTAAAATATGTCAGAAAAAGACCAAATAACATGTAAAAGCAGACCTATTAAAATTATACTTGACTAAACAGAAGTTCTATAGACTTTATGAGACCACTGATGCCAGTTCAAATAACTAGACAGAACAAAATTTTCAGTCAGCAAAAATGGAGAAAATAAGATGCTCCAAGATAAAGCTAAATTTAAGCAATATCTGTATGTAAATCCAGTCCTTGCAAAAGGTAGTAGAAGGAAAATACTAACCTAAAAGATTAGCCACAATAAAAACAAAACAAAACAAAACAAAAAGCCTAAAACCATAAAACCATAATATACACTCAGAGAGAGAGAGAGAGAGAGAGAGAGAGAGAGAGAACAAGCAAATGTGTCTAAAAAGCAAGCTGACTTATCTGTTTTAGTATCTGCCACAATATACTTGAAGCCAAAACTAATCAAAAGAGATAGGGAAGGACAATACATACTCATTAAAGGAAAAATTCACCAAGAAGGCATTTCAGTCTTTTCAGTTCTTAACATCTATGCCACAAAAACAAAGGCAACCAAACTCATAAAACAAACACTACATCATTGTAAATCATGTATTGATATTCACATACTGATAATGAGAGACTTCAGTAACCCACTATCACCAACGCACAGGTCATTTAGAATAAAACATAAACAGATAACTATAAATGTTATAAATCATGTGAACCCAATAGATACTTACAGAATATTTCAAAGAAACAGAAAAAAAATATACCTTCTTCCCAAAAACTCATACAAAAAAATGCAAATAACTAGGCCGTTGCTTTATATCATGGCTTCTAGTTCAGTGTTGTTATGGGATTCCTGAGATTACAAAGAGGTGGGTCTCCATTTCTTGTGCCATCTATGGGGGTCTTTTCCTCACTCTCTTTTTTGTCTTCAAATTTCTATGTGTTAATATATATTTTGTCTTTTCTTATTTTATTTTCTTTTTCTTTTTTTTTTTTTTTTTTTTGGTTTTTCGAGACAGGGTTTCTCTGTGGTTTTGGACCCTGTCCTGGAACTAGCTCTTGTAGACCAGGCTGGTCTCGAACTCACAGAGATCCGCCTGCCTCTGCCTCCCAAGTGCTGGGATTAAAGGCGTGCGCCACCACCGCCCGGCTTATTTTATTTTCTAATGAGACAGAAAGAGGGTTGATCTGCATAGGAATGGAGGAGAGTAGAGACTGTGAGGAGTATTATGTAAGAAGAAAATGTAAATCTATTTTCAATAAAAGGAAAAAGAGAACAAAGAAATCATACTTACCTTGTTCATATTGCTAAGTTTGATGTAGCACAGAGGTTATTTCAGAAACTCATAGAATCTTTAGTGTAGAATAAAGCTCTAAAGACAAATTGTTTTGTAGCACAACATGAATTCGAATCCCAGATCCCACACTTTAAAAATGCTAGCCCTGGTTTTTCACCTGTGATTTCAGCACTGAAGAGGTGAAGTGAGGTGGAGCCCGGGCGGGAGGGTCACTGAGATTGCCTACCTAATGAGATTGAGGTCAATGAAACTGCCTACTGAGAAAGCAAATGCTGAAATAGGAACAACTGTTCTTTCATCTCAAACGGTACAGACAAATGCATATAAATAATCATACACATACACAAATTTCATTAGTTAATTACATCCTATTACAGTGACTTCTAATCATATGGTCTACTTTAATCAGGTCTTACCATTAGAATAAATCCCCCAAAGTCCATAAATTCTATCTATTGAATGATAATCTGCCATAAATGTGAAATATGGATAATATTTGTAAGGATTGCTTATTGGAATTTTCCTAAGTATGTAGATCTGTGTACCCAGTTCAAAAAATAAAATAAAATGACATATGTGTATTTGTGACATATAGATACAGAGGTACAGAAATAGATGATAAATTGATTATAGATACATACATACATACTTGATAGACTCAAGTGGATCTAGATTTAAGTAGGAAATAAGGTTCAAGCTATCAGGAATTTTCTTTCTTTTGCGAATTATTTCTTCACTTATTTACTGCTTGTCTGTATGAGGGTGCCAACTCCCCTGGAATCCTCTATTCTTTCATTGGTAGAAAGAAACTGTTGAATAACCCATGCTCATGAACTGAAAAGATTCCTTGTCTTAGATTCACTAGTGTGAAGACAGTGATTAATGAACTCCACGGACTATATTGTATAGGAAGGGCTAATAAATCCTTTTTTGATATATACTCTTTCTATTGGCTATTACTCTAGCAAGATATGACGAATATAGATATTAGACTGCATACAATTCATTTTATCATCGGAACACATTTTAGATTTAAAGGCATTTTAGAGCTCCTCTAATACTAACACAATGCTTTTCTTAAAAAAATGTATAAATATTAAAAATAAAATGCTTCAGGAGAATTAAAAATCAAAAATGTTCCAAGCCTCATTTCAGACCAGTTATCATGTAGAATGGAGCCAGCACACAGCTCACACCTAAGTTTGAACACCACTACTTTGGTAGAGCTGCCTAAATTTTATAATAGAGAGGCTCGGGACCTTTGCATGTGATCTTTAAAAGGCTTGGTCATCAGCTTTGCTGACCTAAAGCCACTGAGCAGAATCAGACGTGAAGACTGTCAGAGGCAAGCAGCATGATTACGGATGTGACAGCTAACAGCTTGACAGGCGCCTCATCACCTAAGGATGTGATAATGGATGTTCAGGATGGAGGTGGTTGAGTCATCAAGATAAGAGTAAATCCCTGTAGTGACCTCTTCTAAAAGATGACAGGGAAGCGCTCATAGTCTTCCAGAAGATTGCCGTCAAATAAAAAGTGATTAAAATAAATGTTTCCATGGCACTCAGAAGGCACTTTCCACATTTAGAGCGGTGAGCCAGTGCACTTCTTTTCAGCAGAAGGGTCAACTTTTGTGGAAAGACTGGAATACCATTCAAGTTCTGATTCTGCTGTGTGTTTGTAGCACAGTCCTGGAAACATGGCATAATTCTGACGTGAGTTTCCTCTCTCTAATTTAATGATTGAAAAGTAATCTGTGTTAAATAGATCATAATGGAGATAAATAGAATTAGGTAAGTTTGCCTTGCAGATTATTTCTTGCTATCCTAAAATAGATTTAAGGAAGTGGTACAATGGCAGGGCAGGGGGAAAGCACAATTCAGTCCACATGAATTCAGCTAACCTGACTTTCAGTGTGTACTATAACCATATTTAAATATAAGTGATTAAGAACTGGAAAAATAACTCAGATATTAAGAGAGCTTAATGTTCCATGGGCAACTTGAGTCTAGATCTCAGCACTTACCACAAGTGGCTCATACTTGCCTGTAACTCTGATTCCAAGAGATCTGATAATCTCTTTGGATCTTCATGAGTAACCACTCACGTATGGCATACATACATACCATACACACACACACACACACACACACACACAAACACGAGAGAGAGAAACAAAAATAAAAATTCATAAATTTAAAAGTAAATAATTGTGTTTAGTGTTTATTTGTTTGATTTTATGCTTCTATTATAATGTATATATTTGGCAAAAAGTAGCGTGTCAGTTGTACAAACTGATTAAAGCAGATTTTGATTTACATATAAAATTATACAAGACTCCTCAAGAAAAATATGCATTATATTACAGGGATACCCATATATGATGAATCTATGCACAACAAGAAAATGTCCAAAAGAAATTTGGGATATTCATCCAATTTTAGCTAAGAATTTCTGTTAGAAAAATATCAAAACTTTCAGTCAGGCATAAAAATATATAATTTTAGATATTACAAACTTAGACATAAACATTTAAAAAGGAATATAGTTTATCTCTAAACCTAACTTGGACAGTAAACAATGAAACGAGGAAACATTTATTCTAGCATTTAGTATAATATCTATGTCTATTTTTCCAAATATTTTTGTCTCCTAATTGAGTTAACTATATCATTACACTTATAAACAGCGGTGTCACGATTTAGTTTTAAAGGTTCTAAAGACAAAGAGATGAGAAAGTATTGGGTTTTGCTAGCAAGGCTGTCATTTACAGTACATAAACATTCTCAGTGAAAATTCAACCAAATGTCGAAGTAGTTCGAAGTAGTTCATCCTAAGGAACAGACTGCTGTGTGTTATTCGTGGAGAACGTCACATCTATTTTAAACTTCTGATTACATTTTCACAGAGTGGATGCTCAAACACGGTACTGAGATTGGAACTGCACATACAATGTTCATTTAGAGGTAGCAAGTGATTTCAGTAAAAATGAAGCATTATTTTCCCATTGAGTCGCATTTTCCTATTCCATTCAGACAAGATTTCAGTACAAGTGAAGGTAGTTGTTTGATCGTCCTCTACTGGCTTCAATACATTGATCTAAAATAGTTATTTAAGTAACTAGAGCAGTGGTCCTCAGCCAGTGTATGAAAATGTGTGTGTGTGTGTGTGTGTGTGTGTGTATGTGTGTGTGTGTGTGTGTTTTGTTGTACTCAGCCAAGGAATTTGGGTAAATGAAGATATGATACATGCTAAGGTCCTTCCTAATATTGGAAGTAACTCCATGGGTCTCTATTAGACATGCTTTACTGAAGATCAAAATAGCTACCTCCTGATTAGAAATATCTAATCAGGAAAGAAGCAGGAAGTCTGGAGTGTCAGTATTCAAAAATACACCCATAACACAAAGTACTATAATTGGCCCCACCTCTTAAAGCTTCTAGCATATTTTAGCAGTGATATCGGTCGGGACAAAGCTTTGAGCAACATTGGGGAACACTTAAGCTCCATAACATTTATTGAAAATCTTACAGTCAAAAGTAGAAGGAATATGATTTGCAGCCTGTCCTTCATCTATTGCATATTGGAAATACTAATGAACACTTTAATATTAGGTATAGTGTTCATAATTTTGGTGCCAAACCCTGAAATTCAAGGAATTATTATCTGATAAACTATACCTTTTGCTTTCAATAGTTAAATATAGGCTTTTATATATGTGTGTTTTGTATAAATAAATGACTCATTAAAGCTATCCTTCAAGTCACTTTATAATTGTATTTTTATCAAGATATGAAGAAAGGGGAAAATTATTAGATTTAATCTTCCAAGTTATTTATGATGATTTCACTCTATTGATTCATCAACTATGTTTCTAGTACAAGGCATTGTTTTTTATTTTGCAAATCTTAAGTGCCATTTGAAAGCCATTGATTACTACCAAATATGTTTGTCAAATATTGCACCTATCGGGTTTTTGTGACATTATGGCATTATTGTGGTTCATAGGCACCATAACTTGGTGGGACTGTTGACTGCCTTTTTCCTTTGGAAACTTACATGGTGTATGCTGGTACCATGAACTATATAGTTCACACAATTATGACCTCAGTCTTTTCATTAAGCCATGATCTCATTTCGCCAATATGCAACATTTCATGCACCTTCAGATATCTAATCTTTTGCTCTACTCTCTCTACTTTGGAAACCAAAGACTTACACTTTACGCTGGATAGGTGCATAGCCACAATGCTGATTCTGACTAATGTCGAATGTGTGTGCCAAATCCATCTTTTCTCAGTTTTTCCCATGTTTTCACAATGATTCCACCCTCAGACCTTATATCAGATTCCAGTCTTCAAATTCGTGGTGGTCTGTATGAAAATGCACCTCCCCACCCCGTCACACCTCATAGGAGGTGACATTATTGCTGGGGTGGCCTTGTTGGAGGAAGTATGAGAGGGTGGGCTTTGAAGCTTCAGAAGTTCAAATCATGCCTAGTGCCTCATTCTCTTCTGCTGCCCGCTGATCTGGATGTAGAACTGTCAGCTACATCTCCTGCACATGTCTGTCATCATGCTTCTCACCCCAATAATAATGTGCTAAACATCTGAGCTGGAAGCCAGCCCCAATTAAATGCTTTCCTTCATAAAAGTTGCTGTGGTCACTGTGTCTATTCACAGCAGTAGAAACCCTGACCAGGACAAATTTCTTCACTGTGAATTTTATTGACTGTTTTAAATTTCCTGATCTCGATTTACTATGAAAGTTTAGTAAGTGTAAAGAAGAGACATCAAATACTGCTATAGAAAAATTTCACATATAATATATATTCTCAGTAGGTAACCTGTCACTAAACGCAAATCACTGCTCATTCTGAACACAGCCATACCTGCCAGGAGAAACATGATGGTTATCACTCCTGTAATCAAAGAGTGAATTTGAATGGCAATAACATATTTTCAAGAGTTATGTATTTATTTGTTATCTAATCTTTGTGTTTTACATTCACAGAAGCTTATTATGTATTTTTAGTAGAAAAGCAGCAGCTTTCATGTTTACTGACATCAGATTCAAAGCACATCTGGAGTACTAGTTTGTGTGCTTGCTACATGAACTTTCCCTAAAAAAATATTTTCTAGAGAGGAAATTCTACACAACTGCATGTTTCAAGTATATTATGATTTTGTCACTTTTAATAAAATAATATTGTTTGTAATTTATACTAGAGAATGCATTAGAACCTATGAAAATTAAAATTAATAAAGTAACAATTCACTGTAAGCTAGATAATTCTCTACGAACTTTCTTTTGAAAAGCACAAGTAATGAAATGTCAAAAGACATTAAGAAATGAAAATGTTGTAGGCAAACAGAATATTTTCCTAAATGTGGTTTGACACATCAGTAATATTACAGGACATCATGGAAGAACTGCATGTGTTTAAGAGGATTTATCTCATTGATGATATAAATTAATGACAAAGGATCTTTCTTATTTATGGGCTGTTAAAAGATAAAGGCCATCCTATGATCTGTAATTTGCTTTTGACTTTGGACTTGGTGAGCAATATTGTGTCATTTACCCTTTAGTTTGTATTGGTTGGTTTCTAAAACAAAGTTTGACTTTGTAGCACAAGTTTGTAATAAGCCTGGGTCATCCTATGTCATCAGGCTACAAGTGCTAGAATTACTGATGTAAACTACAAAGCCAGACTCAGGTTGTATTTTAACATTTAAGTGAATAAGCTAGAAAAAAAATGTATAATGTGTTTCTTTGTAAATATACTGATTTCTTTTTACTGTATTTTTAATATTATTTTGCTGTATTTTTAATATTATTTTGTTTGAAACACAACTTCTGATACATTATTTTTAAAAATCAGGTGCACATAAACTCCAAGTTGACAACATAATTAGTAATTGCCAGTTTTACATGAGTAAAATGTTGTCCTTCTCAAGTGTTAGTCTTTTTCCCAAATGTTTACACATTTCAGCTTGTTTTCTTTTGTCTTTAGAAAGTAAATACAGATGTCATAATCGTAAATAAGTTCTTGAAGGCAAAAAAAGCATGTGTTCGTGAGGAGTTATTGAGATATTGTGTTTATTTCTCATGCTATTTCTATGTGCCAAATTTCCAGTTCTTAGTTCTTTTTAATTTTTGTTATTTTTTAATGTCTATGTTCCTTTATTGCTATTTTGTGAATCTCAAACATAAACACTGTAATTACGTCATTTCTACTCTACCTAACCCCTTCTCAAAATACTTCCAAGTTTCCACTTCCCTTTAATTAGTATCACAGATGCACACATATGTCTGCATACTCCACCTATGTACATATACACACAGTTTAGGAGCCATTTATGGAGGTTAGTATGTGTGTATGTTTGGGGCTGACATATTATTACTGAATAATCTATTAGCATCTCATTCCTTGAGGAAATAATTCTCCCTCTCTTACAAGTAATTAATGACTGAAGTCCTTCATCTACTGCTGTGGTGTTTTGGAATTTCTGACTTTAATGCTTGTATTCCACTGTGGCTGCTATTGTGCATGTACTGTTTAGGTAAACATATTTTTTAAGAATTCACAGGTGCAGCATTCTGTCATGTGTAGAAGACCCTCTCTCCCCGAAGATGTCCTGGTCCTCTGGCTCTTAAAATCTTTGCACGTTTTCTTCAAAGATGATCCCTGACCTTTAGGTATTAGGGAAGTGTTGTAGAAGCTTCAGTCTTTGAGATACACCTTTAACACTTTACAATTATAAAATCCAAACAGAACAAAAATAAGGGTATATAAAGTTTCTACCATAATCACTCCTTAATCATTCATTCAAGTAATCTTACGATTGTCCCAAAACAATTTAGAGGAGCAGAGGATTTCTTTGAAGTTGTCAGCAAGTTTGGTACCTCACCTAAGAGACCTTGCACTTACTAATTCATCCCATAAATTAAATATGCTTATTATAATATTGTGGACAAATATAGGATAACTCATTTCCAACTGCAATAAAATAAACTAATTCTGTAAGGAAAGTTTATTGAATTAAAATAATTAATATATATTATGTACTATGTAGACCCAAAGACATTAACTGTAACTTATTCTATGTGACTGTACATAATTTATATTATCTCAATGATTATTAAGTATCAAATGAGGGATTTGTAAATATCCAAATAGTTTTACAATCCTTTTAAATATCAAAACATAACTAATTAAAAGACCAAACTATTTGAATATTATATATATTACATATGTTGCTACATTAATGTGATCTTTTACAATTTATTGCAATTACAAAAAGAAGCTATGGATTTTTTTCCATAGTAAGATAGTTAGCAATATTATAAACCACATAACTACAGACTTTTATTTTCTTAAGTAATAATAAATTTAAAGTTTTATAGGTTAATAATTTATCAAGTTATGAATTAATTTTTGTCTTTTCTTTATGTAGTAATCAATATCTAAATATTCAATTGTTTTATGGAGCTAGAAAAATACCAATGCAACATGCTTAACTAAATAAGTCCAAATTATTAGAAAATTCTTAGAGTCCTTGAATAATTCACTTAAGAAGAAATTATATGCAGCACATAAATTGTGACTGAAATATATGGCTGAATTAGAAGTTGGGGACCATCAACATGCTTGCCATATTGTGGAATGTACAGTTTTATCCTATGTTTTACATTCTAACACTAATGAAATAAACTTTGACAAACCCTTTTGTATAAGTATTTGTTGTTCATATCAAATGATTTCAAATTACAATGCAAAGAGAGAGGCAATGCCAAACAGAGGACAGAGGAAAGGAGAGGACCAAGGAAAAGAAAAAAAGAGACAGATGGAAGAAGCAACTGAAGAACAGAGATGGAAAGGGGGAAAGCAGAAGAGATGTATGGTAGAAAGAAATGGAAAGCCAGGAAATCTGTTATCGCCCAATTTCCCCCTCAGAACAAAGAGAAGCAGTTCTCTGGAACACCGCAAACACTTCTGTAGCAATGCTGGTTGACAAACAGTGTGTTTCAGAATTCCAAAAGTCCGCTGTTGTTTGCTTTGTACTCGGACTAAATAAATATATTCCCAAATGGTGGAATGCCACGCCCTAACAGGTAATGAAGCAAATGGCAACTGGGACGAATAAAGGTTGATTAAAAGACTGACAGAAAGCACAACATTGAAAGAGAGAGAGAGAGAGAGAGTTGTGCTTCAAATGATGTGACAAACTTTGCTAACTCCTAATATAGAAGGCCTCACACTCTCTGAGGAGTGGATGGGGTTACAGGGTAGAGGTAAGGTGGTGGTAGGGAGCAGGAGGATAGAAGAGAGAGGGAACTGGGATTGGTATGTAAAATTAAAATAGATTGTTTTAAAATTAAAAAAAATTCTAAATAATTAAAACTTCAGACCCTCTGTTGCAAGCAAACGAAGCAAGTGCATGCATTTAAACTCTCCTCAGACCTTCACTTGAAAATGCAAGAAATGTATGCCTTTATTTCAAAAGAATTTAGGACTATGAAATAAAAGTCAGAAACTGGAGTGTTGGGGGACACATCTTCTAGGCACTGTTATTTCCAGTTCCACGTTATGTTTACCTACATGGGGTCATTCCACTTCTGGTCTGTAGTTTCCCATTGGCTGTCATTATAGATAAGAATAGCATAGAAAACACCAGAGCTAAGGGTCTAGATGGAAAAATCAATAGGACACATTTTCCGAGTGAAAATCAATGATAGTTAAAACAACTTTTCTTTCCTTAGAGGCAAATCTTGTGATGAATTACTAAGTTAGGCATGGCCTACAACCCTTTCATGTCTGAGTTAGCAGGTTCTCTTGTTTTAATACAAATGAAAATTTGATCAGTTCCTTTTGGAGATATTAGTTATTTCTGAATAATAATACACTCTTCTAAAGTTTCTTGAATAATATGGGTTAGTCATTATGGAAATCACTTAAATTATGACTTTCAAATATTTATTTATATATTATTAATGTCTCAAACATAATTTAAAAGGAACAAAATTCATTGAAGTTTCTCAAAAGAATAGCAGTGTCCTTTTTTTTGACATTAATCAATGAAGTTAATTGCTTTGCCTGTAGCCTAACACACCCTGGGAAACTAGATACACTATTTTATGAGTGAAGATTAAAGATGCTGTTGAGTGAGTGAAAGTGTTATGCCCAAATCCACGAAGTCCCCGGAAGCCAACAAGTAGACCGAGTTCTGTATGTAAAAGCAAAGAGCCTTTATTTTAGGCAAGTTTGCAAACTCAGTCTCTCGGCCATGTCCAACGTATTGGAATAAACGGAGAGCCCTGAGCTCAGTTAGAGTTGGGTTTTATAGTAATAAAGGTGTGGGGGGGTGAGGGTTTCTGAGGTTCAGGACCCCTGATTGGCTGACATTTGTCCAGGGGTGTCCTGGTGAGGGTGTGTTGGCAAGTGATCCTACCTATAGAGGTTGAAACAGCATTTCCTCTGGATGGTCTGTTTTTGGGTGGTGCTCAGGTAATCTTAGTTTATGGTTGTTCTTCCTGCAACCAGGTATTGCTTCAGGGTAAACTACTGAGACTCAGGCCTCCATTAAACTTATCAATGGCTAAATTCTACTCTGGCAGGTGATAATGGTTGGAAGTAAAGAACTTCCTTTGGGTGATCTGTTCATATTTAGCTTATCAAGGCTGGCTCCTACAATAGTTCCTTATTTTAGTGGAATCACTTTTAGTTTCTATCCATTCAATTTGATGCTAGCTGTCGATTTGCTGTATATTGCTTTTATTATATTTAGATATGTTCCTCGTATCCCTGATCTCTCCGAAACCATCATGAAGGGGTGTTGGATTTTGTCAAATGCTATGGGTTTTTCTTTCAGTTTATTTATATGATTGATTATACTGATATATTTATATATATGATTGATTATACTGATATATTTTCGTTTGTTGAATCAGGCCTGCATCTTTGGGAGTAAGTTGAAATGACCATGGTGGATTTTTTTGTTTGTTTGTTTGTTTGATGTGTTCTTGGATTTGGTTTGCCAGTATTTTATTGAGTATTTTTGCATCAATGTTCATGATTTAGATTGGTCTGTAATTCTCTTTCTTGTTGAGCCTTTGTGTGGTTTTGTTATCAGGGTACCTATAGCCTCATAAAAAGAGTTCGGCAATGTTCCTTCTGTTTCTTTTACGTGGAACACTTTAAGGAGTATAGGTATTAGCTGTTTTGGAAGTACTGGTAGAATTCTGCACTAAAACCATTCGGTCCTAGGCTTTTTTTTTGGTTTGGTTTTTGATGAGAGTTTCTACTTCCTTGCTGTTTATAAGTTTATTTAAATTGCTCACCTGGTCTTTATTTGATATTGGTATACGGTATCTGTCTAAAAAAATGTCCATTTCTTTTACATTTTCCAGTTTGTGGAATACAGGTTTTTGTAATATGACCTAATAATTCCCTGAATTTTCTCAGTGTCTGTTGTTATGTCCCTCTTTTCATTTCTGATTTTGTTAATTTGGATGTTCTCTCTCTATCTTTTGTTTAGTTTGGATAAGGGTTAGTCTATCTTGATTTTCTCAAAGAACCAGCTCTTTGTTTTACTTATTCTTTGTATTGTTTTCTTTGTCTCTATTTTGTTGATTTCAGCCCTCAATTTGATTATTTCCTTTTTTTTACTACTCCTGGGTGAGTCTGCTTCTTTTTGTTCTAGAGCTTTCAGGTGTGCTGTTAAGTCAATAATGTGAGCTTTCTCCGATTTCTTTATGTGGGCACTAAGTGCTACAAACTTTCCTCTTAGCACTGCTTTCATAGAGTTCCATAGGTTTGGATAAGTTGTGCCTTCATTTTCATTGAATTCAAGGAAGTCTATAATTTTTTTTCTTTATTTCTTCCTTGATACAGTGGTGGTTAAGTAGTTCACTGTTCAATTTCTATGAGTTTGTAGGCTTTCTGAGAGGAGTATTGTTGTTAAATTCTAACTTTAATCCATACGTCACAGGGAGTTACTCCAAATTTTGTAAATGTGGACGTTTGCTTTGTTACCCAGTATGTGATCAGTTTAAGAGAAGGTTCCATGAGATGTTGAGAAGAAAGTATATTCTTTTGTGTTAGGATGGAATGTTCTATAAATGATTGTTAAGTCCATTTGATTCATGACATCTGTTACTTCTCTTATTTCTCTGTTATGTTTTTGTCTGGTTGGCCTGTCCATTGGTGAGAGTGGAGTGTTGAAGTCTCCTACTATTAGTCCAGTTGTGGCTAGTAGCATGGAGGGTCCAGTGATGGTGTTGGGAAACTCTCTGCTGGCTGGCTAGAAAAGCCAAGGGAGTTGGGGGAGGTTGCTGGGGTTTTGTCCCACTCTGAAGGTCCTAGAGAGTGGGGTGTCCTACTACATGACTGTTTACTCACCTCTTGAGTCCCCTCATTATTGGAGCCAGCTGTGTTTCAGAGTTCCATTGAAAATGCAAGAGCACAGGCAGCTTTGCAGGAAGGGTGGGGCTAGTAATTTGAGAGGAGCCTCTGGTTGGGGTTGGATTTTGGGGAACCTGACACACAGGAAACTTCCTGCTTTCTGGCTAGAAAAGGTGAGAGAGCTGGGGAAGGGGACTGGAGTTTTGTCCTGTGGAGATCCTGGAGAGTGGTGTGTTCCACTGCATGGGTTGTTGGCTCAGTACTGGAGCAAGCTGTGTTTCAGAGTTCTACTGAGGTTGCGACCTATTTTGTAGTCTTCAGGAGCCCTTTCCTCACTTATTCCTCAGACTGCTAATAATCTAACTCACTACAATTCCCGTTTCTACACATAAAGTTTACTACACACAAATCCCATATAGTTTCTTTCTCTTGATTGAAGCTGGACAACATTTAAAAGGAAGACAACCAAAATTGTCCCTCTAATTTCATCTCTATCTATTTAATTTTTTTCTTTGTTTGTTTTTCTTCATATTGAAAAACTAAATAAAGTTGGTATGCAGCAGTTCGTGTCTTTCCTGTAGCATTTTAGAAAGATAACCCCAGCTTGAAAGGTTCTTTTTCCATAAACCTTGTATATAAACAAAGATTACCTAACCATCAAGCAAGTATTGGGGAAGATAAAGCCTGAAAACTCTGAAAGCATTTTATCTCATAAGGAAAGACTATACATGGTATTAAACAGAATATAGGATGATTTTTAAAGGTGATTATTTTACTGAAGATTGGCCAACTTATATACTGAAGAAAATCAACTCCAAGAGAGGCTGTTACAATAATTGTGCAATTATTGTTAGTACTTTTGGCAGTCACAGATCACAGCATGATCTGGATTACCAGAGAGAACCCATACAGACCATTATCTTAAAAGAGATCTAAATAGGAAAGTATCTGTATTCAGAGGCTATGTGATGTGCTTAAACTGTCTCCCTGCAAATTCGTATCACTGTTGTTCATATGCCATTGAACAAAGCCGTTCAGGCAGAGCAGTAATAAGGCCAGTGGTTAAGGAATGTCTCATCCTTCTGGCAGAATGCATAGCTGTGGACACAAGCTATGTGCTCTCTACCATGGGGTGTGAAGAAAACTTGAGAAACTGGCATCTGATCTGACGCAGCTGAAGACCTGAAAGAAGTAAAGAAGACAGTTGTGGGCTACCTAGGGGCAGATCATTCTTATTAGGCACATAATGACGACTTCTGCTCTTTTGTTCTAAGTGGGAACACTGTAAGTGCAGAGAAAATGATTCTTTTAATAGTAATTCTCTTGACAGTAATTGCTGTGATATGTCTTGCCGGGTATAGTTAGCAAGTGAAGAAAATGAATCAGACAAATCTTCTAATAATTATTATTCAGGCAAATGATGAATCAAATAGGCAAGAGGATAAGAATATCCTCAGACGCCTTTTCTCTTCACACTTAATGGTAATTTGTACTTTAAACAATATTTCCTCAAAGTATGATTTTTGTGAAACACTTCATCACATCTAAATTTTTCCCATTGAGAAATTATTTTCAAACTACAGTTGTTCAGTTAATTGCTTCACAAATTTTTATTTATGAAGAGAATGAATTAGTATATCACATCACTATGAATTGAATGTTATTAAGAGTTGATACGGAACAGCAAAATGTATTCTTGAAAATTTTATTTTTCATTTGAGATATAAACATTTTGTTGTGAATATAGGAATAAATTTCATCATTTAATAACTTGGATTTAATTGCAAACATTTTCAAAGAAATAGAGTTTTCTTGAATACTAAAATAAGCAGTATTATTGAATCTATTGAAAACTTCAAAATATTTTCTCCAGCTATTATAATAGTGTGTAATGTCTACAACTTGTTAAAATACTGTTTGTAGACTAAGGGTTTGTACTAGAAATATCAGCTATATTACCGTCAGGGCTATTAAAAGTCAATCCTTGGATATGGGTGTAAATGGAGAAGAGTTTGGGAGGAGAATCAAAAAAATAACAGTATGTATGAAATTATTGTAAAGAAACTCGTATTTTCTATGATAATTTTCTTATAATTTTGACCTTTTATGGAATCTTTTTTTCCCTCAAAATACAACCTGTTTATGGTTCCCCCTTTCTACTTGTCCAAATTCCACCTCCTATCTCCTCCCATAAAAACCAAACTTTTTCTGTCTGTTATTAGAGAAAAAATAACAAGTATCTTATCAATAATAATAAAATAAAATAAATAAAATACATAATGAGATAAAATAAAAACATCAGAATTACACAAAACAAACCAAAAAGAAAGAAAGAAAGGAAAGGAAAAAGGATAAAAGGAGCCCAAAAGGAGGCACGAAAAAATAGAGATCCACTTGTTCCTAAGCTTAAGAATTCTATAAAATGATAAAAAACAATAGCCATAATATATACTAAAAAAAAAACCTCCAAGTAAAAAGAGAGAAGATAAAAAAATAGCAATAAAATAACACAAAAATAAAACTTAAGACACGATTTAAAATACGAAAGGAAACAAGGGCCTCTAATGTTTTCTTTGAGTTTGCTTTCTGTTGTCCATCTACTGCTTACTACGCAGCATACCCTTAAGAGTAGTTTGTTTCCCCAAACTCCCCTGGACAAAATGCATTTCTCATTGGCAAATGGATATTGCTTCAGGGATAATGATGTGGCATGAGTTCACTTCTTTCAGCTCCAAGACCTATTTGATGCATCTCTGTGCAGGCCGTGTGCACACTGCCTCAGTTTTAAGAAATTTGATTTTGTTGATTCAGAGGGTGTTGTATGCTTGTTGTCCTCCATCCCCTCTGCCTCTTATACTTTCTGCCTCTTCTTTGCATCATGCCTTCCCTAGACCCGAGAGGACATATTTGATGGTGACAACCCAATAGAACTGAGTGTTCAAAGTCTCGTCCTTTCTTCATAATGTCTGCCTGTGGGTTTCTGGCTTTGTTTCCCATCTGTTACAGAAAGGTACTTTTCTGATGATGGCTGAGCAAATAAATGGTCTAACTGTATAGCAAAATAACATTAGAAGTCATTTTATTGCTATGTTGCTTTCCATTTTGTTTTGATCTTTTACAAGAGTATTGGTTTTGAACTTTCATTCCCTGGGCTATCTAGTCTCAGGTTCTTGGTCACCTAAGCAGCTTCAAATATGAATTCCATCTTCTAGAGTGGTCTTTATATCAAATAAGGTATTGCTTGTTTGCTAACTTAAGATCTACGTCATTATATTTGTGTATCTCCCAGATTGCAAATAAAGGGTAAATGGATGTGTTCTTGTTTATATTTCTCCATTGTTAATATGCAGAGTGCCTTCCTGTACGCAAAACTCTAGAATGCAGGGGTAAAGCTCTGTGTATGCACCAGCTTGACATTTCCATTTTCTATAAGTTGTGTAGGTCTGGCCATTAGTTTGTACAGAGCATCTTTTGGTCTTGGCAATATTTTGAGTTTATTGAGAACACCTATTGGATCCTTGTGGCCAAATTTTATTAGCTTAACACAGTCTCGAAGCCAGAAGCTTTTCTGATCAAAGTTTGCTAGTAGGGGCTCTTTCTATTCCACTATTTCACAACTTATTTAAGATGACCTTAATATTTGTTTGTTTGTGTGTGTGTGTGTGTGTGTATGAAGCGTCTACTGTATAGAGTTTCCATAGTACCCTTCAAATGGCACTAAATAATAACTGCATCTCCCCAGAGTGGTTTTTTCATCACCCTCTCCCCTTTTCCTCCCCACTTGATCTTCTTGTTACAGCTCCTCCAACCATCCATAAATATTGATTAATTTTTCTTTCCTACTGATGTCTTTCAGTGTACCCTCTGTTGTTCTACAGATTGTAGCTCAGATATCATTGACTGTTGGGAGCTGTGAACCCCCAGATCCTGAATTTCTTGTAAACAACCTGTTTTCCTCTGCTCTGAGACAGCCAGCAGCTCCTCTGAGCAGGAGACGCTCAGGAGTTCCTGATGGCAGAGGAGTGGTTTCTGGTGTGTTTGGATGGGGCATGGCTAGCAGTTAGGATCTCTATATAAGCGGCTCTAGTACACAATAAGGGGGCATTCCTGTTTCAAAAATGACGCATATCTCTGTCTGTGTGACGCTGTGTTTAAATCTTTAGGCCCTTGCCCAGTTCACGAACGGTTTGGTGGCGCATAGAGCACAGACTGGTGTGGTGCGCCGCAATTAACTTAACAACTGATGTCCACCTATCAGCAAACACACACCATATTTGTTTTTTCAAGTCTTGGATATTGTACTCATGATGATTTTTTTCTTCTTCCCTCCATTTACCTGAAAATTTCATGATTTTATTTTGAACCACTGAATAATGCAAGTGCATAACATTATTTCTATTATTTCTATTGCTTGGTATCTCGGGTGTTTCCAGTTTCTGAATATAACGAGTAGAGAAGCAATAAATATGGTTGTGCAAATGTCACTATGGTAGGATAAGGCATATTTTGGATATATGTTCAAAGGTGGTATAACTGTCTTGAGATATATTATTTTCCATCTTCCTGAGAAACTGGTATTCTTATTTTCATAATGGTTGTACAAGTTTGCACTCCCATCAGCAATGAGTGTTCCACTTACCTTGCATCCTCACCATCCCAAGCTGTCACTTGTGGTTTCTTAGCCACTCTGAAAGGTGTAAAATGAAATCTCAAAGTGGATTTGATTTGCATTTCCCTATGGGTAAGGATGTTGAAAATTTCTTTAGGCGTTTCTCAATCATTTGAGATTCCTTGATGAAGAATTCTGTTTAGATTTGTATACCCCGTTTTTATTGGTTAATTTTTTTTCCTGATATCTATTTTTTGGGGGGTTTTCATATTTTTTGAATATTGCCATTATCAGATGTGTAGCTGACAAAACATTTCTATTCTGTTTGCCTCTGTTTCATCTGAATGACAGTGTCCTTTTTTATTGTGCAGAAGTTTCTCAGTTTCTGTTTCATGAGCTTCAGTTTATTAAACATTGACCTTAATGCTGGTACTAATGGTGTTCTCTGCAGAAGGTTTTTTCCTGGGTCAATGAGTTCACAATTATCTGCCCACTTTTTCTTCTATCAGGTTATGTTTATCTGGTTTATACTGAGATGTTTGATCCATTTGGAGCTGAAATTTGTGCAGGGTAATAAGTATAGATCTATTTGCATTTTTCTACATACAAACATCCACTTTGACCAGCATCATTTGTTGAAGATGCTGTGGTTATATTTTCAGTATATATTCTTGGCTACCTTACTAAAAAAATAAAAAAGTTTTCCATAAGTTTTTTTGTCTTCAGTTAGATATTATTGACTGTTGTGTCTGTTCTTCTTTCTTTCTTTCTTTCTTTCTTTCTTTCTTTCTTTCTTTCTTTCTTTCTTTCCTTCCTTCCTTCCTTCCTTCCTTCCTTCCTTCCTTCCTTCCTTCCTTTCCTTCATTCCTTCTCTTCTCTTCTCTTCTCTTCTCTTCTCTTCTCTTCTCTTCTCTTCTCTTCTCTTCTCTTCTCTTCTCTTCTCTTCTCTTCTCTCTCTCTCTCTCTCTCTCTCTCTCTCTCTCTCTCTCTCTCTCTCTCTCTCTCTCTCTGTTTGTTTCTTTCTTTCTTTGAACCAATACCATTCTACTTGTAGCTGTGTAGAACAACTTGAAATAGGGATAGTGACACTCCAGCAGTTTTTATTGTTTAAGGATTCTTTTAGCTACAATGGTTTTGTTTTTTGTTGTTGTTTTGTTTTTCTATGCATCCATGTGAATCTGAAATTGCTATTTTAATGGGGACAATATTAAATCTGTACATAACTTTTGGCTGGATTACCATTTCTCCTGTACATGTTCTATTGATTCATAGGCATGTGAATATTTTCCTTCTGAAAGCTTCTTCAATTTCTTTCTTAAAAGTCTTTAAGTTTTGCTGGGCGGTGGTGGCGCACGCCTTTAATCCCAGCACTCGGGAGGCAAAGGCAGGCGGATCTCTGGGAGTTCGAGGCCAGCCTGGTCTACAAGAGCTAGTTCCGGGACGGGCACCAAAGCTACAGAGAAACCCTGTTCGAAAAACCAAAAAAAAAAAAAAAAAAAAAAAAAAAAAGTCTTTAAGTTTTATTTTATAAGTCTTTTACTTGCTTGGCTATAGTTATGCCAAGATATCTTAAGTTACTTCAGGATATCGTGAAACGTATTGCTTCTCTGATTTCTTTATCAATCTGTAATTTTAATAAAGGAGGTTTGCTGATATTTGTGAATTAAGTTTGTATTCGGGTATTTTGCCAAAAGCATATTTTTTCTATGCTAATTTTATAAAAAATCATGAAAATAATCTTGTGTACATTGTTCATTTGTTGATATTATTACAAAATATTTAAACAGTTGTTGTTAAAGTATTATACAACTTCTTAGTATTTAAATAGTTTTAAGACTATTCTCTAAAATCATTCAATTAACTTAGTAATGTATAAAAAATCATCATTCCAATTGATTTTATTTAACTCATACTTGCTCTCTATAGAAATTGTGTGTTTGTGTGTGGTATATACACACAAGTGTAAATGTTCTTGTGTGAGCAGATGCACATGGACATTATATTGTGCCTGTGTGGAGGCCACAGATATAATCCCAGCGTTTCCCTCTGTTGCAGTCCAACTTAAACTTTAAGACACACTCTATCACTGAACCTATAGATGTCCATTTCAGTTAGAGTGCCTGCCAAGGTAGCTGCTGAGAACTGCTTGTCTCTATTTCCCCAGCCATTTGGTGACAACTGCACATTGTCAAATATACATGAATGCTGGAGAGCCATACTCAAGTCAATGACAAGTGCCTTCCCCAGCAGCCCATGTTTTCGGTCCCATCAACCTTTCAGTTTTATTCTGTTTGATTGGATAGGGATGCCAAAAACTTCTGAAATTAAAGTGTTGTAGGGTCTTAAGCATGACCTTACTTATAAAAATTCTTATCATATGGGTTTCTCTGAATTAACATAATTCTGGCTTTTTCTTTCTCCATCATTTCTTTTTCTGTCTCTTTCAGCTAAGTGCATTTCTCCTTATTATTTCTTCTCCTACTATATAAATCCTTTCAGCATATTTAAATCTGGTTGTGGTGATTACATGCTATCAAACATTGTACGAGCAGAACAGTGACATGAGGAAATGACTATTACTTTTTGCAGAATATGCTATTTATTTTAGTTCCAAGTTGCATCCTTTTGTCTCATACAGATTCCTTCTACTCATTCCCAGCCTATTTAAATGCTCAAAATTCATCTTTATTTTCTGTACCCTGTCATACCTATATCCTCATATATCATAAGATTTTAAATAAACATGCAGCAGAAGATAAAGAAAATAAAACAGGAATCATCTTTCCACTGAAGAGGAAATTTGACATTACTTCGAATTCATATTATGCTTGGAAACATTGCATAGATCAAAATATGATCAAAGATGCATTTGATTATAGAATCTAGGTTTGTAAAAACAGGAACATTGTGCATACATTAAATTTGCTTAAAATTAAAACAAAGTAAAACTACAAATGGAAATTGTATGTGGTTCTAATGTTTTCCATGTTCCCATTTCATGAAATTAAAGACTAATTAATTAGGAATGTGTTAATTAAATCTGGGGAATTGAATTAGAAATGCAAAGACACATTTGGCTCAGAGTATGTTTATATGAGTATGAAGCGATCTGTGTGTTCATTACTCATCAGAATCACAAGGATGCCATGAGTACTCAAATTGATCATCACCCTTTTAAAAATATAATTTCATGATGTTACAAAAATTCTTTAAATCATGTTTTTTTCCTGTAGATCCAAATGTGTGTGATGTGTGTGTATGTCTGTTTCTGGGCATTTTAAAGTCACTTGTCTTTAGCTCAGGTTTTCTAGGAAATTTCACCAAGTTTCTGTATTAAAAAAAATTACTAGAAATAGCAAGAAATATCTTACCAATTGATACAAAAGAGAATTGGAACAGAATTCAGGTTCCAGTCTACTCAACTGAGTTTTTCTGCCATAATTTTTTTCTAAACTTCTCAATAATACTGTCAGTAATACAAGAGTCCACCTTCTTCACATCATTATACAAGAGTAAGTGAGAGTGATGGAAATTTCAAGAAAGCAGCATCACTATCGACCTTGCTCTTTTAACTCTTCTCCTCAAGAATGTGTAAGGGGATGCGGAAACGGCAGGACTAACGTAGATCACCTAATGTTTTACCTATAGAACCACAACTGTTTCTACTAAAGCGTCATGTTTAAGGTGGATCTGATAAGTTTGACTGGACAATTGAATTCTCTTTCATCGAATTTGACATTTAAGTGATGGGATTGAAGTTAAATTGTGCTGTACCAGTTCTGAGAAGATGGACAGGGGGAAGATGAGGAACCTACTGAAGGTGCAAAGATTCCAAAGGCAAAAGGAGGTGTGAAAGGACTTATGGGCAGTCATTCTTTGTGATGTCTGCATGGAAGATAAAAATTAGCCTATAATATTGAAAAGTGTCAGTTTGGAATGGAGTCTGACAAAAGTGGCATGGAAGAGAAGAAATTAAGAACTGATGTTTGTATGTCAAGAGTTAGAGTTTCCAAATTAAGCACATGGACATATTTATTACTTTCCACATTACAAAGATAGATTATTCATCTATTAATTTTTTGTTTGATATATTAATAATTTTTTTTGGTTTTTCGAGGCAGTTTTTGTTACAACAAAAACTTTCAAAATGCAGAAAGATCTCAGGAACATATGATTGTAACATTATAATGGGAAAATACATAATGGCTAAGGTCATGCATCAAATCACACAGCTTTATAGCATTTGATAACAGTAATGATCTCTATTCTAAGCTTTGTTCTTATAATTAAAGAGAAAAAAGGAATATTTGAATAAGCCAGGTTTTGTCTGAAGCGGTACTGTTTGCTTTGTTTTGATTATGGCCCAAAGTGAAAAAAAATAAGCCTTTTTCTTTTATACATCTGAAGCTTAACACTAAAATTATACAATGAAATAAAATAAGACATATAATTGCAGATACATAGATCATATATTTTCACTTGTCTTATCACTTTTTATATTCTCCTGGCTCTCAAGTATTTGAAAAGAAAACTGATTTTCTTTGTTTCAGAAAACAAAACAAAACAAAAGAGAAAGCTCTCAAAGTTATTTCAATTGTTTCTAACTTTTTCATTAGACTTTTTTTTCTATCTTTCTCACATTGGCCACAATTTGTAGACTTTGCTCTCCTTGTCTGATGCAATCAGAGTAAATTAAATGGAGAATCGAAAGGTCGATACCTTTCTAATCCAGGAAACACAACCTCATTCTTGCTTTCTCCAATTTCTTCTAAACCATAAGATCTTGTTTATCAGTGACTAAAATTGTGTTACAATAGTACTTTAAGTGTATAGACAAACCCCTGTTCATGGTCTTAGTTTTTCTTTTCTCATTATAGAATAAAATACAAGTAATTCTAATTATGTGTAATTGGACTAGTTTTACATTTATCTCATTTTAGTTATATTAATGGAATTGATTTTACTTTTTTATTAAAACTTATATTTTTTGATTAAAATAGAAATCACAGTAATGCTATCTATAACAAAAATTTAGCAAAGACAATGATGGTATTTAAAATTAATGAGGTATTTCATTTCATAATTAGACACATTAGCATGGTTGCCTTTCTAAGCAATTTTATGCCTATTTACATATGTACAAGCATGCACACAATATACTTGTCCTGAATAAAATATTTGAATGACTGAAAAATATTTCAAATCAAGTTGATAAAAGCTCTGTTGTGGTTTCTTCTGCAAACATATATTTTCTAAATTTTTTGTTTTAGTGGAAAAAGTATAGAAACCAGAAGGTTGTTGCTTGATAGTCAGCCTCATTATTCATCAAGTATTATTACTTCCCGTATGTTAGTACTAGTCTTCCTAACCCAAGTATAGTGGTTCAGATGTTTAAAGGCACAATTAAAAACCATGAATTTTGCCTCTAAACTACTTCATTCTTGGATGCAGGTTCACAGGAAGTAAGTCTATCAATGATTTGACAATGTATTTTTTTGAGTATTTCATATATTGTTCAATGAACTATAATAATGAATTCCACATTTATCCTTCTCTAATTCCTTACATATCTCCCAAAAATGTTCGCTTAAACATTGTGCCCATTTCTATTGCTGGATAACACACTAAGTCCAGCAATTGCAGCCCGTATGTGGATAACTCATTGGACTATTGGAAAACTACTAATGGCCATATACTCAAAAAAGTATGCTTTCCACCCCTGGAATAACTATTAACTCTCAATAGTTCTCAGCAAAATGTGGAGTTTGGGAAATACCTGGCCTGCTGTGCCCTAACAGTGGCTCCCTTGGTTTGGGGAAGGTCTTACATGCAGGTAACTACAGTTGCTATGAGTTTATGAGTTCAATAGTCATGCAATGTCTGAAGACATTATTTCGCAGTACTTCTCCCCATACTGTCCTTTACTTCCTTTCCTCCTCTTCAGTAGTGTTCCCTTAGCTTTGGTAGTTGTGGGTTGAACGATTATAAAAAAATTAAAACTATAATAAAGCTTCAGGGCCAAGGTCTCAGTGTCTTATTCTCAACACATTGAACAGTAGTGATTATCTGAACTGATGGTTGCACACTGAAGAAAGAAGCTTCTGCAACCATGGCCAAAAGCAGCTCTTATCTATGGGCATAAACAAACATGTTTAGGCGACAATTTGAAACATGGCCATGCAGTAAAATAGCAATAGTGCATTCTATTGAAGGAACACAGCCATGGGCTTCTGAGCAGGCTTTTAGACCAGACGTGGAATATTACCCTGTGAAACAGATCTCAAATCCAATAGGAAAGCAGTTAATAATAGTCACAGTGGACTATTGCTGTAAAATTTTGGGAGAAAATAATGTATTGATGTTTAAAATTTTTAAAGTTTTAAGTGTTGAGGATGTAGTTCACTTGGTAAATTGATTGCTACTTATGCATAAGGACCTGAGTTTCATTCCCAGGAGGTGGTGAGCGAGCACTTATAAAGCACTTAATGCTGGGGAGGAAAAGACAAAGCACTCCCTAGGGACCACCGGCCTGTACACTCAGGAATCGCCAGGTCTCAGTGTGAAATCCTCTCTCAACACACAAGCTGAATGGTCCCCAAGGTTGTGCTATGGCCTCCATCAGCATATGTACATACATTCATAAGTATACACTCATACACAAAAAAAAAAAAACAGAATCTAAAAAAGAACAATATTACCATATTAACTTTGTCCTTCCAGAAAATCTTGTTGTAGACCTTCAAGGGACAAACGTGTTTTAAATATCTTTGCAATTGCAGGACTGTATATAGGATTATTTTTGCTTGTCAATTATCAATATGTATTCAGATGAGTTTATGATGGATAAGAATATACTATGATATGTAAAATATGAAGAAATTAAATACAGTAAATACAATGTGACCCAAGGAGAAATATTTTTCAGATAGTTTATTAATACATGTCTCTATGAAGTTTTATATTATTCATCTAATATCTACACACATGCACTCAGTTCCACACTCTGGAATTAGGTTTTAGAACCAGATATTGAATATTTAATATCCAAATATTACATTTGGCCATTAACTTAGCTGTCACTGATTCCAAAAGAACAATATATATTGGCATTCTTAAGAACATGGAGATCCATGCCCAACTTATTGATTTTCTCTGATAATATTCTAAACTCACAGATGAAAAGAAAAAAATTTTCCATACAGGATGAACAATACACTCTCAAGATATGTGGTCCAACTACATCTGAGTAGTGCTGAAGTTTGAGTGTGGGTATTTTATCTAAGAAGATAATATCTGGTATTCCCTGAAACTAATTAAAAATAAGATCCATATCTATCACTATGCACAAATAACTTTTTAATTGAATAGACTTTGTCACATGACATACTATAAATTACCTTTTTCTATTGACATTAAGTTATCCAAAGTCTAAAACGTTCCATGATGTAACTGTATACAGGTATGTTAGATTATGTTCATCTACTGTCATTACTTATATTAAAATTTAGATTTGAATTCCGTCTGTATTTATATGTATTTTTTTCTGATTGTGATAAGTTTGAAAAATAACTTTTTCTTTGGAAGAGGTGACACTGTTGCTATAAAATGAGTGATACTAATGAATAACAATATTAATTATTAAGCCTTCTAAAAATATTTGAAATATATCAGAAGTTATCAAGCATAACATACAGAGTAGTGTAGCTCATCGGGTGACTTTATTATCTTCAGCCTCCCTCACCTGCTCACTACAATCCAATACTACTGAGAAAATATGTTTCTTAAGTTTCATTTGATTTATGGTATATATTTTATTTTACTATATGCACTAAACAACCTTTATGACTTTATTAAGTGATAACTGTATCATCATTGTCATCATCAACATTTTTTCAATACAGGGTTTATCTGTGTAATAGCCTTGGCTATCCTTAAACTCACTTTGTAGACCAGGTTGGCTTTGAACTCACAGAGATCCACCTTCTTTGCCTCCCGAGTGCTGGGATTAAAAGTGTTTGCTACCACTTTGGACTTGTTTTCTTATTATTAATTGTAACTCATTAACAGTACTTACCCATTATTTAGTAGATGATACTGTGTGGCAGTGCTCAAATGGTGGATATGCTTGTAGGGAATGCAACATTTTAGCTTCTTTGATCCTCCACCCACATCCTAAGAATACAAGACTTCTTATTAGGCTAGAAAGAAGTATGTGTGAGGCTGTTTTTTAAAAACAACACTGGCCATCTTGTGTACTGAAAGTAGTAATCAATTACTATAAAAGATTTTATTTTCACATATATATGCATGTATTTATATGATGTGTGTGGGAGAGAGAGAAGGAGAGAGAGAGAGAGAGAGAGAGAGAGAGAGAGAGAGAGAGAGAGAGAGAGAGGATGACATGATCATTATGTGAGGGAACAATGTAAAGAGTTTGCTCCAAATTTCCAGAGGGTTCTACCGGTGAAATTCAGGCTTAATGGCAAGGACCTTCATCCACTGAATCATCTCATAGTCCCAATCCTTAATTCTTCCTAGTAATTATATCTACTTGTATGTATAAAAAAGAATAATGTTTGATACGAATGGCAGAATTTTAGTCTTAAAAATTATACAAATTATCATAGAATTAAATGTTAAATGGATTTTATGAACAAAAGATTTCTTTGAAAGCATTAACGGCAAAACCGACAACTGGGGTTTAAATCATGTGGTGTTGGGCTTTGTTTTTTTTTTTTGTTTTTTTTTTGACTTTCTGAAATTTGGTTGGAAATATGTCTTACATGTGACACGATGATTTTTCTTGCATATATATAAAACGGAAAATAGTGGATCCTGGCACCATTTAACCTAACACCTTTTTTTTTCTCAGTGTTCCACAAAGAAGTATATTATGTTTCTATAATAGATCTTAATAGCATAGACAGGCTGAAACTTCTTTCTCAGGTAGACAGCACATGCAATGTATTATCACCTAACACATCTTAATGTTACATATAATTAGAATGTTAAATGCCAGCAAGTCTGCTTTGTAAGTTATAGCTAATGTGCCTCTTACCCGAGCTACGTACCTGCTGAGCAGCCTTCATATTTAAAAACTGCTTTCCAGGCTGCCTATGCCCTCAAGGAGAAGATGGGCTAAAGTAATGACACTATTGGAACTGCACATAATCAGCTCCTATAAAAACATCTAGTCCTGATTCCAATTATGTTAATTCACTGCTGTGGGAACTGTACATTTCAATCACCAGAAGGTTCGGTGCCTTTCAGAAGCCCCTTGGCAGCACACATGTAGTCCCCTTGAAAGTATTTAGCAAATCCCTCTGTGAAGCATGAGGGTTTAAAGCCATAGTAAACCAATCCTTTTACATTGACAAATTCCTCTTAAGTCAATGAGAGCTTTGCACAGGCTGGAGATGGAGGGTTTTTCTTCTTTAGTTCAGTCTCCAAAAGAATCTCAGATAATATATAATAATACAGACATCTATTCTCTACTTCCACAGCCATGAGAGGGCGAGAGGATTATAACTCAAAGTAAAACAACAGTTTAAATCTGAACCATCTGATTCCAGTATCGTAGAAATGCTAGTGAGACTTTTATCTTCATGCATTTTGCATTTGAATATGTCACGGTTGCAGTCTCCTGTGCCTGCTAGAACTCTCAGGCCACAGTAGATGTGGAAGTGCGGAAAGAAATGCAATGCAAGGTCCTCCCACTTCCATCAGTATCGAGAGGGAGGGGGAATGGACTGGGGGGAGGAGAAGAGGAGTGGGGATGGGGGAGGGGAGTGGGGGGAGGGAGCAATGTGTGGGAGGAGGGGAGGGAAATGGGAAACGGGGAGCAGTTGGAAATTTTAATTAAAAAAGAATAAAAAAAAAAAAAAGAAATGCAATGCAGTTTTCTTTACCAATAAAGTTCCTTTGGTGACAAACAGGTTGATTTTTCTTTTTTTTTTCTTTTCTTTTTTAAGCTTGGAGCATCCTCTAGTAGCGAACTTTATTAAAGTACAGCACAAATTCATGTAACCACCCAGAAGGAATATTCACGCTCTCCCTGTGGAGCTATGAGCTTAGCCACAATGTGAACCCACTCTTTGATACATTTCTTTGTTGTAGACGCCTGGTTTCTCTCCTAATTTTCCTATTCCCCCTTCCAAACATGAAACCCTTTATTAACAACTAATAGACCAATGCTCTCAGAGAAAATCTATTTAGTAAAGAGCAGTTATTGTAAAACACCTTCTGCCCCGGAAAACTATATTAAAGTTCATAACTCCAAAATCATAAGTTGATTAGGAATTGTGGTCTGCAGCAGTTAGCAGACCTTGATTTTTTTTTTTTCAATTTTCCAGACAGATGGTTCATTTCAGGAGACAGGGTCTGACCAATATTGTCCTCCTGACTTAGAAGTACTTGTAAGATTTTAATATCATTAAAAAAATTCCAATTTGTAAAATACTGCATACATTTTCAATTTATAAAATATTATAGGGTCTCGAAAAACTTGTCCTAAAATATTAGAGGTATAAAGTTTTTTTTGTGAAAACTATCAATACCATTCAGAATAGGCACTAGTTTTGCAAGGAATATTATTGGAAAAAATTATATGTATAATTTCATTTTATTTTTATTGATTTTATTGAGCTATACATTTTTTCTTGTGCCCCTCTCTTTCTTTCCCCTCTCCTTCCACCCTTTCAAATGGTCCCCATGCTACCAATTTACACAGGAGATCTTGTTTCTTCTACTTTCCATGTAGATTAGATCTATGTATATCTCTTTTAGGGTCCTCAATGTTGTCTAGGTTCTCTGGGATTGTGATTTGTAGGCTTGTTTTCTTTGCTTTAAGTATAAAAGTCACTTATGAGTGAATACATGTGATAAATTTCATTCTGGGTCTGGTTACGTCACTCAAAATGATGTTTTCTAGCTCCATCCATTTACCTGCAAATTTTAAGATGTCATTAAATTTTTTCTGCTGTGTAATACTCCATTGTGTAAATTGTACCACATTTTTCTTATCCACTCTTCGATCGAGGAGCATTTAGGTTCTTTCCAGGTTCTGGCTATGAAAAACGATGCTCCTATGAACATAGTTGAGCACATGACCTTGTGGTACAATTGACCATCCCTTGGGTATTTCCTAAAAGTGATATTGTTGGGTCTTGAGAAAGGTTGTTTCCTAATTTTCTGAGAAATTCCCATATTGGTATCCAAAGGGGCTATATACCAGCTTGCACTCCAACCAACAATGTAGGAGTCTTCTCTTTACCCCCAAACCTCTCCAGCATAAGTTGTCATCAGTGTTTTTGATGTTGGCCATTCCTTCAGAGGTAAGATGGAATCTCAGATTTGCATTTCTCTGATGGCCAAGGATGTTGAGCATTTCCTTAATTGTCTTTCAGCCTTTTTAGATTTCTCTGTTGAGAGTTCTATGTTTAGATCTGTACTCTATTTTTTATTGGATTATTTGCTCTTTATGATCAGTTTCTTGAGTTCTTTGTGTATTTTGGAGATCAGACTTCTGTTTGATTTGGGGCTGGTGAAGATCTTTTCCCATTCTGTAGGCTGCCATTTTCTCTTGTTGACCTTGTCCCTTGATTTACAGACATTTTCAGTTTCAGGAGGTCTTATTTATTAATTGTTTCTCTCAGTGTTATGCCACAGGGCTATCTTGAGGAAGTGGTTCCCTGTGCCAATGCATTCAAGTGTACTTCCCACTTTCTCTTCTATGAGGTTCAGTGTGGTTGGCTTTATATTGAGGTCATTGATCCATTTGGAGTTCAGTTTTCTGCATGGTGATAGATGTGGATCTATTTTCATTCTTCTACATATCGATATCCAGTTGTGCCAGCACCATTTGTTAAATATGCTTTCTTTTTTCCATTGATATTTTTTGCTTCTTTATCAAAAATTGAGTGTTCATAGGTTTGTGGATTAATATCTGGGTCTTCTAATTGGTTCCGTTGGTCCACCTGTCTATTTTTATGCCAATACCAGGGTTTATTTCAGTATTGTAGCTCTGTAGTAGAATTTGAAGTCAGGGATTGTGATGCTTCCAGAAGTTCTTTTATTGTGCAGGATTGTTTGGGCTATCCTGTTTTTTTGTTTTTGTTTTGCTTTTCCTTGTGAAGTTGAGTACTATTTTTAGAGGTCTGTGAATAAATTTGTCAAGATAATCGTCTAATAAATTTTGGCACTCATAATAGAAAAAGAAAAGATAAAATAATTTATGGTAGTGTATTTTTTTCTGAAATCATAAAAATATTGCTAAAAAGGTTATATTATTTAGATGGAAAAAAATAAAATATGAAGAGAAACCAAAAAGGTTCTATTGTAATGACAAGGTTAAACTTTTTCTTCTCCTCATATTTGGAATCTGGATTAATTATGCACAATATTAATAATGATATTTTATACTCATACAATTATTCATATTATAATTTTTCATATTATTAATATCAATATTGCTTAAGGCAATGAGAGATTGCATGTTTTTTCCTCAGAGAGACACTCATAAAATTGTACTCTGTAAACACTATAAAGTTTCAAAAAAATTAAATTGGCAAAAGTCCAGATTTTCTGATTATATTAGGCTGTATCAAAATGATGTACTTCTACAATGCTAAAATATTAACACTGTCCAGAAAAGTTATGAAATTAGAGTGTTCAAATGATTATTTGATTGCAGCATTAAACTCAATAAAGGTATTGTTTCTCCATGATAGCTTAAGGCTTTTACATTTCCAAACTAAATTCATATACTTGTAAATAAGAAAAATTGAGAAGCTCTTTCTTAACCTTAATAGCATCTACTTTTGTTCAGTGGCACCTGGAATTCTGAGTTTATTCAATTTATATTCATCCACTGCACATAATTTATTGAACAAAGAGTAGATTATTAATGTGTACAAGGAGTGTAGGGCACGAATTTTATTGCCAGTAGGAATAAGTAGGGATCTACCAGATATAAATAAACAAAAAGTGAATGTAGTTGTGAGTATATAACCTGAGTTTTCAAACTAATATAGAAGACACTTAGGGGAAGAAATGTAAATTTAACGTACATGATGTTTATAAAAATTTGTCAGTGAACTACCTAATTTTTATAGGGTAAAATTTGATCTCACTACATAGTATTTACTTCCTAAAGTGAAATTCCCCTCATTATTCTGTATAATTGCGTGTGCTATTTGTACACATGTCAATCTCCTTATGGTATAATCACATAGCAAAGAGTGTGAAACAGGCTAAAAACAGCGTATCCCTTGTTAATTGTGCCAAATATTTTTTTTTTTTTGGACTTCTACGAAGCATACTTGTTAAAGATAGCTATAGACTTAATTTAAAATTGAATAGAGAAGTAACCCAACTTAGAAACCAACCTCCACTGATTGGAATCTTTTACAATAGTGTGGGTGGATATTAGAAGTATAGATCATAATATGTTTTATTTTCCCTTATGCATTTTTGACTCATTTTAAATAATAAAAAAAATGAACTGATGTTTCCTGAAACAATAAAATGAGTTAATTCAATGTTTGGGTTACTTCCCTGTTTTACATAAAACCACCTAAAGGCTAAGTTGTATTGTGTACTCCTGGGAGACCAGCAAAGATGGTACTGGAAGATTGTAATTACAATACCAATCTGTATTTCTGAGAGGTCTCCAATAACCAGGAAAAAAAAAGGAAAATATATTTTATTAGTCTGTTGAAACAAGAGCAATATATTTTATGGTGGAATTGGTTCCTAATAAATAAAACTGGGTAGGATATACTCACTACATAGATTATCAAACAGGAATTCTTTTCTTTTGGGAGATTTTATAAATTCAAAACATTACTGAGGGACAAGGAACACATAAATTTTTCCCATATTTGCATGAAATGAATTGCTAGAATACCACTAAATAGTGCCCTTTCGAACCTCTTGATATTATTATATTTTATTTTTGAAAACAAGGGTAAAAGATGACTGTTGTCAAAAAGAACAAAGTGTAAAAATGTATATGCCACATAGATTCATCACAGGATTAATAATATTACAAATATTATTATAATTATAAATAATTAATAAAATACTGCTTTTATTAACATATTTGTGTAGTAAATATTTTTGTATTTTCTACTGTTACCATATCTGAAATTCTTGTAAGATTTTACAGTTTCAAGAAACAAGGTGGTGAAGAGCATAATCCCAAAAGTTATTAGCAATATTTTATTTACTGCGTACTGAATACTCTTCACAATCTTTAACTGCTTTAAAACAGGAGAGTAACTTTTACCATGACTGTTTCCTTCATAAGGGTCCCACATGATATGCAGATGTTTTAAACCATCAGATTATGAGACTATAACAAAATATATTTAATATTGCCTATAATGTCAGTCTTAAATAAACTAATGCATGAGTGACATTAGTAAAACCAAATTTTAATTTTTCAGAGTTCTGATGTCTCCTGGATCCAAGAGCAGAGGTAAGCATGGCTGAAGATGCTGACTCATCCAATTAGTTGGCTTTCTTGGTATTTATAAACTCTGTGTTTGCTATGTCACATATGCTAAATCCATTTATCAGCTATGAACACAAAGTATATGAAATATATTACATTATACCCATGTTCTTAATTTTAGAGGAATTGACATAAAGAATTGTATATGAATATTATGTGTTTTGTTGGATCTTTGTACTTACATTAAGTTACAATACACAGAAGAATGCAGAATTCACAATAGCTCAGTTTAGTGAAAGAAAATGCTTTCTCCTCTGACTACAGAATAATGAGAATGCAAAAGGTCTCTACTGTCCAATGGACCATGCTCTCTTTTTTGAAATTTGATCATAGTTTTTAGCGAAGCATATTGTGTTTTATTTTTGTATTGATTGACATATTTTTTCAGACAGGAAATTTCTCGGTATCCCAGCCCAATAATTTACACTCTCTATGACTGAATGTCCTGAGGAGTAGAATACAGACCTGTGTGACCTTGTGTCTATGCATTTTGATGAAAGTAATAATTTATTCTTGTTTTTGCTAGTAGACATCACATTGGGAGATAACTTTCACTTTCTCTACTATTCAATTGTGTCATTATTAATGAAGATGTATCAGTATATTCTGCATCTGCCAAATTTAAGGATACATGAAAAATACAATGACATTTCCTATTTCTGTTCTTGGCATTCATGTACATTATTCTGTTGCCTCGTGCTCAGAAAAATCAGAGTCACGTGTACACATGTACATAGGCTAATTACATGCTTATGCATTTTTCAAAGTCATAGCATAAATGTAAATTTCCACCACAAAATAGATGAAGTATCAGTGATGTACATTTTTATACTTTCTATCATTATCCTTTATAATTTGATGCATTTGAATTTTTATTAAGTAGTTATTATTTATTAAGTAGTTATCAGTTTAATTTTCTAAGAATGAATTGTCAGTTTTCATTGTGATAGACTATTTTTAAATACATGCTCGAATCTCTCTGATATTGTTTAGAGATTCTTCTACACATCTGTTTACTATTGTTACCGATTGGTAACATATTATTGGTTTCTGCCAAATGTGAGATTATACCAGTTCTCACTGATAAAGTGAGAAATGATTAGAGTTCCTAATAATCTCTTAACAATTGTCTTTTGAACCACCAACAAGCTCTTCTATCATGACACAGAGACTTATTAGTTTTGAATGCACAGCCTAGCTTAGGCACATTTCTGGCTAGTTCTTTTAACTTAATCTGTTTATCTAACATTTGCCTTGGTCCTTATTATCTTTCCTTACTTTCTTTTCTCCATGTTTGGGTGGCTGATACCTGCCTTGCTTCTGATCCAGATATTCCCCTTGTTCTTTCCTCCCTTCTTCTCTAGTGTTTTTTTCTTTTCTTCTGGATTCTAGATTATTCCTCCTATTTATCCACTTCTTTTCCTGTCAGTACTGCCTATCCTCTTCTGCCTAGCTTTGTGCCATTCAGCATTTTATTAGACCAATCAGACGTCTTATGCAGGCAAGATGAAACATATGTAACACATCTACATACTTAAACACACATCCTTAATTCATCAAACAAATGCAGAACAAACAGAAGTAACACACCTTTACACAGTTAAAGTAATATTCTGCAGCATAAAGAAATATAACCTATCTTTGCCCAGTTGAAATAATATTCTGCAACATACCAGAGCCCATGTAATCTTGAGGGGAAAGTAACAGCTCCCCTCTAGGATATGGTCTTAATAGAGTGTGATTTTCAATGCAGCTTGTGTATGAATTTATTTTCACTTCAAATTACTTTTTGTTTATTTGCTCTTTGTTTTGTTTTCTTTTGTTTTAACCCAGGGAGGGTTTACTGCAGCATAATCACATTGTAATTCAAGGAACATACATATGAATATATAACAGCTATAAACTGAAATTTTTAAAAGAAAATAGGAAGACCATAATGGAAGGAGAAAGGTGAAAGAAATATGTGCAAAGCCTTGGGTGGAATTTGTAATGATTTTGAATGACTTCTCAAATGCTCCGTCTCTAATAACTGTCATACTTAACTCTCCTAAATTGCTTTATACACACCCACACACCACACAAGTAACTCCATCTGAACTTAAAAATTTATCCCTTTTTTTGGGGGGGACAAAGATTTTAACACCTTTAACTCATTAATATGTACAGACTGTCATCATTCATTTAAGTATAATTGAACAATAAACATTTCAAAATATATGATTTGGGCATCCCCCTAATTTGATTATGACTCTCCTTTTATGGTATCATTTATATTTCTCTTTCAACAGAAAACAATGAGAGGCAATGAAGATTGTTGCACACTTACTCACTTATTCTAAAAATGAGCATCATAGCAAGGGAAAGGGCAAGAGAAATAATGTCTCAAGAGTGCACACCTACTAGATTAGACTGTTGTTTTTTGGTCCTGTCTCCCATACTATGGTCTAAAATTTCCATTTGTCATAGCATTACTTCCTCACTATGTTGGTTTTAATCACCCACTATATTTTTTTCCTTTTAAAATGTACTACTACTTTTCTAACAAACTTACATATTTTTAAATTACATGTATGTTACAACTATGTGCTTTCCTTTCTCTTTGTCATTCTTTTTGTGATCTAAATAAAATCTTACTAGTAATCTGTCTTGAATGATCCAAGTTAATTTAAAAAATACTTTTTAGCTAAAGGCAGGAAAATATTTCCAAATTACCTGGACAAAATATAGAGGCTAAAAACATGGCACGGTTGTTAAAAGGGCAAATACAAATCATGCAGAGGACCCATCTTCAGTCTCCAACATCCACAATGGTTTACTCACAAGCAATTATAACATAGCCTCAGGAGCATCAAGAGCACTTGGCCACTGTGGGTACCATCATACATGTGCACACACATACATGTTTGCAGGGATTCAAGTAAAAAAGAAAACATGGGAATGTATAAAACAATCAAGGTATGTTGACAGATGTTTTTGTCCCACCAGGTCCTTTAGTTGTTCCGTCCCATAGAAACACACAGAGGTCCGTTTTAATTAAAAACTGGTTGGCTTATGAGCTCAGGTTTCTTATTAACTCTTATAACTTAGCCCATAATTCTTGTCTGTGTTAGCCATGTGGGTTAGTACCTTTTTCAGCAAGGCAGTCACATCTTCCTTACTCTATGTCTGGCTTCCTCTGTGTCTTGATGATGAACACAGACTGATTCTTTCCTTTTCCCAGAACTTTTCTGTTCTCATTGTCTCGTCTTTACTTCCTACCTAGTTTCCCCTCTTATACTTCCTACCTGAATCCTGGCTAATCAGTGTTTTATTAAACAAGTAAATGAAACAAATCTTTAAAGTGTAAAATCATTGTCCCACAGCAAAGTTATTTTTATTTTCATATATTATTTAACCTAAAAATTTCTATTATTTAAATACTAATTAATCTTTGTCTGACAGAGTTGCCTCTGAATTTTATATTATTCCACATTCTAAGACAGGTTATATATTTTTTCTTTCCTTAAACCAAGTAGTCTATATTGATTTGGTGGTTACTTGTGTATCATTCAGATTCTATCATATATGAATCCAATCCTGGTAGGTTTGGTTGCCTAGAGTGCCCTACAATACTTTGTTGAGTTCCTCAGAAAGTTAGAAGAAAACAATCAAAATTACTGCTGACAACGTCTTCTCAAACCTCCTTATCAACTATCAGTACTTTGTAGAGTCCTTAAATTTCTTCTGTAATTTGAGATGATTCTTCACTTATTTTAGAACTTCTACACTGAGAAAAATTCAACGTTTCTTTTTTAGCTCTAGTCAATCAAAATAACCCCAGTGTTTGCTATAGTTAATTGCACTGTAGTTACATCTAACAAGAGAAGAGTTGATGATTACTGGCTGGATAAAAGAGTCTGATGTGAGAATAAAATATTCTATGTATGCATAAGCTACCTTAAATTTATTTCAAATGCTTGCTCTTTCTGTATGTTTATGGTATGAAGATATGTTTATACCTTAAATTTGTATAAAATATATTAAATGCTCATCTCCCAAAGAAATGCTTAGAAGTAACATTATATAGGCTGAACAGGTTATTCATACATATATCTGTCATCAATTAATAAAAAAAGAGGCCATGAATTTTAAGAGCACCAGTAAGGGTATATTTAAATTTTGGACAGAAGAAAGGGAAGGAGAAAGTTATTTAAGTGAAGTGATTACATTATAATTTTAAAAGAAGAAATATATTATTAGAGACTTACTCTGATATCTCTCCTTAAATAATAAAAATACATATCAGGTGACTGTGTTAATCGAAATATCAAATTAATGAATGAATAGTATACATAGTTTTAGTACTTTGCTCATGAAGCAACATTAAACCAAATAACTGTAAAACAAAGACTGAAAAATAAAATATTCAAAATTAAAGGAAAATTCAATATCTTATTATCCTACCCACCATGACTTATGTTGCAAAACAGTATATCTATTTTCTGAAAGAAAAACTCTTAGTGTTTAAAGTAGCTATTGTTTCTTATATAATATAATTCATGATGAACTAGTTATTGAGATTTGAAACTTGAAACACATTAAGTAAATAGTCATTTGGAAAAATATGTGTGCTATTTAGTTGACCTTACCTTCAACAAATGAACAGCTATAATACTTGAAAATAAAGATGATGTAATGTTGTAGACAGAAATCCTAGAAAATCAAGATATAAATATCACACACACACACACACACACACACACACACACACATATATATAGGCTTTTGTATATATTTATATATACACACAAATATATATGTGTGTGTGTGTAACTGAGAATACTTAAAAGCACAGAATGTATGCACAGTCTGTAATGTAATGTCTAAGCTGCTTATTACCATGAATAAACATTGATAAGTAAGGTATTATTATGAGAAAAATCCAGATTATGTTTGCTTAGAGGTGAACATCACGGGAGGCTGATGGATTGTAAAGAATGAATATGTTTGGAACACGTTTCTATAAATCTCTCCTTTCATAATCAGTCAGTAGTCATTAACTGAAATATCAATTACAATAACTGGATACCATGCTTAATCTTCCTTATACCTGGTAAGAGGTCAACAATGAAATTATATCTAGGTAGAAATTATCTCTGATAATGGCTAAACAGTAGTTTGAATAAAACTAACTTGTGCTATAAATCATATCTATACAATTATAACTATAGATATACTAACTTGTGCTATAAATCATATCTATACAATTATAACTATAGATATACTAACTTGTGCTATAAATCATATCTATATAATCATTATATATAATACAACATATTATATATAATATAATTATATTGATATGCTTATATATAATTATATTGATATGATTTATAGCACAAGTTAGTATATGTATAGTTATAATTGTATAGATATATTATATATTATAATAACTATGTATTCATTTTGTCACAGCAAAAGCATATAAATATTTTTATTGTATTGATTATTACACTTGAAATGAAAACTTCCCTGTGTTATCTAAAATATAAAAATGTCATCATTTTAAACAAGTCTGATGATGAAGTAGAAAACAACAAATCAGTCCACTGCTAAAAGCGAAACAAAGGGTGAAGCACAAATTTTTCAGTTAGTATGGCAATCTGTATTTATTTAACACCATTTTTCCAGTTTAATCACCCTACCAGATATGTGGAACATATCCCAACATCCTAACACAGTTTGTAAATGTTAGCTGGGATAAAATCAATTACTAAAAATAAACATATGACAAATTTTACAGTAAATCCTGTTACTACAGAAAATGATGATTCAAGAGATGAATTTATACAATAGATTTGAGAGAAGAATGGGACTTAATGCTTCTTATAAAAGGACCTAATTAGAAAGCATGGGCCACTATCCTGAGGTTCAACTGTACTACGCTAACTATTAGGATTGCATCTAGCACAGATACAAACGATCTATCAAGCTGGGAAAAGTAATGGATGGGAATATTATTCAAGAAATATACTTTCATATTTTATTACTGTGGCTCATGCATTGAGCAGTGTCTGATTGCACTGACCATAGGAGGTCCTTGGCTGGAATTACTCTATGCCCTCACTTTTGTAAGATGTGACAGGGACTAAAGTCTATTTTTCCAGTAAACCTGACTGATTCTTCATCTTCATAAGCTTCTAAAATGATATTTGACTTTCTTTGGCTACAAAAGGAACAGAAAATTATATTTTAAAAATGAGCAGTTTAGAAGCATAAGAAAAGAGCAGGTGATCCGTGATCCAGGCACAGAGATTTTGAAAAAATATCCACAAGGAAACTCTAAGTCAACCTAACACTAGCAGTGAACATATTTATCATACAGTTATAAGCATAGAGAATCGACAGTTTTACTAGTGCTACGAGAAGCAGACTCTAATAGCTACACTTACTAAGAATAGACGTCAGTTAATATTGATGAACTTCTGCCTATATTAATTCGCCACATTCACTATCAAGATTTGCACAAACTCCAAGATAACCATGAAAATTACTTGTTTATATTATAATTTATGTGGCCAGCAACTGGCTTTCTGGTAACCGACAAAACACAACAAGGGATAAGGCACAAAATAAGTAACATTGTTAATGGAAATCTTATGTTCACCTGAAGAAAAAGGAATTCTTCAACTATCATTTAGCATGATGTTTTTTAGACTGAGAATACAGCTGATTTTGAGGATCATTTGCCTAACATGTAGGAGCTCCTGATCCTAAACACTGCATGAATAGTGCTTGGGGGTAAATGTGTATGATCTTGGCATGTGGGAAACGGAAGAAAGAGAATCAGAAGCTCAAGGTCACACTTAGCTACACAGTGAGATTCAGACCAGTCAAGAGTGCATGACAAACTATCTTAGAATTTTTCGTATTTGATTGGGGCCCATGATGGAACCGTGAGAGGGGTTCAAGGACAGACTTTGAGGGAGATCATTAGAGGCTGAGAACATCTCTAAGATGATGGTCTTTAAGAACAGTATGTCCTTTGACACTTAAAATATCGGCAATGAAATGTAACTGTTTTGTGAACCCTGACATAAACTCCAGGGACGAGGGCCACTCGGCTGGGTACAGTCAATGACACTTCCCTATAGGTCACATTCTGACTCACAGGAATGATAAGTGAGATACGTTGCCTTGGTTAGTTGAAGTTTTGTTACTCTTGGCCAAATAGAAGATAATCATTACTTCTTAAAGCAACACCGTGAATTTAGTATATCCAGAAAATGATTTATTAATCCAAGTTTGCAAAGTAAAATAAAAAATGGTTTAAATAACATTATCATATGTGTTGATAGCAAAGGATGAAATCAGAATCTAATTCAGATAACACCTTGTTAAAAGTGTTGCAATTTTCCACAAAGGCAATTTAAGTCTATAAAATTAGAATATTTATTTACTGTTAAATAATTAGACCTTTCATTGTGCAGTTAATTTGTTCTATACTATAAATGACAACACATTTATTCGTGATTCTCAATGAACTACTGAGAACATTTCCAGATATGACAGTTTTTTTCTGTGTTATGATTTGCTATATTGAATTTTGAGATCACAAATATGTGCCTCTAATCATTTTGTAACTTCAGAATAAGGAATATCTGTGGAAGAAAGTTATATTAAATTTATCTATTACCCAATGCTATAGATTAAAAAATAGCTGAAGGAATTATTTATAGAAATTGTAAAGAAGCAAAAGGAGTGGCCTAAGAATTTTGCTTCATTATAGAGTTTCTGTTGCATGAAAAATATCACAGAAGATAAAAAAAATACACTCATCCCAGATATAGCACAATTAACAAATCAAATGATTTCACCAAAGATCAGGTTGGTAAACCAGTAGTAAGCAAGCTCGATGGGGTCACTTACAGAGGATAGGTGAGAATTTCTTTATAGGAACATGGGTGCCTACAAAAGTCATACCATAGGAAAGAATCACTTCAGCCTGGGAGGTAATGCCATCTTCATATCTTTCATTGAGTTTCCCCTTCAGTAAGCCCTCCAGCTGGTATATGTCTAAGTTGTCCCTAAACCATTAGGCCATGTGTAGTTTGCAGAGAATTGTAAACAGCTGGTAGGAAGTTGGGGCAAGGGAAGCTTTCACTCTCAGGTGAGGGGTTCATTGTCCTTGCCCTCCTTTCTTTACATTAGGGGAGAGCAATAAGGACAATCTAGAGAGTTGCCTGCAAGTCATCCTAAGTACTTCTGAAAAATGACCCAAGATATTTTAATTTTAAATTGTGTTTTGCAAAATACCATAGAAATGAAAAGGTTATCTCCATCGAAGATACTTTCTTACAGCATTTAAAAAGCATACAAGCCAGCATATTGTTTTACAGTCAAAAAGCTAAAATATTGAGAGCTAGTAATTTTACTAATATATATTTGAGATTACTATAGTTATCCTCATACTGTAATGGGGACATTATTAAATTATATCATATTCTTATTAAATGGTATGTAAAAGATTATATATAGTCTCTTGTTGCAATAAAATTTTTGTCCACTTTGGGATTTATAAGAAAAGTTAAAATAATCTACAATAGTTAACTGGTTTGTATTTGTTCATCTGCATCTTTAATTTCTTTTAAAATGTGTCTCATTGCATCACTTAGACAAGCCTGTCAATTATATTGCCAGGAACGAATAAGCATTGAACTTATGATCCCTCTGCATTAGCCTCCCATGTGATGACATTACATATATATATATCACCTGGACATTAGTGTTCATGTGTGTGATTAAAATACAAATAATTTAGTGTAATTGAAATGAACAGAAGCTATGAGACAGCAATTGCAGGCTAATTTAGAATGTGCTATTTTAATAACATTTAATGGTCCTATGGCTATATACACCTTAAGAAATAGTATCATCAGAAGGAAAATAGACAATCTCTAACATTCCATTATAATCGCAAGTCTTACAGACAAAGGGTCACAAATGTATCTAATCTTTAGTATATCTTTTACACCATAGTCTGGCCATGCACGGTAAAATTAGCTCTATAAAATGTGATGATTGATATACTATCCACTCAAGGTCTTCAACACTGCTTGATCCATACTTTCAATGTAGACAGGAAAATGCACTCGTTCTATGCAAGACCGCATTAAAGTTCTTTACATGTGTACTGTGACTGAGACTATTCCTAGCAATTCCATCTCCCACACCGTTTGTAGTGCTTTAGGACATTAGAAGTAGTTACTGTTTATGCTCCATGTGCCTTGCTCATAGTTAGTGTGTGGCAAACTAGAAAATATCAGGAAACTCTAATTATTTGCTTAAACAGGAAAAGTTATCAGACAGATTTGAAGTTGTAGCTAGCTAGCTCTTTATGTCAATCTACACTACTTCGTATATTTTGCTTATTTTTAACAGATTAAATGTAAATACCACAAATCTTCCTTACCTAATAAAATTAAAAGACTTTATGTTTTATTTCTTAGAATGAGTAAAAAATTACATAATTTTGTTTCATCTTCAGTGGCATAATTATTTCTATTAAGACAAGTACATGAATGTAAGATTTTTGATGTCTGTTTAAACTTAAAAATAGAACAACATTGCCTTATTTATTTTAATTCACTAATTAAATATAAGTTTATATTTTATAATACCATTTATTTACAAAGTTTCATAAAACCAGCTAGGATAGAGTTCAGTTCTGAAAAAAAATTGTAATAAGAAACAGCTTTAGGTACCTCATCTGGCATTATGTCAGGCTCATATTACTCATATTTTGCCCTGATTTGTATTACATCACTTTTGATTCTTTTGATCCTATTTCTCTAAAGTAAACCTAACAGTAAAAGCAGGTTTGTAAAATTACATGGATGGAGCTTACTGTCCTCGTTTGATTAGCTATCAACTTGATTCAGCCTAGAGTGATGTGAAGTCTCAGTTGAGAGAGTTCCCAGATCAAATTGGTATGTGGCCATGTCTATGAGAGATTTTCTTTATTGATATAGGAGGACCCAACCCACTGTGGGGAACACCATTCTAAGGCAGGTGAGTCTGGCCTGGACGAGAAAGCTAACTAAACACAAGCGAGTGAGCAATCAGTACGCCAAGCTAGTGAGCTGTACAACATTATGTTCGTAAATTACTGCCTCTAGTTTCTATACTGACATCCCTCTACAGTGGGTTATGCCCTGGAAGCTTAAGATAAAATGATCAGTTTCCTGCTATGGTTGCTTTTAGCCAGGTAGCCAATGTGCTTTTTGTGTGTTCTGTTTTTTTGAGATTGGGTTTCTGTGTATAGCTTTGGAGCCTTTACTGAAACTAGCTCTGTAGACCAAGATGGCCTCAAACTAACAGAGATCCACCTGCATCCTCCTCCAGCAGGCTGAAATTAAAGGCATGCACCGCCAGTGCCTGGCTAGTCACGGTGTTTTATCACAGCAAAAGAATGTAAACTAGAACAGGTATCTAGTTCTTTTACATGCAATATCATTAATAAGGTGTGTACATTGCTGTCAATCCTTGATTCATTTCATATCCTTCTCATGTTTTCTTCTTTGTAAATTGTATTTCACACTTAATTCCTAGAATTAATTAGTTGTCTGTATTGATGTGGGAGGTGATCTATGCTGTGAATATGTTTTATTGCCGTTGGTTCAAAAAGAAACAGCTTTTGGCCAATGTCTTAACAGAACTTAGCCGGACCAGAAGAGAGGTATAGAGGGAGAAGGCACAGTCAGAGAGAAGTCATGTGACCACCACAGGAGACAGACGCCTCCGTCGGAGTCTGCAGAAACTTTACCTGTAGGCTACGACCTCGTGGTGATGCACAGATTAATAGAGATGGGTTAGTTTAGAATATAAGAGCTAGCTAGAAATCTACTTAAGCTAATGCCCGATGAGTATTGAAAATTACATAGTTTCTGTATGTTTATTGTGGGACTGGGCACGACAGAAACCTCCATCAACATTGTATTATGTTTTATATTGAATATTGTATTATTAAATAAGATTTTATTTATGTGTATTTGTGAATGCCAGTAGAATGTATTGGATCCTATGGTGTCAGGTTAACAATTTATTGTTGGCTACTGGATGTGGGTACTGGAAACTGAACTCAGGTCCTCAGGATGAGCCCTGATCAATATTAATCACTGATCAATTGCTCTAGACATACCTATATGTTTTTAGGTTCTTTTGGTGTCTTTAATTTGTCTTATAAAACTGTTCAATTGTTTTGAACTCTTCTATCATGGAGAATGTTATGGTCAAGATTTGTTGCTTTATGTGTGTGGCTCAGTCTAGTCCGTATTATGTCACTGTGTCCAGAAGAAAAAAATCCTCAAACTTAATAATTTTCTTATATTATAAAAGGTTTGGTTATCTATTATTGAGTGGTTCTAATTGCATATTTTATATGAAAATGATGTTTAATTATATTTATTTGTCTATGCATATATTTACTTATATTTACGTGTGTGTGTGTGCATGCACATGCGTGTGCTTGCCTGTTTTCCACAACCCATGCATACAGGTCAGAAATCTCTGGAGTCATTTTTTGCTTTGAACATAGCTGAGTCAAGACCTCTCTTATTTCTCCTATTGCTTCCAGCTGCTTTTCCTGTATCTGGCTCCCTGCAAAAGTTCACTGTATGAGTTCTGGGAGCACAGCTGGGCATGGCCACACTTTTATGTTTAAAATGTGAGTCTTAGGACTGAACTGTATTTAAACAAGTTTGGAGGCACTGTGCTTACTTTCTGTGTTATTCTTCAGGACCAGAGTGTCACTTAGAGATATCTACTACATATCTAATGGTAAATTCTATGCTGAAGACTTGATGGATACCAGAAAAGTATAATTTTATTGTAATCTTCCTATTAAAACTGTGTATTATTTTTCCTAGAGAAAACCTTTATCTTGACAATAGATATTGTTATCTTCTTATTAGTTCCACATTATAATTAAATTTAAGTGTCTTATTTTCACTTTAAGTTTACTTCTTTCTCTACCATTGATTCCGTTAGTAGGAAAATTGTTTTCTCTGAACATGACAACAGGATGAGGTCCTTAAGTAACCTTACTTTCATTATTTCTCTCTTTGCTTCAGATTATTGAAAATCTAGTAGGAAAGTATAAGAACCGTTGAACCCATTCTAATTCTCATTAACCCAGTTTCCCACTGTTTCGCATCCACATGTGTAGTTACTCACCTAAAAGTGATAGCTAGGTTTTTAATATATCTTGCTTCTTTATAAACTATTATGTATATTATACATATAATAAATTTTATAAATATATATATACATAGTTCTTCACATAGTTCATAGAACAATAGCAAAATCATTTTGCTATGACAGCCATACAATCTTTATCTCCTTGCCACATTCTTTCTTGTTGGTAAGTCTATGATTCCCACACCAAGTTCTTTGTCTTAGTCTCAGAGAGCTCTTCTGTCCCCTGCCTATAATAATTATTTTTAATTAGACATATTTTTCAGAGTGAGCTTTTCTAGTTCCTTCTAAGTTGCAAGACTTTCCTCTCACAATGTTACTCATACTCAAATCTCAAGACTCTTATTTTCTTAATGGTGGTAAGCAACCTTCATAACTTAACTGCTGCGATTTCAGTTACATAAGAAAGGTTTAAATAAAACAACATCTTTATACCAAAGCCCAGCTTCACATGTTTGAATAATACAAATGTGTTTATTGTTTGTTAGCTTTGTTTTGTATATTTTTTCTGGCTTACCATAAGTCTACAAACCTGTTAATGAGATTTTTGTGTTAAACATTTTGTTATTTTATGGTAGAGGAGAGGAAAAAATTGGTTTATTTTAGCTCATTTCATTCCAAATATTTATCCAGTTTTGACAGTCTAGTTCAGTTCATATGTAGAACAGTTTGCAACATTATAATGAATACTATATCTTTTAGAATTAATATCCAATACTGTTGTAACCTAATAAGAGATTTTGTGCTGCTGATTGCTTAAATTCTTTACTATGTGATGCTATTTTTCTGTTACCAATTGTTGAGAGCAGAACAGAAGTAAAACATTGTGGAAGAAAGTCCAGTGATCTAGAAATGAAAGACTTCTCTCCCTTGTCTCATGCCCTAACATGGATTTCTCTAGTAATACCAAAAGATTGACAGACATGCGTACACCTATGTTTATTCTCTCTCCATGCACTTTTGTATGTACGAAGCTGGTGATAGATTTTCGAGTAGAGTGCTGTTATTGAACATGGAGGAGAGAAAGAGATTGAACCGAGATACTGTCAAGTCCAATAAAATTGAGTTCACTCAAAAAGCAGGCAGCTTCAGGACTAAATGGGCACTAGGTTTCTGTGAAGTGAGGATGTTTTCTAAAGGTTTACTGCTGTCTAAAATGTTTTCAGAAGATCAAAACTGAAAAGATGTGTCAGTAGTTAGCAATACTTTGTGCATTTTCTTTACAAATGTCAACGTTGGCTGTTGTCTATATGCTGTGCATATCAGTATATAGATGACATATATAAGCAACAAGTATGTATTTGAAGTATTTAAGAAAAAATACATTTTATCTTTTTTTAAGTTTAGTTTTTTTCACTTGTTGAAAATAGATTAATTTCATATGCCATATTCTGATTAAGGTATCTCTCCCTCTGCTCTTTCTAGTTCCACACCAACTCCCCTTCTATCTGTATCCAATCCTTTCTGCCTCTCATTAGAAAACCAAGGGGCTTCTAAAACATAATGATATATATATATATATATTACAGTATGTAATATAAAATAATTATAATATGATATATTATGACCAAACAAAAACAAAAGCATAAGAATAGGACAAAATAAACCTAAGGAAGTAAACCCAAGAAAAACACAAGGAAAGACAGATGGAGAGACCCATTGATTGACACTTTCAGTAATCACATAAATACACTAAACTAATCTGCGGCCATAACGTACGGCCATTTCCACATTCATCAAGTGTGTCTTGAATCAAATCAGGTCTTGGTTGGTTATATCACCAAGCTTTGTGACACCATTGGACTAGCATATTTTATGTGTAGGACGCTATTGCAGATCAAAATGTTTGTGGCTGGGTTGGTGGTATATTTCTCCTTTGGTAGCATGCAGAGTACTTTCCAGTAACAAGAACAATAGCCTGTAGTGTCAAGGTTCTAGTTAGGCAATAGCTCAGCTTCTCAGTGTTCAATGAACTATCTAGGTGTTTTCTTCTTCATTGAGGCCTCACTGTTAGTTACTGCAATCAAACTCTAACCCTGGCAACAGCTTGGGTTGTTTGGGAATTCTCCCTGGATTATTATGTGTGATTGATTTTGAAGAGTTAGAAGATTACAAAATTGTAATGGTTCTTATGGGCCTGGAAACTATATAATTGAAAGGGTATGTTTTATGCATTAAAAAGATTAAACTATTAATATTGCAAAACTTATATAGGTTTAAGGACCAGGAAAATGCCACCAGCAGTTGGCTTTGACGAACCTGCTAAGAGTCAGTCTAGGAATCTTACCAGTACTTTAAAAATTATATATATATCTGTTTGAATAAACATTGGTATTTAACCAGACCCAACTTTATTCATTATGCTGATATTTATTCTTTCCCAATTAATTTTATAATCTGAATATATGAATAAATTCAGGTTTATAATTCTTTTATATTGTTTACTCTTGAGCAAGTGATACTTAAACCACAGCACCTTTTATATATATTTTCTTTCGTTTGTTTTCCTTTGCCACACACTGACTATTACATATCTAGAACCAATTCAAATTGCTATACAATTATAAATAAGCAAACAATTTTAACACAGAAAATCATTTAAAAATATCATCCATGGATATTGTCACAGGCATGTATCACATAGTTTTCATTTATCATATTTTCCAAACAATTGAGTTTAATGTCAGTTTCCTGAGTTAATCCATGCTACCGTTAACGTTTTACTTGTTTTAATCAAACCTTTATTTATTTTTTATTAAATAAAATAGCTATAACTTTCTAAATTTCCCATATGTCTGAAAAGCCACTAGATTCACATGACATATTAATTAAGTAACATATGAAATTCTACTAAAAGTCACATAGCAGATTTTGATGTCTCTTTTCCTTTTGATTTAGATTTTTCTAAAGATAGTATGCTTGGGTCTTTTGAAACTTTCTCTGGCAAAATGTTGAGAAATGTTTTTAAGTATGTTCCTCAAAAAGCCATATTTCAAGACTATGTCTTTTGACAGCCGTGAAATAACTGGGTAATTGCAGTGTAACTGTGAAATATGACTTCTTGTTTGCAGAGAGCGGATCTCTCATCGATTCTGACATATATACAACAGCTTCAGTATATGCTGTTTCCTTCTAATTAGTAAAGTCTTAATATTCACTTTGTTAGATTCATGATCATGTCTTCTCAGACAATGAAATAAGATGATTAAATATATCAAAAAAAGTAAAATGGAAAAGCACACGTACTTTTGTTGTTATATACTGTGAGATACTCTTTTTCTCTGCATAATACATGTGGGGGCATCTGCTTTCCAGTCTACTCATCTGTCTGTTTCTCTCTTCTGATAGAAAAAAAAAGAGAAGTGAGAGGTATATAATTTATAACTAGATAGATGAACAGAAACATATGTTCAAGATTTCTTGCTTTATATTAAGATTATTTTGCTTACAGAAATTTTTAATGTATACTGTATGGCATATCATAGCTGGAAAACTTATTTTCATATAATAAATAAAGCACTTTTAATTTTTCCAAGAGAATTGCAATATAGAAGTGTAGAAGATCAGAAATGATCATACAAATCATTTGCTGGAAGAGTATAAAATTGATCCTTTTAGAGAAAATAGTGAATTTGGATATAAATCATTCAATAATAATTTTAATCATTTCATCATGAAGCAATTAAAATGTCATTGATTCACAGTTTCTAATTCACTTAATAAGTGCTTTAGAATGTATAACATTAATTTTGTGCAGCAAATTTTATAGTTATAGAAGAGTTGTTTAGAATTATAACAAAATAAATGATAAGAATTTTATGAGCTGAATCTGCAAGTTTTCATCTCTAAATTAAGAAAGACTGGATTTTACTTTATGGGATATTTACCATTTTAATTAAACAATTTTTGTAAATAATAAAATAAGTCTTCATTTTTTTTGTTCTGAAAATCCAAGAGATAAGTGTACAGAAATCTCTGATGAGATCTAAAGAGCAATAGAGACTATGTAGCAGATTGTGTAATAATTGTTTAGCCAATATTTAAAGCTTGTGCATTGCTTTGCCTAGGAAAGAAAGGTTGAAGCTATGTGCTAATGTATAAGCCACAGAGAATAGCACACATTCAACTGTATTGTGTATTTGATTTTCAGGGTCACTATAGGTTACAGTGTACGATGTGATACAGTAAGAGATGGGCTACCTGGAAAAGCAGATAGAAGTCTTAGAAGGAGACACTCTGAAGTTTAAGTGTATTCTGTCACCAAATGTCACTAACACCGAAATACTCAAAGTTGCCAAAAACACTTAAAAAAATACAAGCTGTTTTTTCTCAAAGGTTTTCTACATAAATACAAATCCAGAGCTGCTTGACTGATTGATTTTGAAAGATGGTGTCTTCATATATAACTCTCGCATGTAGCCAGTAATTCTTCGTTCTCAACTTTACAAGTTAGGGGATTCCAGATTGCCTGACTATGCCAATCTCATAATTTTTTAGATTATTAAAAAATTATCAAATGTTTAGAAATTTTTATATGTACCAAACTATCATAATAAGACAGAAATTTTGAATAGTACCTAAAATATTGACATATTTCACAGAAAACTGTATACTTCTAGCCAGCTAAATTATATAGGATATTATGTAGCTTTTATTAAAGTAAAATTCAGAAAGAAACTTTAAGTACAAGTAAGTTTAATATAGGTTGCGATGCTTCAAAAAGTTATAACAAAAGCAGACATATAAGATTTTATATATGAGACAATTAAGATTTCACAAAATAAAAAGACATCTAAGACTTTATAAATAATTTAAGCAAAGTATAATAACAATAACATAAGACTATCAGTAACCTTCCTATATACCAGCGACAAACATAGAGAAAAAGAATAAAAATGAAACAATCCATTCGTAATAGCTCCCCCATCAAGTACGCAGGGATAAACCAAATCAAGGAATCAAAAATCACCACAATAAAAATGTTATTAGAAATGGGTTAGTCGAGGTGTGAGAGTTAGCCAAGAAGAAGCTAGATACAATGGGCCAGGCAGTGTTTAAATGAATACAGTTTGTGTGTTGTTATTTCGGGTATAAAGCTAGCCGGTGGCCGGGAGCTGGGAGACCGGAAGTGACCCGCAGCTCCTTCTACAGTGTGTTAGTGTGTGTGTGTGTGTGTGTGTGTGTGTGTGTGTGTGTGTGTGTGTTGAGGAGTAATAAGAAGAGATTTGTGAAAAGAAAAAAGTTGGAAAATACTGAGGCTTAAACATGGGTGTGGTGGGCTACATGGGAGAGGGTTGGGCATAGCATATGTCTTCATCAAACCCAAGAAAGGTTGAAAGAGATTCATGGAAACCCAATGCTTATTAAGCTAAGTTTAAAATGCAAGTACAATTTTAAAGCATTTGAACAGAATGACACTGCATGAATAGACAATGTAGCCCCGGAAACTTTAGTATAAAGCACGAGATATCTTTCATTGAGTTATTGGTCATTGGTTCCCCAGAGTCACAAACAACATAGGATATTGTCATTGGTTATCTCCTATAACTGTATGTAAGACTCTATTGCCAATGATAATACACACTGGCTTAAGGACAAACAGACATCAATCTCAAAGCAACTGAAAAACTTCCAACTCGATAGCATTTATAGTACCCAAAGGTACAATACAGGTTCCTTAGGTAGAAAACACATCAATAGGATTAACCTGTGATGGACTTTGCTTGTCACAATACCACCCTGCCAGAAGGGATGTGCCTAATTTTGCAATAGTGATAACATTGTTTTAAAACAATTAAGTGCTTTTTCTTTGATTGGATGCCTGCTCCACAAATCAGAATTTCATGCTTGGTGAAGTATTATTTATGAAAATACCATGACTACAGAAGACATAGACCTTAGAGTATAGAATAGAATTTGTTTTTGTTAATTTGCAAAATGGTGATGCTGTCAATTTCCCTTCTAAATTTTTAAGGTTCTAACCACAGACTCAATAGTTGCTGGAGGAGGAAGAATTCACACTGCAGTGAAAGGCTCCCTACCAAGGAACAAATGGTCAGAATCCACTGGGCTTAGTGGCAATCAAAAATATTTAAAGAAAAGATATAAAGTTGGGAGGGAAGCATAATGCATGGTAGTGGAAAATGGAAGATGAAGACTAAATATAAGAATTTTCATTGTATATAAATATGACATTCTTACATTAAAATTTAAGGAAACATCATTTTGTAGAAGAGCATATGTCAATAAAAATAAAGGATCACAAGCCCCACCCCCAAAGTGCATTATTTTCTGTTATCAACCATCACTAATCTAACTAATGTGATGACACCATTACTGGAGAAAGCTGATGGCCGGGGTGGGGCGGGAGTACTGAGTAGAAAATAGTTGGCCCATAAATATTATAAAGGGCAAATTAGTCAAATGACCAGAACACATTAAACTGACACATGTTCCTGAAGGCCTGTCACTCCTGTGATCATCATGTTTCATAAAGAAGCATGTGTTTTCTACCTAAGGAACCTGTATTGTACCTTTGGGTACTATAAATGCTATCGAGTTGGAAGTTTTTCAGTTGCTTTGAGATTGATGTCTGTTTGTCCTTAAGCCAGTGTGTATTATCATTGGCAATAGAGTCTTACATACAGTTATAGGAGATAACCAATGACAATATCCTATGTTGTTTGTGACCAATAACTTGGGGAAAAAAACTATTGAAATATGAAATTTTGGTTTTATTCATACTGTTTACACTTTTAATGTTTTGCTGTGGTTGTCCTATAAGTAAGATGGTGATGAGAACAGGTTCCTGTGTTCAAAGTACTTACCTTACTGCCTCTATATGTATATTTTCAAAATCTCCTGCCACGTTCTCTCTAAAATGATGCACTTACAGATTTCGCCTAACTTTTTTATGAATATAGCAAAGTAGTGGGCATAGCTTCCATTTCCAACCTATGTATTATGTCTGTGAAGTTCTAGGAAAGTCTCCACTCAGGTGTTCTACGTTGACCATGCAGAAAGTGCCAGGTTCTAAGCCTCTTTGCCCATGATATTTACCCTTGTTTTTCTATTCTTTATGCATAATAGCAAGCCAGTATTGCATTCGGAATGGGAGAGTCACCTGCTCCTGCTGCCGCGCTTCCCTTTCCTGTCACAGGTGTTTCTAATAGTAAATCTGGCTTTCTTCTAATTCTTCACGCATGCATCCTTCTTACTGAGTGGTCACAGTAGAGAAACTAGGCAATATTCCTTAATGGATTGTTTGGAACGACAAGATGGCTCAGTGGGTAAAGCAACTTGCTGCCAAGCCAGATCATTACTGCAAGGTGTTCAACCTGAGCAAACACGCCATGGCATGTGCACATAAACATACACCCATACAAATACAGAGAAGAAATGAAAATACAAAATTGAAATGATGTATCATATAAACACACGCTTAGCATTTTATAGCATAGCACATTCATTTCTTCAAAGTAGAGACCACCTAGCCTTTTACTCAGATCTTTCGAGTTCTCATATCTATCTTCTTCAAGCCAGGAGACTGTACTTTTTTTTTTTTTGAACAAGTACGGAAGTTAATTTCTCAGTGTGATATTTCAAGAGCACTTCAACTTCCTTTCATCAAGCTCTTAAAAGTTAGCATCCCTCTTCAGCACAACAACTCTCACTACACCCTCAACCCTCAATCACCTTCACAAAGCTTTTTAGATTAATCACAAATTGTAGTGTGAGTTTCCTATTATGTAATTTTTGATTCTGATGGGGATAAACATTTCTATGCTTTACTTGGTTCGTAAATTCTAAAGCATTTTATGTCAAAAAAAATTGAAAAATGTCCTTCAGATATCTTCTTGTTTGACATCTGTACCCAAGAACAGGTTTCAAATAAGTAATTGAGAATAATATATTTTGACAACTGTGGTAACCCCATCACCTATAAATTCTCGATCTGTGGGTTACAAAAACAATGTCGTATTTGCAGCATGAAAGTGATTTGGATGTTAGGACTACATTCTATTTCAATTTTTTTGTGTGAAGGTCTAATGTTGAAGAACATTCTCCCTGTGACCATTTTTGATACTAAGTTAATTGTAAGAAATGTAGCTCTATATATGCATCCAAAATTTTGTTGTTTAGCAAGCTATGAAACCCCTTTGAGTAAATGGTAATTTTAATAATTATAGAGAGCTTTGTATTCTAACTATGCTAACTTTCTTAAAGTGTGGCTTTACTATCTGATATATCTTTTTGGAAAATAGATCAAGAATTCAATATCAGCTTTCTAAAAACCCTTTTCTCATCTACAAATGAATTTTATCTCACAACATAGGATTTTAAATATTCCTTTAAATGTGCCAGATAAATAATAATTTATTATTAAGTGAATCCAGTTTCTACTATTATTGTGAGGATCCAAGAATAGCTGAAATTCAGAATCTATTGTGTGCCTAAGGAAACGTTACACCGCTTACAACTCTTAACCAATATTGTCTTCATCTTCAACTTCAAACCAGCAAAACTCTTCTCCATCAAAATGGTGGAAAACTTGAGTTAATTATTATTTGGTCTTTATATCCATTTTGCCATTTTTCTCATGTTTTCTATCAAGATTTAGCTATGTAACCATTTATCTTTACACAACATATTGGATAATAAAGTTTTTAGCGTTTATGCAAGTAATATGCCAGACTTTATTTATACAAATTAACTTTACTGAGAGCAATTTTTTCTTGGCTTTCTTTTCTATTTTTTTAATGTAGTAATTTTAGCTAATGCTTCATAGAAGAGTTATAATCGATACCAAGACCTAAGATACCAAAGAAAGGTATTTAAAACAAGTAAAGATAACTAGACAGGAAATACATGATGATATGAAAAATTATAATGTGTTCATTAATTCAATTATTATGACTTACACTTAAGGATTTTTCAAATGATCATGGCATTTTGAAAGTATTATAATTATTCTGAAGATATAGGACAGTCCAGTCATTCACCTTTACCCTAGGTTTTCATTCTTTCATCATTTATTCATCCATTCATCACAAAACAAAGAATAAGATAAAATATAAATTATCAAATCAAAGTTGAGCAAGACAAGCCAACAGAAGATTAAGAGTCCAAAAGAAGATCTAGTAATCAGAGACCCAGTCATTCTTATTCTCCAGAAGACTGTAAAAATCACTAAATTCAAAGCCATATCATATATGCAGAGGACATGATAAAAACAGGTGTAGGTCCTGTGACATGGCTTCAGTCTCTGTGAGTTCATAGGAGCTTTGATAATGTTGATTTAAAGAACCATGTCTTCCTGGATTCCTCCATCCTCTCTGACTCTTACATTCTTCCCCCACATTCTCTAAGCTCTAAGGGAAGGGATTAGATAGTGATATCCCATTTAGGACTAAGTGTTCCAAGGTCCCTCACTCTCTGAATAATGTCTGACTGTGTTTTTCTCTGTTTATTCCTATCTGCTGCAAGAGGAAGCTCCTCTGAAGATGGCTCAACAAGGCACTGATCTATCAATGGAACAGAAAATCATTTGAAGTTATTTCACCACTGTGTTTTTTCTTTTGTTTCAGACCATTATTATTTGGCTCTAGTTTAGGGCCCCGAATTATCTCGTCTCAGGTTCTTGCTCAATAAAACCATCAAATATATGTTCCGTCTCATGAAGGGGACCATAAGTCAGTTATTTCCACAATCTTTGTCCCACCATTGCATTAGCATATCTGGAAGGCAGGACACCATTGTAGACAAAGACTTTGTGGCCAGCTTGGTGTTTTTGTTTCTCTTTTCAAAGTATGAAGAGTCAGCTTCTATGCCAAAGAAGCTGGATCATAGACATTAGGCTCTCTGTAAGCATCTATTCGACATCTCTATTTTTAATAATCTTTATAGGTGTGACTCACAGCAGTGGAGTGTTCTTGTTCATTTTGGGCAGAGCAGCCTATATTCTTGGTAGCACCCAAGTTTGTTGGAGGATTTCTGTAGGTCCTCTACGGCCAACAACTCAATTGGATGAGACCCAATCCTTGTACTGAAAGCTTTGTTTGGTGATAAGACATATCCAGTTGGTACTCCCACACTGTTTGATATCATTCACATAGCCCTTGTATATGTATATAGTTTAGTAAATTTGTACTGTATTAATTTTCCATTTCTACAATCAAATACCCCCTAATTTTAGCTGTCTCTTCCTGTATTCCCTCCTACTACCCATTCTTTAGTCCCCCTCCCCATTTGTCCATTCTATCAAGCCCATTTATCCATAGATATCTATTCTATTGCCCTGCCCTAATGACATCGATCTGGTTCCCTTATTCTTTATCTACCTACCTTGGTTTTATGGATTGTGGCTTGTTTATTATTAACTTCAACAGCTACTAGTCACATATAACCAAATTCAGAAGATCACTATTTTATTTTCTTTCATCATGGAATGAAATTTCCTAAAGATGTCCCATGCAAATTAGATTAGTGCCTGGTGTTCGTACTTGTTGTTTTTATTTTATTTTATGAGTACAAAGGGGGGGTTTAAGAATTTATGAAATGACTCAGTATGTAATGACAATTACCAGAAAGTCTGGGGACCTGGCTTAATTCTTGGTAGTATAAGTAGGAATCCAATTGTGGCATGCTTTCCTCTGACCGCCACAAATGCAGTGTAGCAAACACACTTGCTACTGTACAATTATTTAACACATAAAGCTAAAGATAAATCTTTCAGCTAATATTTCTTCTTAGTTTTTCATAGTACAAGCTTATATGCCATTGGTGGTAGTCACTTTAGTTTAGAAAGTTTTATTTTTAAAAGAGATAATTTATGAAACTGTAGCTCAGTGTTAGTGCTGACCTAGCATGCACAAAGTCATATATTTGACCCTCAACCGAAAATAATAACAACCAAATGAAGAGCTCAATGGCATTTTCCCACAAATAGCAGAATGTTTATGAATGTCTCTTTTCTTCATGTCTTGCTCTTTACAGCTTCATCATTTTCAAAACTCAACATATTTTAGTTGAAGGGTATCATATGCTTACTAAAGTATAGAAGATAAATGTCATCATCTAATAGAAGCATGAAAGCATTGGATAGGCTATTGAGATATGTTTAAAACTGCTAAATATCCAAACACTGATGCTTATGTTTTAATGTGAGAAATAGCCAAAATCTACGGTGTACACCGGGTCCCATTTATTTACAGGGAAATTTGCAAAGACACCCTGTGTTAGAGCAGTCTCCAAGTATGCAGACGTCTGTGCCAAAACATTTGTTTTCTCTATGGTAATGTGGCCTTTTTCTAGCTAGCAATCCTAGGCGTTGTTTGCTTTGATCAAGTAACACTGAATCACTGAATCCCAATGAGGACAATGACTGTTAAAGATGCATCTTGTTAAGGTGAACATTCAGAGGTAACAGGCACAGCTGTGTTTTCTGAGTGAGCTAACAGGGACTCGCGCTATGAAACTCTCAATCAGCAGAGCAAGATGTTCATTGTCTTCCAGCTCATGAGAGAGAACCGCACAAGCCAAATGATGTCCCAAATGTCTGATGCTTTGTGTCATTCATTTAGATTTACAAAGGAATGGCAAACTAGAATGGAAATCTGTCTTTTTTTTGTTATTTTACAAAATATACATGTGATGTAGCATTTAAATGATACAAAACAAAATCACATACTTTTAAGAGCAGAAGTGTTCTGATCTTGTTAAAATTCTAATAATCTAGAGATACATGTATTTGGATATATGTGTGTATTCATATTTCACTTATACCAGTATATAGTAGCAGAGCACATTTGCTATATATTTGTCACATGTGATCCTTCTCATAGCCCGTAATTCTGATGTCAGGATACCCTGTCTATCCCAAGAACTTGCAAAATGTAATGAGATTAAGTGGATGTAGCTTCTCCATATTATTCTATTGTGTGCTGGAGACAGAGTGCTGTAGGTTTTATTTATAGAGAAGTTTCTGCAGTTAGCTAACACATCCAGGAGTTTTTTACCATCTTCTATTTTCCTGGATGGATACCTTTAATGAAACATCTATAGTACTTTCAAAGTAATGAGTGCCAGGCAGCAAAAGACTGATAGAATGAGATTACAAACAGAAACTTGAGTCAACTAAAGAAACAGGCCTCTCGAAATAGCCCAATGACTAGAAACATTTTAATTAGCCACCAAATGTATACTATTTATTTTACAGTGTGAATATATTTGAACATCACCTAGCAAAGCTATCAGAAGACATTGTTTTAATGATGTGTTTGTAGATTAAGCAGGGTGAGGTATTAGCTTTGTTAATGAAATAGTGAAATATTCCTTTTAGAAAAATCACTACATATTTAGGTCCATTTAGAGAATGTTACAGAAAATGACTTACCTTGATATCTTATACGATTGCTATGGTAAAGATGTATAAATAAGGTTAGTACAGTATTCATAAGAAAAGACACTTCTGGTGAATTTACCTCTATAATTAGGTAGAAAATTGGCTGTCCTTCTGAAATCTTGAAAAAATATATCTTCCCAATGTTTTAGAGAACTATGAATCATTTTTAATTTATGACATATATCATTTGTTTATGCTTTGTCATGAATGTGAGGAAGATTATAGTTTGAATTATTTAAAGGAATATTTATTTCTGTGCATACCTGTACTCATACCTGAAGTTGTTGTATACCTTTTATTTCCTAATGAAACAAATAATCATATATTGAATATATCATAAATCTAAACAATACATATGTTAATTTTCTTTTTTTTTGTATTTTTATTTATTTATTTGTTAAAGATTTCTGCCTCCTCCCCACCACCACCTCCCATTGCCCTCCCCCTCCCCCAAGCAAGTCCCCCTCCCTCATCAGCCCAAAGAGCAATCAGGGTTCCCTGCCCTGTGGGAAATCCAAGGACCACCCACTTCCATCCCGATCTAGTAAGGTGAGCATCCAAACTGCCTAGGCTCCTACAAAGTCAGTACGTGCAGTAGGATCAAAAACCCATTGCCATTGTTCTTGAGTTCTCAGTAGTCCTCATTGTCCGCTATGTTCAGCGAGTCCGGTTTTATCCCATGCTTTTTCAGACCCAGGCCAGCTGGCATTGATGAGTTCCCGATAGAACATCCCCATTGTCTCAGTGTGTGGATGCACCCCTCGCGGTCCTGAGTTTCTTGCTCGTGCTCTCTCTCCTTCTGCTCCTGATTTGGACCTTGAGATTTCAGTCAGGTGCTCCAATGTGGGTCTCTGTCTCTGTCTCCTTTCATCGCCTGATGAAGTTTAATATTCAGGAGGATGCCTATATGTTTTTCTTTGGGTTCACCTTCTTATTTAGCTTCTCTAGGATCACGAATTATAGGCTCAATGTCCTTTATTTATGGCTAGAAACCAAATATGAGTGAGTACATCCCACTCTTGGGAATATACCCAAGAGATGCCTTATCATACAACAAAAGTATATGCTCAACTATGTTCATAGCAGCATTGTTTGTAATAGCCAGAACCTGGAAACAACCTAGATGCCCTTCAATGGAAGAATGGATGAAGAAAGTATGGAATACATACATATTAGAGTACTACTCAGCAGTAAAAAACAATGACTTCTTGAATTTTGCATACAAATGGACAGAAATAGAAAACACTATCCTGAGTGAGGTAAGCCAGACCCAAAAAGAGGAACATATGTTAATTTTCTGACCAAGAAAAGGATAAAAGATATTTTAAGGCCCTTATATACAAATAATTAAGAAATATTAAGGTAAATAATATCACCGTAACATCTACATAATTGTCATAAGACTTTCATGGGGCAATTGTTATCTATATTGTGTATCAATTAATAACATTGAGCTTCTCTGGGAATTAATAATATTTACATTATTTATCATTGAAAAGTACAATATAGTATATTTAGTTATGAAAATATATTTTCTGTCAACAAAAATCTTCAATATTTTACAAATAAGAAATCTTTTATTTTTAAATCATTGTTTCTGTATCCTGTAATGAATAATATAGATGTAGGGTTTGCCATTACTTTAAATTTCTAAGATGTGTAAAAATAAAGAATGTGCTTATTTCAAATAAAAGGCATTAATCATAATAACAATTTTGGCTTCAAAACATACTGAATTCAGTTATGGCATCTTTATTAGACAAAGATGAAGATGAAGTTAATGTGAGAATTTATAAATTGATATTTTGTATTAAAAACCTTTGCATAATCAATATAGTTTTGAAGGATTATTTTAATCTGGGTAGCCAGAAAATGAATGTGTACTCTCGATTTATAATAGAATAAACATATATTACAATTGGAGTTTATTAAGTCGGCTTATACTGTACCTGTACTGTATGTAGATTGTGTCATCTGACAATGCTAAGGAGGAATTCACATCCCAGAGAGAAATAGAATGCAGTAGCCTTTCTGTTCAGTCCCTAGAGCTGGCTAGATGATTCACCAACCCTGTTAAGGCAATAGAGATCTGGTGAGGGAAGATTTCTGGAGACCCATGAGATTTTAGTCCAAGTTGAAAAGCTTCAGAATCTGCCTTCCCATGTCCGAAAGGATTACAGCACCAGAAACAACAAGGAAATTTCAATTTTCATCAGACTGACAAGACAGGCAGGGAAGCAACAAAAACAGACCCTGCTTTGACTTAAGACATCTTTCCATTAGGTTACAGCTGGTTGTTGAGTATTAGGATGAGTATTCCTCTTTCACTCAATCCTTACACAAATAAAAAATAAAACAACTTCACAGAGCACCCAGAAGGCACGTCCCTATGATATAAAACAAATATATTACAACAATTGCCATCACATTGTTCGTTATTGTTAGATGGGTGTGTTCCTATTATTAAGACTTCTTCATTAGCAATGTATGGTGCCTTATTAATTTATTTTAAAGATGATTTTTCTTACAAGGATCATGATGAGATTTAATCCTTGGTACTAAAGAACACTAACAGGCAGATATCAGCAAGTAAAATGAAGAGAAATGGAACAACCGGGACCCTAGCACTGCATTGAATAAGAAGTTCTTTTTAAATGATCACCACTTTGTTATTATATTCATAGAATTTTGAGACACACAGAAAAAGAAGGTAGTAACCAAGTGGAGAGAATCTGAATGAGTGATGACCACATTATATCAGGTACCTGGGGCCATCTGTATGGAGCAGACTCCTGAAAAGCAGTGGAAGAAGGGACATGCTTTTTCTTGTTGGCAGGTTTTCCCCAGGATTTACTTGATATGAAGACATTCTTTTGCATCAGGTTTTATGATCTCTGAGTATTAAAGAGTCAAGAATAAAGAATCACACACCTGGCTTGACAGAGTGAAAATCTCTAGAAACCCACTCCCAGGGAAATGGATGGGTATTATAAAATAAAACTTGTAAGCACTTAAATTCAACAATGTTAAGCCAGACAGCAAATAAAGTGACATTCATGTTTTAAAGTCTGTTGATACCTGTGCTGTCGACACTGTAAATTTGGTTGTGAGTCTTAGTCATTTGAATAGAGATAGACATTATGTCTATTAGATTCAGATTAAAAAGCTGAAAAATCCCATCCTTAGTAATAGAGCCAATATTTTGGTATTTCTTGAACCTTCATTTGCTGGACCAATCATGTTTCCATCACTGCTTCCTATCCTGCCATCGGTTCATCATGCTGTGACTAACTATGATGTAGTCCAATGTGTTGGTGGAGACTTCTTTCTGTACACTGTCCCTATGCTGACAAAGACTTAATTCTGTGTGAACCACTGCTGGATTCACAGGTTTTGTGTCTGTTGTTCTGTTAGTTCTCATGATAAGAGAAGCAAATCTGTGACACTGGAAACCGATGCTTCATTCATCGACAAGTACCTCAGCAGATAAAGTGGTGATGACATTGTGAGAGAAGCTTACCTTTGACCCTAGCTCTAGCACCAGCGTTTTGATCCTGAAGTAATGTCTTGTTGAGAATCGGTACATCAAGAAGACACCTGAAGTGCTTACCAACTGCACCTAAGTAGCAACGATGGACCATTTCTTCCAACTGTAACACATTTTATATTCATTCATCAGAAAAAGCCATGTATTCAGTCAAAGAAATATATCTCATTCTACTTAAAAGAAGAAAAATCATTTGAAAATGTGTGCCAATCAGAGTGGAGTGGAACTGGAAATCAGTTACAGAAAGTAATTTGGGAGCCATGAAAATACTCTAGTATGCAAATACTCTACAGTACAAAGAACATATCACAGGGCTGTTATAAAATACTTTCATATGAATTGAAGTGAGACTTGCATCCTAAGTTAGATGAGGTTCATAAGAGGACCGTCTTCCAAAGGTCCTGAATTCAATTCCCAGCAACCACATATCAAGGTAATTAATTCATCAAGCAGAAGATACAGCTTCAAATGTGTCTATGAAGAAAAAAGAATGTGGCACATCATCAAACAAAATCTCAACTCAGGGAACTTGAAAAACAACAAATTTTGAATAAAACTTGAAAATGAAGGGAAACACAAGAATTAAAGTTAAAGACATAGAGAAAAAAATACTGAAAAATTACTGAAAGACTACGATGATTAAGATGAGACATAAAAAATTACCAAATTTTAGCTAAATTGACCCAAATATAAATCAATAAAAGAAAACAAACCAAAAACAAGGAAAAGGTTGAATGAAGCTTTGACAACTAATGAAAGTGAGGTCAGTTGCTGGGTTTGTTGAATTTAATATTTATTATCTTTATGTGTGTGTACATATATGCCATGTTGGTTGCCTTGGAGTTCAGAAGCATATTCCAGATCCCCAAGAACTTCTATTGCAGGTGCTTGTGAAAAGTCAGATGTGGGTGGCAACTGAACTCAGGTGCTCTGGAAGAGCAAAATGCGCTCGTAAACAGAACCATGTACCCTGCCCTCGCTTGCTAAATTTGAAAGAGTGAAATACTGTTAAAGCATGTATTTTAAGTTAGAAGACTTAGGTTGGAAGACAACAAGTTCTTAGAGAAATAAGTACAAAAAAGAGAGGAAATTCTTAAACACAGATGTTGATAATGAAAAGCAGAAAAAGCTGTCAAAGTCGATGACATTTGCAAGTGCTACTTGATTGAGACATGATATAATTTTTAAAAAGTTTTAAAGAAATTGGGAGGTTAGGTATGTTGGGGCAGTTCTGAAAACATTATGCAGTTCAATGGACAAAAAAAAAAAAAGAGCATTCTAATAATACCACCTCTGCCTAGATCTGGAGGTAACTGTCTCTGTGTTCAGATGTAATCGTAAGTCTTTTTTACCTAGCTACCAGTTCTAGCTATGCTATCCATGTTTACAAACATAATTTGAAACTTGAAGAAAGTGTATTCTAAAAAAATGACTTTAGAATGCCTTTTGAGTAAATTTTTAATGTGAGTTTTAATATTTCTATTTCCATATTTAAATGTGACTTCTTGAAGTTTGCTATGGTTTAGATGCAGAATGTTACCCTCATGCCTGTAAGTTAAATGTTTGTTTTCCACCCTGTTAAAGAGAGGCTCTTAGACTTTGAGAGGTTAAGTTTATTTACTATTGGAAATATTACAAGTTTGCCAATCTCAGTACCAGGAAGGAAAAGTAGACGTGAAGTTTATCTATAACCAGGGACATAAATATTATAATTATTATATTGTTATAGATTGTTATGAATTGTTTTCAAAGGAACTTTGGAAAAATACACTATTTAGGATAACAAGTTAGGTAATATTTCACTAACTTTGTGAAATTATTATTTTATGTATGCATACAGGTATCTCATGTATTTTGACACCTTGTTGATTTTTTTAGTTTTTTTTCATTCCTATCCTCTTATCATCCATCTGTAGAGCAGGAGGGAATTTTTCTGCAAGTACCACTGAATCCAATTTAGGTTAAAATTCAGAGAATTAAATACGCCAGTCTAGTCCTCCATCTTTTTATACTGCTTTTGTGTCATTTTGGGGGAAAGCAGGTATGGCCTTCTGTACCACTGCTAACTATTCAAATGATTTTTGTAAATGTTTTTGTGAATATGGAATATACACGTGTGAGTGGGAGGAGGAGAAAAAAATATTATCAGAATTGTTTGTTTGTTTTTTGTTTGTTTTTTTTTTTGCATTGGAATTAAATCAGTTGCCATAGGCTTACTTTTTCCAATAAACTGTTTCCCTAATAACATTTTTCTTACAAATAAGAGATGAATGAAATAAAGCCATCTGTAGTGAACAGAAACCAGTTAAATATTAGAAGCTTGCTGAAAGTCGTTGCTCCAGGGATGGAGCAAAAAGACAGGAGCTTTGGAAAAGACAGCATAACGATGGAAAGTAAGTCTCTTGCCTTGTGTTAGTATCTATCAGGGGGAATTACAGAAGTTTCCTGACCTCTTATGTCATCCTCAGCAAATGGTTGTGATTAGTGTAAATCCACAGGGCTTACACAGTGTTTCCGGCTAGAGATCATTTAGTGGGTGTGTTACTGATGTAATATGCATTTGGTCTCCTTTGAATAGATTGTACATGCACATCTTTATTTTCTTTATTAAAACAGAACATGGAAAGGTCCTTAGACTAGGATTAAAAATATTCAATGTAGCCATTCCCATACAGAAATTCCATGGGATAATTATGACTTTTTTAATGTTTTATAATAGGAATCTGAAGGTGCAGAAGTATAGTCAAATTATTTTATTTTCTGACTTTGGACTTTGGTTTATGCTTGGAACAATATAACTTCTAAGTAGCAATGTTTTAAACATGCAGATTATTTGAATATGGTACACTAATCTGTTCCATGTTTTAGAAACAAGTAAAAACTAGAGATACTATATACTATGAACTGAGCAAGGCTTCCAAGTGTCCACAAGACAAGGATTGTTTACTCATCCTACAACCTACTGAAACATAAATTGAGATAAATAATCAGCCACCAGACATTTTCCTCCTACAACTGATATACTACTCTTAGGCTAAACCTCACAGATCATATTTAATTACTGTGTCTTTTGAAATTTTGGGGCACCAGTTAAATATGTGGTTCTTATTCTATTGGTTGTGACCCCAAGGGTACCATGTCAGATATCCTCCATATCAAATATTTTCATTATGATTCAAAATGATAGAAAAATTACAATTGTGAAACAGCAATGAAATAATTTTGTATTGGGGGTCACCAAAACTTGAGGAACTATATCCAAGGGCCACAGCATTAGGAAGATTAATAACTATTAATTTAAACTTAATTCATGGTGGCTTAAATTTCATAAAATAATGGATGTGAGAATGTTATAGTACTTTGTTTTATACATAATACATATTTATATACCTTTATATTTTTACTATAATTCTAACAATGTACAGGAATGTTACTTTGGAGTAATTTTACAATTTCAAATAAACATATCCCCATAAAGGAAAAGAGGCCTATATCATATCTTCTATGAAGCAAAGGTAATAAAGTAATGCTAATATATAAGGGATATATAGGTAAGTATAACTTGCCTGAGATCAGTCTATTAATTAGGTTCATAAAAGTCAGAAAGAAAATGAAATGGCAGAGACTAAAAGAAATCATGATTGACCTCTACTCAACTGTTATTTTTCTGAAACAAAATTGTTACTCACAAAGACATACATATAAATCAACAGATAAGGGGTTATTACCTCTGTTTACAACCCAAATTATACTTGCTAAAAAATGATGAAAAGTATTATGAGAAAAAGATACAGATGATATTACCAAGAAATTAACTGAATAGAAACTGAATAGAACCAGCAAGGAAAACAGGCTTCACTACACATGAAAGGTATGAAGAGTGCAAGGAACAGTGAGATATTGTAAGTTAACGGTTAGCAGAAATCTGAAAGATTAATTATTCAGTGAAACTGGACTCCACTCCAGACTTGGCAGAACTTGTCTAACAGCATTTTAAGCATCAAAGTACACATGTCCATCGAACCAGCAAGCATATTCTGGGCCAAGTTCCAATAGATATTTAAGTGTCATCAGGCAGAGATAATGTGTTAAGTGAATTTTTATCATACCATATTAGGAGTAAAAAACATAGGAAAAGGCAGATGAACATCCATCAGTAGTAAGTTAATTTAAGTCATGAATCTGGGATACTATATTTAATACTAAGTTTGAGAAATCACATTATAAATCAAGAAAACAAAGGGACAGGATGGTACATTGAGGTATGATATTTTTCAGCCCTATTCTCTAGAATTTTTGTCTTGAAGGGATACTAGTTTTTCTCAAAACATTGTTTCTGCATCTGTTGAGAGAATCAAATATTTTTGTCTTTAGTCCATTTATATAATTAATTGTATTTATTGATTTACACAAATTGAACCATCCCTGTATCTATAAGATAAAGTTAACTATTTGTATAACCTCACTACCTAATGTATGACCTGAATATTTAGTTGTTTAAACTAAGTATGAGCAGGAACATAAAACATGAAAATTTTCAGGATGCTAATGAGGCAACATCAAGATGAAAATTTTCAGATTAAACACAAATGAAGAAAAATTGCAAATGCAAACACATACCTCAGAACAAATGTATGACAAAGACCTTGTTATCTACTTAGAGTATTTACTCTGTGTATTTTAAATCCTAAAATATTAGAGACTCTATTTTTTAAACTTTTTGAATAAAGAAAAAGATGAGCATTAAATACAACTACTGAGTAAAAGTGTTATTTATTATATTTGAATAGGAAACAGTGATAAATTTGAATTTTTATGTGTCTGTAAAGCTTAAGTATTTAAAACTATATTTTACACATCACTGAGGAGTACACAAATCTATGTAATGATAGCTTCACATTTTATTCATATTTTGAACTATTTGTGAAATATTTTATAGCTCATAGTATAAACAGGATATGTTTTCACAGAATGACTGCTTAAGCAAGTTAAACTCGCAGTGATACGTTTTATTTATGATTTCAGAGTGGAACAAAGGAACAGTTAAACTTTTTAGTGCTGTTAAAGAACAGGATTAAGCTTTGAAATGCACAGCATGGAAGCTGATGTTGGTATTTATTAGCAGATGTGTTGACCCTGATAAATGAGTTCAGCCATTCATTGCCAGATAATGCCCCTGAAATCCAGCGAGAAGAAAAATAAAGAGCTCAAACGAAAGAGAGTTTGCCTTTAAAATAGGCTGCTGTTGCCAATGGTTTTCTTTATTACTTTTGTTATTGAGAGGAAAGTCACTGAATATTTCATTTACTCTCTTTTCAGTAGATGTTTTGATAGCCTGAGTGTCCCTTTATGGGAAACTCATTTCCTCAAAAAAAAAAAAAAAAAAATATTGTAATGTAAATCTAAGCGATTTGAAATCCCTGGGGTTTTTTTCTTTGTTCTCTTGTTTGTTTGTATTCTGTGTGTAGTATGAAGTCCTAAAGGCATAATGTTCTTCAAAGCACAAACTTTTGGATAACTTACAGTAGAATTATTCAGATTCTGGTTTTTTAAAATTATATATGAAGGAAACCACTGTATCTTAAAAATCGTTGTTTTTTCTGTCCCATTTTGTTTTGTAAGCCAGAGGGGATATGTCTTAGCTGGGGTTCCTATTGCTGCGATGAAACACTATGACCATAGCAAGCTGAGGAGGAAACTGTGTATTGGCTTACACGTTTTACTTTACTGCTCATCACCGAAGAATGTCAGGACCGGAAAACAAACAGGGCAGGAACCTGGATGCAGGAACTGCTGCAGAGGCCAAGGACGGGAGCTACTCACCAGCATGCTTTCCTTGGCTTGCTCAAGCTGCTCTCTAAAAGAAACCAGGGCCACCAGCCCAGGGGTAGCACCACCCACAATGGGCTGGGCCCTCCCTAATTGGTCACTAATTAAGAAAATGTCTCACAGGTGGATCTCACAAAAGCATTTCCTCATCCGAGGCTCCTTCCTCTCTTATGACTCTAGTTTGTCATGCAAGTTGACACACAAAACCATCCAGAACACAATACAATGTCATATTTGTTGGGGAACAGCCTTTACAAAAGTACCTCTTGACAGGATAGAAGCGTGGGGATTTAGAAATATAGTAAAGAATATAAAGACGTGAATGAAAGTAATAAAACAGAGAATTATATAGGAATAGTATTGAGAGGGAATTCCGGTGAGTACTAAAATTCACCGGCATTTAATTTCCAACTGCTTAAAATACCGCTGATCCAAAAGGTAGGAGTAAGACAAAAAGCTACATTAATATGATACAAAGAAATCAACATATCATTTGAAGGTCACGGGCTATATTCATAGTTAAACATTCTGTTGCTAGAACAAAACAAGTCTTACACCTTACACCAAAACCTTCTGTAGGCAAACCATTCCCTGAGTGGAATTGAAAGTTATCTCCTTAAGGCGTTGCTAGAGGGCTAGAGGTCACTTGTTTGTTTCCCAGCTGCCCAGTAGCTCGACCCAAAATAATCACAAAGAAGCTGTATTATTTCAATGTTTTTTAAATTAATTCTTGCAACATTGCTCTCAGGGTATCCTGATCATATTCATCTCCCCAACATCCTCCCTTACATTTTTCCCCTAAATTATATATATATATATATATATATATATATATATATATATATATATATATTCTTGAAGTCAGTGTAGAAATAGTCACTATCTATTGTCAAAATATAAGTGAACAGAAATGACATATAGTTTTATCTGAATTTATTTATAAATGGTAATTTATAGCTATTAATGTAAGCAAGTTTGTGCTACTAGCTGTGTTTTTGACAAATGATTTTGAATACAGACATGTTTTCATTACTCTTTATTTAGTGTATAAAATCCATTACCATGGTCCAATTATGAAGTACTCCGAGGCTGTAGTAGTAGACTGAAAAGATAGAATTATTAAGCATTTTAAGCTAAGATTTTACAGAGAACGCATGTATTTATTAAAAATGTATCAAGTGATGCAAAAAAGAAATACAGAGGCACATACGAAAATTAGGTGTGATTCAGGGAACTGTAGGTGAGATTTGTTATTTAAATGACTATGCTCACTAATAACATGCAGGTTGGTGAAATTAACATGACAACATCTATATAAAAGACCTTAAAGCAGAAAAAAAATGGAAAAAATATACCAACAGAAAAATGGAGAGATTACAGAAGCATGGATGATATGGATGACTGTTGTATGAACAGAAGATTTTGCAGAGACTGGATGTGTGTGTGTGTGTGTGTGTGTGTGTGTGTGTGTGTGTTGATTGGGGGGAGATATGATCACATATGTTTTAGGAAGGATTTCTTTTGCTATTTAGTACACGAATATGTTTGGCCAAGAAGAGATAAACTTTATAACTTTATTTTTTCAAATTTAACTTCTTATTGTTTGTTGCTTTCACATCATGCAACTCAATCCCACTCATCTCCCCTTCCCTTCCTATCTGTCCTCTAACCTCACAACACTCTCTACCCTCCAGGATAAAGAAAGGTAAAATTTCCATAAAAAGAAAAGTAAAATCTTGTGGAAACTGTAGTGTTATACAATGAATCAAAAGCCCTTTAGTCCATATATTGATAATTGCAAGTGTTCATTGCATTGGGTTATTGGTCTGGTTTGAGGTCTCTGGTTTTTGCTACATCAACACTGGGGCCTCACTGGATCTACTCTTGGATATCCCGCGCTGTCCTATGTCATGGAAGGCCTGTAACTTTGAGTCTTGCAAATCTAACCATTCACCTGCTGCAGCTAATCATAGATAACTGGTGGACGAAAGGATGGGCCAACTTAAAACTGGTTCTGGGTCTGGATGGTTTCTGGGTTGGTCATCCCTCCAGCCTTTCTTCACTCTCAACACCAGGGTGAACTCCACTGCTTCTCACACCAGCTCATCTTACATAGTGAGCCGCAAGAGGCAGGGCTGAACCCCCTGCTTTCATGTCTTCAAGTACTGCTCTCCTTCATCTACCCCACCAGGGCCATCGCTATCATGTTGCCTAGTTCAGGTGTAGAAGCCACTCCATCTAGTGCTGCGGCTGGTGGGAAGCAGGGCCAGGTCTCTCGTTCTAATCTCAGGTCAAAAAGAATTCACCCATGAACTTCTTGTCATTACTAGCCTGGCAGTCTCTGGAGGCCCAGCACAGCAGCGCTTTATTAGATTTATATAAAAACATTTTAAACCGAAAACTTCAGAGTAAACAAGCATGGATTGGCATAATGTTATATACATTATTTTGTTACAAATATGTAAATCCCTCAGGAAACAATAGGATAATCAATATATTAAAGAAAAATTGCATCATTTATAAAAAAGACCAAATAAATAAACTGAATCCTTAATTATGAAAGAAGTTAATATAATCTTAAATAAGAAACACTTTGTTAATCAACTAAATAACATATTTTGCTAATTGCATTTCTCTGCACTTCATGAACCAAATAAACTGGATTATTAAATCTTAAACAAATTTACTCAAACATCGATTTATGTATATCACAACCCTTAAGCCTTAGGCATGCATAATAGAGAAACCAGGCTGATCTCAAATTGTCTAAAAGTTTCATTAGAAGACTGAATAGCTGATTTAATTATAAAATTAATTAGGAGATCCATTGTGAGATTACAAAATGTATTCCAATTATAATATCAAGAGATAACTACTAAGTATGTATGATATCAGGGGTTCTGCTTAAGATGCTGTTACAGAAGACAAGATGCCTTGTTTTAATGTAGGAGTGAACTTGAGTTTCTTGTTGGGCAATCTGTGGGCAGAAGGAAATGTGTTTCTTAACTACATCTTGAATTAAATATTCATAAATAAAGTTTTCTGAGGAAGTGGTCTTGGGAAAACTTGTGTTTCAAAAGTAAATTTTCTAAAAAAGAAAGACGATCCCAGGTAAATGACAAAATGGGTCTAGGAAATAGTCTGGAGAAGATTTTATAGCAGTGACCCATTTGAATGACTTAAAGAAGCACAGAACACTGTTAGTCACCGGGAAAGGATGTATTGACGTTCTGAAACTGCTGCCGGTGAGCTGGCCAGCTCTCTGATGAAATATTTTTGACAGCTATAAGCTAGAGGCGAGCATTATGTATTAAGTAGAAAACAGATGGTGAACTCCGTGAGTGAGCGAGACATATCATAGGTATGTCGTAGCTTAGTCTACTATCTATTGACATTAGTGTCACCTGGAACCACTGCTAGTTTTGGAGATACACAGGTGGACACACATGAAAAGAAAATGGGTACTATCCATAATATTGTTCAAACGAATTCGGGAATAGATTACTATAATCAAGGTGATATAATTATAGGAAAAAATATAAGGCAAAATGATCTAGTTGAAGAAAATGTTGATCCAAAATGGAAGAATTATCAAAAAAGAAGGGGATGGGAGTGGAAAATGTGGGAGCTGAAGGAGATAAAGGTTATCCCTAAAATTTGAGGGAGGAATTTTCACTTAGAGATTAGCTGACTGTGTAGAGGTTTCTGTGCTGCTTTATTTAAGTGAGGTTTGTCTTTGACAATCTCGTACATGTATCCTCCATCCTCCATACTCTCCCTCCTACGTTTATAAAAACTTTCCTTAGAAGTCCCTTTCTAGGTGAAAATACTTCATTTTGTCTTGTTCTGATTTAGTTTAGCAAGTGCTGTACGTGTGAACATGGCTGTAGAGTTATCCACTGTCACGTGCTGGGCTTATTAGTGGGTACATGATTGCAGATAATAACTCCCTTTTGGCGTTATCCGTCCTAACCAGTAGTTTCCCAAGTAAGGCTATGGCCCTGTGATGTTCTCTCACATCCTTGACTTGTTCTCCTAATAAGAATACATATACTATAATATGAACCTCAAACTGTAATGTAATAAAAAGCTAACACTTAATGGAAAAAAATCTTCAACCTAAGTAGTTCCCTCTACATTGACATAAGAAATGAGAAGTAGCCATCCTTGTCTTATGCATATGTAAGCTTAAATAAGTAAAGGCTATGTGCAGTTCAAATGTCATCATAAACTGTCACAAATTGCCAGTGTAGGCTTTTGAAGAGGGTATAATTTTATTGGTAAAAGTAGAAAAAAGTCGAGCGATAAATTCTACCTTGTATGAGTCATTTAAAACAGGATTTATTACCATGAATTTAGGGTGAACCACCTTCTTCAAAGGGCTTCTGAAGATTTAGGTAGGAAACTAAGTGCTTAATATATATTTCATCTCTCTGACCTTAAAGGAAATTAACATTTCTCAGTGGGTGATTTTCTTTGGGTTTTGTTATTCAGATTTAATTAATTTTTTTTGTAGTTAACTATCAAATATCCTTGCTAAGAATGGACTAAAATGAGCTATGTATTTATAATAGCACAAATAAACACATACATATTTAAATATTTCAAATTAATTCATAATTACATCAGTTCCCTCTTCTCATTCCCCTCTGAATCTGCTCCCATATGCCTTGTCTTAAATGACTCTGTGCCTGTCCTCATTTCCTTAAATTCAGTTTATTCCTATTTATAGCATACATTGGACAAAAATCATCATGTTTCTTAGACTTTAAATATGTTTGTAGTAAAGTTATTTTTCCTACCAGTTCTAGCTCTGTTATATAATTGAATAAAATAATGGGTAGACAAAATATATCTTAAAAATTGAATCATTTCTATTTTGCAGGAACAAAATTATAACTAGGATTTAAAACTCAAGAGTCAATGAGCTTCCTTGCTAAAATTAAGTGAGCAAAGAGTAAAATATCAAGTGCACAGCATTAATGTAGGATATGCCTATTATATATGGATGAAAGTCAGAAAATATTTTTAATTAAGTGTATTTAAAGATCTTTGTATTTTCCTTTTAAATCCAGAGCTATAATGTAATATATATAGAATATGAATAAGTAAATTATAATTTATGTAGCATTTTGATATATATGCATCACCTCGAAAAAATGTTGTTTTGTGGGGAAAAATGCCAAATCAACTAATCATAGCTGTGGAATAATACCTAGCTCAGCCTTCTATCTTAGAGTCTTTGCACCGTGTAATAAATCAATGGAATATTAAATGAGCATGCTCCAATATTCCTACTGCCAGCCTATCATTATGCCCACTCTACTCTCTGTCCAATGTGTTCATATTTCTTTCCAGGTTGACCTACAAGTAAGACCACACATTTGCTTTTCTGTGCTTTAATATAATTTATTCTCTCAAAAAGCAACATTTTCTTTTTCCTCACAACTGAATATTAGTGTATATGAAAGAAATAACTTAATTAATAACCCAAATATTTAATGACTCAAAGCTACCCTCTCCAAATATGAGTGAGAACATGCGGCATTTGATTATCCAGTTATGGATTATTGCACTAGGAATAACTACTTCAAGCTCTATACATTTACCTGACAATTTAATTTTTCTTTCAAGATTAGTGGCAAAATATTGCATTAAAAGATTTCTAAGGCCGGGCGGTGGTGGCGCACACCTTTAATCCCAGCACTTGGGAGGCAGAGGCAGGCGGATCGAGACCAGTCTGGTCTACAAGAGCTAGTTCCAGGACAGGCTCCAAAACCACAGAGAAACCCTGTCTCGAAACCAAAAAAACCAAAAAAAAAAAAAAAAAAAAAAGATTTCTAAAAAACACGTGCATATGCATATGTTCTACACTTCTTTTGGATAGTGGAGAAGACTATTTGGTGGACATCTATACTGGTTTTAACTTCAAATTCTTGTGAATGAGGCAGAAAGAATGTGCATGGGAAAATATATCTGCAGCCTGGATGTTCTTTGGGAATATATTCAAAAGCTGGAGCTTTTTGAGTGGTTTGCACCAGTTTTAATTCCTGCATACAATAAACACATGTTCTCATTTTCCCCACAACTACCCAGCACTTGATATTATTTTTAATTTCTTTTTTAACCATTCAGAGTAGTATAAAATGCAATCTCAGAGTATTTCTATTTGTCTTTCTCAATGCAAGGATATTGAGCATTTTGTGTGTGTGTATGTGTGTGTGTGTTGTTGTTCAACTATTGGTGTTAATTCTTTTTAGAATCTCTGTGTAGATATATATGTTTAAATAGGAGACCATAGAGGTTAAGAAACTGGTAAGTAATGACAGGAAGGAGGCAAATTTCCAGGGGGCGAAGAAGAAAGGTGATATGAAGGAAGAATGGGGAACAATTGAACAAGAACTTTAGATGGGATTGGGGTGAAAAAATAAAGGTGGAAAAACGGTCATGAAGCCCTCTGAAATGCCAAATGAGAATTTGCCTATAAGTGTAGAAGTTTCTTAAAAATATATGCATGTACATTTTAAGAGAAATTTTAAGGATCTACTCTATAACATACAGACAATCATATGCTATAGAATAAAAACGCTAGATTCAAGGACATGTAAATGATGTCTTTTTAAGTTGTGGGTCACTGATGTCCTATATTAATCCACTCCCAAAACATAATAGCCTATTGTCTTTGTCTTGTTTATCCTTCATAACTTTATGGTAAGACTCCATCGCTGAAGATGCCACCTATTTGACATAGTGGTTAGCTGATATTGACTTTGACATTTCATCACCACTGGCTAGTTTACATCATGCTGAAAGGCTCTATAATGATACTGGAAGAAAATAGATCATCAATCATTAATGTAATCCTTTCTATCTATGAAAAGAGCTGTCTTGCCATGATATGCCCATGGGTACAATAATGGCATGAAAGTTATTAGAGTAACCAGCCATTTTATGATCAGTTAAAGTGCAATCCACAGAACTAAATTCATGCTTGGTACATTTAACTAGGCTAAACTTGTGTATAGAGAAGTTATACACCCTACAGGAGAACCTCACATTGTTAACCCACTAAATGGCTATAATATTCAACTGACCCCTAAGTTCTTTATGACCATAGATTAACTCGTCTCTCAGCACTCATGAGAGAAATTTTTTTTCTCTTTTGTAGTAGATAGAAATTAATATAGACGACTGCAACTGATCAGTGGATAAATGACAAGAAAAATGGGCTGTTTAATTAAAACATTTATATTACACTCTGTAGGCTCACGGTCATTCTCAACAAAGGGCAAAGACTGAAGGAGCCAGAGATAGTAGGTGTTGGCAGTGATACAGTGGTTTCTCAACAAGACAGGGTTTTGTATATACAAACTTATAAAATCTAAGATATTATACACTGCTATGCATAAGATAAATCCAGCCAAACTGCACATTGATGTAGGAATGGCTCCTGAGGTCTTAAGCTAGCTAAGGATATATAGACAATTAATGGATGCTGAGGGAAAAGAGAAAGTTTTCTTTATGAAAACAACCCTTGACTCAATCAATACCCATGCTCCAGTAGAAGATGCCTGTACATACAAGCATCACCAAGGGGGTCGGCCATTTAAAATAAAAAGAAATTTCCGAGGAGTTAGGAGGGAACAAGATATAGGAGCAGTTAAGGAATAGGAATGAAGGAAAAGGTGTAGGTTTTATCAAAACACAGTATATTTATATGTGTGTGTGTGTAAAATTTTCAAACCATACAAATTTGTTAAAGTATGTGAATGTTTCTACGTAAGAGATTAAAATAAATGTGTTTAGTTAATTTAATGTTGTAAAATCTGCAGAAACTTAATCCTACAGAATACATATAAAATGCCAGGAAAGAATGTTACTTTATGACTGCTGTTTTATTTTAAAATACAAATATCATATTTAGTGTCATGAAAATATTAAAGATGCCCTTTATGTATGACACTGGAATACAGCTAAAATCATCACTAAAAATTAGTGCTTGTTTTTCCTGGTCTGATATTGTTGTAATATCCAGGGCTTTAGCCGGGCGGTGATGGCGCATGCTTTTAATCCCAGCACTCGGGAGGCAGAGGCAGGCGGATCTCTGTGAGTTTGAGGCCAGCCTGGTCTACAAGAGCTAGTTCCAGGACAGGAACCAAAAAGCTACAGAGAAACCCTGTCTCAAAAAATCAGAAACAATATATATATATATATATATATATATATATATATATATATATATATATATATATATATCCAGGGCTTTATTTTAGAGCAACAGTGTGAATGTGGAACATCTGGTTGCAGGAAAATTGAATCATAACATATGCAGTTAGTTATTTGTAGGATAAGTTGTGTGTTATGAATAAAGGTTTGAAAATAAGTAAGGTGTTGACTTATATAAGTAATTCACATGAAACAATTTCTGTTTCAAAGGTTTGAAAATAAGTAAGGTGATGACATATATAAGTAATTCACATGAAACAATTTCCATTTCATTATTGACATGTTCCATCTTGCTATCTTTTATAAAGAAATAATTTTGGATCACTTTTTAAAACCTCTACCTCTGAGTAAATATTTTAATGTATATTTTCAGAGTTTAACAATAACCACAAAGGTTGTGTTTGTGGATAACAGAAAAACACTGGCACAAGCCATGAAATTTCTTCCAGGCTACATTTAAATTCTTTAAATTCTTTGAATTTTCCAGATGGATCATGTTCAGAAAGTATTACTAATTTTTATTAGTTTTGAAGTGTTTCATAAATAATATGGGTTAAGGACACATATAAGACATAATGTACACTATATCATCAATTTTATGTCATTGTTCTTAGATCTCGTTAATGAATTAGGAGCATGGAGGTGGTGTAGGGTGGAAGGGAAGTGTGGAGGGGAGAAGAGCGTGGGAGAGGAGAATATGAGGACTCTGAATTTTTCACTTTGAGGAAGGACAGAGAGGAAGAGCAAGGGAAGAGCTATCTTGACTAAGGGAGTCACTATGGGGTAAGCAAGAAACCAGGCACTATAGAAATTCCCAGGAATTCTTAAGAATGAACCCAGTTAAAATAAGTTTTATACTGTAACTCATGAAATCTCAACGAGGGGAGCCACATTGCCATAATCCTAATTAAAAATGAATAATTATGATACAAGTTTAAATATTTATCATATAAAGTAAGTTATAGAGCCATGGTATAAAAGAGATTTCTGCTCTAATTGATTCCCTGAAGGTTTTTCCAAACAGAAGTTTCTTTTGGAAATATTTATATGTTATATTATATATTAAACTAAAATGTGATTAGTTTGTTTAAAACATAACACATGCATATTTAAATTTTTTCCATGCATTACCTCACTCATTCTTCACACAATGTGTATGAAAATTTTATCCTAATTTATGGATAAGAAGGTTATAGACCAGTTAGTAGTGGTCAAATAAATAGGAAAAGAAACATGCCATACTAAAATCATTGGGAAAAGCTATGCTTTTAACCAGCCTAAATATGACTTCAGGATCTATGTTCTCAATAGGATCAGTTCTCCTAATTGAGATATTCAATTGGAACTTATAATTTAGTTTTATAGTCATTGTATTGGCTCTTAAGTTAGACTACGATTACTCTGTGGATTATACTATTATATACAAGCAATCAAATATTTTTTTCTAAGTCAGATTAGAGATACTTATTCATTCCAGTAATACATTGCTTTATTTTTGTTACAGACTAGCTTGTTAGTAAAGATTAGAAGGCAAATAGGTACTTGCCAGGTTATGTTTATTCTTAATAGTGTTCTGTAAAATCATAATTTAAGGAAATCCTAGGTATTCAAGATTGACACCTACAAAATGTTTCTCAACAGTATGAATCTAAGTTTCAAAAATGAAATAACTTATAAGATAAGTATGAAAATATTATCTCCAGAGATAAAGAGGTGTCATTTCCAAGGGTTTGCAATTGCACCTCTGCAGGTGTTGGTTGGGAGACAACTGATAAGCACGGGAAGTTATAGACTTATCCTAGTGGTTATGGCTAATACTGATCTGTGAAAGTGAAAATCACTGCCATCCTCTGTTGTCTTCCTGATAGCTGATAGGGTCTACACTGTTTCTGAACCCCATCCCTACCCCAAACAAGCAAAATCCAAGTTCAGAAAAGGACAACGAGATTCAGGTTGGGAGCAGTGGTTTTGGAAAGTTTTGCACAGGTCTGTATAGCTGAAGGGGAAACAAAAAACTTGCTTTGCAAGAAAATGTGCATAAGCATATTAAAGGTACAGCTAGAGTTGAGAAACACACATTACAGACAATATTTGTTTCAGACACAAAGTTCAACAGTGCCTTATCATATATGTTAAATTTATTTGATTGATTTTAAGTATGTGCTTGCTCCAGTTAGTCATTTTTGAAAGCATGCATATGATAACTGAGATGAATGATCAGAAATGGTTTTAGGAGGATTATAATTTCTTCCAAGGTTTGTATTAGTTTTAAATGCCTCAGAGAAGCTATCCTTGATGCTAATAGTAGAAGCCAAGAAAGGAAGGGGGAGAGATCAGGAAAAAAGGAGAGAATTAAGAACCCTATTCATTCAGAGTCCAATTGTTAAACTGTGACATATGCAAACAATTAAATGAACAAAGCAAATACTAGTTTGTTATAATATTTAGTCTTAATTTTACAAATGAGACAACCTCAATAAAAGAAGATATCAGTAAATGTAAAGACATATAAACAGATAGAAGTAAGTTACTGAAGAGAGTGTAACATTCATCAAAGTATATAACTGTTTACATTAGAAATATTGATTTTCAAAAAACGCTGTCATCACCCTTGGCATAAAAGTAAGAGGTTGTTTTGCTTCTTAAAAAAAAAAAAAAAAAAAAAAAAAAAAAAGGTTTCCTCCAGTCTTTCCCTCTCTGCTATGTCTTTCATGCGGCACAGAGCCAAGAGTCTGGAGAGCTTTCGCAGCCAGTTTGGAAACCTTCCATGACATTTCAGCTTCGTTTGTCAGTACCCTTTTCAGATAAATGCACAGTATTTCTGTTCGTCTACTTACAGCTTGGGAAATCTACCTTTCAAAGTGTTTAAGTGAATATGGTTTTTTTCACAGCAGGTAAAATTTAATCATAAAACTGTTTTAACAAACTCATGGAGAAGCTGTTTCCCAATGTTTCACTTTCTGACCTTTAAGTCAAAGGCTACTATAATTTGAAGCATGCAAAAATAAACCTTTTATGAATTCATAAATATTAGAGATGTAGTTTTCTCTTTGCTCTTTAGCATTCAGTGGAATCATTTTTTTTTTTTCTTAATGTGGGATGATTCAGTGCTGTTAATAGGCAGTGATGGAGACTGCTTGCTCAGTGTCTGCAGGGACAGCCTGGAAGGAGAGGTATAAAGCACGAAAGGCATCACGTATTTCCATAGGAATTTAGGTTGTCCAGATACATGTAATTCTAGAACTCTGTACTTTATATCCTATAAAAATAGTAAGGCGACTCATATTCAAAGAGGTCAATTCTGTTAGCAGCAAGAAATATTTCTTTAATTATTTTCATTGTTGAAGATATAAAAGCAAAAAAAATTCCATGCAATTTTATGCTTTGAAGAATAATAAGAAAAGAGCATCCAGAATGTTTCTTTATAAAGCAGTTTAATATTTCAGGTACTGTTGTCATTCACTGACACTTTCATAAAAGAAATTTTCCTCTCTGGCAATGTTCTTAGAACCTGTGTTTCTAGGTAATAATTATTTGGTAGCCTGGGTAGTTTTTTCATGTTAATATCAAGTGTCTTTTTTTGGTTTTTAAGCTCCAAATAGTGTATATTTCCAGTCTATGAAAGGAGTCTAACAGATCGTATTCTTTTACTTTCAAAACTTATGTTTCCAAATATTAGCAAGATAAGTATTCAGTTCATTTTACCATTTTAATGGGAGAAACTACTCCTAAAAACCCTAAGCAAACAATTTGAAAACATATGGGAATCAAAAGCTCATAATCGAGTGTTATGATAGCAGTCTGTTATATCCAGGGTTTTGTGATTTGAATTTTGCTTCTCATCTAATCTGGCAAAAAAATAAAACAGTAATATCAAGTAAGTGCTTTATTTAGAATAGACACAGTCTGTGGCTATTTCACATTATTCAGCCTATATTGAAACAGAGATACATTCTAGTTGAAATAAATGTTTTGTGGTGCAGCATCTTCATGAGGTTATCAAAATTACCATTTCATACCATTTCAGGAAAAAATTACTGCATTTTAGAGTTGTCACAGCATCTGCTTTAGAAAGCAGATTCATATTTAATGAGTTTCACAATGCAGTCCCCTGTCAATGAGCTACATTACTTTTTAGACGAGAACATAAATCATTATTTTATATCAATTCGCATTTTAATGTGCCAAATATTAGATATTGCAAGGTATATTGTGAAAAATGTATTTGTAAAATGAAGGTTTAAAACCTAGAGTAGTCTTTGGCATTCATTAGAAAAGTGATGTTTTCTTTCTGGGGCCAAGTCATACTATCGATCTAAAATTTTGGAAACTCGAGTGAAGAAAGTTGGCAGATAGAAAACGAGATTAAACAGATTAAGCAAGTATAAAGCAATGACTATTACTTCTTAAAAGGGTCACATATGAGTATATAGTTTATAAATATCTTGTCATTTCTAATGGTAGTGGATCTATGTTAGAATAAGGACTGAGTGTTCTCATGGCACGTTTTATGGTTTAGAAAGTAAGCCTTTCTCTTTGTTTCTCTTTAAATATATTTTGAGCTTTGTCGCACCTTTATCATAACTACCTAAATGTAAGTGTATTGTTGGTACCATTATTGTGTTTCTTATAACTTCATATATATTGTACTTGGTTTTAGTTAACTACATTGTGTATAAACACACACACATTTATATGTATATATATACACACACTGCATATGCCTACAAATGTATGTAGGCATATGCGTATGTGGATATTGTGTGTCTATATAGTTTATATATATATATTATATTAGTTATATATTATATATAAAATTATATAGTGTGAGTGTGTGTGTGTATGTGTGGGTGGGTATATGTGTTAGATAAAGTGCCCAAACTTCTAGGTATATGACTTACTAGAGTACAGTAAGAACTGCTTGAAAAAAATAGTTACTCATGGATGTATTTGTTGATGTATTTTAATCAACAAATTCTTTTGGTGGTGGGAGGATTTCAGTTTTTGATGAATTTTCAAGTAAAATGCATCCCCCTCACCCTGATGGTATTTGGAGCACTGGTTTTGAGACCACATTTGGAGAACATCAGCTATAATTAGTGAAAATTCCTTTCAGGCACCAACACTAATTTAAATGTCATATATTCATGTATTGCCTCAGTTTTTCAGCAACACAAATTAAAAATGTAGAACTCCTAAATGCAAGTTCTGTGCTCTTCATGCTTAGCTTGTTCTAACATCTGAGTATGAATGACAGCCCTTCTTGCAGTCATGAGAAAGCTCTGCTGTAGCTTTTGAACCTGTTCCCCTCTTGAACATTTACTAGCTCAAGAGGGGAACAGGTTCAAAACAAGTAGCAAAAATTTTAATTTCTTAGTATTTTGAGGTATTAAGATGCCTGGTTTTTTACTAAGTCATCAAACTTAAACAACTCAGGCAGTTACAATAACCTCAAAGATAAGTATCTGAAACCATCCTGGATTATTTAAGAAATCCCCATTTATTGGACATGGCATTTCTCTTTGGAGTCAATAGTGGCTACTCAATACAAGAAAAAAAAAGCCACATAAAACATATGGATATCATCTGGCTGTCTGGCAATCTTAAATTATAGGTAAGAGTACAGACAACTTTTAATCAATTTTTATATTTCCTCAAATGTTAATATGTTAACAATTCACATTATCCAATAGTTTTACATATTTTTTGGAATAAAAGTAGAGGTCCCGGGTTCAATTCCCAGCACCCACATGGCAGCTCACAACTGTCTGTAACTCCAAGATCTGATATATTCAAACATACAGACATGTACGCAAAAGACCAGTGCACAGTACACATAAAACAAAATAAAATAAATAAATTATTAAAAAATAGAACTTTTGATGCTTTAAATTTTTACCATCTCCCAGCTCTTATTATTGCTATTTCTAAAATTTTATTTGTTTCATGGTTTTTTCTTCTTCAAACCTTTGTACTTATAAGGAAATAGTCTATTAAACTATTATGTCAATTTATTTTTTATGCTAACAAATTTCAACACATTTACAGACTTGAAAGAGTCTTCAGGAGACCATATTTTTAGGAATAGATTATATTAATTCATGAGGGCAAAAGGAATCACTCTTGAGTATCTTAAGTTCAATACCCCATAATTATTGCTGCATATATCTATATATCATATATAGATATATCTAGATAATTTTATAATATATAGAAATATAAAGATATATATATATAGAGAGAGAAAGAGATATACAAAAATACATGATCAAATTATTTGGCTTCTTATTGGCCACTTAATTCATAAGGAACCCAAGATTTCATTATTCTATATCTACAAATCATTTTTTTCTTCCTCAAGAATAGTCAGTTTTATTGCTTTCCTTAGTCAATTTCTTGTATAACAATGGCTCAAATATGTCCTGTGTTTGTCTTTGACTTGTAATTACTTGCAAAGTTCAGTTTCTTGCCCAGACTTGTCTCCTGACATTCTGCTTTTCAATTGCCAGTTTGACAGCATGATATGCAGAAGTAGACACAGTTGGGTGTTTAAACACCAACTTATCAGTGTTGTGGCATTAGCTATATAGTATAATAAGTCTGTGAATCAGTTTGCCTAAATGTACATAATAGCAATGCCATAATTGCTTAGCAAAATGTTGAGAAGGTTAAGATTATAATGAATGCTTGCAATGGTGGATCACAAATGATTTCATCACCCAGAAACATTTGTCACTATCTTCTCGAAACCTTTTCATGGTTGTCACACTGTGCAAGAGACACATGCTATTTTCTAGGTTTTTTAAAGCTAAGTAAACATAATAACATACTCAAATACACAAAATCATATCCAACAACAATGTCAACTCCACTTGTTGACTTGAATGACCTCCCTAATTCCAGACATCTGGTCAACCTTTATTTGGGGCATTTCTCTGGACAAATTTAATATTTAGATCAGTGGACCGAGAAAAGCAGCTTGGATTTCTTAATGTGATTAAAACTGATTAAGTCAGCTGGGGTTTGAGTAGGACACAATATCCTGTCTTAGAAAGGGAGATTTTCTCCAATCTGAATGTCTTTGCTCTAGGGTAGTAATGTTTTTGACTTTAAAGCAGAACTGACACACTGGCTTATCTTGGATCCTCTACCTTCCAGATCTTGCAACATAGGGTTTAATTCAATGCAACAAATAGGGTCCCAAATTAGTTTGCTTCTCTGGAAAATCCCAAATTCTCTAAATACTGAAACATATCTTGCCTAATATTCCTGGCCTAATATAGTACAATGCTTAACTAGAAAGAAATCTATGCATATACAGTAAATGAATTCATTGGCACCCATCTGAATAGGTGTTCTAAAATGGTCCTATAATTTAAAATATTAGTCAGAACCCAATATGAATTAGGTAAAACTTATAAATCTATTTCTCAGACACTATATTAATCATTTTCAATTCTTATTAAGTATATGGCAGATTTTTATGAATTGCCTACTATACAATTTTGTTCAGATATTTTAGTAGTTTTGAATTTCATTTTAAAAATTCTATTAGTTTGTTTAGTGATAGGATTGGACTATGAAAGCCTTACCCCTTCAGTGACTAAAACTGTTAATGGCTTAAATTTGGTAACACACTATTAAGAGGCAGTGAAACTCTTCAAGTGGAATGTGGGTGTGATGAATGAATTAAGGGAGAGCAGTCTTAAAAGATAAGCATTCTCTTTAGTTTTTTTTCTTTCTTTCTGCTTTTTGCCCAACTGGAGTTGAGCTGCTCTGTGCCAACATGCCTGTATGTCCTGGTTATCTGCTTGACCACAACCCAGACATATAGAGCCATCCAACCTTGGTTAAGACCACTGCAACCATGAGTTGAAACAAAATTTCCACTCACATATTCGTAGATTTTTTTTTCACACATTTTCCTTAGTGATGAAAAGAAGGACACCTTTTAATTTCATTGATGTCATCAAAGTCTTATAGGGTGTTATAAAGTAGGGATTGTAGCTAAGTTGGTGGAGTGTTTTTTTAACAGGCACTGAAGCCTGGGTTAGTTTTCTGTTTCTATAGAAATTACCAGACATGATGACATGTCTATAATTCCAGGACAAGGGTGGTAGAAACAACAGAATCATCAGTTCAGGGTTTTCTCTTGCTACATTGGGAACTTGCAATCAACTGGAGCACTAGAGATTATCTTTAAAATTACAATTAGGATTGAAATTGTTTTCAAAGATGGGGCAAGAATGTAGAATTCCAAGGCTGTAAATTTACAAAGGAATCCATGCATGCATTTGCATCTTTGGGTGGTGTATGGTAATTTTTCTGTAATGTTACAAGAGGATTAACTGCCTGGATTTGCAGAAGTTATTTATGATCCCCCAAAACCCTGTTGAAGGAGGTTTTTTTTTTTTTATGGCGTATTATGTCCCTTTGAAAATTCTCTTTCTGGCAAGCTCACAAGGAAGTAACTTAGATTGTATGATGGCTAATTATATCACTTGTATCCAACAATTATTTCCAATTTGTTGATCTCAGTATATGAGGATGAAGTAGCTGAATCAGATGTTAAACTTTTTGAATTTACATCTATGCCTGCATTTAGTAAACTAAGGGTTTTAATACCTTAATAAGTAATGTTTGTAAATCAGGCAGAAGAATGTGTAATACTGTGCTAAAGGAGAAATGCGTATGATTAAATTAAGCACAACTGTAAGTTTACCTAAACTACCAATTTATTGAAAATGACAATAATATTTATGTGTAACAATTAATACTTATTAAACATATATTTCATGTGTTTTCGTTGAGTTAAAATGAGTCATCTACTTTATGCATAAATACATTTGCTCCTGCTTAATGATACTTGTTTAAATTAATATGGTAAAGATGTTTCCAGATCAAGATGATTGCTATGACATGGACACATAAATGGGAATTTTTTAGACTCATAATTTGCATCATATTTCATTTTTTACTTTGCTTTATTTTCACAAATGTTACACTAATTGAACACATCTTTGCCAGTCCAGGCGATGCAAAATTGTCTGTAATCTAGTGATGCCTCAAGTGGACAGGAAATTCTAAGAAACTTGAGTAACAAACTCATTGACATTTTAAAGAAGGGTAAATACAAGTTTGACACTGGAGTCTTCACCTTTCTTGCAGAAATGACATTGCATAATTTTTGTTGATAGTAGTTTGATTTTTTTTTACTCTGAAATATTTATTTAACAAAAGTAGGCCATGAAAAATGTTAGCAGTTGAGATTTATTGAACTAAAATTAGTGTGTTCCCATTTTGTCAGACACTTTCATGATTATAACATCTTGAAAGATTATTTAGCTTTTCTCAAGCATGTTATTCAATACTGCACATTAATGAGAAAGGATAAATAAACATATATATATATATATATATATATATATATATATATATATATATAACATTTGGAATTTCTATTTCCACACGGGCCATGTGAAAATAAAATTAAGTACGATGCATACTGTGAAAAGTGACTGAGCATGTTATTCAATACTGCACATTAATGAGAAAGGATAAATAAACATATATATATATATATATATATATATAACATTTGGAATTTCTATTTCCACACGGGCCATGTGAAAATAAAATTAAGTACGATGCATACTGTGAAAAGTGACTGCAATGTAGGAGTCATTCTATAATTATGACTCATTTCTCATTAGTCTGTTACTTGCTCGAGCTGATAAGACAAATCTCATTACATGTAAATGGGCATAAGCAGAACCATTGGGAAGTTAAGTACAAAAATATAATGACTAACTGAAAATGAGATAAGAATGCACTATAAATTGCTTATTAAAATTATCTCCTAAAATATGACATGCCAATTAAAGACCAAGTTGTTGTCCAGTAAAGGCAGACCATAATGGCATCTTATCCTGATTATGTTCAAAGTAAAGTCATCAAATATGTGCTGCTGCCTTAGTGTAAACAATGAACTTAGCTTCTTAGCTTCTCAAGTATTTTGGTAAACACATTATTCCACCATATAGACTCACTTCCTAATCCTTACAATAACCAACAGTATCATAATAATGCACAGAACCGTGACAGTTCAGAAAATGTAATGTGATCATCAGGAGTTACTCCCTGAATTACCTTCTGCATTATAATTAACCAGAGACCTTCCTGTCCTTTCATTCTCTATCATGGCCGGAGTTTTAGAAACATTACTAGTAACTTTCAAATTCTCTGTGCTTTAATACCAATTGTTGTTCTATTTTGTCATTTGTTAAAATAAAAACAAAAGAAAATGAAAATAAGCCGGGCTGTGGTGGCGCACGCCTTTAATCCCAGCACTCGGGAGGCAGAGGCAGAAGGATATCTGTGAGTTCGAGACCAGCCTGGACTACAAGAGCTAGTTCCAGGACAGGCTCCAAAACCACAGAGAAAAACCAAAAAAAAACAAAAAATGAAAATAATATATTGGCCCGGAAAAAATGGCTTTAGCTGGTCAAGTTTAATCTAGCCCTTCCAGAAAACTGAAAGTTTGAGTTTTATTCATGGAACCCATGTTGCAGATGATCTTCACATGCACACATATGCACACCCATACATGTGCAATGTAAACAAACAAATGGAGAAACCTTAAATATTTTATAACAGTTTTTCTTAGATAGAATTCCTACATTTGAGTTATCTAATAAGAGTTAACACGGATAAGTGCCTATTGAAAATAATGTGTGTATGAATCTTTATGTATTTTGTTGTCAGGACAAAATATATCTCTATTTTAAAAAAAATTTATTTGGAGCCAAATATGAATGGACCATCAATGGCTAGGAAGATGAATTGAAGTTATTCTGAATGGCCTGATCTTCAGAAAAGGTCTCAAGAACTTTTATAACTATAGAACTAAGAGAGACATAAATCCATATACTCACCAAATTTACAGGTAGGGGAATAGAAAAATGGACAGCAACAAGGCAAGGGTATTTTATGTTTCACAGTTCTAGTATAAAGAGTTTAAGCTTACTTTGTTGGTTAACTTAACAGTGATAAATATGTTACCTGAGATCGAGAAGTAATAGATAAATGATAGCTCAAGATAATTTAGGCTCCTTTGTTCAAAATTTAATTTCTTCCAAATTATGATGTAAAATCCAGGTGAGGTCCATAGTCACAAAATCTCTATTATATGGCTTATTTTCAGAATATATCCTTTATATTCTGATAACGTGTAATTATTACCACTGCTACATATCATTGATATGTCTCTGTTAATATAGTCTGTCATGTTTTTTCCAAGTTACTGTCATTTGTAGTATGAAACACTTTACACATGTCAATCAAATATTCTAATGACTAAATATTACCTTATTCCTAATTCGTAAACATATTAAAGTATCTATTGAGCCTTAGATGGCATTGTAAGGAACTTGGTTCAAGTCTTTCAGTTTCTAGTTAGATATTTCCATAGGATTAAATATAAATATCTGATTTCTCTACCTGTAAGACATCTTTTAAACTTCATTAACCCTTATTCCAATCCTCTATAAATCTAGTGTTTATCAGAAAACACGTATTTTTTTTTAATTTTAAAGTTCAACCTGTTATCATAAGCTAACGAACAGTATCTGGAACCTGACAAGAGTACCCTGATTTTAAAGACACCACCTACTTGAGTCATTGAATACCAAGTCATGAATCCCTGAAAGCTTTAATTGAACTTGCTCGATTTCATCATGCTGAAAGATATTCATTGCATGTTACTGGAGAAGAAAAGGAATCTCATCTAGCGGTAAACCCTGTGAGCTATAATAATGACCAATCCTGGCAAGACATGATCACTGGTGTGATAATGGCACAAATGTCATAGGAGATGGATATGTGTGGTATGAATGGTTCATTTATGTTGGGAAATTCTGCAGTTGTTTAATCTCTGCACCTTGAGCATTTATGGCGCTCTCTTTTAGTCATTATCCATTTCAAAATAAACTTCTCTGATAAGAGTTGGCAAACGAACTCATATATATTATAAGTTAATGGATGTTGCTTTAATACTACCCCTCTTTAGCAGATTGATAAATTCTTTCAGGCCTGTGACATACATAGTCACAAGATTGGGGCCACAATGTTGATGCCAGGTATGGGTTTTAACTTGTTGAGAAGAACTTCAAGTCAGTCAGCATTCATACCCCACGTGCATCATATCCCATGTCTCAGGTATCAATGCAGAAGATTTTAAAAGTCAGAGGTAGTAAGAAGCATAGGTGTAATAGTGCTTTCATGGATAGAACAATCAGTTACATACAAACTCACAATAGTTTCACAGCAAACACGAGACAAATAAAAGCTAAAATCAGACAAATTCCAAAATGGAGAAGGGAAAAGGGAACATAGCCCTTCCACTTGCAAATAAAATTTTGGCAATTGGTAACTGCTGGGGAAGGGAGAGTACGATCTTTAAAGAATTGACCACAATTGTGTTTACTACACACCAGTAGATGGGAATATATTTAAGTGTATATGGAAAACATCAGTTGTATCAATTGTACGTTTTTTGAATCTAAGAAACTAAAACCAAAACTAGACACAGAGTTGTGGGAGAAGGCAAAGGTGGTTCTGAGAAGGGATGCAGAAAGGTGAACATTTTAAAAATGTATAAAATTCTCACAGAAGTAATAAAAATGTGGAAAAATTCTAATAATATTACCAAACACTAGAATACAATGTTAAGTAAATATTTAATACACAGAACATTGGTTATGTTCATTTACAATTGGACATACTTCTGAACTTTGTCCTACAAATTAGAAGATAAGAATGGCCCACCACTGAAGAGTGGAAAATATGGGTGGGGGGGGAATCTCTAAGGTAAAAATTTAAACTTAAAGGTGTTAAAGTTTAAACATACATTTGGCTCTCTGCAAGGTCCTACCTGTGAGTAAAGGAAAGGGCAATCTCTAAACAAGTGAATCCCTTAACCAAATATGGCTTTAATGACCATAGGTAATGCCTTGCATCACACTGGGAAGGAAATTGGCAGTCATTGGAGCCTGCTGCGAATTGGTGTGATATTCCCTGAGGCTAAGACCAATCAGCAGCCAAGCCATTCTGTACCCCACGAAGTCTATAAGTGGTTTCCAAGGGCAACCTCTTTAGAACACATTTGAATAATCTAATTTGGAGTTTCACATGTGGGGCAAATGATGGATTCATCACAGGCTAACTGGTCCTATTCCTTACAATGGGAAAGGATCACTCTCATATTTTATATAGTTTGTAACGTATATTTCTTTAAATCAGTGTCTCAATGCTGTTTAACATGTCTCATAAACAAAATCTCTTTTATGATTAGTTTTAAGACAGTGTATCCTGTTATCATGAATCCCAGGCTATTCGTAAATTTGCAACGTAGGCATAGATGATCTTGCACTCTGGCCCTTATGCCTCTATCTCCTGTGTGCTACGGTTAAGTGTGTAGCACCATGTGTTAAGCACTTCTGAATATCAAACCCAGGTCTTCTTGTGTGCTAGACAACCACTGAACTAAACCCCAGCCCACAAAAGCTTTTCAGAATTCTGAGGATGAATTGACTTTTTTTTTTTTTTTTTTTTTCCGAGACAGGGTTTCTCTGTGGTTTTGGAGCCTGTCCTGGAACTAGCTCTTGTAGACCAGGCTGGTCTCGAACTCACAGAGATCCGCCTGCCTCTGCCTCCCAAGTGCTGGGATTAAAGGCATGCGCCACCACTGCCCGGCATGAATTGACTTTTCTGACTAGTTAAAATCTGTTCCCTTCTAAAAGCACAATAGCACACCTTTATCTTGTAGTTCTATGCAATAACAATTCACAAACTCATTTATTATTCATGTATGCGACATGACTTTTTGCATCTACATTAAAAACAAGTATAGAAAACATATTAGAGTATCTTCCTGTTGTAGCAGGTTCTGTCCAAGCAGAGGACCCAGGTTCAGTTCCCAGCACCTAAGCTGTGACTCACAACTGCCCATAAATCTAGCTCTAGGGGATCCCATACTCTTTTCTGGCATTTGCTAGTACTGAGCTCACACATGATCCACTTACATGCATGCAATCATGGTCTTTGATTGTGTGAACAAGTGTTCTTTACCAACTAGCCGTTTATCTTACCCATAAGGATGGATGCATTTTGAATTAATGTGTTCTGAAAAGACGTATTATGTTCTAATTGCAAATACCTCACTTTTAAAAATAAATAGGAATACTGTTAAAAAGGGGGATGTAGGTCTGATGCCTACAATGTGTCTCCAGAGGGAAAAAAGGAACCAGTCATTTTTTTGTTGGTGCTCACTCTTCACATTAGTGATACCCTGGTCTTTATTGGTGACTAATTTCTTACTATTTTTCTAAAGTTATGGTCCTATCCATCTGCAGAATTGCAACCATTTAATTGCAAAAGGAGAGACGATTTTCTCCAAATACAGAATACAAGATAGAAGTCATTTCATGGAGCCATTTGCAATTTCATCACAGTACTTGGTCTTTTGGATCATCGTTAAGAAAAGCCTCTAATATGAGGAATAGAAGAAAAGGCTTCCATCTAGATACCTAATTAATAAGTTATAGTCATCATTCATTCATATTATGTGTTGATAATTATTAATGTACATCTTCTGGATTATTGCAATTATTAACGTACATTTTCTGGATAAGTGCTGTCCTAGTCTGAATCTTAGCAGAATCTCCATGCTGCTTGATTTTTATTTCTATAATGATTCAGGGAATCTTATTAAGTATCTATTGGCTACTTGTATTTTCTGCTTGAAGAAATACCTCCATAAATCCTTTCACCATTTACTTTAAATTTGAGTTACATGCCACAACAGTTGTTTTGCATGATATACAGTCTTTCCTTGCAGTCATGCAGTTTATGAATGTCTTCTACTTTTCTGTTGTATGTCTTTTCATTTTCCTGGTGTGTCATGTAAAGAACAAGACTAGGATTTTGATGAACAACCGTTTCTTACATTTTCTTTCTTTATTTCCTTATGCCTCTTTGTTACACTGAACACGATGCATCATTACCTGCCTAGAAGAATCGATCATTTTTATTCTTACTTCCCAATTTTAGTATCTTTATGTCTCAGTCTCTTTTCTATTTTAAATATTTTTAGCGTGTTTTTCAGTACAGTATGGAGTTGTAAGTACATGTTTTCACACAGATACCTAATTGCTTCACCTTTGAAGGGAGATGTCAGAGGAGTATGGCAGCAGGAAAAGAGAGAGTAATGAGGATATCTGTGAGTAGGAAGCTGTCAAAGGATAAAAACAAGCATAAGAAATATGTTTCCTTGTTTAATTATTTCTGAACCTTCAGCAGAAATCATTGTTATCATAAATTGAAAGGCTTATACTGAAGTTTCCATTAAATTTACTTTTCTACCACCTAGTTAATGAAAATACAATAACCTCTTGATCACAGTACCTCTGATGGCTTCCAGAAGATATGCAGAGTATCTTCTTAGTCTTTGTTTTATCTTATTATTTTATATTTTATTTTACTGTTATAGTTTAGAAACTTGCTTTTTTCCCTAATGATAGCTAGAAAGGAGTGGGTCCAGATGGGTGAAGTATGGGGAGAAACTGGGAAAAGCAGGGTGATAGGAAATCATGATAAGGTTACAATATGTGAGAAAATAATCTATTTTCAATAAGCAGAAGAAATAAATAAATAATGTTTTAGATGAACTTGCTTTATGGCATTTCTATATTAATTTAATAATTTATCAGCCATTTCCAGAAATCAAATTTCTAAATAATATAATGAAAATAATTCATTAAAATAATTGTCTTTACCGGTATTTCACAATATTTAGCTCTTCTTAGGTAATGTAAATCAAATGGTGTCCCATCATCTATATTTTAGCCTCTTAAAGTGGCTTTCTTCTCTTGTGGTTTGCTGTGTAATTCTTATACTTTTTCTGAAATGTATTTATTAGTTTTTTAATATTTATATGGATATGTTCCTTTAATGTCACCTTTTATTGATCTATGTTCATGTGCAGGGTCATAAATTTTCATGAATACCAGATGATCTTGTATCTTACAACCTCTATTTAAGAGTTACTATATTTTCCTATGTGTTCAGTGGGAGTAATTCTATTTGGCACATCTTATCCCCTGAGAATATAATTTTATTCTTCTCATCCCTCTGGACCCTGTTAACATTTATTTTCGCAAATTTTCTTTTTACTGATGTTTCTATTTCTTCTATTATGCCTTCAGCACCTGAGATTCTCTCTTCCATCTCTTGTATTCTCTTGGTGATGTTTTTATCTGAAGGGCCTCCTTATGTACTTAGATTTTTCTTTTCCAGAATTCCATTAGTTTGTGTTCCCTTTATTGCTTCTACTTCAATGCTCAGATCTTGAACAGTTTTATTCATTGTAGAGACTGACTAGACCCTCTGCATATATGTCACAATTATTTAGCTTGGTCTTTTGTGAAATTCATAGCAGCGGGATCCTGGACTGTCTCTGAATCTTTTGCTTGTTTTTAGAACCCTTATCCGCCTATGCGTTGCCTCATCCAGCCTTCAACTTGATATGCCTTATTTGATTTATATCCATGGAAGGCCTTCCTTCCTCTGAATAGAAATGGATGAGGAGTGGATGCAGGTGGAGGCAGAGGAGAAATGGAGAGAGAAGAAATGAGAGAGGAGGGAGGAAAATAGTAGTCAGGTTCTTAAATAAATAAACAAAATATTTGAAAATAATAATTTTCATCCTGCCAGGAATGAGGTGATTTTTGTTACTTCATTTAAAACTTCAGTTGTCATTAACTGTGTTCAGAATTTAAAAATGAATTTAGATACCTAATGGAAATCCTTAGAGGAAGATTATATAAAACATTGTCTATTTTTAAGCTTTCTTTTTTTTTGCAATTTAGATGTATATTTCTACTTTTATTTTGAATAGAAACCTCCTGGCAGAAACATGGTTGACAATTTTTTCCCCCATCTCATTGACTGATTTTTAATACACAAAATATTTCCTTTTATGTATGAAGGCTTTATGTTGAATTTTATTTTGATATTACTATTTGTCTTTCTCTGAATTTTACAATTTTATGTCTTGAGTTCAAGACTTAATTTGTTTAGAGTAGATTTTTATGTATGCTGTGAAAAAAAGGCTAAATTCTTTTGATTGTGAATGTCTTGTTGCCCAGCACCATTTCTTAGACCATTTCATCTTTAATGTATACTCTTGATATTTTTAATAAAGATCAGATTATTCTATATGTGTGGACCTCACTGATTCTGACATATTAATATGATGTATAAAAATAATAAAAATAAAAGTAAAGTAAATGCATTCTATTCCAAAGTGATAACATTGTATATCCATCTGAAAAGGATTTTGTTTTTATCCATTCCCTTATTGAAGAACATTTTATTTGGATTAGCTGTCATTATTTTAATGTTCTTTACAACCAACTTTATTTTACTTATAATCAATTTGTCAGTCTTTCTTTAGTAACAACAGTGTGTTGTGCTTTGTGTATAAAATGTACCAAAGGGTATTATATTGAATATTCTGTAATAAGACAGTTCTGTTCACATGTGGGATCATTTACCAGTAATGGAGCAATGGTGCTCTAACTTTACCATTACCCTATAGCTGAGCTTCATTGTAGGACATTGGTCCCTGGAAGCAGGACTTGGAAGAGCATATTCTGCTCCAGTCTCTATCTTACTTCTTAATCTTGTGACCTGCTTTGCTCTGACACAGATCTCTACCAGCAAGTCATTCTGCCTTGCTTCAGGCACAAAGAGATGGTGTCAGCTGACTACTAGTTCTGAAAACAAGTGTTAAACAAACTCTTTAGGCTTATCGTCCTGTGTATTTGAAGAGCAACAGAATTCTGGGTCCTAGTTTGTTTTGGTCTCTAATCATGATTTTGTTTCCCTACCTATTGCCTTTTTTTTTTTTTTTGGATTTTTTGAGACGGGGTTTCTCCGTAGCTTTTGGTTCCTGACCTGGAACTAGCTCTTGTAGACCAGGCTGGCCTCAAACTCACAGAGATCCGCCCGCCTCTGCCTCCCGAGTGCTGGGATTAAAGGCGTGCATCACCACCGCCCGGCTCACTTATTGTCTCTTTTGCTTTCCTATGTCATCTCCTAGATAGAAGCACTTCACCTTGTCTTAAAGTCATTTGCACACCATTTGCACAGGATATAGTTTTGCAGATAAAATTATCTAAAGACTCATTAAAGTCTTCTATGAAATGCAAGGGGCTCTGCTACTAAGAAAACCTTTCTATCGCTGGTGAGAGCTTGCTGACAAATCTGGTGGGTCTTCTTACCTTTTTCTGAGCAATCACCAGTGATGTATGCTCTGTATATATTCTTAAAAGGAAAAGCCAGATTATTTAAATAAGACAGAAAATAGATTTGATATATCTATGCTTGCAATTTTCTGGAAAATACTTTAAAATCCTGATATAAAATCAAATCCATTTTTCTATGCATTGGCGCACATAATCTAAATATTCTATATTTCCCCTTGGGTCAAAGAAAAATGCTGCACTAATTTGTAAGTGACATGGCTCTCAAGTCCTAAGAGTCTAATTTATCATGCTTAATGCTTTGGATTCTTTTCTCAGTGGTAACTTGGTTTTGCTAATGACATAAATCATGCACAAAGAAATTAAGCAATTTAAAATCAATTACAAAGAAGAACACATTTTGAATTAAAAGTAATTGTAATTAACTAAATCCTTAGCACTTTTAGCCATTTGGATTTTATTGAAAATATTTACATTTCAGCAGTCTCTGAATTTTATAAAGGTGGACATTGTGTGCTTAAAATTATAAACATTTTATATTTATTACAACACTATAAATTTTTGAGATGAGGACTGATTTTTTCTTCCTTTAAGAAAAATTATTTTTACTGATTCTGTTATGTCTGTTACAGTTATTTCCAAATCTTATACTTTATGCTCTCATGAGAGAACTTTAGGGTCGCTGGTATATTTCTGGGATAAGCTATAGTTCTCTTGAAATTACTTAGAGAAATTACAAGATTCATAAAATATTTAAAGGAATACAATGAAAATTTTATAAATGACTGACTGGTGACCTCAATTACACAAAGCCTCGCTAAGAAGTGTTTTCCATGGTGATATTTACGTTTAAATGGAATTTAAATGGAATATTTGTGTATTTGTTTTGTCGTTTTCCATGCATCAACCTGCTTACAAATTTTAAAATCTTGATTGTCTACTTGTTGAATAAGACAAATTGTAATGTACAGCCAACAAAGATAAATTTTTATCTTTCATAAAATTTTGCTATTCCTAACAACTTATTAAACTTTAAGGGTACATAGTTTTAGGTATTATACTCCCATACCTGCACTGCACACTCTGCTTTAAACAGAATGACAAAGATAATCTCAACAGTTCCTCCAGACAGAGCTCATCTCCTTCTCTCAGTGATGCTGCTAGTAATTAATTTAATTGTTTTATTATATTCATTTATTAAAGGACTAGTACAGTAAAAATTAGCAAGATTAATCTACTAGTGAAAAAAAACAGCAAGTTCAAAAATAAACTTAAATATCCAAATTGTCAAAATGACCAAAAGATTCTTGACATTTGTGTGATAATATTACAAACATTCAGGTTCCCTCCCCACTTTTTTTTTTTTCTTTTCAATCCATAGGCTTCATCCATTTTACCACCTAGTGAAGTAATAAATGAAAGCAAAGTGAAGTCACTAGTGTGGTAAATGAATGTGTTTTAAAAACTCACATTTTACCAGCTAACATTAAATTCTATAGCCCTGCTTCCAAATAAGCAAGGGTAGAAGGTAGCATATAAGGATGCCTGAGATGAAGTACCCACTGATGTCATTGAGGCATCTTGTTACACACAGAGGTAAATAAAATGAAAATCTTCAAGTCCTCACAAATATAAAGTTCTTTTCTGGGCACACAAATAAAAAGGCTGTGTGTATTTGCCTTCCATGCATGTAGGTGGGTATATAGAAATGATTTTTAGTAAATAGAATGGGAGTAAAAGTTATATAAGAGAACTACATAAGAGAAATGCACCATAGAATCTTTGTCCAGCTACGGATGGAGATAAAACAGAGACACTCATCAGAGCAACAGACTGAGCCCCCAAGGTCCAGATGAAGAGCAGAAGGAGGGAGAAGATGAGCAAGTTGCTTTTCTTGAGAAACGGTTTCTTTATGTAGACCTTCTTTTATATTTGTCCTAGAACTCTTGAGGTAGACCATGATGTCTTTGAACTCATAGAGATCTACTTGTTTCTGCCTCTCTAGTGAAGGTATTAAAGTTGTTCCCTGCCTTACCTGGCCTTGGTCTTAATATTTCTTAATAGTAATACAGCTCATATGCTTTATATATGACTAAAAATAATGCAATTGTCAGGTATAAGCATCAAAAAATAAATAAATGTGGTTCCCAGAGTCATCTGGCAATTCTGATTTGAAGAAAAATCAAAAGACAAGAAACTCTCACAGTTTTCAATGTTGTTTATTGGAGAACTGATTAAAAATGTATATATATATGCATATACATATATGTATATTTATATCTATATATCTATATCTATATATATATATATGAAAAAAGTTTGATGTTAAGGAGGCATCTCAGCAAACACTAATAAAAACTAGAGTTTGATTTTATTTTTATGTGGTTTTATTTGAAAATATATTTGAATTTACAAATACTATAAAAACAAAATCACCTAAAATGATGCATATGTAAATTTATTGAAAATTAACCTTTGGTAGTTAGAAAGAAGAACTTCAGACAGTTCTTATGTTTAAATTATTGAGCTAGAAGAAAATGAAGAACCCCTTGAAGGGTATAATTAAGGACATCAAAATGCTGTAATCAGGTTTTTTTTTCTATATTTGATAAGTTTGTGACTGCAAATGTGAATAATTTTAATAATTCAAAACTCAGGAGTATAAAATGATGTGAACCTTCTGGGAGTTCGAGCACTGCAAAAGATTATGTCTACTCTTCAAAGACACTACTTTGAGCAAAATCTTTCCCAGGGGTAAGAAAATTGAAATATAGAAATGTTTTGTCTATAATGCAAGTATGCATTGCTTATAAACAAAGACATTCTGGTCTCTATGGTAATTAATTTCTTCTACAAAGAGTAATCCAGTGAATTTTGTAACAAAATTGTATGACTTTGTAAATTCTTACCAGCTGGTCTCATTGGAAAGGAAAGTTGGGTAGAAAGCCATAATATTATTCTTTTTGTCAAAGGTTCTCTACCTTATTAAAACTGGATTTTTGGATGTTACATTGCATGTTTGATTTTCGGATGTCACATTGTATAAAAGTATAATGACTACACCCATTTTAAACACTGAACCAAAACTTCTTGCTTAAATGAATAAAATTGAAGATTTATAGTTTGAATAAAATGCAGTGTAGAAGGAGGGAGCTGCTTGTTCTTCCCAGCTGCCCAGCCAGCTTATCCCTCAAATAATCACACAGAAACTGTATTCATTAAATCACTGCTTTTCCTATTAGCTCTAGCTTCTTATTAGCTAAGTCTTACGTCTTAATTTTACCCATTTCTATTAAATTATGTATCATCACTAGGCTGTGGTTTACCAGGTAAAATTCCCCGTGTCTGTCTCAAGCAGCTCTATGGCTTCTTACTCTCCGCCTTCTTTCTCCCAGTATTCAGTTGAGTCTTCCCTGCCTACCTAAGTTCTGCCCTATCAACATGCCAAAGCAATTTCTTTATTGATCAATAAAGGCAACACATAGACAGAAGGACTTCCTACACCAATGCATCTATCCTGGTTAGAACTGTCTGTGGCAGCCTATCCATGTAAGTCTCACATACTAATTTTAATATATTATTTTCTTATACTTATGAGATAAATATTAAAATTGACTAACTCTTAGACACCTTATGAGATATCATAAATAAAATGACATTATAGAATACAAAATAAGAAATTTATCTGTAATGTTTCCATGTATCTTGTAAGATTCTCATTTATATCTTATGTAACTAAAAACACCTTTAAAAAGGACTATGCTCAATGACTGTTGAAAAATCATAAACATCTAGATCACCCTCGCAAACAGATAATCCTTCCTTGTTTGGGATACAAACTGGTCCCCCTATAATGCTAGTCCCTATCTCCCAAGTTGAAGATCTCCCCACCACTATTAAACAAACCCCATCAACCACGCATCTTAATTTGACCTTCATAAAGAAAATTAAATGTCATTTTTAATTCATTTATTTTCAATAGGCTTTAATTACTTTGCTCCACTCTCCCTGATCCCTCCAACCCTTTCCATAAACGCCTTTACCCTTTTTCCTCTCTCAAATTCATAACCTCCTTTAAAAAATATTTTTTATTTAAATATTATGTATTTATTTTTAAATAAAAAAAACATGGAGAGTACTTTTAGTGTGGCTTTGTATTTATATAATTGCAAAGATAATCACATGGCAATGGATAACTAATTAAGGGACTCACTCCTTGAGAAAACTGTTTCCCACTCTCTCAGCCTTCCTTAGTTGCCTGTAGTTCTTAGTCTAAGAGCAGAGTTATATAAGATTTTCCTTTTACATTACAATATTTGTTTGGGTCTTGTCCTGTTAATTTTTGTTTAGGGAGTTACTTTTTCAGTTTTTTTTCTTGTTTGTTTGTTTTGTTTTGTTTTTCGAGACAGGATTTCTCTGTGGTTTTGGAGCCTGTCCTGGAACTAGCTCTTGTAGACTAGGCTGGTCTCGAACTCACAGAGATCTGCCTGCCTCTGCATCCCAAGTGCTGGGATTAAAGGCATGTGTCACCACTGCTCGGCTAGGGAGTTACTTTTTAAATACATGATTGATGAAGTTTCTCTATTATCTCTAGGAAATACAGTCTACCTCATATGTCCTGGTTTTCTAGGTCTGACAAATCTTTTCACTCCCTTATACTCATTTAAGGTGGTACAACAGTATCATATTTTATTTAAATAATGACAATTATCAAAATAAATTCAATCTAAAATTTACTAATAAAAATAAACATTTATAAAGTAGTTATTTAAGAAAGCTATCAGAAATTCTGTACAATCCATGTGTTTTGTATAACTGAACCTTGCCAAGCTTTCATCTTTTCCTCTTAATTTATTTGTTAACCTTTAAAACCAACATCCAAAATCAAAGTTAGAATCAGCAGGCTGTATGCTACTTTAGCTAGTTCTGGCCTTCTTCAAAATCACATGTGTGATAGTTCCCTGGAGACTCATTTGCAAATTAGTTTTTACCTTCAATATCTCAAAGGGCAACCATGGGGAAAAAAAGGGAAAAAAAAAGCAAGCTTTTTTCCCTGGGTATGTTGTTGAACACAATTGATTAAATAATTCATGTATGATATAGATGGAGGACACAAATTGGCGACAATAATCAAAAAGATCAAGATGAAATCTAAGAAATAAAATCCTTACAGGATGTTAAAATTCACATATATTCAGAAGACTATTTTAAAGCCCATGCTCTCATAATCAGAAAACACCTGAGAAGCTCCCTTTTCTTCTCAATGCCAAAATCTTTTTATCTGTGAAAACGGGAAATAATATCTAGGGAACAGTTGGCATTACCTGGCGAATTAAATATGCTCCCAAATGAAAATGGATCATCTGCAATGAAAAGAACAAACATTGATTCTAGTAATACAGAGAAACCTTTATAAGACCATTTGACCACAACACACAGTTATGTAAGTAGCATCAAATTTTAGAGATAACAGACAAATTAAATTGAGTCTGACCTCAAGTAGAGACTAGAAAGGGACAGAATGTTAGTGGTGTTCACAAGAACACACACACAAAAGCAAAGCAAACAAAGAACAAAAAAAATCCTAAAAATATATAGTAAAATACACTAAAGATGATTTTAAAAACATGTAGGAGAATAGTTATTTTAAAAATAATAATAGAAAACAGGGTACAAGAGATATTATATGCAAAACAAATAAATATCAAAACAGTACACTATGTCAAAAGCTATACCAATATTAGAGTATTGCATTAAATACTCCATTTCTTCAAAATATCTCAGAATAGCTTATGACAATACTAGACTTCACTAAAAGCAGGCAAGTTTATTCTCTCTCATAAGCCCATGTGTATTTATCCTATTCTGTGACACCTTTAGAGATCTTGTGTGTATGTATGTGAATCTGTCTTTATTGTGTATCTGTAATCATTTTCTTACCAGAAGCACTTCTTAAAATGCTAAGCAGGCATAGCTAAAACTAATGCTCAGCTTTGCCTGTTGTCTCTGCCCTATCCAACATGGTAGGGATATGTTTGCTGCCTCTGTGAGCCATGCTTACCACCACAGCTCAAGGGACACAGTAGGTCTAAGTTGCCACTAAGTAACTTGTAGCACTCTTGTTCACAAATCCTATGTGCTCTGTAGCAGAACCTCCCGAAAGAGCCAGAGTTGTTCATGATGCCACTATGAACCAGGAAATCATTTCTTATAGAAGTCACATTTCTGCTTGGATATCACTATATAGTCTATCAAAATATCAAGACCAAATATGACCCACCTGTCCCTAGGATCTCCACCTAAACACACCTCATCTCCACTGAAAGACTTCAGGAGACACCGTGACAGTACAAAAAGCCAGATTTTATTAGTACACTTTCACAGGGCAAAACAGAAAATAACCAAAGGATTACTGCCATGGTCTATACTTTAGAGTGTCCTGCTGCCATTTGGTGGTGGTTGCATGCCTTTATCCCCAGCACTCAGAAAACAGAGGCAGTTGGATTGTGTGAGTTAGAGGCCAGTGTCGTCTACAAGAATTAGTTCCAGGGCAGGCACCAAAACTACAGAGAAACTGTCAAAAAACAAAACAGCAAAAAGCAGAATAAGAGAGTCCTGGGACACTTGTTATTAGCTAGCTACCTTGCTGATTAGTTTTAACTGTTAACTTGACACTGACTAGATCTACCTGAGAAGAGTGCCTTAATGGAAGAATTATCCAGATTATGTTGTCCTGCATGCAAGACTTTGGGAAAGTCTCTTGATTATTATTTATGTAGTTCACTGTGACTTACTTGACTCCATAGGCTGCATTCTAGGCTCTGTGAATGAAGAAAGCTATGGAAAGATTAGTAGCAAACAGGCACCATGAGTGCATCTGTTTCTGTTCTTGACTACGGATGTGATTGGTTATTGTGTGCATTCTTTCCTTTGTTTCCCACAGTGGTGGGGTGGAACACGGGAATAGAAAATGATGAACCCTTTTTTTTCTAAGCTGATTTCTTCATCATAGTGATTAATTATGACAACATAAAGAAATTATAACAGATAGTTGTTCCAAAGATTTTAGGTTCTTAGAGTCAAATTTAGATAGCTACTTTGGTGAACCTTTGTGGCAGCTTATAATGACACTTATACTATGGATAGAGAGAGATACAAATCAGGTAAGTCTGTTCCATGATAGGCTGTTAATGTTGAAAGGAGCTGCCAGCCTAAAGACCCCCAAGAATCCTAATTATTAACCAATTGCCTAAGGCAGTTACCAATTTTCATGATGTTTTTGGAAGAACAGCACACATACAAATCTCCTCACCCCAGATAGGCAGTCCACCATGGGCAAAAGTAGATACCACCAAAGTTGAACTTGGTGAGCCATGATGTTATTGGGACCCCTTATGGGAACATAGGTAGAGGTTACTAAAGGAGCAAAAATGTCTGAAAGAGTGGTATCACAAAAGTTTACCTCAGCAGGGTGACAGCTCACAAAACCTGGGATCTTAGAGCGTACTCTACAACCCAAAGCAAATCAACAGACTGGAGAGTATCCTTCCGATGAGATTTAATTATGCTAAACCTTTTCCATGTGTTTCTGCTTTGTCCATGCAGCTGCTCTGGTCTTGTGTCTTCTTTGCAACTTCCTTTGTCTAAAAATGACTCTTAACAAACAATATGGCTTTTTACTTTTAGGAAGGGGCCTAGAGAATTTGGTCAATTTAAGGAACTTTCTAAAATTTTCTTACGTGTTAATCTACCTGTTTGAGGGGTTTCTCTTCAGAATGGAAGGTTTCAATCCCAGAGGAAATAATTAGTACAATAGATTTTGAAGTTCAAGGAATATGATTTTTTTCCATAAATTTACCACCAGAAAAGTCTACACAGAGGGCAATGTAGTAGGGTAAACAGGTTTAATTATTTATTTGAAAATTATGAAACAAAACCACAGTAATGGTAAGGTAATTTAGTAAAGCTAGATATGGAAAAGATGGTCAGTGTAATACTAGCTAGTAAATAAAAAACAAATTGCCTTAATTTGAATCCCCACTACCCTTAAAAGATGCATGATATACATATGTGTTTTCATATCTACATATTCATCTCTAATATGTGACTAATTATTTACATATGTCAATTCTTATATACACATGAATTAAAAATTAATAACTGATTATAGTTCTGTGAAAAACATGATATATTGTTATACCTCTTTCCTCAAATAAATTGCAAGCTCCACATAATTGATTCTTTCATTTTTCTTCAGAAAAATCTTTATCCTTTATTGCTTTTTTTATTAAAAATAATACAGAAAATGTTTCAGAAGGAACTTCAATGACAGGTAGACATTCATAGTGGAATGGCTCATTAGTGCATTCTTTCTCAAATATTTTCAACACATAATCTAATAATATTCTCAATGTCAGGCTTTCCAAAATTGTGTGAATTTGAATCAGAATAGTGTAGACATTAATTTTAATCATTAAACCTATGTTTATGTAAATGACAATGTTATTCATTTAGTATACTATTTATTATTATATTACTGGCCAAGTTATAATTTAGTTATAATTTTTATATTTTTCTAGAGGTAATGCTAAAATTAAATAAATGTTAATGGTCATCAGAATGTTCAAATTTTAGACAGAATCATGTCTAGTTTATGATTATATTTCTTTTCCATTCTCTTTTGTAATTTGATGCCTTCTTTGCTGTCAATTTTGACAATATCAGTTTGAAGCAGTTTCATCATACTAACAATTACAGCATGATGAAGGAAACGTACAATAAAAAGACCATCTTCCTGTTTTATAATAGAGTCATCTTCCTTACTAGGGCACTGTAAATTGCATAGAGATTTCTGTCAACAACGACTAGAAATTTCTCATGTCACCACAATTATCTCTTAGTATTACTTTTTGTTATCACATCAAATTTTATAAACAACTGTCTTATTTCAAGTATAAAATGTATAAATAAAAATAGTGACAATATGACCTAACATTTGACATGTATGTGAGGACCAACTTTTTTTCCATTATGGAATAATTTGTTTTTATTTTAATCTAGTAAAAGTCAAAAAGTACCAAGAAAATATTATAAGTGTTGACTCACTTTATTAAAACTGTACACTATTTATTTTTTAGCACAAGGATTATTTTAGTATTTATTAATGTGCTATTGGCTAGCTCTTGTACATGAAAGAGAAAATAAGAACCTAGATTTCAAACATGCATCTATCAAATTACCTAGAATAGTAACATTAGTAGGCTTGCTGATTGGAATTAGCAAGGTATTTGATGTTTGAATTAGTTTCCTATTTGATTGTATTGGCATGTATTTACTTATTCTGTCAGGAATACATTTCTAAAACTGGGAGATTATGCCGATTTAGTATTTAATATTCACATGCCTTTCAAATATGTGACACTTCAAAATTTTAAAACTGATATTTAAGGAATGTTGAAATATGTTTAGTTAGGAATAAGAAAATACTTTATTTTAAATAAATTTTAATTTTTTTAAAAAAAACTAATATAGACATGGGTTTACTTCATTCTTGCTTTGTTTACTAGTTTACTAGTCTGCCTTTAGGAGGCTCCTTAAATCTGTAATTCTCAGCTTTTTTTAAAAAAAATGTTTAAATAAGAGTATAATATATTTTGACAATTGAATCAACTGATGCATCAAAAAGTTAAATTCTTTGTATATACAGAGACGTATAATAACTCTGAGGAGGTTTAAAAATGTGAGGCTATTTCCAACTTGTCTGAAGGTCAGACAGTCTGAGGTTGCTCAGAATGGTTAACAGCAACCATGGCTACACATCTTGACCCAGGATACTTGATGCTTTTGACATTAAGATGGCTCATACACTCCACCCTTACAAATAGTCGGGATGTGTAGGCATACTTCTGCTCCTCCTTTTGAAGCAGGAAATTTGACCTTGGGAATAGCTGCCTTCAGGATGTTTGGTCAAGGGTAGATTCACTGGCTAAACAACAAAATGCTAATGACTTGATACTCAATGTACCATAGCAATTAACAGTTTAAGCTGTCCTTTGTATCATGTGAAAGAAATCTTTTGTTGATTTCTTCCCACTTTTGTATTGGGGTATAAAAGTGTATAACAAAATTAAACAATGGGATTTCAGAATTCACTAAAACTCCCTCCCAGTATATTCTATGTTTTCTCTTTTATTATTTTCACTCAAGCCTTTATTCTCTTTACTATTGTTTCTTACCCCCATGTCCCTACCCTGGTAAGTGATATTTTTATCAGAACTGGTCTCCAACATAACTCTTGGAAATGATAATAAGTAATAAATAGGTATGAAATTAAGTCAATTTGTTAAAATTACTTTGTATCAATTTATACTTATAGTATTTTAATTGATGATTGTATATGGTGTGGGCTCCTACATCTTTTACATACTATTTTTTTTTAGACCAGACTATACATAATTTTGTTTTAAGAAATATATTACCACCTTTAAAGATATAATGTATTGTCTATAAAATATGTGGATCTTGCATTCTAAAATCTTTCTCTTTTCATGACATTACAAAATTAATCATCAATAATTTAGATATTTAAATTTTTACCAGATTTACTTCAAGTATCCATCCTAATGGTCATAAAGTTACCAATTTAATAACAAAATATTTCTCTCAATATCGAATTAAATATGATTTAAGAGAAAATGTAACTTTTGTATAATTTACTATATTAATATTCTATGCAACTATCCTTATAGAACATTTTTGATTAAGGAAAATATAGATTTTACATGATTTATTAAGGGAAAGTAAAAAAAAAAACTCTCAAAAGGGGAAGAGGCCATTTCCAATTCTTTCTTTCCTACAAATTCCACTTAGTGATGATTGATAAAATACGTTCTTAGGATTACACTAAGCACATTTTATATAGTTAATCACTAAAACAAGCCATTGAGATATTGAATGGTTTCTTTTTATTTTCCACTTGAGAGAGTTAATTTTTACCAAGCTTAAGTTTATTAAAAGTTATACAGTAAATGAGAAACTGAGAGGAAGTATCCTGACCAGCAGGTTATGTCTTTATTTTCAAGTCACACTATTTTAAGTAGGTAGTCGTACCATTTTACGATAGATATAAAAATAAATGCTGTTAAGGATAAATGCCTGATCCAGGAGCATGCATTTATTTCCAGCACACATGAGGTAGAGACAGTCAGATCTCTATGAGTTCAAGGCCAGATTTGTCTACAGAGCTAGTTCCATTATGTCCAGCACTACACAGAGAAACTGTATCTTAAACACCAAAATAAATAAATGTATAGGTCAATAAATAAATACTTAAAAATAATTCCTTTGAGGGGTTTATTTTACATATTCTTAGTCATTTATATGTTTTTGAACATAATTTCTATGTATCAATTATCTCAAGAATGGAAATAAAAGCTTCTAGTTTATATGTGCACTATACAGTAAAGAATAAAAGGATAACATTTATATATCTGTATACATCATATATAAAGAATGATTTCTATTGAAGTAAACTTTGATCTGACTATACTCTATATTCCACAGTGTAAAACCCATATTGACTCTTAAACAATAAGCATTTATACAAGAAAGGAACAAAGCTAAATGGCCAGAATATTAATCTTCAGAAAAACTGACAGCGTTTCTTTCCATTTATACAATTCATAAAATGAGCTTAACCTCCCCAGACATAAGTGTGTGTATCTATAATTCCGGTACTTAATTACTTCTAGTCAAGAGGGAGGCTTCAATATGACTGTCCCTGACTTTGTGTTTGCTAAAGAAGGAGATCTCATTATCACAGCCTACCCTGAGGATACTTTGGGAGGATGTTCGAAGGGAGAATGCCGTTACACATCCTCAAAAAGAGGTCTACGACACTATTGTGTTTTTCAATTTATTCTCTGCTGGGGATTTCTAGTTTCTGCTGGAGAATAAATGTTTTTAAATGAATGCACCAGACTCTAAGATAGATAGTATGACCCATCAAGCATGAGCAATGTTGGTTACAGAAAGTTCTCATTGTCTCCTCCCAAAGTGATCCACATTCTCTCAAACTTTTAATGCTTTGTTTGAGATGTCCTTTTTTTGTTAAAACTGAAAAATGTAAGTATCACTATATTAGGGAAGGGAATAGAAGTGCTTAACTCAAAATATAATAATAAATGATATGGTAATACACATTCTTACAATATTTCAAAGTAATACAATTAATGGTTCTTTTGGTCATTCTTAGAGCACTTTGAAATATTTTCAGCACTCATAGGGACAGTGAATAATTGAATTTGACATTCTAAATTATATATTATTTTCTTATGAAATATATGTACTTAAATATTTTACTTATTTGTATCTATTTTGTCTGTAAGACTCTTCCTTTGATATGTAAACATGTATGATGAAAAAGTCTATACCTAATATCTTATGCACAATTCTACTCAAAATATTGATATAGTCATTTTATCAGTTATCATGACCATATATATATATATATATATATATATATATATATATATATTATTTCTTGGTGACTGTCTTCCTAACTACGTGAACTACAAGTAAACACCTAACTTCCTCCTCCTGCCTTTTCAATTTTTTTCTCACTATTCTCTAAGTATAGCCCCTCTGCCATGTAACAGATATTATTCTAATTGTTTTTTCTTGTTCTAATTTAGAATTTAAGTGATTACTTTGTGCTTGTAAAATTATATTTGTTAGTCTTTCTTTACAGTAATTATTTCAAAATACAACATAAAAAATTGTTCTTAAGGTTAAAAGTATTATTTGTTACACAGTTAATATTTCTCTGGCATAAGGAGTTTGAAAATTGTTCGGGTACTTTTAAACTGAAGGAAAAACATCCCAAGTTTATTGGCTAAATAAATATTTGCTTTGTATTCACTAGAGAAATTTATTTTTACATTGCACATTCCAAAAGTAATTTTGCTGCCTGTGGAATCTGAGAATATTTTTTTCTTCATTTTTTTTTCCCAGATGTTTTTGTACAATCTTTGGTTTGCCATTGCTGTCTGGTGAGAAACCACTGTCAATTAAAGAATTGTTCTTCTATCGAGTCAATAAAACTGAATGTAAATTGGGTGAGAAGCAGACAGGGAGGCGATGGGTTTATATTTTGTGATGGACAGGGCTCAGTGCTTCCCATGCGATCCTCATATAAGATTAAAGGCTTGACTTTAAAACAGTCTACAATTACACGTTCTGCAAAGCAACCATTGCAGCAACTCACACTTTAAAACATGTGTGCTGACTCTGGTACTCAGGTGGATAAGTGGTAGCAGGGATGCAGAGCAATGACATCAGTTCAACGCCTCAAGTAAATATCATGGTGTTTCTGTGGCATTTTGAGCAAAATCACGGCATGAAAGAATTAGGAACTGATTAACTTTGGGGAAAGTACATTAAGAATATAGCCAAGAGGGTTTCATGATAGAGTGTGTGCAACATGTGGTAAGAATACATCTGAGATTAGGAGAGAGGGTTTTCTTTTCCTTAAAACATAAATTTTATTGATTCTTTGGAAATTTCATATCATGCACTCTAATCCTGATCACCTCCCAGTCCCTCCATAGCTGACCCTCACCCCTACAATGCGCTCCCCAAATAAATAAAATGCAAAACAAAACAAAAACAATAGATCAACCTAGCTCCTCCATCTTTCCAACACTACTTCTTCATCCTACTGTCATTGGGAGCTGTGTATATCCCTTTTGTCCTCCCAGCCCACTGCAAAATGTTGATTCCAATAAATCATTGGTCTGGTTGACAGCCTCCGGATTCGGCTGTGCCATCTTCACTGGGATCGACCCTCGTAGACACCCGTCTCAGATATCCTGTTGCTGCTCCAGTAATGGAGATTGTACACTTATGTTCTGTAGGATCAGTTCCTTTGTGCACTTCAGCAGGTCAAAGATGGGGCAGAAGATTTTGACTATAAGATCACAGAGAAGAGCAGCATTATCATCAACTATTACAAACTGGTTTTGCTTTGAGAGATCTTCCTTTTAGGTAGAGAATATTAGGATTTTCATCAGAGTAGTACAATTAGTTAGAAGTATTTAACTTTTAACCAAATGGATTTTATTATGTGAGAATTAACAAGCTATAGTAACTTGTACCCACCATTTAGCAAACATGGTTATATTCTGAAAACCTTCTACACGGCTGCTTCCCTCTGAAAATCTCCACCTCTCACATCCAGTTATTATTTATTGTTACTAGCTCCATAAGTTTTTATTTTCTACAATATTTTCTACTTCAAATAATACAGAATAGAGCCATTCCAACTTACTTTTGCATTTAAGAATGTGTCTGTTAGCCTAGACTAACTGTGCAATTCTGTGGCCTGGTATCTCATTTCTATTTCGTGCTCAATAACATCACATTGTCCATACGTCATATATTTAACTTGTCCAGTCACCCACAAATATAGCACTTTATTTGTCCTCAGTCTAACAAATTCTAAATGGAGGTACCATATATATCTTCATGAAGGCTCTTTTGTAGGTCTAATTTTCAATATATCTGAGTAGATATTGTTGAGAATAAATGTTAAATCATGTTATAAAATGTGGAAAGGGTTTTAATAAACTATATAACTGTGTTCCACAGTGGTTAGAAGAGTTTTCCTTCCCAGCAGTGAAGAATGAGAGTTCTTGCTGCCCCCCAAACTAAGTAACCTTTGGGCATGATAATTCCTCACTGTGGTCATTCTGTCACAGAAAATGTTGTCTCTCAGTGTGATTTGCAATTCTCAGACTATACAGACGTTAAAATTTCTCATGTTTGTCCACCACTTGCATATATTTGATCTGTAATTGTTGATGGCCCCTTTGTGATTGGGCTATTTTCTCTTGCTGAATTCTTATAGTCCTTTGTACGATATTTATACTACATTTTTTAACCAGATGTCTTTTAGGGTATATTTTAATTATTTTAGAGATGTGGTGTTATTTGAAGAATAGAAATGATTAAAATTTATACAAGTTTATCTTATCATTTTATAGGTTTTAATATTAGATGTATATCTAAAAGTTATCATAATACCTAATGTCATAACAAATTATGTTGACTGTTAAATTATAAGAGTATGTTTTTTTATATTTAGGTCTGTGATCAATTTTAAGTTCTGAAAATGTATAATATTTGTTCCTGAACTTCCTTATATATGGATGAATGTCTCATCCTTGCAGCAGCTATCATTCATTTTGTGGAATGCACCATAAAATCTAGAACATGGGTACAGAATACCGAGGTTGGTCTTTGTCACTTATTGATACCTAAATGTTGGTAAATTTCCTAACTATTCTGACCAATTTTTTCACTGCAATACCATGTTAGCACTATTTCTATCACTTATAATGAATAAGCAACTTAAAAAAATATCATTTCATCATTATGTTTCATGCAATGTAAAGTATGATGTAAACATAAAGTATTTATTTATATTTTGATAATAAGTTCATTCATGAAAGACATACATTTATTCACAAAATTAAAAAGATTTTAGTCTTCAAAAATTAGTCTATTACTTTTATTTAGATAATATGATATTCCGATATTTAGCAAATATTATCATGGTATTGTCATGGAGTATGTTCTCTTTACAGAAATACAAATTAGATAAGAAAATATTTATTTGCCAAAATGAATATATCCGGATAGATGAATTTGTTAAACTCTGGTAATTTTGATAGACTATGTATGTAAGGCTGCATTTTCATAAACATATTTTCTGAACATCTGCATGAATTTGAATGTACCATCATCAAGGCAAATTTTAGGTGCAGATGAATTAGACGTACATGGAGGATATAGATGGTTATTTGAGACGTGATGTTACAATCAAATACAAGCAGGTGTGCATGTTTCAATGATCATGACTTCCATATTGAGTGACTTCAATATAAAATCACTTTTAAATGTGCCGAGGCAATTTTCTCTATTTCTAATGCTTGTTCTTTCATATTTAAATACTACAAAATGGCATTCTAATGTTTTTAAGTAAACAATTTGCCTCTACCTTTAAAGAGCTTCATTAGATTAGCAGACGCCTCGACAGCAGCCATATATGATGCACTCGGCACTGAAAATGCCCTATCTTCTCCAAATCATCTGGAAATTTCTGCTTAGAATTTTCAATGAGTTATCATAGAGAATATGATGTGGAGTTCCTCACAGGCAGTACCATCTTTCAGGCTTACAACACCTGGGAAGAGGCTAGATGATGCAAAAGGAAAACACCCAGAGAGAAGACTGGCTAAATGAATATCTCATTAACTCTACATAGCTACAGTCTTAATAAACAAACCATCTGAAACCACACCCACAATATATGTAACTAGGGAACCAAAGGAAAGTCAAAGTATTGATTGAATGGACTATTTTCAGAATGCCATTCTGAACTTAAGTTTTCAAGCTATTTTCAATCATTACTTATTTTCTTATACCATGCACCGATACATGCAAATTTAAAGCTAGTTTGTCAGGGCTGGAGAGATTGTGCAGTGACTGACAGCATTTCCTGTTCTCATACAGGAACAGGGTTCTGTTCAGAGTGCCTATATTGAACAGCTCAATGCAATGCTATTTCCAAGAGATCCAATGACCAGTTCTGACTTTGTGGTACAGATGTTCATTGAACAGATACACCATACGTACAGTTAAAAGTTGTAAAGAATAAATTAATTAAGAAATAAAACTTCATATTTAATTAATGAGGTATATTGTTGCACAAATTCTTGTCAGTTTAATAAAAACCCAGAATAGGTTTCCTGAAGATCAGAGAAACCGAGAGTCTGGTCACTAAAGAGGTTTTTTTTTTTTAATTTTTATTTATTTATTTTTTATCTCTGCCAATGCTCAGACCGAAGGGGCGATCCTGTCCTCAGACTGCATCTTCGGACTCAGTCTGACTCCACCAAAGCTCATATTGCAACTGTATCTACCAAAGATCAGACTCCCAGAGCTCCTGTCTCCTCCCACCTTATTTTCCTCTCTCTGCCCATCCATAACACTCCTGTCTCCACCTCACTAGTGCTGGAATTAAAGGCATGGGATCCTAAGTGCTGAGATCACCTTTGTGTGAGCTCTGTTTCTCTTTTAGACAGGTTCAATCTTGTATAGCCCAGTGTGGCCTTGAACTAACAGAAATCCCTTAAAGATGTATGCCACCACTCCTTGGCCTCTAGCGCCTTAGTTCCACTCTCTGATATTTAGGTAAGCTTAACTTGTTAAAAGGTAAACAAAATATCACTACAAAGTATGTATTATGTTCTCCTTTTTAAAATTCTATTTTAAAATTTCGTTTTACATTCCAGCCCCAGTTCTCCCCACTTCCCGACCCCTCTACCCACCATCCCTGACTCCCTTTCTTGCCAAGTCCATCCTGCATCCACTCTTCCCAAAGGTTAAAGGCTTCTATGGAGAGTCAACAAATTCTGGCACTTTAATTTGGGACAGATACAAGCCCCCCTCACACTCCATCCTGCGTTAAGGCTGAGCATGGCATCCCACCATAAGGAATGGGTGCTAACAAGCCAGTTCGTGCACCAGCAATAGATCCTGGTCCTACTGCCAGCGGTCCCTTAGATTGTCTAAGCTTCACCACTGTCTCCCACATTTGGAGGGTCTTTTTTGGTCTCATGGAAGCTCCATAGATGTCAGTCTAGTGTTTAAGAGTTTCCATGAGCTTGGTCCAGCTGTCTCTAGATTTCTCCATCATGATCTTGATCTCTCTTGCTCATATATTCCCTCCTCCCTCTCTTTAATTAGATTCCTGGAGCTTGGTCTAGTGTTTGGTTGTGAATCTCTGCATCTGGTTGCATCAGGTACTGGGTAAAGGCTCTTTGATGATAGTTGGGGTATACACCAATTTGATACCAGAGGAAGGCCAATCAGGCACCCTCTTCATTATTGCTGGTGGTCTTAGCTGGGGTCATCCTTGTGAATTCTTGGAAATTTCTCTAGCACCAGGTTTTTTCCCCTAAGGTTATAGTGACTCCCTCTATCAAGATCTCTTTTTCATTGCTCTCCCAATTCATCTCTCTCCCTCCTTGACCATTGTGTTCCTATATGTTCTCATCTCTCATCTCCTTCCCCTTAGTGCATCCCCCTTTCCCCATTTACCAAGGAGATCTCATCTAATTCCTCTTTCCTTGGCAATTCATGTGTCCTTCTTTGGGTCTTCCTTGTTACCTAGTTTCTCTGGAGCTGAGGACTGTAGTCTGGTTATCCTTAGCTTTACATCTAATATCTACTTTTGAGTGAAGACATACCTTGTTTGCCTTTTTGAGTTCAGGTACCTCACTCAGGATGTCTTTTTTAAAGCTCCATCCATTTGCTTCAAATTTCATGATGTCATTGTTGTTTACAGCTGAGTAATACAACATTGTATAAATGTACCACATTTTCTTTATCCATTCTTGGGGGGTTGCTTTTAGTGTCCTTTGCCTTATAGAAGCATTTCAGTTTCAAGAACTTCCATTTATTGATTATTGCTCTCATTGTCTGTGAAAATAGTGTTAGATTTAAGAAGTGGTCTCCGGAGCCAATTTGTTTAAGGAATTATTCTTTCTTTTATTAAGACATTAATCTCTATGCTTATATTTTTGGTGAATATTCAGCAATGAATTGAAACATTGATGATAAGTGTTATTCAAAGACTGAATCCTTCTAAACAAATATGTATGATTTGAAGTTAATCTTTCTTTTATGACAGGGAAGAAAAGAAGGATGAAAACTTTAAGCGAAGTTTTGTTGAGAGGACATCTCATCTAAAGGACCATAGGCAACAGGAAATTCCAGATTCAAACTTAGAACAATATATGAATTACTACGGTTTATAGCAAATGTAAATTTTTAATAAAGACCACAGATGAATAATCTATTCAGTATTTGAAAATATTCAAGAGAAGATCTCAATCAAACTAATATTATACTTGGTTTCCTGATAGGAAATGGCCTTTTCATGCTTCAAATGTTGATCAATATTATTTTTTGTTTTTTCTGAATTCCTTTTCATTTATTTGAAGAAAAAATAAAGTATGTTTTAAGCATATTCCATTTTGTTTGTTGTTGTTGTTCCCACTGCCACATAAAAGAGCAGGTAATCTGCTCCAGGCTTCACCCTAAACCATTAACATAGCTTGGTAACTATATGTTCAGCCCCACGACAGTACCACTAGTGAGTCACTACAGATTGAAGCGTTTTAAGTTTTCCACATCACTTGAGTATTATTTAGCCTCTCCCACTCCTCTGCCTAAGCAGACTCTTTCCTTCATCCAGGTACTATGTCTATGCATCTTCTTGTACAGTTTAATGTAAAGCAACTACTTAAAATTACAGGTACTCAGTCAATAATATGTATTGAATATATGAATGCAATATTTATGTTAAAATTCATTTGAATAATGCGGTTGCAGCAAATTTATTCATATGAACAAACTGTGTCTAACGATACAGTGTCTTTAATATATTATAGAAAGCTTATTTTGTACTGACTTCAACTTCCACTACATCAAGCAATGCTTGCAATATCAGTTATTTTAATGCCCATATTAGTTAAAATGAGCTTCTCACCATCTGTTTCATCTATTAAGCATGAATGTAAAAGAACACATTTTTCTATTACTTTTGCAAAATGTGATATATAAATGATTTAAATACAGTTATATGCTCTTGAAGTTATACTACATGCAGCTGGTATGTGACTCCCTTATGCTACAAACAGAAACAAAGGAGAAAGTATGCTCTATATGGCACAGATGACTTCATGCTGTATGAGTTTTCATTGTCATGACAATAGAAGGTCAAATTTTTATATCAAAACTGGACTTCTCTCAGTATTGAATTTGCATTATGAACATCAATTCCCCCACCTCTCTTTCAATAAAGTCTTTGTTCATCAATACATTTTGATTTTGCTAGAATTTCATTCAATATTGTGAAGGTCTAGTTACTGCACATTTATGTATATTGAAATGCTTGATGCTACTGTGATCTATTGATCCTTCTGTTAATTTGCATAGAGAGAAAAAATCTACTAAAAGAATTGTTTACTGAGCTCAATTAAAATATAGTCTGCCATAGAAACATTGAGAAGAAAGGACCATTAAAATTTAACAAAATTGCTTTAGCTGGACTGTCAATCCTGAGACTTTACTGCAAAAATAATTAAGAAGAAAAAAGATGTGTGCTTTTATCTTGCCTGTCACGTCTATATCCATTCCCCATGAAAAACATTGCAATGGTTTTCAGACCAATAACTTTCTAGGGAGTAATATTCATGAAAAAGTCATGAAATGTAATAAAAATTTATATTTAAAGATCATAGGGAATGAGAATTGACAGGAAGAATGTGCTAAGACTTTAAAACTTTTTACATTGTGTTACCATAATGTATCCTTCACCCCCGAAAAAAATAAGGCATAGCTTTCATTGCCATGCAAATTGAGAAAGTAGGCTATTTCTTCCATGGCCTGGTTTACTGTCGACATTTAGTGATAACATAAAAAGTGGGAAAGAGTAGAAATTTAACATTTTAACTGCCGTGAGTTATATCCTTGGCTTTTACATTCTTTCTTCATATAGTATATTGCTTAAAGGAAAAAAATAAACTAGCAGCTTGCGTTTTTGCTCACCAGAGTGTTATCATCAGATATAGAAATTGTTTCTAATTGCTTTTGCTAATTATTACAGACAAATTCTACAAACACACATAAACCTTAACTTACACTGTGTCAAAACAGCGATGTGGTCAAAAAAGGTAGATGGTCAGGAAGATAATCAATAAAACATCACCAAGAAGAACTGATATCTATTAAGGATAAATGCAATATCATAAGGTGGTATGTTCTATTTTTTTTTGAGTTTTGATAAAATATAACTGCATCATTCTCCATTGCCTTTCTTTTCTCAAAGCTGTCCCCTACACTAATGTTTTTATTCTACATAAAATCTATGGCTTCTCTTTTTATTTATTGGTACATGTAAATGTGTATTCATATGTACATATATTCTTAAATATGACATATTCCATCTGTGTGTTTTCCTCCCTTATATAATTTTAAGGCAGATGATTAGGCATAGAAAAATGAATCTGTGTGTTCTTCTCAGGAAAGGAACTAGTTCTTCTGCTCTCTGCATCCCTCTAACTCTTGGTGTATGGCTGCATGGGCTTATCCCCTCCACTTTGGCATGCCTGTTGGTGTTGTCTTGTTCACTTCAGGTAGTCCTAAACCTTCATCAATGAAACTTCCCTTGCAACTGACAGCCCATTTAGACAATCATACTATTTAATTTTAAATATGAAAGTTTACCCGTTTGCAAGAACATTTTAGTTTTGTCTTTGATAGGTTTCAGAATCATAACATTAAATAATTGACTTATAAGGCCTGGCAGCGGTAGCACACATCTTTAATGCCAGCATTGAGGAGGCAGAGGCAGGTACATTTCTGAATTAAAGCCAGTAGGTCCACAGAGTAAGTTCCAGAGCTGCACAGACAAAGTCTCTTTTGAAAAAATGAATTGATTCATTGATTTAGACAAAATAACCTCAGTGTAGACAGTTTGCCTAATATTCTGTTGTAAGTCCTGCCAAGAAGGTGGAAGGGATTTACTGTATATAATCCTCAACCTAGGATTGAAGAATTTGCATTCCTAGTCCTCAAAAACTACTATAGTGTCAATAATTAATGGCGTATAAGTACTCTAAGATATAAAAAATATTATAAAAAACAAAAAATCATTTTAAAAACTTGGTTCTTAATTTCTTTTTTTTGTTGTTTGTTTTGTTTTTCGAGACAGGGTTTCTCTGTAGCTTTGGTGCCTGCCCCGGAACTAGCTCTTGTAGACCAGGCTGGCCTCGAACTCCCAGAGATCCGCCTGCCTCTGCCTCCTGAGTGCTGGGATTAAAGGCGTGCGCCACCACTGCCCGGCTATGTTCTTAATTTTTAGCAATTGATGTTACATAAGTTTATTTCTTGTGAGTCTCGGTGCCTTACCAATCCTAGGATGAGAACAGGGGGACATGTCTTACTTCCTTGGGTAAATGTATGGAATTGCCTTTTCCACTCCAAGTAGAATTTTCTCTTATCCAGAAAGCCCAGGCATAAAAACAAAATTATATCATGTAATATGTGTGTATTTATCCATTTATAGTAGTGAATGAAAATATGCTTTGAAGGATTTTCTCTCTAGGTCACTTGGAGTCCTCTGTAAGATACGTGATTTTCAGAAGACTTCATTGTCTTTATCTATTATCTGTAGAAAATTCTCAGCTTAGAGTAGCTTTTATTTTTATTTAATTATTTTTTGTATGCTTGTTCATTTAACCATTTATAAATTGATTGATCCATTTATTGATTGATTGATTGCTGTGGTCTTTTTGCATATGATCCAAAAGTAATTGAGAGCATGGTCACTTGCTTTCCCAGGTCCAGCAGGTCTCAATCTCATGGATACTTAGCTAAGAAATTTTCCATTTGACTTAGCTCTGAATCAGGTGAATTTTGACTCAATTATGAGAGTATTATCACTTTTGTATTTATGGATTCTGCATATAAAGAAGGGAAAAGACTATAAAATGTTACTACAGATGAGTCTGGAAGCCATTGCAGAAAATTGATATCCAGTGTATTATTAAGGTGAAACAGGACATATCCTTTAACTATCAGCTCACCCATTTTAAATTATCTAATTTAAATATGATGGTGCATGCATAACATTGCTAGAACAGTGTGCATTATATACATAATATATATATTATATATAGTGTATGCTATATAGATAGATATATCGATATATACGTGTGTGTGTGTTTGTGTGTGTGTGTGTGTGTGTAATACAGGCAGGGGTTTTCATACATCCTGAAACTGCCATCCTACTGTGTCAGGTCTTTAACAACTGAACACAGGGATGAATTAGAGGAAGCATATTTTAAAAAAATACTCTTAAGACTTTCATAGGTTCAAGCTGGCCAAAATTCCAACAATGAGAAAGGGAAGTAGACACAGAGTCATACATCTAACCAAGAAGTTATTTGCAATTGATACCAACTAGCAGAGAGAAGTCAATTTTCTCCAATGGAATATATATATATATATATATATATATATATATATATATATATATCACCCACACTCTAGCTCAGGCCCCATGGTTAAGACTCTTTGGTTAACAAAGGATGAAAACTTTTATTTTATTTTAGAGAAATTTTACTGGCTGTCTCAAAATGTTTGTTTTTCATTTGTATGTTCTTTTGAGAGGAGCGTCACAGGGATGAATTCAAGTTGGTAGGGAGGCAGAGAAGAGCTGGAAGGAGGAGAGACTGGCAGTTGGGAACTGGAAATAATTTGCAACCTAAATCATGTGAAAAATACTTTTTAAATGTTCCATTAAAGCTAAAAACTTAAAAAAAAACTATAACATCTCCTATAAACTAAAGCTAAAAACTTAAAAAAAAACTATAACATCTCCTATAAACTTACCCCATGTCTGCTTTCAGGACAAGCTCTAAAACTGGAGTCAAATCAAATAACTTATTTGTAATTCTTTCAGTCCAAACGTCCCACACCTTGTCAGCATGGAGACAAGCAGGTTTTCCACGAAGAAAAAAAAAAAGTTTTCATCTCTGCCTTTAACCATACTCTGAGATAATTAAAACTTTACTAAAAGCCTTTTGTATTTTATGAGCTCCAAAGGAAGCTCCGGCATTCCTTTTATGTGTAGCGATCTTACCTGGAAATGCTTTTCCCATAGAGCCTCGCAAAACCCCAAGGAGTCTACTTAGTTATATGTAGACACCTGCTGTAGTATGGTGCACAAGGGGAACACTCAGCAGGCCACTGCTTTCTCCCACCCCCATCCATTCCTTTAAATGGAGGTGGTTTTTTTATGTGCATATAAATATTAAGTTCAAAGGCAGCCTAGCCATATGGCCGAGGTGAATTCAAGGGTTCACACTGAGAACAGAAAAACAAGCATGTAGCAGAGCGAGGGCTGTTACACACTTTTGAGAACTGTTGGGAAGACAGGGGTACCGACTAATCCTGGGCAGTGAAGACTGAGATAAGAGCGAGAGATAAGGATGCTTCAGTTTACCGGTTGTACATACTTCTAATGTATTTATTTCCACTATTTTAAAAGCAGATTTAATGAAATGATAAAACTCTTGGAGTAGTTAATTCTGAAGATGCTTGATTTTGAAGATAAATATTAGGAGTTCCGTGAATTATAATTTTTGTGATTGGCTACAGGTTTCCTTTAATTTTACTTTTGATTCTGTTCTGAGAAATTTAAATCAGTCCTAATTTGTGGCTATTTGTCTATGAATTTTAAGTTACATTAAAATGATCAGTAATGGACTAGAATGAATGTTCAGAAGTTAAGAGTTTTTGGTTTATAGTCATGAAGATCAGAAATTGAATATCAGCACCCGAAGGGGCTCACAAATACCTGTGACTCCTTCAACAAAGTATCCATTGTCTTTTCTGTCCTGAGCACTTGCATGTATGTGTGTGTGTTCACATATACACACAGTCACGCATGCACATGAACACAAGAACACATGAACACGCAAATGTAAGCAGTATTTTAATCTTTTAATTATCTTTTATTACTTTTATTTGTATGTCTTTACACATGCACACATACTTGTGTGAGCACAACTGTGCAGGTGATACTGTCTGTCATAAATATGGAAACAAGATACTCATGTCAGATTTTTATCACTCAGATATTGTCAAGCTTTTTTTGTTGTAGTTGTTGATGCAATGTCTATACCAGAAGCTGGATGCATTGAGCAAGTCTCGGTTATCTACTTGTCTCTGCCTCCCAGGTTCTGAGATTACAACTATATTTTTCTTGCCTGGCTCCATTCAGTGCTGGCTGTCTAACTTAGGTCCCCATGCTGAAGTGGCAAAGTTTTTCCCAAATGAACCTCCTTTTTTTTTTTTTTTTTTTTTTTTTTTTTTAAGTTTCTCTCCTTTCCCTCTTCCCACTTCTCACTCACCTTCCCCCACCCAAATCCCTTTCCACTCTTCAGAAAGGGTAAGGGCTCCCATAAGGAATTTACAAAGTCTGCAATATAAAGTTGAATCAAGGCCTGCAAGATAGCACTTCATAGGGAACAGACTCCAAAAAGCCAGTTCATGCACTGGGCATGAATCCTAGTCCCACTGCCAGTGGACTCACAGACTGCCCAAGCCACAGAATTTTTACCCGCATTCAGAGGGTCTAGTTGAGTCCTGTGCCGGTTTCCTAGCTATCAGTCAAACACTGGAAGGCCATACTTTTACTGATTTTTAATTTTAGAAAACCAAATTTTTTTTTATGTTTTTTTAATAGCATATATGTTTTCCCTTTGGAAATGGGTATAACATACTGTGACCAAATCTAGCCCTATTTCTCCCAGGCATCTTCTCTACCTACCTACCTACCTACCTACCAGACCACTATTTTTTTTCTTTTCAATTTTATCACTATGTGATTATTAGCAAGTGTATCAAGAATTATTGTTGCAGACTATTGTTGTAGACTTGGGATAAGCTATAAAACATCACATCTAATTCTGCCTGTGCTGTATTGATCATTATTGAATCTCTTCAGCAATGAGTAACCCTTCTGCACAGGTTTCAATGTCATCTCCATTTCTTCAGTAAGAACTCACAAATGAAAATTCAGTTCTTCCCTGTGGAGTCTCACTGGGGATATAAACCACTCTTAAGGCCAGGCCCCTCGCCTTGTAGACGATGACCAGCACAATATGATTTCAATGCCATCTTTGGAGGTTTTAGCTATTAATTTTGTCAGGTCTTGTATTTGTTTGTTCCTTGTTTTTAAGGTCCTTTGCATACATATGAACTCAGGTTTTTAGGGGGTTCCATGTAATTTTCTGTGTCTCTGAATCTGTATGTGTTTCTCCTGCTTTTCCTTTGATATTTTTCTTATGCTTTGGCATTGGTCCTATTCTGGTTTGTTGGATTTTGTTCTTGGCTATTTTATTATTATTATTTATATCTCTGTTTTCAACAGAGAGACAGATGGGAATTTGGATGGAAGGGAAGTTGTGGAGAATCTCAGATGATTTACAGAATGGAAAACTATAATCAGAACATACTGTATGAAAAAAATCTATTTTCAATAAATGGAAAAACATTAAATCTACCTGGATTATTTCATTTAACAAAATGCTCTGTAGGTATACTCATTTTCACGTATGTGATATTACTTTGTTCTTTATATTTTGAATAAAATAATATGTATATTTTTATTTAAAAGATAAAATTTCATTTAAAATGCTTTATGATCTTTAAAATGCTCATGTACCCATAGGTGGGATATTCGGGGATTCTTGTGATTAACACTGGACTCGTGACCTGTGCCTCCTGTCAGTATGGCAGAATAGACACACTGTCTATTACTAATAAAATAAAAATTCATGTTGCCATTATAATATGTGCCAGTAATATAAATTCAACCTTTATATGAATGTGCCTTGGGCACAAATCTATCAAATATCTTTTCTTTATCTAAGAAAACTGCAGGTTCCTTATTCTTTTTTTTTTCTTTTTTCTAAATGGTTTATTTTTTATACAGTATATCCTGATTACAGCTTTCTGTCTCTCTATTCCTCTTAGTTCCTTCCTTCTTGCCTCCCCCTTCTGATCCACTCTGTTTTATCTCTTATGATAAAGTGAAATATAAAATAAAGCAAAATCCATCACTTTGAGGATAGACAAGGTAAACCAACAGAAGAAATAGAGTTTTAAGAACTGGCACCATAATCAGAGATCCCCCACTAACACACTCAGGAGTTCCATAAAAAATACTAAGATAAAAGCTATAATATATATGCCGAGAAACTTGTGCAGACCTCTGTTAGCCCTGTGCTTTCTGCTTCACTCTCTTATTTGATTCAGAAGCCTTGCTCTCCTGGTGTCTTCCATTCCCCTTGACTTTTACACTCTTTCTGTCTCCTTTTTGCAGGGTTCCCTGAGCTCTGATGGGTAGGATTTTATGGAGACATCCCATTAAGAGTTGTGTGTCCAAAGATCTCTCTCCACATAATATCTGGATGCATGTCTCTGCATCTGTTCCTATCTGTGGCAGAAGGAAGCTTCTCTGATGATGAGTTTAGCAGAATATCATTAGGAGTTATTTTATTGATTTTTTAAAATCAATTCTGTTTGGTTTAAACTTAGGTCTCTGAGTTATTCAGTTTCTGGCTGTTGATCACCCAAGTAGTGTTGGGCATGGGTCTCATCAATGTCAAATCAGACATTTGTTGTTGACTTCCACAAGTTCTATGCCACCATTGCCCTAGCATATCTTGCAAGTAGGACAAACTTTAAGTCAAAGGTTTTATAGCTGGGTTTGTGTTTACATTTCATTTTTGGTAGCTTACAAAGCACCTTCCCACATCAAATATGCTAAAATGTAGAGGAGAAAAATCCGTGTAGGTACCAATTCAATTTCTCCATTTTCAATGAGTTGTTCAAGTGCTTGGTTCTCTTCTGTTTGTTTGCAGAAGCAATCCACTTCCTTAGCAACAGCTTGGGTTGTTAGGAGATTTCTATGGGAAAATGCTAAATTGAAGGCACTCATTCCTGCTAGTGGACACCTTGTTTGGTAACAAAACTTGTTCTGTGCAGATTCTGCCTCTCCAGTTATTAGGAGACCCCATTGTCATCCCCTTCATATATTTTAGGGAGTTTCTGCTATACTAGGTTTCCATATCACCCTTCAAAGCCTCCTCATTTCCAGCAGTCTTTCCTGTATTCACTTCCTCCTCACTATCTCCTTACCTGCTACCCACGTGATCCTCCTGTTCCAGTCCCTTCCCACCCTCAGTCCAGTTGAAATATCTATTCTATTTCCCTCTCCCAGGGAGATCCATGTGTACATCTATTTCCTTCATCTATTCTCCAAGTCTATAGACAATAACTTCGTTATCATTTATTTAGCAGTTAATATCCAAATATAAGTGAATACATCCCATATTTATCTTTCTGGATCTGGGTTATCTCACTCAGGATTATTTTTAGTTTCATTCAATTCCCTGTGAATTTCATGATTTTGTTTAACAGCTGAGTAACGATTCCTTTTGTAAATGTTTCACATTTTATTTATCCATTCTTCTGTTTAGTACATTTTCTTGCTATTATGAATAAAGGAGAATAGAACATGTTTGAACAATGACACGTGTTTGAGCAAGTGTCACTGTGGCAGAATTAATCATCCCTTGGGCATTTGACCAAGAGTAGTAAGCTTGATTCAGAGGTATATCGATCCCCAACTTTTTGAGAAACCACCATAATGATTTCTATTCTGACTGAACAATTTTTTTACTCCTACTATCAAAGGATAAGTGTGACCCTTCTTATACATTCTAGAGAGCATGAGTTATCACTTGTTTTATTAATCTTAGTTATTCTGACAGGTGTGACATGGAATCTCAGAGTTGTTTTGATTTGCATTTCTCTGGTGGCTACAGATTTTTAGCATTACTGGTGATTCCCAGGATTTTAGTGACTTCTACTGGAAAGTCTCTGTTTAGAGCTGTACCCATTTTAATTGGGCTACTGAGTTTTTTGTGACATCCAGTTCCTTGATATATATATATATATATATATATATATATATATATATATATATAGATATACATATATATATATATACACATATAGATATGGATAGTAGTTCTAAACCAAATGTGGAATTTATTAAACTTCTTTTCATTCTGTAGTCTGTCCCTTTGTCCAAATTATGGTGCCCTTTGCCTTACAGAGAACTTTCAGTTTCATGTGGTTCTATTTATCAGTCTTTTAGGAAGTCTTCTCCTGGGCTAATGAGTTCAAGGTTCTTCCACCATTATTTTTTTTATCAGCTTCAGTGTATCTAATTTGTGTTGAGGTCTTTGTTCCATTTTGTCTTGAGTTGTGTGCAGGGTACTAGGGGTGGATCTATTAGCGTTCTTCTACATAGAGACACACAGTTAGGTCAGCATCTTTGTTAAAGATGTTCACTATTTTTCCAGTGTGCTTTTCTGGCTTCTTTATCAAAATCAGGCAGCCACAGTGTATGGCATCAGGGCTTGTTCTTCATTTTGATTCCAATGATCTATGTGATATTTATGCCAATATCATGCAGTTTTACTTTACTATAGTAATACAGCTTGACACAGGGAATGGTGATATATCCAGCAGTTACTTGTTTGTTTTTATTGTGTACAATCGTTTTCTTTTTTGTAAAATCAAGTTAATAATTTCCTCAACTGAAAAGCATTCAATTTTCCATCTATTACATTTTATATGTCCATTACCTGTTAAAGGAGACTGTGATTGATTCAATATTAGGGTCACTGTGAGTAGGCAGAAATAAATATTGGTTCATGTATCTATTTGATATATTGACTAAGTTTCCTTTGGTTATACATAAACAGTGGAAATTTTGGATCCTGTATCAAGTATGACTTTGTTTCTAAAGGAATTGTCATGATGCTATGTTTGGTGGCTATACTTACTTACATTCCCTCCAAGGTATAGAAAGTTTGTGTATGCTCACAGGTGCTTGATTTTTGTTATAATAGTCATTGGGACTAGAGGGAAGTGACATTATATTGTGGTCTTGATTTTCATTTCGCAAGTAAGTTGTGTGAGTGACTACTGTTGTTTAGGCTTGTCAGAATCTGAATGTTTTCTTTTGAAAAAGAAATACTCAGGTTATTGATCTATATTTCACTGCATTATTGGAGATTTATTTTTGAATTTTTGTTATTTAATATTTATTTTATTTATTATTTCATGCTGTTTGTCACCATTGCTTATATAAGAATATGTGTGCATATACCCTGTACAAGCAGAGAACAGAAGAAACCATCTAACCCGTTGGTACACAGTTTGCAGGTGTTGTGGTGCCTGGCCCTGAATTTTAAACCTCATGATTGCTCAGCAAGCATTTTAAATACTGAAATGCACAGAAGACTTAATATCTTCTCATAAATTGAATCTAATTAAATGACAGAAAGCTATATGGACCATGTCCCATGGTATATTGTCTAAAACATGCAGATGGAATAGGCACTTAACTTTTCGTTCTCATCTGTCACTTACGATAGAGTAGGTTTCAGATGTTTTAACCTCCTAGTTCCTTGTTTGCAAACCATACAGGCTACGTGGTAAAGGGAAAACACAGACATCTCAGGTGGTTGGGATAAGAACCCTAAAGAATCTGGAGGAAAAGTATGGCTACTAAATGGAGAAGTCAGAGAACAAGACGGAAGACAGGCTGCGACACTTCTATTTTCTAAGAGCACAAAAGGCAGTGGGTAAAGATACAGCATCTATGGAGGAAATTAACTTTGGCAGGAGACAAGAAGACTTAGGAGAAATAGTCTGAGAAAGTAGATGTGTGTACGTGTGTGTCTTTGTGGGTGAATGTGTTTAACTTACCCTTAACACTAGCTCTGCCTATACTGTTTATCAACTCTAAACTACACACTGCACAGTTTGTGACTATAAACTACATAGAAAACCATCTTTATATAGCATAAGCTAAACAAATTGAATTGAGGAAAAAACACATTAAAATGTATGACATAAACAGTTCAAGATTGGTTTAATGTAGACTTTTTAATGTTTCTTATGTAAGTTATTTCTAAAATATCTGCTGTTTTTGATCAATGGGTGTTATGTGAAGGTCCATTAAAAATTACAATGTCAAAATCACTACAACCATCTTCATGTTATCAGGCAGGATGTTTTTTTTTTTCTTTAAAAAAAAAGATCCTAACTTTTTAATAACCAAAATTGCTTTTTGTTAAACAACCTACTTATTAAACACAGCTTGTCCCAAATAGTAATTACCAGAATCATCCATTATCCCCAACGGTTTTAAGATATCCACGGTAGAATTGAAAACTGGCACACTAGAATTGAAGACTGTGAATTATTTACAGCATGAGACACAGTGTAGTCATAGTAGCAATGTGAAGTTGAAGAAAATTTAGGTTTAGGTTGCATGAATATATTTTGCATGTTTAATAGGAAAGTATGAATGAATATTATATACAAAGTTTAAGGATCAGAGCTGAAGACTCAATAATATCAAAACTTGGCCACAAATATTAAAATGTTAATAAATGGCAAGAAAAATAAAATTTCGAAGTGAATGATATCCTTGCAAGTTTTTTATTAAACTATATGTGAATATTAGTCAGTATCTTAATGTACAAATAAGAGAGTTGAGTTCCTTTAAGTGGTGGATATGAAAGACTTAGTAAAGACCTAGAAATACATCAGATAAAAGGGAGCAAGAATCTGATGCGGTATGTGAAACATTCAGACAAACAACGGGACTATAAGATAGGTTCTGTAAATATACAATTACTATGGAATAAAGAATAAAGTTTCAGAAAATGGAGAGAGGGTCAAGATAAGAAAAGAGGGGTGTAAGAGTCAGAAGCCAAAGAGGATTAAGAAAAGTATTTTAAAAATTCAATTCTATTACTTTTATTCTCCCATCAATTTCAAAACAACATTATTTCGCATGGTACTTTAAAATGGTTATTTTGTAGTAATAGTCAATGCTATTATGACCACCTACTCATCTCTTCAGTATCATCAAAATAATATGATTAATATCATATTGGCTTTGGTAACTACTCCGTTGAATGATAATTACCATAATTTTAAGAACTGACTTTTGCTTGACTTGTTTTGTTAAATTGGGACCTGCACAGGTGAGAGGAAGAGAGGGGGTGAGTTTGTGATGGGCTTTTCACAGGAGACCTGTTTCCACAAGCCTTGGCTCTAGAGCCCTACAGTATTATGGCCCCAGAGGGCACAGGTGACAATTGTAAATACCAGATTACAGGTACACTGCTGAGGCTGTGCTTAACTCCAAGTCATATTAATCTCTCTGCACATACTCATTATCATTTTTCTTAGGCTTATTACATTTCAATGAAATTAAATTTACAACCGAAAATTCTTTTAATGTGTGTGTGTGTGTGTGTGTGTGTGTGTAATATATATTACAGATTGTTAATACATAGACAAACAAAAGCTTTGGTGTGGAATGATGTCCCCAGCTTATTCCAAAGCCTAGCACTGTCCACTTCTCCAAACAATCCTTGATCTGCTTTCTGATAGAATCTAGCTCATAAGATGAAAACATATTTATATTTTGCCATTAGGAACAGGAAAACTTTCTTTAGCCATATTTAAGATTAGCACAGACATAAAGCCAAATCTGAAACTACCTAAGTTAGTTAACGTGATGAAGTACAGGGCAAGGACAATGCATTGTCCTAAATCAAATTTATATTTGGATTTTAATTCATTTATTTTGCAATTTGTTCATTTGTATGTTCAGAGTCTTGTTAAAAATGGGCATTATCTTGCTCCCAGCTCCCTCTCATGTTTTGCACTAAACTTTTCTGTACGGAAAACAATCTTTACATTTTTCTCATGGAAAAGTGTTGAGAAAGACTCTAAATCAAGTCTATTTATAACAATGGGATTAGACTCTGGTCAACCCAAGGACTTTTCATGGAAAATAAATCTCTTAATCTTCCTCTTTCTTAGCATAACAGATTAGTATCCAGTATAGGATTTTTCTTTAGTAGTAGATAATGATCTCTGAACTTTTATAATTTTATTGACCCAGTTCTTGTTACTTGCAGGAATAATCAAGATGCCTCAATTATTTCTTTTTTTTTCCCAGGCTGGAGTGCTAATTCACAGGTACAAACTCAAAGTAGAACTTAAATTTTAAAAATTCACCATTCCAGAGTGTTCTTCCGACTTTAGAGTTTCATTGTTATTAACTTTTTCTTTAGCATTGTATATTTATTATATTTGTTTATTTCATCACATTCCAAAGCTATCATTTTTAGAATTCAATCATGTTTCATGGAGATACGAGCATTTATATATTAGTTAATGGCTTTGCACTTCTAAGTATTTATATGACAACTTATATATTAATATGTAATGCTTATGATATATATATATATATATATATATATGTCTATTTGGTCCCTTTTAAATGGACTTTATGATAAATTTAGAGTTATCCTAAATAATGCTATCTTAAAAATATAGTTATCTTATTATAAACACCAAATCAAAGCAGTAGGTTTATCAACACCCTTTTTCCACAGATGAGCAAATGCACGTGCAGCTATTGTTAAATAAAATAAAACAAACTTACTCAATTGTGCACATACTTATCGCTCTTTTCTGATAGCCGTAATACCCATATTTTTTTCGTCTATGATTCATGACAATTAGATACATCAGAAGAATAAAAGCAATAAGTCAAATAGCATTTTCTTCTTACCTGAACAGTGGACTATGCAGAAGACAAGATGTACATGGTTTTAATAACTTAATAGAAAATACAGTAAGAAAATATATGTACAGATGTATGGTAAATCCTGCTTATTTATTCTTTAAAATCATTCACTTAATAAATATGTATCACCTTAAAACAACTGCATCATAAATGGGTCACATATTAAAAGTAATATTTGTACTATAAAGGTGTTTTATTTTGAAGAATAATGCAGTGTTCACTTTGCCAAGGTTGTTTATGTTGTGATCTAGCAGCCCTCACTCCCCCAGATCAACAGCCGAACTCCCTTGTGGTCTGTAATTGACAAGAAGGTTTGTGTTCTTTCTGGCCGGTGGTTTCCATAGAAGCAGTAGAGGTATAAAAGGTTTTAGCTGAGGCAAAATAAAGCTTGCTGTTCTTCCACCTGAAAAGAAGCCTCCATGTCTCAATCCTGGCACGCCTGCCACCCACCAGTCTCCTCAGCCAGGCTGCACCAGCAGCAGCTTGTAGTTGTTTTACTGAGATAGTATTTATTCACATTTTTATTCTTTTTTTTAATATATCAACTTGATCAATATGATCTTATCATCTGTACAAAATGAACCATTAGCATAACAGCAGGTATCACAAGCATATCAACAAATAATATATCCTGAAGAATATATGCCAGCCCATTAGTTAATTCACACAGACACACATACACACAGACACACACACACACAGAGACACACACACACACATTTAAACGGAGACTGCTCCATTTCCCGGCCACCCAGACTGGAATAATCACACATAAGCTGTATTAATTACAACACTGTTTGGTCCTAGCTCAAACACATTCTGGCTAACTTTTATATCTTAAATTAACCCATTTCTATTAATTTGTATTTTACCACGAGGCTTGTGGTTTGTTATTTCTTGCTTCGGGCAGCTATACGGCGTCTCGCTTCTTCAGTAGATACATGGCATCTCCCTGACTCCACCTACACTCTCTTCCAACTTAGCTATATTCTACCCTGTCATAGGCCAAAACAGTTTTATTCAGTAACCAATAAAAGCAACACATATACAAAAGGAATACCACCTCTCTCTCTCTCTCTCTCAAACACACACACACACACACAGAAGCCCATGAATAGATATTTAATATATAGATTAAGCATAACACCAAAGTAGTAGTTCTAAAGTGAATAACAAAATGAACTTTCACAGTGAATTTTTAAATATTTTATTGGATATATTCTTCTCTTATACATCTTGACTACAGTTTCTCTCCTGTGATCCTCCAAGCTCCCCTCACTCTACCACCGCTCTTGATGTTAGAGCTCTTATTTTTTTGTATGCTTTAGGGACTCTCTTAATCTTGCTGTGTTTCCTAGTCACAGTGGATTTTATCTGTGTATAACTCTAATAAGAAAGAAAATGTAAGCAATTTTTGAAGCAACAATTTTATTCTTCTTACTTGTTAAATGAATGACCAACAACTAGGAGAGTGATTTCTTTCACTGTATTTTAGTTCTCTTAAAGCTAGTCTGAAAAAAAAAAATACCACACACACATCGTCAATAGAGCAATTGTTGAAATTTGCTAAACTACTGAAGAATGGAGAAAGGTCTGGTTTGCAAAGGATATGGTATAATTAACTTAATTGTTAGGCCGTATTTCAACTAGTCATTTTTTTTTCTTTTGGAGAGCCAAGGGTTCAAATCAATATACAATACACAGATGGAACATCATATTGAGTTCAATAGAAAGGCCAGGAAACAGAAAAACTTAGTGGTCAATAGAACAGAGATAAAATTCATGTCGGTGAAGATACTGCACTAGTCAAGTAGTATTTTAGAATTATTCAGACAAAGAAGACATAAAATAAGCTTGTGATTCAAATAACTTCATGATATGAGAATTTTAAATGTTTGAGGGATTTTTACAGATATGAATAAAGAAGGTTTCAAGAAGGAATTAGTCAATCCTTAGAAGTTAAATAAAAAACAGGTTTGTTTTACTGACTTGAGAGATGGAGTGGTCTATAAGAACTAATTGATAAAAAATGTAATAGATACTTTGCAATATTGTCTAATTAATTAGAAAAGAACATTGTACAAGAGAAATGTGGGAGAGTGGAGAAGCTTTAACTTTAAATACACAGGAGTATTAAATCAACATGCTACACTGATGTGAAAGATTCACCAAAGAGAGAATAACTGATGAACTTGAGTATTTCCATTATAAAGTTGTTTGGTCATTTAAAAGGAATTAGAAATCAATTCAAAAACAATTGATATGTATTGGGATGAGTGGATACATACGTACAGGAACTACAGTTTTCTCAGTAGTTTTTAAGGCATTAGAATTAGAGAGACTCTGTAGTAGTTAGATGTGTTTGTTACTCATATTAGGAATTTAACCAAAATCATCAGGAATTATATACTTTTTAGGGACATCCTAGGTACTTTCTGTGACACAAAGTGGCTGGAAAGTATTTCTACGGGTATTTATAACTACATCTACAAGCCATAATTTTAATAATTAAAGGTGTATCACGTTGTTGAAAAAAAAATCCTATTCTGTGGAGTAAAGTAACACAGAAACACAAATAAATCCAGAGGGGACATGAAACCATAGGCTATGTCTTTTTTCTTTATTGCTTCATTTTAACACATTCATTTAAGTGATCATTGTAGATTTGGTCATAGAAAGTAATCATAGCTGAGTTATATTGAAACCCACTGTCTGACTATGACATCTGTAGTAATCATTTTGTGGCTACATAGAGTAATACATATAAGTGTGATGTTGAAAACAATGACTGAATCAATCTTAAAACTTATTTCAAAATATTATTATGAACAATAAGCTCATACTATTAAATCATTAGCCCATATTTATTAATGAATCTTATATTCCTTTTTAAATGAATAGAAACACACTGTCTCAATAAAATCACAAGAAAATCTGATATTTTAAATAACAATATATCCTGACGTTCTCTGTCTTCATAAATTATATGCCACTAGTATTCTAGAAACAAAAGTGTACTTTAAATACTTTGTATTCAGGGACCAATGTTTTATGGTCATATTTTAACCATTGTAAACCATTTATAATAATGATTTTATTATATATAATTGTTGAACACATGAATGATGAAAATTCAACCTCAGTGTTGTAGATTATCTTCAGTTTGGTGGATGATATTATAAGTATCTTTCAACAATAAATGTTTGTATTTTTAGACTAATTTTGCTTGCTTGTAAAAACAGGAATTGAAATAATTCATAACTTTTAGACAGTTATGTAACATGAATGTATAAAGTTATGATTATTTTGTATTTTTGTTCAATCTATATAAATTACATAATCAAAATAATGACTCTAAAACTGCAATGATATCTCACTGCTTTCTAAGTGTCAGTTCTTACTATTTCAACTGTGGCAAAGCTCATAACTGTTAACCAGTCTTTAAACACACAAGGGAGAAAACAGAGATAACATTCTTGTATAGCTGTAAAATGAACTTATGGCTTAGATCACCACAAAGAACTATTCAGCTTGAAGTCGTATTTTTTTATTGGGGCTTACATTTTGATCTAGCATTAAAATTCTCTTGGTCACAAGACTATGCCACTCATAGTTATAATCAGCTAATGTTCCCATACAATTTGAATATTAAAAATCAGAAAAAGAATCAGTCTTGTGTGACCCCCTTCATTGATCCCATAAAAATTGAAAGATGTGATTGTGTCTGGGCCCCTTTGAAGGTTTGTGCAAAAGAACAGTGGAATATTTAATGAGATTTAGAAGCACAGAACAGCTGGATTCAGACTCCACGGTATGTTGTATGCATCATTGATATAATTTCTGTGAAGAACAGAGATGTAGAATGCTCACTTATCTGCTATCAAATAACCAGTGAAAGACACTTAATAATGCTGACACCTCGTTAGCATAAGGCACTATGCTACGACAGTAGGCTTAGTCCTTCCACTCATAAAATATAAAGTCCTGTACATACTAAGTCAATTTATGGGATGATAGAGTCTTAATTTAAAATCGTGTCATTTTTAAGTCTGAGACTGTACTTTCAGAAACTAAAGGTGACCACACAGTGGATTGGACACATATCCATTTTTTTTCTTCGAAAATATTCAACTCAGCATTGACTGGAGTAATTCAAACATCTGGGATTGAACAGAGAAATACAATTGGCCTGTTTAGAAAAAGTCTACAAGGGCAACAGTGACTAGATTCAACATGCGACTGCCATCATGATGAATGTTTCCATCACTTTCTTGAGAGCCAATTACACTGTTTTTTTTTTTTTTTTTTTTTTTTTTTTTTTGTGCGCAGGAACCTCAGATCAGCCAGATCAGTTGTGTACACAAAACCGCTGTGGATCTGTCCTTTCAAACAAGAACTCCACAAAGTGCTACAGCAAGCTTGAAGCATTATTCCAGTCTGGTAAGAGACACTTTCTATTTCTTTACTATGGTGAGAATTACATAAGAAATCCTTTCAGACCATGGTGTGGTCAGTCAGACAGAGAGCAGCTGCTCAGAGACACGAGTTATAAAACGTATTGTGCTTTGAGATAACTTTCCACGATGCTTTTTGCCTTATGCAAGATAAACTGTAACACAAAGTTCTACTTGCCATGTAAACATGTAATGGAACTTCGGGAGTCTAGAGCTACTTGGTGTTGAATGGATGTGTTCTTGGTTATGTGACGTTTAATACGATAACTCTGGACAAGAGGAAGGCTGTTGAAACCATAGTGAGTTCATCTGTGTGCTTAAGTTTTCCTCTGTCCAATAGTGTGATGAATGACTGCCCCCTCACCACAACTTGCCAGACCTCGGGGATTATCGACAGACATTTTGGAGCATTTTAACTTCTTTTAATTTTCAGAATTGAGAAAGCTGTAGATAAGAACTCTGGGCAAATTGGTTCATGAATGGATTTTCCTCGTAGCTCTAAATGATATGAAGGTGCACATGTGTGTAAAGAATATGGTTTTGTTGTTCTTATCTTTAGGCTTGTACTGCTCTTCAAGAAGTATAAAAAAATCTCTGCATGTTATCAACTCCCTATGAATTCATTTGTGTTAAAACCAAAGGAAAAAAATTAATATCTATCTATGTGTACTTGTGTCTATATCTACATCTGAATACATATATATATATATATGTTTATGCATATACATGTGTGTGTATGTGTACCTGTGCCCATGTAGGCAAATATGTTTATTCAAGTAAAATACATGTAGAATGATATATGCTCTTCTGAACTTAATTATAAAATTGATTGTACATAATAGCCAATTGATGTGCAATAACAGGGTAAATCCACAAATTTTTTGACTTTCAGTTTTAACTTCTACAGCTTCATTATCTTAGTAAGCATTAATTTCTGAAAATAATGATGTAAATATTGAAAGAATCTTCCCACTGAAAGAGCTGTATTTGCAGATATATCTAATCTTTCATATGAAAATAAATTTGATTGGTGCAATTTTATTCTGTTTGGCTACTCAATCACATCAATATTTATGTATCCATCGGGTTTGAATATAACCCTTTTGGGGTTTATACATAGCTTCCAAAAAGCTAGTAATCTGCAAAGGCCTGTATGTCTCTATTATATATTTATACTTTTCTCTCTTTACAAATTTTTAGTGCCTATTTATCTCGATTGTTACTTTAGAAATGAAAATACTTTAATTTTAATTAAAATGAACATAATTTTTTTGCACAAATTTGATAAACATTTAGCAAATATGCTTGAATATTATTACTTCGAAGTGAGGATTTGGACAGACAGCAAAGAATACCTAGAGCAAGGGAGACTCAAAGGTGAAATAAGAAGTAGATTTTCTTTATTTTTTTTTTTTTGTTTTTCGAGACAGGGTTTCTCTGTGGTTTTGGAGTCTGTCCTGGAACTAGCTCTTGTAGACCAGGCTGGTCTCGAACTCACAGAGATCCGCCTGCCTCTGCCTCCCGAGTGCTGGGATTAAAGGCGTGCGCCACCACCGCGCGGCAAGAAGTAGATTTTCTGATTTAACTTAGCCTTTCTTTAACTCATTTACTCACGTAGTTTCATAAAGGTCATCTTACCTTGTTTTGCTTTCATTTCAACCATTGTGTATCTGTAACCTTTTACTGTCTTGAAGAGCTTTTAAATAGGTAAGCATCTTGGTTACAGTGGCTCTGGATGCTAGCTCCACATCTCTCCACTTTCAAAATGGTAGAGGTACCATTACTGCCAGCCCTGGGACTGCCAGGTAGGAGCCATGCTCAGCACTTTAACTCTGAGAATGAGCATGAAGCACATAAACCCTTTTTATCTGAGTAGGAACTAAATATGCCATTCAGAGCATTGTGCGGCCTGGAAACATCTCTGTGTATAGTGGCAGGAATCCTCCACGATCTCCTGCCTGTGCATTCCTATTAATCCTGATCCCACCGACTGCGCAGGCATGGGGCACTCAGCTTCGGGCATGGTCTCAGCCACTTCTCCAAGTGGGCATACAAACACATGGCCCCACAAACCTCATTCAAGTGCTCCATAGCCAGACCTCCAGAAAGAGTCAGAGTTCATGCCACGGTTCAGAAAACCAGCATTTCATAACTGCAGTTTTTTTGTTTTTCTTTCTGAATCAGGAATCTGTTAAAGGAACTACCACATGCTGCCAGCAAGCAAAGGCCATTCCGGAAAATAAATGCAGCTAAACTTTGTTTTTTAGCGTCTAGAATTCCTTTCCAAGCCCTTTCAGGTGGTCCATGGATTTAGTCTACCTCATTGTTGCCAATTTACTGTAAGAGAGGCTTCCTGACTAAGCTTTAGCTAAGAAATCTTGCAGTTCTTTTAAGAGGACCTGCCACCAGACACTTAAATGGTGTTTATGAATTGCTGACAGGATGCTTCTTGGTGGTGTCAGGGACCTTGAAATGCCACAGAGTTGTGTCAATAAATGTGGCTTCTGTACCTCTGTCTTGGGGCTAGACTCTCAGAAAGCTAAAGAATGGGCTGGATCCAGCCATTAAAGCCAAGACTTTAATCCTAGCCATATTGATTATCAAAATAAAGACTTGTGTGGTCAGATAAAGAGAGATATTTAGTAAAGATAGATTCAGATGAATAAATCCTCTAAATGGTTTAAAATAAAAAAGAAAGAAAAAGTAGTTGGGTGTGGTGGCACATATCTTTAATTCCAACACTTGGGGGGCAAAAACAGGTGGATCTCGGTGAGTTCAAGGATAACCTGTTCTGAGACTGAATTTTAGGAAGCCAAAATACACAGAGAAACCCTGTCTCAAAAAGCCAAAAAATAAAAATAAATGAAATAGAGGTTAAAATAAAAACACATAGAGATGAAAAATACACAGAGAGTCTGTATACTATATGTTATTGTGTTGTCTTTAAATTGTTTGATGACTGAGGAAGGAACAAAAGCTGCTAAAAAGACATTTGATTATAAATTCTCCTGGATTAATCCAATACATATATTTTGAAAATGCTTTGTCTTTAAAATCTAAGTCAAAAGATATGTTACTTTGGAGAAGAGGTTTTGCTTTTGTTTCCATAGAAAATGAGAGACTGTGGATTCATTCTTTGTTAAGAAAAATCAGGTTTGACCGAGGAAGACATCCTGAGGAATCTCCGATAGGAGGAATGGCCCAGATGTCTGAGCTCTATATCCAGAACAGTTCAAAGAAACTGCTCCCTGAGATGATCAAGCCTCATGAGATAGTCTAGTCAGGACTTGATTATAATTCTTAATTTTCTTTAGGTCCCCATAAGATTATCAGAGCCCTTAATCAGCAGGAAGTAGCCTAGAAAAGTATGCCCACATTCCCAAAAACTGGATTATGGATATTTTCTTTGTTTAGAATTTTGGTTACAATTTGTATGGATAATGGTCAGGAAGAATACTAAACAAGGGACATTTGATTTGGAGTTTTGTTTTAAAAAAGAAAAGGGGGAGTGAAGAACTGTGAGACAATGGTTTTACCTTATAAAAATTTGTTTCTTGTACTTGTTTAATAAAATGCTGATTAGCCAGTAGCCAGGTAGGAAGTATAGACAGGGCATCGGCAACCAGCCGGAAGTAGAAGCAGGGCAACAACAATTCTGGGAAGAGGAACATTTCAGTCTGCAGTCATCATCCAGACAGAGAGGAAGCCAGACACAGAGCAAGCAAGATGTGACTGCCTCGCCAAAAAAGGTACCAAGCCACGTGGCTAACATAGACAAGAAGAATGGGCTAATATAACCTATAAGAGTTAATAAGAAGCCTGAGATACTAGGCCAATCAGTTTATAAATTAATGTAGATTTCTGTGGTTTCCTAGAGACTTAATGACTGTGGGAACTGGGCAGGACAGAAACCTCAGACAACACAGATTACGTGTGTGTGTGTGTGTGTGTTAGGCTTTGTAGTACCAAATTATTATATGATTTTTTTCAAAGCTCTTTAGTGTTACTTACCCCTTCCTGTATTCCATACTCTTTTCACCCTAAGCCTAATTTAACCCTTACTATTTCCACTCTTTTCCTTTGCCTCTTTTTAAACATATCTAAAGTTGTAGTTGACACCAAATTGTTTGAGATAGCAAAAGAGACAGAGACAGAGAGACAGAGACAGGGAGAGAACAAGAAAGTCAGGAAGAGATTTAGTAGGTAAAGTTCTAGACAAAGTTAGAAGCAGTCAAGAAGAGGAAATGTTCAAATTGCAATGCATAAGCATGAAAATTTTGAAGAAAGGATTAATATTACATTACAAATTAGTGAGATGTTGAGTGACAATATTTGCTAAGTCCTGGATTAAATATTTATTGATATTTAGTATTTGATAGAAAGAAAACTATGCCCATTTTTAGGATAATAAATAAATGTGAAAATCTCCTTTTAGTAAATTTGAAAAATACATTTCCAAGAATGAGGCTTTGGTAGATTGGTTCTAGCCTAGTCTCAGGGTGTTTGTGTTTATATTTTAGTTTATAGAGACTTAATTGTCTATGTCAATATTAACAGTAAGTTAACAGTTTCTTGTTAATTCAAAATACAATTTACCAGATTACTCTAAACAGTAATTACAATCTCATAACTACTATATTATAGTATTATGTTTATTCTCTATAACCTAATATTTTCAGTGATTAAGTTGTCTGGGTATTTTCTTGTACTGCCAAATTCATGTGCTAATTTTACTAATTACCATAGTACTCACAAAAACTTAGCCAACTTTATTGCACTAAAAATGTGATAAACACAGATAGTTATAGAACTTAGAAAATGACAGCTGAGAAATGCACAAATTGTGAGACAGGGGTAATCAGCACTCCTTCATCAGCTCCTGTTTTAAGGTTCTAGTACTGCCTAAATTCCATTTCTGACTTCCTTCGATGATGGACAGAGATGTGGGTAACCCAGTAAAGCTTTCCCTCAACAGCTTGCTTTTGCTCATGGTGTTACATTGCAGCAATAACCCTAATTAAGACACAGGCATAATGACCAATTTATAAATACAACTAGTTGCTTTGAATGTTAGGACGGTGATGTATACTTCACCATCATATTGCTCAGATGCGGCTGCCCTACCCACAGCTGTGCAGAGGCAACTATGGCCCAGAACTTTGCTTTTTAAAGCTTTTTTCTCTCTGTGCTTCTTCCCTCCTCTTCCTTCATGAAAGTTTAATTAAGAATACATATAATGGATTCCTACGTTTTAGCCTTATTCCTCCTTCTGTTCCATTACCTATTATTGTTAATAATGTGACTAATCAAATAAAGCTCACTAAGCGTTCAATTATTCATGTTTAATATGGAAATAATGACATCAATTTTAGAGCATGATTTAGATGAAATGATTTTGGTTAAGGATTATACATAATGTGCACATTTCTTAGTTCTATAACCTAATATGAAGTAACTTAAAACTGATACCTTTACTAAAAGAGCTTTTTAGATATTTTACCGGATTGAAAAGGTTCTTCACCTTTGTTAACATTTTAGAAAATATGTGGCCATCAGATAATTTATCTCTATCACATAAAAGAGAATGATATTTTCTTTATTAGACCGGTGTGGTGTACATGCTGTGAGAACAGCTCTTCTTGCGTGTGGGAGGGGTGTGAGGGAGCCTGCTTGCAGGTGTGTGTTTTTGATAATCCTGAAGTCTAATTCAAAATAGAACTTTTGGAACTCTGCAATCCCATCACGTTTTTTTTTTTTTTTTTTTTTTTTTTTTTTTTTTTTTTTTTTTAACACAGAAAAAGAAGACCTTTTACTGCATCTTAAAAATAGAACTCTGTATACAATTAAGTTAGGACATGTTCTCATTGTCCTGGGGAAGCTTGGTGCATTGCCACTGTGTGCTGGAGACGTAAGTGGGCAGAATCAAACAGAAAGAGTAACTGTGCTGGCAGTAAACAATATCAAAGCAGTTTCCCTTGCCAATAAGAGAATGAAAGTTTGGCATAGTAATGTATGGTAAATATGATTCTGGATATTCGGCTATTTAGGCTTTAACAATCAGTAAGCAGATACTTACCTACTTTCCCCCAATAAATATTTCTAGGCAAAGTGGAAAATTGAATTTCCAGAAAGCACGGGCACCTTTGTTTCCTTTTGTTCAACTGAAAGTTGCTTTGGAATAGTCTAGTTAAGTGACATGTGCTTCTAGAACCACACATACAATGACTTTCTTGAGGATGAGACTTCTAAGCCAAATGTAAAGACATATGAAAACTTTTGTTTACATTATATGATGAGTCAATGAAAATAGAAAACACCATGCCACTTATAAAGTATGCTTATGTACTCATATTTTAAAATAGTGTTATTCAGTGTTAACATTGCTCCACAACATGCATGCACAGGTAACCATAGTAATACATATATTGATAGGGGAAGATATAATTCTGTCAGTGACCAAAATTTTAGTTTTTCTTTTCTGGAGAATTTATTAATATGCATAGAATTGAAAAAATAATGTTTACTATCTGTTTTCTGAGACTTTATTTAATTTGAAAAAATGTGTATAAATTGCTAGTAATATTAACACTCCACATTAAATAATTTTATATCACGTTAAACAACAATGATAAAATTATTGGTTTATATCATTAAAATCAATATATACTGGATATTGACTTCAGTATTAATATACTGAGATTTTTTTTTTTTTTTTTTTTTTTTTTTTGGTTTTTCGAGACAGGGTTTCTCTGTGGTTTTGGAGCCTATCCTGGAACTAGCTCTTGTAGACCAGGCTGGTCTCGAACTCACAGAGATCCGCCTGCCTCTGCCTCCCGAGTGCTGGGATTAAAGGCGTGCGCCACCACCGCCCGGCTATACTGAGATTTTTGCCATGAAACAAAACATGTACTATTTAACACAAACAGAAAATGTCTTGTAGTCTAAAGACATTCATTAACTACCTAATGTGCATAGTAAGAATCAATTTACATTTAACATAATGGCACAGTCAAAGAATCAAAAATCATCTTAGAAGACAGAGTTGACCTTATAAATATCCTTGAAACGTTATTAAAAATAATTATTTTATTCTAATGTTTATGAGGTTACTTTTCACCTATTGCAGATCACTCACCCTACTCCACACAGCTCAATGAATAGGTGACAACTCCCAGCATTTGACATTGGCAGAACAGAGTAGCTAGAGTTTTGACTTTGACCAATCAGATATATTAAACCTTTGCTGGAGGGAGAAATGCACTGAAGAAAAAACTGTCATCATAACCAAAGAAAACTCATTTTTGCTTCATGAAAACTTGAAATATTATCAGGATATTATAAGGAAATAATACTTAATTGCAGGTCCATCTACACTTTAAAGTATTTATTTTATTTTATTTACTTATTTATTAAAGATTTCTGCCTCCTCCCCGCCACAGCCTCCCATTTCCCTCCCCCTCCCCCAACCAATTCCCCCTCCCTCAGCAGCCCGAAGAGCAGTCAGTGTTCCCTGCCTTATGGGAAGTCCAAGGATCTCCCACCTCCATCCAGGTCTAGTAAGGTGAGCATCCAAACAGCCTAGGCTCCCACAAAGCCAGTATGTGCAGTAGGATCAAAACCCAGTGCCATTGTTCTTGACTTCTCAGCAGCCCTCTTTGTCCGCTATGTTCAGCATGGGATAAAACCGGACTCACTTTAAAGTATTTTATAACGTCTTGATGTATTATGACGTATTATACAAAAGATTTCTTGAATTATTTAGGTAGATGAAACTATGGGATTTTTTGGAACAGATTTCATTCATAAAGTTTGTTCTTTCACAGTTTCACACAAATGATGTGCATTGTGATGTTTCTCCCACACTCTCTCCTACTGCCACCTCCCCATCACTCCTTTGTGCTCCAAAATTTTTCCCCCTTAGTTACTAGTTTTTGTGTAGTTAATACACCAGGTCCAATCAGGTTACGTGTAAAGGTAAAGACTGTAGGGGACATAAATGTCAAATCTTACAGGTTAAATTTTGGTTCAATTCATAGCTATTTGTGGGTCTGGAGACTGAGACTTCACAACACTAAGATAACCAGAGGTATTTGTGTGTTTGTTTTACCACATGCTACACTAATTTTATGATTGTCAATGATAAAATGTGATTTGATTTACAATAAATGTATTTATCATTAATTTTAATATTCATTTTCCTAATCAATTTCCTAATAAGTAAATTTGGAAAGAAACTCACTTCTCCTTTTCTGTCTTTAGTGACTAAACCAGCTATACAGAGCCAATCAGCATTCCAAGGTGTTTGACATAAGCATTATACCTGTCAAGTAATAAAAAAAATCTGTGCTTCAGTTAACCTGCATTTTAGCTAAGAAAAGAATAAATAGCTAGGCAGCATAAGAGGCGTGAATTGGAATTGAGGGAATGCTCAATAGAAAATGTTCCCAGATTGTTCAATGTCCTTGATTTTATTCTTAGTCATAATTCATCATTCTATTTCTTTTTTGAATAAAAAACCTCACAATTCTAATCCTTGCTTTAAAATATCATTGTGACATCAAAGTATTAGTGATTTAGTTTAGCTTCTGAGGTTGACTTTCTGCATAGGTTTAAATCATTGAGAGGGACTTTAGATTAAACTCACAATGTTTAATTAAGCTCATCTGGATACATATTACTCTGTTTTAGTCTATGCTAGGTTGCACGTGCTACTGAGCATTTGTGTTTAATTTATGTATTAGATGCTTGATCTTTAATCCAAGGTCTTTAAAATATCATAAAGCTGTTTGGAAAATTGCAAAATGTAGTTTTGTGGACATTTCTTTCCCTTAAGTGTCATTGATGTAATTAATAAACAGAGATTATATTTTGAGAATCTTATGTATGGAGTCAACACTCAAGTCAATATATAGAACATAATAATAATATCTATAACATGTCATAAGGAGCCTGACTTCCAGAAACATGTATCATTATGCCTACACAGGATAGAGCAACTGTTGTAAGCTGAAGTACAAACTAGAGGTCATATGGAACACATCAATACACAAATACCATTTCATAAAAGCATTTAGCCTTATTTTTGTCATAGAGACACTCAGAGGTCAAGTAAAAAGAGACTCAGGTTTAAAGTGTGTGGTTTTTTCCACAATAGCTATTTGGATACTGACTCATGTAACATTTCATTTGGTTTGCATGGTCCAAGTTTATATTCTCTGTTGGTAAATAATTTCAAAATGTGTACCAATTTAAAAAACATTCAGGGCATCAAGCTAATTAAGTCAGAAGATTCAGATGTTGCAAGAAAAGTTATATCAGATAAGTATTGACCCACTGGGCTTTTTAAGAGCCAAATAGCATTTGTGGTAAGCATTCTATGTCAGATATTGTTCTGGGCCAGAGCTGTTGTGAACTGCCGGGTGCATTAAAATGCAAGTTGACACAAAGCCAAAGAACAGTGTGGTTCTTACAGAATTGCTGGTATCTTCATGGTTTATGCTTGATGGAGAAACCTCATGATATTTTAAGAGAGCCTAGAAGTATCTCAGTATTATATGCTGCTGAGATTTGTACTAGCTTTAAAGCTTACTCAAATTCAAATGTTCTATGAATATACTTAATGTCTATTAATTTGCATACTTATTAAACCTCCAAACTGCATATTTGTCAACTATATGAATGACCCATATTTAAACCTTAACTTTTGTTTCTAAAGGAAGGATTTTTGCCATGGTTTTTGTTGAAAGGAAAAGAGAATCATATTTAAACTAATTCTAAATAGTGTTATTCCTAACATTTTTTCCACATTTCTGTCACATGCCCTCCACTCAAAATTTACATATAAAGTGATAACTATTCATGACCTTCTTATATATTCAAGACATCTCATAATAATGAGAATCAATTATAATCTTCCTTAACCTACGGCTACTATATACATCCATTTTAATAAAATGACTTAATGATTCCATATGCATTTTGAAAGTTCTATTTTTATTTCCCTGTCATCAAAACAAAATATTGTAAAGTAAAACAGAATAAAACAGCAATAGAAAGAAATCCACCTGCATTACTCATTCATTTAAAGCTGAGTTCCAAATTTTACTTATCTATCAAACTGTAAGTCTTTAAATTTAACCACAACTTTAAAAACGATATTTAACTAAAACCTTAAAATGTTCTATTCTTTACCTTATCATTTTTCAGGGTAAAATAGGGGCTTCTTTCCTCCATCCAGAAATGCAACATAGAGATGAAGTGAAAATTATCGATGTAAATATTAAATTTGATCAATGTAATTTTATATGTAGATACAAATTTATATTGCATGATTTATAAAGTTATTATTTTACATGAGTTTTTGTAAGTGTATACGTGCATGTGTGTGTACACACATACACACACGGTAAAAAAAAACAGAAAAACTACTATTTTTTTTTTACTTTGAATATAGAGATTTTAACCAGGCACTTTTGACTTGCAAATTTAAGGTTTGTTATTGAGGTTCAACCCATAAATATTTATACATTTATAAATATGACTGGATTTTAAGATCTTAGAAAGTTTTGAGGTGAAGGAATTCTTTAAGTATGAGAAGTTATAAAATTTAATAATTTAACTAATTTTTCATATTAGCATATCCACGTTTAGAGCCTTTCATAAAATAAATTTTAAAAAGCAGACAAATACATTAAACTTATCCATCACGAATATATAAAAAAGAAGCACACAATATAGCAGATAAAGTTAGGAAACAGGCTTTGCTCTATTGGTGGCATAAACCTTGTTCAGTGTCTGTAATAACTCTCCAATTTACACAGAGGCATGAAAACTGTTCAGTGTGGAAAGAAAAACACTAGGATTTTTGTAGGAAGTTATTGCAACAGAACATTTGATCTCAGTTTTCAGCCAACACTATCTTGAAAGTCATAAGCTGTTTTTTTCTGACAAAACCCTATCCACTATCTGCATTTTCTCTGCTGGTTACAATAACAATCTCTTTGATTTCTTTTCTCCTTTTGTCTACCTATAACTTTATTAATTCTTTGACTTATTTTGTGTCTCTTTTGCCAAACTAGTTATTTATGGTCTATTATGTATTATAAACCCAACTCTGTCCTAACACAAACATATGGTTTCAGTTTGATTTATAAATTTGTTGTAAGTATGTTTGAAATGAGATTAAGTTAATAGTATATAAAACCACTTATCATTTGTAATATTTCATTTTTAAAACTTTTAAAAATAAAAAATGTGCACTCTTTGATTATATATTTATAAACCATTTCAAATGTTATACTTATTTACAAGAAGACTTTAGAGATAATGGGGTCCAATACAATCTCCATCAATTCTTAGTTGTATTAAATTAGACAAAAAAAAACATTCATTAAGCATTTTCTAACTCTAATACATTTTAATAAAATTAATTTTATAACATTTGTTTATATACTTTCTGTTTCAAACATTGAAATGGAAATGTTCGAGTCTGTTAGACAATAAGAATTACTAAATTCTAGCTCTTATTATTTGAGTTAGACTTATAAAAATAAACCATTTTTGTCCTGGAGGCTCTGGTTCAATTAGTAATTGCTTCCAAGAATGAGTACCTGAGTTTGGATACCCAGTATCCATATGACAAGATAGAAAGGAGAAAATCGCTAAAGCTTATTGGCTAGGCAATCTAGCTTATCTGTGTGTGGTCAGTAGGTTCATTGAAGCATTCTGTCTTTAAAACGAAGATGCTTAGAACCATCCCAACCATGGGTTTTAGGCCAAGGTTACATGACTAGCATGAATTCCTTCCTGTGCATTTGGCTCTGCATGCATAAGATAATGGTTGATTACTCCATAACCATAATGCAATTGTTTGACTAAAGGGTATATAGTGCCTGATAACAGATGGATATTGTAGCATATAGGGTCTAATTTAAATTAAAACTATTAATGACCCCCCTCCATGACCAGCATAAATTTCCCTACAACCGTCAATGGGTCTATTAATTTCTTTACATTATGTTAATGTAGTTTTTTATCTTATTCCTACCTCGTGGGGTTGTGGTATTTGAGCAATTGGAAGTTAAACGTGAGTGCTTTCAGTAATCACTGTAACTCCCTCCTAGTTGTATTCTATGTTTTCTTTTTTGATTTTCGTTTACATCTTTGTACTCTTTACATATTTTTCTAATCCCCATACCCCTACACTCATAAGTGGTATTTTAGTTGAAGCTTGTCTCTGACAAAAACAACAGATTATGAAAAAAATTGAAAAGAATTCCATGGCTGTCCAGCTCCTTGCCTCTATGCTCTATGGTCTCCAAGCTAACTGGTCCTCATAGAGTACTGATGAGAAGTGTAATTGAGTGCAATTTCCTGTACTTATTGTGACCACAGAGTGCAAAGTAGGTACCATAAAATCTAGCTCATTTTTCTATAGTTCAGAAGTCCAGAATGTCTGAAACCAAATTGACATCAGGGTGAAAGTTTTTATTGAAAGCCTGAGGAAAAGATTACCTTTCTGTTTTTGAGATTTTAGTCTTTCTCAGCAATCCTAGCATTCTTTGACTCATAGACATGTAACTTAAACTTTTACCTAGATCTCTGTCATCATCTCCTTCATAGGTGTCTCTGTCCTCACTTGGTTCCAATGTGCATTGAGGTATCTGTTGTTAAATTTCCTTTCTTATGGAAATGTCAATCATGCCACCAACTCCCACCCCTGCCCGTACTGACATCTTAATAACTTGATTATTTCAGTACTCCAGATCTTGTACCGCTAACCTGATTGCTCATGCTCCCATTCCCACTCATCCTCAGGCCACTCAAGAAATCTCTTGTATTTCCCTATTCCAGGACGATGTGAACTATAATTACTTTAGTGTTATACCTAGAATGTGATCTGTTTATGGGGAATTAATTCCATTGTACAAGTAGGAATATTTGTGTTTCTCTAGGAATTTTTGAAAATGCAATATTAGTATACTCTCAGCCTTCAAACAGATAGCCAGTGCCTACGAGAGAGCCAGTCTGTCTTCTGTTCTCTACAGCATGCTTTAGAAGGTTTGTAGGAGGTCTACGACTCAAGTAAAATGTGATTAAGACTTAAATCAGTTTCCAATCCATAAAGGAATCGATTATGCCAGAAGCCAATCAGCGGAGGTAAGATTTTCTATTTCACAGTTTCGTTATACTGCAGGCATGTGCCATGTCTCTTTCTACTGTAGCTGATAGCTGATTTCCTCTCTGAATAAGAAGTACTTCTGGACTGAGGAAATGACACACTGTCGTCTAAGTGTATCACTTCAAAAATATGAGGAATAACAGAACTTTGTAGTCCAGACGTTACTCTACCCCCCTTGAATCCCTTTTGCTCCCCCAACTTTTCTGTAGAGTATCCACCTGCCTGGGATTTGTCTAGGTTCACCGGTAGCACCCCAAGCTTTGTGTTTCCATATAATTGTTCTAAATGCTTATTTATTTCAGTACAGATCATTCCCAGATGCATTGTGGGTTATATTCATTCTACAGAAAGTAGGGACTGTTTGGCTTATAAAAGGAACATTTGGAATGTTGTAAGGAAGCAGCTTCAAATAACTACTTCTACCATTCTAGTGTTTCTACTGATGGTATTAGGAAAATGCCAGTTTTGGGAAAGTGGCCCGAATTCACAAGCGGTCTTCCCCATTCGGTTCAAAATTAAATAAGCCTGAAACAACACACTTGTAACAAGATGCCTAATCTCCTATTGAGCAGTCAGCCATTAAGGTACACTAGTTAGGAGACCCTAAAAGGACACAGTGATTAGGAATATAGATCTCCAATATGAAGGGGATTTATTACAGCTCGCAAAGGTAACTAATGACTGTTTTAAAATATCCACAGTTAGGAAATCTTGTTACAGTTCTTAAAAATGGGCTTTTCTGACAGCTCCTATATTGTCTAAGTCAATAAGAAGTAATTCATATGTGCTCTGCAATTCAAAAAGAGGCTCTAAGGTTTAAAATTGTTCTTCTGAGACCAGGGTTTCTGGCTGTGTTTTGTTGAGCATGCCTGATATTGTAAATACTAAATCTGTGAGGGGAATAATTAAAAAGCAAGAATCTGTCTGTGTGAAAAACGTATTGATTAATGCAGATGATCTCCTGATTTGAGTGTTTGTTTAATACTAGTTAAAACGCATTCTTAGAATCTTCATGTTTGTATTTTGCTCAAAATTCATTCCCACAGAAGTGATTTGCCTCAATGATTTAAATCTAAAAAATAAATTTGAGGACTAAAAGCTATCAGAATTTAATGTCACCCTTTGTATCTGTGTTTTTACTAGTTTATTTTAAAAGTTCCTAAAATATTGTGGGGGAAGACAGCATATAATAACCATTCTCTTCAGATAATATTTTTGTGGAGAATTCTTATACTTAGTGTTCAAACTGGCTATTAAAGAAGCAAACATAAAGACAATTATAGTGATAAACAAAAATATTTATTTTAAAAACAGAGTCTGAAGTCGGGTGGTGGTGGTGCATGTCTTTGAACCCAGCACTCGGGAGCAGAAGCAGGTATATCTCTATGAGTTCAAGGCCAGCCTGGTCTACAAGAGCTTGTTTCAGGACAGACTCCAAAGCTACAAGAAACCCTGTCTTGAAAAACAAACAAACAAAAACAGCATTTGTCTGTCTCCTCTTCCAATATTTCCCTCCTGGTCTTCCCTTCTCCCTTTTCTCCTGTGACCATATACTCATCCGACCATCAGGGCTAAAGGCCAGCCAGTTAAATCTAACCAGTACAATCCAACTCTTATATTAACACCTAGAAACACAAAGTTAGTAACAGAAATTCACGGTTGTGATTTGAGTACAAAATATCTCATCTTAGATTCATATACTGTTTTCTAGCTGGTGGTACTGTTTCAGCAGGTGGTGGAACTTGGTGAGATAAGGTTTAAACAGTGGAAAATGCTACCCTTTGGAGGTTAAAATAGTTCCCAGAAGCATTTCCTTATATTCTTGTTCCTGTTTATCTTTAGATGATAGGTCCTTTCTTCCAGAAGATTTGCCCACCAAGATGTTCTGTTCCACAATGCCCAGAATCTGTAGAACCAAGGAATGTAACCTTAAGTCTCTGACGTGGTGAGCTGGATTAAATCTCGTTTCTCTTATGTGCTTCTTAATCTCACATCACACTCTAGCCAGGCCTTCAAGTTTAAACTGCCTCATGGTGTTTGCTTCTCAGTCCCTCGCCAGCACAAAGCCTGTTGTAGCTTTAGTAATTATGTGAGCCAATTCCACTAGTAGATTCCTTTATCTGAATTATTTTTATCTATATTTATGCATGTCGATCATCAGATCCCAAGCATACCTAGAGTTTTAGAAATGACTATTATTATTACCAAAGTATTTATCTATTAGCTTATGATTTTTTTCATATTTTCACCATAGACTATTTTCTTTTATAAATGGTCAGGCGGTGGTGGCACATGCCTTTAATCCCAGCACTTGGTAGGCAGAGGTAGGTGGATATCTGTGAGTTCGAGGCCAGCCTGGTCTACAAGAACTAGTTCCAGGACAAGTTTCAAAGCAACAACAGAGAAACCCTGTCTCAAAAAAAAAAAAAAAAAAAAAAAAAAAAAAAGTTCATTTATTTTATATCCTGACTGCAGTTTTTCCTCACTCCTCTACTCCCAGTCCCTGCACCTACCTCTCCCCTGCCTTCCCCTTCAATCCTCTCCTCCATTTCTATTCAGTAAAAGGAAGGCTGTCATGGAAACCAACAAAACATGGCATATCAAGTTGTAGTAAGGCTGAGTACTTCACCATGTATTAAGGTTTGGCAAAGCAGTCTAGTATGAGAAGTAGGTTCCCAAAAGCCAACCAGAGTCAGAGACAACCCTTGCTCCTATTGTGAGGACTCCCACTAGAAGACTCAGCTATATAACTGTGACGTATGCAGAGCGCTTAGGTCAGTCCCATGCAGGCTCTCTGGTTATCAGTTCAGTCTCCATGAGCCCCTCTGAGCCCAGAATAGTTCTGTGGCTTTTCTTGTGATGTCCTGGACTTCCCTGGTTCTTACAGATCTTCCTCTCTCTTCAGCATAATTTCCTGAGCTCAGCCTAATGCTGGACTGTGGGTCTCTGCACCTGTTTCCATGATATCCTGAATGAAGTCTCTCATATGACAATTGGGCTAGGCACCAATCTATGAGTATAGCAGAATATTGTTAGGCCTCAATTCTATGGTCATTATCCCTAAAACAAAAACTATAGTATTTACTTAATGAAATTTTATTGCTTGATAAATAAACTTGCTGTTATTTTTTATTATTTCCATTGTTCTAAATTTTCTTCTAGATAATATAACTTACTAGAATTATAGATGTGCAGGATATCTCAGTAAATACTGTCTTTCTCTTCCGCATGTCCATACTTGTCCCTCCTACAAGACAATCAGAAAATTATACATGCATGCATATATTTATACACATAAAGATATTATGTATACAGCTTATTGTATACACACACATATATATATATATTTAAAATACATATATGGCAGATTCAGAGACAATTGTATACATCTGGAAGTATCTTTTCTCATCAAAATTTATTTGAATGTACAGAAATATAATCCATTTTGTTAGCGTCCTCTGAAAGAATAGCAATTAAATGTGACTCAGAGGGCAACAAAACTGACCAAGCAAATAGATGTTTTATTTGGCAAGGTGAGGACTGAGGTTAACATTACTTTTGGAAATAAAGTAAATAATGAAGTCACGTGGAGTTATAGATATTATAGAATTTTCTTTACTTTTTGAAAATTAATAATTATTTTCTTGAATTTTACTTTAATATAGTTACACAACTTATCCCCTTACCTTTTCTCCCATTATCCTCTACTCTCAAATTAATAGTTTTATCTTGTTTTATTATTGTTATATATACATATGCATATAGAAACACAAATATATATATATTTATATATGACCTTCAAAATCCAGTTTTTGTCATTTGTGAACCTAGAATTTATTTTTCAGCCCCATATAATGTATTTTTTTTATAAATTTTGTTTCAGTAATATACTAGCTATATCAATTTGAGAGAGAGACTCAATCATTGAGGCTAAAAAGAGAACTAAATATCTAAAGTGAGATAAAATTAAAAAGAAGCTTCAGTTTTCCAAAGTATAAAAATAGAAATGTTTGCTTGTATATGGTGGGTATTCTTGTATATTCCAACAGCAAGAGAAAAATGTTATTTCATTTTGTTCTACCTGTTTTAGGCAACGTAAAACTTATCTCAGCCAGATGCATAAATCCCCTATAAACATTCCACTCATCTCAGAAAACAAATGGCTCCCAACTTTAAATATACTCTGAGTGACTGAAAGTCTATGACCGGTCATATTTTTATTGTAGAGTTACAGAATGAAACTTACAGCTAAACAATTTTATTTTAAGTCATCCATGTGTATGTCCACATACACTTTGAGGTCATACTTTTTCAAATACATTAGCTGTGGGCTTAGGTTGTTCTTGAAAATCTCTCTCTCTCTCTCTCTCTCTCTCTCTCTCTCTCTCTCTCTCTCTCTGTGTGTGTGTGTGTGTGTGTGCACGTGTGTTCTTATAATATTAAATTACATGATCACATGAAGTACGTTTAAACTGGCAAAGAATGCTGCCTAACAACAATGTAGGGGACCTAAAAAATGACTTATGCATATGTGTAGAATGTGATTTGTCTTTATTTTAGCTAAGTGATTCTAGTTGTCCACTCTGTGACTATTGGATATCTGTTAAGTTTACATTTAGTGCTTGGCTAAGCTGTGCTTTCCAAATAAATGCAGCTGTAAATTTCTATGTTATGTTTAAACATTGTGGCTTGCACAGACCCTAATATGTCTTTATCTTCCTAGAGAAATATCATCTCTCCATCCAGAATGTACTAAATGGACCTTAGAGAATAGTGAGCTGTGTGATTTATTCACTTATTCGAACAGAACAAGCAGTTTTGTGGTGCAGGATGAAATTGTACCTGAGGGATTTGTTGAGTCAAATAAACTGAATAAACTTTAAAAAGTAGTATTCACCCTCAGTAGCATCCAATTTAAAACACCATTAGTTTCACACAGTCATACACACATTTATAAGCAAATGAAAGTTTCACCCTGACTTACTTTCTTCCCATAAAACGTGAACTATGCATAGCCAATAGTAAAAGAATTAAGTTTAGCATTGAAATAGATACAGGAGATAGTCATTGTCTACCTTTTATGAAGCTACCCATTAGCTTTCATATTTCTAATATATTTGGTTTTTTTCATTTTAATATTATACAAAATGACATAATTTATAAAACAAGCAGGATGTTTGATTATATATTCAATGTGAATAATAAACATATTGCATACTATTATGCACTTTAAATTGTATTCCTTTTATTTAAAGTGTGCGTGTGTCTTTTTGTGTAAGTGCCTGTATATACAAGCATGTAACTATGCATTGTACAGCCCACATTCGGAGGTCAGAGTATAGCTTGCAAGAATTGGTTCTCTCTTTCCTCCATGTGTGTACTCAGAATCAAACTCAGGTTATCAAATGAGGTCATTTCGTATTTATTATAAAATAAAAGAAAAGAAAAACCAAAGACGATTTTATTTTATATTTAATAAAACGTAGCCACTCATTTGCAAAATAAAATATTGATCTTAAGTTAACTTTTGAAATAAAACCTAGCAAAAATATATTGTTGTTCCTAGTTTTACAAATCACTCTGGCAACTTGCAACATTTAAATTATAATAACTCTCATTAAGATTTGTAAAAATTTTTCAGTCTGATTAATTACCAGGGATATAGTTGTAATCAAAACCTAAGGTAGACTATTTTTGTGTCTGAGTCTATAATTGAAGCTAAATTAAAAGTAAATTAAATTAACATAGTTATATTCTTCTTTTTCTTTCATAAATACTATAGTAAGTGGTTTATTCTAAAATGTTCTAACAGTTTATTTTTAATCATGAACACAGTTCAGATATATGAGAATAGAAAATAATATACTAAAAAATAGAATATTATTATGAGATCATTTGTTTAACTATCAATAATATGCAGTCTCAAACTATGCCTACATTTTTATAAAATATATTCTTTTTGTTCTAGTCCAAATTGATCATTTGTGCAGCCTATGTAATCTTGAGATTTCATTCAGTTTAATGAAGGTGTAGATTCCTAAAATACCAAGTCAAATAGACAATTGTCCTAAAGGTTCATTTGCATAATCCTGATTTTACAGGATTACAACCACAGGAATTACTGCCATAATTCATTCCACCTTTGCATGCTTTTCAAATCTTTCTGTACATTTGGATTCAGAGTGCTAATGTAGCTACGGTAGTGAAATTTCACTTCCTGAAAAATTCTTGTGAATCTTATGCCAGATGTGGCACCAAAACATTTAGTAATTTACGTATCTTGTGAAAAAGAAATATTATATCGATTCAGGGATTTAGATGTAGTATTTTGTTAGTGACTTAGTGTTGGAGGAGGGCCTGCTTGTTCATCCCAGCCGCCTGGCTAGCTTAGCCCTGAAATAAGCACACAAAAATTGTATTAATTAAATCACTGCTTGGCCCATTAACTCTAGTTTCTTATTGGCTAACTCTTACATACTAATTTAGCCCAATTTTTTTACTCTGTATTTCACCACAGGGTCATGGCCTATCATCAAAATTCCAGCATGTCCGACTCTGGCAGTGGCTCCATAGCACCCTCCTGTGTCTGCCTTCTTTCTCCAAGCATTCAGTTCCATCTTCCCTGCCTACCTAAGTTCTGTCCTATCAATAGGCTAAGACAGTTTCTTTATTCATTAACCAATAAAAGCAACACACAGAAGAGTCTCTCACACCATTTCCCCTTATCTGTTTAAACAAAAAGGTAGGCTTTAACATAGTAAAATCTAGCAAGAATTAGTTGCAATATTTACATCTACTTTATCTTTTGTCATAAGTAAGGAAAACTATAACTATCTATCTATTCTTCAACTCCATCAAAGACTACAGAAAGATATAATATTACCTAAGTAAACAGGAAGTGTATTGTAAGCAACTTCCAAATCTCCAGAAATGACAGAGAGACATCTCACTGCCTGGACAGTAACCAAAAGGTCTTCTGTACCATTGGGGCATCCATATTCAGCCTTCAGACCCATAGTATCCAGCAAACTTTTCCATGAAGCAGGAAATTTCAAAGACAGTTCAGTCACTTTTTTGTATCCTATAGAATGTCTCGCAGACTCTTTCATGAAGCATGAACCCCAAACAATAATCTCACCTTTAGGCAAGTTCAGCAGTCTTTTCTTTGTGGATCCTGCATGTCCAGTAAAGCAGTCCAGGCAAAAGCATTTTTTTTTTTTTTTTTTTTTTGCCCAAATGGCTAACCAACTCCCTAAGGAGCCTCTTAAATGCCCATCATCCTCTTGAAGTAGCTTGGTGTTGCCAGAAGCAGATGTGTCTCATTGTCATGAAAAGTCCTAAATTCTTAAAACATTTTAAAGATATTGTATCAATTTTCCCCAAACACTTGGTTATGATTCCTTTGTTACTGAAAAAAAGAGGAAGTGAACAGAGAGAGAGACAAAACAGAGAGAGAATTTTCTATCCCTCCTTTTGATTTTTCTTTCAGTAACTTTGCAGTTGCCTTTCTTTAGTTACTGTTCTCATTAATTGAGTGATCTTGATCTATAAAAGGCATTTAAAGTATAAATATACTTTATTTTCTTTTTATGTTTGGCTTGTTGGTTGCTTATTATTTTACCTTACTTTTGAAATTTTTCATATATATATATATTTATGACTAAATTTGATTCTATCTATTCCCCATTTTCTCTGAACTTCTGCAATGGATTCTTATTCATTCCCTCAACTACATATATATTTTCCCCTCCTTCCCTCTCCCCATCTCTTCCTCCCTCCTCCCACTTCTTTTCTCTCTCTCTCTCTCTCTCTCTCTCTCTCTCTCTCTCTCTCTCTCTCTTTTTTATTACATACAACCCACAAGTCTAATTAGTGTCATCCATGTATACAAGAACCTGGAGTATCCACTGGAGCATGTGAAAACTAGCAGTGCTCACATCTTCAAAGAATGATTCTCCCTCTAACAGCAACTAATTACAAACAAAGCTACCTAGTAAATAGTAGGTGGAGACCCTACCTATGCTGCAACATTATAAAGTAACTGTAGAAGCTGTGAGATCACTACTACATTGACCATTTTCTGTCTACAAAACAATAGAAAGTTCTTCATTTTTCTATAGTCTAAATTGTCAATGGTTCTTTTTGAACCCTAACCCAGATGCATAAAATTACTTTTCTGCACTATCCTCTAAACCTATTGCAACTCTATTTCCAGTTCCAGTTGATTTTATTCATTAACTAATTTAGTCACAATTGACTTCTGAAAGTGGAAGTCCATTTCCTTTGAGAGTATAGCCCTTGGTAAGTTATTCAAGCTCCAATAGATGTCCATAGTTTCAAATATATATGGGCAGTAAAAATTGGACTCAACAAATGGAAATTTCTTTTACAAAAAAAAAAAGGTGTTGGCTGGATAGAGAAAGAGGGTTCTGAGAAAAGATAAAAGAACTGGATTAAAACAATGATCAAAGTGCAATGCAAAAAAATTCTCACAGAACCTCAAAAGTAGATATCTTGTTTTTCTTTCAGACTATGTTGTTTTTCAGTATGAACTCTCACATGAAATTCATAAGCACTGTTTTCTTTTTACTTTGAAATATTTTCACATGGAATAGAAATAACACAGTAAGACACCAAAAATATTATCCTGTCAAATTATTGGTACATAACACTTTCAAGTCTTCAGCAGCCCTTCCTATCACTTTCTCCTTGCCACATCTATCTCACCATTCTCTAACTTCTGATAATCTATCATTTCTTTATGTTAGAGATTTTTAAAATTAGTTTAGAAATGTTATACAATTTAAATCTTTGAAGATTGCCCTTGTCATTCATAATTATACCCCCTTGAGATCCAACAGAGTAACAATGGTTTGTTCATTCTGACTATAATTTAGTGTAATTGCCAGTTGGCGAATGCATTCAGACGTTGATAGGGCAGTGAAAGACTTTCCTAATGTGGCCCGTTCCAGCTCTTATGCTATACTACTTTTCATAAGGAGGGTAAGAACTTATTGGTATGGTTGGCATCTAATATGGGAGGTATCTAGTGGGACCAAGTTCTCAGCCTGCAAAATCTGAGTTACACTACCTTGCATTGTTGAGTAGAGAAAGAGATGACTCAGGAAACTAAAGGTAAACATCTTAAGCTGTTTTAATCCACATTCCCTTCCCCAAACTGCCCATTCATGTGTAATATTTAGATGATGCTTCCATTTTATTTCATCTATCCCACTTCCTAAGTGATGTTGAGTTTCTCAATAATTCTAGATTCTTTTACAGTCATTAAAAAGAGCAAAATTATGATAATAGGATATCAGAAAGAACATCTTTTGGTAAATGAGATACGTGGTACAGTTTCATCATAAAACATTTTATCCTCATTGTGCTCAAAACACTATGATGTTGGTGAGAACTTAATGAAAATGAAGCTTCTAATACAAACATGCATACATGCAATGCATACATACATACATACTTATGTACCCATTCTTCTAGTTCCTGTTCGTATGTCCTCTATAACTAAACAAATATATAACATATGAGCAAAGACAAATGACTATTGTCAGCAAGTAGAAGTCTATCAATGTATCAGAATGGTAGGCTATATCATGATACCAAATTAAGTCAAATCACAACCTCTGGCTCGTATAAATGTTATAAGAGACAGTTATTTTAAAATTAATATTTAACTGATCTTCATAATGAAAAAAACGATTCTGAGATGGATATTGTCCAGGGTTATCCAAGTGGTCCCCATGTGCAATGGAATACTTTCTTTTGACAGAGGCAGTGGGATGATTAACCTAGCAAGATAAATAATCTAGAGATGTCCACATAAGCCAACGTGGAATGGAACCACCAAAGCTAAAACAGGGTGGAGGTATAAATCGAGTCTCCAAAAGTACTCCTGATACACTCATTTTGATCGAGTGCTATTGAATATTTTAAATACTATCACTATGTATCCTCTAACTCTGTAACTACATTGCAATTCATAGCTGTATCAAAATAACAATTATGAAGAAGCAACAAATTTTTTTTTTATGGTTGGTGACAATACAACCTGAGAATTCTATTCAAGGGTATCAGCATTAGGAAGGTAGAGAACCACTGATCTAAAGTGATGTTTGAAATATGTAGATTTTGGTAGTTCAAGTCCAATATTGAAACTACAGTTTGAAAGGGTTTGAGACAAAGCTGATGAATTTGCAAACAATACCATTGTATACATATTTAAAATGATATAGGCAGAGATTTCTAAACAATCAAGGACTACAGAGTGAGATCCTGTCTCAAAAATGGGTATTAAGAAAGTAAATCTGTATTTGTAACTCAGTGTTAGAGTGTCTACCTCCTATGCACAAGACCTAAGTTTCTACATCTAGTATTCACCCAAATGGAAGGTGATACCAGAACAGTTGCACACACTTATAATCCTTGTGTGACTAAGAAAGCTAATGGGAGTGACTTTGAGAATGTCCTGGGCAGCACAAAGAGACCTTGTATGAAATTAAGGGGAAGAAGTAGAAGTCTAGCCATAAAAGGCAAACAGATTCCAAACAGTACCTGATGATGTGACTGTTTAGGTTAGATATTTTTAATTTAAAGCACTTAATGATTTGAAACGGAAGGAAATCAAGAAATTGTTCTGTTATTATAATTGCTGTTCACTGAATTATAAATCCAAAAGGCCACTGCACTTTCAAAATCTAAGAGTTCAGCAATACACACATTAAAAGCCTAGTTTGGTTGATGGTGCATGACAGAGCACTAATTTTACTGGTGCATTTAATCAAGAATATAATTTTGAAACCTGTATCTTTGACTGAATTCAGCTCAATTTTTTCTAATTTTTGGATGATGCCCAAAATTATCTTAGGTGCCAATCATAGCTTCCTTTTTTCCTAGGCTTATTTGAAATCATGTTTTGAAAATGGAGCGTGAATACACATTACCTTAAATATTAAAATGTTTTTACTTATGAATATTTACATAAGTTAGAAAGATAATCAAACTATGATATATATCACAGTAGCAAAATATTTTCAATAAGCCAAATACTCTCTGTTGAATAATGTACCAATGGTTTATTCATTTCTGATTTTTAAAGCTTAGAATTATTTTTTAATATACAGAAAGTTAACTGGTTAGAACTAAAATCTTGAATTTTTATCACCAGAATTGGTAAGAACATCTGCATTTTGAGATTCATCTTTTTAATGTTAGGAACTTCACTAAATTGCTTAATGCTTCATCTCTATTTATTGTTCAAAGATAATTCCTTTTGAGTTTTAAAGCTCTTCCAACTAGATTTTTTCAAAGAGCACACTGAGAAAAATGAAGAGAAAAGGACTCACAAGCAGTCTTTATTTGACTTCTTGTTAACTAGGTTGGACTGGGGAGATCTTTCAGTGAGTTAGTACTTCATATGTGAACATGAGGAGTTGAGTTTGGATCACCAACACCCATGCAAAAGATGTCATATGCACCCCTGTAACCTGAACTTAGGGCAGAGATGTTGAAACCACGGGTTTTCTGGACAGGCATTCTACCAAGTATCTAGTGCCATGTTCAGTGTGAGACTGCCTAAGTTAATTAAGATGGCAACTACTCAAGAAGGAATAATTAGTTGATAACAGCAGGCATCAACGGGTACTGTATATTCTCATACATCCTTAAAAGAATATACACTTACAAAATACCACACACAAGCACACACACACAAACACACACACAACCTTTATATTTAGTACACAAAAAGTATTCACCAGAAGTTAACATAACCCATCAATATTTCTAATAATATTCAAGTGCGAATGAGAATAGTCTGCATACTATTTTCTGTATCTCATCTAATTCCTGTAAGAAAAACCAACGCTAAACTGAATAATAGAACCCAAGATGGTTTGAATGAGAATGTGCTCCATACACCCATATATTTGGAAACAGGTTCCCCCTTGGTGGAACTTTTTAAGAAGGATTGGTAGGTGTAGTCTTTTTAAAGGAGGTGTGTTACTGTAGGTATGATTTGAGGTTTCAATAGACTCCATCCTGGCTAGCTTTTTCTCTTTGCCTGGTGATGGTTTGTGTCTCGAGATGTAAGCTCTAAGACACTGCTCCTATCTCAGACCTTACAGTCTGCTACTTCACTCCCTGTCATGATGGTCCTGAACTCTAACTTTCCGGAACAATAAAAACCAAATTAAATGCTTTCTTTTATAACTTTCCTCAGTCAAAGTATTTTTTCATGACTATAGAAAACTAAGGCAGAGCCAAAATGTGTTCATAATGTGTATTTCCAAATTTATAGAAGATGTATAGCATGATTATTAATATGTATCATAAAGCTATTCTCAGATTGCCTAAGAAACAGGATTTACACCTGTTCATATGGCTATTCATTATTTATTAGTTGAGAACTAAAAGGTGTTCCTTCCCCAAACTGGTTCAGTAAGGCATCCTTCTTTGTCACGCTGTTGGTTTCCTCATTTATGCTGACTTCCTCATTACACTAGTTGTTTCTCTTCACAGCCCACCTCTTCTCTAAGAAAAGAAAATGCTTGAAGCAAGAAGGAGAGGATGGGAGTGCACAAGCACTTTCTTCAAACTACCTTTAATCATTCCTTCAATGACACAAGGAAAGTCATTGATGTCCACCATAGACTCTATTTCATGTTTTATTAGAATGAGCACAGTAACATATTCATCCCTACTTGCTAATTCCTAGCAACATGGAACAAACTTGCCAGGATTAGAGAAACCAGTGTTTCCAACTGGCAGTGTTGACATTTTGGATGAGGAAACCCATTATAGACCAGGACTGTCTCTAATCCCTGGAAACTAAATGCCTGTGGCTAATCACCATGACAGCCAACATCACTCTCCATACATTCTGGAGAATCAGAGCTGCCAACCACTGAGAGCCGGTGATTAAACACTGAGGCTGGGCATGTTGCCCAGAGAATAAAGTCACTTATTTTTCAAATCAAGGGCCTTGAGGAGATGAACAGAGTCAGTAACACTTCTGTAGGGGAATGAGCTAATTATTTTATCTGTTTGTTCATATACCTTGCCACTAACAAGGTTCTAGTCAATCCATCAGTTTGCCGAGTTTGTTGTGTTGGACTAAAAGTTTCATGTCATCAAACTTCAAAGTTATGAACTCTGAAATGATAGTTTTAATTGTAAGATACTGTCTTTCTTCAAACACAAACATCAGAAGATCTTTGTTTTGTTTTTCACATCAGGTACTAGTTACACAAATTATATATTAGAGAAGAACAATTTAGATTTTTAAAAATTCCCATGCTTTTCCTGAGGGATCTCTAATAGTAAGTGAGAGCAACCAAAGATTTGATAAAATGTAATGTTATATCAATCATATATACCAAGCAATTTTAAGGAATGCTTACTATATATAAAAACCAAGGTTAAATAAGTGGTTTGAGCAATACATTTCAAAAATCTACGAAATAATTTTTACTTTTCCTTGAAAATAGACCCACACTTTATATGTATATGTGTATATATAAATACTTTAACAGTTTTGTAACTGAATTAATTTTCTGTTTTTTATAGTTGAATAACCCTCAAAATACTGCAGTAACTCCATAAAAATATAAATGTTCTATATGCTTTGATGTGGATATTCCTGTACTATTATCACTCAAACTGTTTTTCAGCAATGAATCTTTTTCAACAATTATTTTAAGTTGATTTAAGGTTTTTATTTAAAACTTTTGCTTAGCTACATACACATACATAATACTTACTTACATTTTGTTAGTTAAATGTTGGCTACATAACTGTGTGTATTCCATTGAACAACGTTATTCCCTAAGTCTACTTTTTATATATCACTTCCATTCATCTTTCAGAGATCAGGTAGAATTTACTCTAAAGGTAATTCCCGACTATTCTCTAATGAGTAAGAAACAGCTTTAGATAGTCTTAAGCCTCATGCCGCATAGGATTCTGGAGTAGGTATACACTCAGAGAAAGTGATTCAGTGGCCTTCTAATATAGTACTATACTTTTTTATCATGATTTGCCCACTAATTCATACTCAGGGCTTCATGCTAGTCTCAAAATACATAATAAATTGCCATTTAGAAATATTATTTAGTCGTTATCATTATCTATAATGGCATGAGGATATCAAGATTGTTCCCTTCCCTTCATTATCAGTGGGAAAAGAATGAAAAGAAATGGATAGCTTTGTACATACTGTTAATATGTAATACAATTTAGAACTCAAATGAATTCTTCTCCACAGCCTTTTCATGAATGATAGGTATGTATTGCAAAGTTATATTATGAATCACTGAATGAAAGTGGCCACTATACCTAATCAGATAACTGGGAGCATGTACCCCTCCATTTCTTCCAGCAATCAGTACTCCTTGTCTTCTAATATGTATATATATATAATATGTATATATTATATATATATATATATTCATGCTTTATTACTCTGTACTCTCACTATCTTCTCACATCCTCATTATCTCCTAACATTCAAAAAACCTTGAGGCACAGAGGTCTGATATTCCATTCATGGGATATACCATGCAAGCAGAAAATGCTTTATTGTATAATTCAGAATTCCTAAAACTCTGTGAGTTGATACATATTTTAAATTACAGTTGCCACTTGTTCTCCAATTTTAGGGGTTTTTTTTTTTTTTGTCTTTCAATCACTATTTAAAAACTCAGGACTGTTTTAAAGTAGTTTAATTGCCAGGGATATTCAAGAAAAAATAAATTTTTAATACTCCAACAAGCAAAATAAGAAAGAAGTGTTAAGTTATTTAATATCCTCATATCTTGTGGCATTTCAACTTCTTTTAAAACAGAGATATGCATTGAACTGGTGCTTGCTGTCTTGGTTTTGTTGCTTGGTCACTTAGTCTTAGGACTGTGCTTTCATAACCTTCTTGGTGCTGGGTTACCAGTGTGTGCCAGTGTGTCCAGCCTTAGTCTTGGTGTTAGATATGTGAAGTCAGATTTCAAGCTTGCATAATAAGCATTTATTTTAAAATATTATTAGTAAAATAACTATTATTGTTTTAAATTTTTTACTTCTTTGTTACCAATACTGTTTTACATATGAAGAGAAAAATTGAAGGAGTGAACTTCTCAGTCTCAATTTTAAAAGTAAACCAAATAAAGTCTTGATTCTCATTTTAGAAACCATGGTTCATCTTCTAAAATTAAAAATACATATATTAAGCATTGATTTTTAACCATATTTTAATTTTCTCCCAAAAATACATATATAGATGTATTTTAAGCAATGTTTATATAATCCCCTAAACAACATTGTAAAAACAAATATTCTGATGTTTCTTGTTTTCCTGAGAAAATGGGAAAGCTAAGATTTTAATAATATTTCATCATTATAGTCTTCCTGCTGCATTTAGAGGACTGCTTTGCAGGAATCACCTAAGATAGACGGTTTGAATATTTATATATGAAGGAGAATGACATTTCAGCTGCCGTGTCTGGACTATAAACATCAATTCTTCCTTGTGCATAAATGTTTTAGCATTAATATCTGCGTACCACATTGAATTTCACAATAACATCTCCTGTTCCTGCTTTGTGAAACAATAGGGCATTTTGTCACAGAGCCTCTGCTATGTACACATTTATCACATTATGATTAGCTGAGGTCAGGCTTGGAGCTACAAATAACATCCACGGCATTTGATAAATAATGCAATAAAATATCATTAAGTACTCCAGGAAATGGATGATCTACTTTTCTTCCATTGTGTTGCTCAGCTATGATCTTTAGTGCTTCACAAGTCTCAGTACAGCTCAAGCAATAATGGGCTTGTTATTGAATCCATTAACTTAATATTTTCCCACTTTATTGCACATTCTAGATAGAACAACCAACTGACAACATTTACAAATAATGTCAGTGAACACTGGTTGAATAGATCTTTACTGTGCTTCTTCTCTCAGAGGTTTTTCAGATGTAGATCATGGGATTGTTTATATATACGAGCACAAAAACATAAACAATCACAGTTTAAGTTTCTTCATAGTTAGTCTCTTGTAGAGGAATATCGACATGACTTTTTTTTTTTTTTTTTCGGTCTTTCGAGACAGGGTTTCTCTGTAGCTTTGGTGCTCATCCTGGAACTAGCTCTTGTAGACCAGGCTGGCCTTGAACTCCCAGAGATCCGCCTGCCTCTTCCTCCCGAGTGCTGGGATTAAAGGCATGTGCCACCACCACTCGGCTCGACATGACATTTTTATGTACATTTTGCTTTTAATCCTAGACAGGTACAATTAGCACACATATCACATATACATGAAGTGCACACACTGGGACCTATCTAAATAACTATGTTTAGAAAGAACTAATAAGAAAGAACGAGGATTCAAAGAGCATTAGGTTCCGAAGCATATATTTATTATCTCAAAGAGACAAGGACTAGTTAATGAGAAGGCTATATTTTGTCATTGCTGTGGGCTGAAGATCACTTGGATATTCAAGACAGAAATTAATTCGTTCAAGCAACTATTGTTAATTTGTATCTGAAGGGGTTTAGAGAAGAGGAAGAAATTTTTTACAGTGCCTGAGAAGTTGACATAAAATATGTACTAATCATAACATTATGTATGTACTTAAGCTGATTTGTATAAAATTAGGAATGATTATTGCAGTTTATATACAGGAAAATTGATCAAAATTGTATTAAGCTAATAACTTAATACTTTTGGGAGTGAACTGCAAGCATGTAATTTGCAGTAGAAAGAACCTATGATGTGGGGAGGGAGAAGGAGCTACTGAAAGAGGGATAGTAGGATACTGATGCTAGGAAGGAGGAAATCCAGTGAGGGTTTAACTGGGAAGAGACAGAGAGGGGAATAAAGAAGAGGGAGGGGAAAAAAAGAAGAGGGAGGAAGGAAAAATAAGACTAAAGATGCTTGAAAGGGTATAGAGGAACATGTTGTATTATGCTTATTTAAAATACCTATATTAAAAGTGAAAAAAATGAAAATGTTGCTTTCAAAGAGTTATTTTCATGCATATGATCCATGTTCATATCAGCATTTTTTGCAATTATTTCAAATAATTAGAAGCAATTAAATAACTAAAGTAAATGAGTGTATGCAAATTATGATATCATTAAGGGGAATATTAGTAAATGGTAAAATGAAAACTTATGAAAATTCTCCAACCTGGCTGAACTTTGCACACCATGCGCAGTGTGAAATATACTTTTAACCATTGGAAACGCTTACATGAAGTAAATAAAGCAGTTAAATTCATAGAGACAGAAAACGGAGAGCCACAGTGGGAGGAAAAGTCAAAGGATCATATGTTCATGTGAGATTAAAAATGTTATACTGGTTCAAGAAGAGCAGAGAAGACAAAAGCAATGCAGAGGGAAAGCAAGAAGAAGAATGAAAGGGAGAGAGAGAGGGGAGGGGAGGGAAGGAGGAATGATGGGTATGCAGGGTTCGTCATGAATGAATAAAGGGAATTATTGCTTAATGGATATGACGCTTAAAACAAGAAATCCGAAAAAAATCTTTAAGTAGATAATGGTGATGCTCACATAATACTATGGTTGTCAGTTGTCTTTGACATACTTTTGTTTGTATTGATCATGCACAATGAGGGCAACCTTACTCATTCTTATTCATTCTACAAGTATTGTCTTTATGATATTTTGATCAGTGTTGTAGATGCAGGGGAATATGACAATTCACGGGGGAGTCTTTATACTCTACCTCAAAAATTATATGGCTATACCCAAAATATTTCATGGTTTGCTTGAAGTGTAACTATTCATTTGCATACTTAGAGAGAAATGAGCAGTGTAATACGGCCATATAGCTTCATTGTCTCATATCATATTGTAATCTTCCAAAATGAGACCTAACTTTTATTCTTTATGCAGAAATTTAAAAGAGGGCTTAATAATGAACATCTTTCTTGCTTTCAACATTTTTCACAGACTGGCACTTATTATCACTTTGAAGCACTGTATATTGCATAATTCTAATTATTTCTAGCAATTCAATGTTTATATATGTTTGTAGATGCTTACTGCATAAGATTTAACTCATCTTATATAATTAAAATTTTCAACATTGAAATTCTAGTAACAGATACACACATATTCTCAGCTGTTAACTTGTCCAGTAAGATGTACTCTAGTTTAACAAAAATCACTAGTTAGCTCTGCTCATACATGCCGTTTCGTCTTCCTTATGGGAAAGACTTGAAACATTAGGAAACAGATATTTACCCTGTTAACTCTTAGGAGAGAAAAAAGGGGGGGGGGTTAATGACTGGTGAGGTGGTTTAGAGAGTAAAGACCAATCCAAGCACAGCCTGATGACATGAGTTGTGAAATGGTGGAAAGAGAGAACTTCCTCCTTCCAGATGTCTGCTGATCTCTACACTCAAATTTGGTTTTGTGCACAACCTGGTATGTGCTCGAACATACACACATGCACACAGAGACAAAGTAAATAAATAAACATGCATGTGTACAAAGAATTTTAAAGAAAAAAAATTTGCTATAAAAACCAACTTATAAATAGTAAACCTGATATCTAGTGGCACAGTACCTATTCAAAATTTCCTTTCTGTTTACCATTGCCTATGTTCTAGGTGATCTGAAAGGCACTTCCTACTGCTGTGTCATGACATAGTGCACACTTTTGTTCATAGATCCCCCATAACTCTCTCTGTTGTATCTTGGAATGAATAGTTGAGTGCACTTTTTTTTTTTGCATTCTGCTTTTCTATGCCTATTCACACAAAGCTGTTTGAAACAGAAACATTCAACTTTGTCTTTAAGCAAGCCAGCCTTCATATTCATTTAAGAGAAGTGAAAATTAGAAGAATATATTTTAAACATAGGAGCTTACTAAACTTGGCAGTAGAGTGTTCTAAACATAGAACAGTGTATTGAATGGGAGTGGATTACCATTTCTAGCATGATTTTTAATGAATTTCCCTGAATTGTTATCATATCATAAAAGTTGAGCTATATATTATTGGGCATCTACCATGTGTCAGTCAACATGTTGAGTACACCAAGTTTGGTGGAAAAAATGATTACTAAGCACAGTGTGAAGGGAGAAGCAATACTAAAAAAGTGTAGCAGATGCATAGAAATGAAATGGAATGAAAAGTTTTATGGCATCTATGGTAAAGAACACATTGTAGGGCCTGGCAGTGGTGGCGCAAGCCTTTAATCCCAGCACTCGGGAGGCAGAGGCAGGCGGATCTCTGTGAGTTCAAGGCCAGCCTGGTCTACAAGAGCTAGTTCCAGGACAGGATCCAAAGCCACAGAGAAACCCTGTCTCGAAAAACCAAAAAAAAAAAAAAAAAAAAAGAACAAATTGTAAAATAAACTTAATATAAGGTATTCCCCCCAATGTCTAATTTCTCTGTTTTGGATTACAATGGAATAGAAATGATCAATTCTAAATATTTAAACCCATATGTCCTTGGGCTATCTTTCTGTAGAAGCTTTTAAAAAAAGAAATAATTGAAGTTGATGAACAGTATAATTCATCATTCCTGTGCACATCTCCTACAAGAAAGGGCCACGGTTTTCCTAGATGCCCTGCATGAAATAAGAAAGAGAAGACTGAGATGATTCTGAAATATTAACTTTTTTTAGATTAATCACTTTTTCCCTTTTAATAAAAAGCCAGAGGCATATTGTAAGATAAAGATACTCCAGGGTATGTTTTTATTGATCCACTAATATATGATGTGGGCAGTTAAAGCACTTAGCTTTTACATTTGAAGCTCATAACATACCCTAGGCAGGAATAAATGCAATACTAAAATGTCCCCTGCAGTTTTTAATGTCTTATTGAAAATAATAAAACACAAGAACTAATATATTCAGAATTCAAAAGAGCAAAGGGTAACTATGTAAACACGCCTTACTTTGGTGTAAACCCTATTGGCACTTTGTATGGGCTTGATATTAAGGTTACTATACATAAAATTTTATTTCTAAACAGTATATTTTGATAACTATGTGTACTAAAATCTTCTAATGGACTTGAAAAATATCTTAATTAATGTTAAAGAACCCAAAGGCAAACAATGGATATTTAATATAGATGTGTTGTTAAAAATTCTGATTTCCAATGAGCATTTTATGATTTGTTAATACTCCTGGGTCTGTTTACAATCATCAGTTAATTTATTTTCTATTTCATTTAAAAAATGTATTTTCAGTGTTGTAAGCAATGAGCCAGGCATTGTTGCAAATATTGAGAAATAAAAGAAAAATAAAACACAATGTCTTGATTTAAGTATTTGCACTCCAAAGTGAAAACTGTGCCTAAGTGATTTCATTTAGTGAAAATAAAAATGACTGAAAATCCTGAGGACTCAACTACTTCTGCCTATGGGATAAACAGAGGCTTTGCAAACAAAGACACATTAATAAATAATAATAATAATAATAATACTTTGAGGAAGATGGAAAAAACAGAAAGAGAACTAAGTAAATGTGGGTGAGTGTCACCTGGTGAGCAGTGTGCTATGACAGACATGATGTCTTAAAATTCTCCCTGAAGGCAATGGAAGATTACTGATCCCTTTTGTTGTTTGTTTTATTTTTATTATTTGTTTTTATTTAAGCAAGGGAATGATATGAGCAGATTTGTCTTTTAGAAAGAGCCTTCTGGCAGCTCTGTGGAAGATCAATTGTCCTGGGATGAAGTAATTATAAAGGCCTAAGTGAGAGATGGCAAGACCCTAGAGACAGCAGGATGAGAATGGAAGGCAGCATATAAGGGATCGGTCTGAGCTAAAGACTTTGCTTCTCCACACACAGAGATTAATGCAAGTTTTGGTGAACACAGATAAGACATTAGGCTAGAAGGCAGGAAAGCATAAGGGAGGAAGGAATAATTCGTGCATTTTGGATTTCTTACTCCTAGGAATAATTAACCTGAGACCCAGAGGAGTGAGCACCTAGTGGAGTCTCATTAATCCTACAAGACCCAGGATAAATTTTATTTCCTGTTGGAAATTTTTCTCAGAGGGCTGACTTAAGATTCCAGGATCAGCCAGGCGGTGGTGGCACACGCCTTTAATCCCAGCACTTGCTAGGCAGAGGGAGGCGGATCTCTGTGAGTTCAAGACCAGCCTGGTCTACAGGAGCTAGTTCCAGGACAGGCTCCAAAACCACAGAGAAACCCTGTCTCGAAAAACAAACAAACAAACAAAAAAAAAGATTCCAGGATCTCCCAACTGTATATCTGCCTATATCTATTCAGTACCTATACTTATACCAATGTCAGATAGACAGATAAGATAGATAGAGAGATAGATAATAGTTAGATAGACGAGAGAGAGAGAAAGAGAGAGAGAGAGAGATGGGTAGTTAGATACATAGATAGATAAGATAGATAGTGATAGAGGTAACTGTCCGTAGCTAGGGATACAAGGAGGTGGCATTACAGTCTCTTGGAACTGAGTCAAGTGAGCCTTGTGCCAAAGGTACATAGATCCTGAGTCTACTTACTAAGCTCAGACATAGAAAGCATCACTGCACTTCCTGTTGTCCCTAATTTTCAATTAAATCCTTTATTCAATGTTCAAGCACAATAAATAATATAAGTAATATTGACTTAACAGTGTTTTTAAAATATTTCGTGCATAATGAAAAATTCTTACCTTCCACGGAGAGAAAAGAAACTATTTGAAGTGAAAATTTCATCAATTTATGATTCTCTATTAATGTTGTATCCCAAGAGGTTACTTATAAACAAATTGTTGGTTATCAATTTCAGAAGAAGAAATACACAGAACGATAGTCTACCTTTGAATGGTAAGTAACAAGTAGCATATTTTCCATATCCCAGCATGTACTAAATGCTCTCAGAATTAAAAAAAAAAAAATGTGTATATTTAGTGAATAGAGTTTGAGATTGGCTTAGAAAATTTACAAAAAAAAAAAAAAAAAAAACGCCTAGGAAATATAATTATATGAAGGAATAATAAACCATTAGAAATCAAATAACTTATGTGTAACTTTCAAATCCCTTAAGAAATTTAAGGTTGCCAGGCAGTGGTGGTGTACACCTTTAACTCTAGCACTTGGGAGGTAGTGGCAGGGTGATCTTTGTGAGTTTGAGGTCAGCCTGGTCTATATGAGCTAGTTCCAGGACATGCACCAAAGCTATAGAGAAACCTGTCTCGAAAAACAAAATTTAAGGTCAGTCAAAATTCTGTGTATGGTATTTTAATACTAACAATAAAAAATTATTTTATTATTATAAAGATGGCACATGTAAGTGAAGTTTGTATATCTGAAATAATTTCACCTTAAACTTTTAGAATGAAAATACCATGCTATCATGCATACATAAGAGAGTATCTCTTCAGCCATTCAATGGGATGCTTTTGTGGAGATTTTAACAGATATATATGACTCAAAATACATATGCACATAAATAGTCACAAGATAAATCAAAGTTAGCTTCCAGTGTTAGGGGTCAATATACCAAATAATCATTCCAATGAACAGCGGCCTCCTCTGAGAGTGTCTTATTTAATGTAATTGCTGAGAGATAGAGAAAGAAGGAGATGGAGAGAAACAGAGAGAAAGAGAGTGACAGAACAAGATACAGGGAGAGTTACATGAATGTTTAATATATAAAAAGCACTGTTTTCCTTCAAAGTAAGTATTTATTTTAAAATCACATTTGTATGGTCGCCAGGACAAGGTACAACAAAATATAACTGGTTCATCTCTGTGGTGCATTCAAAATAAACTATTGAGAAAGAGAACATAATATGTAACTATTATTCAGCAAGGTTTGCTTGGTTAAAATATTTACAAGGTTGATTGTTAGAAGCCAGTTCAGTTTTCTTTTTGCCCTAGCAACACTTTCATTTTGTGGATTAGCAGAGCCGTCACACAGTAAAGTATTATCTTCTCCAGTGCCTTACTTAATTCAAACAACACTTTCCTCTGACAAAAGAGTCCCTGGGGGCAGGTGAAAACGAAGCACAAATATAAAAATGATTTCATTTCAAACTATTGTTCACACCTCATTCTTTTGGACGTCACACTTTCTTTCAAGTTTTTTTTTTTTACTTATTTATTTATTTTTATTCTTTTTTAATTAAAATTTCCACCTGCTCCCCATTTCCCATTTCCCTCCCCTCCTCCCAAATATTGCCCTCCCCCCACTTCCCTCCCCCTATCCCCACTCCTCTTCTCCTCCCCCCACTCCATTCCCCCTCCCTCTCGATACTGAAGAGCAGTCCAAATTCCCTGCCCTGCGGGAAGACCAAGGTCCTTCTATCTACGTCCAGAAAGGTGAGCGTCCAAACAGGCTAAGCTCCCACAAAGCCAGTTCATGTATTAGGATCGAAACCTAGTGCCATTGTCCTTGGCTTCTCATCAGTCTTCATTGACCGCCATGCTCAGAGAGTCCGGAATCAACCCATGCTTATTCAGTCCCAGACCAGCTGGCCTTGGTGGGCTCCCAATAAATCAGTTCCACTGTCACAGTGGGTGGGTGCATCCCTCGTGGTCCTGATTTTTTGCTCATGTTCTCCCTCCTTCTGCTCCTCATTTGGACCTTAAGAGCTCAGTCCGTTGCTCCAAATTGAGACTCTGTCTCTACCTCGATCCATCGCCAGATTCTTTCAAGTTTTTAAAGGGTATCCAAACCCTTCTGACATGTTTCTTTTGTTTATTTTTCAGCTTGAACTAGTTGACTTTCCTGGAGAAATTCCCGTTGAAATTCAAATATAGTGCTATACTTCAGGATGGATTAATGTTAAAATTGAGAATTTGCTATCCTTATTGTGGCAGATTATTATGTTTGCACTTAACTACTATTATTTATTTATTATTATCAAAAACTACTATTAGGAAGATTAAAGAGGTAGAGGAAGAAATGATTCAGATCTTCAGATATAGGTCATCCCCATGTGAGCGCATTGTTTGCTGTAGAAAGCCTAGCCAAACAGCAGGCATTCCTCACCAGAAAGTACACAGATGTAAACAAACCATTCGGAGCCCAAAGGAAAGAGGTGAGGAAGAAAAGGGAGGGAAGGAGGGAGACACTCACACACACAGAGAGAGACAGAGAGACAGAGAGAGAGACAGAGAAGAGTCTCCTTAGTATCTCCAGTAGACTTTAACATCAAAGTTTGACAGAAGGCAGCTTTCTAAAATTTGAAAGAGGATGGTCAGGGAAGAAAGCTGAAATATCAATGCCTAACCGGTCTGTTGATAGAGATATAATAGCCTGAACTTGATGTCTCATGCTACAAATTCAACTGCAATTTGAAATCCCCTCATAAAGATTTTTGCGTGTGCGTGCGTTTTCATTTTTTATTTTTTTAAAGCATCCTTTTGAAATTGTATATACCATTCAGGTTTCCATGTTTAAATTTGAAGAAAGTGTTTAATACAAATTATGGTTCCAAAACATACCTAAAATAAAATCTTATTTGAAAAGGAGAAACATTTATTTTATAGGGTAACAATTAAGAAGGGATATTTTTCACATATAAGTAAAAAGCATTTTTTATTTCTGTCACATCTCACTAACACCTTAATATGTTGTTATATATGGTAAGTGGACTTCCCTAAGACTCTATGTCTCACAGATTCACTTTCAAAGATATCACCAATAATATTGAAATGAATGCTAATGGTCAGTATTGGAAGAACTGGGATTCTATTTGTTTGCTTGCTTTCTTGTTTTATAAGTGTCTCTGGATGTATAGACGTTTATCTCTACAAGATTTTTAGGTCATGTATGATATGACAGCAATATGCCAAAACCTTGAAAATCATGATCTCAGAGTGCCTAAGCAACAAGTGATGACCCCACACACCGAATCACCTTTGGATTTTGGACTTCCTATCTTGAATATATACTAATATTTACGTATATACTAATATACTAATTATTATGTTTGCTTTTTTCATTCTGCCTATAACTTAACAAATGTGGTTATGAAGACACATTATATGTAAATAATTTTAATCAATATTTTATTGGCATTTTCCTATGTACAGTTTGAATGCACGGCCTATCGTCAATTCATATACCATTTGCTCATCAAATATTTATTGTGGATGGGATACCAGATAGTAGAAGATAAAAAATCAACAGGGCCTCTCTTGTTGTGAAAATAGTATTTGGAATGAAGTTATTAATAATCACAGAACCCATGTGACATGTTATCTCTGATACTCTATAGAAAGGAGATACCAGTTCCATATTGCTGGAATTTGAATATGTTTCTTTCAATATTCAAATATTTTCAAAATAGTGCTATTTAAACATAGAGCCTTCAGAGGCAATTAGAACACACGAATTGCTCGCTTGTAAAGTAGGCCCTCATAATATAGGTTTCAAGCAGTGTTGAGAGTCTCCAGCTTTTTCATTTTTCACTATGCGAAGACAGAGTTTCTCCATTCCACCCAAATGAGACAGCTGCGAAGCAGAGAGTGATTCTTACTAGACACTGGAAATGGCAGTGCTTTTCCAGAATTCATAAGAAGTAAATCTGTACTCCTAAATTGCCCAGGCTTGAGTGTTTTTCTATCAGCGTATAGATTAAGATGCTAATTGAAAGAGGTGGAAAGTGTCCTTGGCCTAGATATTACAGAATCTATTGCAAGTACTACAGTGATGATGTAAACAAAAAGGAAATAAAATTAGGATATATATTGCTTTCCATGCAAACAGGAAAATCTGCTAGAAATCCAGAACCCATGTGAAAACCACAAAATTTTGCACTGGGGAGGAAGAAGCAGGAGGATCTCTGGTAAATATTGGCCAGCTGATATAACAAATAGGCGACCCCCGGACTAGTGAGTGTCTCAAAAACAAAAGGGAAGGATGCCTGAAGAGAATAACATGTAAAGGTGGTCTCTGTCCCATCATGTGTGCATATACACAAAGGGACACACACACATACAGGCACACACACAGAAATAGGCACAGGCACACACATACACACACACACAGCTTAGTTTCCATGGATACCAATATTTCACTGTAAATTATATCTGAAACATCATTTGTTAAAAGTGCTTTGATTTGATTTTCTTTGTACTTCTGATAAAATGTCTTCAAATCCCTATAAACTGAACATCCTTCAGTATGTTATGTGTAAGTTTTATGTCATAGACATATCATTTAGCATGCATTTAGCACCCAGTCAATTCTCTGCATTTTGACCCATTGTAGAATTCTGTAATTTTATCAGTCTTCTAGAAGGAGATGCTTCTTTGAGGAAGGGTGGGAAGCACACTTATCAGTAAATATAAGTATTTAGATTACAGCCAGAAATTATACTGGTTGGAAAAAATGACAGGAGTAGGTCCTCCTCTAGGATCCATAGCCACAAAATCATGGTTTGATTATTAGGCTAGCAGTACTAGGCATAAAATTTCTTCTATTGAGTGGGACTTAAGTACATCTAGATTCCTGTTGCTTACTTCCAAACGATAAGGGCCACTATTGCAACCTTGCCGCTTCCCCCCCCCCCCCCCGTGTCTGCGCTCTGTGCACTGGCACCCAGTTCTCGAGCTTCAGGCAAGGGGGCTGGAGGTTAAAATACACAGAGAGACAGTGACACGGGTCATCCTTGAATTACCCAAGAATGCCCCCTTTATTGTGATCAGGGGCAGATTATATATAGACACGCCTCAGCCAAACCCACCAGAAACCACTCTCCTGCCATCAGGAACTCTTGTAGGTCTTGTGCTCAGAGCAGCTGTAGGCACTCAGATCAGGGGACTACAAGAAATTCAGGATCTGGGGTCTTACTGCTCCCAACACAACCTTGGAGATATCTTGCCATTTGACTCATCCTTTGGTTCATGGGCTTTCCATCTGGGTAGGAAAACTGTTTGTCTTTCTCTCTTGGTAACTTGCATATCATCTTCAGATACTATGAGAACAAGGCCTCAAGGAGAAGTCCCCCACGGTAGTTCATTACCCCTTCCATCACGTTCTGCATTTGAAATTTGTTCCGTCTTCAGCAACAGAGACTTCCCTTCAGATTCTGGGAAGCTATCAAGGGAGCAATGTCAATAATCTATTACAAAATACTGAACTAAAACCTGCAAATTAGGCATGTAGGCTATGATCTATTATAATTATCACCAAAAATTATTTGACATTATAATCATGGTTTTCTACGTGTTAAATATTTTATGTGCAATTTTCTGTTTTATCATCATAAAAAGCTCTTGTAGCAGGATTCTGATGATCCTACTCATGAAGAGAAAAGAAGTTACACCAATTTAAAAGACAACTCCAACTTGCTAGATGAAGAGAAAAGGTTTGAAATGTGAGAGCTGGGTGCTGACACCATTGGTTCTCATCATTAAATTACACTTCCTCCCAGTGGACATTTTGACCCAAAGACATATGAATGGATATTATTCAGTGAGTTATCCCTCTTTCTATTGCTATGTGCCCATCTGTTCCCACACCCCCAACCACATGCCTCTGAAGCAGCTGCTTTGATCCGTCTTTTCTTCACACTACAATGTGAAGCTATTCTGGGGCTTTGATATGCACAGTGACTCCCTTCTGTAGCAGTTGGCCACTTCTAATTTATCTGGAAGACAATTAGATAATGCCATAAAATTCAGATATCATGACTTCAGTGGAAATCCTTTCATCATTTTACGTTTCCTATAATATCTAAATAAATTTTTATCAGGGTCCATTTCATTTCCCCCATCAAAAGTTTTGAAAGCCCTGTCCCATTGCCTCTCAAATCCATGACTCCATATCTACATATATATAGATATATACATACATTCTCATTCTAGAAGTAATCCTTAGTTGCTTGTAGCTAATTGTTTAACATGGGGGCCCTTGATTTTTCCTTTTCTACTTTATCATGATTATTGGTGTTCTTGTTCAAATCTTGTTTACTTAGCTATAGTATATAGCTTCCCTCTCATTTCTCTGAGCCAGTTTCACAGAAGTCTTCCTGTTTGTGTGGTTCTTACATTCTTTCTTCCCACCCCTCAGTGATGTTCCCTAAGATTGAGGTGTAGTTTTGCCTCAGATGCATCTACTATGGTTGTCGTCACTCATGATGGCTTGTTTTATGTATTTTTCTCAGTAATAATTTTCTGAAATGATCTGCTGCAGAGAGAAGCTTCTTTAGTGCAGCATGAATGCTACAATCTCTGTGGGTCTAAGGATATGTATTTAGAATAAAATTAAAGTTAAACTGGTAGCAAAAGGTGGTAATAGGGTTTCTTCTAATATCCATAATCTTATTGTGCCTAGGTGTTTGTCTAGATTTCAAGTATCAGGCATGATTCCTCTCTTATTGTTGGGTCCTGAATCCTATCAAACAGCCTTTTGATACACCAATATAGGAATGTCACTATTGTATCTTAGGGGATATCTTGCAATACTGGTCATTGTGACTGACAGGCATCACAGCTGGGGTATATCCTTCCACCTTGTTAGAACCTTCCAGCATTATAAAGGGTATCAAAATTGCCTATGCTGTTTTGGCAATCTCTTGGTCTCTTCTGATCAACAACTTGAAAGTGGGGTTCTCATGTCTTCTACTGAAATTTTGTTACATAGCCTATGGCTCTTGGGGAGAGAATTGTCAATCTGAGTGGTATAACATCATTTAAAACATTCATACACACACTCACACACCGTGTACACACATATATTATGTATATAACACATGATGTAGATTTGGGTAACTAAAAATCATATGATCATTTTGGCTTTTTTGGAATCATTCTCAATGTTATTTTACTCTCCTCCTTTATTGATCTCACCCCATTCAATTAAGACTGCTCCTTTCCTATTTTCCTCTCCAAATCACTTGTATTCTATTATTCCTCTCTTTAAAGCTCCTTCACTCCAGCTGTCATGGTCTTTCTTACTTTACTGGTTTCTGTGGTTACTCCAGGATCTACACACTCATCTGAAGATTTGGAGCTCAGGGCTATAGATGATATGCTTGCCTTTCTGGGTCTGGGCTACCTCACTCAGTAAAATACTTTTTATGTCAATCCATTTATCTTCAAATTATATTTCTTTCATCTCGAACTCAATAGAATTCCAAATTTTAATTATCCATCCATCAATTGAAAGATATATATTGTTTCTATTTCCTAGTTACTGTATAGATATGACATGTTCAGGGATGTGCAAGAATCTTGAGGTAGTTTATCAAGTCCTTTAAGAGTATTCTAAGGAATGGACTATTTGGGTCATATGAGAAATTTATTTTTAGCTTTTTGGGGAATTTTCTTTACTCATTTACAGAGTGGTGATATCAGTTTGTAATTCCATCAACAAAGAATGAGCATTCTCCTCTCCCTACATTTTTTCCAACATTTGTTATTGGTTGTTTTGTTCATCTTAGTCATTATTACTGGGGTAGACTGAAATCTCGATGTAGTTTTGATTTGCATTTTCTTAATTGAAATGATGATAATGATGAACGTCTTTCTTGATATACACCTTAGCCATTTTTTCTTTTTTTGAAAACTCTCTGATCAGATTCACACACCCTCTTCTGTTTGTATTTTTCACTTTTCTTTATTTATGTCCCTTTTTCCCCAAGCTATGGTTTTGGTAATACTCTGCGTAATGTCATTCTTTCATATCGGTCTCCCACTAGATAGAAAATATCGAGTCAAATACAATGTCAGTCTTATAAAAGGCTGACTTATTAATGACCTCTGGCATATGCAAGACACCTGCTAATCTGAAACCCATGAAATATCATATGTGCTGTACTATTTAGATTTTTGTCAACTTGACATAGTCTAGAGTCACTTGGGAAGAGAAAAACCTCAGTTGAGAAAGTGTCTCCATTAGATTGTCTTACAGGTGAGTCTATGGGGCATTTTCTTGATTAATGATTGATATTGGATTTCTTAGCCTACTGTGGGCAAATGCCACACCTGTGCATGTAGTCTGCAAGTGGTCCAGAGGTGTATGATTTTTTGGGGGGTGGGGGCATTGCAGGGGCAGAGGGCAGATACAAGGGGGCAGGGAGATAAGTGGAATTTGAATGCATGGTGTGAAATCCACAAATATTAACACGTTTTAAAGAAAGAAAACAAGAAAGAAGGTCAACTGACCAAGCTTTGGATAAGTGAGCAAGTAAGCAGAGTTCCTACATAGTCTCTGCTTCAGGTCCAGCCTTGGTTTCTGTGATCATGGACTTTAACCTGTATGTCAAATAAAATACTTCCTCAATCATGCTGGTTTTGAACATTTTTTTTCTTAACAGTAGCAGAAATAAAACTAGAACAATAGTTAAATATGCTCTCAAATAACGAAATTTAATTACAAAAAAATAAAGATACTGAGCTGAATGGCTGAATTGCAAGGCAGAAAGATGCTTAAGAGCCCAGTCTAACTAGGACAAAATGGGAGAGAACTTTAGTTTTAAGGTACACAATGACACCAGTCATCCATATTTACTAATTTTATTCACCTAGAAAACTGGCCATAGAGACATTATAATTCTTGTTAGGTTTTGAAGTTTCCTAAAGAAAGACATTTATGGGTTGTAAAGCTGGCAGGAGACACAGAGATTTCCATTTCAAAAAGATGGATAAATAATTTACAGTTGCAATTTTTCTTAAGTGATTTAAGAATATGGAGGTCAGGATCTTAGAATCAGAAATAAACCTGGTTAGATTTCATTAAGTAGGAATAAATACTGAGTGTGTCTTGGTGAAGATTTAATTGCTAAGTTAGTGGTAAACTTAATAATATAGCAGATGAAGTTGTATATATAGTAATAAAGGGGAAATTGTTTGGTTTTGTATTCATAGCATTTAAGTAAGTTATTGGAAAATATGTAAATGACATTTTGCTTTTTTAGTACTTAAGCTAATTGTTCTAATTATATTTTAACTTTTCTCTAGTCTATAAGGAAGGAAAATAGCAATTTCATAATATGACACTTAATGGATAGAGCAACACTATTATCTCACACTTTAGCTCCGTATTTGCTAAACCTTCTGAAAGATGAATGATGTCTTTGAAGTACTTGTAAATAAAATATTTCAAGATAAGCATGAAGTAGAACAGGAATAATATTTTTTTCACCTTCAAATGGAAGTTCTTGCATATTTTAAATGGTGTTTAATGTTGCTTAAATGATTATGGCTATAAAAATATATATCTGATATAATTAAACTTCTGTAATTTCAAAGAAGGTAAATTCAGTAGGAATATGTATATCTCCCAGGATGTCAGTAAATATGTTGATAATATTAGGAAGGTATTTTTGCTATAGTTTATCATATTTAGGAATATATAAATTACCTCACATACAGAACATTTAATTTAGCTAAAATTACCATGTTGTACATTGTTTAAGTTATATGGCTTTTTGTTTTCATTCTTGCATTTCAAAATCACCATGACTTCCCAGTGTACATATCTAACCAAGCCATGGTGCATAGTTATATAGCTTTATTTCATACCTGAATTTAATTAAATGACCATGGCTCTACTTGGTTTCCTGCTGTAATGAGATCACTGTGAAATTCTACAAAGATAGTGAGTGAGAGAGATAAGCCTTGTTACATTTGAAAGTACAAAATTTAGAAATTAACCCTCTTTAGTGCCATTTATTTGCTAACATTTAAGAATCTATGGTAAAGAAAATTAAACGTCCCTTTTGTTTTTTACACAAACTCACCTAGAAAGAGCAAGTCTGGTTTGCATGAGAAGAGCCACCTCTAAAAAAAATCTAAACAGTGGGTGTAGTTCCTATGTTTTGAGATGTAAACACTTTACAACTGATAGTGAAATTAAATGGTTATTGTGCGCATACACCAAAGGAGGATGTTTGGTGTCCTTCTTCATAGCTCGCTGTACTAATCCTTTGAGACAGGCTCTCTCCTTGAACCTCAGGGTTACAATGTTCAGCTAGGATGACAACCAGCCAGACGGTCCTGAGTGCTTCCCAATGATGAAACTGTATGCACTCTGAGGACCACCCTCAGTTTGTGATTCAGCAACTGAGATCTGAGTTCAGGCTTTCATCCTTGCAAAGAAGGCTTCCCTGTTGAGTATTCTGTCCACTTCCTACTCCAGTCTTTTAACTATTTATTATTTACTTTGACAGATTATTCAATTCAATGAGCTTTCCAAGTTAAATGTCTTCTATTATTTTGCTTTTTAAAGACGATAATTCACAAATACTTAGAACATACATTTAGCATTTCAGGTTTTCTCTGCTATTTTTTTTTTCAACCAGAATAAATTAAAGATGAACTCCTGAAGGCTCCTATTTTTCCCTCTGTCATGGATCTGTCTTCACCAGTTTACTGATGGCTGACATCTCTCCTCCCTGTTTGGCCTCTGATAAGTTGTTTTTCGATAACCTACTGTTTTGTTCTTGAACCGGGCCATGGCTTCAACTTGGGGATATCAGAGCTGTCAAAAATAAGAAAAAGGGCAAGAATCACAGAGCTCATGAAAGTCGGCGAAGACATAAGGCCTGATATTCAACAGATGAGTGTTCAGCTGGCAGACGGTTTTCACTTTGCTCCTTTCGCTGCCACAGGTACCTAAAATAATGAGGGGATTTTTCCCCCCACATAATAGATGATGGCAGTTGTTTCCCTTTTGAGAACCTGCCAAGGCAACCTACTCTGTGGTTTTATCTTGGAAGTAAGTACAAAACAAGCTTGCCTGGCTGCAGATAAGAGACTTAGAAAGAATCCTATTCAGATGTTCCTGTCACTAATTTATCTGCGGGGTTTGTGATTCATACATACTGTTCTGTGCGCAATGGAGCATTAAATTGGTTTCATCTGGGAGCAGGTCACATTCAGGGGTCCTCAAACTCACGCTGTTGTACCAGGAAAGCTAGATTCATATAGCTGTTTGCTCCTGAATTTTCACTAGTACAAGGTGGTACCTACGTATATCTTTAAAATTTCTATAGTAAAATAATTGACTGAAACTTATCTATCATTTCATAAGCAATTGTAGATAAGGACAACAAAAAAGCACTTCTCTTGTTGGCACAGTAATTTGTCCTGATTCCTAGAGTTACAGGTATAGTTTTCTTTAATGACCTCATTTTTTGATGAATGTACTTTAAAGGCTCTTTTATTTATTAAACAAAGAGATTGAGACTTAAACTCACTAATTTATATTTAAAAAGTACAGAGCTTCTTTGAAGCAAGAATTCATGGGTAAAAATTATTACAAAGGGGATATAATTCACAGTGTAGTTTCCTATATATAAATTCCACTCTATCACTACAGAATTTGAATGATAATATCCTATCATGCAGAATGGGATAGCTACTGGTTTGAAGTAGATAGGAGCATATAGGTATGAGATCCTTGTTTTCTAGTTTACAATAGTGCTGTGGGTATACACTAGGGATTTTTAAAAGTAGGATATTTGCAAAACACAGTACTGCCCCACCAAAAAATAAGTATTTTTTATTTTGTTATTTCCATGACAGGGTGGTAGATTTGCTTTATTTTCCTGGGTTTTAAGTGTTCTTCATTTTGGGCAAAATTAGACCAATAAATGGATAAGTGGCAGCTAAAGAAAGCGATCAGTGAAATCATTCTCAAGTATTTCTAGCGTTCATGACAACAGTCTTTAAGTGTATTAAATGTGCTACATAAGGCGGTAGTCTCTCTATTTTTATAAATCTAGCCCTGTTCATTATATTCGGTGCTGCAATTAAAACCAATCCCGACCACTTTTCCAAGCAGCAGAATGGAATTTTACACAGGGATATAAATGAAAGTTTTATTCTCATTTATTTAGTATAATTTCTTTAATTTTTGTCCCAGTTGTGAGCATGTGGTGCAGATAAACCAGAATTCTCATATTGATGAATTAAAGCATAATTAGGGCATTACTGTAGGGAACTTTTTTATATTTTTTCATGCATAATTCACTGTATGTAAATGAGATATTTTCTTATTGGTCCCAGTTCTTAAATTAGATTGTGACCTGAAAACCTTCTAAGGCCTACTAAGAAACAAGGATTTCAAATTAGAATATTTAGTAGTATTACTGTGAGATTTTAAAATGTTCTTGTAGGCATTTTTGTGTAGGAAGAAAATACAAAGAAAACAAAACTGCAAAATTAGGAGAAAAGAAGGTATACTATCTGGAGACCACAGATAATTGGTCATATTTCTCCCCTGTCCTTTCTATCCTAAAATGTAATTTTCTATGAAAAAAGGTCTAGATTCTGAATTTTCCATATTTTTATATAAGATGCATTTTATGTCTCACACATGTGTTTGTCTCCCATTCTCCACTCCAAAGCACTTAAATATACAGAACTAATAATAGTTCTTAAAGAGCAACTCAATGAGATATTTTGCTTTTTGATACATATTTAACATTTTGCTGCTCCGACTCTAGGGAAGGTTTCAAGTCATTTATACATCCTGAATTTTTAACTTTTCAATTACTCAAACTCTCACACTTCAGTTCAGTTACAGAAGACTTTTCAAAAGGTCTTTCTTAACCATCTACCTTACCCATATCTCTGGGCATAAACCTTAACCATGTGAAATACATGTTCTCTTTCTGATCCTTTTTACAAATCTCAGGGTTTCATACTCCATTTCTATAATTGAAGCTGGAAATTTTTAAGAACTTATAAATGCGTGAATAGGTAAAATAAAATAAAAAGCAGGTAATACCACAAATAAATAAAAATCCATGAATTACATAAATAAACACACAAAGTCAAATTTCTATACTCACTAGTATATTTAGCAAACTATGTACAGGTTGACTTTATATTTGAAGAGCAAATTCAGTTATAAATATTAGCTTCCTTCTTGCAGAACTAAACTTACTATGTACATTTAGCTATTACACATAATATGGAAGGGAAAAATAGTGATACATTTTCTTTTCTTTTTTTCCCTTATTCTTCTCTCGTACAATACATCCTGAACACAGTCTCTCCTCCCTCCCCTCCTCCCAGTCCCCACCACCTCCCTTCTCCCCCAAAACCTCTACTTCTCCCTTTCCCTTCAAGATAGAGCAGGCCTGCCAGTGATATCTAATGAATACGACATGACAAGATGCAATAAAACTAGGAATAAACACTCATATCAAAGTTGGATTAGGCAACTCAATAGGAAGAAAAGGATTCCACAAGCAGGCAACAGAGACAGAGTTCCCCCACTCTCATTGATAGGAGTTCCACAAAACCCCATCTAAACTACCACAGCATTTACGCAGAGGACCTATGAAGACTCATGCAGGCTCTATGGTTGCTGTTTCAGTTTCTGCCAGACCCTATGAGTCCAGCATCGTTGACTCTGTGGACAGTGTTCTTCTGATGTTATGACTCCTCTGGCTCGTACAATCTTTCCTCTGCCTCTTCTATGGGGTTCCTCTGGTTCTGCCTAATGTTTGGCTGTGAGTCTCTGTATCTGTTCTCATTAGCTGCTGAAGAAAGCATTTCTGATGATTGGGCTAGGCAACTGAGTATGGTAGAATATCTCTAGAAAACATTCCATGGTTTATTTAATTTTTTATTTTTTGTCAGTCGTGTTTATTTCTACCCTAGGTCTTTGACCCTTCCAACTTCTGGGTCATCCAGGCAGGGTTGGACATGGGAAGTCTCTCATTACTTGGCTCTCAGGTTGATCCAATCGTTGGTTGGAAACTGCACAAAACACTCATCCACCATTGTCCCAGTACATCTTGTAGACAGAACAGGCTGTGGATTTGAAGGTTTTGTGGCTACATTGGTGTCCCATTTCTACTACTGGATGCCTCACCAAGTTATAGAAGATGGCCAGTTCAGGTTCTGTAACTTCCATTACTAGGATTCCTAGTTTGTGCCCTTTTTCATAGGTTCCAGAACTTTCACTACAATGGGTTTCCACATACCCTCCTAAATGCCCACCTATTCTATTAGTCTTGCACAGTACTCTCATTCTCGTGCCCTCTCTCCACAACCTGATTCCTCTTGTTCCCATCCCAATTCTCCCCAAGTCCACCCATGAAACCTACTCTATTGCCCCTTCTGAATGAGATCCATATATTCCCCCAGAGTTACCCATGTTACATCTCCTCTCCTGGTCTCTGGGTTGTAGTGTGATTATCCTTTACTTAACGTTAAAATACTATTATAAATGGATACATATCATCTTTGTCTTTCTGGGTTCCTCTTTCTCCACATTCTTGCCAGCATGAGCTGTAATGTATGTCATTGATCTTGTCATACTGACAAATGTAATGTGGAATCTCAAAGTAGATTTAATTTGCATTTATTTCCATGGTGCTAAGGATGTTGGACATTTCTTTAAATGTTTTACAGCCATTTGAGTTTCTTTTGTTAATAATTCTGTTTTGATCAATACCCCATTTTTAAATTGGATCAATTAGTTTGGTGAATCCTAGTTTCTTGAGTTCTTTATGTATTTTTTATCTGTCTTATGATTCTTGAATAAAAGGAAAATTCCAATAAACTTAAGTTTTGTGTGGCACACAAACCTGTAAAAATGATTTAAAGAAGTAGGAGAAAACAAATCTGGGGTTAATAAAGAAAGAGTCAGTATGTGGATTATGATTATATAAAAAGGGTACTAAATAATGCTAATACATAAATAATGCTTATACATTTGAGGAGAAGAAAGTTAGAAAGATCAATTAGATTTTTTAAAAAATTATCTCTACATGTATTATTCTTTTCCCAGTATAATTCAGGAAAATAAAAACTCTCATTTTTATTTTATTTATATTATTTCCTCAAGCTTTAATTAATATTAATAATTTTGAGGTATCAATTAAATTGTTTTATACATTCTGTCTGTAAATATTTACTTATTCCCTTTTAGTTGCATCGTTAACCTCATGTTAAAATGATTTCTCAATTCTTTGTAATCGTGAATATTTCCATATTCCTTCTGCTATTGATTCTAGTTTCATTATTTTGGTGGTCTGAAAAAAAAATACCTGGAAATCTTCAGACTTTTTCAACATATATGATTTGTTTTGCAACTTCAGCAGATATTCCCCATAGAAAATGTCCTGTATGTACTGGACAAAAATGCAAATTCTATTCTGCTTCATTCAATGAAAATTAACTCATAAAAAGATAAATTATTGAAATGAGGTATCTTAAGATGTCAGTAATTATTGAATCTCACCTCTTAAAAATGTACAGTTAACAAACCCAGTAGCCTGCCTATATTTCATGTAGAAAATGCAATACTATGGAAATCTGAAAATTTTGAAGTAAAACAAATTTTATTTAGATCTACATAATAAATATTTCTTGTCTAATAAAATACCAATATGCATGGAGAAATATGCTTTAAAAAGAAATAGAAGAATTAAATTTTTATTTTTTACACTTATTTTAAATATTGATATATATATATATCATATACATATGTGTGTGTGTGTGTGTGAGAGAGAGAGAGAGAGAGAGAGAGAGAGAGAGAGGGAGAGGGAGGGAGAGGAGGACACAAGAGAGGAGGACACACCTCTGTCATGAGCATATGTGAACGTCAGAATACAACTTTATGAAACTGGTACTGTCCCACCTTCATGTATGTTCCTGGGATGAAGCTCGAGTTGTCAGGTTTGAAAGACAAACAAGGGCTTTTCCTAGATGAGGCCTATTTCTGACCCTGCTGGACTATTTAATACTGCTCCTCCATAAACTATTGTGTTGAATATTCAGAGCACAAGTAAGTATTCACTTTCAGAGCTTAGAGAAATTTTTTTTCAACATAATATTTTTATTGATTATTTGGGAATTTCCTGCAATGCACCAGATCACACTCATTTCCTATTCCTCTCAGGGCCACCCTTCCATCCTTATGCTGTCTACAGAAAATGAAAAAAAAAAAAGTTAATTTGTGTAGCGTGAATTCTTACTGTTCTTAATAGTGAGAACCTGGAATCAGAGTTCAGTGTCAATGTGGAAAGATCAGAGAAGCAGAGCAGCCAGCCACTAGTTCTTGCCTCTACGATATCCCCAGACCAAATGGGGGTTTCTTGTCTCTACAAGTTCTCAGACTAAATGCTGTCTCTAAGAAACCTCAGACTGAACGCCGAATTCCTGTCTCTTCGTGCCTTATAGTCCTCTTTCTGCCCGGCCAAATCTCCTCCTATCTCTACCTCCCTATTGCTGGGATTAAAGGTGTGAGTTACCACCACTTGTCTCTGTTTCTCTTTTAGACTGATTCAATCTCCTGTAGCCCAGGGTGACCTGAATTTACAGAGGTCCATCTGCCTCTGCCTCCTGAGTGCTGTGATTAAAGCTGTGATGTGCCACTACTGCCTGGCCTCAATGGCTAACTGGAGTGGTTAGCTCAGCACTCTGATCTCCAGGCAAGCTTTATTTGTTTAAGTGCAAACAAAATCTCACCATGTATTTGTGTTCCTCATATAGTCCATAGAGCTTGGTCGATTTCCCTGTGGCAATTCTCCTAAAGATAATTGAATCCTTCCCCACCCTCCACCTCTGTCAGAAGGCATCAGCTGTGAAAAGCTACACTTCAGTATCTTTATCACAATTTTTTAGGAGCTCTCTCCAATAGTGTCGTATCTGAACAGTTTTCTTGGGAAGGGAGTAAGTGGATGGAGAGCAGAAAGTATTGGCTCTTATTCTTAGCCAAGGACATTAATCTTTATCCGTCATTTTGTCAGGTATGAATATAATCATAATTTGTAAGGGAAAGAAAGTAAATCTTTTTTTGTGTTTCTTCCTTTTAATGAGAAGTAAAAAGCTATATGGTCCCAACCTTAGGGTCACAGACAGCAAATACATTATGTTCAAGACTGGTTTTTAAGGTTTGGGGGAGGGGATTGCACTTCGCAACGTGCAGATGGTAGAAACCACTCTGAAACTGAACTACATTCTCAGACATCATTTTTAAAATTAAATAAATCGTTACGTGTAGTGAAATAACTGAAGTAAGTACTATTTATATGAAATAAAGTTAGAATTTTGTTTGGGAAATACATTTATTCGTGATGTTATCTAGGAACAAAGAAACACAATTGTTTGCCCTTTCAAGTCTATTGTATACTGTGACTCTCTTTAAACTAAATACTGTTAAAGTACATCTTTAAGTCTTTATTTATACACCCTATTTCAGATTTCAATGAGACCATTAATGGGCTAGTTAATTGTGATTACATAGACAAGGAAACATACATCACAATTTCCTTGTAGAAAGAAAGCTAGGTGAAGTTCCATTTTTAGCTGGGTAGCAGGAAGGTGGTAATTAATTTACAGTTTGGCTCCCAGAAATAGGAGCTCTTAGTCACTCTGTGTTCAAATAGTAAGTGAAGTAACCAAAAAACCTTCCACCTGGATCTAAATATAATTTTAGCTTTCTGAAAATCAGGACATTAAAAACAAACAATACTCATTCTTTTTCTTAACAGTGTTTCTCCCTTGGGAAGGCAAATTTTAGTATATAGAGAGGCAGTGGAAGGTCATATCCACTCATTAGGAAGTTTATCACACTCCAACCTAATCTAATCTAATCTAATGAAAGGTCAAAAACTGATTCATGCTTTTGTGTTTTGCCTCTTCATATTGTAAGACTGCATCTTTGGATCAGATTGACAGGAGTTTCTTAAGCCTTAGTTCATCATGTTTTCTTCATGGCTTGCATAATTGTAAATTTCTATAATTTAGAATGTGTGCATCAGAAATGCTAATCTCTTCTTCAGTAAGCCTAAAATGACAATACTGGGCTGGTGTTTGTCAAATTGTGTAGAAACGTATCAATTTTAGTCTTCTTTATATTTCTAACATCAATAGAAAGTCTACCACTTCAGCATAAACAGGATTATTTGTTTATTTATTTGGTTGGTTTTTCAAGACTGAATTTTTCTGGGTAACTTTTTTTTTTTTTTAAATCTCCTTTCAGGATACATATCCGATGGGAAAAAAGTCAATATTATAGTCAGGAATTTTCAGTCTCCTGTTCACGTTGGCATGGTTAATAGGATCAGGCTCTTTCCTACTTTCATATCAATGTAAAGTTTATGTCAGCATTCTGACAGAAATAAGAAATTAGTCACAGAATTTTAACTGCCCTGTAGATATACTTGTACCAAGCCTTGTCTTTATCTCCTTTTACTCTGCCTACTTTCTAGATGAATAAAATGAGACACCTGTGATTGTATTTCCTATACTAAAGGTATGACGTGAAATATGCCCCCGGCAATGCTTAAGCATGTATGGGCAGCTTGTTTATATTGGGTTTCATGGTCTGAGTGGATAAGGATGACTGAGCAGGTTTCTTCCTCAAGAAATAGATTCCACCAAGATTTGACTTCTGATCGCTAGATTCAGAGTTCAGAGCATAAACCACTACACCAAAGGAGCTGGTCGTGTCAGATATAGTGAGCTATAATCCTTCCTATTCGAGTGTTCAAACTGAATCATATAAATATCCCATTATCCAAGAGTTTATGGGTTTCAGTGAAGCCTTTGGTCATTCCACAACATAAGTTACCAGATCTAATATATATCATACATCACTTGATTAATGAAATTCTACATGGAAAGATATGAGAAATGATCACTATTTGGCTATAGGAGTGAGATGCCCTTTTATAATTGTCAACATTACAATTTACTGTGAACTAAATCATATTAAGGATAACCAAATCTTTAAAGAACAAGAAAACAAGTGTCTATGTTTATCTGTCTACCTACTACAAGTAAACAAGTGCAGACTTGATTTGATGGCTTCAAATTGCTCTTCACCCTGCATGAAGCCTAAATAAAATGTCAACATTTCTATTAAAACAATTCATTGCCTCAAAAATTCTACTCTATGACACAAAAATTGGTATTTATTTCACAAGAAGTATGAAAATAGCTGCAATAACTTCATAACAATAACCCACGTCATTTTAATACTTTAGGGCTAAATAATAATCATTTTGAAAGTGGTTCATGGGAAGAACAAACAGCTGCCCTTGGTTTTCTGAGACCGCTGTCCAAGAGGCAATAATAAGCCACCTCTCTTGAGAATGATACAAACCAAGTAAACATTCAGACACAAATCTGAGCAGAAGGGAATCGTTCCTAGAAAACAAATATTGACTGTTTTCCTAATTTTCTTTGCACAGGAAGGAACACAAAGAAAAAACAGAGCACCTCGTTTCTCTGAGGGTTCATTATCACAGTATTTATGTTCTGGCCATTTTAGCTTCTAATACAAAGTTAGAATATTTAAAATGGAATAATTGCTGTTATTCATGTAGTCTCCCTTTAGGATTCACAGAGAATAAAGTGACACATTTGAACGATGGCCTAATTATTCCTATGTTTAGATCACATGGTTAGTAATAAAATCTACAGCTAAAAGCAATTAAGACCAAAGCAACAACATACATCAAGCGGAACCAAATAAAATGAACGCAAAATACATTTCCATCTATGAGTTCCAGAAAGGAGCACTAAGAAGGAAGGAAATGTAAGAACATAGGCGCATATGGTAATGACACCTATTACAGTTGCTTATTCAATTCAATGCATGCCAGCTTTCTATGTGGACGTATGACACAGTGTGAACCACCTTTATTGCGGGCCTTTGTAAACTGAATGAATTCATGTTTAGATAAGGCAGGGAGAAAGAGATGCCTCAGTAGGGGAACTGTCAGACAAGATTGAGGACCTGAGTTTTTGGTTTGTTTGATTGGTTGGTTTTTTGTTTGTTTGTTTTTCTCTATAGCATCCATGTCAAAGCCAGGGATACTATCTGTGATTTCAGTCCCACTGCCTAGGAGGCCAGGTCAAGGGAACAATTCTTGCTTGCTGAGAGCAAGCTTCGTCTAAGTGGAATTCCAAAGACCAATGAGAGATTCTATCTCTAAGGAGGTGTATGGCTTTCCCAAGGATGAACGACGTAGTTTTCCACAAATGTCTGCATCCATGTTTTTCTCTTTTTCTTTTTTTTTTTTTTTCTTTTTTTTGTTTTTTTCGAGACAGGGTTTCTCTGTGGTTTTGGAGCCTGTCCTGGAACTAGCTCTTGTAAACCAGGTTGGTCTCGAACTCACAGAGATCCGCCTGCCTCTGCCTCCCGAGTGCTGGGATTAAAGGCGTGTGCTACCATTGCCCGGCTTGTTTTTCTTTACCTACTGATACACATGTACCACATGCACCCGTAAAAACATGGAAATCCAACACTTATATCCACACCACCAAAGACTTAGAAAACTTGGATTATTTTATTTTAAATATTGATATTTAATTTGTTGTTTTACAAAATATTGATGTTTTGAAAATATGATTTATTTTCCATGTCTGTATGTCATTAAAAGTAAAAATGAATAAATAAATCTTCCACTCCTAGGAATAAATCAAATCAAGAATAAAATTAGTTAAAGCTGAATGTCATGATCTATTGATTCATAAATAGTTATAAATTTAATATGTGAAGACACTTTGTTTTTACATCTGCTGATTTTATCTTTGTATATGCCAAATGTGTATCGAGGACAAAACAATGAGGTATTTTTGAGTATTGAGAAACATCGAACAAGTTTATACAGCCTTTTTAAAAGTATTCAGCTATATAATAGAAATTGTGTGATTATTAGATATTTTTAATAAGAAACTGAATATAGTAAATCAGCTTTTTAACTGTAATGAGTGGAGATATGCTAAGGGTGTAAGGAATACTTGCAGCTCAGGCGACTTGATTTTAGGTTTGAGCATGCGTGCCAGACAGCTCAGAACCACCCGCAACTGCAGTTCTAGGAGATCCAATGTCCTCTTCTGTCCTTAGAAGATACTTACATGCACACTACAGACAAAGAAGCATACACATGTAAGTAAAAATACATTTCATCTTAAAAGAATTAAGTGCTGCGAGTTTTATGTTTATACATATGAATTAAATGTACTGTGATTTTATATTTATACATATCATTTTGGTTATATGGTTTCTTTGTTGTGAACCTTGAATGATGTCTTCACACCCAGTATTGAACAAATAATTGTGATAATGTTCTTTTATAAAAGCTGCATTCACTGTGTTATCATTGTGTCCCAAACTTAGTTTTCTTCATTCCCTGTGCATATTTAAGAGAGTGGTGATTATTATATAATTCTAAATGACTATAAGCTTTTACATTGTTAATTGTTGAACCCAGAATGTGTGTATGCTAATCAAGAAAACTACCACTGAACTCTAGCCTTGCCCTATCACTACTTGTTGAATGTTACCACTCCATTGATTTTATTTTAGAAAATATATGTGCAATCCCTGAACATTTACCCAATGTAACATTTCCTACAAATAAAAAACATGTGAAATATTAATATATATATTTTTTCTTTGATAATGCATCCTGAGTACTTTTAAATCCAGAGAGAGATGCACATGACAATATATGCCTTTCATTAACTGATAAGGAAAAAAAAAATGACTAAAAGAGATGCCAGTGTGACACCAGTAAGGATACATTCCTGGCCAGTCATGCTAGTGGTGGCTTCTAGGGTTTATAGCTTTGGAGAGCTATTGATGGCTTTTCTTCCTTGGTAACTGGCATAGAATGTTCCTATAGTATGAAGATTAGTCCTTACAGTAAGGCTATTTAAAAAGCCATAGAGAAGTATATTTATGTTCACACCAGGTAACAATGCTAATGCTCCATTTAAGAACCAGGCATGAGAAACCTCCCTTTGATTTACATCAGGGTACCTAAGGGACTCCCCTAAACAATACGTGGGATTGCCATTGCCCCAGTTGCATCCTAGAACTTGAAAGTAGCATCTTATTACTGAAGACAACACATATTCTGGATACAGAATATTGGGGAAATGAGCATGATAGGTCTGGGTGTTTTTAAAGCAGGATCTCCATGTATGGTACAAGTTGACCTTCAACCAGCAATCTTTTAGATTCAGCTCCCCAGGTGTTTCTACACATCTATATACCATCACACACTGAGGTATGGTGTCTTTGTTGAGGATGTATTAGTAATGTGTGCATTTTTTATTTTGCCATAATATATGGTAAAATGAGTGTAAAAAGGAATAAACCCAATATCTGAGAAGGAAGAAGGAATCAATTAAGAACTTAATCTAACAGAACTTGGGAGCCAAATAAAATTCAGTTGGTAATGTGCTTATTGCAAAATTAGTGGAACCGGAATTCAAATACCCCACACTATGAAAACAAACAGGACTTAACAGTGCTGCATTGGAGTCCCCATGTCCTTTAAGAGGAGAGAAGACAGAGGATACTGGAGCTCCCTGGCCTGCCAGGCTGGCCAATATATGAATTCCCATTTTATGAAACACCACCTCAAAATAGAAAACAGAGAACAACTTAGGAAAACACCTGGTCTGAACTCCATTCTTCCACATTCTCTCTCTCTCTCTCCTCTCTCTCTCTCTCTCTCTCTCTCTCTCTCTCTCTCTCTCTCTCTCTCTCTCTCTCTCTCTCTCACACACACACACACACACATTCTCTCTGTCACAGACACATGCATATACACAAACACACACATACATACAGGCATACACAAAGACAGTCATTCACACAAACACACATGTTCTCTCTCTCACACACATACTCATATACAGACATTAACTCACACCCATACACAAACACATACATACTCACAAGTATGCATATACAAACACATACACATACAAAAGTGACCTTATTCTATGACAAGCATGTGGTGTGTATTAGTAGTGGCATTTATATTACCACCATCTTTGCTTAGTTTCTCTATAATTCTAAGAACGTATAATTGAGTATTTATGGAAAAAATCTTACTTTCTTATTTATAAGTAGTTGAAGACGTGTGTGTATTTTATTTAGGTTTTCAAGGAGATAATCAAAGATTTGTGAATTCATCCTCCCCTTTTGTCTCAGGTGTATATGACTCAACAAAATCTAAAGTTAAAATAAAAGACAATTCCAAAAGAACTTTTCTGTGCACTTTATTAAGTTTTCAAATCCCTCTGTAATTATTCTACCCATTGAACCTCATGTATTCCTGAATTTTACAATGCTTTTCCAAGCTCCGATGCAAAAGCAATAAACATGAGCAATGCTTGTGATGAGTTTGTAATCTGCTTAATAATTCCCAGAGTTATGAACAAATCCGGAATTAACTTTCCTATTTCCTTGCAATACACCTAAAAATACAGACAGAAACCCAAACAAACAGGGTTGCAAATTTTAATGTGCTACTTTCACTATCTGAAACACTTTATCTCTGCTATTACGATTTTGAAATCTTAATAGTGTTTGTCTCGTGGTGCATACAGTATCATTTTATAGGGACTACAAAACAACAAGAGGTAGCATTTGAAGTATAATATTTCGTTTCTGTTCAAAGCAATTGAATGGCTTCTTGTTGACCATTTCCAGTGGATTTCCATAAAGTAGCCGCAATGCTATTCCTAAAATCAGGAGTTTCCAAAATAAGTAACAAAAAAGGAACATCTAATATTTTATAAATAATAAATTCTATATGATGCTGACCATGCTTTTATTTCTTAAAAAATAAACAAGGAACAAAGAATCTTATCAGATTATGAATCTAAAAAAAGAATATTAATCATATTAATTTGTAAAGTTACTGACTCAGGGTCACAGTCTTCTCATCTATAAAAGTACAATCAAAAGACATTTTATAAAGCATGGCAGAGACTGAGTAAATACAGTTTATAATGGTATTTTAACATGACTTTAAAAATTCAGCTAGTATCATTTTCAGTTATAACTTCTGGTGTTTTTTCTTAGCCTTAATGATAAAGTATAAAAAAGTATATTTCAAGCTTCTAAGATAGCCCATAAAATTTAGTAACCATCCACTCAAAAGTTTCATTTAATCCATAAAATAAGATTTGCCATTCATCTTATGGCAGTATAAGCAATCAAACCTTACTAATATTTATAATACATAAATGATGTTCAAAAAAATGAAAAATTATCTATTTCATGTTACAGTGTACCTTAAAATAGATTAAAACAAGTCCCTGGTAAATTCAATCTTAACCACAGGCAGACTTAAAATGTCTTCAAATATTGAAAATAAAACATACAATTGGGAAATGCGTGTAAGTCAGTGTGTGTTAGTCTACGTGAGAGCATAAATAACCAGTTTTTTGTTTATTTAATATAACTTCCTGAAACTTCTTACAGAAAAAGGGGAAAATAAAATAAAAGCTCACCTTGCTTTTCAGTAACAGCCACTCACGAAGTGCTGCTGCAAGCAGCCCTCAGATGATGTCAAGCCCTTTCTTTGTAAGCAATGGAAAATTCATTTTTATCATGTCATTTTCCTTAATGAGCCAGAAGCTAAGACTGCATTTATATGATAGTCCACTAGTAGGCATGGTCCTATTTCTCGAAGGTTAATTACCTTAAACTAGTTGGAGCTAATAAAAATTACATGTAATAATTTGGAAATGTACAATTCTTAAGTACTAGCATGCCACTCTGTACAGTATCTCAAGTCATCTCACCTCATACCACCGAGGACTGAATCACTTAGGTATGAAGTTTCCACTCTGTTCATGTGACCATCCCTTATTTAGTTATCCACTTAGCAGCCTTCCTGATGATCAGTATAATTGTTTCAGTGTTTAAGGAAACTTTAGGTAATATCCCAATGCAAGCAACAAGCTTAGGACCTCCTCAGTTCATACTGTAAGAGGTGTCTGAGCCATCACACTTTACATTGCAACAAAGGTGAGTACTGTACATGTTGGAAAAGAAAGAGAGAGGGGGCATCATTGTTATTTATATGAGCTATTGTTGTTCATAAAAAAACTTATCTTATTGTGTTTAACTTTATTTTAAAATTGGAGTTATGGTTACCGGAGAGATGTCTCAGTGATTAAGAGCAATGTTGCTCTTCAATTCCCAGTATTCACATGACAATTCACAAACATCTGTAACTTTAGTTCCAGGGAATCGGACTCCCTCTTCTGGTCTCCATAGGCACCAGGAATGCATAAGGGATAGGACAGTAGAAAAAAAATCCTTGTTGTTATTATACACACAGACAGTAAAACATAAAATACAGGAAAAATTACTATTACTGACAGCAGCAATGCTGCCGAATTGAGTAATATTGATAATGTAGGTGGTCTTATTTAGTGCCGCAATACAAAGAATAAGCATATATATTAAGTATCTGAAAGCATTCACCTCTGAATCCTGGGTGGACTATAGAAAAAAATCTGATTAAGTGTGAAGGTAGAATTAGGGACAATGTGGTACCTGAATGTTTTTTTTTCTCATTTTTTTTTATTCTTTTTTAATTAAAATTTCCAACTGCTCCCCGTTTCCCATTTCCCTCACCCTCCTCCCACATATTGCCCCCTCCCCCCGCTCCCCTCCCCCATCCCCACTCCTCTTCTCCTCCCCCCAAGTCCATTCCCCCTCCCTCTCGATACTGAAGAGCAGTCCAAATTCCCTGCCCTACAGGAAGACCAAGGTCCTCCCACTTCTATCTAGGTCCAGGAAGGTGAGCATCCAAACAGGCTAAGCTCCCACAAAGCCAGTTCATGTATTAGGATCGAAGCCTAGTACCATTGTCCTTGGCTTCTCATCAGCCTTCATTGTCTGCCATGTTCAGAGAGTCCAGGTTCAACCCATGCTTATTCAGTCCCAGTCCAGCTGGCCTTGGAGAGAGAGCTCCCAATAGATCAGTTCCTGAATGTTATTTAAAAAGTTTATTCACAGAAACGGTTAAAGTGATAGAAGTACTCGTAGGGATTTTCTGGAGTTATCCTGCTGCGAGTGTTATATATTGTATGCTAAATATACTAAATCCTTTATAGTTTATCTAAAAGTAAAATGAGATGTGTGTGGGCATGTGTGTGTGTGTGTGTGTACATAGAAAGGCCAGACAACAACCTCTGTCGCTGTTCTTCAAAATTTGTCTTATTTGACTCAGGGTCTCCTGTGGTTTTACTTCTGTTAACGCAAGACTAGCATCTAAAGATTCTTCTGAAAATGCTTTCTAGAACCCTGTAGGGTCATTCTGGAATTATATACACTGTTCCTACCCATCTGCTTTTATATGGGTTCTGAGGATTTGAACTCAAGTTCACAGAATTGCATAGAAAGCATGTTTCCCATTGATCTACCCTCCAAGCCTGAGGAAGAAGATTTTGACAGGAGAAAGATATAATCAGAATTGTAATATAATAAGTTCTCAAAGGCATCAGAATGATTCTGGTTAACAAACAGTAAGGTGAAACAATAGGAAACTAGGGTAGCTAATTTTCCCTTGATAAATATGTGTGACTTTGGTGGTAGCAGAAAAACACATTAAATTATATTAGAAGAGATTCATAAAATTCTTCCTCACAGGGAACATTTAATCTGCATCTTGTAGGAGATGAATGTTTGTAACATCTTAAGAAATGCATAGGATTTGGAGGATAGAAATTGAAATCTCAGACAAAATGGAATGATTGGAGAAATTCACAATCATGGAAATCAGGTCCCGATCATTGAAAGTTAATGTTTAAGATAAAAGACCAGAGAGGAACTATCAAAGATAAAACTGACAGACTCTTCCTAGGAGTGATATTAAAGAACATTGCCAGAAATGTCTGGAACAACCTGGAATGAAACTAAATAATGGAACAGCAATAAATGTGATCAGTGAGATGTGGGTGAATTCAGAAAACAAATTTATTGTCTGAATAATATAAAGAAGTACAATATAATTAGTATGGTTAAATAACAATGATGTTATATAAATTGTGTGATTAACACGACAATATAGTAATAGAACTGTTTTGTTGGTGATGGTGGCAGTGGGTTAGATCTGGAAACCATGTGGTCTTCTGATACAATATTGGCATAATATTTCTTAGAAAAGACATGTAGGAATCTGTGTTGTTTATAAATTGTGCTTAAGAATGAACCATGTTCGACTAATTAGAGGTGTCTAAGTCTAAAGGTACCTAACTTTTGTCCCCTCTAACAATTCCAGGAAAGCAGTGTGTATTTATATGCTAGAGTCATCCTGGGAGGTTATATGCCACTTTTTTGTGTTATGACTTCTTGCTTAGACATAAACTATACAACTCAGGAGCATTGCTTCAGTTCTACAAGGTGTGTTGGAAAACTCAGTCTGAATAAGATGATTAAAAATTATTGTGTCCACTGAGATGTAGATTAAACTTGAGCTTGAACAGTATGATAGCTTTAAAAATTATACATTTCAAAATACTCAAAGAAAGTTAAGCCAAAAACATCTATCTCGATGGAATCATTTCCTCCTTTATAAACCATTTATATTCTTCTAGTTTCTTTATTCCTTTGATATCTCAGAGACAGTTTCAACCAAAGATTTCTTCAATGCAAATTTAATACCCCCAATTTTTTTTTTTTTTTTTTTTTTGAATTTCAAGACGAGGTTTCTCCGTAGCTTTTGGTTCCTGTCGTGGAACTAGCTCTTGTAGACCAGGCTGGCCTCAAACTCACGGAGATCCACCTGCTTCTGCCTCCTGAGTGCTTGGATTAAAGGCATGCGCCACAACCGCCCGGCTAATAACCCAATTTTTTGCTTTGATTTAAATTAAATGTGTTAGTTTATTTCTATAAGTAAAAGTTCTTTATTTACATAAAATGAGCATGGACAAGGAAAAATGTGAGATTTCTCATTGCAAACATGCAGTTAAGACATTTTACATATGAATAATGTGATCTAGAAAGCCATTATCAGTTCTTTGAAACCGCTCAAAGCGTTTCCACCGCAAAATATCATATCTGAATGTGCCTCACATGTAAGGTTCATCCCTCAGTTACCTTCCTGACCTATCTCTCCTTTACAATATATCCCTTCCAGTGTTCTCACAGCAAAGACTTTCTCTTTGCTTAGTCACAGTCATCTTATGCTTAACTTTTCCACTCCTCTTACTAAATATCCTAGCTATTCAAAAGAGATATACGATTTATATCAGCTGTCAAAGCTACAAAGCAGGGTATACTCACTTCCCTTTCCCAAACCCATCTGCTGAAGACAAAATTCCAACCTTAATCTTGTGTATTTTGCCTGGGGTATCATCCGACTGCAATTCCTACTGTATGTTTGTTCAGCATTATGGACCATCGTCTGCCAGGAATTTATATTCACCTAAGAAACATACATATACATATTTATGTATACACACACATATGTAACTTTTGATCCCATCATATACTGTTTGCTCAATGTGTGATATATTTTTATTTTTCCCTTTAAAATTACATCCCTGCCCTACTTTTAGCTCTCCCTTACTTTTGATTCCGACTCTGTCATCTGAAGTCAGTTTCTTCTTTGTTAAGTTTAATATAGCATTGGGACACTTCTGAAACCATATAGAACACTTCTTTGTGAATGAACTGATTATAAATGTGAAATATTATCACGCAATAATAGAACTGTGTAAATTTCTTCTCTGTTGAACACACAGCAGCCTCTCCATATTGTGCATAGAGTATCTAGAAATAAAATAAAAAGTGACACTATTATCAATTACAAGAACAATGTTTATACAATACACCCTTATACCATTTTTCTTCTAATTTGTAGCAAGATTTAATAAAATACAGGCTAGGATAATGGACAAGTTGTGGCCATGGCATGGGAGGTTCAGTGCTAGAATTCTTTTCTGCCATATGGGAGGCCCAGAGTTTGATTCCTGGCCCATGCACAGCCTTAGAATATTTTATCTGTCTGACAAATGGTATGAAATTTCAGACAGGAAAGATAATATTTACTTTTAGATTTAGCAATGGTGACAGCTACATAATTGTTTTCAAATAAGTTATGAGCCTCATAATTTCAAAGATGGAAGACCAAAGCAGTCCTTTGAATGAGGCAGTACTTGTAGAAGGAGGTATTAGAAGATAATTAACTTTTTTATAAATTAAGGACGATTGAACCCTCAAGATAGAATAGGTTCTAGAGCAAACTCATCTCTCTTCCCACCACATGGAGGCATAGATCTAGTAAGGGACAGCCATCATCCAGTCAAGCAGAGAATTGTAACTGCAGATGACGTGACTAAGTCAGAAGGACTTGGCTGACAACTTGACTAAGGAATTTTAATCATCAAAACATCAGAAAACAAGTGTCTATTAGCCAATTTGCTAAGTCAATGGTATTTGGCTGCTTAAGACCTTGATGATACTTACCTGTTCATTTATCTGTAATTCTATAATTTTTAAAATTATGTTAAACCTATGCAATGAAAAGATGAAAAGTATGTTTGTACATCCATCTTCATTATATGAACTACATATATAAATTTTGCATTAATTTAAAATCTTTACTGTCTTCCTAAGCCCATGATAATAAAAAATTATTCAAATTCTATTTTTAAATTAATTATTTAATATAATTCACTAACACACTAATTTTTTAAATCTGCTCATGAATGTCTTTTACTAACTTAATTTTAGGGTATTCCATAATTCTTTTTCTGGCTTAAATGGGGATTAATGGATGGAGTCAAGCCATCTTTATTATTATTTTTCACTATCACCTTAATATTCTTAGAAGTGTCCAAGTACTTTCCAATAAAAATTTGAGTACCATCTGACAATAAAGTGCTTTTATTTTTATCAGACTACTTGAAGTCACCTTAAATTTCAAAACTCATGCTGAACCTGCTTTGTTCTGATGACTGTGGTCTACAGAAGGTGAATCTCCCCTTTCTTGAGCATTTCCACAGCACTCTATGGTTGCAGAACACATTACTTTCTGGTTTACAGCACACACATGGTATGGATTGAAATGAGAATAAAGAAAGAAGCATTATGCTTCGGCATTCTTCAGCTACTTAAAGTAGCTAAAGTCCTGAAGCAAGAAGAAAAATAGATACCCTATTCCTTACATTTCTGATGAGACGAACTTTAGAAAATCCTGTAGGTTTTTAAACACAATGATTTTTATTTAACAGGTGTCAATAGTATTTCTTCCCCTAGATGTCATCCTTTTATCTTCCCCCACTGTTGTTAAATCCATTCTGTGCTCTGTTAGAACATCCTGCAGAGACTCATTCTATTGTGCTGAGGGTTTAATGATCTCCACAAGTTGAACAGTAAATGATCCCAAAAGATAGAAATAGATCTGTGAGGACATTGATGAGTAGCTTATGGCTTGTCTGAAATAATACCTATAGAAAACATTTGCCCCAATAGTGCATTGGTTATAGAACAAGAGAGCATGGACCTAAATAAGAGGAAATAATGTACAGTTTGATTCAATGAAGCAGAGGTGATTCACTTGGTTACCTCAACGGGAATTAATTCTAACTACTCGCTTGGTTCCTACAATTTCTATAGTGATTTAAACTTGTCTCACATTTGTGAATTCCATTTCACGGTACAAACTCTCCTTCTAAAGACATTGTATATCATTTGGAAAATCTATTTAGGTATTCATAAGCCTTAACTATTTATTTCCAGTATGTTTCACCAAGCAATTGATTATTTCTAATAACCCCTGCAATTAGAAATAAAATATTTTATTATATTACATTCTTTGTTAAGATAATGTGGTTAGAGTCCTATGAAAATATTGAATTATATTAAATAATTGTGCCCATTTTTCAAAGAATCTTATTATTCATTGATTACATAATTTTTGTTTAATTTGATGGGAGAAGTAATTATTTTGTTTAATCTTTGCTTTACACAAATATAAGAATGTGATTACTTTGGCTTTTAAGCAAGTACATTAGAAGTCTTTGGCTGTCTTCTGTTAATTCTAACATAAACATATTTTTACTGAGTATGTAACTGTGCTTACTAACTGACTTATGGAGTACCTTTTAATAATAATGATATGAGACCCTGAATGTTAAACATGCTAATTTTATTATTTTGAAAATATTATCATGTAATTTAAATAAGAGTATAGAATATATTGGAAAAAATTTTCCATAACAGAGATCCATATTGAATGTTTTAATACGAGTGAAAAAAATTAATTATTTCATAAACAAATATGCTCCTTCATTTCTTACAGAATGCTTAAGCGATTGCAATAAAAGTTTTATGAACTATTTGGAAGTTAACCTGACTGACTTTAAGCTTTTGCGATTCTACAAGAATCATTGGTCCTTATATGGAAATTGATTTTTCTTTCACAAAAATATATCCCACTACTATTCTTCCAAGTTCCTTCTCACCTCCCCTTTCTTCAGGATTTACTCTTTGCTGTCTCTTTACAAAACAAATAGGCCTCTAATGCGTAATAAATATACAATACAATAAAAAGTTAAAAAAAACTTGCACATTGAAGTTGGACAAAACCAACAGAAAAAGAGGAACCCACAAGAAGGTATAGGAAACTGATACATTTGTTCCTACATTCAGGAATCCCAAAAAATACTAAACTGGAAATTGTAATATATATGGAAAGGACCTGGATCAGACCCATGCAGGCCCAGCTATCCTGCTTCCGTCTCTATGAGCAATAGAGGTTTTGATTATGATGAGTTAAAGGCCTTTTTTTTTCTTGAGTTCCCCCATCTCTTCTGGTTCTTATGCTCTTTCCTCCTCCTCCTCCTGAGCCCTACGAGTAAACTTTATAAGGGGAAATCTAGTTTAGAGCTAATTATTTCAAGGTGTTTCATTCTCTGCATAATGTCTGGCTGTGCTTTTGTTTTCATCTCCTTTAAGAAGAATTGCTCTGATTATGGCTTAGCAAGGCACTGATCTGTGACTATAGCAGAATGTCATTTGAGGTCTTTTTGGTGTTCAATAGGTCCTAGAGCTATCTAGTCTCAGATTCTAGATCATATAAGCAGTATCAGGTATGGGTTCCCTGTCATGGAACCTTAAGTGACAAATCAGATACATGTTGGTTACTTCCACAAACTTTGTGCTTCCGATGCACTAACAGATCTTGCATGGTGGGCACCATTGTTGAAGGATCAGGTTAGTGCGTGGGCTGGGGTTTCTTCGTCTCCTTTGGTACCATGCAGAATACCTTCCTGTACCAAAGACACTACATTATTATCCCTTGTTCAACCAAGGTGGAATTCTGACTTAATCCCAGAGAGGGTTGCTTCAGCCAAAAGTAACCATTGTGAAGAGTAATTGGACAACTATATTGCTAATTATCAGTTATTACAACTACTAACTCCTAATCTAACTTTACTAAAGCATGCAAGTAGACAAATAACTACATGTCTGTAAATCATCAAAACATATAAAGATGCAGAAATTTTAATAGTTAAGCAAACTTGTTTAGGTCTATGAAAGAACCTAAATAGCGTGCTTGGGTCCAGTACTTCCACAGTTCTGCATCAGCTTTAAGACCATGGAGGCTGTTTCGCATCTACAAATTACCCCACCACGCAAGACGGGGTACCATACACATTTATGTTTATCTGCCTCCGAAATGCTTTTGGATGGTGCCTGATTGTGACAGCTAAAATCAGATTGTTGTATTTCACTTAGTTCACCCTACCTGCACGCTAACAAATGGGAAGTGAGATTTAAACATCTGTCTACAATTTTATAAGAATCCCTTCGTTGTGCCATCTTTGTCCAATGAGATGACTTAGGCTTATAAAATATAATGTTATGAACAACCATTTTGTAGAAGAATGAAATTAGCCAAGTCAAGTTAAGCTACTTGTTCAAGGTCACCCATTTTTAGAAAGTGGCAGAGTAGGAATTTGAATGAGGCTCGTTTGAACTTTCCCTTTCAGCCTCATCAATGCTGTATGTGTGCCAAAGGTGAGAGAGAGGGAGCAGGTGCATTAGAGGAGAACGCACCAGCTCTGGCACATGCACTTGCTCTCACACTTTCCAGATTTAGGCTACGGAACAATGCCTACTTCTAAATTAAAACACTCCCCACTTCTCTCAGCTAAACTCTTTAAAACACTCAGGTGTTATTAGTCCATTTAACTCGATGTCAAATGTTGGAAGGAAAGAAAATGAAAATGTGGAGTTCAGGGAATAGAGGAGGTTAGAAAAATAAAGTACCTTGGAAGGCAGAACCACTTAGATACAGTGTTCAGTAGTCAGAAAAAATTAAAATGAAGACTCAATGTTAAGAAAACCCTTTCTTTTCCATTCTAAGCTTCTACCCACTACCCTTTTTCTCTTCTTCTTTCTTTCTTCCTCTCTATCTTCCTTCCTTCCCGCCTTTCTTTTTTTCTTCCTTTCTTTTATAATTTATTCTCTGACTCATCAGTCATAGAACAACTCATAGGGCAAGGATTCCACACTTTCAGCGACCCAAAGAGATGACTAGTTCCTAGGATGTCTTGGCCTTATTCGAACTCATCCTGTACCTTTACTCAGGTTCCAGGAGAATGGAGAGTGACTGGTATCAGGGCCATAGTGGGTTATTTGAAGTTAGGGATTTAAGTAAGAGGGAGAGAAGGAATTCAGGAGAAAGAAGGAATTAGGTCAGTTTATGAGCATTGACTCCAAATCCTTGCTCAGAAACAACATCCACAGAAACTCACAGAAAACATACTGCAATGCAAGATTGTAAAAATCCTTCCCGCCTGAAAAAAAAAATAGAAAAACAGCAATCACAAAGCATTCATTCATTCCCAAGTTAGGGTCTTATGGTATACAACTATAACTTCAACTATTTAGGAGAGAGATGAAGTAGGATCTCAAATTCAAAGTCATCCTATGTAATTTAGTGACCCTATCTCAAAATTAAGGATTAGAAGACTGAGAAGACATGTTAGAGGTAGAGTCCTTGCATAAGACATCTCTAGTCCCTTAGAAATATTAAGTACTGCTGTCAATGTTGAGGAGAAGTGAATGGTTCATCTTTACTGCCCAGTTGGGAGACAAGAAGTTTATCTACACCTTAACCTTTCTTCTGCCGAGACTGAAGATGACATTACTAATTTTAATCATTGAATTTTTATAGTTTTATATGGAGAGATATTTATCTCTTTATATTTCTAATGGCTATAAGAAAATTAAAGAAAAAACTTCAATTTATTTTGCCTGCATTCAATTCCTGCGCTCACTTTTACTACCTCTGTGACCTCTTTGACCTTACAAAGCAAAGAAAGTGAGTTTAGTAATTTATTGTATGCCTCATTTAACTATTTACTAATTGTTTCTCTGCTTTATACCAACCTGTTTTTTCCCACACCCTTTACCAGATTCATGTGTTTTTGGTACAAGAAACTTTTTTTCCCAAGTCCAACACCCTTGTTCCATCTCTTGTTCTCTCTTCTCATTTTCCAAACACTGCTTCTTCCTTGAGGATAATTTGCTTCCTTGTTTTTGTTTTAATATTTTTGTACATCGTGAAGAGAAACAAAAATGAAACCATACATATTATTTTTAACCGTTCAACTCTTCCAGCTTCAAATCTACTGTAATCTGGATAATTTTTACTGAAGAGTAATAAAGAATCAAAGAAAATTGATACACATGGTAACCAATTTTAATTTGTTTTCCACTCTATTTGGTTGCTTCAGGAAAAAATAAAGAACACTTTAACCATTGATTTAGATCTCTCCCTCTCCCTCTCCCCCCCTCTCTCTCTGTATCTCTCTCTCTCTTTCTCTCCTTCCCTCCCTCCCTCCCTCCCTCCCTCCCTCCCTCCCTCCCTCCCTCCCTCCCTCCCTCCCTCCCTTCTTCCTTTTCTCTCTCTTACAGGAAGGAATTGAGTTGCCAGGTAGGTAATATGAATACATTTGATGGGACTGTGATCAGAGATCAGTAGCTCTGATGTGTTACCAGGAACACATTTTTAAAGCTTTACAAAGATTGAATACAATTTTATTTTGCTTTGAAAGACAAGGCAAGTGAGTTATTAGTCCTTTCTGATGGTGTGGTAGCTGTCTAAATTCTAAGGTCTGATTCTAAGAACCTTTGATAGAAATAGATCTTACAGATATTAATAGCAGAATCTTTATGAAAGACAAAATTTACATTTTCATAAGTAAATTTAATATGAAGACTCATCAAAAACAAAATAAAGCAAATATGCAAACAAAATTCTCCCTGTAGTGCCAGAGACTTGCTTCAAAGTTGTACTGATAACTGCTGACTGTCCTTCCCTTCTTTTCCAAGACGTCCAAAAAATAAAAATAAATAAATAAAATAAAAGGAACGAAATGAAACTGATAGCAATCTAGCCTCAAAGAATTATTGCACACATTAAATGAGAAAATGACTACAACAGTTAGCACACTTTCTCAGCAGTACTAGCTTAATATAAAACCCTAAGTACTAAGAAAACAGAAATCTCATCATCCCCTAAGGGATCTGCTATTTGATGGAGACAAGAAACAGTGACTTTGTCTACATGTCTCTGTTTACCACGATTTTCTTCTATTTTGCCATTCTTGTTTTAATGGTCTATTTATTAGAATTATCACCCTCCCTGTTTTAGGCAGTTACATCCCAAGCAAGCAATCAGTTTCCTTTAACAGCAACAAACACACAAATCCTATTTGACTTCAACAAAGCAAACTTTTCTTTTCTGCTGTCTGAAACCTGTTTTAAGTCAAAAATGTCTGGGTTTGTGTTACTCTTGCCAGCCCTTAGATAGCTTTGTAAATCCACAGATCTCAGAAGTACATAGTTACAAATATCCAATATGGGAAATCTCTGAATACACCCAGATAAGGTGAGGTTTTATTTATATTTTTCTTTTTACCATTTGATTGCCACAAAATAAAGATTTGGAAATTCGTTCTTTTTAAAGAATAAATTAAAGTATCCCACTATTTTAAATACAGAAAAGCTGACCAGGTGCCACATACATTTATTTATTCATAGTATTCATATCCTTTATATATGCATATTTGCATGCATTAAAAAATAGGATTCCGCTGCACTTTTGTGGCACATGCCTCTAATCTCAGCACTCAGGAGGCATAGGAAGACAGATCTCTGGAGTTTGACTCTAGCCTAGTCTACAGATCAAGTTCAAGGTCAAAGAACAAGGCTATACAGAAAAAAAATTGTCTTAAAAAACAAAATAAAAGAACAAACAGAAAAGCAAAAGAACTACTAGGAGTGAGAGCAGGCATATCTCTGATATTTTTGCTATACTCTTGAGACTCTTTTCCTCCTATTGGGTTACATTTTCAGCCTTGATATGAGGGCTTTTGCCTTGTTTTATTTCATCATGTTATGTTGTGTTTGGTTGTTTTCTCTGAGAAAACAACTCTTTCCCGAAGGGAAACAGAAGGAGGGTGGATCTGGAAAAGGGGGAGGTGGGAGATACTGGGACTTGAAGAGAAAGGAGAAATAGTAATCAGCATGTATTATATGAGAGATGAATTTATTTTCAATAAAAAACAAACATTAACAAGACACAATAGTAATATAAAATAAAATAATAATAATAGTACATCCAAGCAAGCAGCTGAAAATATGTGCCTTAAAATATTCCAGACAAAGTAATTGAGAACAAGATGTCTGCTCCTACACAGGAAACTATAGGCTCCCTCATTCATCCTCTGTTTCTGCAAAGCAGTTGCTGAGTCATGGTCCTCATTCCCCTTTCTTATTTGCCTCTCAGTGGTATCTTCTGTTCAATTTTTTTCACAGCTGGGCAGTGATGGTTCCCATCACCTTGAATGCAAAGTATATTTTTTACAAGCATTTGTTAAAGAGCTTACTCTGTACGACTAGCATATTAAATAATGTCGTGATAAGATTATAAGCAGTTTGATGATGTAGAACTGTGTCCTTGTTATGAAGTTGACCATTGTTTCTAATTAACACTGTGAATTTAGATAGAATATCATTTGTTCTCTCATGATTATTATGTAAGAACTACACATTTAAAACATGTCATTCATTAGTCTGTAATGTAAGTTTCTGGAACAAATGCAGACATTTAGGAGAGTTTGTTAGTAAGAAAAGTATCTCAAGTGTGGTTTCGATTTTGGTTTCAGTGAATGTCTCGATATTAAACAATAGTGAGTAACTCTGGAGGATATATGGTCCAAGAATTCTGAATAAAAGTAAAAATTTCCATTGCAAGTTTTGGGAATATATAGTGTGGAAAGTCCTTATGTATTGCTTTTATTGGTTAATGAATAAAGAAGCTGTTTTGGCCTGTGAACAGAACAAAGCAGGGAAAACTAAGCTGAATGCTGGGAAAAAGAAGGCAGAGTCAGGAGAAGCCATGTAGCCTCCACTGGGGACAGATGCACTGGAATCTGGACAGTAGGCCACGAGCCTTACGGTAAGATATAAAATAATGGAAATGGATTAATTCTAGATGTAAGAGTTATGTATATATGCATAAGCTAATAGGTCAAGCAATGTTGTAATTAATATAATTTTTGAGTGGTTATTTTGGATCTGAGCTGCCGGGCAGCTGGGAACAAACAAGTGGCTTCCTACAACAAATATACACATTAGAAATTATTAGTGGATTAAATAATATATTTCTGCGATTTTAATCAAATTTTCCCATATTCTCTTATGAAATGTTTCTAATATGAAAAATTACATAATGACAGAATACTTCCATATCGTCATTAATATATTAGCTACTATTAAGATTTACTAATTCTCTATATACTTTCTTATCTTCCTTTATTATATTTATTGCACTTCAATTATCAATATTATTTGAAATCAATGCACTTTTTCATAAAGTCATATTTTATAATTCACTGTACAATAAAATTTTGTACAACCAAATATTCTTACATTTATCATTTCATTAGTTTTAAGATTTTATGAACCTATACAATTCACCACCTATCCCTGTACAGAATATTACTATAACACAATCTCATAACAACCTCTAAATAACCAATAACTTGATTGATTTCATCCATTTCAACATTTATATCAAAAAACATACTACCTGCACTCCTTGTTGCAATCTATCATTTAACATCCCTTACATAAACGTTTTACTTATTTTTAGTGTATATGAAATGTGAGTACTTCTTTGGTTGAGTGAAAGCCAGAAGAGGGATCAGATACCTTGGAGCTAGAATGACAAATGTGTTCAGGAAGCCTGTTTTGTTACATGGGAGGCAGAATCTAAACTCAAGGATTCTTAATGTGTTGCAAGTGCTCTTAGAGCCTTCTCTCCAGCCTATGTGCCGTGACGTTTAAAGCAATGTTTTTATTAACTCGTTGAGAGTTCCAAACAATGTATTCCCATTATATTCATCCCCCTTCCAGAATGTCTCCCCAGAGCTATCTACCTACTCTGTAACTACCCAATTCATGATCCCCCACTCTCTCATAGCCATGCTTATTGTTTATGACAGGAGTGAGTGGTCCTACTCCTATGCCCCTACTGTCAGGCACTCTTCCATGTCTTTCACACCATGATGGATTTAGGTGTTCAAACTGTGAGTCAAAATGAATCCTGACTATTTAAGAGTGCATTTGGAAGGGATTTGCCATAGTAACAAGCAAAGCAAGACAGACACATATCTGATCATGATGCCCTTTAACTACTTAAAGAAGCGTGCATGTGTCTAAGTTCTTCCTTTAGATTCTAAGTTCATTTAGAAAGTTCAGACTTTGGCACCAAAGAGAATACAAAAATAATAAATAATAATGCCTTAAAATATTTACCTTAAAATAATATGCACATAATCCTAAATCAAACTTAAAGTTCTCTTTCCTAATTTTTAATTAATACAGTACTCATAGACTTATTTTAACAGAATAATAGGTATAAAATGTTCACTGACAATGAAAAAGGAAAAGTTATAAGTAAAGTAGGAATAAGGTTCATTAAAAACAAAACAAAACAGAATTTAATCTTTTTGTGTGGTAGTGTGGGGAGAGCTTATTTAGCTTACACTTCAGTATTGCCTAGTCTTCACTGAAGGAAGTCAGGATATGAACTTAACCAGGGCAGGATACTAGCTGATGCAGAGGCCATGGAGGGGGTGCTGCTTACTGGTTTGTTCCTCATGGCTTGCTCAGCCTGCTTTCCTATAGAACCCAGGATCAGCCCAGGTAGGCATTGCCTACCATGGCCGAATCCTCCCCCATTGATCCCTAAATGAGAAAATGCCTTACAGCTGGATCTCATGGAGGGATTTCCTCAGTTTAGGTTCCTTCCTTTCTGACGACTTTAGCTGTGTGTTGACACACAAAACTACCCAGTATAAGCCAAAGAGAGGTGGTGGGCAGTTCAGACAACTAGCTGCTTCATCTTGGGAACCATGATCTGAATCCTATCAGTGATACAGCACAGCTCACCAATGCCTGTAACTATAAGGTACCACTAATGGGCAAGCAGGAGGCATGGACTCCCAACTGGTGGCAGACCAAATGGGAGCATTTAGTGAAGGAGACTGGTTCGAGAGCAACTGGAGCAGGAGCTGTGACATGGCCACCTGTTACAATCTTCTGGCCTGGTCTGTCACCTGGATACCCTGTCCCTTTAAGAAATAAGCTCTGGAAGAAGAAATAGGCAAGTGGATCTCCTGCCTCCAGCCTGTACTCTCTCTTTAATTCCCTCTCCTGAAAAGGTAACTACTGCCTCTCTCTCTCCCATCCCTCCCTCTCTCTCCTTCTCTCCCTTCTCCCCCCTGCCCCGCCACCAAGGGGACCCATCGAAGCCTTGGGTGACCCACTGCTGTCCCTTGTGTGACCTGCCTCATGTTTGCCCCTGTCTTTATAAATAATAACCCCACCCACCAAGCTGGGTGGGCTGGAGACCTGGTAATATATTCTACCCCAGCCATGGCCCCTGTATGCTCCTGGAACAAGGGAGGACCTTCCTTGCTCTTCAGATTTAATCTTAACTCTGTAGTTGAAATAGCCTAATCTCTCACCTTTATACGCCGTAAAGGAACATTTTCACATGGAGTTCCTATAGTCTTGCCTTGTAAAATCTTGGTCTCCATATTTTTATGCTCCACAAAATCATTTCTTAACTAAACTCAGGCAGTAAATGTATGTTGGCTCTTGAAATCATTGATGACTGGCGTGTCATCTCAAATTCTCTAATATTTTTTTCCTTTTCTTTTGAAAGATTTTATTTTTTATTTGATGTATAGGGCTTCTTTCCTGTGTGTGTATATGTGTACCAGGTGTATACCTGCTGTTAGTGGAGGGCAGAAAATAGCCTAAAACCTCCTGAAATTAGAGATATTGACATATGTGAGTGACCATGTAGATGCTGAAACTGTACGTGAGTCTGTCTCGACAAACAATATCACGAAGTCATCTCTCCAGTCCCATGTCTAATATGTATGACTAAAGACAACATATAGAATTAGAAAATAAATATATAAATAAACAAAAAGGAACCAAACTGTAGCTGTGGGTTTTCCCTGAAAATTGCTTCTTTATTGTAATGGAAGCAATCACATTCTCCTAAGATTTATTTATAATTTGAATATTTTTTATTTTCAAACATTTAATTATATATGTCAAAACTTAAACTTTATTTAAATAATATTTTGAACTTCGAATATATAACTAATTCTATTACCAGAAATATTAAATCCATGTTTTAATGATATATCAAAAGCAAAAAATATTAATTCTGATAGAATAATTTCACTGACTGTGTATTAATGCTACATTTAGACTAGGCTTGAGGTACTTAGAGTTTTGGATGGATTCATTATAGTGTTTCACACGCAAACAAAATAGATACATGAAATATTTCATTAGTTCAGAAGACACATGCTTTTATTTTTATTTTCACAACTATGAAGAAGATGCCAATACTACATCAGTAAGTAAACATTCTTTTGAATACTCTGTTCATAAATTCTAAGATGCCATCATTCCTAAACTATGCAAAAAATGTAGGTTATGTTCTTACTTCCAGGAATTATATTGATACCCAGCCATTTAGGATGAAAATTTATTAAAGAAATCTTAAAATGAAAACATTTTTGGTTGTAATTATATATGGTATGGCATTTTAAAATATGCTTCATTGCTATTTGTTGAAACAGAATCCCTTTGCTACAGAATACCAAAAATTTCAGGACCACGATATGTTCTATATGCATATAAAAAGCTGATGAAAATAACATTTATGCCATCTTTCAAAATTAAGGGAAAATGATAGAAGAAACAGCCATGCAAATAATGTTTCATATAGTTGGAAAGAGAGGTCAGAAATGTAAAAGCATAGTAAAAATGTCCACTAAGAAATAAATCTTTTACAAAATAAATGTCTTTGAGAGAGGTGCCAATTTTTAGCCACAATCACAATACTTAGAAGAGGATTTATTCTCTTTGCTAAAAACAAATTAAGAAAAATATCTAAACGAAGCTGTAGTATAAACAGGAAGGCATTCATCCGAATGCGAAGTGAAGGTCAGGAAACATCTCAAGGCTTGGAAACAGGGCTTCTAAAAAATAAATGAGTTTGTGATAAGTGTTCCTTATCTTTAAAAGTACTTACAAGACTCCCTCAGATAGAAAGCCCAGCTTAACATTATCTATTTTGTTCAGCCACCCTTTGAGATGGTCTGTGTGTCAGACTTCTCACAGTTGGTGAGCCCCTGCGTGTAGATGAGTTAATGAGGGCCCAACACTGCAACGTGATAAATGTGAAGTGCTGAAGAATAGAATTCTAAGTGCTCTCCCGTTCCCTCACCAAATCTGCCCTGCAGCTCCCAGCAAATACATCAGTAACTCCAAGAGGCCCATTGCCACATCCTGAGCCCTAGGGATTGACCTGACCATAGCGTGAGGCAATGAAAGGACAAAAACAGTCACACAGAAAAACTTCCATAAGATGGAATGGGCTCTGTGAGGGAACTTTCAGCCACCCAGATCCTCAAGCTTGGTGTATGTATTACATAAAGTTTGACATGGAGATAGGTGTGGAGTGACTTTGTACAGGCAAACACTAAGGTAGATTTATTCAATCTCTCCTTTAGTCAATAGCAGTCTCCATAGAATAGCCTTCAGGTATAAACATCCAAGGAGAGAAATCTAGGGTGAATGTTTACTAAACACACTGTCAGCATTTGCACTCAGACCAAAAGAAAGCTTTGTTATGTCTTTCAACATCACACTTGGGGGTGAGGCGAAAGTTTCCCGTGGGTCTGAAGCACTGGTCCTTGACATGTTAATCACACTCCCTCAGAGCTAAACTTACTCCCTAAAATCCATTGTTTTGATTAGATTTGCTTCTTTTCCATCCCTTGTTTTTTTCGTGATTCCCCCTTAGATTGTAAGCATTAGAAATCTGAGATCATTGCTGCATATGTACCTGTTGGTTTCTAGGGCTCAATAGAATATTGCAGACACTGAAAAATGTCGCAATGATGCAAGCAGACATTACTTATTATTATGCATGGAACAATACAAGACTTGAGTGAATTCTGGATGATTTTGATCAGAAACAGTCAAATTCTGCTGTGTTTAATCCTGAAAGTTCTCATTGGCCTACATTTAATGGAAATTATGAAAGAGGTTAACGAAGAATGAATACTATTGTCACTGTCTAGTTTTTCACTTGGCTGTCAAACACACATTGAACTGAATGTGATTAAAATTGCATGTGTATTTTAAAGTAATACATCCAGTTTATTTTTTTTATTCTGTTCTTTTTCTCTACTGATGAAGATAAATGTTCCACTTAATCCTAGACACGGAGAAGCAAGATTGTCTGTATCTTGCATATGTATTTATGTCTAAAGTTTCCAGATGTTGCCTAGAGAGACCTCAAATGGCATTGTCTGAGAAGTTGGCAGATACTTTGATGCTATGAATGAAGATATCCCACAGCATTGTCTATGGCAGGGTTAGCTAGTTGGAAGCATTATAACTATTTTACATACAGGCCATGCAATGCAAGGAAAACTTACTTTCAGAAGAATTCAAAGGAATATGGGAGTAGATTGCTGCACCATCAATTAAAATTTTACATCTGAGATGCACATTAATACTTTCAGTGGCAGAATATTATGCTGGCTAGTTTTATGTTAACTTGACAGAGATTAGTTATCTGAGAGGAGGAAACATCAGTGGAGAAAATATCCCTCTAAGAATGAATGACAGACAAGCCTGTAGCAGATTTTCATAATGACAGATGGGAGAGGGCTTGACCTATTGTGGATTGGGCCAACCCTGGGTTGGTGATACTGGGTTCTATAAGAAGGCCAGCTGAGCACATGAGAGGAAGCAGGGCAGTAAGCAGCACTCCTCAATGGCCTCTGCATCACCTCCTGCCTCCAGGTTCTTGCCTTGCTTGAGTCCCTGCCCTGAATACCTTTAATGATGAACTATGATATGGAAGAGTAAACCAAAAAAATTCATCTCCAACTTGCTTTTGGTCATGGAGTTTCATCATAGCAAAGGAACCCTGACTAATACAATGGGTGGTGATATGAAGACACTCAGTTACTAGCTCGTACATTAAATCATCACTTCCCATTTGTTCCACTCATAAAATAACTGTTTGTTTGTTATTTTTACCTATTATTACTCATGATTTGACAAATTCTAGATAACTTGTTTAATTAATAAATTCAGTTTTAATACTCACTTTATAAATTTAAGGGAGGATGGGGTTCATTGATTTTTTTTAATACTAATTTATTTTTAATTGGTTTCCTAATTTTTATTTTAATAAAATGCTTCTTAACTAATACATAAAGACATCAATGCTGTCCTTTAATTAATGGGGCAGCACATAATTTTTAAAATAATTGTACTTTTTCTTTTAAAATATTTTACATGTATACAATATAGTTTGATCCCTTCTACCTCATACCACCCCACTCCAGTTCCTCCTGGGAACCACTAGCCTGTCTCCCTCCTGAATTCCTGTCTTTACTTATGATTATTATTTTAATTGTTTCCTAAGTCCAATCAATGTGAATGAGTGTGGTGGGGATAAGTAAGTACAGGCAAAGGTTAATCAAAACTAAGCATGGAAATCCAGCAGTTTGTAAAATACTTACATGGCATAACATAATAAATGGAGTTTGAGGAGAAGTAGCATGCTTGGACAGACAACACTTCCTTCAAATGACATCAATGATTTAATGAAAATCTAATTGCTAAGTACAGAATACTTTTTAATGAGTTATTAAAGGTCAGGAAGTACCCTGAGGCACCCAACATAACACAGCGTATTGACATTGTTATTGGCTGTCCATTTTAGCTAGATGGCAAGATCCTACCGCTAAAGACTCTATACTCTTTGGTTCCTGATTTTTAAAAAAATCATGATCCTATCTTAATAAGAAGAAGACAATCAATTTCTGCTACAATATTCATTCTTCGAATACGACATAGGATTTTCTTCAGCAACAGCTCTTCCTGATGACTTTGCAGTGCAGTGTGAAGCTGCTGTCAATTCTTAAGAACAAAAGGAAGAAAAAAAAACCTGGATGCATAGGGAGCAAAATGGCATTTCACACTGGGTGCTTTGTAAATGTGAGCCAACTCAGACAAATACGTTAGGCATCAGGAGAGATGGAGCTGAGCCAGCAGAGAAGAAAACATGTCCAAATAGAGAAAGTTTGCTCAGCAAATTGAAATTCAAGCTTAAAATTGAAAAGTTTGAGTTAAATCTACTGCAAAGGGCATATGTCATCTTTTATTTATTTTTTTATCTCACAAGGCAAAGTTCATTAAATATTTTTGTAGTTGAAGATTCTTTGCATATATCCAGTTTTTTTTTTAATCTTGATTTTCTGACATAGCTATTATCCCTCAGGAAAATAGGAATATAAATAAAATGTTAAATACTTGAACAATATCATGTGTTTAAATAGAAAATATTAATTCTGTGTAGTTTCTGCACCTTTGGCAATAGACAATCTGGTAATCAATGTTCCAAAGAAAATTTATTTTATTAAAACAATTTAGCTATAATCAGAATACTTTACATTAAATATATGATTTTGACAAGTTCTCTGTCAGCATCTAACATATGACTGTAAGTTTTGTAATATTAAAATAAATGTGACATGGGAATAGAGTTTAAATTACTAAAAAAAAAGGGCTGGAGAGATGGCTCAGGGGTTAACAGCACTGACTGTTCTTCCACAGGACTTAGATTAGATCCCTAGCACCCACACAAGGACTAAAGACTATTTGTAACTTAGTTCAGTGGGTTCTTCTGGCCTCTGTGGGCACTGCATACAGATCGTATACAGATATACATGCAAGCAAAACACCCATACATAAAAAATAAAATAAATAAATCTAAAGATGTAAAATTGACCAAACAAACAAACAGAAAAGTAACCTACAGTGTGTTTGAATAAGAACGGCTCAGATAGAATCACATGTTTTGATATTTGGTCCTCATTGGTGGGCCTGATTGAGAAGAATTTGGGGGTTTGATCTTGTTGGCGAATGAATGTCACTGGGGTATATCTTAGGCTTCTATAGTCACCTGCTATCCCCAGTCCACCCCCTCCCCTTTTCCTTTACCTTCTTTTCTATGTGGCTAGACTATGCACAATCTTCTCTGTGTTTCTCTTGCTTCTCATTTCTTACAGTTTGTTATCTTTGTATTTCTAGTAGACAGACCCCTGGATGCAGGGTCTGCACATGGATATTGGTAGGAATGGGCAGGAATAATAATGGGGAGCTGAGAGGAAAAGGGCTTAAGAAAGCAGCATGGATACCTCATCTCTCAATAAAGTAGGAATCTGCTAAAGAATCTTACATTTAGGAGGGAAGAAATCCATGAAAAGGAGAACGAAATTCCAAATTGAAATTATTAAAATTATAGGAACCAAGGAAATGGCAAAAATATTAATTTTACCCCTGCATTTACTTTATATGTTGGTTCATTGAGATGACACTGGATTGTAGGTTATCTGGAAAACCCTATGTAGCCCAAATTAGTCCTAAAACTGACAACCCTGTCATCTAACTTCCTTACAGATGGAATTGCATACCACATCACTTGATGTGACAACATTTTATTATGTGAATGAAAATAACCTACAATATAAAAATGTAAAACCTGAGGCATGATTTATACATGTATCTTTTTTCTCCTTGTTTTGTACTTTTATTTCAAATAGAGTATACATTTGAGTTCATTAAAATACTTGCCCTGAGTATAATAAAAGAGTGGGAGGAATCAAGACCCTAGAGCATATAATATATGTGGTATGAATGAGTATGTACAACTATATCCTCCTGTATAAGAAGAAAATAAGAGAATAAACACATTGGATCTTGTAACCTGGGAGGCAATCAACAAAAAGTATTTTCATAAATAAGTGTTGTTGGTTTGTAAAATAAAAAAAAAATACCATCTGTTGAGACTAGGGCAAATATTTGAAAGCAAAAAAAAAATACATGAGGACAGTGTTACATTACACACACACACATAATTACATATTTGTGTATAAGTGTATGTATGTGTTTATAAATCCTAAACTATTTGAAGTAAAACGGTTGCTTACATTTGAAATAGAAACAAATCCTTCCTAATTGTCTCCACTATCCTCTGAAGAGCTATAGATTCAGTTAACCATACTTCTCTCCTGTGGTCACCTTGTGCTTAGCAATGCAGCTGTGGTGTTATGAAATACTTGTTGATCTTATTGCTCTGGGGAAGTAACTTCCAAATTCATGTTCAGCATTAGTCTAGTCCTATTACTCAGCTCACAAGAAATCCAAAAGTAACAAGTTGAGATTTTGCAAACTTAACTGATAATGTAATAAGATTGGAATGTTTCTGCAGGCAAACGTTAGAGGGGCAGTATGAATAGAGGTAAGAAGTGGAGTGTGAGCATATTTTGAAAATATTCCATCCATGGAAAGGAAAATTGGATCTGAAGTTGGGATCACGAGCCTTGGGGTCCTTGGAGGATATGAACCATAATATATATTTTGAGATTATTTGCTTGAAACCAAATAATCTATTCCTTTATAAATAATAATTAAAATGGGTGTCATAGCAACACAGTAACAGTAATTTAAATGTAAGATCGAAATAGTGTTTCTTGGCAGTAATAGAGAGGGAATAAAAGCAAAAGGGGAAGTAGGCTGTGTCAGTTATGGATCCTTGGCAAATGAAAAAATGGAACAGGAGGGTTTCATTATTGAGATGGAAGGAAAGCTGCCCAATGTTGGAAGAAGTTTTAAACAGAAGACCACACAAAGAGAGATCACTACATTTGTAATTCAGGAATAATTAGAAATCTTGAGAGGGAAGATTTACTATGGTTAAAGATTTGAAAGTGAAATCTATATAGTAAAGGAAAGAGAATATAGCACTCATCGAACCAAACATGGTATTCACCAAAAAGGACTGTATTATTTCTGAAAAGAGAAAACCACTTTGTATGGGAGCAAGTGCAGCAGAGAAAAACAGGAATGAATTTTGCTTGTCTTCCCTCATTTTTCAAGCTAGCCAAGCCCTGTAAATATTTTCATGCAGAGTGAGTGCAGAAAGTCACGGACTGATAGTCAAGTGACAATGATTTGGCTTGGTGCAGAGGAGAGAGAGTGGGAAAGGTACTTAGAGCCACACAGAGGACAATGACTTGGAGCAAAGACCTCGAATACGGCTGTTTAGACAAACAGTAAGAAGAAAAGGTAACCACTATACCTTTTCCTTTAACTGACGATAAGAAAGTGCAGATAAAATGTGAGATGAATGAATATAACAAATGAAAGAACACAAGAAGGTATAGCTAAAATATGTCGGATAAATTAAGAAGGGGTAGAGGAGGGGAGAGACAGGGAGTTGAAGGTATGAACAACAGTGAAAGTTCTGTAACTGGCATTATGTCTTAGTTAAGGTGTTATTGCTGTGAAGAGATACCATGACTACCAATGTTTATTACTCTTATAATAAACATTTAACTGGGGCATGCGAACAATTTCAGAGGTATAGTCAATTATCATCATGGCAGGAAGCATGGCAGCATGCAGTTAGATATGTTGCTGGAGAGTAGCTGAGAGTTCTACATCAGATCTGCAGGCACCAGGGAGAGAGAATGTCACTGAGCCTGACTTGAGCTTCTGAAACATCAAAGCCCACCCCAGGTGAGACACTTCTTCCAACAAGGCCACATCTATTCCAGCAAGAACACACCTATTCCAGCAAGGCCACACTTCCAATAATGTCACTCCCTATGGTCTATGGGGGCCATTTGCATTCAAACCAGCACACAGTACTGACCTCAAGCAATAGCTCCCATACAATTCAAAGACAGGTGAACTCGGAAGCTTCCTTTTCCTTGGAAAGTAGGCCAGTTGTTAAAGTTTTGGTTTAGTATGTTTCACAGTATAGACTAGATAGATATAGATATATAGATATAGAAGATATAGATATAGATGGCATAGATATAGCATATAAATATTGCCATGTTATAATATTTATACATTATATAAAATAAAAAATTTCTTTGAAATTAGAATTCAAATTAACCAGCATGAAGATAAAATGCACATTCTTCAATTACAATGTGGGAAGTCTGAATTCTAATTATTAAAACAATTTATTTCTTTCATTTAGGATAAGAGGCAATAAAAATATTCAGTGATATAGGTGAAGGGTTCTATATTTTCTTGAACTGGCCTGCTCATCAATTCATAGCCATTGACATTTTGTAGTAAAAGGACTTGGGAGGGAAGCTCATCTTGACTTAATGTTTTATCACAAAAATAATGTTGAATTAGCCAGGTCTGTATTCTTGAAAGCAGAACCTCTTCTGTATCCCAGGAACAACTGTTGAGAAGATATTCAATTTAGCGAAAAATGAATGCTCACATCATTTCAAATATTATTCAATAGCAAAAATTAAGTATTTAATTTATCAGAAGGTAGTAACATACCTGCTATAAAAACTTGTTCATCAGTTTAGACACTGTTGAAAGGGGTTTCTATCCTGTGTGGTCCTACAGCTGTCCAGTGCCTAGAAATACACACAGGTTTACTACATTGATTATAAACTGGCCTATAAGCTCAGGCTCCTTATTAACTAATTCTGACATCTTATATTAACCCATTATTCTTGGCTGTGTTAGCCACATGGCGTGGTACCTTTGTCAGCGAGGGATTCTCATATTGCTTCCTATGCGGCTGTGTGACAGCAGCTGACTGAGCTTTCCTCTTCAGAATTCTCCTGTTCTAGTCGCCTCACCTCTACTTCCTGCCTGGTCATCCTGTCTATACTTCCTGCCTGGCTCCTGGCCAATCAGCGTTTTATTTAAAATAATACATGTGACAGGATAAAAGGCCATTTTCCCAAAGCAAGACACTTTTTCAATGCTTTTTTTAAATATCTGTGTGAGTGTCTAACTATTTCAACCACTTTTATGATTTTCCTTATGTACAAAGATATATGAACTAGCTTTCATAGATTCTTAAGAAATCAGCACAAACGGCACATGGAGAAGCTGCTGTTATGAGCTACATGCTTCCAACTTTTAGGTGTGGAAAAAGAAAAAAGTTATTTCCCCACCTTTCTGGCTTCTCACTATTAGCAGTTAACTTGCAGCAGCTGTTTTATCTTCTGTCATGAGAGCTGCTCTTTCGTGATTAAAACGAGTCACCAAGCACTCCCTGCTATCAGTTATACCAATTAAGGTCAAACAAACAAACAAAAAGAACGGCAGTCCTTATGGGAATCACTGTGGGCAACATAACGTATTATTAATTTGAAGATGTCATACGACAGCCTCTCCAGGAGTTACCATTAATTATATCTAGACAGTCATAGGTAATCAGGACTCTGAAATCCATATGTCTCTGTATGCCCTGAATTACCTGGAAAAAAGGACCAGGGAAAATATTCATGCTATCCTCATAGTTCTTACATTCTCAGATGGAGAATATCTGAAATCCTAATAACTGCATGCAGGTGATGCTTTGGAACTCTGATTAATTACAATTGACTTCAATAGCCCCACCTTCACAATTATACTCACAATTCAGAAATTTGAGAATGAAAATCCCCGTATTGTGCTTTCTGCATTTTCTACACACGTAGTAACAGAGGCAAAATAACTGAATTACAGCTTTTATTTAGAAAGCAGAAAACCCACAGAAATCATTGATCCATGACATGGTGGAATCCAGCAAGGCGGACCCCATGCTGCCCAGCTGCCTAGAAAGAAATTAAAAGACTGTTAAGCTTGTTTATATTCTCTAGGAGTAACTCTCTGGTCTGGAAAATTGATATAATTGGATGTTGTTTTTCCTATCCTATGTAATCATATTTAAAGTATGGGTTTAAATGTATAATTTTTTTTGCTTAACCAAGTTGTAGAACTCATCTCTCATTTGTGCTTAACCTTACATCCAAGAGATCTTTCAGTGGATATAGAGTCAAGCCCTTTGAATTTGGAGTTGTAGCTATTAGGCAATAATTCTTCAGCAACTTGGAAAATAAATTCTTTGAAGGTGATTTTAGCTAGAAGTAGTCAGAAGACTAGATAGTTTTTCTAAATATGTTTCACTCCTTTTCATCCTTGGAATATTGTGTCTGGGTCTCAAGTCACTAGACAAACCAGAGGATTGATGTGACCTTGGCAATTCCCTGAGGCCCTAAGTACTATTCTATATGGTATTGTTCTGCTGAAGTATCTCCCTGGGTCCTGACCATATCAATTTCTCTTAAATTTCAACTCTGTGCAACTTCTGTCTATTACTTTTGTCTATTAATTCTCATTTCTACTTTGAACTTGTCAATCAAGGCTAACTGTCTTAACAACAAGTATCCAGATCACAGGACTCCATATTCAAATGATATGACGGTGCCTCATCCTCTTCTGGGGGGGTTTACTTACCAATCAATTAGGTGCTAAAATCCTTAATTAACTGCATTGGGATCTCAGGAAAGCACCTGCTCTGCATTCATAAGGCCTTTAGTTCAATCCCTGGAACACACATAATGAAAGCCGAGCTTAGAGGTGCAAATGTTTAGTCCTACTTATAGGAGGTATAGACAGACAGATCCCTAGACTCCCTCAACAACAACAATAATACAGACTCTTGATATCTGCTTTCCAAGGACTTCTAGTGCTAAGATCCCTCACTGCCAAATTACTGTGAATGATGCTATTTAAATCTATTTTCAGTGTTGTGCACAACAGAACAGTCTGCTTTATCTTTGTATTTTTGTCATCTTCTGCCTCATCATTAAATCTTATATTCCTTGTATTTTACGTCTACATTTTGCTTCAAAGAACTAGCTTCTGTGTAAACGTGAATAGCTACTTGTCATTGATATTGCTAACCATTTCCAATTCTCCTCCAAATTATCTTTCTTTTATAAATCCAATGTGGGTCTTTCTGATGATAGAGTTCTGGGCAGATCTTGCCCTCAAAGTTAACTATAGAGCCCATCTTGTTCCACTTAATATCACAGTTACATTTAGACCATGGCTCACTTAAGGGTTTTTAAGTGTTGGATGCTTCTTCCAGAATGTTCACAAGTGTTCCTTGAAGCTCACATTTTACTTTCCTGTTTAAGGCTATCAGAGTATGTTCAAAGGAAATGCATGACCCAGATTAGTTATATACTAGATGACATGAAAGTCTTTTTTATTGAATATTATTGAGCTCTACATTTTTTTCTGCTTCCCTCCCTGCCTCTCCCCTCACCTTCAACCCTCTCAAAATGTCCCCATGCTCCCAATTTACTCAGGAGATCTTGTCTTTTTCATTATTCCTGTAGATTAGATCTATGTATGTCTCCCATTGTTGTCTAGGTTCTCTGGGATTGTTATTAGTGGGCTGGTTTTCTTTGCTTTATGTTTAAAAACCACTTATGAGTGAGCACATGTGATAATTGTCTTTCTAATTCTAGGTTACCTCTGTCAAAATGATGTTTTCTAGCTCCATCCATTTGCCTGTAAAATTCAAGACATCATTATTTTTTTTCTGTTTTGTAGCACTCCATTGTGTAAATGTATCACATTTTCTTTATCTATTCTTCAGTCGAGGGACATTTAGGTGGTTTCCAGGTTCTGGCTATGACAAACAATGCTGCTATGAACATAGTTGAGCTCATGTCCTTGGCATGGTTGAGTATCATTTGGATATATCCCCAAAAGTGGTATTCTTGAGGAAAGTTGTTTCCTAATTTTCTGAGAAATCACCACACTAACATCCAGAGGGGCTGTACTGGCTTGCATTCCCACCAGCAATGCAGGAGTGTTCCTTTTACCCCACAACCTTTCCAGCATAAGTTGCCATCAGTGTTTTTGATCTTGGCCATTCTTACAGGAGTAATATGGAATCTCAGAGCCGTTTTGATTTGCATTTCTCCGATGACTAAGGATGTTGAACATTTCCTTAATTGTCTTTCAGCCTTTTTAGATTTCTCTGCTGAGAATTCTCTATTTAGGTCTCTACACCATTTTTTATTGTATTATTTGTTCTTTTGATGACCAATTTATTGAGTTCTTTGTGTGTTTTTGAGATCAGACCTCTGTCTGATGTGGGGTTAATGAAAATCTTTTCCCATTCTGTAGGCTGTCATTTTGTCTTGTTGACTGTGTCCTTTGCTTTATAGAAGCATTTCAGTTTCAGGAAGTCCCATTTATCAGTTGTTTCTCTCAGTGTCTGTACTGCTGGGGTTATATTTAGGAAATGATCTCCTGTGCCAATGCGTTCAAGTGTACTTTTCACTTTCTCTCTTGTAAGGTTCAGTGTGGCCGGCTTTATGTTGGGAAATGAAATTCTTAATATTAAATGGCTTTTAAGAAAAGTATGATAAATTTGGAGAGAAATTTAATTTACTTATAGTCCCAACTTTAAACATAAGCCATTCTCTCCATACAAAGTGTAGCTAAACCGTTATGGGCAGTCAATTGCAAAAGTGTCATGCCTATAAATGTTAATGCTAGTACAAAATTCTAAAATGCAAATGACTGTTATGAGTGAAGAATGTTGGCCCATTTGTTGCATTATTTTCTGCAGTCCAATTCCTGCTTCTCAAACAAATACAAGCCATGTGCCAGACTGAAATAGATTTTCAAGGGTAGCTAATGTGGAAATATTGTGTAGTCGCTTACTGCTAAGGCTGGATTTTTAATTAGGGTATCTTTAATGTTCTTTTTATTGCTAACATTTTATCATATATGACACTCTCAAATTGAAGCCAAAGCCATGGTTGACTACATTTAAATGTGTGTGAAACTTCACGTCTCTCCGACTCACTAAGTATAATGGTCATAATTAGTGTTCTGATGATAATGTAAAGAACAAAATTGATTCAGGGGTTAAATATGAAAAGCTCCTTAAGATCACTTTTGTCTGAACTGTAAATAGCATGCCTCTTATAGGAAAAATAGATGAACTAAAATAATAAAAACGTTGTAATATCTCCAAAGTTCTTAGCACTCTCAAATGCTCCTGTCCAAATAAAACCTTTCTACTATGTTCATTTTATATATCTATGAATATGCTTTATAACAATGTTAATATGCAAAAACATAGTCCCACTTTTTATTTTGTACATGTTATATGGCAGACATCATTTGATTGTCTACAAATCTATAATAGCAATGTGTATATATACTATGTCATCATGTAGATGCCATCTTTATTAAATATTTTGTTCTTCAATTCGATGTTCAGTGACATTACTCTTTTTAGTGGAAAAATATATCTTTGTGTGTGTGTGTGTGTGAGAGAGAGAGAGAGAGAGAGGGAAATAAAAAGAAAGAAAGAGAGAACATCAGTGTATTTTATTTTGATCAATGGCTGGTAAGTGTTCAATGTACTTATTCTGTAGTTCAGGGATGGTCATGACTCCTCTTTGTCAGATCAGGTAATGCATTCTCCTTTCTCCTTCACAAACACACACAGCACACAAATAAGCTCTGAGGATAAATCATAAAACATTTTTTTCACTTGCTGGATATTGTTGTTTTTTTTTTTTTTTTTGCTTAAAAATAAATATGTAATTCCAAAGATGGAAAAAGTGTGCAGATGTAAGAGAGTTTATTTTAAAAAAAATCAAAACAAAACGAACAGAAGAAAAAGCACAAATTGTACCAACTAATGGGATTTCCTGTGGTATTCCACACATGCACACGTCAGACACTGATTATCTCTGTCACTCTCCCTGTCTCTAGAAACTGATAGCTTCAATATGAGAATTTTTGACAAATAGATCTCATCAGCCAAATCATTTAACACTAGAAAACTGCCCCCAAAATGTTTTCAAAGAACCACTTATCAATTGCAAACTTTCTGAGAGAAAGAGGAAAGAGGGGAGGAAGGAAAGGATAACGAGAGCACGCTACTTTCTCATCCATTGGTATCATTCCCTTTATCTTGAAATGACATAGTAACTGTGTTTCTTTTTATATTTTTTATTATAAAAAACTGACAAAAACTTCTTTTTTATTTTACATCCCAATCCCTGCACCCACTCCTCCCCTCCTCCTGTGTCCTCTACATTACATCCCTCCCCCATGCCCCCATCCATTCCAATTGCTTTGTGGAAGGACCAAGGCTCTTTCTACTAGATCTAGTCTGAGCAAGGTATCCATCCAAAGAGAATGGGTTCATTATTTTCTAAATTTTGTCACTTTGACACAGAAATAAATATTAAAATTTTGAATTTATCATTAGCTGAATGATTCAAATGTTTTCTCTTTGAAGTATTACTGTAATCTTTAGGAAAATACTAAACTTTAGTTGAGAAAATTGACATTTCATGAGGTGAAAATAGAAAAGGTGATATTTAGATGCTATATGTGCTGAGGAAACACCTTATTTTTCTCTCACTTAAAACTGAAATAAACTTGACACTCTACATGATGAATGCATCTGTAATCACTAGATGACCACGTTCCAGAGGGAAAAATAACCTAGCAACAGACTGCAAGCAAATGAAACAGTCATGCAAACTTACATGAGCTATGTCAAGACTGATTTTCAATGCACAGCTACATGTTTTTTCCCCCAGTTTTCTGTTTCATTCTTCATCTCTTTGTAATTAATTAGAGTATTTGATAGCAAAATTGTTTGTAATGTAACCAAGCCTGAGGGAAATGGAAAATGTGAAACAGTTTCCCTCGGAAGATATGATCTATTTCTGTATGGGATTTTAGCAAGTATTTTCATATGAGGTCAAGCTAAACCTGCATTATAAAAAAGCAACTTAACTAGATCTTAGAAAGAAGTACAATCTCCTTTGCTAGAAGAGACTCCACTGGGGGGTAGGGGGAAGATGTGGCCTTTAAAGGACATAAATTACAATTTGTTGCCTCAAATATGAAACAAATCTTATTTCTCTTATATTTACTCTAGAGTTACAATTTGAACAAAATTTCAAAGAAGGTAGCAAAAAGTTTGGAAAAGTATGAGAAATTGCACATGTCATTAAAACATAAAATATGTATACTTGGTAGTTTTATCATTTTTAACATATAATGTGAATCTTGTGAAATAGGTTAAAATTAATCAAAAATCACAGAGAAATAAAGAACATGCAAAATAGCCTTTGTCATTGAGACTTGAACAGAAATATGTAATATGTAATAACAATATTGAAAAGTTAATGGTGGCCGGGCGGTGGTGGCGCACGCCTTTAATCCCAGCACTCGGGAGGCAGAGACAGGCGGATCTCTGTGAGTTCGAGACCAGCCTGGTCTACAAGAGCTAGTTCCAGGACAGGCTCCAAAACCACAGAGAAACCCTGTCTCAAAAAACCAAAAAAAAAAAAAAAAAAAAAAAAAAAAAAAAAAAAAAAAAAAAGTTAATGGTGGTGTGCACATTTAATATCTTGATGTGTTTCCTGTCACTCTGGTGAGTTCAAGCATTACAACTTAGTGCTTAAGTGTTCAGTGCCAGGTCAGCATTTTGTCTCTAGTGAAGTCATGTGCCATGGTAAATTGTAAGCTATCGTGATTCTCCTTGTAAACTGTATATGATACCCATATGATTTTATGGAAATCAGTATTGATAACATCTTCAAGACTTCTAGTCAACAATAATCAGGCTATCCATCAAATTTTTTAGAGACTCAAATGTGTTATGGTTATGATTTGGGTAATATAGGATGGCAATTTTTTTCTCGTTGATTTTCTTTCCTATATTCCTTCTATTTTTGAAAAATATTGTATGTTTGTTATTTGTTTGTTTGTTATTTGTTTGTTTGTTATTTGTTATATGTTTGTTTGTTTTTAAGCCCAGACTTTCCTAGAGCAATCTCTAACATAGGTTGGTTTGCACATTTGTGTCTCTGAAAGCTTTACGAACAGCCAATTGCTCTTTACTGGAAGTCTTCATGACAACATGAACACACATTTCCATTAAACATATTTGTGTCATATGAAGTGTATGAGCAGAATAGCTTGCTCTTTACTGTACTGCGTTAACTTGTAGCCTCCTGAATGTGTGGATAACAAATGTTTCTTGTCATATCTAGCATAGGGAGGGAAATGTAAGAGTTTAGGTTCTGGCGGGGGGGGGGGAGCCCTCAAATGGATGCTGGAGCTATAGCCTCCTGTCTGTCTTTTACCCTGGGTGGGCAGAGAAGGAGCATCTTCTGCTGTACGTCCCCATCATGATGCACTGCCCTGAAGAGACCTAATTTTGTGCATCAATTGACCATGAATCTAAATGACTGTGAGACAATACAAACCTTCCACTTTCTTTCCCTTCAAAGGGGGTACTTCAATTATTTTTAAACAGTTTTATACTTTTGATTATTTTTTACTTTTGAAATTATAATATATTTGGATCTCCCCCCCTCTTTACTTTCCCCATATTCTAGACATAACCTTCCCACACTTTCTTTCAAATTCATGACCTACTTATCTTCTTATTGTTACATACACACAGAGACACTTACAGTCTCTTTCACACAAACACACATTTCTAAATACATAAAAGTATTTTAAAGTTGATTATCTGATGTATTTTGCCACAATAATTGCTGATTAAAATAAAAAAGTTTTATATGAGTTTCTGAGGAATTGAGATATCAGTGTCCATGAATTACAGATTATTTAAGAGACAAATATATATATATATATATATATTTGAGTGTGTGTCCAAATAAATAACTTTTCTTACTTTTTACTCATATTCACCCAAAGGAAATATTATTACAAAACTGCATATTTTCTTTATACCATCTACAATTTAAAAGTGCTTTTACATAAGATAAACTGCAACATATAAAGAAAAATTGATTACAAGATTAATTGTGGTGTGTGTGTGATGTTTCTAATATTATTTGTGTATTAGAGTTTACTATTTTATTTCACTCACCAAACTATATTTTTCTTTTAATCTCCATGTGTACCACACGTGGTGAGCTGTCTAAATTTTATGGAATTTTTGTCTGTCTTTGATTCAGCAATATAAAGTCCCATGCAACATCTACTTTCTAATGGAGAAGATTCAATGTGAGACCAAACTGTAAACACTTTAAAGCCACAGCGCCTCAGCACAAAGTGCTGAACATTCTTTGTATTCCATAGAGCGAAATACTATATCTCTCCCGAACTGTCAGGGTGGAGAAGCGGAGTGTGGCAGCAGTTGTAAACATATCACACACAGGCGTTTATTCAGACAAATAGAGACATAGTTGTGTGTCATTCTAAAGCTCAGATGCTTATGCTTTTGGCTCAGAACTGACAACAGATGCATCTGTAACATGGAGTTTGGAAATGTGTAACTAATCTACAAACAACATAATATCCCCAATAAGAGTTATTATTGTTATCCCTGTTATTAAAATGTATTGATTACTCATATTAATAAAAACACACTTCTTAAAAGAAGGATCTTCCATTGTAAAGGCTTTTAAAACATTCTTCCATAATTTATTTCATATATATATATTTTTTTTACAGAAGATACATTCTGATTTTCAAAAAAAAAAAAAACTTCTTGATTTTTTTAGTATTCCAGAGATGGAAGAATAATTTCACAATGAAGCCATGGGGTTTTTGTATATGTAATAAGTAAATAAACAGTTTGCCCAGCATATTTACCTGCACCGTAATTTAACACTATCAATACTTAATTTTCACATCTTTCCATGACAGAGAGCTGTTTAGTTTCTCTCCAACTGTAAGTCAATATAAGATCAGATAAATCAGAAAAAGGATGGATGTTTATATTATGAATGAAAGAGAGAACCGGCTTACAGCAATACATAAAGTAAGCGGAACAATAGCCACAGATTTCTGCTTGAAAGAACTTTCCTGACGATAAAGTAGGACAAAATTTGTGACCCAAGTTAATTATTCTGCCTCCAGTTCCTGGAGGATGAAGTATAAGACTTTTCTAGTTTTGAACATTGGAATAAGCACTGTGTGGTTTTGCCCAAAAGACTGCACAAGCCCATCACAGGATTATTTTAATATTTGTTTAGATGTAATATTCAGTCTTTGATATAAGTTTCAGAGTGCTGGAACTTATTCCATGTGTAATAAACTAGAATCCTGGGATGATTTGAATGATAATGACCCTCCATAGGTTTATAATGAGTGACATGATTCAAAAGATTAGGATATCTGGCCTTGTTGGAGTAGATAAGGTCTTGTTAAAGAAGTTTGTTATTGGGGGCTGGGCTTTGAGGTCTCAGAAGTTCAATCTAGACCCAGTGACTCACTCTCTCTTCTTGCTGCCTATCAATTTGATGTAAAAGTCTCAGCTACCTCTCCAGGACCATGTCTGCCTGTATGCCACTTTGCTTCATGCCGTGATGACAATGGACTAAACTTCTGAACTCTAAGCCAACACCAATTACATGTTTTCCTTTCTAAGAGTTGCCATGGTCGTGGTGTCTCTATTCAGTAAGAGAAACCCCAAGACTAATGCCAAACAGTTTAATCAAACCTGAAGGTAAGACAGACATATAATCAAGAAAACACTTTGTAGTAGGACTATTGTGATCAAAGAGTAAAATTATTCTAGAACCATCCTTCAGAAAAACTGAAAATCAAGGCTGAGAAATTATAAAATATTTGACGTTAGAGGTGTTATTGCTAGAACAAAACTAAGTATCTTACAGGAACAACAAAATATGATTTTCAATAATGTAATCCACAAAGTGTATTGTAGTACTGCTATTTGCTAGGTTTGATGAAGTATAAAGGTAATCTAATTTTAGAAGCAAACAGATGGTGCGTATATCAAAATTAGGTTATAAATATGTTCTTTTGTTATTGCAAATGATATACATAAAATACAAATATGAATAATAAATTATATAATAATAAAATAATTATTAATAAAAACCTAAGTGGAAATTCCAGAACAGAGATAATAATATTCAATATGAGAAAGTAGATGGTAAGATATTATGAAATTGCTATAATAAAGAAAATAACAATAGAAACCCCCAAAAAAATGATACTTAGAGGAAAAGGTAGATAGTAAAACAAAACAAAAAAACGGGTCTCAGTGATCTATGGAAAATACTTACATTTCTGACCACGGTTTTGTTGTCATTCATGAAAGGAAGCAATGAAAAGGATGAGTAAAATCATCCTTAATAGAGTGGTGTTATACCTTTATCATAAATTAAAAACATGATAAGATAGAGTAGAAATAAGCTTGTCGTATCTGGTTTACTAAATATGACAGTTCTTCCTCATGTAAACCATCCCATTTCCTCATGTTCTCACTGCTCCCCCTTTCCAGTCCTCCTCCCTTTCCTCCTTTAATCTCCCCCACCCTTCACTCTGTTTTCTCAGGAGATCATGTCTATTTGTCCTTCCCCAGGTGAACCCATGCATGTCTCTATTAGGACTCTCCTTGTTATCTAGCTTCTGTGAGGTCATGGACTATAGGCTAGTTAGCCTTCATTTTATGACTAATATCCATTCTATGTTTGTCCTTCTATTCTATGTTTGTACATTCTATGTTTGTCCTTCTTGGTCTGGGTTACTTCACTTACAATGATTTTATTTCTAGTTCCATTCATTTGCATGCAAATTTCATAATGTCATTGTTTTTTTGTTTTTTGTTTTTTAACCACTAAGTAGTACTCCCTTGTATAAATGTTTCACATTTTCTTTATCCATTCTTGGGTTGATGGGCATCTAGGTTATTTCCAGGTTCTGGCTATTACAAATAATACTTATATGAACGCAGCTGAGCAAATGTCCTTATGGTATGAATGTGCATCCTTTGGGTCTATGCCCAAGAGTGATGTTGCCGGGTCTTTGTAGGCAGAGACTGCTTGTTTGTTCCCGACTGCCCAGACCCAAAATAATCTCACAGAAACTGTATTAATTAAAACACTGTTTGGCCAGCCATTTGGGTGCATTGCTAGTTTGCTCTTATATCTTAAATTAACCTATCTCTATTAACCTGTGCAACACCATGAGATCATGGCTTACCAACAAGTTTCCAATAGACTCCCTCAGACTCTTGCAGGTGTCTTTCTCCTTAGGTGGCTACATGCCATCTCTCTGAGTCTGCCTTCTGTTCTCCTCTATCTGCTTGGAATTCCCACATTACTCTGTTCTGCCCTAGGCATGACATAGGTCAAAACAGATTGATTCATTAACCAACAAAAGCAACACATATACAGAAAAATGTCCCACACCAGGTCTTGAGGTAGATTGATTTCCAATTTTCTGAGAAACTGCTTTCCAAAGCAGCTGTACAAGTTTGTACTCCCGTATTCTCATCATGTAAATAAGGACTTTAAGTAATTTGACCAAGGCCACATGGTTGTTAAATAGCAATGTTTGAATTTGAAGCCAGAAATCTCGCTGAAGAGAGAATCCCTTTTCTACCCTTTATACCATTTCCGTGAGCCAAATTTTAGAAGTTTCACTTGAAAATAAAGACATCTTAGCTATGAGACTTTTAGCTATTCTGTCATTGAGAAAACTTTAAGATTTATATCACACCTTTGTAAGACATCATGACAAAAAGAGATAATGAAGTCAATAATTTTAAGGACACCAACAACTATGCAATTTCACAAAGTTGTAAGATGAAAGAAAGCATGGTCTTCATGACTGAGAGGACTTTAGTCAAGTCTGGCTGGCCATCCATCATCCCTAATGAGATCACTTGATGCTTCAGTACCAGGCCCACCATCATAAACAGACAATGTCATTATGGCTTTCAACACATGCCAAAGCCACCATAAAGAGTGTTGCAGCTGTAAGTATGTCCCTTATATTTTGAGGAGAAGATTTACATTAGAATTATTAAAAATGACATGGGTTGTTGCAAGAGAAATGAGTATGCCATTCCATTTGGTCTCTCTTAGATGAAAAGACTCTGAGCAATTTTCAGACCAGAACAATGTATCTTCAAGTCATAGAAATGACTAAATTTTTACCTTAAAAATATACTTACCTTTGCTCTGTGTTTAATAATATTTTTCCCTTTGTAGACCAAACTGGTACCAAAACTGTAGACCAAACTGGTACACTTTTCATATGTCTTTATTGATTTATATTTTATTTTAAAGTTCATGTATGTACCCTCCTTTAATTTATAGAAATCTAATGTGTACACAAAATATATTTAAGGATCAGCTGTGAATTAAAGAGAGTTCTCAATTATTTATTAAAAACAAAAGTTAATAGAAAATTCAAAATAGTATTATTTTCCAAGAACACATATCTGTATGTATATATATATATGTGATATTTGTATTTATATGCCAAATTTTAGTGTTATTTCATAAATTGAATGTAATATTTCATTATAATATGAATGAAAATTTCACCTATCTATCACAAGGTAAAAGTCCATATTTATATTAAAGACAAAGCCATTAAATAGCCTACTCACAAACCACAAAGGTATATCTAAAAATAACCTTTATAATAATCCTCTATGAAAATTAATATATAAAATTGGAATATTGTCGGGCGGTGGTGGCACATGCCTTTAATCCCAGCACTCTGGAGGCAGAGCCATGCGGATCTCTGTGAGTTCGAGGCCAGCCTGGTCTACAAGAGCTAGTGCTAGGACAGGAACCAAAAGCTATGAAAAAACCCTGTCTCAAAAAATCCAAAAAAAAATAAAATAAAAAAATTAAAATTGGAATATTTAAATAAGCAAAATATTTTTCCAAAACAAATTAAGTAATAATTTCCACATAATTCTTATATCAGATACATTTTACTTTACCAATTGATTATTGTGCAAATTGTGTGAAAATTAGTTTTTAAAGTAGAATATCTTGGCCAAACTAAAGATTTCAAGTAAAAGCATAGTATGTGTAGCATGTATACTATTCGTTACATCAAACTATAAATTCTTTGAGTGTTTTACTATGTGAGGCAAAGAATGGATCCCTTGTACACCATAGTGTCAAAATCCAATGCATTTCATTAATGAAGAAAAATGAGTTTCTGGAGAAAAAGATGATGAGTCAGAAATGGAAATTGTCACCTTGGTGTAGAGGATGCTAGAAGTCAGTGGGAGCCTATGCAGCAGAATTGAAACATATGCAAAGGCCCAGGGGTTTTAAAATGCAGCATGATTATAAGACAAAAGGAAGAATTTCAAAGGCTGGGAGGTATGAAAACAAGCAGTAAGAGGAAAAGGACAATGGAAAAGCGCTATCAGAGTATGTTATCAAACACTATAGCAGAAAGATTTATAGAAAGAAAAGACACTAATATGCAATTTGTGATGGAGAAGAGAGAAAAAGTTGGATGTGGAGGCTAATTCAAGGTTGAACAAGGGAGATTGGGGTCAGAAGACACAAATCCATCTAAGACATATTAGGACAATTGCTTTCTCTCCTTTAAGAATACATACCCTTAAAAGATTTTACACCAAGCCTTGAGGAAGTAGGGGTAAGTGTGATAAGGAATTGCTTCATTTATATGACAAATTCCGTTCACTGAGATTCTAATGTGCTTCCACGCAAAAGAAAACGCTAAAGTACAACACACTTCTGGCATGCTCTCAATTAATCATGAACTCTATTACATTTAATCAATCCAAGATGATTCACAAGGTACTCGAGTGTCTTGATATGCCTCTTGGTCCTGGTTGTGCATATTGAAAATCAATAGAGTACCATAGATACACAGGCTGCAAAATATTGTTCTCAATCAGTCATGGTGTTATTATACATCTTAAAAGTTGCTTTTCTCAGGAAATTGTTTCTAATAGCTTGCTGAAATTTTATTAACTCAAGCAGGAAAGAGAAATATTTGACACTTCAGCCTTATCGAAAAACTTATGCTTGTTTTAACTCACTGATAATAAAATTGGTTCATATTTTGTTTAATGGCACAATTTTCTCCTTGACTGAGAGTCCCTTGAAACCAAAGTGTGAGTCTGCTTTATGCCTATATTAACAATGTCTGGTTATATAAAGTCATTACGATTTGTCAGTTAAAAGAAAGGAAATTGATAGCATTTATTTACGTGATAAGTTGCAAATATTTATCAATTCTTCAAATGATTTCAGCAATTTTAATGATATAATATTCTTCACAAGAAAGAACTAGACTTTTTTCACTACTTATCTCAAACTCTGTCTCCATATGTGTGTGTGTATGTATGTGTATATATATATATATATGTATGTATGTATGTATATATACATATATAAAATCACCATCCATCCTTGTTCTGATTAAGAGTAATGAGTGGTCATAAGTACTGTTGAATAAGCAAATATTTCGATATGGTGGAAAAATATAGTCCACAACTTTTGTTTATTTCAGAGGTTGTTAAGGAATTTGGTTAAAATTCATTTCCTCTCTAAGAAATGGGCAAATGCGAACAATTACCTAGATAGCTTATATAGTTTAATTTTCTTTTTAATCATTCTAAAAACCCATTGAGAACTAATTCTAATCATGAATCCATTTAGCCTGAGCTAGGAGTACTGTTTTTCAAAGGTGATCACCATACTCCTTTTTTGCTGTTAAGAAGTGTAGCACCCTGATCAGTGCCAACAACCCCTGGTTTACATGGTTGCTTGTGTGCTAATGCAACCATGTCATTAGAGGGCATGCTGATTAATCTTGATTGGCAGCTTGATTGGATTGTAAAGTTCAGCCAAGCAGCCCTTTACTTGTGTCAGTGAAGTTGTTTCCAGGGAAATATAAAGGGGAAAAGATCCACACTGAATACAGGCAACACCACCCTGCACACTGGGTTAAAGGAAGAAGAAGCCCACTGCCCAGCCACTCTCTCTGATTTACAGTAGAAGAGATGTAAGATTCCCTGCTATACCCCACCCTCCTTCCATGATTGCATGAACCCATAAGACTGAGACATTCTCTACACTTATATTACATCCCATATATTACATTACACCCTATACCTTTATGTTATTATATACATGTATATATAACATTAGGTACATAAATAATATGTGATGGAGAGGAGGGTTGAATATCAGAGTTTAAAAGTGGAAGACTTTCTATGTGTCGCTACTAGGGAAGAACAAGTAATTAAAAATACAAGAAAAGTAAGTGGACTGAAGCAGCCTGTACAAAGGCTTAATTCTCAGACTGTACCTTTCCCTATATGATAGAGACTTAAGGACCACATGCCTGATTCAGAAATGGAAAATACTGTAATTGCTTGAATCTGAAATGTTTCTCATGGTCTCATAATCTGAGCCTTTTTCCATCTAGTAAGTACATTGAAGAATGTCAGTGCTTGAGGAGGAGGGGCCTTATGGGTGAACATGGACCACCACTTTGATTTGTTTTCTCTGATTCTGTCTGCCGCTGTGAAGGCACAGCCATGGTACATTCACATTACCATAGAATGAGTGATTCCTTCACCATGCCTTTCCCGCTGTGGAAGATTTAATCTTACGAACCCATGAATCTAAGTAAACTTCCAATTCTTTAAGCTGATTCCGTAAGATACTTTGTCTTAGTGATAACGAAGTGTGTACTAATGAAGTGGTTACATTGCTATGATTAATCTAACCACATGGTTCTTGATTCTATGGACATGGTTTAAAGGAAGACTGTGAATGAGTCGGGAGATGCATGATAGAAAATCTCTAAAATGTCATAGGCAGCATGTAAAAGTCTTTCTATGTAGAGACTTGAAGGCTAGTGGGCTAATAGAAATGGGATCAGTGAATCTTGTTCATGTGGGGTTAGAGATAGAAACGTGAATACTAGGAACTGAGCTAAAAGTTATTCATCTGACAAACTTGCAAAGTTTCTATGTATTCCAAAAGCATCTTAGAAATATGTGAGAACTAAGTTTAAAACTAATGGCAAACATAACATTTAGGATGATGTCGTATTGTTTGTGGTTATTTCTCACTGAGATCTGAAAGTAAGTTCCCAGAAAAAGAAAGAAAATGTATAATTTAAAATGTAAAAAAAGAAAAGTTCAATTTGATAAGGAAAGAAATTTGAATGCTTAAAATTATAGACAAGTTGAGTGAAGGCACAGCCAGTGTAATTGTTAAAATGCCAAGCACTATCAAGAAGTTGTTCAGTTTCAACCAAAGACATGAGGAACGGATCCTTCAAGGCATAACCCTACCCATTATAGCTCCAGTATCATAAATGAAAGAGATACTGGATTCTCTGGCACAAAATGAGTTTCTAGGAATGTTTATGTTTATTCCAGTTCAATCGCTTAGATACTCTAAGTGCTGTGCCATAGTCCAAAAAGGTCCAGCTACATCACAATCAGGTTAACAGAACTTGGCATCATTTGTGCAGTGCTGTTTTACAGAAATACAGTCTATAAGAACCACAGGGTCTAGACTCTGCCAAGAAGACTCCACAAAAAAAAAAGTGAGAAGCAAAAAAATGCAAAATGACTACAACAAAACCTAGCATTACAGTGAGATAGGTCAGTGTAAATTATGGGTAGATTCTCTGTAGCGAATACCTGACACACGGAAGTTTGAGGGTTGTTGTTGCGAGTATCTATGAGGTTCAATCTAGAAAGGTTTAATGGGAGAGAAAAGGAACACCCTAATTGTGGGCAGCACCATCGATGGGGTGAAGTCTTGAGCAGAATAAAGATTATAAAACAATGTGAGCACCAGGATTTGCCTCTTTTTGTTCTCTGCCTGGGAACAGCAGCCCAGGTTATTAGCTATGCTGCCATGGACTTGCACTCATGATAGGTGGTGTCTCCTCAAACTGAGATGAACACTTCTTCTCTCAGGTAGCCTTGGTAGGAAACTTGTCACGATAGTCAAAAAAGTCACTGATACAAGGGTGAAGCCTTTGGTGCAGTGGAGTCCCTGGGATACTGGAGATACCAAGAATGTTGGTTGCCTGCTGTTCTGAATGGAACTAGCCCCAAAAAGAGGACATATGAGCTGTGAATGGTCTTAAATAAGGCTGAAGCAACTGATTCCATGAGCACAGATAATGGCTACCACCATATGCCTAAATGTCAGACTTGGGCAACAGGATTGATGCTTGCTCTGACTGGTTTTGCTTTGATTCAGACTTTCCTTTTATCCTCTTTGTCTTAACCTTAGTATGAGAATATTCCGATAATTATATACGAACATAGATGTGCATATTTGCATATATTTACATACATATACACACATAAGTGCTCTCTCTCTCTCTCTCTCTCTATATATATATATATATATATATATATATATATATATATATATGGTTTCACATCTTACATTTGTATTGAGTCTCAGTAAGAGACGTTTGTAGTTTGGGGGTTTGGTTTTGTTTTGATTTTGTTTGCTTTTTACTTTTGAATAGTACTAGGACTGTTAAAATGTAAAATGATGACAACATTTGAAATTGGACGAAGTATGCTTTATGTTATACACTAACTGTGAGCCCTTGTGGCAATGGGCTGGAATGTTATCTTTGAAACAACCTTCTTACACTTCTGCTTTAAGTGGTTATTTCTCATTTTGTTAACTATTTGTAGTGTGTGTGTGTGTATGTGTGCACGTGTGTCCTGTATTTGTGAACTTGGGTGCATATATATGGGTATATGTTACTCTGCTGACTCCAGAGCAGCCAAGATATAAAAGAGAGAAAAAAGAGGAACTGACTTCAATAATATCTTCAAGGGCACACACTCACAGCCTAACTTCTCCTCACAGGGCCCCAATAAAGATTCCTCCACCTCCCAAGAGCACTGTAAGAGATCCAATAAGCTGTTAATGCTTGTCCTCTAGGCATCATCCATCCAAAATATACCTGCCACACATAAGCACCAGATGAAATATCTATATTTTACACAGTGTTTACCCTGGTTATTCCTGCCAAAGCTGTTGGAAAATAGTTGTCGGTTTTAGCATCTTAATTTATCTTGATTTCAGACTGGTTGTGAGGAAGGAATACTGCCCTTGTGACTTTAAGAATGTTTGATCCTCTGTTAGGCACAGTGCACCACAGTTCCAAAGGAGATCGTGTCTGCAAGGAAAATACAATATCGAGTTGCTTTCTGTATGCTTGTGTTGCCAACTAGTGATTTTTTTTTATTTGTTCAGTTTGACTTAAAAAGACCTCAGTATATTTTCCATATACACAACATCATCAGTATGGTCCTAAAGAGATGACAAACTATATGCCTGTTATATTATATATAGTTCACTGACAGCACTTTCTATTTCTTTGAGAAATCGTAAAGATCTTATAGTTATCAGAGCGATCACTTGTCTTTCATGAGTTCAAGGATTAGTATGGATCATGAGATCCTACCCAATAGTCAACCAAGAGCTTATGTAGTGATATGGGTTCAAGTTTATCCCTGCAAAGACACAGAAGGATGCTTGTTACTTAGCTACCAAAGAACAACCAGACATATTGTGATTTGAATCTTGAAATCACAGCCTTACACTGTTGCTGAATAATGGCACGTGAAGTGGTAGATGGTGCATGATGCATTATCAACTAAGCAAAGTAGCATTAAGCACACAGATGCAAAGAGGAGTTATTTAATATATATGTGTGAAGCATTTTTAAAAAGTTATTCTAGGGTCAATCTCCTGAAGACTCTAAAGAACAAGAAAAAGGCTGATGTGATGAGAGACTGAAATGATCAGCTGAAAAAGCAACTGCTGTGATAGATTATAATGACATAAAAACTGCAACTATAATACACAGATGTATATGCATATGGTACACACACACACATCAGTGACTTCTTGGTTAGAGAGACTCAGTCTATGTTAAAGGCATAGAAGTGCACTGGATATACAACATAACATATATAATAAAAGCTGTTTGAAAAATCTCACCCTGTCTTGCAAAGATGTTGAAAAATAGGGCAAAGGAATCTGGCATAGTAAAATGTTTAGAATAGTTCCTAGTTCAAAATAGTAACCCAGACTGAATGAGTAGTGGTGGTAAATGGGGTATGGCAGTGTTTCACTTACTATTAAAGTAATGCTAAGCCTACTCGTGATAACTGGATTGTTCGGAGATAATCCTCTATCTCAAAGGACTGGAACTGATAAACAAACATTTAAGTTACTATTTCTCAGTGTCTTTCACATAGAAATATCTGTGTCTGACACTAAGTTTTAAGCACGGTAAATTTTGTATGAATAGGCTATTTCTTTCAATTAAATGATTTTTCACTAAGACATAATTTTGAATTTTCCTGATATTAATGTCACTGTACTTCATCAAGATAGAAAAAAAAGCGGCTATTTGATCAACTTTGAATAGCACGACACAATATAAAAGGTCCAATAGAGGTGAAAAATGACATTTGTAAAAGTTTTACCAAAATAGACGTTATAAATCAAATAAAATGGCCTTAATGATGGAGGAACATGTAAACACAGGAGGCATGGCTATTCAGAGGACAGGATAAGCACACGTGTATACATCTGTCAGGTTTTAGTTCTCATTGTCATCTAATATCATCAACATATACACAAAATAGAAGAAGTTGCACTCAAAATTACTGCTCTAAATCATCAACATAGCATTGGGTTCTTGTCTTCATTATGCGGATCCACATTTCGTTACCTTTTCTCACCCCTTTCAAATTATTTCATCTTTCCCAAAGGTGACAATTACTGACACATAAACACAAGTAAGTATATCTTTAGTATACATTTCCTGAAAAGAAAGAAATGTGATGTGGCCCAATAATTCCAAGAGTTTTCAAAAAAATTATCTGCACCATAGCAAAGATAACAATAATATAATGAAGTGTAAACAGAAGAGATTTGGGGTAGACTTAAAAACAAGTGACTGTGAAAATGATTACATATTAAAGGGAGATTCAGGTGCCATCAGTAAATAGATACTCTTGTTGAAAATAAATTATATCTGGAACTGATTAGACGGAGAGTGTGGTTGGCATACCTCTCTATCTCAGTGAGGTAAAACTGCCACAGTCAGTTTTTTAGTGTTAACTTTGTATTTTAAAGCAATACACTGTTTTCAAACAAAACAATAACTTATAAAGAGGGTGGCTTCATAAATTATTAATCGTGAAATATTTGAGAATGGGCTTAGTTTTCAGATTGAAATGGCGTGTTTTAGGGTGATTTAGATAACTGCTATTTTCTACAGATTTTATTATTTTGAAATAAAGATCACATAATCAGTGATATTTATATACTTAAAAGTTATTCACGTGCTTTACATATTACAAGTAGCTAAAACAAGATCACATTAAATTCCTAAGTGGCCAAATAACCAGAGCTGCCATCTTGTGGTTAGCTAGGTAATGGGCAACGCTCTGTTTCAAGATGATGCGGGATGCTGCAATTTACTGTTCCAACTGTTCAAAGTAAAACTGGTTAGAACCATTTAAGATTGTTTGAATTTCTATGTTCTGTCTGTAAATTATCACCTGAAGGATATGCTCATCTCTTGCAAAGTTAGCATTAACCTAAACCTTATTAATATGTAAGATGAGAGACGGTGTAGGATGGTTTCTCTAGTCTAATTAGCCTCTAGCGCTGATTTGTTTTGATAATATAAATAATTAGTTTAACCACAAAATTGATGTAACAGAAATAATTGTCAGGCAATTAAATACTGCAGTGATTTCAGCTCTTGGGAAATGTATAGCACGTAGGTATGGTAATAAAACTCAGTGAGATGTGCTTGCTTGATCTACAAAATAACATCAGCTTTAAAAAAAATAATTTAGAGCCTCTATGTTCTTCATATCATAACATGTACACATTATAAATTTACCAAAAGTAAAGACTACATTAATTCCTACAGTGCTTTTCCTTCTTTATATGCTATTAAATTTCAAATATTTTATGCATTTTGGAGTTCAGCAATGCTAGCTGGCCTCCATAGCTGGAATAAATAATAAATAGTCATACAATGTCAATAAGTATATTTTAAAGTGCAAAGTTTATTTTCCTTTTATGAAAACATTTTTCAAACTATTGAAATAAAATGTTTTTACTACAGTGTGTATTAATGTTAAAGTTGTTATTAAAAAAATATCATGTGATTTGTATTTTCCTTGTAAAGAACACACTTATATTGCTCCAGATTGCTTGATTGATTTCCACATATGATTAATTATATCCTTGGCTTATCTCAAACTCTCTCTGAGTATAACTATGTAATTATTCAAAAATAAAACATGTTATTTAAGGGATGGAAGTATGACTTAGCAAATCAGCAGATGTATTGCTCTTGCAGAGGACCCAACTTGATCCTCATCCCTCAAGTTAGTCAGCTTACAACTGCCTGTAATTGCAGATCCACTGATAACCATTGCCGTTGCCCTCTTCTAGCATCTGTGAGCATAAGCATAAACATTCTATGACCCACACACAGACACACAGACATTCAAACAAACACACACACACATGCACACAAACAATATATTACTCTCTAATAATGGGCTAGAATAAAATTATGGGCTAAATGCTCATTGATTATAGCCTAACATTAATATCATTTCTCCTCCATTTGCTCTTCCCATTACTTCGCCTATTAGTTAAAATACATTCCGCTAATTTTATAATTCATACAGAACTTAAAATTGAGATACAAAATTATCTTTTCACTTAAATGAGTGGTATTGAAAATTTAAATTATTGATTCATTAAGATATTAAACTTTTGAATACAAAAGCATTAAAATCTACACCTTAAGATTATAAATTTTATGACACAAAACTTGTACCTTGTACTTAGATAATAAACTATAAAATGACTCATGTATAGAAAGCAGGCAACTGGCACAAATTGTCAATGGAACACTCGTCATATCATATCCTATGTTATATCCTATTCATAAGACTATGGTAAGCTGCACTGAAACACTAGAACAAATGCAAAGTAATGAAAAAAATTATCGTTTTGTACAATTAATTATTGTAATATGCATTTATCATAAAAAACTAACTGAATGGCATACATACACACACACACACATATATATATATATCAAAATGTTTTATAAGTGAAGCTGGATATGGCCTAATTTCTTCTAGTTATCTATCTCTGGCATTAAATATTTATATCATTAATATTTTATATAAAACATGAAGTATAGGAGCATATTTTACTTTATAAATTATTTTCTCCATGACATATTCTCTTAGCAAATGTAATATTGTAGTCTTATCATTTGTCTACCAGAAATATAGTTGACATTCCCATTGTCCAAATTCATCTTTCTGGTTTGTAATTCAATTTTAGTTCACTTTACCCGGCATTCAGATTTTCATCCAAAACATTGTGATTTTAGGCAGAAGTAAATGAACAGTGTCTTCCTCATTTCTTCAAATATTTCTTGACAAATAGATTTTTTAAAAATTTAAGTTCTTCTTAGGCTTGACTCATATGATTAAATTCACAACAATCCTGGCCTGGAAAGACAACAACTTTGAAGAAAAAAGGATCACTTATGTGAGTTACTATTTTAAATCAAGCTAATTTGACACAGTATGTCTAAGTTGAAATTTAAAGAGTTTAACATCTTTCTTCTTTCATTATCTTTTGTGCACTGAGTTCACTTTCCATTTTAACCTTCATAAACATAACTAAAGTGAATAGTTGATCATTTGCAGGCAATTTTATTAATTTTTACCATGTAATACACGTTGGTTTGTATAACAAGTCTACACATTGCCTTATATCACTTTTGCTATGGGTGGTAGTCTCACACTAGTTCTTTATAATAGATGCTAATGGGATCAAATATTTACAGATTGTACATTATAGCCTTGAATCTTGAAGTTCATCCAGAACCCAGGCTCTTGCATCACATACAATCTTGAAACACGGAATGAGTTAATCCAACAGTCAAAATTGTCAGAATGTAGTAGGAGCTGAGGGCAGTTCTTTCTAGTCGCTGTAAACTTTTGGAACTTTTATGGAAGTGATCCAGTAAAATAATTTATTCATTTTGAAAATGGCCAGTCATTAGAAGGAGTATATCCCGGTGCCCATTATTCAGAAAGGAACAAAGCAACAGGCATGCACAGCACAAGTCAAAGGTAGCATCCTTTTCCTGAAGGTGGAAGTGAATGAAGTGAGCCTCCTGGTGTCTGTCCCCGGTGCTGATGATGACTGTATTTCGCACTGCACAGCTTTTAAAAGGTTAGCCTTGGGATACATCAGTAATGGATTTAGGAGGTGCTCGGTCAATTCTTGCATTTCCACAGTGATGCCACTGACATCTCCTTTTGGTGAGGAAATCTGAAGTATATTTCAAGGTGATTGTAGTTCTGTCCCTCTGGCAGCAAACTACGATAACCAGCTTATGCCATTCTCCTCCTCTCCCAATGAGAACTAGCCTGGGGAGAAATATGGAGCTTTTGTCAAGAAAGTAAAGCATGGATAATTATTCCCCATTTGTGTTGAAAAAATAAGAATACAGCATTTTAAAGTAGCTTTCAATTACTTAAGTTGAATTGTCTACAAACCCGGCAACTTGTAAATGACTCATCTTAAAAACCAATATCAATAGCATTCTGTAACGTTATATTTTTCAATATTTCATACTTTAAACTTTGCTGCACAAACCTTGAAGATCTTGTTTAACATTCAGATAGTAAAATAAATGATCATTTTTTTCTATTTATATTAGAAAGTTAAAAATACAGAAATATTCCTGGGAAGATTGGCTTTACAGTAATCTACGTTATGCTTTTTCATAACTTTCATCAATGTAGTTTTGTCATCCTATGAAATCAATCTAAAGACTCATTTAAAAAAATCAAATCCTAAAATGCGATCACTCTAGTCATTCCCTTAGTTGTTCCTCCAGTTAATCACCTTACAAAGTAACATTAAAAAAAATAAATGTACTTGAGGAAAAAATGCCTAACATATCCTAAGTAATTAGTTAGTTCAATAAGTCTTAGCCTACATGGAGCGCAATATTTTTGTATGCCATCGCCCAATAACTTATTCGGACTTCCCATTCTTTTTTGAGCAGTAATTGCAGCGAGAGAGAAGCATTTCGATTTTCAGCTGACAGTTTAGGGTTAAGATATGATTCCAGGTAACAGAAGCCAATGAGAGTACACCCAGTTGATGTTTGTGACATCATCTTCCAGTCGGAGTACACAGAACAGCTGAGGCAGCGTTCAGTTTCAGCCCGAGTGCCATTGTGATGGATGTTTACATGTCTTCATTGAGAGCCAATTATCTTGCTTTTGTGTGAGGCCCAAGGATCACTCATGCTGCCAGGCTGCACAGAGCGCTGCTGGATCTAGCTGAACGAATTGTTTTCTCTGTCTCGGGTAAGAGCCTGTTCCGTTTACCTTCTCATTCGAAAGAGAGGTGGATGTGTCTAACGGAGGGAAGAGTGCAAGGGGCTGGGAGCTGAGAGCAGCGTTCCTATCCGGTAAGCTTTTAATCAGAGCAATGTTTAGCATGGTTAAAAGGAGGCTCAAATGTAGCTAAAGGCACGGAAAAAAGCTGCTGATGTGTACCTCACAAACTAATCTGTAATAGAAAATGAATAGCAGGTATTTCAGCTTTTCCCTAGAAAACGGAAAGTAAGTGATACCATTGGACTGCTATCTTTGAAATGTTCTAAATACTTTTGTGTATGGATAACATTCGGCTCATTTCTTCATATTTTGCTATTAATGGTAAAGAGGGACTGAAATGGTCAAAGTAATAGGGCCATGCATGTAAAATGAGTTCAAGTACCTAATTGTTAAATGACAGTTCTTTGGGACAGTTTTTCTAAACTTGTGCCTGGCCAGCAAATACAGAATTTACCAAGTGAGCGCAAGGCTTCAGTTTTGTAATGAACTTGGGTCCCTTTCCATGCAAACCTACTCTTTTAACTCAAAGAAATGGTAATAGCAAATAATTTTTTGTTTTGTTGTGTTTTGTTTTTTTCGAGACAGAGTTTCTCTGTTGCTTTGGAGCCTATCCTGGAACTAGCACTTGTAGACCAGGCTGGTCATGACTCACATAATTTTAAGGAACCGTGTGGGGTATGTTCCCCTGGTATGAAGTTTATTGTACTAACTGCTTTGGGGTGTATAGGTAATACCATATTTATGCATCTGAGAGTTGTGAAGACCTTCAATGTTGTGATCATTTTTCAATACTGATATTTTCATCTGAGGATCCTTTTCATGTTATATCAAACTAACTATGTTTACAGTCGCTGAACTGCTCTGGATATAGGTGATTGAATCTGATAGGGAACTTAAAAAAATAAATATCCTGAAAGCTTTTAATCGATTAAGAATGACCCTAAGCTAGCAAAAGAATTAAAAAGGAATACATTTAACTTTTCAAATGATGTCTGCTCTAATGGTGTAAGATAGCAGATTATTAATTGATTGAAAGGTGTTCTTTATGAGATAAAGGCTAAAAGAAACTCAATAGGTACGACTGAATTTAACATGCTTTTAATTTGGAAAGCTCCCTGTCACTTAGTGCAATAATGTTTTGAGTAATGATCACTCCATGTGGCTTTTGATGCCCTTTTGCTCTTCAGATTTATTTTTATTCTTTTTTTTTTTTTTGCATCAAGTATCTAGCCTGTCTTCAAACCAGTGATGTTAATAATTAGAAATCAGGATCTGAGGTATTCAGGTTGTGCTGACAGACAGCAGGGGGTCGCAGCAATGTCTCACTCTGTTTTGTACTAGCCTGGTCCTGTTCGGCAGTTCTTGCCATCACTGTTGTTCGATTTGTCTCTTTCATTCTATTCATTCCTGAAAAAATCCGAGCTTAGAGTGTCCAATACCCATTAACGCTATCTAAAGAATGGGGCTTTTTGTCTCAGTCAAGACAATGTGGAATCAATCAAACTTCAAAAAGTTTTCAAGTGTGCTTTGGGAATTCATCTTTCTCAGAGAAAAATCTATATTTGTATATACTGTGAATTCCAAAATCACTGGATTTGAAAAAATTCAAAATTAGAATTATAAATGTTTTGTACTTTGAATTCAGAGAATAAGAATACCTTGCTTGGAATGGAGGTTTGCCTTCATTTTTTTTTTGCCTTTAGAACTTTAAAACAGAATCGAATGACCCATGAGTATGAATACTGTTATTTTCACACACCATCAATCTTGAATAAGAGAAAGCATTAGTTTTCTAATAATTAATTTTCTAAAAAGCTATTTGTATCTGTCTGTCCACAGTGAGCAGTCTAGAAATTGCAGTTGTATTTTGCTGTGTATGAGCATATATTTATCTCTGTTTCAGCCTCTCTAAAAACACATACACTTGTACTAGCTGTGATTACTAATAAATACCTTATCTCCTGGTTTCTTTTTAGCAACTCTATGACACGTGTATACATAGGACGTGATTTTCCAGGTGACAAACTTCACTAACTGGAACCTTTAGCTCTTACTTTCCTTTTCTCTTAAAAGAACACGTTAATTCCTTTTACTATATACTTCTGAAGAAAGTCTCCACACACAATTTACATAGGTGAAAAATGTTCTGTGTTCTACAGGTTTCACTGGTGATATCTAATGCACAAATAATTGTTTTGTCTGAGTTAGGTACTTTATCCTTTTGAGTGTGTTTCTCTATTATCTCATAATGTTCTTTGTATTTGCACACCAAGTTAACAGTCAGAAAGGTCTTTCTTAAGAAGAGCAAGGAGGCATGGTAATGAACAGGTTCTTGTAGGATTCTGTGTGGTTCTCTGTGTTTCTTAGAGAAATGGGAAGAGAAGCCATCACACTTGAAAATTGTTTTCTCGTGATGATTTCTCTTCTCTCCTCTCTCTCTCTCTCTCTCTCTCTCTCTCTCTCTCTCTCTCTCTCTCTCTCTCTCTCTCTCTGTCTCTCCAGTGTTCAACTTCTCTTACACTTTTATGCAGGTCTCTTCCTCAGCTGTCTAGAATGTACAATACCATTTAGTTTTCTAACTTCTCAGTTCACGCCCTCAAATGTACCATATGTTTAAAGCTTTCTAGCTAACTTTCTACTGAGGCAAAGTGGAGTTACTCTGTTGACATCTTAGTTTGAGCTTTAATATTTTTAGAATAATTATGTGTATCTTGCAATTTGACTTGTGTTTTGATGGACAGAACCATTCATTTCTAGTAGCTGTTCTGTGATAAAAATGTGTGTGCTATAATTCATTGAAGGAAACAGGAACTTGTAACTTATATTAGGAATTGTAACTTAATCTCAGAGCTCATCCGTTCAGTAAACTAATGGTAGAGAGGGAAGGACTCAGAAATAGATTTGTAAATGTCAGTACAATCAATCAATCAATCAATCGATCAATCAATTCATCTCTCTTTTCACATATTTAGGCATTTACCTGTTAACTCATCAATTGCCTACTCTATGCCAAGGACACGTCTATTTGCTTAGTATGTACAACTCAGAGTATAGAACATGTTATATTTTTCTTTCCTTTAGTCTGGCAAGGTTTTATATTTAAATTCCAAAACTTGTAGCATTTACATGAATGTATGGTGAAGAAAACTTAGAGCTGTTTAGAAAATGAGACACCAAAGTTGAGGGATGGCTTCACTTATGTTTTTGATGTTTCCATTTAAGTTCTAAGATCCTGGACTCCAAATAATTTTTTGCATCTTTTATATTCGGATTTGGAAAAGAATCCCCCAATGACTTTATAATAGAAACTTGACTCTCAGGGTTTTAATTGCAATTTGGGAAAAATTAAAATATTTAACCTAAATAATATAATCATCAAGCATATTGGACATTGTTTTTCTGTATTTTTAATGCAACTATCTTTGTTTTCATCATAGTTTTTAATAAAAGAGTCCTTATCAATGAAATGCATTGAGTTAATCCTTCATTTTTAGTACAGTTCAGTCACACAGACGACAGTAAAGACAGTAAATGAGTTGGGGAACTTTTTACTTGCATTAATAAAAAGTATCTTTCAAGTAATAGTAATATATCTAGACAAGCAAACAAAGCAATATGTGACTTAATATCTACTTTTTCAGTAGTGAGAAAGAATTCTATTACTATTAGTTCTTAAGATAATTTGAGTCAACTGTAATATTTAGTAGCTATCAATTGTTTTGTTTTTTGTTTTTTGCTTTTTTTTTTTTTTTTTTTTTGCAAAATTTAAAGGAGAATTGTGAAAGGCACCTCCACGAGAAACATCACCCTATACAAACATCTGATCAGTTCAAGAAATGTGTTGGATGGGATCATTCATTTAGCCACTGAAGTTTTTCTAATGATATACCTATAAATTGTGAAATAATTCAAGCTTATTGATCAACCACAAAACATTTCACATTTGGTAAATAGCTCATTTTTCAAAATAGGAACCCTTAATATACTGTCTTTACTAGAGTCCCTATATGAAATAAAGATAGAATGGAATAACAAGGGAAATCAATCACTGATATTATAATTTTTAATCTGTTTCTCCTTCTGGAGATGGAGATGGAGAATCATAGAAATCACACTGCACTTTGAGAATTGAATAAATGATGAAGACTGTCTCTCTTCAGTTTCAAAGAGAGTTACCATGAGACATTAGGAAGGAGAACATACAAGGCAGAGACATTACTTGGTATATGCTTTGCCAAGAAGTTTTAGAAGGCACTAGGCCTTGGAATGAACTATCTTCACTTAATGGAATTTCCAAATTTATTTTTATAATGTTTGTGATGAAGACCACATAAATTGAGGTCAAAGTGCTTTTAATGTCAAATTCTTCCAAAAAGAGAGAATTAGCTATTTTATGTGTTATTGATTTCTTTAGCTAGGAGTTGAGCAAGGTGAGAAGGTCATCTTGGCCACTGTCGTCATAAAGTCTCTTTTGACAGATGTACCAGGGCATGCTGCAAAAGATGGAATTGTATGCCAACGGCCCTGGGTCAATGTGGAAAATAAGTTGCTCCTCGTACTGAGTATAAGTATTCTTATGGCAAGTCAATCATGTGAAACACTGAGCCGAACTCTGAGGAAGAGCAGAATAAAATCTGCTCCTGTCGACAGGGGTTTAGTATAAAATTAGGTGCCACAAACTTTCCTCAGTTTGCAATACAGGAGACAATCTATTCAGGTTAGCAAACAGTTCTCAGCAAGTCAAGAAATCAGCAGGTGTGTTCACACCCTCTTCTTTGTTTGCATGCACTGGGGGTAAGAATAGTTTCTGCCGCCAGACGGTGTGAGTAAAATTTCTTCTCTCGCACATTTGTATCCTTTATATCTTCACATAAAAAGAACAATAAAACTGCCTTCTCCTAGGCTTCTTGTGAAAATTGTGTGGTCTTCAAATTGTGTGCACTAATCTTATAAAAGCTGAGGACCACAGTTGTATGCAGTAAATGCTCAATTAGTTTTGCCTCTTGCTGGTAGCTTTATTGGGATTGACTTGCTTGGTAGAATGTGTGCGTGTGTTGTGTGTCTGTATGTTTGTGTGTTTGCCTGTGTGTGTGTGTTGGACTCTTTGTGTGTGGGGGGGGGGGGTGCAGTGTTTACTAGAAGGCCTTTAGCAGTGATATTTGCAATCCTGTAACTCTGCTAAAGTAAAGCTAGCCCTGCTATTTGAACTAATACGAATAAGGGCACTAAAAAGAGTGGTTTTAGTGAACGAAAGTGGTAGATGGAAGCTTACTCCTTACTCTGATACGACTCTAAAATTTGTAGCTCAAAATCTAAATTTATAAGCCGGGCGGTGGTGGCGCACGCCTTTAATCCCAGCACTTGGGAGGCAGAGGTAGGTGGATCTCTGTGAGTTCGAGACCAGCCTGGTCTACAAGAGCTAGTTCCAGGACAGGCTCCAAAGCCACAGAGAAACCCTGTCTCGAAAAACCAAAAAAAAAAGATTCCAGGATCTCCCAACTGTATATCTGCCTATACCTATTCAGTACCTATACTTATGCCAGGGGCAGAAGCTCAGAGCATGGACCTGGACGTAGGTACTAAAGAGATCTTTGAACAGTGATGCTAACTTTCTTGTTTCCAGTGATTGCTTTTTGTGCTTTCTTGTATAGCCTAGGGCTCAGGGTAGCCACCTTCCACAGTGGGACAGACCTTTCCACATCAATCATAAATTAAGACAATGCCTACAGGACAGTCTTGTGGACACAATTCCTCAACTAGCATTCTCTTTTCTCACTTGATTCAAGTTTACATCAGCATGCTCATTTTTTCTTTTCAGAGTGATATTTTTAAGATGCATTAATAAGGAAAACACAAATTAATTCCAGGCAGGGGTGGGGACAGAGATTCTATACTGTTTTTAGAAAATTCCATTCTGAGTTCTTTCATTTATACACTAAGGTGAGATTCAAATACATAAAAATATTTGACACCAAACAGGAGGAAACAATGAGACATGATATAGCCAACCATGCTCACAGTGCTTTAGTCAGTGTAGAGGACAAGTATAGACAGAACAACAGGGGGGATGGTGTTGTATTAATAAAATTGATGTACTGGTAGATAGGAGAGGATCTTACATGTTTGCTCATGGAAAATCCAGATCATTGAATCTTTGGGTATTTCTAATTTAATTTTGCTTGTTGTTGTCATAAATGCTTGTATGGGGTGGATATATATGTTCAGATATGAGCATGTGGAGACCAGAGGTTGACATCTTGTCAGTTTTCTTTCTCTACCGAACTTCACTTTATTAGAATTACTATTTTTATTTTTATAAGCTTTGCCATTAGAAACCTTACAACTAAATAAAAAAATACATCACCTATCAAATTAGGCAAATCCACATTCTATGCAACTCAGTAAAATGCCATAGATTACAAACTAACATTTGGAATGAGAGATGCAAAGTTCTATAGTCAATGTTACACATTTATCATCAAAAGTATCTTATGCATTTACTCACCATGAACACCATAAAACTAAAACTAAGAAAACAATTAGCTTGATATCCCCTTTTATGACTCAACATCCTGCCTGACTCACATGCGCTCTTATATGTTCATACCTACCCTTTTCTTGTTCTCTTTTCTTCATGTTATACTGTGCTCAACAGAAAATTCCCATTAATATATTTATATATTATTGATAAGGGTCCATATATGAGGGAGAACATATGATTTCTTCCTTTCAAGAATTGTGTGACCTCACCTCAAGTTATACATTCTGAATCTAGCAATTTTCTGGCAAAATTAAACTTTTTCCCATTTAACTGAGTAGTTCACAGTCACAAACACACACACACATGCACACATATATCTGTATGTGAATTTATTTATTTATTAAAATTTTTATACATTCATCTGTTGTTAACAAACTAGATTGATTTTCATTATTGCTCTAGTGAAAAAAAGTAGCAATAAGCATTGCTGCAAATATCTCAATGATAGGGTGCAGAATTCTGTGTGTATTGCTTTGGGTGAAAGAGCTGGACAATATGATAGTTCTACTTTTAGGTTTTGAAAAATTTTCAAACTGATTGCCACAATGGGTATAGAGTTTTCAATCCCACTAACAACTAATAAGGGTTCCTGTTAGTCTACATCTTCTCCGACAGTGCTCCCAGATGTGTGTTGGAAATACCCATTCTGAGGTGGGGTAGTACCTCAAAGCAATTTTAATTTACATTTCTTGGATGACTAGGGACATTGAGAATTTTTAAAATGGTTATTGGACACTTGGATTTCTATTTCTATTTCTGAAAACTGTCAGAACCCACTGAATTAATTGATAGTACTGTTTTTCTGCAATTCTTTGTATATTCTGAATATTAAATCCTTATCTAATAAATATTTTCTCCTATCTCTTTGGCTGTTTGTTAACTGCTGATTCATATCTCCCCCCCTCTGTGTCTGTCTGTCTGTCTCTGTTTTTCTCCCCCCTTCTCCCTCCCCATTTCCTAGTTTCTACAATTTAAGCTGATCTATGACACTACACTTACATCACCATGACAGACTCAAACTTCTGCAAACAAGTGCAAAGTTATGTCTTCCCCCCCTTTAGCTCTTTTTCGCAGGCAGTTGTCGCAGAATCAGGATGTCTGACTAACACTGTGATAACTCTCATCACACAAAATTGCTTAAGAAGCCGCAAGTGTGATGCATGTAATGGCTTTGTGGGAGCCCAGGTAGTTTGGATGCTCACCTTAATAGACCTGGATGGAGGTGGGTGGTCCTTGGACCTCCCACAGGGCAGAGAAACCTGCTTACTCTTTGGGCTGAGGAGGAAGGAAGACTTGATTGGGGGAGGGGGAGGGAATGGGAGGTGGTGGCGGGGAAGAGGCAGAAATCTTTAATAATTAAATTAATTAATTAATAATAAAAAAAATAAAAAAAAAAAAAAAGAAAAGCAGATAGAGTATTCGGGATATGGGTAAAGCAGGTAAACTCTTGGCTACAGTGGTTCCACAGTTGGGTGTAAGAGCATTATTTTAAAAGTGGACTTTTTGAAAATACAGTCTGATGCTAATGACAGATAAAGAAGGAAGGAAAATAAAAGGCAAGAGAATTTCGAGGAAAAAAAAAATAAAAATAAAAAAGGAAGAGGGACTAGACCCGAAGACAGTAAACAGAATGAACTATAAAGCATCAGATTTGCTTGAAGCAACATCTGCAACATCTGCCCATAGGCTGCACGAGTCACAGGCAGCGCTTCTGTCTAAGACATTTCTTCACAATGCTTCTCATCTCTAAATGTCCCCTTCTTCTTATATGTGAATGGCACCATAATCATAATACACCAGTGTTTAAACACGACTGTAAGTTTAAAACATAAACTATAACAAAAATACTCTTAATGCATATTTGTGAACCTTATTATAAATACAGATAGGAAACGGTATGCAGAAGTGAGGGCTCGGCAATAAAAGTGGGGTGGGTTGTTATAATACTTGAAGCCGGTGATAACTGCCACTGCTGCAACGGAAGATGCAATTGCGTTAGAGCGGTCAGATATAGGAAAGGCCAAAACACACTCAAAGTATGGGGACAAAGAAAACTGCTCTTTAAATTGAAAAAGGGTCGTTGGTGGCCTTAAAGTAGTCTGTGATGCTGGGCGGCGAGGTGTCCAGAGGAAATTGGTAGTTAGCAATTTCAGTCATGGTCAGGCAATTTGGAGTTGGAAAGCAATAAAGACCTGCTAGACGGAGCTGTCAAGTAATGAAGACTTTAGAGATGAAAAACTTTATCTGGTGGGCAAATATGCGGAAAAGTAACATTAAAAATTCAGATGTGGAGCTCATGTCCGTGATCCCTGCACATGGGAGGTGGAGACATAAGTATTGCTGTGAATTCAGCATGTCACACGGTGAAATCAGGATTACCTGAAGTAAAAACCCATATCCTCTTCAAACAACAGCAATAAAATAAACCAAAGCATTAATTTTGCAACTTATTCTTCCTAACTTGTATTTAATCCATTTATAGTATTTATAATGAATTGTTCATGAAAAATCTTTCTGAATTAAAAACTTTACCATAGGAAAACAATATCATTAAATCTACCAAGACAGAAAAAGGATGACAATTATTTTCCACAGAGTGACTTTTTTCATGGGCAAATTACTGTGTGCTAGTAAATAAATAAGTATATTAATAAATGAATATCATTTCTCATTTCAAACAGATATATAAATGAGCATTCTGACATAAGGCATGAACTTCACAGAAAGTCATAAACTATCCAAAAGTTTAAAAAAAGCATCAGGTTATATATATATATATATATATATATATATGTTTTGTGTATGTGTGTGGTTTGTGTGTGTGGTATGTGTGAGGTGTGTGTGGGGGTGTGGGGTGTGTGTGTGCATGCAATTATTAAATGTAAGGCTTCCCAGAACTTGAGATTGGACAAATTAAGCAAAAGGAAAAGATAAACATATAAGTATATATTTTCTGTTTTTACATATATAAAAATGAGTTGTGATGGAAAGTTTTAGAATAAAATATGACTGTATATCACAGAGTTTATGCTCATAGGTTTATTGTGATTATAGTTAATCTTAAAATACTTACTGTTAGAGGAAAACACTTTCTTTTATTTATTTATTTTTATCTTAGAAAAACACATAGCTTCTATGAACAATTTAGACAAAAGAGAAACATTATCTCTGGTATTTTCAAAGTAATCTGAAATCTGAAGAAGGCAGCATACTCTTATCTTAGCATCTAAGAAGAATTACTGTGAACCTTGGCTACAGAGATAGTGAGGTTACAGGGTGATTCCAATATTAAAAGGTCTTGACATAGCACTATGTCTAGGAGATTCCACGGCATGTCACAAGACAGAGACATTTCCGTGTTTTATAATCACACTGAACTACACTCCCTAGACATCATCTAAGAAAAAGATGTATAGTTAAAACAAATGTCTGGGTGAGAACATAAACAGGATGAAAACATGATGAAGTTCAAAATTAAGACAGAATGTGACATCTTAGGTATTATCAATGGGAATAGTCAAGAAGCATAAAGTAAAAACAGGAATCTAGCTTCATTCTAGAAAAATGAGATTAAAACCATATTAGTATGACATACGAGACAACCAGGAGTCAGTTATTCACAACAACCTGATGACTAAATGAACACTCTGAAGAGAATTTGCAGAGCCTAAAGATGATTGGAAAATGCAGGTTGGGTTAGCAGTTCAACTAGAAAAAGCAAACTGGTCAACTACCCACCCTACTCTGGCATATTTGGTTGTAGGTTATCATTGTAATATTAGTTAAGAATCCTACCTTTAGAATCAATTGGCTGGTTTTACATCTTAGCCATGCTGTGTCCATGATGAAGTGGGGGGAGGGGAGAGAAACATCTTCTTTTGGCTTCAGTTGCTTGTTCAAAGGAATGCAGTGAGGATTAAAGATGACTATTACAGCTAGCCCATAGTTCCCATGATTAGCGGCTACAAATACACAACTTTGGATTTTGGTACATGTTTTCTTCTTAAGAGTGCTACGTATCTGACACAATTCCCACTTCACAAATTAGTGACCTTTGCAGAACCTAGAACTGTAGTGGCATTTCAATTATATTTTAATAAATAATGACTGCCTAAAGATCCGAGAGTAAAACAGTCCCACTGGTTAGCCTCATAGACCAGATTATGGTAACACACACCTTTAATCTCAGAAGCCATAAGGACACACAACTTTATTCCCAATAGCCACACTAGTTGCCATAGAAACAAGGCAGTGAATGCCTTTAATTACTAGGTGCATGCCTTTAATCCCATGCCTTTTAAAAAACAGGAGGAAACAGCTCTCAACACACAGTCTTATTCTGAGATTTGAGGAGGCAGGATCGTCATTGAAAACTGGGGTTGAGATAAGAGCCAGTGGTTGGCTGCTTTGCTCTTGGAATCTTCGGGTTGAACCCCAATTTCTGACCCTGAGCTTTTATTGATCGTGCTTCACTAGAACCTCTTGCACGGGTGCAGAATCTTCATCTGTATTTTGAGAACATCTTAATTTTCCTTATCCTGTATTTTACTCCTCCATTTCCTTCTCTATGTCTCCCATTAGACTCAAAGCCCAACATGGTTGGGGATTTTATAAGTTGTAGCCACTGCTCTATCAGCAATACCAGCATTGAGTAGAAACACATTAAATGGTAATTAGATGAGTATATGGATATAAATCACAGCACAGTACCCTCTGGAAAGATTTCTCAATCACAATTTGATTTGTGAAATGATAGAGTCAAAAACGAAAGGACTGTGGTGGGAAATAAAGTCTGTCGCAGAAGGTAGCAGTGAAACCCACCCTCTGCTAGTCTCTGCCTAGCTCCTGCCCTAGAGATGTTGGTGGGAACCTCCAACTCCAGGGCACCATCTTTGCTCGCAGTCTGCCACATCAGTCTCTCTCATTTGTCTTTCAGTATTTGTAAATATTTCTAAAACTGATCGACAACTGACATTAAGCACTTCATTCAAAGCAAACATTGTGCAAAGTGCAGTACACCTGTTCTGCTTATTTGATCATGAGCATATGGAATAGTTTGTGTTTCTGATGCATTGGAAAAATCCTTGAAGATGGCTTGGTACCTGTTGGCAGCAGTTTTGTGATCTGCTTGGAAGAAGTAGATCATTGAGGGCCTATAAGGTGTGTACTGGAACTGGACTCCTTGGTTCTGTCCTTTCTTTCTCATTTCCTGGCCCCTGAATTAAATGTTCTATCTATGATCACTGCATAGACAATGTGGCTCACTACATACCTAGAAACAAGACAGCCAATAGAACATCAGTGGCAGCAGATAGGAATCTCTGAAACCATAAACCAAATTTAAGATGAATCCTTTTTTTCAGATAAGTTATCTTAGAAATGAAAATCTGACTGACCCAACATGCCTCATGCACAGTTCTACTTATTTGCATTTCTATAAAGATTTATCTTAGCTTTTATTTTGCTTAATTACTTATCTTTGGGGAAAAATTAAAAGTTCAAAACCAGAAATTTTTCTGAAGTCATTTTGGATACGTAAAGAGAAAACGAACTTAGAAAGTGTGAAGAGAGGGTTGAAGATTTTAAATCATGTTTTTGTTTGTTTGTTTTATTTTGTTTATTTGTGTGTGTGTGTGTGTGTGTGTTCCTGGACTCTGTTGCTCAAGTCTCCTGAACTGGAGACTTGGATGAGGTGATATAATTGTAAACGCATACCCCTGACCATTGACACATTTTACTATAAACCCCAGACCTTGCAATTTGCAACATGAAGTAATTAGACAAAATTATGATCCATTGCGAGTCATTTGAAAGCATGTCTATTTGATGAAACAATCATAGATTATTCTGAAAACCAGAATATAAGTGATTATCAACTTCCCCCTCCAAATCATTTCTTAGAAGAATGCTAGTATTAGAAAGTACCCAAAAGAAACAGTTTTGATTGAGAAAAAAAAATGTGTTTCAACAGGATAAACAAGAGGTTAGAGGCTGATGGGTGTCTGCCTGCCTTTTTTCTGTGTACTTGACTATCACACCAAAACCTTAGTCACGTGGTGTGATTATGGATTTGTAGAGCTGGCTCCAGGGCTATAGCACTTTAAGGTAACTAGGTAACTTGGGGAAAATGTACTTTGGAATGAGGACTTCCATGATCTACCATTTCTGAAGGGAATGAGATTTCTAATAACATTACTAGAAGTCATTGCTGTTCATCTGTTTAATCGGGCAGCAATCCAGAGAGGTCTCTTGTATCTATACAGCAGAGTCAATTCACCTTTCCTGCTTTCTGAAAGCTATGAGGGTGAATGACAAGTCTCTGTACCCCAATCTTAAGTCTCTCTGTCGATGCAATAAATCAGATCAGGCAAAATTAAAGTTCAGGTTTTAATCCAAGAAGAGGAGAACCACAGGAGGGAGAAGCACATGACAGGTCAGGGGTTGTTGGGGAACTGGGACTTAAATACCCTGTAGGTGTGGTCTTAAGAATCTCATCCAGAGGAGATGACTCTTGGTAGCTTTCTCAGGGACCAAATCTGAAGTGGACAGCTCCAGTGGAGATCCCCAACATTGAGCAGAGCCCTTAAAGAGATAGAGATAGAAAGTGTGTGGTGTATGGTATATGTATGTGGTGTGTGTGTGTGTATGTGTGTGTGTATGTATGTGTGTGCGCATGTGTGTGTATGTGTGTGTGTGCATGTGTGTGTACAGCTACAACATCAGCAGTTCCACTTTTATATTTTCATGACCTTAAAAAGTTAAAACCTTATTATTTTCTAGACAAGGAGATTAAATCGTTACAACCTCTTCCTGCTTCTACACCAAAGTCAATCCTGATCATCTGAAACTACAGGATGAAAATGGGAGGCCCTATATAAAGAAATTTAGTGGAAGAGACAATGTATGGGACATGGAGAGGTAGGAGACATGGTTCCTGATCTCATGCTTATTTTTGGAGGTAGAATACCAAATTATAGTTATCCAAGAATTCACTCATTCACATAACAAGCTTGCAGATTCGATTGCAAGAATGATGGGACCTGAAGCAACACCTGCGTTTGTAGTTTCATCCTTTATTTCAGCTTAGAGATACGGTTGTTTACTCCTTTCTATTTGCTTTGTTGACATACAACTGGAGTGTTTTCTTCGCATTAGCATTGGAGTTGATATTCTGGTCAGCCTTGTTCAGTCTGTTTGGAGTACAAAAGCCTGTTTTGCCAAATCTTATCACTGTGAAAACCAAAAACAAAATATCCTGATAAAAATCAAATTCAGCAGTGGGAAAATTTATTTTGGCTTGTGTCTTAAGTCCTTGTAATGCTGAGTCCATTGTGTTCCCTGGTTTCAAGTTTGTGGAAAGGAAAAGCATCCTCTCAGAAGGCAGGTGGTGATGCAAAGTGGTTCATATAATCTGGCCTGTTCACTTGTGTGTGGAGAGAGGAGCCATGGAATTGTTGAGAGAGAGAGGGGAGAAAGAGAGTGAGCAAGCAGCTGGTGACCCAGTATCCTTTTCTAAAGTACACATTGAATGACTTCATTCTCTTCCACAATTCCCACCTTTTGAAAGTTATACCACCAACCAATAGCAATCCAGCCTTTTGTTCGAGTCTGCATGGCTTTTGAGCAACATTTAGCCTTCAATTATTTTTAATTGGCCTACTTGTAACTGGAGAGATAGCTAGGCTGCTTAGGAGCATTTGCTTTTCTAGCAGGGGACCAGTGTTCGATTTCCTTCCCAGTCCCCACATCTCACAACAGTCTAGAATTGCAGGTCTTGGGGTTCTTATGTCCTCTTCAGGCCTCTGTGAACACTTCATTTTTGTGCGCAAACACACATTCACACACACACACACACATACACACACCCATGCATGCACATGTAATTAAAGTAAAAGTAGTTTAATTAAAAACAAATAGAATAAAATGCTCTTCCTTGATGTTAAGATATTACGAAATAAAACAAAATAACTCATTAACCCTTAATGATTTTCCAAGACATAACTGTGAAAAGTTCAACCAAAGTGAGGGATGCACTTGATAATTCTGTGGAATACTATGATGAAGGTAAGTAACTGCAAAATGGAAGGATAAGTTCTGAAAAACTGAGAAACCCACCCAGGTAAACAGAAAGGGATTTTTTCAAACCCTTCTTCCTACCAGCCACCCAGTTTCATAAAAAAGGACAAGTTTTGCGAGGGAACTTCTGGAAAAGTTTTAAAAATATCTCATGTGGACTAGCTCTTTACAGATTTCAGCAGAAAACTGTCAGCATTGCCAGCCACAATGTACCATCATGTAGCCAAGCTCTTGTACTTGGAACTGCAGAAGAGTTAAATGAAATTGGAGTGACAATGCATAAAATACTTTTCAATGCAGAAGAGCCTTTCCAGTCTGAGGTCTGAGGCCAGCACTGGATTCATGGCCATGACACATTTTGGGGTTTGCTTTCCTTTTGGGGATGTGCAACTCTTTTCCTGGAGCATATCCTCCTCACACCATTTTCAAACAAAACAACACAAAAAGTATAATAAAATAAAAATAAACAAGGCATAACACACTCTGGGAAATTGAAAAAACTAAATTCTATGGGTAAACTCCTGAAATATCATCAGCTGAACCAATCAACAATACCTGGTGGCACTTTGCCACAATAACATCGAGAACCAACTGGTAAGTGGAGTGAAAAAGAGAATAGGAAAATTCACTGTTTGAGTTATGATAGCATAAATTCCATCAGACAAAAATTGCCAATGCAAAGTGAATCCAGGAAATGATTTGGGCTTTGAGTAGATATTCAATGTTCTTGTATCTTTATCTTAGAAAAGTGCTTGTCAGAGGATAGAGAGCCCATAGTCCATAGCCCTACATAGGTTAAGTAACAAGGAGAACCTTAAAAGAAACCTACATGGATCCCTCTGGGAAGGGAAGGTAGACTGAATCTTCTGGGAATGCTGGGTGCATGGCAAATGAAATCAAATACTTATCTTTAGGGACCTGAGAATTCTGTTAAGCACTTTACACTTCTATGTTAATTCCAAAATATTAAGAAAGAGTTTGTTACTCACAACTCTATTGGTATTTTAGGATTAGTTAAGAAAACCACAGAGCTGGAAAGAAAACTTTCTTATGCTAATTGTCTCTATAAATTTACCCAAACTGTTCTTTTAAATAGTAAAATGGCCATTATATTCACCTGCGCCCATATGTTTGTGTGTTTATTTATAGTGCATGCATTTCTTACATAGTATTTATTTAATATAAAAACCATTACTTTGTGCTAAATACATATTATCAAATGACTTGATTGATAATACGTTAGTTCATGTTCTTACAAATAATGGGCTGGTGAAATGACTCTGGGTAGAAGAACTTGTATTTCTGATGACTTCAGTTGGAACCCAGGACCCGCAGGGTAGAAAAGGAACAACTCCTTTATGCTGTCCACACAAGTCCTCAACGCACTGTGGCTTCTGTATACCTATGTGTGCACTACAATAATTAAAGAAGTGTGATTTTTTTTATAATAAAGCTTTTTCTAATGTGTCAATATGATTGAAGGCTTTAGAACTGCTTCTAGTAACTGTTTACCAAGATAAGCTTAGTGAATAATTTCCACTCACACCTGCAATAGATTTTGTCGTTATTGAACCATATGGTACTTTCAGAAACTCTTATATTCTTTTAAGCTAATCTTAATTGACCTTTGAATGACATAATCAGGGTCTGTTCTTATAATTACAGCATTTAAAAAGACCATTTAACATTCCCAACTCCTTGTTCCTGTCTGTATTAGTGAAGGTTCTCTAGAGGAACAGAACAGATATAATGAGGTTATTTTAAGTAGTGATTTATTAGATTGACTTACAAGGTATTGTTTAGGCATCTCAACCATGGTTATCCCACACTGAAAGAAGCTGAGAATCAGGTATGTTCTCAGTACAAGAGGCTGGGTAAATCAGCAATACCAGCCTGGTGCTGAAAACCTGGAGGATTCCTGGTTTTCAATCCATATTGGAAACTGGAAGAAGTTGGGTTCTAGTAACAATGAAGGGATGTGACACCCATGAGTATGATGAATTTGCAGTGGAAATGGAAAGAAGCAAGCAAAAATCAAAACTTCCTTCTTTGAATTTTTGTATGGGTTGCCTCTGGAAAATGTCTCTCTTTTTTTAGGTAGTTCTTCCCTCTTCAAATAATTTAAATAAAAAAGTCCCTCAAGGGGGTAACAAATATTTACCTTTTAATTGATTCTACATCCAATTAAGCTGATAATCCAAATTAAGCACAAAGCTACCCAATCTATGCATATGTTTATTTTTATGTAAAGAACTGAAGTTATGCTTCAAAGCATGAACATTGGCGACTTCATTGGTCTTTGTGCGCTGGTTATGATGTGACTACTTGACATCTTCTGCCATTTTCCCCATCATTTATCAGATTCAATGTTCAATTTCATGGGTTTTTTTTTTGTCATACCCCTAGAAATAGAATTACAACCTTTGGCCGGGTGGTGGTGGCGCACGCCTTTAATCCCAGCACTCGGGAGGCAGAGTCAGGCGGATCTCTGGAAGTTCGAGGCCAGCCTGGTCTACAAGAGCTAGTTCCGGGATGGGCACCAAAGCTACAGAGAAACCCTGTCTCGAAAAACCAAAAAAAAAAAAAAAAAAAAAAAAACCAAAAAAAAAAAAAATTACAACCTTTGGGGTATAAGATGAAACATATTAAGATAAAGACAATGAAATTTCCTTTTTCTTAAGTCTAAGACAGAAAAAGGATCATTTTTGTGGATCTGTTGCAGATGTGTTGTCAAAATTCAGTAGTCTCAGACAATAAGCATCCAGGAACTGGATATGGAGAACACATTTCTTCAATAATAGCTTTTAAAGCTACAACATCAACCAAACTTGAAAACACCCTGATTTGTACTATTAGATGAGATTGTGCCTTAAGTTAGCTCCTCACATTTGATTGAAGTTAATTTTTTTCCAAGGACTATAAACTACGGTAGCCTATGGACCAAAGTGGTTAAAAAATATATACCTTTTAATCTGCTGAAAAGGCAGTTTAAACATTTATTTACTGCTATGGTGTAATACTAAAAAAAATTAACTGAAAAAATTTTGTTATGGTTACATAAACACCATTTTGGGGTTTTTGTCGCTATTCGAATTTTTTAAATATTATGTCAAATATTTATTTAATACCTACTTTATTTTAGTCAGTATGCTAACTGATAAAATTATCAAGAAAATACTAAATGACTTTATGATTACTCTATAGTAAGGAGACAGGTATCTACTTAAAAGAAACATATTGTAAACTTCTGAAAATAGGGCATAACTCTATTATGGGAGTGATGATTTCCATTGCCAAGTACTTTCAATCTTTAGATCTCAGTTAGGTGCTAAAACATCTCAGTAAAAGATATCCAGGCAAAAGTGAAGTGGTACTTCATATATAATTCACAAACAGACTGAGGTAAACAGCAACAGTTTCTGTTGACCAACCTACAACAAAATCTCATGCTGATAATATTCGTAACTAATAAAAAGCCATAGACGAGTAGATTAGGGCAACGGTTAAATGGGAGAAGATGACAGTGAGCTATGAAATATTGCAGAATGAATTTCATGTAGCTTTTCAATGAAATTTGTGTTGCAAGCTATACAGCAGAGTAACCCTCAAGGAAATAAATTATATAAATGACATTATATGTATGGGATTTTCATATATCCATTTATATATATATATATATATATATATATAGTGACAGACTGAAAGCAGACAATTAACAAAGTGTTTTTCAATTTTAGATTAAGAGTAATTGACAAAAGGTATGATGTAATCTCAACAGAGACTATGGTACAAGGAAGGAATCAGATGAAAAAAAAAATAAACAGATTGAATCAATAGAATATGCCTTGTAAAGCTGAATGGATGTCCCTGCCTAGAGTTCATAGAAAAACTGGGAAATGGATGAAAAAGTCCCACAATGGCAGAATATGTCTTTTTGTTTGTTTGTTTGTTTGTTTATTTTGTGTGTTTTAGTTTTGGTGTGTGTGTGTGTGCGCGCACAAGTATGTGTTATTGTAGAATACAGCAATGGACAAGTCTTTTTAAAACATCATTTAAAAAGAAACAAAAATACTGACAAAGCAATTCCTAAGAGAGAACAATAAAATTAACCGAAAACTATGTTTTTTCGAAACAGGAGAAGGCAATTGTAATTGTCCATTGTAATGTTAGGTTCATGTTTAGGAATAAGACACTTGAACAAACGCCCATGGGTTTTAGTAAAAAAGGAGGTCACTGGTGATTTGCAGAAAAACAGTTTCAGCAAGGTGCTGTGGGAAGAATACAAATTAGAAATGGTTTAGAAATGAATTAGAGGTAAACTAGAAAAGACAAAACTCAAGTAGCTAATGTAAGGGAGCGAGTGTGGTCGTTAAACAGAAGGGACAAATAGTGATGGCCAAGAATGCTACACTAACACACGAGTTGTCAGGCATTCTGAGGATGGACTCAGGGACTGTCACTGCAGACTGGGATTTAGGCTTGCACACACGGTTTACCCAACACAGATTGGTATCTACTTTGCATTTAGAATGATCCTCGAACCACAGCCGGCTGCTGACTCAGCAGAATGCCTGAGCTTGATGGAGGGTTTCTCTAAGTATGTGCGCACAGTGCAGTGCTAGATGCACAGCCATCCTTCAGCTGCCATCCACAGGACACGATTAAAAGCCAGGCATATTAATCTGGGCGAGGCTACAATTTTATGCAGTGTAATTCACATCTTCAGGCTTTTTCTTTGTAATTTCTTTCCCAAAGTGCTGGTCTTATCAATGTAAAATGAAGTCAGATCATTTTGCATTTGCAATACCTCAATTTACACTCACTACTTTCCAATATACTTTATAATTTTTGTTATAACAGAGCTTCCATGCATTTTTAAATAAAAAGCTGAACAAGGTAGCTATACACACACACACACACACACACACACACACACACACACACATATATATATATATATATATATATATATATATATATATATATATATATATATACTATTTTGGCCCAGACTTTTTCTTTAGTATTATTACTATTGCTACCATAATATCATAATTTATTTTGGTTTAAAAATAAATTGATGTTGCTTAGTATAAAAATGATTAATTGTGCAATTTCAGACAAGTGCAATTAACTCATTATAAAATGTGTATAATAAATTGCTGGAGAAATGGCTCAGTGGTTAAGAACATTTGGTTCTCTTGCAGATGCCCAGGTTTGTTTTTTATTACTCACATGGTAGCTTAAAACTATGTGTCACTTCAGTTCCAGGATTTCCAGGAACCGCTTCTGCAACCCTTGTATACCATACATACATCTGGTGTTCATGCATTCATGCAGGCAACATGCTTAATATATATAAAATAAAAATAGCTATATTTTTCTTAAACTGTTTATATATATTTTTTTCAAAATAAATCTTATAATCTTCAAGTAGTAGACCGAAATTATTGTTTAATGTTGAAAATTAGAATAAATTCATATTCAAATATATGAAAACAAACTTTTATTTCAAACAGAAATGTGAAAAATAGTTTATCATGTAAACTTAGCTGATCTCTCCAAAATTATATATATATGGGCTGGAGAGATGGCACAGCACTTGAAGTGCACTATTCCACAAGATGTCCCTAGTTTGGTTTGTAGCAGCCACATCACATGAGTCACAATCCCCTGTAATTCAATTCCAGGAGATGGATATCTCTTAACTGTAGGAGTTTCTGTACACCCATGCATATTCCCCACATGCATATTATACTATAAATATTAAATTCATGTTTGACATATTTAGAGATGGAATTCCCAATGCATAAAGATCAAATATAAAATTAGTAAGATTAGATTTTTTTTAAGGTTCATTCTTAAAGATCCATCCTTCTCTCTAGTTAGAGGAAAAAAAAAGAATTGTGTTGGGGATCATCAAGAACAATGCAACACAGCTGTGCACCTTCACTCCTCAGAAGACTGAATGTTCCATTCTTGAAAGAGAGCAAGATCATCACCGAACAAGTACCACACCTGTGTAATCTTGGTAATAAAGTTATTAGGAATAATTTCATGAGCCACTGACATCACAGTGTCTTGGCAGACAGTAGTTTCGCCTTAAACACTTTGAGTACTAACCACTTGCCCCGCTATCATGCTCTGAGCTGCTTCCTGAATAAAGCATGGAGACAGTAGAGTTAACTCAGTCCTTCAAACACAGAGTTGACTCTAAGATGCTTAAGGATAATGTTTTCATTTCAAAAGCACAGCTACTTCACATTTATCAGTATACACATTAAGAATCAAAATTCTTAGGTTTGAACTATATGTGATGTGAATAATTTTCTATCCATTCATCTAAAACAGAGTATTACCTTGACTGGGCAGTCTTTATTTTGACATCACATCCCTACCCACTGTGGGCAGACTCTACAACTGATTGAATCATTATTAACCATTTAACATATATTACAGGTGTCCCTGTGTTCGTATTGCTACATGGGGTCAGAGTGTTTTTCTTCCCATACCACATCAAAGAGTATTCCAGCATGACACAGTGGCCACTCGCAAATGTTCTGCACCAACACGAGATGACATCCCAAGGCAAACCCTCACTTGCTCACTTTAGAAACCCATTTTCTCCTCTACTGAGCTGTGAATTCTTTCACACTTTCCTCTTTGGTGATCACAAATGTCTACACACATATTCCATAACCTATAAGCGTGGTACCAGACGTTATAAAAGGTTCTTTTTCACTAGATTAAAATGTCAAGTAGAAAAAAACATAGACTGAAAAATTAGGTTAAATGTATATAGTTTAAATGAGTTCATCTGCAACATAGCCTTCTGCTCTAGTTTAAAAGTGAACCATACTTCATAGGCTCATGTGTTTGAACACTGGCTGGCTCTGTTTGGAGAAGGTGGTGTTTTGGAAAGTTTATACAGCCTTTGAGACTATAGCTGACATCTTAAAATTAGGAAACTAGGAGTCTTTCACAATATCTACCTCTGACTGTGATCCAAGCTTTCAGCTTCTTGTTGGTACAATCTAAGAAGCCCCTGCCAACACAGACTGTGTTAGCCCAGCTTCCACGCCTGCCTTCATCATGGTGGACTGTATCCTATGACCTGAACTAAAAGAAAATTTTCTTTCTTTAAGTAATTTTCCTCAAGTATTTTAACTCTGCTTAAAAAACAGTCAATACACTTTCCATGGTGAGTAAAATTTCCCCTGTTTACATGGAAAAAGAGATAGCCTAAAGGCCAAGAAAAAGAAACAATACATAATATAAGAACAGATGACAAAGACAAGTCATAAATGAAGACAAACTTGTTCTCTCACTTTGAGCTCTCCAGCCTACTTTATTTCCTTCCAAAGCTGGCCAGAGGTAAGCAAGTTATCATACTTGGAGGACAATTTTTGAGTAGTTTTGTGAACTTTGTCTTCATCAATCACTGTTAAAAGACCATTATTTTGTTAGCAAAAATGGTTTTTAAAATAATTTTTTCCATAGAGAGAAATCACCAGACAAGCTGTACTATCTTGTGGAAGTCAGCAGACTTTAAGAAGTTGCATAACCTCTTTGAAGCTTTACTGCCCTGATTTCTAATAAAATATATTCTTAACCGTTTTAAAACATAAAGCAAAGAAAACCAGCCTACAAACCACAATCTGAGAGAATTTAGAGAACAATGCAGACACTAAGAGAGACTTACATAGATCTAATCAACATGGGAAGTAGAAAGTAGAAAATGACAAGATCTCCTGAGTAAATTGGGAGCATGGGGACCTTGGGGGAGGGTTGAAGGGGGGAAGAGGAGAGCCAGAGAGGGGAGCAGAAAAAATGTAGAGCTCAATAAATATCAATAAAAATGTAAAATATATATATATATTTTACTGCTCTGATTTCTAATAAAATATATCCTTATAGTGGGTTGTGGCTAGAATTAAATAATGTCCTTATTTATTTTCAATCATGCACAACACTACTATTATAATGTTACCCAAGTAAAATTTAGAGTTAAACAAATCAAATGAAATTCAAATGAAAGAAAAAAAATGAGGATTATTCTCTTCTCTAGTCACAGATTTAGAGCACGTGAAATTGCTGAAGAAGTTCACATGCATTTGGTAACATAAAGGTGTTATCTCATAGGACTTTAATTTTGATGATTATTGTTCATTTTTAAAACTGGATTATTCTTTATTAATGGGAAACTCTGCCTCTTCTGAAAGTTACATAGGAAGTCAGATTGGAAGATGACTACAAAGTAAAAAGAAAAATCACTGGGTAGGTACATGCACACATATATACATACATGCATACATATATGTATGTGTGTGTTCATATGTACACACACACACATATATAAACAAGAATTCTGCTAGACTCTGTGTTAGAATTCACAAAAGAATCAAATTATTTTAATAGATCTTAACAAAGAATACGTTATCTTTTTTAGCTTAAAAGTTTCTCTGTGTCTGAAATTTCCTCTTTTTAATATGAGCAAACTACTGAAACAAATATTTCATTGAATGTTTTAGAAATCCACAATTAGTGAAAAATAAGCTCTATAAACTCCATAATTTTCTAAAATAATTGATTTGATTATCAGATTATTGATTACCCGAAATTTCAATATGTGTTTTATCTTAGAGATGTAATTCATCTTGACCAAATCTTTTGCCACATGAAGTATAATATGTGTCCAATCTTGCTGATGACCCCAAAAACTTTCAATAAGAGAGGGTGGATTGGTTATAATGGAATGGAAATAGCTTTGCCCACTTGGCTCATAAATTAGGAAGCAAGTTAGAAAGACGGAATATTAGAAGCACATAGTCCTCTGTTAAAGGTCAAATTTTCAGACCTATCTTGACTATCCACCTGAGGAACTATTATTATAAAAATAATCATTTGCTTTTTCTTAAAATGATGGAACTGAATGTCTGTCGTGTTGATCAGGACTTTTCCTTGTACCGTATTCACACAAAAGAAATTAAAGCACAATATTTCATGTGTTTCTCTTCCTTTCCTAATCAAAATAACAAGTGACACATTGTCATCATCAGCTTCTCTTTTCTCATTTCATACCACTTAATTAGACAACGTACACTGGGTACATTGTGTTTGCTCCCAAAGACAAAATTGAATTGAACAATTTGAACTAAACTTTACTTACAAAAACATTGCAATGTAAGTGCTAATAATGGCTTTAAGCTAAAGGACAGATGAAATTGAAAAGGTCAAAACCTATTTGACTTCCTGTAAATGTTTGATAGCTTGTTTACTTCATTTTTTTAATTTCAAATGTCAAGACATTTTACACTTTTTATATAGATTGTAGTGCTCTTCATTATTTTCCCTGTTGTCTGTTCACTCCAAAACATTAAGTATTTCCCAGTATATCAACATGTTTATAGCAGTTTATTAAGAGGTAATACGAAACTTCGGAGCTCACAAAGTTGGTGGGTGGAAACAATCACTTACCAACGGGTAATTTTGGTGTTTTTTCATTCATTTAATGCGCATATATAGAATGTCAGTCTTTTAGAATAGAACTAAACTTTGCAAAGTGCGTATCTTCCTGGGTATTTCTTCTAATGTGCTCCAACGCCAATAACTTAGAGAATTGTGGTCCTCTTCTCCTTGAATCTGATGGGACTCAATGCAACAGAGCTGGAAGGTGGTAAGGAGTCCTTTCTGCTCATAAAAATGGCATCATTTTGTCCTTATTGCATTAAAAGTTGATACATAATCAAATTTTTATTTTTTTATATTATGCTTTTTTTTACAACTTATTTATAACCATACCTTGGTTACAAAGCCAAAAGCTTTATTTTAACGCATAAACAATATTCTTCAGTTACTTTCCCGTGGACCTTACTGTGATGCTCCTGATGCCTGTTCCAATCTTCCCTGATAGCCCAATCCTTTAAAACTTCTGGTCCTTTATAATACCCAAAGGATTTTTCAACTTTGTGTAACTATGTGTTTCCCTATGTCATTTCTAAGCAGAAACTTAATTATTGGGGTGAGATTTTACAATGCTCATTACTTCATTGTATTTCCAACATAGCACATGGCATGGGCCTTAGCAAAGAAATTACTGTGTGCTTACTTGAAATATATTCAGAATAAATTTAGACTATTAACTAAACACATACTTGAACTCAGTGTTCTCAAATTCTGCTTGAGATTTAGCATAATTTAGTATCACATTTTTTGTCCACAAAGATAGTTTAATTCTTTTTACATTATTCCAATATGTTAAATACATAGCTACAGGTTCATTTTAGTATAAGTATAACATTTGATTCCCAATAGCATTGACAAATATTAGATTAAAATACTGTTACATTAATATAAAGAGTATATTTTAAGTCCAACCCTTGAAATTTATGTCACTGGAAACATTGGTTTCCAAAGTCATATACATTGCTGTATTTGTGTTATAATGTCTCTGTGGCTTACCAAGAGAAGAAACAGCTCTAGCAAAATTATTATTTATAATTTTATTAATCATTTACTTTCCAATTTTTATAGACATTAATATTCAAAATGCTAATTACTTTATATGAAATATCAGTTATCGTAGATGAAGGAAAAGCATCAAGCTAATTATCATCTCTTTCCAAATCTGCATGCATTTTATGATCTCCCAGGACACTGGAAACCACAAGTTCACATTCTCTTGAGAATGGCTTTGATAATCCCTGATAACATTTGCTAGCTTGTGGAGAATGGCTCCAGGAGGAGTTCTTCATTTCACAGGCTAGGCTTGTTAAATTGTATTTCACTGATCTTAACAAGAATTAATTTTCTAAGCTGTGTTGAATATGTAAGTATTGGGTTGACATATCAAACTATACCTTGCTGCTAGGATGAGGTTTTCTGTTATCATTGCTATTGTTTTAAATGTGTATCTCATAAACCTAAAGAGAAATATTAGGATGCATTGACGTAAATGATATATTTTTAAAAGCATTTTCTTTCTCTGGCTATCACATAGAGAATCATTTTGTAATAACACGGTGCTCACCTTGTTGTAATACAGATATTCTTGTAAAGGGGAAGTTTTTTAGCTTCCCTGAGCCTCTAAAAAGACTTCCAAGTATTTCCCTTGAGCAGTTAAAACCTCTGGAAACTCTTCTGTGTTCCAATAGTTTTTCTTCATTAAAAGCAGCCCACAATTTAAATATGTATTTCCACAAAGAAGTCATTTATGTGTGCATTTAGACTCAATTAGGAAACAGATGAGAACATTGTTCCCATATTATCTCTCTTCACTACAAGGTCTGCATGCAGACAAAATTTAAGATGACTGATCTTCTTGCAAATTTTATCATTCTTCCTAGTCACATGACCTTCCCCGAGGAACATTTATTTGATTCTTTTTAGTGTAATCCTCCCTTTCTATTAAATTTCTTTTTCATTCTCTGTAGTCAATAGGAAGAAGTGAAGGATCTGAACCTGCAGTTTCTAAAAGAAAGTGAAGCAAAGTGGCCCAAAGCAGGAATAATATACATCACTCATCCTTCTTACGCTAATGTCTAAGACTGTGCTTGATGCAGAGAGAAATTCAATAAATATCTGTGTGATTGAATATGCTGTACACCGAGGCCATGGACAAGCTCTCCTGAAATAAAATATGGCTCTACACAATAAGAGAGGCGTTTTAGGAATATTAAAGAATCACAGTTCAAAATCTTGTCATATGCAGCTCTACTCTAAATCAAAACAGAAAAAGATCAAGCCCCATATTTCTAACCACGTTGCTATATGACTTCATTCCACCAAGAAAGAAAACCCAAATCATTTGTTAAACTGCTTCCCTTCCCCCACTAAACAGATAGAATTGTGTTTCCACATCAAGAGAACTAGTCTTTGATATATAATATACTGAATTTCTAAAATAACCTCATAGGAATTGAATTCAAATGTAGAGTCAATGAAGGAAGAGTTATATTAAGCAATGAAATTCAAGAGAACATACCATGATTGTAACCATATTAAACAAGGAATAAAAGTTGAAAATGTGTTGTAAAGGTCTGTCTTTAGATCATATACATTCAGGTAAAATTGTAAAAAATGGTCAGGTTGCTTTTCTTCAGGAGAGTGTGTGTGTAGCAACAATTGATAAAAGAATCTGGGAATTTGAGAGAACAAGAGAAAATAAGGGGGGATTTGAGTGAGCAAAAAAAAAATGGAAAATGGCATTATAATTTCAAAATATTACAAAAAAGAAAATCTTCTCTTGTGTGTGTATGTGGGTGTGTAAGAGTGTGTGTAAAAATACTGAAATCTGAAGCATAATTACAAAGCTACCGTATTGGATATATAAAGAATCTACACAGTATTAATCACCAGAAATGTCAACAATATCCTCTTGAAAATTTTGTTATGAATTTTGTTGAAACCATGGGAGTTCTAGCTCACTGAAGGACCATTGCTACGTAGAAGGGTGAAGCGGAACTGGTGGTCATGGCCACGTGACATTCTCCACTCACACTCCTAAGTGCTACTTCAATTAGGAGCTTCATGCTGTCTCATCTGTGGAAAGGATCGCAGCCTTGGCGAGGTGTATCAGGCATGGAAGCCCTTCAGCTGTGCCTGCCTGACTCAGGCTTTAAGGCTTGTGGTGTATCAAGAGTTTTGGCATAGGTAGTTTCAAGTGAATATGACCCAAAATTGGAGAGAGAGAATAGATTAAAACATTACACTACTACAGAAATGTATCAACACTTACACGCTAACAATCCCAATCATGAAGTTCAAATGCTTTTGAATTTGTGAATTTATATTAGATACTTCATGTGCAAAGACATACACTTAGAATGCACTTTGGAGACTGAAGGTCCTGAAATACACGGGTGAGCACAACCAAGAGAAAACTATTTAACACGTGTCCATGTTAGCATGATAATAAGGAACTGATACATATGTACATCTCACATGGGAAAAAATAAAACAGGCTTCTAAGAGAGGACAATAAAATGGAAAAAAAAAACCACATACATTGGAATAGAACAAAACAAACAGATGGAACACAGATTCAGAGGCCCACTCATTCACACACTCAGGAATCTCATAAAAATACTAATCTGGAAGCCATAATAAATACTCAAAAGACCAATCGGGTAAATCATAAAGAAAAATAAATAAATATAATATCATGTAATATAACAAAATTAATATCAGAGAATTTTTTAAAAAAGAAAAAGGTCCTAGATAACATTTGAGACATGGCACCTCCAAAGATACCTTTAGCTTGTTTTCTATTGGCCAACTACGGTTGGTCATGCAGCCTACCCCAAGAGTACTTTGTCTATCCAGTGAGACTCCCTTGAAGAAAGCTAAATTTTTTTTTGCAAGTGGTCATCACTTGGAAGAAGCTTCAGGGAAGGTATGGGGGTATGTGCGTACTTCACTTTCAGCTCTAGGGCCCCATGTGGTACAGACTTCTTCAGGCCCTATACACACTGCCTAGGTCTCTGTTGAGTTCACATGTGCATCAGTCTTGTTGATTAGTAGGCCTAGGTTATTGTCTGAAAGAATGATTCCTAAGCTCATGGAGGTTTCAAAAATCTAAGTATGAACATTTGGAAGACATTGAAAATACCAAAAATAATTTAATTTTTTTATTGATGGCAGATGAGGGCACAATATCCAGAGTTAGAGAATCAAACGTTTGCACCACAACCAGCTATGCTCCGGGATTTGGAATGAACACCAACAACACCAACACATCTCTTGACTCCCTTTGCCTTCTACTCCCTTTGCATCTTAGTAATAAATGTAGTATTTCAAATATGTATTCAATCCTCACTCTTTACTCTGAGTTTTGCTATTGCTATTTTAATATTTGAATGAATGTTTGAAATCATCCAATTTGTTTCAAAAGCCCAATGACTTAAGCAGCAGATACTTGTAATACAAGGACAACACTATCTGTCTGATGAAGTTAATGACATAGAGGACTTTATTTAAGCACTGAGGCTTGTCAACAAGAGAAGCAACATGTTCTCAGATAAATACATCACACCTATGTCAGGAAATTGGAATAATAGGAGACAATATTAGGAGTAAGGGGCATGAAAGACTCTACTTATCACATCTCATACACTTTATACCATGATTTTTTATTTGCTATAATCAAAAAGTCCCTTCTGTATCTCCTGCTATATTAGAAGAATAATGAATTTAGTAAAGAAAATAAAAATAAGTCAATTAAATATGTCTCTAAGAAAGAGCTGATGAATTTTGATTGCTTTATTAGAATATGGCTGTACTAAAAGATCAACTATATCCCAACATTTATTTTATGTTCATGTTTATTTCTCATTTCAATAGCCCATTGAAGTGTCAAACAATCTTTCTGTAAGATTATACTTTATGATACTTGTATTATTCTGATTTAATAAATTTTTGCAGTGATTCTATGCAAGACACAGTACCAAAAACAAAACTACTGTTCCTGTATTTTATATTCTAGCTATATGAAAAACAATAAAATAATTTTATCAAATTAAGACATTAGTCATGAAGAAAATAAGAATAAAATAGGATATGTAAAATCAAGGTTCCCTTTGATCAGGAAAAATGAAGGAAATGTATTTAAATTCCTAAGTGAGGTTCATTCAGATAATCCTTGAATTTACCTGTGATGGCTAGGTTTCTGCTACTATAGCAAAGTATTTCAGGCAACTTGAAAAGAAAAGAAACATTTATTTTGGCTCACGGTTTGTGAAGTTTTAGTCCATAAACTAAAACTTCATACTATTATCTTCTGGCCTTTAGTTACATAGAACTATGTAAAAATGGGTATAAAGGAAGGTTCTTACCTTTAAAAAGCCTAGGCAGCAAACCCTGGAGAGAAGCTGGAGCCTCAATATTCTTTTTTAGAGCATACTCCCTAGACCTAACTCTCTCCAACAAAGTTTGACAAACTCAGTTGTACCAAACTTTTGACGTGTATTTCCAAGCTATAGCCTAGGCACTGTGCTGAAATGGGGGAAACCACTGAATTAGAAGGGAGCAGAGCAAAAGGAATGGTGATAGGTTAGTGAGAGACTGCAATGACTGGACAAATGGTTCTACTTTAAAAAAAAAAAGATGAGGTAAAATGCTTAAAGTGTATGGGTATCATGAAAATTGATAATTGAGTAAATACTACTGACTAAACAAGGAGAAAACAAAGATTATTGAAAGGTAATGGGTCTCTGTTTCTAAGTCTGTTTCCTTTATCACTTCTTGGGCTCTTTTCTTTCTGCTTAGGTTAGTTTTTGTTTTACCTCATTTTATTTTGTTTTACTATTATCCCTCACAAGCAGACTTTTCTTCTTCTTCTTCTTCTTCTTCTTCTTCTTCTTCTTCTTCTTCTTCTTCTTCTTCTTCTTCTTCTTCTTCTTCTTTTCTTCTTCTTTTTTCTTCTTCTTCTTTTTAATTTGCAAAGCAGAAAGGGATTCGAAGGGAAGTGGAGGAACTAGAAAGAGTAGAGAGGGAAAAATGTAATCAGGATTTATTATGGAAGAAAAATATGTTTTTGATAAAAGGGGAAATAGATGAAGAAGAAAGTATCTTTTATGACAAATATAAAGATGAATGGGAGCAGTAGTGGTCAAATGAGTAGAAATTAATCTGACCAAAGCCTAGAAAAGACCCTAGGATTGACTGTGTAGAGACAAGTAAGACTTAGGAAGAGAATTTGAACTTTAACAATGGGAGCAAAGCTTATCCATAAAAGGTTAAAGCAATCTAAAATTTCAAGTTCAAGCCACTGAAAATTCTAGCACAGATGGGGGAGTTGATCAATCAGTTCCACTCTTGACTGAGAAAATGTTGATAGCCTGTAGCAACAAGGGAAGAAAGAAACTTCCTTCTTTGAGGGTGTGGCGAATATGAAGTTTCCTGTTATCCAATGGGCGGTTCCACACTGGTGCATATTAGGAGAGGCACCAGTTGGAGTTAGTAGGTTATTCTAAACAAAATCTAGAGAAAAGAGGAGGCAATGAAAGAGGAGGGGGAAGTAGAGGAAGAGGAGGAAGAGGAGGAAGAGGAGGAGGGGAAAAGTAAAAGAAGCTAGGAGGAATTAGAAGGGGAAAAAGTGATGTGTATATGATAATATTTCATTGCATACATGCATGATGTATGACAGTCTCAAATTATATACATATGGGTGTGTGTGTTTGTATATGCAAGAACATTGAGGACAGAGATGTAACCTACTGTTACAGTAAGTTAGAAACTGAATGTCTTGAGGTGGAGCAAGGCAGCAAAATAAAAGCTTTCAATTATTCTCATGCTTACTCAAGAAAACACAGAAAAACCATATCATAGGAGAGTGAGAAGAAAGATGAAATGGAAGTCAAAGAACATGGAGAAATAACTCACTCTTTCAGAAATAGCAAACTGCCTAGGTTGAGCAAAGGAAAAGGAACGAGCAAAGAAGTTGGTAGAAATCTTATCAGCAAATACATGTCCCTGGAAACTCTTCTTCAAATGGCCTGTTCAAGCCATACAATTGCTTTTGTTGGCCATGAAATGTGGGGTTACATCTGAGGTCCTCCTAAGGCCACTGCTCTGCTAGGAGAAACATCAGCTTTTAATTGTTCTTTAAATCTCCATTCGCATGAAAGGAAGCTTTCCTTCCAAAAAATTTCAAATTACCCAATTGTATCATACAGGGTACTTCGTATATTTCTTTCCTTTCAACTAACAGGACATACATTTCTTCCATTATGCTTGAAGACCAGCAGTAGTTATGGGCAGAATATTATATGTGTGTGTATAGTGTATATACATATTACACATACGTTATATTCTTTCTTGTTTCCCCCACCAAACTCAGTTTGTTTGAAAATTTATTGTGTCCTCAAAACCTGCAGAGTAAATAAATATTTAGAATTATATTTTGTAAGGCTGAAAAAATATCTCAATGGTTATGATGTTGCACTGGGCAAGTGATTGCTCAGAATAATTTGTATTTCACTCAAGCCCAACATTACCATGTGCACGTGAGAAAGTGTGAGATTAAACAACCAATTCTAGATAACAAAGCACCTCGTAAAAATATAGGCTTATAAAGAATAACAACTTTGATGTGAGAAAGGATCAAGTATAATCAAGCTTGAGAAACTTAAAATTTAATATTTAATTTAAAAACTTCTGAAGGAACTAAAAGGAATTATAATTCATCTTTCAGGTTGCTGAGGTGTTCCATAATTACCCCAAAGATGTGATTCAAACTTTAACTTCAGACAAATATAAAGGTATAATTTAGATGAAGAGAAAGTCCTAGCAATACAACAATGTGACAATAGGAGGCTTGAAAATTTCATTCAGTGTGAGGGAAATATAATAGAGAAATCTGTCACTTTTGATGGAGAACAGAGTATAATTAAATTTAATTTAGCCTTATTTGAGACCTCTGTTTCAATTTGATTTTCGGTTAACTAAAGCTCATTGTTTAGTTTAAAAGCTTGTAAATTTGGTTTTCTTATCTGCACAAAGGGACACATCTAAAGCACCACACCTGGTTTTCAAATGCATTAGGAGTTCTGTGTGATCTGCATTGCAGCCTGATGCAGTGCCTGTGCTCTCTTCAAAGGAATACACACATTTCCACCTCTCTCTCTCTCTCTCTCTCTCTCTCTCTCTCTCTCTCTCTCATACACACACACACACGCACATACACATGCACACGCACACACACAAACACACACACTCAGGCATGCATATGTGTGCACAGAGATGGGGATTTGAGAGAGAAGAGAATGAGACAGAAAGGAAATGATTCTAATTGTGGTCACAAGTTTTAGACTGGGTTTTGATTATGTCTGTGTAATGAGTGCCATAGAATTTTGTTGAAAATCTTTACTTCTAATGTACACATCATTTATCACAATATAAAAGTAACACTAACATCAGAACCCTAAAGAAATACTTTAATGGTATAATGTAATTGCGACAGTATGTGTGTGTTATCAAACAAGATAAAGTGTACAGACGCCCCACCTATCACTAAAGAATATTGCTTTTCTCTAAATGAATATAACATGGAATGTTTGTCAGAAAGCTATAATGTTTTGGGAACAAAAGGCACAATACAGACTACCTGTGGCAGAAGGAATGATAGGTAGGATAACAGAAATTATTCCCACGAATCTATGGGTTGCTTTTAATTTAAAACGTATTTACTCTCTGAGAGTTCCAGAGTTTATAGTATGGAGAACTTACACATCAAATCATCATCATTATCTATTTCACAACTAATATAGAATGCAATTTATTTAAAATAAGACAATCAGTGAGTCATAAACACCTCTTGAATGCTATCAAAACTGAAACAGGAATTTCTAAGAGAAGGATATGGTGCAGTGTGCCTAACATCAGATTCAATTTACTGGTTCCAAAGAAAAGCAACTTTTCTAAATGTTCATATATTATATGTTGTTCTAGACAGTAGATATTTGACTAAAATAAGTTCCTACAGTAAACTAAATATTTGTTTGATCATATTTAGAAATTGGCCTTCTGAAGGTAATTAAGCCATAGGTGTAGATTCAGTATGAGTAGAATAGATGTACTTGAAACAAAGCATAGAAGCACATGCTATCATTGGCTTTGTGAGGTCATAATATAAAAGCAAGTTTCTATCAATCAGGAAAATATTGGTCCCCAGATCAAATTCGCTTGTACCATGATCTTATACTTCCTCCCATTCTAGAAGTCTAAGTCATGTTTGGGACTTCAGTTTCCAGCTTATAATGTTTTGTCATATTGACCCTAACTTGATGGGGGGGGGAGAGGAGAGAGAGAGAGAGAGAGAGAGAGAGAGAGAGAGAGAGAGAGAGAGAGAGAGAGAGAGAGAGGAGAGACTGAATTTATACCATCAGAAACATTTCAAAAAATATCTGAGGGAAAAAGTCTAATTAGAAAAATCAGATAATGGGGCAGATATTTAAAACATAGAGAGCAATGAGGATCCTAAGAGAGACATACATAGATCTAATCTACATGGGAAGTAGAACAAGACAAGATCTCCTGAATAAATTGAGAGCATGGGGACCTTGGAAGAGGGTTAAAGGGGAGGGGAGAGGTAAGGAGGGGAGCAGAGAAAAACATAGAGCTCAATAAAAAAAAAAGTCAAATTGGACAAGAGTACCCAGCCAATACAGATGATCTCCATGAAGGGGAGGCTCTTGGTGATGCAGACAAAGAAAAGAGAAGGACAATTAACATCCAAACAAAATGTGATTACACTGAATTATAAGACAAGTATTGACAAGGATATATGGCTCAGAACATTACAGACACAGAGCAGCTATGCTTTTTTTTTTTTTTTTTTTTTTTTTTTTTTTTTTTTTTTGGTTTTTCGAGACAGGGTTTCTCTGTGGTTTTGGAGCCTGTCCTGGAACTAGCTCTTGTAGACCAGGCTGGACTTGAACTCACAGAGATTCGCCTGCCTCTGCCTCCCGAGTGCTGGGATTAAAGGTGTGCGCCACCAACGCCCGGCCAGCTATGCTTTTATATTGCACAATGCAGTTGGTAGCATATTGGATGTGAGTTCATAGAGTTAAGCTTTAAAAAAGCCTGAGGTGGACCTTGGAGTCTTAGAGAACAGAAGTAGAGTCTCATAGAGAAATAAAACTGGGTTATAAGATGTGCTTTGAGTTTACATTGGCCAATCAGAACTTCAGGAATGAGTCAGACGACAACAAAAAACCAGAAGGACCACTTAAATAAAGCAAATAGGAGATCGAAATGTAGTATTAGGCAGGTCCATAGTAGTGAGGAAAGTCAGAACATTTCTATTTTTCAATTAAAATTAGATTCTTCTCCTCTCATACAGTGCATCCCGATAACATCAAACCCCAGTATCCATTTTCTCCACTTCTCCATGCCCCGCTCCACACACACACACACACACACACACACACACACCTCCCTTCTCTCCCAGATCCACTCTCCCTACATTTGCCTGCAGAAAAGATCAGGCTTCCAAAAAACAACAACCAAGCAAGACACAGCAAGATACAATAAAACACGGCAAATCCCGATAGAAGCAATCCAATAGGAGGGAAAGTGTCGCAAGAGCGGGTAGAAGAGTGAGAGACACATCCCAAAAGCCTGGTTCTTGCAGCTTCCGTTTGTCTGAGCCCTTATAGCCCCTGCTTACTTGATTATGTAAGCCAGGTTCCCCTGGTTTCCCCCATCCACTCTACAATCTTTCCTCCCTGTCTTGTGTAGTGTTTCCCAAACTCCAAAGAGGGGGACCTGAATTTTTTTAAAACATCTAAATCAATGTTTATTTGGATCTACCCTCTTTATTTTTACTTTTCTCCAATACATGTTAGCACACGCCAATCAATGCAATCTGTATATGGTATCTCTAAATTGCTAAACATAATACTTGAATAAAAAAATCAATGTTTTCATGTGTTTTCAATTTTCTACCATGTTCTTTTTTTAATTAATTATCGATAGAAGTTCATTAACCATAAACATTTATGATTACGGTAGTTCCAATAAATTTGGAAAATGATCAAATATTTATATTTAGTACCAGAAAAAAGCATACTGTAATAATATCTACCCTTTCCTCTCACTATGAGGTTAAAGCTCCCATTTTATTAAATGTGAAAATATATATTTTCTTTGTTTTTAGATGATTCTAACCTGTCTTTATCATGATGATGTTGTTTTCCCCCAAGTCTGAGAACCAATCAACACACTGTGGTGACATTCAGTGGAGGTGTCTGCAAATAAGCAGAGCTGTATCAGTGACAGTGGCTCTCAGTTGAGGGTATCTTTGGACAGGCAGAGCAGGAGCAATTCTTGGGCAGCAATTTTAGGTCTCAGACTCACTTTTAGAAAGAACTTGATAAGGGCTTGTTTCTGTTCCCAAGTGATTTGTCAATTTAGGTCACTAATACCAAAACCTAGGAAAGTGAAGTTATCAGGATATCAGGTGTAAATGCGAACCATATCTGCCAGCCACAAATTCTGCTACCCCTCAGTGCACAAAGCTAATGTTCCAGGAGTTTAGCTATTGAGCTGGTAAAGGAGGTGTCACAACTCAAAATCCATGGGGAAATATGTCAAACTGAATCCTCAGAACACACTACTGAATGTTTGCTTTAAAAGATACAGTCGCCATAGTAACTTTTGTGATAATTTACTAAAACAAAAGCCTCACTAAATGGCAATAGCCAATGTTTTTATTAAACTGATGTTTCCCCCCATTTTTAGCAGCTATTCAAAGATCTCATATAATTATTTGCAATATGAAAGGACTGGAAAGATTTTTCAGTGCTTAAGAGCTCTGGCTGCTTTTCCAAAGGACCTATGTACAATTTGGAATACCCACCTGGAAGATAAAAATCATCTGTAACTCTAGTTCCAGAGAATACAATGCCTTTGAAACTCAGGAACATGGTTTATACACAGACACGTAAACAAATCCTTAGAAATAATAAAGGATATTGAAATATCATTTGTAAAATTAAAGTAGTATTTAGTAGGTGTAAAGATGAATTATGAGTTAATGGGTAGTGCTTATATTGGAGAGAAAGAATGCTTCAAGATGAAGTAAAAAAAAAAAAAGTTGAGCCTCAGCAGTTATGCTTCATTCTAGAGACGTAGTAAAACACCCATCTCTGTAAGCACTAAGAACCAAGATATGAAACTATTGAGCAAAGGAATTAAAAATTCCACATTAGGCATTGATAGAAAACAGACTCCCCCAAAAGTGTCCAAATTACTTTTGTTTACCAAAAGTAACAGTAGAATCCTTTATTGCCTTCCTTCTTGAAGATGTTTGAAGGAACTGAGAGTCATACAGCATTTGAGTCACTAAAGACGAAAAGCAAGAACCAAGAGTTTTGTAAAGTAAAAGCATGAGACTTGTGTCCAACTCCCCAAATAATAGTTAATGATAGTCAGCCAAGGATGACTTTGCTATTCTGAGTTCTCCCAGAGTGGACATATTGATCACCGGAGTTTGCAGTCAAATTAATTTAGATTACTAGGTGAAATCCTGGTCAGTGAAATGTCCTATCAAAGGAGCAGAGACGGGAGGGGAGAAGTAGGAAGGAGGAAGAAAAGAAGGAAGAAGAAATCAAAGGCCAGCTTGATGTGGTTCACATCTGTAATCTTAGCCCTTTTGAGGTTGAAGTGCAAGTACCACGTGAGTCAGAGACCACCCTGTGTGCAGCATAGTAAGTTTAATTCCATCTGCCTCAAACTAGATCACTATATTCTGTCATGACTGCCTTCCAGATGGCAAAGCCAGTCTCTCACTCACTTGTCTAGAGATTGATAAAATGTACAGTTATCTTATTAAAATTACACCGAGAAACTTGGATCAATTTGGTTAAGTCAAATCAATTAAATCTGAGACAAGAAAAAATTCATTTATGCTAAGGGTCTACAGTAATGCAAAACATTGCAAATTCTGCGACCCACTAACATTACTGTAACTTGGTGCAGAGAATCATACCAGAAGCTTAAGCTAATAATTGGACAGCAGGTAGATTTAATATTTTTGAACATAATTCTTTATGCCAGAGAATATTGGTAAGAGTGTTACTTTGAAGGTATTATTAAATGAGAAACCACAAAGAAGATTTATCTTCATATTACTTTACAGAATGTCCTCAGGAAGGATGGTATCTCATTTTAGCACAGTGTAATTTTGAAATTACATAATACTTGTACATTCCATTAATGCCTATCTATATTCAGAGAAAAATTAATGGGAAACTGTAATATATAATATCGGAAAGTATGAAATATGAAATGTTCTAAAACCATTCATAGAAATTGCAATGTGTTTATATGTTAATCCACAGTTCCATCACAGAAAACCTACCAAAGCTGCTCATGAGTGCAGGAACAGTAATACTTTCATTGAACAATGGAGACAATGTTCTTTTTTTAATGCAAAGAGCAGATTTTAAAATTTTACAAATAAAAGTAGTTTTTACATATAATGTAATAAAAATAAATTTACAATTCCTAAAGAAGTTTATTTTTCATTCTGACATTTTACTGGTTACTTAGGTAGATCTAATTTGTGAGCAATGAATATATTTTTCAAGAGCACCAAATTCACAGTTAGAATCAGAAAATTAAGATTAAAAGGGAGCCAGATATATATCCTGCAAAATACTATTTTCCTCCAAAGTAGTAGAGTTGTAATTACAACCAAGCAAATCTTAGTAAAGCAAAGCAAATTTTTGTAAAGTAAAATTTAAACAGTAAATAAATTTTATCTTAATCTATTGTCGTAAGCAAGAGAAATCAACCATCGGCTGAACAGTCTGCCAAGCATTTCCAAGGAATGGCTCCCAGCTCCTTGACAATGACATTCTTATGTTGTAAACCTGACAAGAGGCTTTTTAAAAAGATTTATATTTTAAACCAGCAAGGGAAGTCTTTACACGCATGTTTTCTAAAATAAATGTTCCAGGAGCACGGGGAGAACTCACTGAGTAGAACCTGTGGATTCTGAACTCAGGCATGAGGGAGGGGTTACAGATATAAATGAGGTGCATATCTCAGAAAACTGTTAAATTATCACAAAAATTCCTCATAATATAGTGAAAACCACATCCTTTCCTCTTTGTTATATGCCCATGAAGAAGGTTTCTAAATTCTGTATTGCTCTTTCCTCTGATTCAATGTAGATGCCCCATGACAGACAGACAGATGGTTAGATCGCCAGGGCCCACTGCATAAGCACTGGTCCAAGAAAGGGCCAAAATTGAAAACTTGCAATACTTCTTCTGATGATCACATATCTCTCATCATAGATCAATTTGAAAGTCACAGGTCAGGAGCCACTGATTTGCACTATTCAATTTGAAACTTTCTTATTAATTGTACTTTATTTATTTTTTAATTAAAAAAGTATTATTTTGCCTTGCCCGTTACCAGCTCTCAGGACCACATAAACCTGACACTGGTGATCAGGAGCTGCAGCTTTGCTGAGAGGGAAAGAAACTGAGGCAACATAAAAAAAAGAAAAGAACATGGCTTATCTTTCGTAAAAAGTTATGATTCATTTTACTTACCAACCACAGTTCCCACTCCCTCCACACCTGCTACTAGCCACCCAACCTTCCCCAACCCATCCCCCATCCACTCCTCAGAAAGGGTAAGGCATTCCATGAGGACTCAACAAAGACAGGAAATAAAGTAGAAAATTACATAATATTCACAATTGATAGTAGAATAAGTTATTAATCTTACTCAAAATTCATATTAAAACATCTCACTTGGAGAAGGCAAATTTGAAAAAGAATTTTCATGATGATCAAATAATTGAAGAAACTATTTAAAAATAATATTAATTGCAAACTTAGCAAATGAAACATAAAAAAGTAAAGATTCAGTACTTACTAGAATATAAATTTTGTATGTATTTTAGATTGATCATATTTGCTTTTATGATTTTAACTTTACATAATAAAATATTTCTGTATAATTAAAATGTCATCATGCAGTATACATACTCATTTTTTAAATTTCTACTATGCACATCAATTTTGCTTCAAGAAAACTTTATTTTTTATTTAAATGTAAAATTTAACATGTTGATTTTTGGACTGCTAGGAACATGGTTAATTTGTTAATCATAACATATGAGGATCAACAATTTAGCTGTATCTGTTTTACAAAATTACATACACATAAACAGATAAAACTTATAAAAAGTTTAAAAATTAAAGAAATATCCAAACACCAGAATAGTTGAAGAATCATAGCAGCATACGTGCTATTAAAATGCTGGAGGTATGTAACAGTTTCACCAATGTAAGAAAAGTATTTCAATTTATTGTATAAACTATATCCAGTTGCTCTACCCTAGTTCAGCTTGGTAGGCAGTTGTCAAAGAGCATAAATTATGCAAAAGTTAATCTCTGTCCGGCGACAGATGGAGATAGAGACAGAGACCCTCATCAGAGCAATGGACTGAGCTCCCAAGGTCCAGTTGAAAGACCGGAGGGAGAAGACAAGCAAGGAAGTCAGGACCACGAGGGGTTGGTCCACCAGCTGAGACAGTGTGCCTGTTCTAATGGGAGCTAACCAAATCCAGCTGAACCGGGTCTGAATGAGCATGTGATCAAACCGAGCTCTCGGATTGTGGCTGACAATGGGAGCTGACTGAGAAGCCATTGATGAAAGGCACTGTTTTTACAGCATGTTCTGGCTTTTTGGGACTGTAGTCTATATGGATGCACAGCTCCCTAGGCCTGGATGTATAGGGGAGGGCCTTGGACTTCCTACAGGGCAGGGTTCCCTGCCCTCTCTCAAGCAGGGAGGGAGAGGAAGGAAGGGGTGTGGGGGAGTGGGAGGATTGGGAGAACGGAAGGAAATGTAAATAAATTGAATGGAAAAATAAAAAAATAAAAATAAAATAATAAAAAATAAAAAGTAAAGATTTTTCTTTAATTCCTTTCATAAACTGGAAAGTTACCTGGGTGGTCTTTTCCTCAGAGGTCAAGATTCCCTTTATCCCATTTAGCATCAGGCTTTTCTTTAAACTTCTTATCTTCTTGAGCACAGGACTTGGCTCCATTATAATTCCTGAGGCTCCTTTTCTCCTCAAACTGTACATTTTGTATATTTCCTTTCCCAGTTTTTTTGCCTTTTTATTGTGGATCTGCATAACAGTGACAATAGCCACAGAACAGTCAAACAAGGCTGTCTTGACATCGCCCCTGATGATGCTATTTATCTAAAACTCTTCTATTAGGTCTTAGGCAGGCACTTTATGGACATGGGCAAAAACAGTCACATTTCTTTTCTTGCCAAAATGCCACAAGAACAATGTCTATTGAGCTATGACTCCAGAGTCCAAATCACCCTCAGCACGACCATATCCCATGCTCCTTTTAGTATGACCTACTAAGCCCTGCTTAAAATGTTCAATTGCTTTCAAAATCCAAAGTCACAAAATTAATATTATACCACATGCAGTGTGGAAAAGACATTAACAGTATTTCCCTCATCCCTTGGTACTAACTTCTATGTTAGTTAGTGTTCTGTTGCTAGGGAGAGATTCCATTACCATAGCAACTCTTACAAAAGGAAGCATTTAGTTGATACTTGCTTACATTTTAGAGGTTTAGTCCTTTATTATCATGGTAGCATGATATAAGCATGGTGACATGCATGCAATCATCATGGTGGAGAAGTAGCTGGGAGTTCTACATTAAGAAACACAGGCAGCAGAAAGAGAGAGACACTGGGCCTTGGTTGGGTTTTTGAAGCCCAAGAGCCCACCCTGTGTGACACACTTCCTCAAACAAAGCCATACTTCCTAATTCCTCTCAAGTTGTGCTGGTCCCTGATGATCAGGCATTCACATATATGAGCCCATGGGAGCCATTCTTATTTAAACCACCACAGGTACTCTGAAGAGAAGTCCTACTGTAACAAATGCTCAAAATTGCTGGAGCCACTTTTGAACTGGGTTATGAGGAATGCTCAAAGATATCTGAAGTGCATGCAGGAAAAAAAAAGGAGCAGAAGAAAAAAAACAAATATCATGAAATGACTTTTAGTAGAAGCATGATAGTAAATACAGTTTTGGACTTGATTCTAGAAGAAAAGAGCAAATTTCTCCCATCTGAAAGAGAATATATGTGATCTCAAATAGAATGTATTAACAGAAATATTAACATCGTGTTCCTGCTGGATCTTGGTAGAAATGTAGGTTGGTAATTGTGGTGATATTTGTTTGTGATGTAGCAAATCAAGCTTCACAGAAGATCAGAATGAGGGTCCAGCCATTAGTTAGACAGAGAGGCCAGCCAGTGGTGGCACACACCTTCAATCCCAGCACATGGGAGGCAAAAGTAGATTGATCTCTGTGAGTTCAAGGCTACCCTGGTCTATAGGAGATTGATCCAGTCTAAAAGAGAAGCAGAGCCAGATGTTGGTGGCTCACACTTTTAAACCCAGGACTGGGGAGGTAGAGGCAGATGAATCTCTGTGAGTTAAGGTAATCTTAGGATCCTTGAGATTGATTCAGTTTAAAGGAGAAAGCCTGATAGTGTATCACACCTTTATTTACCAGGGAGGTAGAGATAGGAAGGGATATGCCTGGGCAGAGAAACAGGATCTCACTGCATTCAGTCTGAGGACTTGGAAAGAGAGGATACCCCATTCAGTCTGAGGATTTATAGAGGTAAGAACTGGTGGCTGGCTGCTCTTCTTCTCTGATCTTTCAGCTTTCACTCCCTAATATCTGACTCCAGGCTTTTATTATTAAGACCAATTAGATTCGCTCTACAGATAATATGAGAAAATGGAAAGTATATTTATATAAAATTGCCACAAAGTTGGCTCCATTGAGCTAGAGTGTTTTCCTAAAGGAAGAAGTTGTAAGAGACAAACTTGTATTTCGAGCATTCTCAAGCAAAATGCTAAAGGTGTAGATTTTTCTCTTACTACTTTTGTAAGAAGTGAAAAACAAAATGGAAGTTTAAAAATTGGTAAATTTGCACTCAGTTCATCTAAAAAAAAGAAAAGAAAGAAAGAAATGTGAAGCATATTACACTGTTGTCATGATAAAACAAGTACTACAAGCGGATCAACTTTTCCAACACTTATAAATTTAACCTGGGGATTCAATTTTCCTCTCATCTAAAGTCAGAAACACTGAGGGAATTAGATCAGCAGAACCACTGACTGCTGGGAATAGAGACTTGGGAAAAGGAATGGAGAGTCTTGGTACAGACTGATACACCTGTGGTCCTAATTCCAGACTCCAAAACTGGCACACACCGATATACATAACTAAACAAATAAACAGTCAAAACTGAAGCAAACCAGGTGAAATCTTGGAGTTTTCCAGGCTTTTCCACACTGAAATATTCAAGGGTTCATAATGATATGGAGTATAAAGGATTTCAACTCCCAGAGCATGCTCAAGATTCCAGGCTTTGAACTACTTAGATTCCTACAATGAAGCAGCTTTACAAGTTTCAGTAGGACAGTGTAACACGGCATAGCATTTCGGAATAAATCTACTCTAAACCACAGAGGGATGGCCTCTTTGCAGAGGGTATAGGGCAGGACGGTCTACCTAGCATACTCGCAAAGTAAAACAACCAGCCACAGAATAACATTTCCCAGACTTAAGAGCTAATGAAATTTGCCTTGCTACATGTTAGCTTGTGGGAATATCTCATTCTTCTGGTGTATTTTTCCGTACTTAATAAGAATGCCTATTTTAAACCCGTGTCATCATAGAATCTAAGAAGTGCATAAATTATATGGTTTTAAACATATATACATGGACAGAAATTTTACCTCAGCGTAAATTGCACATGGAGGTTTGATCATTTCTGATTTAGTTGATATTTAGTATTTAAGACTTTACTCTTGAAAATAGTACTGGAAAAAGTTAAGACTTTAGAGTCTATTGATATATGAATAATAAATTTTCCATACAAAAAGGGTCTGAACAAAATATGCTAAGCAACGAGTTATATCCCCTCGAAGAATGTATTATAGCTCTAACCACTAATGTGGCAATATGAAGAAATAAGGCCGTTAAGGAGGTGATAACACAAAGTAGATTAAAGAATAGGTCCCATACCAATAGAATTTGAATGCCATGAAAAGAAGGCACAAGCATTCTCTTGGACTGAATGATTTGTCTCATTCCTATACTTACAACACTTGAGAGGTTGAGTCAAGGAGAATGATATAAGTTTGAGGCCAATCATACTACACAGTAAATTGAAATAGCCTGGTTTGTATACCAAGTGCTCTCTCAAAAAGTAAAAAGAGGAAGTAATATCTCATGTGTGTACCGAAGAACTGTAAGACACAGCCAGATAGGTCTTTCTATAAGCAAAAGAAGAGTCCCAAACACACATTAAAATAAATGATTCCTGTTTATACAGTAATTTTTAGATTTTTTTGAACCCTGAACTATTAGGAACTAAATATCTCCAATTTAAACTACCTTCTTTCTTTTATTTTGTTATGCTAGATCAGGTAAACTAATACTTCTGTGTATATAGATGTGCATTTTAATAACATAAATATTAAGAGAGGAATGTTTGTGAATACAAATACGAAGAAGTCAGCAAATATAATTAAAATTACAGATTTTTATAATTATAAATTTATAATTATAAATTAATTTTATAATTAAAAATCACTAAAGGGGCCAGTTTGCCATGAATACATTGCAACCTAGGAAATTTAAGTTTCTTTTTTCATGAAATCTGTTTGTTTCTAAACTATGTTCCTGAGAGTTCAAGCAAAAAAAATGTGGAATATACTTTTTATGAGTATATGAGGTATCTGGGTAAATGGAGTCTCTGTAAAATGGTTTGTGCATTGAGTAAAGAGAAAGAAAACCTAATATTCCTATTTCAATATTATTTTTGAACTAAACGGATAGAAAGAAATCTCTCTTACTCCACAAGTAAAAGAATATTTTATGAGCATTGACCACATAGGAAGAATAAAGTGATTGACCAAGTGACTCTTAGAAGACAAGTCTTTTTTTTTCAATCAACCATCCCTCCTTCTCTACTTCTGATCTATACCCTGCGTAGTCACTTGAATTTAGCTTCTTGAAAAACAGTCTTGAAGAATATTTCTCAAAATTCATCCAACATTGTTTATAAATCTATATTATTAAAAGTTTGATATTTATTATCTGTACTGTTAAGCTTATCATTAATTTACAGATTTATTCAATAAATTAATAGTTATGAGATTTGAGTAATTACTTTTTCCTCTCAATAAACTCAAGTGAATTGAAAATCTTACAATATCCCTTTTTGTTCCTTTATACTGGATTAATGACTTCTAAATGTATATTAGTAAATACATTCCCCTATAGTCTCATGTATATAAACAGCAATGTACAAACCAATTGTTTCTGACTACCCAAATGTAAAATTTAAGCCTCTAAGATAATTAATTTTCTTTATTCAGAATAATTCTAAACTATATACTTGGTCCTTTCTTATGAACATTTAGAATTTTCTTTAGGCATTCCTCTAAGGTTTATTTCTGTGCTTGTTGAATATAATTCCCATCTTATCTAGAGATGAATTGTCCCCAAAAGAATCACAAAGGGAAGAAATATGATCCTCATAAGTTGTACTTTTCCTTTATACTGTTTATGTTCCATTGGATGTGTGTGGCTGTCCATAGGTAAGGAGTATTTAATGTTTGTATCCTAGAGAGAACGCTCACTTCCTCTTAAAAGCATTTGTCTTATTTCTGTATTCAGGCATGAAAGCACAACATGCATTTCCCTGCTCTATTTTACCACTTGAAAATCAACATACTTGAGTAGATAAAATAACTCCATTGCCTTAAAAATGGCTGTCATGATCAGTTAGCATCTTCATTCTGTTCAGATGGTTTGTGATTCTTTTGAAAAACCACTCCTGTAACAGAACTTGGGCAGAGAAGTTGCCCTAGAAAAGATAAGTGTCATCTCTGGTTAAAATAAATTAAAAAACAACAACAACAACAACAACTTAAAAGAGTCAATTGTGCGACTATTCTCCCCTGAGCAGAGCACAATCTCAGCAGAACTTTGATGTGGATACTTTAGTTATCTTATCTGAGAAACACCAAACGAAATTACTCTCTATTTTTTCAAGGTAATTCCGTCCCCAATTCAAGATCACACAATGGACTTTCCCAAGATCATCTGTTCTCAAGTTGTGTAAAATCTGTGCAATGTTGTGCCCATTAAATAAGTAGCCAACTTTTAACATTTTCAAGAGAAGAGTCCTAAGGTGGGAAAGATGGTTACTTTGCTATTGGAAGATAGAGACAAATTGACATGAGTTAAAATAATACAACTCTATCTCATTACAACACCACTATTGTTTTCCTACATTTGGCTCTCTTTAAGCAAGACAAAGCAGTTCTTACTGAAAAGATATTAATAATATTACATTTTTAGGGAAGGAAAAAAAATCTAAAGAAATATTTTTTTCTACCAGTAGTTGCCAGAATCTGGAGACTGAGATGATGGAGAAAGATTACAGCACAGGATTGAGACAGTATTTGGACACTAGAAACACTAATTTTGAGAATGTTGATAGTGATATTCTTGTGCATCCGATGATGCTTCCCTTGAGCTGTTCTTCAGTCATTGAATTTACGTGTGTGTGTGTGTGTGTGTGTGTGTGTTTTGATGGAGAGTATCACTATTTATTCCAACTAACAGTTATTGGAATGGTGGTGATCCTATTACCTCAGCCTCCTGAGTGATGGAATCACAAGTGTTAAACCCTACAGATGGCTCAAAATATTGTTTTATTTTTAATTTTATTTTGTAGAGACAGGATGGAAATCTGTAGCGCTAAAATTATCCTGGAACCCACATGGTAGACTGGTTTGCCAGAACCTTATTATAGAACTCAAACTGACCTCTAACTCCAAGCAATCCTCCTGCCTTGGTCTCTCAACTATTAAGATTATACAATGATTATAAATGTTAATATAGTTAGAATTTTGGAAGTATGCTTCATCTGAGTCTATGAATAATAATTTGAGCAACTATCCTTATTTGTCAACAGTGATATATACTTTAGTGCACTAGCTTCTTATCAGTTGAAGCCTTACAATTCCTTATCTTATATAAAAAGCACCATAATCCAATGCCTCCACCAGCCTTGCATGGATATTAGCATCAAATCTATGGTTGGGTAGGTATTTCTGAGGAGGCAGCAAACATTCTAAAACAACAACCACACACAAAAAATAACACCTAAAATGTGGCTTTTAATCTTGAAACTTATCTGACTATAAGAAGGAAAGAGAACAGAGGGCAAAATAAAAGAAGAAAGAGGACGAAAAAAAGAAAAGAAAAAGAAAAAAGTAAGCACTAAAGAAACAGACTGGATCAAAGATTGAAGGAGAAAATTGGGGAGCTGCATGCAACCAAAGATGGGGTTTTGAAGCCCAAAGCATTATGAAAGTCATTATCACCAAGACCAGCTATTTGTTGAGGGTCTGCTTGGTTTATGATAAGAAAAGAAGAAGAAAGAGGAAGCTTAGACTTATTAATATAACTACCAGTTTGATGTCTGCAAACCAACTCTTAAATGTGAATTTCTCAAGGCTCAAATCTAGCTGAATAGCTATTCAGGTACAAATGTCTGCAATAGGATGAGCAACCATCTCAGATTGAGGGAAGAGAATATGGAAAGAAGATTCAATTACATCATTTAAGTATAAACAGACACTCTGATACTATAAATGCAATGAATTAACAAAATGTGGAAGGGCAGGAAATGCCATTTCAATCTTTCAAGAACAGGAATAGAAACAAGGTGGTTGAGAGGAATCACCATTTGGCTGCTAATTAAATTTTCATTGTATCTGTGAACACATAGGCTTACTGTCTAGGACTATGGGAATTACAAAGACTCCACCCAGACACTGTGTGCCATGTAAATTGTAAACTGTCTATCAGTCCTTTCAGTCTGCACATGATCTATACTGATGTTGTATAAATATACTCAATTACGAGTAAGTAAAAAGAATCTAAATATCAAAAAATGACTTTCATATTATAGGCTTTTCTGAACACCTTGTTAAGTAACTAATTTTGATAGGTCCTAATTCCTATACAATATTAAATTATCAATCTCAGTCTTACAAAGCCAATTATAAGTATCTTTTCTTATAAACATGAAGATAGAAGACTGATATAAAAAGATTTATAAACATTCCTTTATTTTTCTTTTTATTTATTTTTTTTTGAAAAACTACATCTTTGCCACAGTTTCTCCTACTTCCACTCCTCCCTGACCTTCCCTCAACTCCCCTCTTTCCTAGAATCACTGCTTCTCTGTTTCCCTTCAGAAATAGCAGGCTTCCCAGGGATACCAACTGAAAGGGGCATAACACAATGCAATAAGACAAGGCACAAACCCTCATTTCAACACAAAAGTAGGAAAAGGGTCCCACAAGCAGATAAAAGAGTCATAGACACCCCTACTTGCACAGTTAGGAGTCCCACAAACACCCAAGATAAACAACCACAGCATGTATGCAGAGAACCTAGTTCAGACCCATGCAGACTCCGTGATTGCTGCTTCAGTCTCTGAGCCCCTTTGAGTCTTCTTAGTTGTTTCTGTGGTTTTTTTCCTCCTGCTGTTTTTGACTCTTCTGTCTCCTACAATCCATCCTCCCCCACTTTTGTGGAGTTCCCTGAGCTCTTCCTAATGTTTGACTGTGGGTCCTCCCATCAGCAGTGGGAGGAAGGTTCTCTGATGATGATTGGGCTAGGCACCAATGTATAAGTATAGCAGAATATCATTAGAAATTATTCTCTTTTATTTATTTTTTAAAAAGAACACAAACTATCTTTTTCATTATACAAACCACTCCAAGTTCCCTCTCCCTCTTGTCCTCCCATCCTTTCCACATACCCCCCACCTGACCTGAACCACTCTTCTGAGAAAGCAAGGCAAACCGGTTTTGGAAGGTCCAAGGCCCTCCCTACTATATCTAGGCTTAGCAAGGTATCCAACCAAAGAGAATAGGTTCCCCAAAAGCCAGTACAAGCAGTAGGGTAAATCCTCGTGCCACTGCCAGTGGCCCCTCAGTCTGCCCTGCCATGTAACTCAACCACATTCAGAGGAACTAGTTTGGTCTAATGCTTGCTTCTTCCCAGTCTGGTTGGTGATGGTGAGTTCCCATTAGCTCAGGTAGACATTTTTAGTGGTTGAACCCATCATGATCTTGACAACTTTGCTCATATTCTTCCTCCTACTTTTCAACTAGACTTTAGGAGCTCAGTCCAGTGCTTTGATGCGGATCTCTGCCTCTGTCTCCATCAGTTGCTGGATGAATATTCTATGGTGATGTTTAAGATATTCATCAGTCTAACTACAGGACAAGGCCAGTTCAGGTACCCTCTCCTCTATTGCTTAGGGTTCAGCAAGAAACCTGTCACTAGAGAAATTCCCAGAGATCCACAAGGATGACCCCAGCTAGAAATCATTCTTAAATAATCATTTTAGCCAATGTAATCAAGAATTTTCATGCTTTCTTTCACAACTTACTGTTTTTACAAATAATGCTTTGTTTTCAAATGCATCTTTTTTTCATATGTAGTATTTTTTACTTAAGATTTGGGCACAATAGAGGATAAATGATACATTTTATAAAGCATAAATGCATGAGCAGTTTAAGTATAATCTGAATATTTCTTTATTCATTCATCTGTCTTTTTGCCAAAGAAATGCCTGGTATTGAGAGCCTTAAAAGTTCTGGCCTTTAAGACTCTGTTTCAGGGTTCAACTAATGATGCCATGAATAGCTGAAGGGTACTAGAAATGTGAGGGTTAAAATCTAGGGAGTAAGAAATCTACTCACAACAGGAATTGACTTTCCGTGTTTCTTTATTCTTCTCCCAATCCTTATTTTTCCTTGTTCTCTCTTGTTCTACATTATTCTTAGTTCTACATCATTCTTTCTTGTCCTACCTGTTACAAACGTTCCCAGTTCTACATATCCTTAAAATCAGAAATTCCCAAGTCCTAGCAGGTTCCAAGGGAGGAATTCTTTTGCTACATAGAAAATCAGATAAAATTTCACATACACACACAGATCAATGGGAGTGGCTAGTCCATGTCTGTTGAACTTCTCAATGGAGAAAGTTAGTTACGAAAGGGATTAAATTATCAGGGAATTCTAGAGGGGAAGGTTAGAACACTATGCTACATTTTTAGGTGGTTAGTAAGAACTAAAAGGTTTACTTTTAGTAAAATTCTGAAGAGGGCATGGATTGTTTAAATCAGTGTGCCACTTCTGTTCTCCCAGTACTACATATCGATGATACCAGGATACCAGGCAACCTATGTAAACAGCCGGGGAGAAGCTGATGGCTCTTGATCAGATAACTCATACACCAGACACTGCAGGTTCTATAGGCCTACATCTGGAGTTAGAATTACTGCTCTAGGTGAAAAAGAGACCTAGGCCTCTAATAGTTCTGGCCTATGCTGTTGTCAGTCATTCTGATCGTGGGTCTTTCTCTGGGTTGTAGCTAAATATCACTTCTGCTGTCCTTGGGAGTCCTAAACTAAAATCGTCAGTAAACTGAGGTGAAAGGCAACATAAGGAGTTAAGAATAATTTAATTGGGGTGAAACCAGAGCATCAGTTTGGGCAGGTTGTAATTCCATTATGTTCGTGGAGATCTGTGAATATCTCACACGTGATGCTCTATGCCTGGATACTGATCAAATGTCTGCTGAAGAAGATAATAGCAGGAAGACAGATCTCTCACCTGGAAGTGAGAAACTGTTTTCATGGAACAGTTCTGAACTGTGGAAATTAATCCCCAAATATGTAACAGGAAAGGGAAGTCAGCTACAAGTAAAAAATCTACAGCAAATCAAAGCCACTTATTCACAAAGCAGAAATGTCAAAAAGCCTTGCCTTTTGGTTTAGCCTTTCCCAGATCCCCTGGTTCTGATAAGTCACTCATGAAAAGACGGTTGAATAATTACTGTATAGTGTTGTGGGTTGTAACATTGAATCACAGGTTGACCTCTTTTAGCTCATCTGACCTTATTACTTGAGAGATCAGTCCATGCAAATTCTCTATTCCTGGTCTATCAAGAGAACCGGGCACATTAAGGTTCATGTCAGTGCTGAGCTCGGGAGAATAACGATACTGCAAAACAGAGAACATGACATAATGTAGTTGTGTGTTATTAACCATCTCTTTGAAACAGGTTGAATAAGGTGTAAATGAAAGTTAATACTGCATGGATCTTTATTCCTTTCTCAGTCTCACTACCTATCCCTGGTTGGTTTGGTAATCTCTATGTAGTTTCAGCTGGCCTAGAATTCATGGTACACCTCCTGCCTCAGCATCTGGGACATCTACTAAATATTACACTCCCGCTATTTCTGAAAAAGATTGTTACAAACCCTCTAGAAATACACACAATGAAAGTATTAGTTACTAAAGAAAAGTTAATACAAACTCATACTCAGTGAGAAAGGGAAAGACCCATGCCATATCAAAAAACTAAAAATACAGTTTTCAAAATAATTAATACAGATTTGACACAATAAAATATTAATTGAATTCCCACTTTTTCTCTCCCATTGGCTAAGAATATATTTGACAAAATTTTGTATCAGTATATACATGCACCATACATTATAGATTATATAATATACAAGCTATTTTAAATTATAGAATAATATTTGTAAATATTGATTTGATTAATGAGAGTGAGTCTTTGAAAATGTAAATACATAATTGTGTAAACTACTATGACTCATTGGGAATAATTCCCACTGATCTGTTGCGAAGAAACAATGGGATTATGAACAAAATTAATAACTGCAGAATCTTAAACATTTGTTCTGTTATAAGCATTGCTGCTTCTAAAAATACAGCATTCTGATAAACTAAATGGAGACTCATATTGTTTTAGTGATTATCAGAATATATATAAATGTTCACATATAATAAATTTATTTGCCCAACATGGAATTTGCTGATACAGAGTTAAACTAAATGTTCATAGTAATAAAAATCACTATTAAGTGAGGGGTAAGTGGAAGCTCCTGTAAGCAATGTATGAATAGCTGATTAGTCTATTCTCCTCTTTACATAAGGAAGCAATTTAGAATCCTGATCAGAATTTATCCCAGCCTGAACGGAAAGGCTCCAGCAGAACATTAGTGCTTCCATTAATGTAGATTTTGATAGCTAACATTTTTCCTCTGTGACAGTTTCATATTCACAATTATATAAGCCTGGCCTTCTACACGTATAATTTTATGGTTATATTTTAAATGATAATGATGCTATAAATTCTTAACTAAAAGTCATCAATGACCCTAATCATATTAATACTAATATTAATATTAGTCGTTAATATTAATTATTAAAAATAGATGTAGACTATAATAAGTCAAATTTCTTTGGTTTGGAACTCTCAGCATTTGTAAAAGGGATCCAATTTTGTATGTGTAATCACTGGTACAAAAGCAATCAATTATGTCCTAATCCATAATTGAGAAAAAAACATTATTATATACAGGAACAATTAAAAATCTAAGGCATAACTTAGCAAATGTTTATAGATGATTGTATATACACCATAAATCAAAAGTAAATGAAACATTAAGTCCTGGTTGATATACCAAACACATAACTGAATATGGATTTGCCATACACAATTGTAAAAATAGATTATTATTATTGCTGTTTCACACATTGAGATAAAAGAAAGAGATGACTTTATCTTTTGGTAACTTTTTCATATTCAATTAACTAGCAAAGAGCTTTATGTAATGCAGGTAGTCAATATTTGTTAAGTAAAATGAAAATAAAAATAAATTATAATGAGAATTATATTGAGTTAAAGAATGAACAGATGTTCTTCAAAATATTAATTTGAAAAGAATTTCTAATTTTATGGATATTTATATACAAGATCTTATATAAGATATTTATATAAATGAAAACATTATTCTGGAAACCGAGCAGGTTGATGAGAATATATTTTTTTAAGCTTCTGAGTAAAGCATAGTTTTTAGCTCAAGAGTCACAACTTAGTGGCTGGCTTTGAAGCATAATGCTTAGCAAGTTTCAGGTGCTGTTCTCTGCCTTGTAGTTATTTCGACACCTATCGTGTCTGTAGCTACCTTGAGACATAAGTGGAACATCCCTGTAATTGTATTGGAAAAGAAATTGAAGAACATTCGGGAAGGCAGAAAGTAATATACAGAGAACTATATAGGCACAGAAGTAAAGACTTGGGTTTACAAAGCTGTCTGGTTTGAGGGTCTTTCCTTTTAGCTGCTAAGCCTTGCAGTTTTCCAAGACACCTATTTCTATTTAGAAATGATGGTCTCAACTTGCTGGTCTACTACAAATAATCTTTGGACATAAAAAAGCCAGCAGAGCAAATCCTACAGAAATACAGATACATGACTTCTGAGGTGCTCAGTCATCCAATGCCAGCCATGTCAACATGGAGTACAGGGTCAAAAATCCCCAGAATATGCATAATAAAACAGACCCAGTGCATGCTTGTAACCTCAGTATTGTTAGGGAAGTGCCAGGTGAATCCCTGAAGTTTACTTTTTGCCAATCTATTCAAATAAGAAGTAAAATAATTTCTCTCATGAGAACAGATGTGCCAGTGTCTGAGAAAGACAACTGACCACAACTGGCTCTACATCATTCATGTGCAGAAATGTGAGCTCTGAGCACACATTCAACATCCAAGTAACAAGGAGTATTCATCACAAACACTTATGTGTGTATGTGTGTGTGTACACACAAAATAAATAAACAATAAATAAATTCATTTTATTCATGCTACAAACACTGGTGAAAATTTTTGATATAGAGAATATACAGGTCACCAAACACTAGAAATCATTACTTATACTATGTATTTGAAGTAGCGTGATTTAATAAAATGATTTATTTATAAGAAAACAATATTGACAAAGGTCTGATCTCCAAAATATATAAAGAACTCAAGAAACTAGACTTTAAAAGGATAATTAACCCAATTAAAAAATGGGGCACTGAACTGAACAGAGAATTCTCATCAGAAGAAGTTAAAATGGCCAAAAGATACTTAAGGTCATGCTCAACCTCCTTAGCGATCAGAGAAATGCAAATCAAAACAACTTTGAGATATCATTTTACACCTGTCAGAATGGCTAAAATCAAAAACACCAAGGATAGCCTTTGCTGGAGAGGTTGTGGAGAAAGGGGTACCCTCATCCATTGCTGGTGGGACTGCAAACTTGTGCAACCACTTTGGAAATCAGTGTGGCGGTTTCTCAGAAAAATTGGGATCAACCTACCCCTGGACCCAGCAATAGCACTCTTGGGAATATACCCAAGAGATGCCCTAGCATATGACAAAAGCATTTGTCCAACTATGTTCATAGCAGCATTATTTGTAATAGCCAGAACCTGGAAGCAACCTAGATGCCCTTCAATAGAAGAATGGATGAAGAAAGTGTGGAATATATATACATTAGAGTACTACTCTGCGGTAAAAAACAATGACTTCTCAAATTTTGCATGCAAATGGATGGAAATAGAAAATACGATCCTGAGTGAGGTAACCCAGACCCAAAAAGAAGATCATGGGATGTACTCACTCATAATTGGTTTCTAGCCATGGATAGGGGCCACTGAGTCTATAATTTGTGATCCTAAAGAAGCTAAACAAGAGGGTAAACCCAAGGAAAAACATGTAGATATCCTCCCAGCTATGGGAAATAGACAAGATTGATGGGCAAAAAATGGGAATCTTGGGGGGTGGGGTGGGATGGGGATGAGGGGAGATGGGGAGAGAAAAGTGTGAAGGAGAGGATGAGGGGAACTGGGGGAATCGGGGTGATTGGGGGTAAAGGAAGGTTGGATGGGGGAGCAGGGAAACTCATACCTTAGTTAAGGGAGCCACCTAAGGGTTGGCAAGAGACTTGAACCTGGAATGGCTACCAGAAGCCCAGGGCAATGTCCCCAGTTAGCTCATTGGGGCACCTGAGGATAGGGAACCTGAAATGAACCTATCCTATAATCATACTGATGAATATCTTGCATATCGCCATAGAACCTTCATCTAGTGATGGATGGAGATAGACACAGAGACCCACACTTGAGCACCGGACTGAGCTCCCAAGGTTATAATGAGGAGCAGAAGGAGAGAGAACATGAACAAGGAAGTCAGGACCATGAGGGGTGCACCCAACCACTGAGACAGGGGGGCCGATCTATTGGGAGCTTCACCAAGGCCAGCTGGACTGCTACTGAAAAAAACATGGGATAAAACCGGACTCTCTTAATGTGGTGGACAATGAGAGCTGACGAGAGGCCAAGGAGAATGGCACAGGAACTTTCATCTGGCGATGGATCGAGAGAGAGACAGAGACCCAATTTGGATCAACCATCTGAGCTCTTAAGGTCCAAATGAGGAGCAGAAGGAGGGAGAACATGAGCAAGGAAATCAGGACCATGAGGGGTGCACCCACCCACTGTGACAGTGGAACTGATCTATTGGGAGCTCTCCAAGGCCAGCTGGACTGGGACTGAATAAGCATGGGTTGAAACTGGACTCTCTGAACAAGGCGGACAATGAAGGCTGATGAGAAGCCAAGGACAATGGCACTAGGTTTCGATCCTAATACATGAACTGGCTTTGTGGGAGCGTAGCCTGTTTGGATGCTCACCTTCCTGGACCTAGATAGAAGTGGGAGGACCTTGGTCTTCATGTAGAGCAGGGAATTTGGACTGCTCTTCAGTATCGAGAGGGAGGGGGAGTGGACTAGGGGGAGGAGAAGTGGAGTGGGGATAGGGAGAGGGGAACAGGGGGAGGGGGCAATATGTGGGAGGAGGGGGAGGGAAATGGGAAACGGGGAGCAGTTGGAAATTTTAAGTAAAAAAGAATAAAAAAAAAAACAATATTGAATATCAATAGAAAATATGAAATCAGGCCATTTACCTGAATCTCAGGTAATTGATCTATTAAAACAACCCTAAGGATATATGATTTGATGGACTATGAAAATAGATATAAAAAGGATTGCATATAAAATGTTATGTGTAGGTTTAATAACATCTTAGGTTTTATTTTTGCAGTTAGCACTCTTGTAAGATGGTAGATATTTTATGAGCAGTGTATCTTGCCTCTTAAAATGCCCCAAATATTCAGGACTTTGCCTATTACTTAAAAATGCTTCAATGAACAGAACACCAAAACATTAAAGGTCTAATGTGGCATAATTGAATTATGTAATCATGAATAAATATGCAGCTAAGTCACTCCTTTACTCTATTAATATAGGCAAGTGGCTTAATTTATTTAAAAAATATTCATATAAAATTACAGTTTTATTGTCTAGTTCATCAGATTCATATATGACATTAAAAATACTTGCAAAACCTAACATATAAGACTAATGCATCATTAAATTTATGTGTGGACAAGTGAGACAAGTATCCATGAAAAGAATCAATCTATTTAAATTATATAAACAACATCAAACACACTTTCAATATAGATATGTACTCTAATATAAGAGAACATCTGCAATAAATTTTCTTAAATCGTGAGATTAAATGATATAGTTTTAAAGATCTATTAATGTAAATAAAAAACAAGTTTTTATTTACGTGTGTGTATTTGTCTGTGTGTTCAGGCATGCATGTGAGTGGATGCACAGGGTAGAAGATGGCATCATTTCTCCTGGACCTGGAGTCCAAGCCAGTAGTGAGACATCTAACTGGAATCAAGGAACCAAATTTCAGTTCTTCTGCTACATCCATCCAATCCCTGCATAAAATTCCTGGCTGATGGCTCTTTCACTGTATTGTTGCTGAAAAGCAGAAAGTATAAAGAATGTGTGTAGAGGAAGCATTATTTTATAACAATATACTCTCCTAAGACATAAGAAAACTCATGTCATAGAGATCGGTGCTATTCCTTCCACGAATTCTTGCTGCGTACCACACCCCGGGTCTGAGCTATATGCGCTAGAATCCAGTTCGTGAGTTTAGATCAAAGGGCTGGAGTTTGAGGAAACACACGCAGAGACAGACCAACACAGGGACCTCCAATCGCTGGTACAAAAGCCCTTCTTTAATAGCACCATGGAGGCTTAAATACCCTGCAGTCAATGACCAACAGGTGAAAATCCCATCCTCTGATCCTCTAGAAGGCTCTAGACAGGGAAGAGCCAGGACTCAATTAGTATTATTGCTGAAAAGCAGAAAGTATAAAGAATGTGTGTAGAGGGAGGATTATTTTATAACAATATACTCTCCTAAGACATATGAAAACCCATGTCGTAGAGATCGGTACTACTTTTTTCACGGATTCTGATCTCTTCTAATTTAATGACTGCCCAACAAGGCCTTCATTACTGTTGCAGGAGGACTAAAAATTCAGCACAGAGAGATTTCAGAGAACAAACCTATCTGAACCATAGAAAAATGTAAGTATATCAATACAGAGCGTAGTGTAAGAATTAACACCATATTCATCAAGAAACTAAAAGTTAGTGATAGACAAGAATATGAATCCCAAGGTGTAGGTAGGGTTCTTTTCTTTTGCTTGGACTTGACCATGCCTGTGTGTCTTCTTATTCAGTATCTAGCATGTACACTCGGGGACTCACAATTGCCTATAACTTTAGCTTTAGGATACTCCAGGCACAAACACTAAGTGCACAAACATACAAAGAGAAATATAAACTCACATTATAAAATAAAATAGCAAGTCTTTAAATGTATCATAGAGGTATTTTACTCATGAGTTCTTATATGTTTACTTTATTATCAAAGTTGTGTGATGTTTTTAATATTTAAAAATTTTATATTTCCCAATTTTGACATTTTCAACATAATCAGTGTGCATCTATATTAGTTGTTTCAAATCCAAATATTGAAATGAGGACTGGCTCTAAATTTGAGCCCAAAAGAACATCATACGAAATAATAACTGAAGTTAGTATATGTTTGGTTAAATTATGACCTAAGAACATGAGTTCCTTACAATTTCCTTTTATAATCAAAGTATTTTATATGAGACTAAGCCCAAAAAAGCAGATAAAACAAATATAAAATATTCTTGTTTTATATCATAGTTTTAACTTGATTTCATTTACAATTGCACAGTTGATTTGATGTTATTTCCCAAGGTGGTACCAAAAGTCTAAGTGATTCAAATCATATACAAACCCAGCAAATAAATATGTTGAGAAGAACTAATAGTGAAGAAAGAATTGTCCTGTAACCTACTCAAATTCATTTTGAGCTTCAGTTAAATAATTCTCTTTATGAAACTGTACACACATGAAAATATATTTGAAGGAAGAAAATGTCTAGGTTATGTATAGACTTTGGTATAAATAAGAGTAGACTATAGTACCATTTTTAAAAAATAGTTTAATGTTTTCGTACTATATGAAAAATAGACCAATAGAAATTATTTTGTATATATGTGATACTAATAAGGAAAATATAATTTATATTTATGATACCTTACTTTTAAAAAGTACTTGTAATATCAATAAGTGAATTATTGATGCTTATATTGAAATATGCCCCCTGTATGCATTTCTGTTTTGATGAATGTGCCTGCCCATCATTCTTGTGGTTTTTCTAGGTTAAGACCTTTTATAATTGAAGTCTCCTTGTTAACACTCTGTTAATAAATTGCATAAAACCTACTTCTTCTTTTACAAAACTATCAATACTTAATTTCTCTTCTGATTTTACTGAAGACCTCTTCCAGCATATAGCCTGGCTCTTATGACATCTTCCTTGGGTGCTGATTAGATGAATATCTATCTAGTACTACAAGCCTTTAGTGAGTCACCACTACTGTTCTTTTGAAGAGCAACCTTATTAAGATGTCCTAAGGGACCCTGCTCTTTAATCTCCTCCCTCCCTGTCCCATAGTTTTTCTCGCTTTCACTTTGTGTTACCCTGGTACTATTTTCTAATTCGTAAATGCACCCTATCCTTGGTATATCAAGTATGGCTGAGTACATACTTCTTTGTCTGTAATGTTCTGTCCCTTGGTCATTTATTGACCTGAAGTTCCAGTCACCCAGTCTGCAAATCTATCCCTGTGACCCTAACATGGGCTTACAAAAAAAAAATGAATTTTTCCGTAGATCTTCTCATGGTCTCCAGTAACAAATAAATAGACATGCTTGCATAGCAGGTCTCTCTCACTGTGCTATTTTGTATCTCCTTGACAAGTAGAGTGCCTGGCACAGAATCCATGCTCAATAAACACTTAGGAGTTGAATAGATCATTAAAAAGCAAGAAGCATGCATTTTAGTTTTCTAAGTTGTTCTATTTACAGCTTCAAGAATACAATAAGCTAACAGTGTCATTCTGTCAAGCATTTATCAAGGTCATCCAGGCAATGTAGAGCCTGTAGCATAAACTTGGATCTTGTGGCTAGTCTTTTGGATCTCTCTCCACAAGGAGAACCACCTTTTAAAGGTTATTCTTTAAAACTATTTGACATTTTCCCAAAAGTCTATTTTCTTTCAAAAATGTCCCATATTCTTCTATTTCAGCATATCTGGAAAACCCCATGTTCCTCTTCTCTTTTGCAATATTTGGTTAGCTGGCTAATTTACTGTGATAGATTCATTAAGAAATACAATACCAGTAAATGAACGTCCAGTGGTTTCAAGTAATATCTTACTCTATTTAGTTCAAAAACACTTTGTATTTTCAGATTAGGATCCTGTAAGTTTTATTTTTTTTCTGAGTGGCAACCATTAAACTTTATCATGTTCTGAGTGATCTTATACAAACAGTGACTTTATTTCCAGAGGATAACATGGGTTTGTTTAGCAATTTAAGAAATAAATCTATTATACTTCAGGCAATGTGGCAAATAGTGATAATACAAAATGTTTTAAGAAAGAAAGACAGAGCCTAGTTGTCTAAAAGCTTTGCATCTTAAGGATGATTTATATTAATTTCCAGGCTAGACAATCATAGAAATAATGCTGCATGTAATCTTTCTTATACGAGCTGATGATGATTGAATTGAACAAGCCTCACATAATAAAGATACTCACTCTGAGCTGAAGATGTAGAAACAGGACAAAGAATGATTGGCAGGACTTACTTACTGCACACAGGGAAAACACCCAGAACTAAAGGCAGTACTGGAATCAAATGTATAAGAAGTCTTATTGAAAGATAAATTACTAGGGCTCAATACAACATTCCTAAGTCAATATCAGAAAGCACATAACAGATCTCAAGTCATTTAAGATAAATAATTGTTTGTAAATCCTAAAAATAAAATATATAGTAATGATCCAAAATTGAATGTATGTATTTGTAGAAATACAGCAATATATATCATAAAAAATTGCCTTGCTTTATGACTTTTTCATTATATAAAAGAGCACACAGGAAAATTTATTTTTTCAATTTTGAAAATTATTACATTTCCAGTTGGTAACAATACTGAGATTCATTGAACTGAATCAGGTATTTAAGATATAAATATAGTTTTGTGAAGAGCCATGCTAATTTTGTTATGTGGGTCTGCATTCTGTACTGTGACAAATTACCTGAGGCTTTCGCACTGAAAAAATTTAGCTTGATCCATGGATTCAAAACTTTAGTACATTTTCACTTGGCTTTGTTGCTCTGTGCTTAAGGTCTCTATTGAAATGTATAGATAGAAGAGGAGACTGATGTTCTGCATGTGGCCAGGAATTTAGAGGGAAACAAGTCAGAGTCTCAATATTTTCTGAAAAGAGCAGACTTCCAAAAAACTAACCTCTCTCCTTTGGATCCCACCTCTTTTTTGTTTTTGCGTCTTGTAAACATCACCATCAACAAGAAAATAAGCCTTCAACTTGTGAGATTCTGGGATATTTAAGACTGAAACCATTGCAGGATTATCTTTAGAAATTTAATATTCTTTAATATCATTTGCATATTATATTTATTTTTTAATATTTTATATTTTCACTATTCCATTTTAAGTGAACATAAGATGCCGAGACTAAGATTTTCAGTATATTTTTCATTATATTCTTTATGTATTTTAATAAAGTAACAGTTTGAAAGTTGTCTATATTATGGGATACACATGTGTAATACATGAAAATGATGTAGAAAATTAATTCAAGCTAACTAGTATGTATAGACAGAAGTTTCTGCTCTGCCTTGTTCCATAGCTGTTCAATTAGAAGTGGTCTCCTGTGCCAATGCATTCAAGCATTCTTCCCACTTTATCTTCTAAGAGGTACAGTGTGGTTAGTTTTATGTTGAGGTCTTTGATCCATTTGGACTTGAAGTTTGTGCATGGATAGATATGGAACTATTTAAATTCTTCTACTATATGTTATTTTTTTCTATTAACTTAGATAGAATTATAGGCTGATATCTCAAGTGGCCCTCTGTGAATAGTACTGTATTGAGCACTGAATACAAACATTTCCATAGCACATTGATTTTAAATCTGCCAAAATGCATCATTATCAAGGAAATGTATATTACATTTTAAATTTCCAGTAAGGCAAATTAATTTTCTCATTATTTCATTCATGTTTAACTATTATTGCTTTCTGAAAAAAAATTCCAGTTAAAGCTCTTATCACTGATTATCAAAATTATATAAGTGGCTTCATCATTTTCCTAAGATACTTAAAAGTATTTTTATCTATGTGCATAAGAATATGAATATATTGAAGTGTAAAGAATATGAAGGCAATAATAGCACTCTACTAAATTTACATGGCATACCATATTCTTTATGCATGACTTTAATCTCATTGTGAGTTCAAGCTTTCACTTGAATAAGTAATACTTTTGAATTATCATATTTTACATTTCATATGGATTTGCATTTTTATAATTTTCAATAGGGGATAATCAATGGGTCATTATGCATTTTCTTAGAATAGAATGTCATAAGGTAAAAAGGAAAAATGGCATCTTTTACTAGATTCATCAGTTCTCTTTCAGTTAAGGAACATTACAAATGTAAATACTGAGAACATTACAGTGTATGCATATTATTCATTCATTGTATACCCCAAAAAGTTTTCAATGCTGTGACAGCATGTGTTTTCCTCAGTGATATGTAGCTATGAGTTCTAAAAAGAGTACTTTATATAAAACAGTTTGATAAATGCCTCTACATCATTAGGGACTCCCCTCACAGTAATCACACACCAGGATGTTGATGGTAAGAAAAGGAGAATTTATATAAATTGTCCATTTGCCCAATATCAAATTAGGCCATGTTTTTGGTTTTGTTTTGTTTTGTTGTTGATGTTGTTTTCTGGCCAATTATCTTGCTCTTGTGGGGAAAAAAGTACTTTTGAGTCAGATTGATCTAGTGATGTGTTTGTTTTATAACATTATTTTAGGCCTTGAGATTCTGTGAGAGATATTTGAAGCTTCTGATCTATAATTATACCACAGAAAATTGAAGATATCAAAACACCCTAGATAATGTTTTGTCTACTCTGAAACCAGAACATCCTCTTATTTGAACCAGACCATTGCTCATATTCTGTACCTACTATCAATTTAAGCAATATTATCCATTCCTTAGCTGTAATTTACAAGTCAGTGTTTTAAAGATTCATTCACATTTTAGTTCTTAAATACATAAAATTAAAATGGCAAAATGATATATTTAATAATTTAATGAAAATATAAAACAGAATACCTGTGTTTTTAAACTTAGAAGTTAATGTTACAATGCTAAAATCCTCCAAAATCCCATGAGAAGTTACCTAAAAGTATTTATATATGTGTGCAAATGTACCTTCGCAACATGAAAATTGAAAAAAGAAAGTTAACACTTCTGAATTTAGATCCACATTTATTTTCACTTTATACAACAATTAATGTTAAAATTTTATGTCGCTAGGAAGAAATTAAGTAACTAAACAATAATATCTGTACATGGTGGCTCACTTGAAATGTTATCAGTGGTAGATTATAATTTGGTAGTTAAACACATCTTCTTAGAATTACGACGTATCAAAACAGTAACAATAACAACAAGACTCAGAAAATGATAGTGAATCTAGAAGTCAAAAGTTTTCTACAGATTTGGAAAATGGCCTAGTTAATAAAAAGTGAAATCCAGTATTGCAGTGAAATAGTAATTATCTTCATTCTCTATTTACAATTTGAGATTTTTCTGATCTCTCTTTAACTTGCTACATTTAGAGTTATATTTATATGATTTTATGAAGACATGACTATACAGAAAATGCACATACATATATATGAATCACATGAGCATTGATTTTTTTTCTCCTACTTGGTATTCCAATATATTCTCTAGTGGCACCATCAGCATTAACAGATCTGAAATATGCATGTCCTCAACCTGCTTCTTCCTAACTTTTCCGTATCTGCAAAAAAATATAGAGCTGCTTTTCTATGGAGTAAAGTCCTGAGTGTAGGTATTTTAACTGATTAATCATCTCTTCCCTTTGTATAAACACACTATCAAAATCATCCAAAGTCTATTGACTTAATGTCTCATAAAGTGAATTTTTTGTAGCATGTTATACACACTTTCAACACTTTGCTCTATACACAGAGGAATTGTCAGTTTAACTATGTCAAAATAAGTAGGTGACTCTTGGTGAAGCAAATTCACTGTGTACTGTTTACCTTGTTGACTTAATCTAGTGAGATAAGTCAAAATTACAATAAACTAATATATTTCCTGGACACTAGAGAAATTCTGGAACCTAAGATCACTAGACACTGTCACTCAAAACTTAGAAAACTTCTAATTGATCAGATTCTTTCTGCATATGCTCCATTTACACCATAGCTGAGGAAACTCAAAAAGTGGCTCACACAAATTTGACAACTCTGCCATCAGCACAGCATCCGGGGATGTACAAAGGTCAGCCCATTTCTAGAAGAGTTTGCAGCAGAGTTTTGGCGACTTTGCAAATCCCTCAGTCAGGAGATGTCACAGTCCCAACACATTTTACAATGAGACCTGAAAACAACAGTGAGAAAATAGAATGGCCAGGCACTTCGGTGCCACCCAGAGAACTGGCCCACACTTACTCCTTTGCCATTTAGAAGAGCGCTGTTGGGAATATAGCAGGTCAAACATATCCTTTTTAATTGGAAAAGGTATATTTTATCTAAATATGAATCCTTATGGATTGAATATTTCTATTCACTATGCTTTGCTAAATTATCATTCTGTCTCACCAAATATTTTTCTATCTAACGTGTAGATAATTTTAAATAAACATCGTGTTCAGGAAAGAGAATGATGAGTGTATGAAACTTTTGGGTGCTTTATATATTTGGGGTACAAACATTTTACTAAAACTTTTAGAGCTATCAGCTTTTATGACCTTGCAACCTAATGTATGTGATGAGCTGGAAATGGAAATTTTAGAAGGTACAGTACTATAAATATGTTATGATTTCAGGGTCATTTTGCACAATTCACCCCAGAAACAATTTATTAAAAATGTAAATTTTAAATATTTGTTCATTAGGTCCTGAGGCATTCACTTAAGAGTTGATATTTTTCCCTAAGAGTTTTGAAAGGATACTGGAGATTTTCTCCAAGAGCAGGAGACCCGGAGGCCATCTGTATGTTGGATTTACAGCTGTTTGTATCAAGAGAGGGCAATTCATTTTGATAATCTTTGCTTTTAATGGGAGGGAGGCTGTCACTCTTTGTCACACTTCATCACATTAAAAGGCATGCAGGGACAAAGAACATTACTTTTATAATCAGTGGTGCAGATTGGGATTCGTGAAGTGTAAAATTTAACATCGCAAACTTGCAGGATCAGAGCACAGTATTTTTCAGCAGGTTCCAAAGTGAACTGAACCATATTGGTCTCAGCAAAGCATTAACACACAAAACTCAAGGAAAGAAAATGGGGAAGCACTTATGTGGTAGCCATTTGTACATGCAGATTTTCTGTCAATTAAGAAAAGTCTAGAATGCAAAAAAAAAAATGTATAAGTAAACATTGGTATGCTGGAGCTAGGATTATGCATGTTCCTAATTCCCATTGTTTGCACAGTACCTGGTTTTTAATGGTCATTCCAGAAGCAAAATCCTCAAAATGTTGTAAATTACATGTTAAATGCATGAAGGGTTAATTTCTTTCTAAACAGAGTATCTTGTGAGAGATTCTCTATCTGGAATGAAAACCCACAAAAGGAACTAAAACAAAGACGCAGTAGTATTTTCCAGTATGTTTCCGATACCCTGATGGTGAATATATAATCACCTGTATAGCAGTATTAAGAGGAAGAACATATAAAGGGTTTTCCAAGCATGAGGGTGAAGTTCTTATGGATTATAACATTAGGATCCTCATAAAAGGATTTCAGAAAATGAATGTGCCTCCTCTACTCTTCCATCACAGGAAGACCCAAGCTCCATCTTGGAATCAGGGATTTCTGTAAAATCTTATCAGAAATTTAAAATTCCGTGTCTTAACGCAAAGAAATCCAACACAATAATGCACAGGATGCATAATTTGTGAACTCCATGTTTTGTTTTTTTGAAGTAGGAGCACTTAATGCAGCTCAAGTTCTAAGCGCAGGCTACCCTTCCAAACTGTATAGGCTTTGAATTCAAAGAAAACCCTAGCTTGAGAAACAGTATGTATGATGCTGAACACAAGTAATGATAAACATGTAGGTGTGCTAGGTGGAGCATGTTCCTTGAATAGCAAGAAATATCAATCCTGTAACATTTTCTAGACTTTGCTACATGTCCTTTATATGTCTCATCTCATTTCAATATCAATTATTTCATTCAGGAGACATCTATAGGTATATTGCTAAACAGACATTTAGGGAAGTCCACTGAAGGAGTTTGAGTTTTTGATTTGATATATTATCTAGTTCTTTTCTAAATATCCTCTTTAATTTTGAAGGCTTAAATTACTAATCTATTTTAAATTGTGATCTTTATCAGTAATTCTATCTTTAGAGATAATATTTGATCATGATATTGTGAATAACTCCAAAATGTAGAGCGTTGGATAAAGTGTACTTCAAAGACTTTGTTCAAAAATTATTTTCTAAGATATCATCTCAAGGTGGCGGGGGGGGGGGGTTCTACTTTAGTTTCCTTCTAGAGTTCTTTCCTGGGTGATATTTTGTGACTCAAAATGAGACATTAAAATGATATAATGATGATATTTATTTCATCTCTTTGTGAGTGTGTGTGTTTGTGTCTTGGAATGAGAAACACACATACCAGAAAATGTGTGTAAAAGTTAAAGGGAGACTTATTGGGGTTTTTTCTCTCCTTCCAACATATAAGACCCAGAGATGAAAATCAGGGTCTCAGGGACAGCAGCATCCTCTTCTACTCACTGAACCATCTTTCTGGCCCCATACTCTTTTCTTTTCCTTTGCCTAAGTATGGAATTCTAAATGTAAGAGACACTATATGAAATGATGACAATTGACCCACACTGAGACTGTTTCTGTAAACTTGTAATGATGAATGCAGTTTTACATACATATACATGTATGTTCATATACGTATACATTTACATGCATGTGCATATATGCAATAAGGGAAAAAGAGGCTATCAATTTCAGGATGTATGACATGATTAGTGTTGGAGAGGAAATTGGGTGGGTGTGGAGGGAGGAGGGAAGGAGAAATGTGATTTAATTATGTTTCAATTAACATTCATTAAAACATTTAAGAAATAACTAATTTCAGAATTTAAAAGATTGAATTAATACTTTAGTCAATTAAGTTGGAATAACAAGCAATTTCCTTCTGATGTTAATCTAGAAAGGATGTACGTATAGCATGTTTATCTTTCTTATCATTTAAAAATGAAGACTTGGGTAATCAAATCAATTTTTGGTGAAGATTCAATTAAATACATGAATGTCAAATATTTTAACATAAATACTATCATATCACTATTACAGAGTATGAAATTATGCTTAATATTAATAATTTATGCTAAAATAAAGACTAGTTTTTTATTTAATTTAGCATCCAGAAACTACTATTTATTTCTTTAACCTATAAGAAATTTTAAACTGAACTTTAAAATAGCATATTGGAGACCCTCCCACTGATATCTCATATCAGAGTCAAACTTTTATTTTTCTTTTCTATAATTGCTCATAAAATGAGAAAGAGGGCTCAGCAGTGCTTGAGGAGAGATATAAAAGTCAAACATTAATTTTGTTCAGATGAGATGATTTGCATGCAAACTATCAGGCTACAAGCTTATCTCATTACAAACTCACGGCTGTGTTTCATCATTTCTCAGATGCCATTAAGTTTAATAATAAGACTGCCTGTATTATGTATTAAAAATGTGTGTCAGTTCTCAATTCAGTATAATGGCGAAGTGTTTGTGAATATTTATTACCTCATCTTTAGCGCTCTTTGTACTAAATAGCAAAGTTAATTGCCTTCATGGGTCTAATTGCGCTGTTCAGAGTGTGTTCTGGTCTATCCTCTTCCTCTTCATGTGCAGAGAGAGTTGGAATATGCAGATTTTTTTTTCTGGAAAGCAATAATTGGCATGTGAAAACTTGCACAGGCATATAATTGCACCCTGAATTAAAACACAGTGGGTTTGCTTGGTCTCTTGCAGGGTCAATTAGCTCCATGCCCTTCTCTGTGGGAATACAAGTAGCCAGGCCTGCTGGCTTTAAACAGTTACAGAGACACAGATTTGCATATGCAATTTGTTCTAAGAAATTATTATGAGGGTGATTTTAAGTGACACTAAATGGAATGACTGCAAAAATCTTTTACAATAGTTATTTAATTATTCATTCACTTTGCTTCTTTTCAAGTTAGTAATTCTACAAGAAACAGTTTAAAATAGATTTTACAACCATTGTTTATACTCTTTAATTTGGATTTCATAAATTATTCTCCTTCACTTGCTTTACCCCACTGTATCCCTGGGAAAAAACTCTAAATTAGACTCAGAAGTAAAGCGAAGAGATTCCAACCATCTCATGAGAGAATTTTGTCTTTCTCCACCTTCTATATACCACTCAAAAGCAACACCTCCTAGTGATGTCCTAAAACATGTATGATCTTTATCAGAATCATTAATATTTTTACTAGTATAGGCTTAAAGTAGTTATATAAGTGTTTAATCCCTGATAGGTGAAATTTCTCAATTAACGTGACCTATACTTGTTCCTTTTCTCTGGAGATAGTCTAAATTCGGCATGTTCCTCACCATGGAAGACATGAAGCAATTTACTCCTATTGCTGCTCTTCTTTAAACTAAATGATATTCTGTTGCATGGAGGAGGCCCCGTGTTAGTTCCTGACTGCTCAGCCCCCTGAAATAATCACACAGAAACTATATTATTTAAAACACTGCTTGGCCCATTAGCTCTAACTTCTTTTTGGCTAATTCTTACATATTCATTTAACCCAATTCTATTAATTTGTGTATCACTACGAGGCTGTGGCTTACTGGCTAAAGTTCCTATGTCTGTCTCAGGCGGGGTTATATGGCTTCTCCCTGACTCCATCCTTCTTTCTCCCAGCATTCAGGTTAGTATTCCCCACCTATCTCTGTTCCCCTATAACTCTGCTATAGGCCCAAAGCAGTTCCTTGATTAACCAATGATATTCACAACATATAGAGGGGAAGCCTACATCAATATTCCATAGGAATGATAGTTTTTATTGTTTTATACAAGCTATTTATGAATGAAAACCATAGCGAGAGCGAAATTACCAGGAGTGAAAACAGATCACAGGATACACAATGTAATCCTCTTTGAGAGTTTATTAAGAAAAGAAAGAAACATGCTCAGGCCTGGGGAAAGCTTGTGTGGGAACGAGAATGTGGAGCAGGCATATCTAGCTTTTAAAGCCTGTCCACAGCATCGCACAGGGGTTTACACAGCTGCATCACACATAGATCACGTGACCATGCTGCACATAGATCATGTAGGGCTTGAGGACTCTGGGTGGCTATATAAGTGGCTATATTAGAACCACTTGAGCTGGCTAGGCATTTGCCAGAACGGTGGCAACTTTGGGCAATGGAAATGATAACATTTCACCCTTTTATTCATTATAAAAATTGGAGGGGGGTAAGTATACTAGATGGGTGGGAATGGGGCATTGGGTTTTTCAAGACTGCTTTCTTCTGATTTGTGGGCATTGGAATGTTTTGGTGGTTGGCCATGTCCTGAGGTAGCTGCTTACTTCAGTTTATTACAGGCTTTGTGGAACTGGCTGGGTGGCAGCTTGAACCCCACAAGATGCTGGCAAGGCCGAAGATTACATTTAAAAAAGTTTTGATCCTGGTAATAAAATCTTTAATAGTTAGACCCACCTTTGTAAGTCATACTTGAGTGTGAATTACTTTTCTACAGGTAAAAATTATACCTGAAATATTATATACACTTACCTCATAAATTTCCAATATTTTATAGCTTTAGACAGTACAAATACAAGAGAAAATAATGTAACCAATGATTTTGAGATAGACCATTAGTTTAGTCTATCTGATGAGTACTGTGCTGTGGGAAAGAGGTTCAATTTATATAATAATGCAATTTCAAAGAAGATATTGCCAGCATCAAACCAGGAAACGTCCGAGCAAGTAGATATAAAAGTACATATTTTATTATTTGAAAAAATAACTAAAATACATAAAAAAACACATAAGGTTGTTATAAATTTTTGACTCAATCTCAATTATAATATATGTTGTTGAAAGCCATTAGCTATTTTTCTTTACAAAAAAAAGATAAAATACATGTTTTCCTGTACCCCAAATGTTATGATAAAGTGGCCGAAAAGATACCTTTGGTGGGCTGGCCAAAGTGAATTGCACACTAAGCAACAGATCAAATGAAAGGGGTTTGTTGGGAGAGGGAGGAGAGTGAAGGCCATTTCGGAGTACGGACATGAGAGAAGGACAGACAGACAGAGAGACTAAAATACAGAGACAAGGATCAAGACGAAGAGAGCTATGTGGGATGGCCATTGCCTTTAAGTGAGCACATAAGGCTACGTAACTCAAAGTGACAACGGTGGAAAGAAGTTGTACCCATGAGCCACTGCCACTGTACTTACCACAGGTTGGCAGTGGGCAAGCTTACACCAGTTTTTCCTAGATCCTACCCACCTGCCTATGCGCTCAACTGTCCAACTATCCAACTTCTCTCTCCACCCCCCCGCCTTTCTGCAGAAATTAAAAACCCAAAAGAAAACAAAGCAAAAATAAAAAATAAAAAACAATAGGACAAAAAATGCTAAACAACCCAACCCACACCTCCCTAAAAAAAAAAAAAGAAAAGAAAAGAAGAGAAAAAATCCCACAACAAATAAAACCATGGAGTCTATTTGTTGTGGGTCAATATTCCTAAGCATTGGCTCTGACCTGGGGTATGTTTGCTATAACCAGTGGCACTTCATTGAAGAAATCCTACTCTGTCTTCCCAGCTGGTATCAATTGCAAATAGCGTCTTGGTCTGGGGAAGGACTTCTGTCCACTCTCCCTTCTCAGCTGTTGAGATTTCATCTGGTTTGAACCCATGCCAGTTTTGTATGTGCCACCACAGTTTCTGTGAGTTCATATTTGTGTCAGTCCTGTTATGTCTGGAAGGTGTGGTTTCCTTGGATTTTACCATTGCCTACAGTGGTGTTGTCTAGTTTATAGAACAGAACAATTGCAGTTGTTCCATAAAGGAAAGTGACATAAAAATTCTGTTCAGATATGATGCATATTAGAGGGAAGGAGCCTCAAGGCCACAAATGGATCTTGAGCATTAGACAGGAATAACAGTGTATGGAGATATAAACAAGAGGGTCCTTTAACAAAAAGGAGTGTCTTTTCTTTCATACAGGGATATAAGTTTTCCTAAGAGTGAGAATGATAGAGATGGAGAGAGACAAATATAGAAAGTTGTCATAAGAGAGAGGAGCTACATTAAGGGGCAATCTCTAAAAGAGGGCAGTCCTTTTGAGGAGGTGGCAAACCAACTCCATAGAAAAGAGAAAGAGAGAAAGAGAGAGAGAGAGAGAGAGAGAGAGAGAGAGAGAGAGAGATCTGATATTTTCTAACCTTTTAGGTGTAGTTGGAAGCTCATATTGTGACGTAGTTCAGCACTGCATAAGTGACAGGGAGTATCAAGGAGCCAGGTATTAAAAATTGAGTGTTGTCAAGTCACTGAACAGACTGATTCTTAACCTAGGCAGAACTGAGGGATCCATATTTGATTCTTATACCTGTGTCTTAACGGTACTTACACTTGCTTTGACAAAGAAAACTTTCAAAACAGAACAGAAACAAAATGAACATGGAGAAAGAAATGCTGAGAAATAGTCAGTGCCCTGTGTCTAGGATGAAGAACTAGAAAGGGCATCAGATCACATAATGTTCAAGTCTATAGGAGACTTGAGCAAAGTAGAAAAAATGAAACAAAAGTCAAACTGTTTTTCTACTACAATTCCTAATCAATCAAACAACAAAAACTGCTTGTAATTATCATAGCAGAAAAGTAAATGGGAAAACACAAAGTAAGGACTAATGTCAAATGAAGCAGAAGAGAGACCCGGAACTGAAAATGTGTACAGAAAAAAAAGGAACAAGTTGAAGAGTAAGAGAATGAAGATATAGAGAGGGAGAGGAAAGGAGAGGGAAGAAGAGAAAGGGGGATGGGAGGGAAAAGAAGGAGAAGGGGATGGAAGAGGAGGGAATGGAAGCAAAGGAGAGAGAGAGAGAGAGAGAGAGAGAGAGAGAGATTTTGATACCCATTTTCTTCCAAGGACAAAATATATACCATGTAGCTAATTAAATAAATTATCATTGTTAAAATAAAATTAAAATAAATAAAAACAAAGTAGATGGGATTTGATTGGAATAGGCCAGTGAATTGTTTCAAGCAAGCATTGACAGAGTTTCCTGGTGGTTTTCAGCAAAGAAGGTCCTGCTTGCAACAGTTAGGCTATAAACATACTAAAATAAAAAAAAAAGATTGTACTGTGACTCATTGATGAATACTCTTGTAGGCATTCTCAGACACTTGATAGAGAAAATGAAAGAAACAATGGTTGTTCAGGTACTGCCGCATCGTTGTTAAAATTTCATGATATCTCTTGTGCTTTCCTTCAGAATGAATACCCCTTATATGCTCAGGCTATGAAGGGATAGTACAAAACATCTTCATCCATCCTTTAATCTGTAGCCTCTTAAAAATGTACATACTTTCTTTTATGTGAGTAAGTATTTTGCCTGTGTGCATGTATGTGTACCGTGCACATGCCCACATAGATCATACCTGGACCTCTGGATGATTGTGAGCTGGGATGTTGGTCCTAAAAATGGAACCTGGGTCCTCTGCATGGCCAGCAAGTGCTAGTAACTGCTGAGGCACTTTTCCAGTTCATGCTCTAAAATTTTTGTGTGGACACATCCTCATGTCGCACCTTGTATAAATAACCTATAACTAAGAGTATAGCAGACAATGTGTTCCTAACCTTCCTGAGTCCCATTTCTGACACTCGGGGTTTCTTTGTTATAACTGGAAGTAATTAGGGAAGCTCTGTTTGTGGCAGGAATATTATTCTGTTTCTCTCTTTTAAAGGCACACCTCTCTATCTGTCTCTCTCTGTCTCTGTGTTTCTCTCTCTCTCTCTGTCTCTCTCTCTGTGTGTGTGTGTTTGTTGGAGAGGAAGGGGAAGGTTTATTTCAGCTTACAGTCAGAGTCCATCATGAAGGAAATTCAGGGGAATATTTTGGGCAGGCCCTGAAAGCATGAACCGAAGCAAAGACAATAGAGGAACACTGCTTATGAGCTTGCACCTGTCTTGTTCAGCTTGCTTCTTTGTACAACCCAGGACCACCCAGTTGTAAGCATTGCCCACAGTGGTCTGGGCCCTTCCTTAATGAATTTTGTTTTCTATGCTCCTAAAGTAATTATTTTACATTGAAAGAGAGAGAGAGAGAGAGAGAGAGAGAGAGAGAGAGAGAATAAATGTCCAGCAAATTAACATAAAACACATCTCTTTTCTGTTATTTTCAATCATCTCCGAATATGAACACAATTAATTTTCTGACATAGTAATCCATAATGAAACACGATTTCTAGAGAAAACGCCGTCTGAACACCTGATTATCTCAGGACCATGGATGTTTCCACAGAATTAGAATGTAATTAGGTCTAGGTTTGGCCAAACTTGGGAGAAGGATTTGAGGATCTGCTAGGACGTAATTAATGTCTAATTGTTGGTAATTATGTTGTTTAGCTTCATGCACAACCCAATTTATTTTATTTTTGCAGGAGAGCCCATGTCAATTATACTCTGGCCACAACTGTCAAGGCTATCAACAAATTAAATACTGATTGTTAGGGCTGCATGATAATGGCCTCTGAACAATTTGCATAAAGTAAGCAGGCTCTTAAGCGAGAAAAAAAAAAAAAGTCTGTGCTGAATGTTGTATCTCCCTTGTCACTTCTAATTACCCCCTAATAGCTAGCCTGGCCAGAATTTAATGCACACACTGGAGATGGATAGGCATATGAATACCACAGACGTATTTCTTACTCTTGTTTAAAATATTGAGGGACGATTTAAAATTCTTACGGCCTGAGAGAAAATTGAACAAGATTTGGCATGTAAACCTCTCTCAGTCTACAGTTGCTCATCATTTGCATTACTGCAGCTGAACTGAACCTTTCCTGTTTCCCTGCTGCTGCTTTGTTTTCCTGTAAATTCCTCAGCTCATTGCAGCTGTGGCAATGCAAAATGAAAAACGGGCCTATAAAGTTCTGATTGTTTTATTGATTAAATATTTCTTCTCATAAAGTGCTCCTTAAAGTAGAAAATAATTTAACATCTCCAAGGACTGGTTTTACAGTTTAACCTATGAATATTTTTAAAGTTCTTGTTGCAGAGACAACTTCAATAACTTTGAATATGTGAAACAAAGCATGAGATCTCTAGTAAACCCCTATCATGATGCTCATTAGGCCCCTTTAGCTGAGACCATACAGCAAAGATATGTCACTGGAAATACATTACAGGTTACAGTGGTGATTTAGGATACTGAGTCTCCGATGGAATGATTCCTCAGAGCGAAGGCATTCGGGTGTAATTCATTGGAACAATAGCTCTTAGTGCTATACAGTACATCACGAGGATGACAACTTTGTGATGGAATGCAATTCATAATCCCCTCAGTCAGACACTCCAATTTTTCCCTGACCCAAGGAACATTTCGTCTCTATTTTAATAATAGTACCATTACTCTTCTTTTGGTAGTAAATAGATATAAGAGCTACACTTGAGGGCATAGGCAGCGGTGTGGTTTTGATTAAGGAAAGTATCCGCAGCACTGTACAGAGCCTTCCTGGTAAAAGAAATACTTGGCTTGGTGAACCAGAAAAACATTCATTTGTTTATCAGCATTCAATTCCTAAGAAAAATCAAAAAAACAAATATGAAATACTCATTTATAGATAGACAGTACCTTAATATCGTGTGTTAAAGTCAAAAAGAAAATGTGAGTTAGAAGGCACGCTTTGGGCTGAGTTATGTCAAACAGTTTTTGCTCACACTCATTTACTCTTGCCTTAGCGGTGTCTTCAGGATGATATAGGCCAGTTTGCTGATCTGCAACCCCAGAATAGAGCTCTATTAAGATCTTCATTTATTCGACTGGAATTTATTGACATAAATTATGCGTGAGATAGAGGTAGGGTTCGCAATGGAGTGGTAAACATGTTTCCTTGGCTAAAAAGAGCATCCTGAAAGTGAACCACATCATGATCACAATGAGATCCCAATCCTACTTGGCTTCACCTTCCTTCCACCAGCTCCTGTTGCTATTTATCTTGATCCAGAATATTATCTACCTGTTAACAAGGCATGGTTAGTGCTTAAAGTTCTGCAAACAATAATTTTTATCTTCTTCATTTCTTATCTCTATTTGTTCCTACCATGGTTTTAAAATGTTCTATATACAAAAATGAATATTTCATATTTGTATTCTTGATTTTTCTTAGCAAATGAATGCTGATAAACTGAACTAAACTAAAAACTCCAGAGGACCCTAATGACATAGTCTTTTAACCTCAGCTACTTAGGAGGCTGAGACAAGAAAATCACAGACACAAGCCCAGCCTTGGATATAGAGTGAGTTCAAGGTAGTTTAAGCAATTTAGTATTGTTGGGAGCAGTGAACGCCCAGATCCTGAATTTCTTTTGTTTGTTTTTTTTTTTTTTTGGTTTTTCGAGACAGGGTTTCTCTGTAGCTTTGGTGCCTGTCCTGGAACTAGCTCTTGTAGACCAGGCTGGCCTCGAACTCCCAGAGATCCGCCTGCCTCTGCCTCCCGAGTGCTGGGATTAAAGGCGTGCGCCGGATCCTGAATTTCTTGTAAACAACTTGTTTTCCCCTGATCTGAGTGCCTACAGCTGCTCTGAGCACGAGACTCTCAGGAGTTCCTGATGGCAGGGGAATGGTTTCTGGTGCTTTTGGCTGGGGCGTGGCTATCCCTATATAAGCTGCTCCTGAACACAGTAAAGGGGGCATTCTTGGGCCATTCTGGCATCAATGAAGACCCGTGTCTCTCTCTGTCTCTGAATCTTTGTGAGTTTCAATCTCCAGCCCCTTACTGGGTTCACGAACTGTATGGCGGCGCCAAGAGCGCAGACAAGCCTCGTGAGTCCCATAGTATGATCTTGTCCCAAGGAGGGGACAAGGAGAGTCTCATTATAGAGAAAAACTTCAAATGTGTAAAGTGATGATATTTTTCCTGAGAGAGGGATTTCCTTATCTTTGCTACCCCCCCAAAAATATCCTAAGTATAAATTTTCTCCCCTTTTCCATCTATTTATTTTTATTTCTCCCATAGCAACTTATCTGTACCTGTATTAGAATTTCTTTGACTATTCTTTGTGAGTTTCCCTCCTGTTTTGGATACCCATGTCCCATTATAAATTGGTTTTACCTAGGAAATCTCTACCCTTAATGATGACCTTGATGTATGGTGATTTTTATGAGTGAATGATAGTAGTGGAGATACTTCTTAAGCTACATCACTTGTGAATTATACTATTATCCTGCTTTGCTATGCATAAATATAGGTACTTACATTTGTATGCAGAAAGTGCCTCTCTTCAGAAATGGGGTGATAACTATATTAGATCAAGATGTTTAAGGGTATATCACTGACTGGACACTTTAATGAACAGAATTCACATATGTATATAAATTTTATATTATATAACATATAAAATTCAAAACCTATATTATATATATACATTGTATATTTATATTATATAATGTATATTCTGTTCATTGAAGTATCCAGTCAGTGATAAACCCTTAAACATATATTTTTCTGGAGAACAGAGTAGCCTACAAACTTAGTTTCCTGTGAGAACCCTTCTTGGTTTTTAGAAAGGATATTTTTCTCATGTTCTCACAAGAACCTTTGTTTTGTGCTTCAGTGGAGAGGAAATATGCACTCTGATGTCTTGCAATCATGGAAAGAACTTGTATACATGTGGGAAAGTCCTCTTAAAGGGGATATGGAGAAACAACCAGCTCTTCACGACGCAGGGAGGAGACCTCATTTCTCACCTATGAATCTTGACTACATTGGCTGGATTTTCTTTATTTACTGTGTTTGGTCCTACTTTCTCTCTTAAGCATTTCTAGCATGGCTTTAAGGTTTCATGGTGACATCATCACCCGAACTGCAAACATAAAATATAGCTGTCACTAGCTGATCTTAAATTCCAGTTACTTGTTGAAACAATAGCATCATTCCTCTGGGTGGTGGTGGCGGCATATGCTTTTAAACCCAGAACTTGTTGGGTAAAGGCAGACAGATCTCTGAGTTCAAGTACAACATGTTTGATAAAACAACTTCCAGGACAGTCAGGGATACACAGAGAAACCCTATTTCAAAAACTTTAGGCAAGCAAATAAGCAAATGAGAAAAAAAAAAAACCACCACCACCAACAACAACAACAAAAAAAAAAAAAAAAAAAAAAACCACAAAACAAACAGACAAAAACAAACCAAAAACAGAGAATCCTTCTAGCTTAACATAAAAAGTATGTCACTGAAGGAATAGATTGCAGCCATCGGAAAGGTCACAGAATCAGAAACAACTTATGCTTCTACATGTGAGCATTGTTCAGAACCTGTGAACGGAGACTGCTTGTTCTTTTTCTGGTTGCTGACACTTGAATAATCACCTAGAAACCGTATTAATTACAATACTACTTGGCCTATTAGCTCAGGATTCTTACTAGCTAACTCTTACATCTTACATTAACCTATTTCTTTTAACTTGTGTATTACGGTGAGCCTGTGGCCTACAGGTAAGGCTCCAGTGTCTGTCTCCTATGGCAGCTACATGGCTTCTCCCTGACTCTGCCTATGCTCTCTTTTTTTTCTCTGTTTGGATTTCCCTGCCTGGCTTTACTCTGCTAAGGTATTGACCAAAGAAGCTTTATTCATTATCTAGCAGAAGGACATCCCATGTCAAAAACCTGATAGGAAACCACCACCTTGGATCAAGGATTCTAGTAACAGACTTTTATTGGAGAAACTTAAAACAAATTTAAATTTTTTGAAGGCCCACTCAATTGGCCTCAGAGATTAGAGAGACTTCCAGTTTAAGAAGTTCCACTAGCAGGTATGTCTTAGAAACACACACCTTTTTGCCACTTGAATTGTAATATCTTTTTGATTTAAATTACATGCTTTTAGTTATGATCCTCTCAAACTTAAATAGCTTTTTTTTTCCTTTATGACTGAAAAGTTGAATTTAAATGATAGGTGTAGGTGGTAATTGGTGAAATGCATTTTATAGTACATCTCAGAGAATTAGGGGGCATCCAAAGAGGCAATCACTAAACCCTTTTCCCACTGCTAATGGAAAAATGTTCGGCTTATAGCTGGTCCTTAAAATGTTGAGTAAAACTGTCAATTATAACTGTTAACAGCCATCCATAGTCTTCACTGTATTTTACACAGAGATATGGAAGAATATATGTGGCATAAAGTTATGATCAGCATTTGAAATCGGGAAATCTTCTGTTAAACATTTCAGTGTTCAGCTTTTAATTATCACTCAATTTAGTTTGAAGAAAATTCCTATCAGTAGACATTAGTATTTGAACTTCATTTTCTTTTTCTTAATATTGCTTGATAAAAATCTATCTCAATAAGATTTGTTTCTATGTAAGAAAGTCATTTCTTTGAAAACTTTATTTGTTGTATGTTATAATCAGATTGTACAAATACTCACTAACTATATGTGACTTACAAAAAGCTGTGCTTAAACTTACCACAGGTATTCTTATATGATGCTTATCACAATGGTTGAAGAAGGCACAGCATCAATAACAAAGCAGAGAAATATTTACTCTTTGGTTGAATGGTGGAAGATAGGGACTACAAGGACATGTATATTTGTGATGAAAACTGATCAGAAGTATGTGTGTTTGTATATGAGTAAAAATTGACTTTCCAATTCCATGTACATAGTATGCACTGACTCTGTCATGTACTTTCTGTCTGCTATAAATGAGCTTGCACAAAGCACATATATAACTGACTTCATCAATTATGAAGGTTATGAGGGGGGTGTTTTCCAGAAATATGAGGTAAAGGCAAAATTTGTGAAAATTGAGGAAAATACAGTATAAACAATTGGAGCAGTCAATGAAAGCCCTGATCGATTTTTAAGGTACCCTCCCCCAGCAATATCAACAGTAGAAATGTCATTGTGGTAGTAGCATTTAAAATGAGTAAAAAGAAGAAAGCATGTACAAAAGCCCGGGAGATAGTTAAGGAATTGAGGTGCAGTGTCATCACAGCTTGGGATGGAGAAGTTAGACCATAAAAAATTCAGAGACAATGTTAGATTTCCAAAATTCATATGGCAATCATTAAGAAGCCATTATATAATTGAAAAACTGAATAAGTTACTTAATTGAGTTTGTGTTTGTAAAGAGTTACATGACAACAGATAAGGAATGTAGCAGACCCAAACAGAAGGTTCTTGATATAAATGAAACCCTAGTAATTCTTATAATTTAGAGACTGGTTATGAATATGAAAGTAGTGTAAACATTTGGAATATTTTTATACCCTCTTGCTAAACCAAAGTTTTATATGTTAGGCATCTAATATTTCTACTTTTGATATTTGAAGAAATCTTAGACTTACATCAGAAGATATATATATATATATATATATATATATGTATATATACATGTGTGTGTGTTAATTTGTAAAGAATCATAAGTTACCAAATATGTCATCATAAGAATATATAAATAAGTTGCAACTTTCCCCAGAATTTGAAATGATAATAAAATTATATTATGTTTACATTATGAAATAATTCATAACTTTAAAATTTTAAACATCATAACTTTAATTGACCTAAATAAAGACCCAGGACATAATTGTTGTGTCAACAGAAGAAAATCATAGAACATTATGAATACTATTATCTTTTATTTATATTTTAAGTGCAAAACAAGTGAACAAGACAATTTAGAAATGCAGAAAAAATGATGAATTTTAAGTAGTTCTAGGAAATAAGTGATAAAAATATAAGCAAAAGAAAATTCTCATTATCTGGCTCAAGACAGAATTGAATAGGGTAATGGTGAAGAGTACAGTACATTTTTTATACTAGATGTACATAAATAAATATTTTAGTATTTATGGTTTATATTTCATATAATTTTGTAATGTTTATGATTGACACATAATTAATTGCAAATAAACTTTGAACATAAAATTATAAATTCAAGCCTGCCATTTTAAATATTATTAATACAATCTCATAAATGTAACCAGTTAGTTATGCTAAAAGCAAGACCTGAAGACAAAGGAAGAAAAAGTTTAAAGTGACCCTAAAAGGCTGTGGAATTTTTGAGCAGCCTTGAAAACTTCGTCGTAGATTTTTCTCCCGAAATCCATAGACAAATGACATTACTTCTGTCCATTATTCTCGGTACCTTTCTATGTTGTTCTTTGAGAGTATTACTCAAGAATTTTAAAAATCCAGATGACTGAAGTCAGCCAAATAAGAATACTTATAATCCTCTGTCCAAGTTTGAACATCCCTTTAGTGTCATCATGTATATTTTGTTCATAACAAAGGATATGACTAATAATTCCCTTGCTAATTTTACTCCAGAGAACACTGCTGTGGTATAAATATGTCCCACAAAGATTGTGGATTGGGAACCTAGTCCCAGTATTTACGTGTTAATGTTTGGAGCTTAGGCATTTGGTGTGTAATTAGTGTTGTATTAAGTCATTTATCCAAATGATAGAATATATGATAGTATGAGAAAACAAAGAGATACTCAAGATTGTATGTTTATTCTTATTCTTTTGCCACAAGGTATCTCAGGTCATCTAACGTCATCATAGTAGAGCACACACCAGATGTAGCCTCGTAGGTATTATAATTTTCAGTCACCAGAACTGTAATACATAAATATTTGTTTGTCATAAGTAGGCCAGGCTCAGGCATCCTGTTACAACAAAAAAATTAGTTGGTTTATATTTATTAGGTGATACATAAAATGGAAAATTGGAATTGAGTTAAATCATTATTTCTTTTTGAGCACTGTTATCTTTTTCAGACATTCAAATGCTAATTGTAGGTTGTAGATATTTTCTGTAAATCTCAAAGTAAATTCTAACCTAGTGAAAAACTTATGACATTAGATAGAGATAGCTGAAAATTTATATGGATGACATATAGAGTGGCTGAGAAAATGATTCGAGGCTGAGTACTTAAGAAGTCACATACTTTTATATTGGGAGAAGAAGGAAAAGTTGACAGGGATAATGACAAAGAAAAGCCAGAAATTATGTGGGAGATGGAAGTGAGTAGCATCTTGGGTCATACCTTGGGAAGCAGAAAATGTCTTAAGAATTCATGTTTTCTTTGTTTGAAACACGTTACTCGAGAAATGATTGAAGAAGTAGGTAAGAGGGAGAAATAAAACAAGAGTGTAGCTTTAAGAAAAGCCCCAGTAACACTCTTGGTTTCTTATGCACAGTCTGAAGTTAAAAATTGATCCTGACAACTGTCTCTGATAAATAAGATTGGATGGATTTTGATAGCTCTCCTAGCAGGACAAGATCGACTTTTCATACTTATTGGAGTTGAGACCCTTTTCTTTTCTCTGAAAAGGGGGTGAGTGTTGTCTGCAGATAGGCCTGAAAATTCCACTACAGGTTCCAAGAATCCAGAATCAGAGGAAGTAATCGGATAATGCAGAAATGAAATGTTTACTATGTTCAAAGAATCAAAAAGTACCTGCTAAAGATGGCATCATAGCATCCAAAGAGAGTTTTTCAGTATGCTCAGTTTGGTCAAGTATTCATAAGAGTTTAAGGTAGGTTGAGAACTGACAATGATGAATTAGAATAAATATACTTGATTAAAGATGGCAATGGTTATATGACAAATGATAATTTATAAGAACTTGAACTTTGTCCTTTATGCTGGAAGAAATCAATGAATAGTTTTAAGAAGGAGCCTGACAAATCTTATTGGCAATTATCTCAGTGAAGACAATATAATGACAGATGATGATACTTTATCAAAACCTGTGAAGATAGTGAAGATATAAAAATAACAGGGAGGCATAGTAAATGCTTTTAGAATTAAGAAAAGGACTAAGGTTTCTTTCTCTTTTATTTAAGAAGTACTTGTTCATAAAGTAAATAAGAAATGTGTCCAAAGAAAAAGGAAGATATTATAATAAATACCAATAGACCTTTATATTTACAAAAATATAAACAAGTTGCTGATTTAATAGAATAATAAAAAGGCTGATGAATATGCACCAATTCAACTTTTAAAGGAGAAATCAGTTGTCTAGGTTCTTTCCAAAATACCAGACAGCAAAATTATGAAAGCATATAATATTGTCAGTCAGTTATCTTGTGAAACAGCTTAATGAGTCAAATCATTTCCTATGTAAGCATGAGATTCTTCTGAGTTGAAACCTCTGCCCTCCTACAAAACTCTACATATGGCTTCATGCTCCTGTAACCCCTGATGTGGGAGTCAGAGTCAGTTAATAGGAATTTGATGACCCACCAGTGTAGCTAAAATTGCTACCTTCTAGTTCAGTGAGAGACCCTCTCTTCAGATAGCAATGGGAAGAACTATAGAAGGGGACATATGACAAAGGTTCCACATTCATGTACATCTCTGTGTCTATATAATCTAATATATAATATATATATTATATAGAATATAGAACTTGAAATTGATATATGTCAACATCTGCATGATATTTAAATGTCATTAGATCAAGGAGAATACAGCATTTTGACGGAGCCAGAATCTGATCAGTTTTATAGTAAAAACATAAATCAAAGCAATATGTTGTTATCTAACAGTCTTTAAACATGTGAAGCAAAGGACACCTTCATGGGTAAGGAAGTTTCCTTTCCAAAATTCCGCTGAATACTCCATTGTAGAGTAGCCTGCTATTAGATCTCTGCCTGTGACAAATGGCTCTCAGCCACTGTCTCTCCACTGTCTATCTTCCCAACCTTGGACATCAGCATTCTTCTTTGAATGCATTAGTCATTCATGAATAATGACATAAAAGCTTAGCAATGCTCCAGACAGAGAGCCTTCTATTATACTTTCCTAACAGCCATTAATATCCATAACACTCAGCAGTTTTCTAATTTTCTTTTATAAAGGATGAGCTATAACTGTGTGACAGAGTAGTATGAAGTCCAAAACTACTACCGATTTCATTAGAGAATGTGAGAAAAGAAAGAAAGTGGAAAAGAACGGGCTATACCACTATTCGTCACAAGAAACTGTGGTTTAAAAAAAGACAAGGGAGTGATAATTGTATCTGAAGTACAAAATACAACGGAATGCATGTCATTTCAAAAAACAATTTGTTTGTCCTTATAAATATCTTAGATAAAGAATTTCTATGCTAGGTAATAATATTGGCTTCCTTTGTTTCTAGGGGGAACAGCATCAAATTGATCTCCTGCTTGCTATGAACTCTCAGTAAACTGCCAAGTTCTATCAATGGTTTAGAAGACAAAGCAAGTAGAAGCATCTCCATTTACAAGTAAGGAGACTAGAAGTATTTTCAAAAATAAAATGCTTTACATGAAGGATAACTAATTCTCTGGGGAAGGTCATTTCTCCCGCTCTCATCATTCTCTCGTTCCCTTTCTTCTTTGTCTAAGCTGAGGACCCATGAGCTTCCCCTTTTCATGTTAGCTCCTCCATCAGTACATCATTGTTTAAACTTATTTAAACAGCCATGTTGATGCAGTTTTGTGGGCATATCCTCTATGTTATTTCCAGGAGGTACAAACTAACACCATCTTGACTATGCCTCTGGCTCTTCCCAATGTTTCTTTCTTCTTCTTCAGTGATCCCTGAGACTTAGGTGCAGGAATCATGTTATAGGAAACAGAAGGAAGACTGTCATTTGGACTTTGGTCAGAATTCTTTTTATTAGTTAAATTACAGAGACCAAGTCAAAGATTATGGAGTTTTCTAAAGAGAAAAGGAGAAAAAGAGAATCTGTGCAGTCTACAAAAGCAGTGAACTGATTGAAGCCTGTATTTCTTTTTGTTGGTATAGATTAATACCATTATAGCATGAGTTTATTTAATAACAATGTAAACAATTTTGATATTTTATGACAACATGTTCAAGTAATAGTTCATGTCAGCATACTTTTAAAACATGCTTGTTATGAGCTTCATGGTCAAAGTTACTTTCTGAGTTCACAAAATGAAAAAGAATATGTCATTTGAAAAGTAGAACTCAGATGAAAGGTTAAAAGTAAATAATGGAACAAGAATGGTTACACTGGGTTAGGAAAACACAGCATAGGTAGAGGAGGAATACGGAACTGGATAATAACACTAAAGTCCCCTCAAAAAAGATATATAGATACTTACTGCCATAGAAGCATAGAACCTTGCTAAAGGAAATAAATAAGAATAAAAGAGATTGATATATGGTGACTAGTGTGTGTTGTACAGGAAGCCAAGACAAAAAAGTTTTGCAGAGTACGTTTGAGTGCCGCCTAGACTGAAAACTGGCTTCTAACTTACCCGTCCACTGATGATGGGACACAGTTGTTTCCCTAAAGAAACCTTAGCAGCCATTTGATCAACATGGTTTAATATCAAAGATGTGCCTACCCAGTAACTTTTCTAACGTGCTTTTATTTCTTTTGAATTTCCAATATTGACAAAATTATATTAAAAATAATGTAATATTGTCTTCTTCTTACTTGAGTTTCTTGTTCCATAGAACATATTTTCCATTGTTTTTAAAGAACTATAAAACTTTGCCTGGTACACGAAAGCTTTAGCATTTTTTCAATGTTGATGGTCCTGTTTTTAAAACACATACATGCACAGTAAGAGAATCATGGTGTCTTCAATTATTCCTACTATATATTGCTGATTTTACTATTCCACCCAGCAGCAAGCATCTCCTTCAAGATTAATTGGAAGCCTAATGAAACCACTGTGAGCAACTAGATCATCTGCAGTGTTGATATTTCTCTAGCATAATGTTTACTTTCTCCATTTATATAATTAACTTTGATGAAACGCTTGTGCAGTAATGCGGAGATGTTATGGATTAATTACTTATTTAATAGCCAAAATGAAATGTGTCATGTAAATTTTAAATACACCAATTAGGACTTTTTGCCTTGCTGCACTTACAATAAAATTGTAAGCTAGGAATGATCACATAGGCTAGTACATACTATTGAATACATAATAGCAAGAACATAATTTCAGTAGGTTTAGTAGATTTTGATTAGTCAGGATTTTGAACAGAAGAAACAAAGAGTGAATATATTTCTACAGTGAAATGTGGTATTATTTTTGCATAAAGGCATGTTTTGATATTTTAGTAATGATAATATAAATTATGAAAACTTTACATTCTGCAGTAATTTCACAATTGTGAGATCCTAAATTTTCAAAATAAGTGCAAACTATTTAAAAAAAAATGTCGCTGATTTTCTGGCAAAAGCATACGACCCCATAATCTTAAAATCAGAGACAGTTTTGAGTCTTAAGTGTATTTTTTTTTTGTTTTTTGGGTTTTTTTTGTACATATTCAAAAAATTTAAGTCAGGAAAGAACCAAAAATAAGAAAATTACTACACATTTCATATGTGCATTTTCTTTGCTTTTAACAAAATACAGTTAAAAAAATTGAAATGAACAATTTGTATAAACTTGGGCAAAGCATCCACATCAACAACCTAGACAAATCAGTCATGCGTTTATCAGACTTAAATACGGCTTGCTTTTATTCAAAGGTTGTATATGAAAAGTATGACGCAGATAATGGTATTATTGCTATCGTGAAATTATTGTAACCCTGCCTGTGACATTTCCCTAAACTCTGGTTTGTGCCTTTCCAACTTTTTATTAAAACAATTCTTAATGTGAATGGAAATTTGCCAAACATCTAAGATAATAGCATTTAGAGAAATTCCTAAAAGAGTGTAGCAATACGTGTCATTAAATAAATTATACCTAAAAATTTATCTTTTATAAGAATACTCTAAGTCTGTGAATAGGTCTTCTCTTTGAGGTTTCTGGGTTCCATCCTCTCTTAAGCACTGTGGATACAAAGGAGAGGGAAGGAAAGTTTCAGACCCACTTTGCTGAATAGGAGTCCTACTGAAAGTGAAATTTTCCTTTAATATTCTATATCTCCTTTGCCTACCAATTCTGTTCCTGTCTCTTAAACGGTAAAACTGTGTAGCTTCATTGAGTAAATTTGATCTTCTTGAATTCCATTAAAGGAGCTTATTTCATAATCACCTCATTTTGCAGTGAATAGCAGAAAACGAGTTCAGTTTCATCACTAAAAGTGTCTTTTCTATTCATAACAGACAACCGTTTTAGAATGGTATATTAACATTTTATATCTATATAAGTTCTTATGAAAATGTACAAGTGTTCCCAAAGGCATATAACAAGATTATATTGCTTCCTAGTTATTTACTCTTTTAGTAACTTTGCCAGTATGAAGAGAATATATTTATTTAGTATGCTTTCATTTTAGTTCATGTAAGTTTTCATGCAGGCCTTTGCTTTTCCTCAAACTGCAGGTAAACTATCCTTTAAATATTGAGGTATAGAGATTTATCTGATTTAAAACTATAAAACTTTGTGCCGGGCGGTGGTGGCGCACGCCTTTAATCCCAGCACTCGGGAGGCAGAGGCAGGCAGATCTCTGGGAGTTCGAGACCAGCCTGGTCTACAGAGCTAGTTCCAGGACAGGCTCCGTAGCTACAGAGAAACCCTGTCTTGAAAAACCAAAAAAAAAAAAAAAAAAAAAAAACTATAAAACTTTGTTTTATAAATATTCACATGGAACGGTCTGAACTTGGCATTCAACTTTAACAATGGCTCAGCGAGCACACTGATGTTGGCACAATGACTGTGCACACCACTACAAGGAGACTCCTGTCTTTTATATGTCCCTGGTAGCAAGCTAACCTTAGTATAACCCCATTCCAATAGCACTGTGAAGTCCAAGATAAAGAAAGGCTGGGAATTGGGGGATGCACAGAATCGATGAGTAATTCCTCCTCAATAGGTACTTCCCAATAGCCTGTGACATGTGTCTGCCGGGTCTAGAGCATGCTTTTCTTGCCATTTATGGTTTTCTCATCTTGTTCTTTGCAAAGTCTTAAGATTAGTACTAGACATTCCTAATTCCTGGAGCCAAAGATACTGATTTTTTTGTTCTTTATCCCAAACACAACTTAATCAATTTTTAAAAAACTTGCCATAATACAGAACTAAAGTATAGAAATCAGGTGCGTCCTTTTAGGAAATGACTAGTAATACTTATAAGGGGGGAGGGGGAGGGGATGGGAGGAGGGGAGGAGGTGGAAATTTTTAATAAATAAATAAATTTTAAAAAAATACTTAAGAAGTCTTTGCTTGCATTGTGTCTGTTATAATGATTGCTTCTTGTTGCTACAGTTTATTCTTTTTGAATCTCTTTGTCTTACATTGCAAGATTGCCAATTTTGCTTCTGTTCAGTTCATTATTGTTTTTTGATTACACAATATCTTCCCCCATTCTTTTATGGTCCAATGTTTATTATTTCCTACTTCCTCCAGTTTTTACTTGGGGTTTTTCTTACTTTTCTAGTTTTAATAATTATATCTTTACTTTGTTTATCTTTGTTAAAAAAATATTAGATTTAAAAAAAATACCAATCCAAATCCCCATTCCCTCCACACACCATCCCATTCCACCCTCATCTAATTCTAAGATGGGTAAGGCACATTGCTTTGAAGAAGATTCAAGACCCTCCCTACCTCCCTACTTGAGCAAGGTATACATCCAAAGAGAATAGGATCCCAAAAGCCAATACCATGCAATAGAGTACAATGTAAATGATTGTTGGGATCCTATAGTCTCAACTAGATAATACTGGTGCCACTGTCAGTGGCCCCTCAGTCTGCCCCAGCTATATACCTGTCAACCACATCCAGAGGAACTAGTTTGTTTATCTTAAATCTGTCTTTTTTCCAATATAGGTCTGAGGTGGTTTAAATGAAAATGGGCCTCATACGTTTACATGTTTGAATCCTTGGTCTCCATTCAGTGGTTTGGGTAGGACTATGAGGTATAGCCTTTTTGGAAGTAGTGTGTCACTGTAGGTGAGCTTTCTGATGTAAAAACTGCACAACATAACCAGTTAGCTCTCTCTGCATCCTACTTGCCCATAAAGATGCCGATTCTAAACTCCTGCTTCAGAATCATGCTTGTCTGGCCATGTTTGTCTGGTTACAATGATGCTAATGTGAACTAACACTGGAACTTTGAACACAAAGTTAAATTCCTTGTTATATCTTATGTTGTTTATGGTGTTTTGTCACAGCAGCAGAAAAGCAACTCAAACAAAGCCCTTCAAAGCCACCATCTTAGTTTTGTTGTTGATGTTTTGTTGTTTCTAATGAACTATTCTGTGGATGTTTTCATTCAATAAAAGAGGAACATTGGAAAGTATACAAATAAATGAACACTAAATTTTCTTCTCAGTAATGAATGCAGTGATCTATTTGCTTGCCTGGAAATGATAAGGTCTGATGTACGATATTTTTGACTAAAATAAAGCTGTTCTTGTGAGAAACAGAGCCATAAATGTCATTGCAGAGTATATAGTCACAGGAAAATTAGTTCAAAATAAAGCATGAAGTTATTTCTCTAGAGATGGTTCAGTGGATAAAAGCACTGCCTGCTCTTCCAAAGGTCCTTAGTTCAATTCTCAGCAGCCACATGGTGGCTCACAGCCATCTGTAATGTCATCCAGTGCCCTCTTGAAGAGACCAGGTCAGTTGTCCTCATCAACTTAGACCCTTAAAGCTAATACAGACAAGTTCAACAGAACCGCCATTTACAGGCTGTCCATGCATGCTTCAGCATTGCCAGGGCATACATTCCATTTCAAATTTTAGAAGGTTTAATCATCCTATTATCTTGTAATTTCTAAACCTGTTCCCCAGTATGCTTTCATGGGCTAAACAAGCCAAGACATGAGTTTTATACAGGAAGACTTGGCAATAGTGTGCCCATTCCCTGCACACTTCTGCTACCATCAATAGACTCCAAAGTCTGACATTCCATTTAGCTTTTCTAGATTTGGCAAGAGATAAAGATCGTTTGGGTCAGTAGTGACCCTTTAATACAGTTCTACATCTTGCAGTGACACCCAACCATAGAATTATTTCATTTGCCTCTGCTATAAATGATAAAGAAATACTCGTGTTTTCTGATAGTTTGGGGCGACCACTATGAAAGGTTGCATCTCACAGGTTGAGGACAACAGTTTTAGGTATTTCTATTAAGTCCTCCTGAAGTGAAAAGATTTCTATATGTCAGCTTACTTAGATGAATATTATACTATATCTCCTAATGTCTTGATGTCAATCTATAAAAATTCACAAACCCCCAAAGCATACAGTTACCATTGTCTCTATGTCCTCCTTTTAACGCATCTAACAGAGAATCCAGGGCACCTTTCTTCATGGAAATCTCATGCCAATCTGTCCATGTGCTTTGATAGAGATCTAATTAACACCTTGGACACCATCAGTGGGGTCCATTTAACTGTCTGAATAGTGAAGATTACAATTCTAGTATCTTAAAATGAGGGCTTTTTTCTATAACCATTTGAGACAGTATATCTCCTTTTCTGGGTTCCATAACATTTGCAGCAAAATTCTGCTGGGCAAAGATTCAGAATTAATCTTAAGGAACTTGACAACAGTGTCAGATATTCCATTTTAGGGAGGAAACATTGCAAAGCCTTATTGAGTTAATGGCATAAAGGTAAAATAGTCTTTATTCCACAGAGACCTTTAGAGAAGACACGTGAAAAGCAATTTAAAAATTGTCAAAAATTTCATGCCATAGGGGAAAACTAACTATATTAAATATTTATTTATGTTTCTATGAGAGCTCCTATATTTCTAATAAAATTAGTCTAGGGATCCTACTATGTTTGTGATATCTACTTTCATGGATGTTTTCTGCAACCAGAACCAACCTGTCTTGAATTTCAAGTATTAATAAAACTGTCATGTTACTCTGGGTATATAATAACTAAAATAAAACTTCATTTATTAAATGAAGCAGGGAAAGGATATCTCATAACATTTAGCAGGTATTAACTAGAGATACTCTCACGTAATAATCTTCTCTTGGGATTCATAGTAAATACTTTATTGCTAATAATAGTCTCAGAAAAGGTATTTTCCTAGTGGTAATAGAAAATACAAATTTACATAGTAACCATTTAACATGATCTATTTTATATTCTGTGGGCTATTCACTTGTATTTACATGATACAAATTACAACAGAAACAACAAGAAAGGAAGATTTATTTTGTTCATGGCTTCACAGAATTTGGTCTCATGTTGCAAAAACTGTTTGTCTTGTGATGGTTAAGAAACAGAGAGGAAAAAGAAGCCGTATTAGCAGGATGCTTTTTTATTAGCCTTTCATTTTAGCTGACTTAGACAACTAGACAATGCTGACCATAAGCTGTAAAGGAAAACCCTCCTCAAGTATTGTTCCACTTGTCAATTATCTCTGAAGACAACCACACAAACATCCCAATGTTCTATACATTTCCCGAGTCAATTAACCAAGCTTAACTATCACACTGCACTTTAGAAATTAAATTTTGAATGATATTTGTCTTAGCCAGTGTTCTATTGCCGTGAAGAAACACAATGACTATGGCAACTCCTTTAAAAGCAAGCTTTTTTGAATTGGCACTGCTTTACAATTTCAGGGGTTTAATCTCTATTATCATCGGAGTCACAGCGGCATGCAGGCATATGTGGTGTTGGAGAAGTAGTTAAGAGTTTTTCTACATCCAGATTCTAAGGGAGCAGGAAAAAAAGAGCCACTGGGTCTGACTTGTTTTTTTTTAATTAATTCAGCAACATTTATAATCAAATGTCTCTTTTTTTCACTTTCGAAGTTTTATTTCAAAGATTAGATAACACATAAAAAACAATTAAGCCCCCAAATTAGTTTTTCAATGAAAACTTATACCTCGTTTATATTCTCCCTGTCTGCTCTTTTTTATTATTATTATTAAATTTTTGACTTGGGTTTTTTAAAACCTCAAAGCCCCACCTCCTGTGGCTCATTTCCTCCAACAAGACCACACAAATCTTATTCCTTTAATCTAATGCCTCCCTGGTGACCAAACATTCAAATATATGAGCCTATGGGAGACAATCTCTTTCGAAACAACATAACATTGATGATGCTTATCAACTGAAAGCTTTTTAAAAAATACTTGGATCAATATATTCTTAGTATCAAATATTTACAATATTTAGACTCATGAGCCTCTATGTACTGTAAATATTATTTCTGCAAAGATGCCTTTAACTAATACAGTCTTAACACTGCATCATAGATTTTACTGAAATATAGATTTCATAGAGTCTTTTTATTGTCTAACTTGTTTGTTCTACATTTCCCTTAAGGGAATGAACTCTAGTGTTAAGACAATTCTCATTGAAGAGAAAGTAAATCTACTTTTACATAACTTCTACACTTGGCATTTTCTGATGAATCTACCTGCTTAGTCTCTTGTCCTGCACTTTGATGTGTTTAGAAAAGTAGAAATGTTCAAAGATGCACAGTTCATGTCATGCTCCATCTCTACACATCCACTTGATTATTCCATGATTCTACACACAAAAACATAAAGATCAGGTTCCTCCCTACAAGCTATAAAGTTCTATACAAACTGGCTTCCCATGGACAATTCAACTTTGTTATCTTCTCTTGTTGCTAATGTTTCCAACCACAACGTATTTATCAATTTTTGGCATACCAAGAATTTTCCTTTCTCAGAGATAAGTCATCATCTTTAGTAGCTCAGATAATGATAATTTTGGAGAAAGTGTTTTCAAAGGTGAAATTAAACTGAAGATTATTCAGGTATGCTCTAAGCCAACACAGCAACTTCAGAAGTGAGTATGACATAGACATGGAAAAAGGAATACCACTGAATGCTGAAAAACACATACCTATTTACAAGATAAATAAAGAAACCACAGAAAAACTCAGTCCTACTCATGTTAATTTTGAGCATTTATCTTCCATGTGTAAGAAAAAAATCAACTGTTATTTTGCCCCTATATTTACTATATACTCTGTTTTCATGTGCTAATTCTTTCCTCATTTTAATGGAATTCAAATGTTGCATCCTCAGAAAGGCCTTCTTTAAGTATAATAACTATGGGCTCAAATACATTAGCTACTCTCTATGTTTCTCTTTTCTTTGATACCATGAATTAATGCAAAAGTACTATTCGTCTTGTTAAACTATTCATATTATAAATGACACTAAGCTTCTTGAGGCTACAATTTTAAATTTTCTGGTCAGCCAACACTATCACAAAATTTTCATCTGACTATTTCCAAGCAAATGGTATATTAGAAGTCTGTTGGACACCATGATTTAGTGACACTTGTTTGCAGTCCTGGCATTTATGAGGCTGAGGCTGCAGGAGTGTGATGAGTTCAAGACTAGACATGACTACATAGTGAGTTGCAACTCACCTGGGTGATACATATGCAGACTGCTTGCAAAGCCTACCCTTTAGAAAGCTAAACTCCTATTCTTGATTTCTACCATTCAATTACTTTGACTTCTGCCTCATCTGATACTTCACTCCCAGGTATCTCTGCTTCCTGTCTGTGAACGAACAGTGATTGTATGCTTCCTAGTTGCTTGTCTATTCCTTGTCCTTTGGATGTGCATTTCCACCACAATGGAGTTTATTGTCTCTGGAAACAGAAGCCCAAATCAATCCAATTGTCTCTAAGTCACTATTGTTATGCTCTATGTATGTATATGTATGTACTATGCAATATGTCACAACTCCATAAGAATTTCTGTGGTTTCTTATTGGATCCAAATGTTTCAGTTACAATTCATCTTCACCATCTTTGTCTCTTTGTGTCCATCTTAGAGTGACCCCAGTCACTCTACTTAACTTCCAAATGCTGACCTTATGTCTTCACTCACAAATACCATTTCAGTACTTTCACAACTCTTTTTGAAGACAAACTTATTCTTTCTAAATTATTGGAGGATTCATCTAGTTCATAAATTACATCATAACTATTACGAACCCAATCATCTCCCCAACCCCCAAGTTTTGATTGCATTTGCTATCTTTGGATTTACCTATCATTAACTAGTATTGCTTCTTGCTATTCATCTGCAACAAACAAATAGCATATAATGAAATCATGAAACAAACACTACTTTGATTTTAAATCTTCACCTTGATAGGAAAGATTTTATAGATATATTCTAAATAATTTCTGGCTGGTAAATCATCCAGGCTTTCCCACAGAAATGTTAATAAGAAAGCAGATAAAGATCTCACTTTATCGCCCTTTCCCGAGACACCTAATTTTCAACCACTTTCTATAGGGAAAAAAAAAGAACTAAACAAGGACATTAGGTACATCTGTAGCATTAAATGTAGCTACAAATATACTAAAAGTAAAGGAGAGGGAAGAGAAGAGATTACAAAGCACTATTTAGGGAATATTGAAATGTCATCTACCTTCAAGGTGAAAGAGATTTTAGCTACAATGTGCTAAATGTCGCCATAAACCTGAAACTCACTTCAGTAACTATTATCTTTGATTATAAGATTTGCCAAGCATGAATAATATGTACATAATTTGATTCTGAGTGTTCATCTCCTCCATAACTTTTATAGCTATTTACGTGTGAAACATACAAAGTATGGATTTTGTTTTGAACATGTGTAACGAGGATATGTTTATTTTGAACACGTATAACGATACCATGTGTATATGTCCAGTTTATATAAATACATACATACATAAGCATTTGATATTTTATGCAAAAACTATTTGCCTGTAGTAGTATTTTTCAAGTAATTACATTACGGAAATGACTGGTAATACACGGTCGTAAAACATGTGGCAACTGTAATCAAGCTTTCAAATTTGCTTTTAGAAGGACTTTAATTGAAACTCAGGTTTTAGATGTCCCTTAACATGTACACTTAACACTTTTTACCCATATGTGTGTATGAATGATATATGTGTGTTGTGTGTGAGAGAAAAAGCAACCTATAATTACCTCTTTCATTTAATATTTTTTAAAATCTTTGGTCTAAAATAATTAACAAATCATAAATGTATTTGTAATCCCTCAAAAAGATAAAGTTATATCTGAATTTATATAGTTATAAATATGAGCAGCAAATATATCCAAAGTCTTCTGTCACATACACACAAATAATATTTTATATGTACATACAAAATATTATTTATATTATATGAAGAGAGGAATTTAGTTTTATTTGCAGGCATAAAATTATAAACATTTATTTTCTGCTTACAGAATCTAAAAAAATGTTTGATAAATTTCATACAAAAAATAATTCCTATGTCATTAACTTTTTCTTACTGAAAAGTTTGAGTTTCATACATGTGTAACAAAGTCTCTGGTGCAATATTAACATGACAGGAAATGCCTAATATTTAAGTACATATATGCTGCATTAGGGGATTAAATTTCAATTAGCATTTTAAAATCATTCTATTGTTTATCGTTTTAAAGGGATGCAAATTGTTTAGTCTGTACACATAACACCTCATACACTTTACTATCTTGAACTCTAATGCCTTTCAAGAAAGACAGTAATCTCACTGTGTTCCAGCAACTTTTAGTGGAGTCACGTCACTATGCATTTTTTTTTTTTTCAGTGCAGTGCTTTAATTGCTCTAAAGGAAATTCCCCATCAAGGTCTCTTTACACCTCGCAATGTTTTCATGGCCATACATTAGACCATCAGTGCTACACAGATATGGAATATGTATAAGATATTTAAAATCCTAATTATATCATTGCTCTCCTCTTTCCTCCCAACAGCCCCCTTTGTATCCCCTTCCTCAGCCCTTCCTCTGACTCCTCTCTCCAACCTGCCTCATGCTCTCCCACTTTCAAATTAGTAGTCTTACAACGACCTTCTCAGAAAGAAGATGTAGTCTATGAGTAAAATATTGATAGAATTCATGTTCTCAAAATGTTTGATTTATAATACCACGGTTATATACCAAGTTTTCTGGAAACTCACCAGCTAAGGGTGGAGCTACTTATTTTGTTTTTATTATTCAGCTAATTGCTTTGGAATATGAATCAAAATTCTGAAGAACTTTGACTGGATAAATGCTAAGATTGGGAGGTCTACACCGGAAGGTCCTGGGAGCTTGCTCTCCATCCAGTCTAGTGAATTGGTGAGCTCTAGAATCAATGTGAGAGTCTAGGAACAATGTGGGGAACCATTTAATGTCAACATCTGCCCTCCATATCCATGGACTCAGATAACCACATACACACATGTACACAATCACAAAAAGACACCACACACAAACACATACACATCTTATAATATAGAAAGTTCTGTTCTGTCTAGTTTGACAGTATTAAGGCTGTAAATTTGGTCAACAGTGACCATCTGAATCATAGTGTGCTTTTCCTGACACTGTAGGCTGTTGTCTCTATAGTTCCAGTTTCCGTATTATCTATAAGATAGCATGAAGGAATCAAAATTTTTAAATATTGCAAACAGCAAAAAATAAAGGTCATTATCTTATTACTGCCTTATCCTTATCGAACTGCATATTATCTTGCCCTTAAATAAAATTCTAAATTTATTTATTTAATAGTGGCATATCCTTAATTACCTGTGGGCAAATATCAAATGCAAAGATAATTTGGACAATTTTAAAGAGGCATAAATTATTCAGTTATTTAAAATAAATACCTTCCTATTGTGAAATTTATTGAAAATTCTCCAGTATATAATTTACATTAATTATTTAATTAAGAAAACTTGTCATTAACTTCTGTGACTCTGGTACAACCCAGGAATAGTAATTTATTTATTGAACATTTTCATTAAGCTGTGGAAAGGATTTCGATATGTATAACAATAATAGATATCAAACTAGAAGTACATGAGATGTCAATCAATACTCTATTCAGTTGGTATGGAAGAGACTGCTTACAGAAACTCAGGAAAAAATATATTGTTGCTTTTTTATAACTTGTGATACACCTGGAGAAATAAAGTTTAGGCTTATTCAAAGAAAAAATTTGATACATAATATCTTGATTCATTTCTAACATACATCTCTAACATTACATCTATAACGTATTAAGAAATATTACAGTGTTCTTTAGCATTGAAAATAAAAAGAAATAGCACTACATAATATATCCAGGTATTCTACTTTGAAAGAGAATTTAGGCTCTTAGTGCATAAACCCCATGTTACTCTCAGTTACCTTTTATCAATGCAAATCATCTTTAAATGTCATTTCAACTAAAATGTTGTTACAACTAAATGTTATTACAACATGCTTTTATGTTTTTATTCTGATACGCAATTCTTTGCAGACTCATCCCTTCTTATTCTCTCTCCATGGAGCTTCATGTTCTTTTTTTTAACTCCTAAAAATAAATTATTGCTATACAAATTATCTTGGGTGTGCAGTGTTCCACTGGAACATGAATGAGGTATCAGTGACTCCACTCTCAGAGAAAAGCCATCTCTTCCTCTCCCTGCAACCAAAAATGTTATTAAGAATAGAGATGGGATTCTGTACCCGGTTCTCATCTACGTGCTAATATTCTCTGTGGCTTAGCCTTCAGCAGACTTTGTGTAAGCTGTTGTATGCTGTTACAACAGCTTCAAGTTCAGATACGTCACTCTTGTGCTATGTGGGCAAAATACTGTTCCCCTATAGCCGTATACTGTCTCTGACTCATACTCCTTCCGCTCACTCTTCTCTAAGAATCACCGAGACTTCGGAGGGCAGGTTCAGTTTTATTAGTTACTTTCCAATGGCTCTACTTTTAAAGAAAGTTTGCATTCTAACCATCAATGCAAAAATAGAGGCAATAAAGAAAACAAAAACTGAGGGAATTCTGGAAATGGAGAAGCATTTTTTTTAGGTTGACCTTTGACCACCATTTATGCTATGGTCACACAAGCATAGAATCCACACATACAGGAAGGACATATACATATACACACATGTGCATGCCTGTGTGTACATACACACACACATAAATACAAAACATATTTTTAAAAGAAGTGGATTCCATGGATAAACATCCATGGTATTTGGAGTAAAAGACTCTCATAGCAATTATAGGAACTTGTTCTTTTTTGCCCAATTCAGAGACTAAACTGCCGCGCACCGCGGCCCCCATCTGCGCTCTATGCACTAGAACCAAGTTCGCAAGCTTTGGGCAAGGGGCTGGAGGTTGAGAATACACACGCAGAGACAGACCAACACACAAACCTTCCAACACTAGTACTAAAAAGCCTCTTTAATAGCACCATGGAGGCTTAAACACCCTGCAGTCAATGGCCAACAGGTGAAAATCCCATCCCCTGATCCTCTAGGCAAAGCACAGCTTTTAGTAACTTCCATTAGGAGACTCTAGACAGGGAAGAGCAGCTGAAGGTCAGGACTCAATTAGTCCCAACACTAAACACTATTCCATGGTTTAGATAAAGGAATTATGAAGAGTGAAAGAACAAAATCACACAAGAGGCCCCATTCTCAGCTTTCTGTTTCCCAGGCTGCCAAGCAGTAAGCAACAGGTGATATTCAAAACTGTGAGAAAATAGAATTTTTATAAAGTTTGTTGCTTTAAACATCTAAAGAGGGTCTTAAAGTTAATTAATCCAGTTCTGTATGGAAACCAGAAATCCATGAGCTCAGGAGTGGACAGCCATTGTTTATTCAGTATGAAATGGTCTGCCCTGAAAACATATCTACAAACAGCATTGTGAACGCTGAGCAGTACTTACGTGTCATTTCTTTATGCTCTTACTCAGCCCACTGCCATGTGAATTCACAAAAATATTTAGGTTAATCATCCTATTTGTCTACTGCATGTTGTAGAAAACATAATATATTTTATTAAATTTACAGAACTATTCTTAAACATTAGTAAGTATTAAAGTGTTAAACAATATCTAAGGTACTTAATTGATTTCTCATAGTGAAAAAACGCATGATTTTTAAGGAAGATTAGAGTTGCATAAAACTACCAAAAATATTTATTTTGGATTAAAATAATCCCCCTTTTTTATGAGGCTGTTACTGTATTTGTATGTATGGTATGTACATAAGTATTTATGTGTATGTATATAGGTATGTGTATATGTATATTTTTTTGCTATTTATATGATGCTGCTTTGGAAGATTTTTAAACTGTTAAACATTTATAAAGTTAAAGTATTCAGGAAAATAAAAATAAAATTTTAATAGGTATTATTTTGGGTTAATTTAAAAATCATTATTAAGGGTAAATATATTTCCTGTGGTTGCCTCAGTATGCTTTTGCTAATACTGTAATACACCCAAACACACATACATAATATATTACATATAATATAAAGATATATATAAAATAAAAGGTGTTTATTTTGCTCTGGATTTTAGAAAGTAGGAGTCTTAGGACTTCAAGGGCACTGGGGCAAGTTCCCTTTAATTCCCTTTAATCATTCTAATATTGTAATATTTTAATTAATATTTAATTTTTTGAGAATTTGCTACAAAGTATCACAATCATTTTTCCCTCTCTCATCTCTAATTTCCATGATTTTTCACAGTTCTACTACCTTCTAAGTCTTTCACTCCATATCACTTTTTTTTTTTTTTTTTTTTTTTTTGTCTCATGGGTAGACGTCCTGGTCTTCCAGCTCTTAGCAATCATTCTGTTTCCTCTTCCATGATGTCCACTGAACCTTGGGTGAAGGGCTTGAGTTGTAAATATATTAATGGAGTCAGGTATCCATGGTCAATTTATTTCTGCCGTTCCCTAGTCTAGCTGCAGTTTCTTGTATCTTCTTCATCTACTTCAAAACAAGCTTCTTTGTAGAGGGGTGAGGGCTGCATTTCCATGTGTATATAAAGGTAAATAGTTAGAATGAAGTTTAAACCCATTCTCATTTAGGAACACGACAGTAGTAGATTTTCCTCAGTAGCCATGGGTAGTTAGCTAATTTCAATACTAGTAATAAACTCCCTCCTAAGGAAAGGACTATAAATCAAATCTTCTGGTTGTTGATCTCCAGGGTAGAAGTGCCACGATTTCTCCTTTAAGAATAAGTTGCTATAATGATCATTGTTGTAGCTCCTAGACATTACAACTAGATAGGACTGCTGATTATTTCCATCTTATATGGCTCCTTCAGACACTTTGAGAGCTAGTCCTTTGGGAGTACGTTTGTGGCTTACATTCAGATCAGTTCATTCCAAGGGCTGTATCTGAGATGTGTGATGTCTCCACCATTAAGGCCTTACTTTCTTACTAAAAGTAGCAAGAGACTTCTTATGAAGTCTCTTGAAATATCCTGATCAACAATTCCAAAGGAGGCTATCTATGCCAGGCACTGGGATTTTGATAAATATTTAAGTAGCACCTATTACTGGGGACAAAATAATTTCTTATATAAATAGAGATGTATTTAAAATAGCAAAGCAATAACCATTACCCTTGATGCATAATTTTGGCTGTGTCATTTCTCTTAAAAAGTCCAAATACATTGTCATAGCAAACTGGAACATTTCTTTTCCTTTCAACAGCAATATGCATGGGCTTTTTTGATATTTTGTTTCTCAGTTCTTCATCTCATATCGGCATATGGCTCCTTTCCCACCAAATAATTTCTGCTGTGATGAAATGTGCTGATTAAATATTTTTAATGAGATATAAACAGTCACTATTCATAATTATCTTGTATCTCTTTTCTGCCATCCTTGATTCTGACATGATAGATTTCAAGTAAGAAGTATCATTCCTTTAAAGGTAAGTTTTCATCAGGAAAAGATTTTGGATAAATATCTCTTGACACACGAAATTCAGAAGGAGGTTCTCAATTTATGGATTTAAGACATTAATGCCATTAATTTCAGTGATAATGATAAATACATAATATGCATTTTCAAAGCTGCATGCATAGTTTTACTGAAATCCTAGTCACTTGATGGTGTGACAAGGATATATTTATTGTCTTAGGATTTATCTAGATCATTTCTCTGTTACACATTCTTCATGCTGTCGCCACTTTCAACACAGCACAGCATTTACAGAGCTATTATATTTGCACCATAACTACATAGTTCTGGAGTTCCCACTGTGATTTAAATCAGCTAACACAGCCATGTTGACCTGAGTGTCTGAACAGAGTTTTATATATAGTCTCTTTCAAATTTAGATGTTTATCACTTTATAAGGTAATAGTATGCTAGAAATAATGGAAGTTGGATTACTCTTTGATTTATTATAAACTTGACACATTTTAAGTCAACTCACAGTGTAGGAGAATGGTTTAGGATGGTCAACCTTCCTTTAAGCAGGAAAGAGTCTAGAATCACTGAGTAGATGGGGACCTGTTCCTGAAGATGTTTCCAGAAAGAATTAACTCGGGAAAGACACATCCTCACTGTGTAGGACATTATTCTATGCATTCAGTATAACGGAAAATACTGGATACAAAAGAGATAAATGAAGGAAACCATGATGAAAAAGAGATTTCCCTGTTTTGTATTTCTTGCCTAGTGTCCAGAATCTCAATTGAACCAACACCCACCACCATAAAATCTGCCCTGCCTTCCCCCACCACAAAATAACTCTATCCTCTCAAACTATGTGAGAAATACTTTGTTTTCCCTATATTTTTCTTCTTAAATATTTGCTTGAAGTGAACAGAGAAATAGCAAATGTGGGGAACATACTGACTTGTAGAAGCAGTGCTATGATCAGACAGACCGTATTTCAGGGCCTTTGATGTTGGGTTATTGAGGAATGCAAAATAGTTTGGGGTTCTGTACAAATTCCAGAATACCATTGGCTAAGCATAGAGATCTATTCTGATGTGATTGGGACACACCAGATCGTCTATAAAGGCAGCCAGGAAAGACTATGCTCTGGGTGGGGTGTGGAATGGAGAAGTAGTAAACAAGATCACAATTGAGAACTGGCCTAGAGACGGGACCAGGTAAACAGCAGAGGAACAGGTTACCAAATGTCAGCTAAACACCAGGGAGAGCTTCTGCTCCCACTATTAGAAACCTTACTAAGAGACCAAGCTACATGATTGTTAGACACATGCAGAGGGCCTAGGCAGGTCCCATGCAGGCTCCCTGACTGTGGGTTCAGGGTCCATGAGCCCCCGGATGCTCAGGTCAGCTGTCTCTGTTGGTTCTCCATCAAAACCCCATCCCACCCGCTGCTGGTACAATCCATCCCTCCTTCTTTTCTTCTGGAATATTCTCGGAGCTCATTGCATTGTTTGTGGATCTCTGCCTGTTACTGGATAGAAAATCGCTGATTGCAATTAGGGAAGAAACCAATCTTCTTATAGTACATGGCCCATTCAGACGCCTTCTCTACCGTTGCTAGGTGTCTTAGTTGGGGTCATCCTTGTGGGTTCCTGTGGGTTACATGGCATCACGTTTTTTCCCCATAAACAACTTTTTATCTTATCAATTTTATGCATTATATCAGATGAATTGATTTCTTGAGATAAAAACACAGTCTAATCTTGAGAAAATCTATGTTTATCTATCACAAAGCTATTTAGAGAGAGAATTTGAGAACAAAAAGAGTGGCATAGTTAGTTATATGTATATATAAATTGCTTTCTCTCTCTCTCTCTCTCTCTCTCTATATATATATATATATATATATATATTTGCTCATTTCACAGAACTTGAGAGTTGAATGTTATCAGAGATCTGGGAAAACAAAGTAAGGAAATAGTATCTAGGCAATAATGAATGTTGAATATATTGTGAAACTTACTTTATATATCTTATGCATAATAATATAATGAATAGCAAATCAGTATAATTTGGTTGACACAAAATAGTGATGTTTATACCTAATGAAACAGGAAATTTAGCCATTCTTTTTATCCACAAGGACATTACAACATATATTGAAGAATAGAAACTCCACCCTTTGAATTCTCTAGAAAAATGACAAAATAAAATTAATAATTATGAGGAAGGAAATAAAGTCCCCATAACATAGACACTATAAGTATTTGAAGGATAAAGACTTATATAAATCTGAGTTTGGATGTGATACGGACAAATTTATAAGGAATAAATGACAGAATGTTTTTTTTAAATCAAAACTCGTGAATTATCCAAACTATTGAATAGCTAAGAATAATATTTTAAAAGGAGGTGTAGAAGAAAAACAAGAATGAAAACAGAAAAGAGGAGTAAATATTTTATCTTTAGATACATGAGAAGGTCTTAAAATATCAAGTTAGATATTCATTTATTGTGAACTCTGGTAAGTTATATAAGTTTTCACTAAACTACATCAGAAGAGTGGTAAGACATAAAATTATGAGTAAATAGACTCTTGACTGAGGAAAATTATTTCTAAAGAAGTAGATAATTCAGATGAACTTGACTCATGCCGTCAACACTGATTATATTAACAGTGAGTATGAGAAATCAACTATAATAAAACAGAATGATCCGTGAAATTTATTCATTTTTCCTTCCAGACTTTTTCAAGTACCATTGCCTAACAAGGCATGTTGAATGATGCTCTAATCTGACCTCTGCTTTTTCATCCCAACTGCCAATGGAAAATGTTTTGCTCATGGCCTTACACTGATTCATTTTTATTTGAACATGGCTTGTGTGGTTACCTGACAGAACTATGGTCTGCAAGGAAAGAACCATTAGGCTTTTTGACAGTTTTCCTATGTATTTTCATTCTGTCATATATCAAAGACGAATGAAGACCCAAGGATTACTACGGGGTGACAGAAAACGCTGTACTTACTTTTCACTTCAAAGGCTGGGTTTAAAAAGAAAGACAATTTCTAATCCTACCTGTGATGTTAGAGAGTGCATGGCTTAGTGCCTTTGGGATTCTCTTTGGGGAACTATTATTAGATAAAGGCAGGTTAGTTTCTTCCTTATAATGTCTCTTTGTGTCTGCCAAATGCCAGGGGCAGGTGCTTGCAGACTCCACAATGCCTCTGCAACAGCACAGAAACATTGAGATCCATTTCAAGGAGGGAAGAAATAAACAGAACCATACCTTTGTGTCAAGTAATGTTATTTTTCATTTTCTTCTATAATTCTATAGTGTGTCACCTTTCAGGGGAGTAACATAAAGTAGACCTGATGTCATAAAGCCGTGTTTCAATTTCTCAGTATTTCTTTGAGACTGCTATTTCTTGTTTGCCTATGACTTTTAGCCATTTCTGTCCAAGGTCTAATATACTGGAGACACTGTCATTTACAGATAAATTCTTACTGCCTGATTAGTCATTTTATGTTCTGCTTTCTATTTAATTTGCTTCATATAAAACAAAAACATCAGCAGGATCTCCACAGATCTTTTAGCATATGGAGTCAGTGAAGAAATGGCAACAACCCATTACAATATTCATGTTTAAAAATTTAGCAATTACACATTAAAGTTTTGTGGCTTTGCTTTACTGTCTCAACTCGAGAAATATCTCTTATTCAAGATGCATCTGTAATTGTTCTTCTTAATCTCAATGATTTTTAAAAATAAATATCTGAGACAACTTTTTTCTTAGAAAATATTACTGAGTTACCAATATTTATAGTAATTTTGGACTCAGCATATTAAATTATGGTAAGTTATTTACATTATATATACAATTTGTTTATTCTTCATATGACATATGAGTATAGAAATAACACAAAAAGCATTTACAAAAATATGAGTCAAAAGTCTTAAAAAAACAGGCATGAACACCAAGACAATATGTCATTTTATTTGAGGTTTAAGAGTGATCAACATACATGACCAATATTTTCACTAGATTGGAGCCAATTTTCAGATAATTATCACATTGAAGAATTCAGAAAGTGCATCCCTCCTAAGTCTGGAATATGATACTTATCTGAAGATTTACTCATCACCATCAGGAGCTAAATTAGAAAAAACCTAAGATGAAAAATACTGTTTAAGAAATGGCGATTAAGCCGGGAGGTGGTGGCGCAGGCCTTTAATCCCAGCACTCGGGAGGCAGAGGCAGGTGGATCTCTGTGAGTTCGAGGCCAGCCTGGTCTACAAGAGCTAGTTCCAGGACAGGCTCCAAAACCACAGAGAAACCCTGTCTCGAAAAACCAAAAAAAAAAAAAAAATGGCGATTAACAATGAAATGACTCCAAATTTGTTTTAATCAAAAACAGAATGCGGCTGTGTAGTCTAGAGTATAGCGAAAAGATCTTAAAACTTGTTCAGAGTAGATACCCTACAATGAATGCTGAAAAATAATTCATATTTTATTATATGTTTTTATTTTTCAAAGTTTAATTTAATTAAAACATTTCTCCCTTTCCTTTCCTACCTCCAAACCCTCCAATATAGCCCTCTCTGGTCTCCTTCAAATTCATGCCTCTTTTTCCCCACTAATTGCTATTTCTAAATAATACCTCATCTGTAAATATTACGTTATTCATATATATGTTTTACCTTAAATATGAAGTAAAATATATACAGTGAAATAAATTATATAAGCTATACCACACATGCAACAGAATCTTTTGAATACTGTGCTACTTAAAGTTAGAGTCTGTTCTGATTGAATAAATGCAAGAAAGTGAGCTTGGCAAAATAGAAACACCTCTAAAACAAAATTGTGACAGTGTAATTTCTGGGTGTATATTGGTAGACTGTTTTATAATAGATATGATAGCAGTTATGTGAAAGAGTTTAAACATTACAAAGATGGGTAACTTTTGCAAGCACATATAAATACAAAGAGAAATATTGTATTTGAGTAAGAATATTGTATTGAGAATAAGCATAGATTTCTGCCCCCTAAAATTAAAATACACAACTGTTGGGATAGAAGAAATGAAATATGTGAATATTTTGAAATATTCCAACTACATACAATCTATGTACCATATATTGGCTATATTATATAGTATATATGAAACTTAATAGTATATAGTATATAAATTGTATGCATGATATAATATACAAATACACTATATAGTATATATACTGTAATATACTATGTTTTATATATATGTAGTATATTATGTATACCATATACACAATGTATATTCCAAAGTTAAGGTAAAGATATTTCTTTTACTCACATGACATATATTTTAATACTACAAATATGTTTACATTACATTATGGTATTATACATATGGAACAAAAACAAGAACAAATTATGTTGTTGCCTACAAAATACTTTACCATGTTAAAATATAAATGCTATAGAATACACAGTTAATAAATTGCACTAAAACATTCATAACCTTTCTGCATGTATGCTCATTATATATTAGGCTTTTATGCAGTGATATTTTGCTGAACTTTCAATATCCCAGTTTTGAATTTGCTGGTTTCCTTTACTTTCTTCTCCAAAGATGCCTAAAATACAGTTCCCTGTATGAATTCTTTTTCTTCTTTAACTAGAACTAGTAGACCATTCATTAGAAACAACAGAAAATGCTGCGAAGTGAGTCCAGGACAATCAGAGCTGTTCCAGTGAGAAAGCCTGTCTCAAAAAGCCAAAGGCAAAATCAAAGTAAAAACAAACAAAACAAAATACCCATCAGGACCAAAAGGAACTCCTGGAGAAAATTGTATATTTCAGTTTACAGTTCCAGATTGTGGTTGAACGCTGCTTACTGGCTTGATCTTCGTGGTTTGCTCAGCATACGTATAGTACACAGGGCCACCTTTCTGAGTGGCATTGCCCACAGTAGGTTAAGCCCTCCAACACCAATCATCAATTAAGGAAATACACACAGGTTTGACAAGTTTGTCCAGAGGCCAATCTGGAGGAGACTTTGTTTTTTAATTGAAGTTCCCCTTTTCCAAATGACTTTAATTTAGGTCAAGTTAACATAAAACTAGCCAGCACAAACGACATCTACAAGGAAATCATTGTTGAAAAAACTAAAAAAAAAAAAAAATTAGCAGAAAGTATTATCTTAAAAGGCTAAAACCTTAAATGCCAGAAAAAAAAACAGTGAAATGTTCAACATTTAAAAAATTATAATTTTAATAATTTTAATCTTTGAAAGCATAGAATAAATAGAAAACAAGGTAGCTTTGTAAAGAAGAAACTGGGGAACAGCCAGTTTTTTGCAGGCCGGGTCAGGCAACCACACTCACTTCTTCACTTTATCTGTACGTCTGCTCAAACTTCAATCACTCGGTGCTGTGTTTCCTAATTACCTCATCAGGAAGGTAACTTGTCTCCCTTCCCATTTCTCTTTCTCTGCAGTATATTTTTACTTAATGTTTACTGGACACTCATTTTCTCCATAACGGTGAAAAAACAGATCACGAACAGGTGATAACACAATGATTTTCTTTGTCATTCTTGTCAGCCTCAGACAGTCAAGAGAATCATATTCCCACAAACTGCCAGAGAACTGGGTATTTGAAGCATTAGGATAATCCACAAGTAAAATAACGAAACAGGGACACTCCTGAGCAGGAAGACTTCAGAAGGAGCATCATGATGACAGGTTCAGATCTGCTGACTCAACATGAACCTCAAATGTGCTTATTTTCCTGTGTCGCCTTCCTGCCATACACTTCATTAGTGCTCATTGCTAACTTCATCAGTTTTTGATCAATTGAATGACTGTGATTTTTTGACAAAATGTAGGAACCATCATTCTTAATGCATAATACATCTTTTCAACTATTTAGTTCTCGAGTTGGAAACGTATAGTAGAGTATTGAGGAGTTGTGACCGTCACTAGGTTTCAATTATTTTATGTGGATGCAAATCCATCTATGCAACTGTCGATTGACTGTAAGAGTCTCTGTATCATCTCTTCAAAGACTGAGACATGAAGGGCATCTGAGGATCAGAGAGGCATTCAGCTACCCAGTTATGAATATATACTAATGTGATGTTTTTAAGAGATAATTTCTCTACCTGTTTCCATGTTTCCTTAAGGCAAAGCTCTCAACATTTCTAGAGGGATAGTATATGCATACCTACATACCATTTTTGCATTACTATCATTAATTCATATTAACAAGATGTTGAGGTATATAAGACTTCTAAGTCAGAATTTGTGGGAAACTGTTATTTGTTAAGATACATTAGGAACTTAGGAAATAGATTTGGAGGCTGACAGCCATACGATCATGAAGAGAACTGTACATAGAATCAGTAAACTGAGTCAAGAGTATTATATATATATATATATGAAGTTATTTTCTGAATAGAAGTCTTAATGAAATTTTATATTATTCACAGTATAAAGGATTTTAATAGGTGACACGACATTTCACACTGGGCAATTTTGTTCAGAAAATAACAATATACGTTTCGCCACTTACAATTGTGAAAGCTTTATTTTCTTTTCTCCCAGAAGATGCCTAAACTGTGGTTGATATGTGTTAGTATTAAACTCCTATTAAGAAAATCTCTCACTTGACAAATAGATATACTTCAGGTCGTCTCTGAAGAAATACCGTAAGACAAATGAGCTGCTGTCTACCAGTTTCTTTTGCAGTATAAACTTTTACTTTATTTCCTGTTAGTCAAAGAAATCATCCTTCTGAGAAAAGAAACACACATAGCAATGCTGAAAAATAATGGACTTTTCAAGGTAAAATGGCCTTAGAAATGATTCAACTCATAGCCTTCATTGTCAAAATGAAGAAACCCCTTTAACGCCATTCGAAGTATTAGGGATCCTGAGTTCTGGTTTGTACTCTAGTGTTTGTTTGTTTGCTTTTTTTTTTCTTGTTTTGTCATTATTTTTTTAAATTGTACGGTGGTCCTCATGGTATCTGCTTTTAAATAGACCTCTCAGAAAGTGCCAATGTGTGAAACACAGTGTTGTTTCCAATGGAAACAGCTTTCCTGAAGGGAGAATCCCTATTTTCTCGGGTGCTGTAACAGCTCCCACTGCGCGTGGGACCCTAGACAGGGTATTTCACAAGCTGTAATGAGCTGGAAACTGTCCCGTTTCTCTCGGGACATGGAAGCTTCAAAAATTAAAGTATTTGTTTAAATGAAGATATAAAAGAACAATTTCAGCTGTCTTCCCTCTGGACCACATCTCAGAAGACATGAACTACAGTCTGTCATGACCAGCAATTGTTTAGGACAATTAAGATGCTTTGGGACATCTCAGTAACGTTCCAGGAGAACTGCCCTGGTTTGTTTAGATCACATTTTTTTCCTCAATCTTTTGAACAGTTCCCATGATCTTCCAGGTTGTCTTTTTGTAACTGAGCAACTGACTAACAAATCAGTTTGCACACTGCAGTCATGGCAATAGAGCAACATATCAGACATGTTATTGCCAGAGTTCAGATATTATTTGGAACAGGTAGCTTTTATTGTCCTTGCTCAAAAAGGCTCTTAGTCATAGGTTCTTAGTCTTCATAAATTGTGCCATTTAAGGACTTTCTCTTGAATATTTGACAACTGATTTTAATGAATGTTTGTATCTTTATTTTAGCTTTCTACTATTATTATTAATTTAATTTGACAATTTTAAACATATAATACAGTCCATTTGTCTTCTCAATACTCTGTCTTTCTATTTCCATTACTACCCATATCAACCACTCCCCTTCTTGCAAGTCACCCTCTTACTATGGCAAGTTGCTTTGTATTGTTCTTATCTATTTTTCTTCTACTGAAAAAAGCTTTTATTTTTATACCATACATTTTGATATTTTCTCCTCTCAGCTCCTCCCAGATATTCTCACCTCTTTTCCCATTCACAGGTCTTGTGGAAGTTTTCAGAACTACTGTGAGTTCAAAAGATTTTAATCTCATATGGATTCCATTAGTTTTTACTAGTTTATATTCTTACCATATGAGATTAAAATTATCTACCTAATTTCCATCTAATAAATACTTGCTTCTCCTTTGGGTCACAGACTTTCAAATTAAAACCATTTTGATTGCACTCATTTTCATTATTCTCAAAAGTCACCATATTAATAAATAATGGCAGTAAAAATTAATTCACTACTGTCTCTTTGTAGCTATAGATTCATAGGTTACTGGAATACAATATTATGTACTTTTTTTTACTTGTGCGTCACTATTGTTGCTTTCTTAGAATTACCATATGTGTTTTCTTCAATGTAGACTTGCAAAATTGTTACAGCAAAGCACATGATACCTCTGTCACTATTAACTTTGATTATAGAAAAATGATTTCTAATCACATCCAGTGAATCTCATTCACTTTTAATAACTCTTCTGTAGATTAGTGCATAATTTAAGTGCCTACTATTATTTAAATACATTATACATCACTTTGATGTTATTATATAACATCTTTTAAAAACATTTTCATGCTGATAACATAAGTTCATTATAAAAATTAAATACTTTAATAATCTTGCTAACATTTTTATAATGCTAGAAAACCATAATTGCCTTTTTAATCTTACACCAGGAAGCTAGGTTTATGAGGCAGCATATTAATTTGAGTATACCTTAACTCTGTTATTAAAACTTATTTTTTCTCTATGCCTACTAATATGTCATTTTTACAACAATGGATGGTTAAATAGACAGGAAAAACTGGTTGCCATGTTTTTTTGCCAACCAAAATCATGGTTCTCAAAATGAATGTTAATAACTGCATGTGTTATACAATGTATCTATGTAACCATATGGAAACACAAACAAGTAGAAAGGTCTTTCAAGCATTTTTCTCCTGTACCTGAAGTAGCAATTTATCTTTTTCCAAAAACTTAAGTGCTGTAACTCATTATTTGAGTATAAAATATATAATGCATAAGTGACCCTAAAATATGTTGAATAAGGGTTTCCTACAGATGATAAAGACTCAAAGCAAAGTAATTGGATGCAAAATTAACTCATGAAATTCAGTAGCGCTCCTACATATATGTGAAAAATGTATTGAGAAAGATGTCAGTGTAACAACATCTTTCAAAATAGCATCAAATGACAGAAAATATCTGTAACCAAGCAAATGAAAGGCTTGTTGATCAAAAGTTCAAGTCTTTTAAGAAAGAAATTGAATAAGTAATTGGAAAATGGAAATATCTCCCATGCTATGGATCAGGAAGGTTAACATAGTAAAAATGGCCATAAAAATCCCCACCAAAATTCCAACACAATTCCTCACAGATCTAGAAAGGACAGTTCTCACCTTCATAGGGAAAAAAAAGCCATGATAACTAAAACAATCTTTAACAATAAAGGAACTGATAGAGGGCTCACTATTTCCAACTTCAAGTTGTACTACATACCTATAGTAATAAAATCAGCATGGTACTGACATAAAGCAAAACATGTTGATCAATGGAATAAAATTGAATACCCAGAAACAAATCCAAACATCTTTGTGCATCTTATTTTTCTTAAAGAGGCCTGAAGCATACACTGGAAAATAAAAGACGGCATCTTCAAAAAATGGTGCTGGTGAAACTGGATGGCTGCTCAGAGAATTATACCAAAAGATCCGTAGTTATAACCCAGTACAAAACTTAACTCCAAATAGGAAACAATAAAAAACAATAAAATGGACACACTGTAACTTATAGGAGAAAAAATGGGGGAATAACCTTGAAGTCATTGACAAAGGAGAAGTTTTGTGAACAGAACATTAGCAGAGGTATACAATCTATACCGAATAAACAAGATTTTATTGAACTGAGAAGCTTCTGCAAGGCCAAAGATACTGTCATTTTGACAAAAGCCTCCAGAATAGAAAAATATGTTTATCAACTCTACAGCTGATAAAGGGCTAATATCCAAAGTGTATAAAGAACTAATAAATTAAATATAAATCAAACAGCCTAATTTTAAAAAATGGGAAAAATATTTAAATAGAGAATTCTCAATAGAGGAAAGCAAAAATTCTGAGAAGTACTTAAATGTTCATCCTTACCCAACAGGGAAATTCTAATAAAAGTGCTTTGAGATTTCCTGTTATACCTGTCAAAATGGCTAAGATCAGCAAAATAAGTGACAGTCATGCTGGCAAGGATGCGGAGGAAGAGAAATACTCATCCATTGTTCCTCATTGAAACTCATGCATCTACTGTAGAAATTGGTGTGTCGGGTCCTCGGGAAGATGGGACTATGTTCCTCAAGATATAGCTATACCACTCTTGGACATGTACCCAAGAGATGTTTCATCACACCACACGACACTTGATCAACCATGTTCATTTTTGCTTTATTCATAATAGCCAAAAATCAGAAACAGACTAGATGTCCCTCAACAGATGAAGAAAATGTACTACATGTAATAATGGAATATTACTCAGTCATTAAAAAAATAACACCGTGAAATTAGTAGGTAAAAGGACAGAACTAGAAAAATATTACCCCAAGGGAGGTATTGCAAACTCAGAAACATGAATATGTCTTGTATTTATTTATGTGTGGATATTAGTTGTTAAGTCAATGATAACAAACTAAAATTTTTAGAATCATAAATAGTTGGTATACAGTAAATGACTCAATGGTACAAACAGATTTCCAAAGAGACAGCAAATAGAATAGGTAATTATGAATGATTGGGACAATGCTGGAATGGGAAGATTAAGTTAAGGGAGAGAAGGAGTTAAAAGTTCAACTTCAGAATGTGGGGTGTCTTAGTTGGGGTTTCAATTGCTGTGAATAGATGCCATGACCACAACAACTCTAGTAAAGGAAAATATTTAATTGGGGCTGGCTTACAGTTCCAAGATTTAGTATATCATCATCACCATGGGGGGAAGCATGATGCAGTGCTTTCCTTATGAACACAGAAGGAATAAGCCAAGCAATGTAACTAATTATACAAATCAAAGGAAGAGTTTGTGAAAAATGATTTACTGTGAGCATTAGAAACACACTAGCTCTCACAAGGGAAAGGAAAACAGTGTCATCTAAATTGAACAAAATTATCTCTTTAAGCATTATATGGTTTACATCTTACTATATTGTGTTCAACATACCCAAATAATGTGGACAACCTTGTAAATATTTTCTATAAGCAATGGACCATGCACTAATAAGGTTGAAGATGTGAAGAATTTTAAGACAACAGTTGAAATAGCTTATTTTATATCTAAGAAATTAATAAGCTGTCAAAGCAGTTGCTAAACCTATTTCATTAAAATTGAATTAGCCAATTTTGTGTAAAAATAAATCTATGTAAAAAATCTAGTCTTATATATCTCTATATTCTGCTTCATGAGTTAATTTTAATTCAACCTGAGAAGATTGAAACATTGAATTGAATGTTGCCTTGGGGAAATTATGGAATCTCTTGTATATTCTAATGTAAAGGTAAGAACAAGATCAAATGTCACTGAGCATGTCTCTAAAGACTGCCCTAAGAATCATGTCAATATTACTTTAGATCTTTCTCATATTTAAGTAACCACAAATTCAAAGTGTAATTGAATGCAAGTTTTATTGACTACTATGTAAAGTTTTAAAGGAAATATGTCTGCGACAGTGGTTCTCAACCTTACTAATGGTGCGATACTTTAATACAGTTCCTCACGTGGTGGTGATCCTCTATTATAAAATTATTGTCATTGCTACTTCATAACTGTAATTTTTCTACTTCTATGAATTGTATTGTAAATATTTGTGTTTTCCAATGGCCAGTGTGTCACTTGACCCAAAAAGGGATTGCAACCTGCGGGTTGAGAAACACAGGTGTAAGAGTATACAGTCTCTCTCTCTCTCTCTCTCTCTCTCTCTCTCTCTCTCTCTCTCTCGCTCCCTCTCTTCTTTGGTAAAGGAGGTCCTGAGAGGGGGTTGAACATTGTTTTGGTGGCATGGTTTGAAATATTTTCAAATATATTTGAAGAGGATAATGCGTTTTATGCGAACTACTGTAATAGAGAACTGATATCTTTCTCATGAGGCTTTGATTTGCATTGTCTTAAGTTTTATTGTAGCATTTTTTGTGCATGACAAGTTATTGGGAATATTAGAAATTTCTGGATAACTTAAACTTCAAACTCCTATTAATAACTAAAATATCACCACATGAGAATTTAATTTCCCAATAAAAGAATACTTTGATTTGCATCTTAGTTTCTCTTATAACATTTTTCTAGGGAAAAGGTTAGTTTAATGTCTAAACAAGAAAGAGAATCAATATAATTTTAACAACTCTAAGATTTTCTGTGGAATTTGTATTATTTGAGAGGCCCAGAAAGAACTGTCAAAACAAAAATATTTTCTCAAATAACTATATATAAGATTCAATTTTGTTTTCCCTAAACAGTCAATTAGTGGGAAAGCACATATCACCTAGCAAGCAATCATTGCATATATACTGTATTCAAAACACACACACACACACACACACACACACACACACAAATAAATGTCTACAGCTTCATTCAATACAAAATTTTTCCCAGTGCGATAAATTTAGATCTCTAAGTTTAACCCTAAAAAGAGATCTAAACAATCCTGTAGGAGTCATGGACTTTCTTGAAGAGATGAGAGGAGAATTGGATTTTTCCCAGGAAAACAGAATAGAGGTTAAAGGGCCTTGAGGGCTGAAGTATATTAACTGAATTTGGAAACTAGCAGTTGATCACAGTGGCTGCAGTGCAGAATATTCAATTGGAATAGACCACACATCTGGTAAACTTATTAAATCAAATTGAGAATGGGAGACCTTATATGGTCTGATTTTTGAAATGGTGAAAAACCAATGAGATCAATGTCAAAAATGATTTCACTCAGAGAGTCTTTTAGGATATTATTTGGGCAGTAGAGCTACGGGGTTCACTAACTTAATAAGAAAAGGAGAGCCTTGGAAGAAAAGCAGATAAGTTTTGTGTAAACAGAAACATTGTTTGGTGGTTGGAAGCTTAAAGCAAGTAACAGAGCTCCCAAAAGTTGGTGGTGAAAAACAGGTAGTGTTTTTGATAAAATTTACCCTTCCCTGGGATCATCATTAATGTTTCACAAAGGGTAATCCAGGTTATTCTTGTTCCAAAGATAGTCCAAGACTAAAGGGAAACAAGACATTATTCACTGTTCTTTCACACGCTTCCTAGGTCTGCAAAGGGTTGCAAAGTTAGAAACTTCCAACTGTGAGAATCCAGAATGTGAGTAAAGAAATACCTTCACAAGTCTATGATCATGTCACATTAGCATGCACAGTGAATGTTGATCTCACCACTCATGAGAATCCTGTGTACTTTTACTACAAATATTAAATAGATACATCTTTGTTAGAGGGAGGTTCAAGTAGTTCTTAGCAGGTGTGTCTCTTCTAAATGGTGCAAAGCTCTATGAGTCTCCAAATAATGTCTTTTATGCTTTTTATCCCTACATTATAGTACAAAAACAATGAATCTGTTCTCCTCACACTTAGTAGAGCATGGGTTTGTATTATTTTTTGCACAGATCTTATTCTTCCAACTAGATGGCTATGCGAGGCCAGAATATTAATTATAACACAGATATTTCAGTACTACGTGATTTCTCAAGCAATATGTACTCTGTCAAAACAGTAGCTATACTTTGAATAAAGAGCCACACCTACCCTAAGCATTAGTAATGATTATCATATCAGAGCATGCTAGTAGGCACAGACATAACTGAAAAATAAATTGCAAATGTTTTAAAGTCACCTAAATGCATGCCTTCTTCTTTTCAACAGTCTATAAACTCGAGCAATACAATTTTATGCCAAAATAAGGAAAGACTTCTTTAATACATAATAGGTAAGAAAGGTATTAAACAATCACATATACTTAAAAATGAGATGAAAATATTAACCAAAACAAAAGAAAAACAAGCAGAAAAACAGATTTTCCGTGTTCTTTCAAATTCTAGTGCCAGTAGTGAAGGACAATACCTTTACAAAAACACAGTTTTTCTCTCTCTGATTGTGTGCTATGTTGTATCCTGCACACCCTTGGGAACAGAAACCCTGGGTAGAGGTAGTTAGGGAATGAAGGAGAGAAACACCGCCACACATACATGAAACTCTGATCCAATGGAATTCTCTGACCACTATCATAGCAACTTAGATCAGTATGTTTATTAGGTATAGCACAAGAGAGGGGTTAGCTATTCTGGATAAGAGGTCTCTATAGGTGAACAGAGTGAGTCTGCGTGTACCCATGAGGAAAAAGATACACTTGATAGTCATTTGAACACACTGATGGATCGATCATAAACACTTATAGCTGGACTCCCAAGGAAAGTTTTGAAGGATCTTTCATTCTTCATTAATCTGGGCAATTCCCATGAGCCTTGATAGATCATATCCATACCATATCTATAACCATGTCAAAATACATTCATATTGAATTTCACTCAGGGTTTTCTCCACTTCTATATCCCTTTTCTTATTTCTTCAATGCTCTTGACTAATCTTCAGGAGTAGTTTGCTGCGGTGCTTGATACTGACTGTAATGATGATAAGAAAGAAGAATATAGCAAACACCATGTCCCAAAAAACTAACTCACTCAAGACCTTCTCTCCTTCCTACACTACTAGACACATTTCTTCAGACAAGTATTGATTGACATGCAGGAACTACCTGGTTCTTTCTGTGACTCTGGTTTATTCTGTGGAAGAAGAATGCTGTAGACAGAAGTTTCTGTCTCACCCGGTACCACAGCAAATTCTGTCCCAAAGTAACATAAGAAACTTATATTAATTATAAACTGCTTGGCCTATTAGTTCATGCTTATTATTAACTAGCTCTTAGAACTTAAATTGTCCCATAATTTTGTCTATGTTTAACTACGTGGCTTGGTACCTTTTATGAGGCAGTCTCATCTTCCTCTGTGTCTAGCTGGCAAATGACTCTCTGCCTTTCATCTTTCCAGAATTCTCCTTGTCTGGTTGCCCCACCTATACTTCCTGCCTGGATACTGGCCAATCAGTGTTTTATTAAACCAATATGAGTGATAAGTCTTTACAGTATATAAAAGCATTAACCCACAGCATAATGGCATCCGATGTAAATGTGGCCATTTTTTGCTGCTGCTGTTAATGGTTGTATGGACTAATTTTAAAAATTCCATGTTTACAATGTCACAATACTTTAGGATTTTTACATATTCCATGTGGAATGGAAACATTAAACTAAGCCATATACGTATTAACTTGCATACCTATGATTTTATTCTCTTACTATTTTAAGAATACAGGAAGTTGTTGTTAACTGTAGTCATCCTATTATACAATAGATCTCCTGAGATTATTCACATCCAGCTAATATCTTGAGTCATTTGCTGAACATCTCCCCCACCCTTAAACTACATGCCAGTTCCTGACATCTTAGTTCTGTCTAGCTATCTCATGCAACTGAAATTATTACTTACCTTTTGAGAAATGACAATAATTTCCTATTTCGTTCAAAGCTGACTGCTATATCATTGTGGATGGAGAGATAGAGGCATTGCCTTTACCTTTTCTTTACCTGTCTGTCCATTGAGGAACACCTAAAGTGACTCTATCTGGGTTATTTTTATGAGGTACCAATGAAAGTTGGATAGAAGATATCTCTTCAGCTTATTCATCTAATCCCTTAAGGTTGTATATCTGATAGCAGAATTATCAGATCATATGTTTGCTATATTTTTAATTTCTTGAGGAGTTTCCAAAATTGTTCTCCTTAGTGACTATACTATTGACATTATTATCTGTATTATACAAGGATTCCCTTTTCTCCATATTCTCTTTAATATATTATTGCATCATTTGATACAACCTAGCTAGTAGGTGTCAAGTAATATTTCATACTACATTTCTCTGATGATCTGTAATGTTGAGTATTTTCCCGCACAACAATTGGTCATTTGTGTGTTTCTTTTGAGAAATATCAACCAGCTCTTTTTTTTTCATATTTTAAGTAGGTTAATTTCTTTCACGTTTCTGAATTAATTTATCAGAAAAAAAACCTATTTACAAAGGGTTTGCTGTCATGGCTTTCGTTTTCACTTCACTGGTTGTGACCTTTGCTGTGCCGATGTATTCATGGTTGATGTAACTCAGCTTATCAAATTTTGCTTTTGTTCACTATATTTTTGAGGTCCTGTATAAGAAATCATTGCTAGAGTCAATATTATGGATCTTTCCCTGTTTGTGGTTTCAAAGAGGTTGAATCCTAGAACATTCTCTCTTGTATGGCTCTTTATATATAAATACATGGAGTTCAGCGAAAGTGTCACAGATAAACCTGTTACGTAAACCTTAATTCATAAGCCAGGAAGCCAAGCCCTGTTTAACCTAGGGGCAAAACAGTATCTTTTCAGTTTAAAGTATTTGGAGATCTTTAATTTACCTTTTAGTCATCTATCTATAGGGAATTGAATGTTCAAGATTGGGACAGTGGGCTTATTTACCAAATGTAGTAAATTAATATTCTTGTTATATCAATCCCTTGTAAATGTTAAAAAGAAAAGGCATTGTTGCTGCTCATCTTATTGAAAAGTCATTTTCAACAACAGTAGACATTCACAAGCAGGGGCTGATGTGAGTTGGGAAAGAACTGTCTTCATCGCTCCCCAAAGATCTTTTACTTTGCTTGGCTGACTTTGCAGCTATAGTCAAGAGCAGTCAGACTCCAGTAAAAAGAAATAAAGTGAGCACTTTACTTCCTGGTATCTCTGCTGTGGTTTGCACTTCACCACTGGCTTATAGAGATGAAATCTATTACTCGGCAGGCAATGCTTGCACAAATGAAAGATAAATTTTTCTTTTCGATGAGACAGATCACTGAGACTCATAAAATATTAATGATGAAAGCTCTGGGAATTAGGTATATCCCTGAGCATAGGTTTCTCTTGACAGTGACGCATGGTCAGTTTAACCCATTTTTCTTCCTGTAAGATTCACATCAAGAATGATACGGAAAAGAAAGCAGACAAGATTTAAGAGTCCGATGAGCATAGATTTTTGAGAAAGGCCATCTTTCTGTCTTTCATTTTCTATCATGTTTTGTGTTTCTTATCTGCGGTAAATTTTTCTGAGTGATGCAGCATGGTAGATGTAATGCATGATGCAGCTCAAGTGCTCACAGGGAAAACTGTCTGGGAAGAATGCAGGAAGTTCAATCTCTTAAAGTAACATATAACAATAACAGACATATCATAGAAGAAACATATATTTCATAATTAGGTAATTATTGAACTTTTGTATTAATATGTCCATACAAAGTAATGAGTTCCAGCTTAGTATTTTCATACATATTTGTTATTCTACTTTGCTCTAATTTGGTCCTCACACATGACTTCCCCCTGTCTACACTACCTCCCGATTGATGGTTTCCTTCTTCGAACAATAAATGTCCCCTACATGCTTGCATGTCACACATATCTCTTTACCCAGCTTGCCAGGACTGATGCATTTTGATGTGTAAAAATATTAATAAATGATATCAGTTCTACTTGTCTGGTTTTTGTGAGTTGTTAACATTTCCATAATCATCTCAGATTTGTTATGCATGCTCTTTTTATTATTTCCCTTTAAAATGCATAGGGCAACTATTATTACCATGAATCATTTTAGCATATTTAACCAAATTTTATTCAAAACAACATTTATATTACTAAAAAACTAAAATTGATAGAACTAAGTTTAATATTTTAAAATTTTATTAAATTATATATTATGAGCAAAGATTTTAGAATTATATATATAATATATATTATATTATATAATAAATCTAAGTATAGGAAATTTACTGAGGGTAGTGAATTATTTTCTTTAGTATTTCATAGAAAATCTATATGAAAAATATCTTATTGTTTTAAATAGTCATTGAAATATTTTACATATAAGTTTATTGATTTTGAGTGATGTCAGGAAGGTGACAATTTATCAGTTGTTTTTCTCCCTTAAGAACAGGAGTACAATAGAAAATATACAATTGTAGTCTACCTAAAGATACTGAAGTAGTATTTTACAAAATCTCAGAGGAATGACAATATCCCTAAGGAACAAAGCAATGCAAGAAAACACTCAGAGTCAAAGTGGCCTGTAGAATCTACCTTGAGGCCATCGTGTGTTTCAAACCTCAAGACTTCAGAATCCATTGGCTTTCTACCTCATTCACATAAGCAGTTGAAGAATTAGGATCTCACTGCTCAGAGACTACTTTAGAAAGAAACAAATATAGTTCTCAAATATATTCGAATTTAGTTTTTAAATATATATGATGCCCTATCTTGGTGATAATAGAATGAGAAAAAAGTTTGTTGTGAATCTTGTAATCCTCTATATTTTTACAATCTCTAAGAGTCAACCAGATATCATCTCTGTCCTGCTAGAGGGATAACTGCACACCTTCTTAACACCAATGGTGGCTCATCCCTTTGGATAACTCAGTACATACCCACTTGACTATCACTGAATGTTCAAACCCTATGTCTGGGTCAATAGACAGCAATGTAGTGGGCTTGTTACCAAAACTGACTAACTAGCAGCATCATACTCTCAAACACTTGCAGCTGTGCTGGCTAACAGACATTGCAAATAACGGGGGCAAACAAACAACAAAACCAAAACCAAAAAGAGATCACACTACAGAATCCATCCAAAACCAAAGCCAACATACTGTTCCTGACCGCATATAGGACAAAGGTTTTCCTCTTTGTGGCAGACAACCCTTCATAACACTGCATTGATGTACCGGCAGTCATGTAGGCACAAAGACAATACTACATGTAATATCAAGAGAAACTGAACATAGATCTTCAGTTCAAGAGTCCAAGGAAAGTTACTAAATGCCTAGAAAGGAATCCAAAATAGTGATTTTATGAAGCCCCTTAAAATATAAAGGATGCACAGCACAAGTCCTATGCCTAAGATTCAGGGAACGTTGCAGAAGAGGAGACAGAAAGATGATAAAATCTAGGTGACCAGAACATCTTCTGAAAGAGTGTGTCTTCTGTATATGACAGAGAAGCTGAAGCAGGAAATTTCCAAAATCAGGTTGCTTAAAAAAAGACTTGAACATTGACTACTTAAAGATCTATAGACAATGAATATGGAGAGCAGGAGAATAAGTCGACTCCCGTGCTGAGCATTTTACTTGGTTATCCAACAGCAAGGGGTCAGCATGAAACACACAGCTACATAAATAACAGCAAGCAGACTTAGCGGTTTGTGTGTGTACGTGAGAGACAGAGAAGATGTGTGCGTGCGTGCGTGCGTGCGTGTGTGTGTGTGTGTGTGTGTGTGTGACAAAGAAAGTCCATGAATCTGAAAGGGACAAGGTGATGGACAATATAGGAAGTGTTATAGACTGGAAAAGGAAGGTATAAGAGATGTAGATACAGAACAAACATATGAATTATAAAAAAAAAATAAAATAAATGTACTAAGTAAAAAGTCTTAAAAACTTTAATCTATAATGAATACATAAGAAAATTAACAACATAGAAATTGCCAAAATACAAGTTGGAAGTTTCTGTATGATATATTACTATATAACTAAAGATTTATGATATTGTTGTACAAATTTTGTCATGGAAAATTTAAAGAAAATACTTCCTTGATGATTATTATCATTGAAAAAGTTTAGTAAAAAATAAATGAAACATATTGATAATAAAATAAAAAATGTTTACTAAATAGAAACAATATCATTCATTAATTAATTCAAACAAGTAACAACTGAAATAAATGAGAAATCTAACAGAGGTAGTTATAAAAATAAATAAACAGAAACTTTGCAGATAAAGGATTTAATGAATGATATTGCATATGCTAATGAATTCATAATCACAGTCAAAATTAATTACACGAAAAACTTTAACTTTAGTGGAGATATTTTAATAGATAAGTTAGATGAATAAACAAGCACAAACACATAAAAATAACGAAAATAATAACTCAGAAAAAAAGCAAAGAAGCTTTATACAACTTTTATTAGCCAATATTCTCTAGAGGATCAGGATGGAATCAATAGTTACTACAAAGGAGACTGGTTAAATTGGCTTGCACAATATGGGCTAGGTAGTCCACCAATAGTAGTGTGTAGGCTAGAAAGACTAAAACAGGCAGTCTCTTTGTAAACCTGGCTGCCTCAACAATCCTAATCCTAACCTTGAAAAACCACAAGTGTTTTGTTTACATTGGAATGCCAAATAATATTGTCCCCAAATAATGGCATCTGCAGTAGAGGATACAGGATAGGTAAATTTGTCCATATGGAACAAAGGTAGAAAGGCAGGGATGTCCAGCTTTTCCCTCAGACTTTCTTATATATTGTGTACCACCGGAAAGTGCCAGCCACTCTCTTGGAGAGTCTTCTTCCTTTAACGCTCTCAGTAAATACACTTACAGACTTTCCCAGAGGCATTTGTTTTAGTTGACCCAGAAACAACTAAGCTGACAACTAAGCTGTAAGACTTCATTAAGAAAATGAACAATTGTGTGTTAAAGTTTCAAAAGAGATGGTGAAAAGCACAGAAAGGATAAACTAAGCTGTAAGACTTCATTAAGAAAATGAACAATTGCGTGTTAAAGTTTCAAAAGAGATGGTGAAAAGCATAGAAAGGATAAAAACAAATCAATATAAAAACATTCTAAACTTTTGAAAGAGCCATAATAATTCTGTAGCAGATGCATTTATTATACTCTTTTGCTATAGAATATTATCTTACCTGGGCAAAGGTGTTATATTTGTTTATACTGAAGAATATTACTTTAATTATGTGTGGTCTGTTACATTTGTTTCTGCTGCCTTTGCTAATGAAGTAAAGATGTGTTACCTTCGTTTCTGCTTCATTTGCGCAATTCTGAAAAGATGTGTTGCTGTTTTACCTTGCCCGCCTAAGACACCTGGTTGGTCTAATAAAATGCTGAATGGCCAACAGCTAGGCATGAGAAAGATAGGCAGGACTGACAGGGAGAGATAATGAATAGGAGGAGAAATCAAGGCTCTGGATAAGAAGGAGAAGGACTCTTAAGTTCAGGAGGAGAAGAAGAGAAGAAGGAGAACAGAGGGAGAAGAGAGGGACATGCCCAGGGCCAAGCAACCAGGCAGGTGCTAGCCAGATATAAGAAACAGTGAAAGTAAAATAAACAGGAAAAAGGAAGGAAGGAAGGAAGGAAGGAAGGAAGGAAGGAAGGAAGGAAGGAAGGAAGGAAGGAAGGAAGGAAGGAGAAAAGAAAGAACATCGGCCCCAAGGCAAAATGGAAAGAGAAACAAATTAAAATAAGAGATAAGATAAAGCCAAGAATTAAAAACTAATAAGTCTCCAGGTCATGCTTTGAGAGCTGATTTGTGTCCTAAAAGGAAAATCTCACTCTGCAGGAGATCCCTTGAAAAGCACATCTGTCAAAAATTGGTGAATTAGGCCAGAATGTTGGTCTGTGTTTCTAACTTATTGCATTATTTTTAAAAGTCCAGAAATGAAACAGGCATAGGTTACTTTTCTGTTGAATACAGTGATACATGGATTTTATTATATATACACAAATGCCACTTACTCTGTCATAAACAGTATACAAGCCTGTTTCTCAACAGCATGACAGAACTGAAGAATACTGTGTTAAATATGTGATGTACAGAAAGAAAAATAGTTAATGTTTTAATCTATGTGGAAATTAAAAGCATTATTCATATAGATTTGAAATTAGAACAGTATTCACCACAGGTCGGAGGGGGAAGACATAGATGGTTAAAAGGACATTGCTTTAGTTGAGTAGGATAGCATAAATATTTAATATTAAGAAATTAAAAATTTTAAGATCTTATTTCATATATATAATTCTCTTTAACAAGAGTATATCTATACTTGGAAAAACTAAGTTGTATGCTTTAAAAGAATTTGTAGAGAGGATTATAAATGCCCTCTACAATGTTGGTCTCTGTCTCTGTCTTCTTTCATCGCCTGATGAAGGTTAATATTCAGGAGGATGCTTATAAGTTTTTCTTTGGGTTCACCTTCTTATTTAGCTTCTCTAGAATCACGAATTATAGTCTCAATGACCTTTATTTATGGCTAGAAACCAAATATGAGTGAGTACATCCCATGTTCCTCTTTTTGGGTCTGGCTTAACTCACTCAGGATAGTGTTTTCAATTTCCGTCCATTTGTATGCAAAATTCAAGAAGTCATTGTTTTTTACTGCTGAGTAGTACTCTAATATGTATATATTCCATACTTTCTTCATCCATTCTTCCATTGAAGGGCATCTAGGTTGTTTCCAGGTTCTGGCTATTACAAACAATGCTGCTATGAACATAGTTGAGCATATACTTTTGTTGTATGTTAGGGCATCTCTTGGGTATATTCCCAATAGTGGTATTGCAAAGAAAAACTTATAAGCATCCTCCTGAATATTAACCTTCATCAGGTGATGAAAGAAGACAGAGACAGAGACCAACATTGGAGCACTGGACTGAAGTCTCACGATCCAAAGGAGGAGCAGAAGGAGAGAGAGCACGAGCAAGGAACTCAGGACCGCGAGGGGTGCACCCACACACTGAGGCAATGGGGATGTTCTATCGGGAACTCACCAAGGCCTGGGTCTGAAAGAGCATGGGATAAAACCGGTCTCGCTGAACATAACAGACAATGAGGACTACTGAGAACTCAAGAACAATGGCAATGGGTTCTTGATCCTATTGCACGTAATGGCTTTGTGGGAGCCTAGGTAGTTTGGATGCTCACTTTACTAGACCTGGATGGAGGTGGGTGGTCCTTGGACCTCCCACAGGGCAGGGAAACCTGCTTGCTCTTTGGGCTGAGGAGGGAGGAAGACTTGATTGGGGGGGGGGGATGGGAGGTGGTGGCGGGGAAGAGGCAGAAATCTTTAATAATTAAATTAATTAATTAATAAAAAATAAAATATGAAAAAATAAATAAATGCCCTCTACACATAAAAATGAAAATATTTGTCAAGCCTGTATTGAGTATCCTAATCTAATCATTATGTATGACATGTATGTATTGAGCTATCACACTGTCCAAATAAATATATAATAATTGGTTAAATGTTGAAAAAGGTTTTACCTGCTAAACAATATAAGTTCCAAAACTACTATTTAATAATACCTTAAAATGTATGAGGTCCAGATAATCACTCAGTATTCAAAGAGATGGCTCAGTGGTTAAGAGTAGTTGCTACTCTTACAGAGGAGCCAAGTACAGTTCTCCGAACCTGGTTGGGGGGACTCATAGCTATATGTAAATATAATTCCATAGATACACATACTCATTGACACACAACTCTATACACACGTGCACATTTGCAAAAATATAAGAAAATATTTACATAGTCAATACATTTCCAAACAACAAAAGTCAAGAAAAGTAATGATGTTATAATTCTTAATATTATTACTAAGTTTTGACAATCTTCACAGTAATGATGGAGCCACTGAAGATATCTGAGTTAATAGCCTGTGGATTTCTACAAATGAATGTGATCTTAAGAAATTAATATTTACTTAGAACGGAATTTAAGAAAATAGCATCATTACTCTTCCTAGGAGATACATTATTAATTCAGGGTAGCACCATAGTAGTAGTCAATTTTTAATAATATAAAAGGTACTTTGATCTATACAATAAAGCATTAGTGATAATTAATACCATATTTATTTTCTATTCTTCCTTTGGTTAGGTAGATGCAAATGACGTTGGAAGTAAGCAATTCTTACAGAATCTGTTTGACATTTTCATTGTACTATAGCTTCGGTTTTACTGTGAATACCCTTGTTAACATAGTCTGGCAGACATTCAATAGCAAACTGTGTTCCAGGCAATGAATTTATAATGTTGTAGCAGCAACAATCTCGTGAATGGTGTGAGCCCTTATAGATGATGGAAAAATCGATAACTTGGATAAATTGGTAGCAAACTACCATATGTGTTCTTAGGTGAAGAGAAAATACTGTAGACTAAAATTACTTTCATATAGAGAATAGGCCAGAACATAAGTGAAACATTGTAATGTATAATTCATTGTTTAGTATAAAATCAATTATGTTAAAAGATAATTATATGTGTTACATTTGTAGTATGTTATGTTACATACAATTTAAATTTTTATTTGATGACATTAAATGTATAGTTTAATTCAATGAAGAACATTGAATGCTAAATATATTCTGTATTTTATGTTTATTTATAAAATGTAGTAAGTATAAGGATAATCACTTTCATGAAAATAACCAATTTTTATAAAATCTTGTTCATCTTTTATTTATTTATTTTGCATCCTGACTGCGGTTTCCCCTCCCTCCTTTTCTTATAGTCACTCACCCCAACATCCCTTCCCTTCTACTATCCACTCCTCTCTGTTTCTATTTAGAAAAAGACAGAACTTCCATGGATATCAGCAAAACATGGTACATGAAATTGCAGTGAGACTAAGCACCTCACCTTGTATTAAAACTGGGCAAGGCAACCCAGTATGAGGAGTAGGACCTCAAAAGCCAGTAAAACAGTCAGAGACAGCATGGGACTAACTGAGGTCCTCTGCATATATCTAACAGTTGTGTAGCTTGGTCTTTGGGTGGGGCTCCTAATAATGGGAGAAGAGGCTATCTGTGACTCTTGCTCATTGATTTAAATCAGTGATGAGTTATTGAACTACATAAGTAATAGTCTACTTTCTTTATTCCAGGGCGACAATAATTTTTATACAGGACAGATTATGACAACTTCTTTCTTAAGGTAAGATGGGCGAAACAGTTATGTTCTGAGGGACTATACACTCTATTAACAAGAAATGTGTCATAATTAAAATTTGCTGCTAGTAGCTGTATTTTGTTTGGTATAGGGATCTTATCATTAGTTCCATGATCATAATCCTTTTGTTCATCTGAATCTCTTTTGCAATAACTCTGAAGATGTTTCTAAGTCAGCTACTGAGCAGAATATCTATAGCTTGGTGTTTTAATTAAAACAGAAATATGTTAACCATTAAAATAGAGTAATGGGATAAAAATGAAATACTGTTAAGACAAAAAATAAAATATGTTAATATAAGTAAGCTGTCTCCTAGTGAGCCATTCACAGATATATTAATATCTTAAATTTTCCTAAACATGCAAACATATTGAGCTATTAATTTTCATGAACCTCCAGACTCTTCAGTTAATTTCTTTTTTTTTTTTTTTTTTTTTTAGTTTTTTCGAGACAGGGTTTCTCTGTGGTTTTGGAGCCTGTCCTGGAACTAGCTCTTGTAGACAAGGCTGGTCTCGAACTCACAGAGATCCGCCTGCCTCTGCCTCCCGAGTGCTGGGATTAAAGGCGTGCACCACCACCGCCCGGCTTCTTCAGTTAATTTCATGGGTAGTTTTGTTCTGCCTGCTTTGTTAGTCACAAGTTGGCTACACATACCCAATAGCTTGGTCAGATTAGAAAAGCAAAGGTTTTTTATTATAAAGATGCTAACACTTGAAGCTTCATGTTTTTCAGATAAGTGTAAATAGAAATATTTTTCTTTTTTGACTTAAATTCGATAACTAACCTCTGCTAACCCTTTATTTCAAACTAATTTATGACATCTACAAATTTTCAATCTTTTCCTTCCATAATTCTGTTATGCTCTTATGATTTCTTCCCCTTCCCTAAAGCGAGGACTTTTTAGCCCATTAATCTCAGCAAACTATTAAGCCTTGTCAACAGAGAAAATGGGTGAGAACTTTGTGTGAGCAATTTGAAGAAAAAGAAGTAATTGGTGTTTCTCTTCTGATCTTTTATACTCCTCAAATAATATGACTTATAATGCTTTTGAGATTGAGGTAATTATAATTATTACATAGTGCATGCCTAAAAAAAACAGTATGTGAAGAACCTATTTTAAATATATGAGGTCTTGCTGGAGGAATTACATCATTAGAGATGGTCAGTGAAGGTTCGTGAGCTCAAGCCTCTTTCTTTCTGTGTGTGAATGAAATGTGATCTCTCTCTTTTCTGCTCCTACTACCATGCCTTCTCCACCCGTGATGGATTCTACCCTTCTGTAACTGTAATGTAATATAAATCCTCTCTTCTTTAAATTGTTTGTTTTATTTTTTGGCCAGGATATTTTATCATAGCAACAAAGAGTAACCAACACTCTTGTTGATTGGGTATATAGTAAAGTAGCTGTCCTTGTCGCCCCATGGCATGTAGTGTGAACTTTTACTCTTTTGGCTTTTCCGGGGGCCCATCACCCAGCTCACAAATTAATCACACACAGGCTTATTATTACCTATGAATGCCCAGCCTTAGTGTGATTTGTATCTTGCCAGTTTTTCTTATCTTAAATGATCTCAACTACATTTTGCCTCTGGGTTCTTATCTTTCTCTTCCGCCATGGCTGCTGGGTGACTGGGTGCCTGGTCCCTTGCATCCTTCTCTTCTTGTTGTCTTGTTGTTCTTCTTTTGTCCACCCAGATTTCTTCATCTGTTTATACTCTCCTCCTGCGAACCCACCTATCTTTGCTCCTGCCTCGCTATTAACCATTGAGCTCTTTATTATGACCATAAGGCATTTTAGACAGACACAGTAACACTACTTCATAGAAATAAAAAAAAAGTGTAAATAAAAGTCACACACTTGAAAATAATATTCCCCAGCATTTCCCTTTTTCTTTCTAACACAAATGAAAAATTTTAGATCTAACATAGTAAGACTGTATAAAACAAGAACAATTATCAAGTAAATACTACATTCACAACGTACTGAATTCTGATTCATTTGTTGTCTAATAAACTTAAAGAAATACTCCATTATCTATCCTACCTTAGAGAATCCAAAATTTGATACCTAACTTAGTTGCTATAATATCTAAGAAAAACTATAATTATAACTATCTAGTCTTCAACTCCATCAAAGGAACTATAAGGATATGGTATCATTTAAATAAACAAGAAGTGCATTGCAAATAACTTCTAAAAACTCTAGAAATGACAGAAAATTTGACTCTCTGAACAGTCACCCAAAGTTCCTTGGCAGTATTGGGGCATCTATCTTCAGCCTATAGACCCCTTGTATCTGGGAGACTTTTTAATGAAGCAGGAAGTTTGAAAGACTGTCCTGTCTATATTGGTTGTTTGTCAGTCACTGTCCTTTGTGTCCTGCAGAATGTCTGGCAGTTTCTTCTGTGAAGCAGGAACCCTGAAGGACCATCCTGCCTTTTTCAGTTTGGCAAACTTCACTGGTCCCTTTCCTGTGGGTCCTGCATGTCCAGTTCATACAACATACTGCAAGCAGTCCAAGCAAGAGCAGCTTCTTGCCCAAATGGCTAATCTTGCCACAATAACAGCAAACTCCATAAGGAGTTTCTTCAGTGCCCATCGTCCCCCAAGTAAATTGGTGTTGATAGGACCAAATGTGTCTCATTTTCATTAAAACCATAATGCAACAAACCATTTAAAATGTCATATTCTATAGGTCTTTGAAAGGTTTGAAGACCATGTTTCTATCTAAAATATATCTCTATATAATCTGGAAATCATACCTAGCATATCTACAAAATTGATTGGCATAGATAACTAACTATTGACATGTGTTTGATTTTCCTAAATAGTTACTAATAACAACTTTCAAAAACAGGAATTTTACCCTACATTTTTAAATGAACTGCATAGGTACAATACCTTAAACAAGAGCAAAAACATATACACAATATGATGTAACAAAAAGAATCTTAAATTGGTATCAATATACAAAATCATTTTAACAAGAGTAGAAACATATATGCAGTGTGTTGTAATGCAAATTACCTTAAATTTGTATCAATATACAAAATTCCTTTAAATAAAAGTAGAAATATATATACAGTATAACAACATTGACTTTAAATTTGTACCCATAAACCAAACTCCATGCCAATGCAAAAGTATCATCTTAGACAAATAGTTGTCTTTTTGTCCTGTATTCTTCAAAATATAACAAATATCCATGACCCACAAAATTACCAACGACCACCCACAGCCCCTTTTCCCTTGAGAATGTGGATGTTTCATTCCCTAGACTGTTTCCTGCTGAATGTGGACGAAGTATTTTTGAGATCCCAAAGAGAAAATTTGAGGTAATGGCCAAATCCTGGGAAGAGCACGTATAATGGTTGCTGATAGATATCACTTGTCAAGTCTCAGGAGGTTTCCCCTGATCAAATCCAATCCAAATCAATATGGAAAAAAATCCACAGCCTCTTCTCCAAAGCATTTTCTATTTCCATTTGACAAATACATGTTTGAATATTTTAAAATTTAAGACATTCATAAAATATCTAGGCTGGTTTATTCCCACAGTCCCTCTTTCATTTTTAGGTCTCTAAACAATCACAAAATTCAAAATCAACAGAACAGCATATAATCTATTTATTTCTTTCCATGACTTCCTATAACCATTTTATTTCTTAAGCCTACGCACATTGTAAAACACACTGGAACCTGTTTAGGTTTTTTCTGTCTGGACCTTTTTTTGCTGTGTATCATTTCGTCTTTTTTGACCCCAGGAGCAAACATTAGACTGTTAAATTACCACAACTGGATATTCCACTTGCTCCAGCAGCTGGCTCTGCCCAGTCTGGGGTTGAATCCTGAGACAAAGCCAAAGCTTGTGCCCTGTTGGAGGTCCTGACTGAGAACAACATTAAACCTTTCTAGCTATGGAAGCTGGTACTTGTATAGCCACAAGTGGTTTTTACTTAGCTTGCAGTTTCTAGTTTTTATTTAGTGCTCCCAGCTCAAGAGCAGTGCCTATTTTAAAGGGGCCGCATATTTTTTTTGTTGTTGTTTCAGCTTTTTCATGCTCTAGATGGATATTTGAGCTGTAAGTTGGTACACCAAAATATTGTGCAATGTTTACCTCTTTTGACCCACCATCTATCTCCCAAATAAATCAGAGATATTTATTTTAGATTTGAATGCCTGCCCTTAGTGTGGCTTGCTTCAATGCTAGCTTTTCCTATCTTAAAAAGTTTCAACTAGCTTTTGCCTCTAGGCTCTCATCTTTCTCTACTGTAAATTTTACTCCATGGTTACTGGGTACGTGGCTGGCCTTTGCACTCTCCTGTCTTTGTTCTCTTGTTGATCTTCTTTTTCCCACCCAGATTTCTTCTTCTATTCATACACTCTGGCCTGCTAACCCTGCCTATCCTTGCTCCTGCCTCGCTATTGGCCATTCAGCTCTTTATTAGGACCATTAAGTGTTTTAGACAGGCAGAGTAACACAGCTTCACTGAGTTAAAGGCAACGTAAACAAAAGTCATACACCTGAAAATAATATTCCCCAACAATAGAACAAACATTAAAAAGTTGTGTTTTTTTTGTTGAACAAATGTATAATCATTCCAAATGGATTAAAACAGACATATTCAATTAAGAAAATATCATTATTATGATCCTGTACTCGAACCATGAAGGTTTTTGTCTTTTAATTCTAAGATTACAATTGTATACTATTAATTATAGTGAGCTCATTTGATTAAAATAGCTTTTAAAGAGCAAACTAATTTTATATCTGGGAAGCAGGTTTATCGTGTGTGTGTGAGAGAGAATGAGTGTGTGGGGGTGTTTGTATGTGTGTTAGTTATGTTTCTGCAAGAGCACATATGCGTGCAGGCACACTCACACATTTATCTCTCTGTGTGTTCAGGCCAGAGGTCAACCTCAAGTTCCATTTCTCAGAAAATCTATCAACCTACTTTGTAGCAGATTTGCTCATCGTCTTGAATCTCACCAATTAGGCTGGACCAGTGGTTCTCAACCTTCCTAATGCTGCAACACTTTAATACAGTTCCTCATGTTGTGGTGACCCCCAAATATATAAACCATCAGACTATTTCATTGCTTCTCCTTAAGTGTAATTGTCCTCCTGTAATGTAAGCATCCTATATGCAGGATATTTGATACGCAGTCTGCAAAGGGGTTCATGACTCACAGGTCGGGCTATACTCTCTAGATCACACTGTTTCCATGTCTCTAGCACTGCATTTCAGTGTGTGATCACTGTATGCAGCCTTCTTATGTGAGTTCTACAGATCAAACACAACTCTTCACATTTTAAGGCCAACACTTTTCCAACCAACAGTCATTTTACAGGCCCTAGATTCATGCTCTTGTAGGGTTAAACTACAAAGAGATATCACAAATGAAGTGCATGTAATCAAAGGAAGGTAGGCGTCTTCACCAGAAGCTCCCCACAAAACTACAACACAGGCATATAAAAAATGTAAGTTTTTATTTGCATTTTTGTTGTTCCACTTACATTTACTGTATCTGATAGGAATCCATAGGGGTATAAATAGAAACAATAGTGATGACGTTCAAAACTTACTACTTTTGACAGAACATGGTACGTGTGTGTCTATATCCAGAGCATCATGTTGAAAAATATACCTTGGGTGTACCACATGAATATAATGATTGAGAGTGTTAAATTGATGGCCAATTTTTTATTATACATACTGCAAATATTAACTGAGCTGAAAATACATAGTCAGATTTGGTAAAATCTCATTATATTCAAGAAAAAATTACATTAATAATTCACATTCAAGCTAGGTTCATGGCTCAGCTTTGCAATTATGAACCTGTGTTGCATCCCCAGAAAGAACATTTTAAAAGTCATGAATGCTGTTATGCTATTGTAATTATCTGACTGGTTATTGGAGACAGGGTGGTCCTGAGGCTTGCTGGACAGCACTCTAGTTTCCTTGATGATCTTCAGGCTTTTCAGACCTGGTCTCAAAAGTACAAGGTGGTCAGAACCTGAAGAACTCAAGTTGTTCTTTGGCCTGCAAAGTATGAATTCACAAGTATAAACACAACGTACACTGACATGAACGAACACATTCACACACACATTCCAAAGATTGATTTTCATCTAATAAATATGAAATATATATTTGAGCACATTTTTTCCATTTAACTAGACAAGCACAAAAACCAGGCTGTTATTTAAATCATAAATATAAACAACTGGATACCAGATTGAAAAAATATTAAATGAATTTAGTGTGGAAAACAATCAAGTGTTACAGTTTTGACATTGGTATTTTCCTTCTTCAAGTTTGTAGTGATATTTCATTTGTATTTTAATAAATAAAGCTTACCTGGAGGTTAGAAAAATGAAACAGCCACACTGGCCAGCTTTAAAAACCAGGCAGTGATGACACATGACTTTAGTCCCAGTAGCCACACACACTAGCTTGCCTTAGAAACCAGGCAATAGTGGTACATGGCTCTTGATCCCAGAGCTAGAGAGGATTATAAAATGGCAGGAGACAGCTCTCAGTTTCATTCTGAGGTTTCTCGAAAGCAGGATCACCATTTTTCAGACTGAGTTGGAGGTGAAGAGCCAGTGGTTGATTGTTTTGCTTTTCTGACCTTCAGGCAAGCTTTATTTATTAATGTAAAGATGAAATGCCACTACACAAATTAGAGAATTTTTACAGTATGGACTACATACCTCTTTACCTCAAAAAGGATCATACGATTAAGATGAGAAACACTAAAAATTTTTCAGCTTTCATTCCCTTTAGAGTCTGCAACAGTGTTGCATAATTAACTATAGAATTGTAGGCATAATGTCAATGAGTAATTAGTGAAATTAACAAAATGTCAAGAATTTTGAACAGGGAAAATTGTAGGAAATAAGAATCTTCTCCTCCAAGTTGAAGAATTTGTTTTAAATGATTCAAATAATTATTGTATGTGGGAGTGAGCTATGACTTTGTATTCGAATTTCTACTACTAGATATTTATCTTGAAACTCATCTTCCTTTGTGGAACCATCAAATTGAACGTACAGTCTGTGAATGCTATCACTGAGACACACCCCTTGCTATTCTTTCTTTGCATGTTCGTAATGGACAAGTCAATCCTCTTAATGTGGATATTTTATGAAAATCACAACATATGAACATAGTGGATGCTATAATAATGGTATGTTGTTGTTGTTGGGTTTTTTTAGTCTTATATAAACTATGTACTGATTTTTTATTAATCTTAATAAATTTACACATAGTCATGAATTATTCTCTCTCCTCTCCCTTTTTTCCTGCCTCCTTCTTTAAATGTTAAGATTCCTTAGTTATCATGCATTATTGTGTAGGAACAACTTAAATGAATTCAATCACATAAGGAAATATTACTACATAATCTCTTCTACACCCAAGTAAAAAGGAAGTGTTAGAAACAACAACGTGTATAGAAGTATATAGGCTATTTTTGCACTTTGATTTTTTTACACCTCACTATGATCCTGAGAATGAAACAGATGTGGACCTCTTTTCTCAAATATCATTACCCTTGGGGTAAACTTATTACTGCATTGAATGTAATTGTGGTGTTCATAATAAATGAATTTTGAACATGATGCTGAAACCGAGCTGATTATATCTGGCACTCAATAGCAAAATGCACAATATATATATATATATATATATATATATATATATATATATATATTACATATTATATATATGGCAGTAATAATTACTGACCACATTAAATTCAATTTCAGGCACAGTATCATTTTGATGTTACATAAGAGTGTTATCCTCTTGTATTGGAAAAGACATGTTTGATGCTGCTGTTGGTCACTGGATTTAATAGCTACATGAAAGACTATACTCTTCAGCAATAGGGACAATTTTACATCCTTTCAAATATACTACAGTGAGTGTTGGGAAAGCTTTAGTTAGGCTAATTCCCATCTTTATCAAACAGAGGGAGTTATGTGCACTCTTTGGTATTGATTTATTTCCTCTTGGCATAAGGGTGAGTGAATGATATTCACCTTTCTTTCCAGTTTGCATATTCTAATTATGTTTGATTTTATGTCATTTTGAACTTTAATAAACGTTTAATCATATTTGAGTGACTTAGTCAAAGATATTGGACTCTCTATCACAATATAATTAAATTGTGCTGAGAAGCAATACGGATGCATTTGTTGCATCTAAATCAAGTTCTTCTATCTTTAGCCTCTTCTAATTAATTTCTTTTAATTAAAAAAAACTTTTATGGTACTGGGGGTTTAAGTTGTGCCTTGTGCATGTTGGGCAGACACTCTATCATGTGCGTTGTATACCACAGACTCATATCGCTCTTTTAAAGGCATCAACCCAGTGTGTTGATGTAAAAGACCCTCAGCAAGTGCTGGAAAATATATTTTTTTCACTGATATTCATTGTTGACTTTGATCCAGCCAATTTGGTAATTTGTTATGATTTTTCTATGTGTTAAAGATGCTATATGGTATACCAACTCCAGAATTTAGTATTATGAACTTTGTTCCTCATTTGAGTCAAAACCATACTGGCAAAACAGCAATTTTCATTCCATAAACTGCTTTCAAGTTCAGTGTCATAAACATCACACAAATTGTTCACATTTAGCTCTCCTTTTCATCATTACTATGAAATTTTAAGATTCAAAAACCTAAGGGCAAGTTTATATAATGTAGCTATTCAGCGATGTGAAGACGGGCAAATGGCTTAAGCCTCTGAGCCTCTGAGTGTGCAATGTCACATGACTTAAACCATTCATTGCCATAGGTTTTCTTCCTTTCTTTAAGGAAAGTAGGTCATTTATGGTTTGATATATGCTTCACTTTCAGTGCGCTCCTCTTAACAGGTATAATAAACACATTCCCATCTCTGTTGCTCTCTGTACCTAAGAAATTTGTTGGTCGTCTTTCAATGAATGCTTTTATACTGTCTCCCAAACTGCACCTGTAGGAAATTTAAATTAAAATCTAGATACCCAACTTTCATTTCTCTTATAATGTTTGAGTGCTACACATAGTAATTAATAATATAAAGAGATATAAAAAGGCAAATCTGAGCAGGATTCTAATTGCAGTGTGTTTATCCTCTGAGGCCTTTCATTAGTTCTTTGGAAAGAACCATCACTGAAGGCGTATCAGGCATATTCACTGAAGCAGATACACTGAAGAAAGCAATAATTCATAGTCGTTAATAAATATTTAAGAAGTTTCTATCCTCTGTTTTCTTTAGGGATCTAAACTTCTGACAGATTTAAAACAGGAAATTGCGATTACCCAAAGATGAAGGAGAAATACGGATTCTCAAATCGTTTACAGGGTTTTTGTTATTTTGTTTTTGCTTTGCTAGATTTTACCAGACCAGAACTACACGAAAGCATTTTTAATGTATTTAAATAGGCTATTTTAAAAATGTACAAAAATAGACATTGTATCTGCAAACTTTCCTTTGGTACTATGCTAACCACTTACCAATGACAACAGATTCAGGCCTGCCTGGTGTTAGCTGGATCTTGACCTTCATTTTTCAAGGCTCAGCCTTCTTTACAGTTCTTCCGGTCTTGAAATAATGATGCTATATGCTTTTGCCTTAAAAAAGACTGCATTCTAGCGAGACCTGAAACTTTTACCTTTGAGTGATTCTATTTAATTGATTGGCTCAAATGCTAAACCAATGAAACTATGTGATACCAGTCGATTGAAAAACTCAATCCTGTTATAGATACAGTATGTTTATACTTTATGGCAAGTCATAATTAATAAACAAAATCTACAAAATTTGTATTTATGTCAAGAACGCATGCTATGATCTGTCACATATGATAATTTTGATAATGCTAATTTATACAATGCTCACGGATTACACAATCTATAGGGTGGCACATGGCTACATTTTAAAATTGTACAGACAAAATTTCTATAAACTCTAAAAATAAAATGTGAACTCCATAATGCCACATTCAGGGTAGGTCAGAGTTAAGAATTAAACTGCTGTGCATTTGTCCATTTACAAAGCACTAGTTGCTTTAACTCAATAAAAATAATGATAACCCTTGAAGTCAAGTACTGATATGATGATCAAATTTATGAAACTGGGTGTAAAAGCTGTTTCTAAAACGACACAAACACAATGCTCTTCCAAATCTCCCTAATGTCCATATTCTGTCCCCAAAGCTGATACCAAAATGAGCTGGCATTTGGGATTACCCTAAAACATAAATAAGGGTTAGTAAAGCACTTAAGGATGATGAAATTTGAGATGTAGGAAACAATGGAGCAAATGTACCTGATGTAACAGTTGGTATCATTTAGGAAAGGAAGGGGCTTTTTTTGTTTTGTTTTGTTTTTTGCTAGATAGTTATTCCTGAAATGGGATCATTACAAAGTCAGAGAAGCAGACAATGGCCAACTTCAAACACTTCTACTAGATAAAGACAAAGTATCTATTATTTGCTAAATGTTTTCATATAGATGAATAGAAATAGAGAAAACAGGAGCTTTATAAAGACACTACTGTTATCAGCATGAAGGATGCAATAAAAGAATAAGGGATTTTGACATGGCAGTCAATAAATATCTGGTTTTAATGATGAAGACATAGTAGATAATATTTTTGATATAAATATTAATCAAGAACAAGGCTCCTGCTTTTGATCAATGTATTCTCACCAATATCCTCTATGATCATTTTGAGAACCAAATGTGTAATATTTACTAAACGCTTGACCCTGTGTCTAGTAAGTGTTGTTGCTATAGTTACCAGCAGAAGCAAGGGATGGAGACCTTTCACTTATAGGACTGACTTCAGGAAAGAAAAAGAGAGCCTGAAGGAAAAGACTGAACAAACATTAACAGAACAGTGTCAGAGACTTTTGTGAGATACAGTAGACTGTGAAGGGTGAGGTCCTGGGTGCCTCAAGTCCAAGTGAAAGAGTGAAGGAAGTTAGAAGTCATCACAATGTTTATTAAACCCAGTGGTACACAGCTGAGAAATATTAGTCAGACAGGCAGCACTTCAAATGATTGTATTGTTATAATTAACCAGAATTTTTAAAACCAGGTTTAAGAACACACAGAGTGCACCTCTCTCTCTCTCTCTCTCTCTCTCTCTCTCTCTCTCTCTCTCTCTCTCTCTCTCACACACACACACACACACACACACACACACACAAACACACACACACATGAGAGAGAGAGACAGAGAGAGACAAAGAGAGATAGAGAGACAGAGAGAGAACACCAGAAGAGCAGAAGAAATAAACAAAACATCAATTGGGCTGAGAATACGCAGAGTCACTGGTGTCTGAAAGTAGGTACCTGTTATGGTGCTCTTTAGTTTGGGAGGAACAAATTTCATCTACCTTTGTATATCTCAAGTCCAACTCCAGAAAAGTGGCACACACTGAACATGGGGTCAGCAAATTTATTGTAAACAAACAAACAAGCATGTATTCTGCATAATATAAAGTCTGTGATCTATAACTGACTTGTAATAAAATTTGAATAAATGAATTCCTCCCTCCCTTTGCCATTTATATTCTAATTGGACAACATCAACCCTCAGAAAGACACAAGAAGTAAATCTTGTGTTGCTTGGTTAATATATTAGGTTACAATTTCCCTTAAGTAATAGCAGTATTAATTGCTTCCAATTTCTAATTGCTTTCCTAAACATCTATTTAGCAGAGTAACACTTGATATTTAATTATACTGGGAAAGGCTCTGCAACCAGATACTTTATAATAGTTTGGAAAAATATATTCATATTTGTATTATTATGGATTATTCAGGAACACAGGTGACACAGAAATATGACAAGTATATCAGTTTATTAAGAAAAATAAATGAAAAGACGTAATTTCTAAACCAAAGCCAAATGATTTAAATCGTGCATGAGAATCAAACTAAATAAAAATGCTTAATCTATGGTTCTGGAGTCACTTCTAATATAAAAATCTGGATGTGTTCAAAACAAATATATCATTTGAGAGGTCTTACAGTTTAAAATCTCTTATGTATAAAAAAAAGCACTATTCTCGAGTCAAATAAAAAGACTGAAAACAATGATTTTAAAGTGATTATAACATAATAGAGAAAACATCTGTAAAGACCATTTTAACAATAAATAAAATATTTATTAAAGCTATGAATGTTAAAATTTGATAAAACATTATTATTAAATCCTAGAACATATAGCAAAATTAAAAAATATTAGAACATTAATAATATGTATCACATATGTGACTTAAGGCAGATTCTTCTGTAGTAGGTTTTCATACTATTTCTGAAATGGTCTTTAATTTTAGCTGTCTCTCCTCATATTGTCTTCTGCACCCTCTCTCCCCTTCATTCAGGGACAATTCCTTTGAATATAGCTCTGGACTTTGTAGAAATTACAGTCAGGGAGATTGGAAAACATAAGAAAATGTATTTAACTCTCTGCCAATCACAATTAATTCAGATCTTCTTAAATTAATTAGATAAGTGAAGTATGTAAGTTGCTCACTATACACCTAAATTTGCAATAATATTCAGTACATGGGGATGTTCTACAGGATAACAGAAACTGAAAGTGTCCCTCATAAATCATTGTGCTAAAATGTTTCCGTTATAATTTATATCTAAATATTAAGTATAAAGGTATATTATAAATACTAAAATCATAAAATTTTCATAATAGAAAATAATTTGAATTTATATAAACAGATATTTAAAGGGGGAGACTTACAGAAATAGCTTTCATATAATATGCATATGCAGTATATATGAAATAATAAAAAGACATAGCATGGTTTAGTATGTCTGTTTAAAATACTTGTAGAAATAATATCTGTGTACACACATGTGCATATATGTGTATACATGTATAAAATGCTCTGACAATTACATTATAAGGAAAATGTTATCTATAATTAAGGATAAAATAAGAATAAAAAGAATGTTTGCAATTAATATAATTATAATGGTTATGTGACTTTTATCACAGCATTTGCTGCTTACTTTCTCTAACCCAGAGCTCATTATATATGCCAAGCTAGTTTCAATATTTGGGGTCTATCTTTGTCTTATCCTCTTAATACTGGAATTAAAGAGATGAAATACCATACCCAGCTTATTTTAAATCCTGTATTATGACAGCTATAAGCTTTCATAGCCAGTAACATAAATATGCCATTGTTACTTCTGAATTTAAATACATTTAAAATACATAGATATAGTTATGTATCTGTGCTAATTCTTCTTAGTTAACAATCATACACAAAGATAATAGAAAAAATAGCCAAATTTTATATACTTATTTATACAGATAATACATTGTAAATGGATTGTGATATTTGATGATAAATTAAATTTAGGCTTTGAAGGAGAAATGAACACATAATGACAAAAAACACAGTAATTAAAGTCATGTAAATCTTTGGTTTGAACTGAAACACTGATAGAAGTTGCTAAATTTCCATTAAACCCATTGATCTTTTTTCTTAATAGAAAATAAACATTTCGTTGTCACTTATTTGAGTTCCTTGAAGATTAAAAAGGCAATGCATTATGAAGTCCTATAATATAGTGGCTTCATGTGGGATATTTCTATAAATTTTAAAAAGATGAGTCATTTTATAGCTTTAATAGGTACTTTTTCTTATAATTTACATATAATTCTCCAAACACATATAAATATTGTTCTATGAATTTCTCAAGATACCTTAACAAAGCTATTTATTTCTCCAGTGGCATACCTAACTATTGACTCTAGTAATATTAACATTTTAGTTTGATCCCATGAGAGGTTACCTTTTTACATATTGCATGTAACTCTTTCCATTTAATTGATTATCTACATATAATCATGATTCAGGGATAGTTTGATTTCTCATGGGAAATGCTGCTAGATAGATTAAAATGATGAACAGAAAAATTGGTTATCACTGTCGAGAATATTACTTCCTTCTAAATTGAGTTTTTCATTACAGGTTTTCACTATGCACGCAAACCGCAGTCTTCTAATCAATAAAGTAATTCATACCATGAGAAATGAGAAAGATGACTGAAAAGTTGACATAGATATTATGTTTAAGGGACTGACAATAAATCCATGTTAATATTTCCACTTTAAAATTCATTTTTATATATTGAAAACCATGTGATAGCCCTCTTAGAAAATTTTGGTTAGGAGAAAAAGATGAAATCATGGTTCTGCTTCTGTCTGAATATAAACAAATTGAATTAAAGCTGTCGTCTATCCATTACGGTCCATTACTGTAGCTGGACTTGATCTTGATCATGACTTTATGAAGTGAAAAGAATATATTTATACAGTTTCCAATTTCAATAGAGGAGATTTTAATCTAAAAATGCTTAAAATGTGAATATTGCATTGCTACTAATATCTCTAGACTAATGATGCTACTTGCTTCTAGTTAATCAATTAAGTGTGAAAATTACTATCTCATTTCACTAGAAACAAGTTGAAAGCTAATGAAAGCATTTCCTATATCTTTGTTTAGAAAGAGTCTGAGACATCTAATTATATATTAAATATTGAATTTCACCTCTAAGTATATGTTCCATAAAATATATACGTGGTAATTTTTCACAACATGAAAGAGAATAGAAGAGGAACACTTTACAGCTACCTTTCGCTATATGAGAAGTCTGCCCTTGAACTTCAGTTACTGGACAATAACATTTGCTTTCAAATAGTCCAAAGTAATCACTCATTATATTGTCTTCTTTGTGTGAATGTAAGTGTGCATGATATGTTTGTGTATGTGTGTGTTGATGTGTATATATTTCCATGCATGTTGAGGTAGCGGGAACCTATACCATACGGCACGTGTATTGATGCCATAAGAAAACTTTGGGAGTGATCCTGACATTCCATCTAGTTGTTACTTGGACATCTAGAAAATCTTTTGTCTTAGCATTAGCATTCTAGCTCCTTGCCATGGTGAGTTGGGATTACTGACTTTTTGTTACTCAGTTGGGACCTTTCATGGGTCATGCAATTTTGTCAAGCTTTTAGCGGGTCCTGATATCAATTTATCAGCACTGACAAAGTGCTTTATGCACTGAGTCATCATTATCGTTCTTGCTAATTAAAATGTTGCATAACTTGTCTGGTGAGACGTTTCAGTGGGTAAAATTGCTTACTGCTTATCAAGAGAACCTGTGTTTGATCTCTAGAAGAAGCATCAGGGAAGGAGAAAGCTGACTCCCACATGTGAGCCACCACTTATATGTGTGCATATGCACACACACACACACACACATACACACAAATAATAAATGTAAAATTAAATTAAATTATTGCATAATAGAACATTCAAACCAGCTTATGCTTTCTCATGATTGCTAGAATACGGTAACTTGTCCTGTATTGTTGGATACTAGTAAGACATTAAAATAATAGGAGGAAGCAACTGTCTCCAACCAAAACACATATTTTTATTGTTGCTGCTGCATTTGCTCTACTTTCTGGACATTGTAGACATTGTTCCTCTTACAGATATGTTGTGTCTAGTTAAGCATCAATATTCATTTCAAGGAAAGAAATCCAAATAGATGGTTATGAATTTTTACATGGGCCTCTTTGGTTTTAGAATTAAATAACAGATTTCGAATTTAATTTAAAATTTAATAAAGTTTCAGAAAAATCAATGCTTACCTAAAGGAAAGCAGTGTTCTCTAAGTATATTATTTGAACATAGAAATGTATTTAAGTGTGTTGTTTCTACACATGTATGCTATTTGGTACTGTTGGATTCAAGCTAATTTACCTGATCTCTTGCACTGCAGGTATGCACGCTGATCTTTTCAAGGTAGTTCATTTATTTTATTTGTACTATTCGGGAAAGTGTACATACAAGCTTTTAGCCCTCCGTGGTAGAAGCATTGTTACTAGTAGGATTCAATATTGCTGATTTAGTCAAATTTTACCTTGACTTTCAAGTATGGATTTTATGTGTCTCTGTTAAGCGACTTTTGTAGATGAGGGTGGATAAGAAATCTGTGGTTATAACCAGCGACTCATCATACCCTATAGCATACTCAGTGTGTTACATACTGCTCTTAACACTGGAACTGGAACTTATGTGTTACAGTCAGTATGAATGTTTCTATTATTCAGATACAGTTTGCTGTTACAGGAGTCTTATGCCAGAAGCCTAGTCTCTAGGGTCATGTAGCCTGAGCACTAGACCCAAATATGATGTACACACATACAGTCAGGTAAAAAAAAAAAACCCACAAATGAATAAATAAACAAATAAGCAAGCCTGTCTCGAGTCCTTTTCTGCCTTTCTGTCTTGCTACAGCGCCACTCTTGGACTTGTGACGTCATGAACCAGGTGGGTCTCATGACGTACAAGCAGAGATGGATCGGATTGGTTTCAGTCTCTCAGTCTCCATTGAATTGTCTTTAATTGTTTTATGCAATAGGAGGCCTAGAGTATTTCATTAACTCAACAGGAAATGGAATAATACAAATGTAGTATAATAATATAACACCATATTAGTTTACTAAGTTTAACAAAGAGCATGATGCATCCCTTTAAGGTCGCTGTGAGTGTCACCAAAATTGTTGCTTTAGTGTCCAGCTCAACTCAGAATAGATTCAAGGTTATAGTGACCCCTGGCACAAACAAAGGTCTGTGCTAAGAAAGTTTGACCTTCCCACTGTGGCTTACGTTCTACTCAGACTTTCTTTTTTTCAAATCCTGATGATAAGTAGAAACCAATGGGGAAAATGCCGTCCCGAAAGCAAAGCACCTGAAGAAAGCAGCAGCGCCCTCCCTCATTTAGTTCCCTTCGATACTGAAGAGGGTTGCCTCGTCTATCCAATCTTACTCTCACATTTGCTGTTTTCATAGTACGTGACAAGGAAAGCCCCAGCCTGTCAGTGTTACTAGTTCTGTCTACATTGTAACTTAACGTGAGCCACAAAAAGTAAATCTTGCAAGGCGTTGCTGTGAACCTTCAGGAATGGTCTAGGCTGCCATCCTTTTTCACCTCGCTGCCACTTACAGCCAGAAATGAATGGCCCGAAGAGGGATGACAGAAAAATTCTGAGGGGGAGAAACAATTACATTGGCTGCTATCAATATCTGAGACTTCTGTACCAAATATAATGATAATCGTGTTTTTTTTTTTTTTGAAAGCCTTCTGAAGCTTTTGCTATGTCAGCAACATTCTTTCTATTCATCAGAAAGTATTGACTGCTGCCCTGAGGGCATGTTCAGCCTTCCACAAAGCAAGGGAGAAAAAAAAAATTGGGCAAGCATTAAAAAAATGCAAGCCAAGCAAATCTGATTCACAGGGGGCCACATGTCAGAGAGATGAACAGTTGACTGTAACACTTTTTTCTGCATGTTTTCAATGATGAAAGGTTAAATGTTATATACAAATTCCCATATTTAAAAGATTAATTTACTTTATTATTTTGTTAATTATAACACCTACAAAACAAAGAATATGTTACAAGTTGGTGCCTTGGGGTAGATTAATGTAGCAACATTGATTTATACGGATAGGGATTTGTTTCTTTATTTTTTCCTCCAAAATCCTCATATGACCATAACATTATATTTACTGTGAAGGGGGGAGTGAGAAATATTTTTTCTGTTTATCATGAAGGCCTGGAGAGTGAGCATAGGACTCATTAAAACTGGGCAGTTTGTTACAGGTAGCCTAAATTTTAGAAATATGATGGACACACATAAGCATCTGGGTTGAAGCAAACAACTTTTTTGTTGTTGTTGGTTTTAGCTTTTAGTTTTTCAAGACAGGGTTTCTCTGTGTAATTTTGGTGCCTGTTCTGAAACTAGCTCTGTAGACCAGGCTGGCCTCGAACTCACAGAGATCTGTCTGCCTCTGTCACCCGAGTGCTGGGTTAAAGGCATGTGCCACCACCGCCTGGTGAAGCAAGCAGCTTTGCAGTATACCAGTTCATCTGTCACTTCTTGAATTTCAACATCAATTCTTTAGTAAATGAATATTTTTACTGCATTGATAAAAACTAGCAAATAAATTCCTATAGTGGTAGTTTCACGTGGGAAAAATATTTTGACATTTTTTAAAGAGAGCTTATTTGCTTCCATGAACAACAATTTGAAACAAACATTACTGATTCATACTATTCTAATAATACAATGAGCATGTCTATATGTATATGTGTGAATTCATGAAGGTAAGTAGAATAAATTTTAGAGTATCTGTCCTTGGCGAGTACATTCTAGAACTTTTTGTAGTATTTGGATATTGATACTGAAAAATCAAATAATGTATTATATTTACAGGCTCCCAAGTACAAAGTAATTATGCTAAGGGTCTACTAAATATCCATGACATCAATACCTTTTTCCAGACTTATATCTTAAATATTCTCAAAAAATGGATTTCTGGTAGTTAAAAAAATATTTCAATCCTGAACCAGGCATAGTGATACAGGCCTTTAATCCCAACACCTGGGAGGCAAAGGAAGATGGATCTCTGTGAGTCTGAGGCCAGCCTGGTCTACAATGAGAGTTCCAAGACAGCCAGTGCTGTTAAACAGAAACCCTATCTTGAAAAACAAAAACAAACAAATAAACAAGAAATTCAGTTTACCATGTAAAAGTGATTACTGGCACTAATCACTTTTCACATGACTACTTCATATGAGAGACATTCATGATGTTATGGTGTTTGGCGAATGGGTGAGTATATCTATATGTTCATCTTCACTTTGTGTTTAGAGAGCATAGATATCACATAATAGGTCTGAGCCAAAATGAGAAGTCCTTAGGCAAGGTTTTAAGATGGGCATGATAGCCCACATCTGTAATTGCAGTGCTCAGAGATAGAGGAAGAATGATGGCAAGCTTGTTGGAAGGCCTGCACACTATGGTGGGACCCTTAAAAGTAGAGACTTAAAACTCAACTGCTGTTCTGTAGGAAAGAAATTAAGATTTTTCATAGACTGGCATTTTTACTTGTATCTCTAAGTTCAAACTTTTTACACAATGTGAAAAACTCACCCATGCTTATATACACAGATGCACATTGAAACCAACATTTTAGTAATGGCTATCTATTCTTAACTGCACACCTGGAATTCTGGTGATATGAATAAATGATTTTTAAAGAAGTACTATAAACTGAAGATTCCCAAAGTCCTAAAGAAAAATTATACACATGTCCCAATATTAAGAGAGAAGCAGATGACAGCCTTCATGTTTTTCTTTCTCAGCTTCACACAATTGATCTGGTCAGGTAGTCTGCATGGACAAGACAGCTGGTGAGGAAAACAGAATGTTGGGACACCATGCATCTCCCTATTGTGTTTAAGCTTAGATGGGTCCTTTCAAGTTTGTTATCACAGCTTACTAGGTTAAACAGTTTGCACTATTTTTTTCAATAAATTCAACAGAATCCTAACAGCTACTTCATTGTGTTTACTGTGTGTATTAATTAAATTAATAAATCAAAATTTTGGTATAATGTTTTCCCCCTCCTTATGTAGCCCTCTAACATGCACAGAATTCTGCAAATCTGATAAAATATGATGTGAATGATGTTTTAGAAAGTTGTTTTGTATGGTGTCAATTTTGTTTTGCTGCATAATATATCAAATAAAACATTCTCATATTTAAAAAACATTAAAAGAGAAGCACGAAGTATTTTAAAAAATCTATAAAAGCAGAGTGCAGTGTTAAGGGGACTCAAAATGTGAAAACCAACTTCTGACTGAAGTTGGAATTCATTGATATCTTCACTAAGATAGTAACATTTGCCTGACTCAGTTATTAGTGATTGCGATATGGGAATTGGGAAAAGAAGAGAGCAACTAACTACAAGCATTACACAATGAGAGGCAAAGAGAGAGGATAGATTTTCTTAAATACTCTCAGAGAATATCACTGCTGAAATATATGGTAGCAGGATTAAGGGAGTTATCCTAAGGAAAGCAAGTCTGCTTAGAAAATAATGTACGCATAGTTTGTAAACAAAGCAAAGCAAAGCAAAACAAAACAAAACAAAGAACAATTACATTGCAAAGCATCCTCCTTACCTTTGTATTTATTATTAAAGTCCTACATATTTGTAGCCACAGTTAGGTACTCGAAACTGATTTCATCACCATGTTAAATAGCATGACCTTCATCAACTCATCCGTGTTGATTTGCAAAGGACAGTTCAACAGTACTGTCCATGGAGATCTGATGATATCTCCTGGAAAACAACTTTAAGCCCACTGTGATGATGTTGCTAGCAAAAACACAAACAGCTCCCTTCAAACTATCTGGACTTCAGAGTGTAAATTTCTAAAGCTGCAATTTGAACTCAACCAAGTTTTCCTTCATGGCTATGTGTTCTGGAAAATTACATTTTCCTGCTATTCAGGTTTTTTTTGTTTGTTTGTTGTTTTAGATTTTTCGAGACAGGGTTTCTCCGTAGCTTTTGGTTCCTGTCCTGGAACTAGCTCTTGTAGACCAGGCTGGCCTCGAACTCACAGAAATCCGCCTGCCTCTGCCTCTCAAGTGCTGGGATTAAAGGCGTGCACCACCACCACCCGGCTGCTGTTTTTGAAAGCCTTTGAGGACAGATATTGTTCCAAGATAGGTGATTCAACACTATAACAGAAATTGATGACTCTTGGGACTGCTCTGGGACTCTTGTGGGAGTGTGTCTGACTCTCTTGCCCGCACTTGGGACCCTTTACCTCCTATTGGGTTGCTTTGCCCAGTCTCCCAGTCTCGTTACAAGGGTATATATCCAGTCTTAGTGCATCTTGTTATTCTGTGTTCAGTTGGTATCCTAGGAGGTCAGTTTTTTCGTAAAAGGAAATAGAAGAGTAATAATTTTAATGGGTGAGAGGAAGTGGGGGGACTGGAGGAGAGAAGAGGGAGAAGGTTCAGGTCGAGATGTATTCTACGAGAGAAGAATAAATAAAAAACAAAAAAGAAGATGACTCAACAATGTAACGTCAGTTTCATTGAACAGAGAATTCCTAAAAGCTTTATGATGATTATATGCTTATATGTAGATATATATACATCATATACACACATATTTTCTATAATTTTTATATGTGTGCATACAATTATATTTATATAGTTGCATACAAACTGTCTTGATTAACGAGATAGTCTGCATTCAGCAAAGTTGGGGATAGAAGCTCATTAAAGATTTTCAACACTGTCCAGAAAGAATAATTACTTTTAGATTGCAATTGTTTCCTCCTCCCACTTCTATAAATACATTTAATAACTTAACTATTTTATTCAGGTTATCCGGAACATGTCAATCATGTCAAAAGTTCTCAATGTGAAGTTACAATAGTTTAACAGCTGGACATCTGGAAAGGTTTAAACTCCATAGCTGTTGAACTTTTGTTTCCTGCCACTTCCAGTGTGCTGTTAGCAAAACATAGAGTCAAGCTTACAGAAGGGCAAAGTGAGTGAGTTTGACAACCACCTTTCCTTGTGATCATTTGATTCTCATCTGCGAAAAGTGCAGAGTTCGGCATGCCAGCCCCTAAGATGAAGCCCTTTCACACCTTGTAGCAATCAGACAGTGGTTATTTGAGTTGATTGCTCAGATATCCTGAGTAACTGTCTAGAAACTAGATGCAGCACCTTAGGCTTCCTTATTTCATGATCAGCCTTGCAGCAATTGCTGAAGGTTTTCTGTCCACAGTCTGTCTCTCTGCTGGTAACACTAAAATGCGTTTTCTCCATCTGCACTCTGGGTAAAATTATTTGACCTACATAATTATCAGTGGTCTCAAATAATATGTGTCAAACCAGCACATCCATTTCAGTTAACAAGGGAAAGATTTAATCACAGTGCAATACATTCTTCTAGTTCTCCATTTTCTCTGTGTGTTCCTGGTAGACATGACCATGGCAGACACAGCAGGAAGAGATGTCACCAACTCCTCTGGAAAACACATTAACACCCTCCCTTTGCGCCTGGTTTCTTTTACTCCTTGTTATTATTTTAACAAGGAAATGATGCATAATTGTCATTGCTACTATTAAATGCTCCCCTTCTCCCCTCCAACTCAACCCTGCTCCACTCCTGAGAAAAGGTACGGCCTCCTATGGAGAGTCAACAAAGCTTGGCAAATTAAGTTGAATCAGGACCAAGCCCCTCCCCTCAGCATCAAGACTGAGCATGGCAACCCACCAAAGGTTGTGGGCTCCAAAAATTAAGCTCATTCACCAGGGATACATCCTGGTCCCACTGCCAAGGACTCCACAAACAGACCAAGCTACATAACTATTAACCACATGCAGGTGGCCTAGGTAGATCCCATGCAGTTGCACCAGTTGTCAGTCTTGAGTTCCAGAGCTCCCAAGAGCTCTGATCAGCTTTTTCTGTGGGTTTCCCCATCATGATATCAACCCTATCACCCCTATCTAGACCATATCATCCATCCTCCCTCTCTTCAACTGAACTCCTGGAGTTTGGTCTGGTGCGTGGCTGTGGATCTCTGCATCTGCTTCCTTTAGTTACTGGATAAAGTTTCTATGATGACAGTTAGGGTAGTCACCAATCTGATTACAGGGGAAGGCTAGTTCATGTATCCTCTCCACTACTGCTAGGAGTCTTAGTTGGGCTCATCCTTGTGGATTTCTGAGAATTTCCCTAGCACTGAGTTTCTCTATCAAGGTATGGATCAACCTCAACATATGTCCAGGAACACTGAACCTGATAGGAGAGAAAGTAGGAAGTAGCCTTGGGGCATATACACTCCTCATACTATGTTCCTTACATCTGTTTAAAAATTAAACCTAAAATTCAATACAAATGATCAACGGTAGTCAGTTTATTGATAAAGTTTCCAACTCATACGTGCATGTTTGAATAAGAGTAGATAACTTTAAAAGATGTTTGATTCTAATAAAAAATATTAAAAAATGACAAGCCTGTAAGTCAAACAGTCCATTTACTTATTTACTTACTATTTAATTTATATAGGAACAAAAACAGGCTGAATATATAAGCAATAAATCAAGCATGAAAATAAAAAGCAGAACTTCTCGAGAAAACAGAGGAAATTTTACAAGACTCCTTACCGGAAATATACTTATGACCATGGTTAGAAATAAACGCTAGATTTCTAATTTTCTTAAACAACCAAACTATAGTCTAGCACATATGAAGGAAGCAATGACCTCAGACATTGGTAGCAAGGAGAATAATGAACTTTGATAAAGGGAAACAATTATGGTGGTTATGCTAGCTTCCCCCGAAGAGTTTCTAAGTTATGTCTCAAGGAAAGGACACCCAAGTGAGAATTTCTTGAGCTGACTAGGCAGAGAATTGTACAAACAGATGCAAGAGAAAGGTGGAATGGCTGCTTAATGTTCTTATAAAACGGTATAGAGAAGGGCTAGGAGAGATGACTCAGCGGTTTAAAGCACTGACTGACCTTCTAAAGGTCCTGGGTTCAACTCACAGCAACCACATAGGGGCTCACAACCATCTGTATTGAGATCTGGTGCCCTCTTCTGGCCTGCAGGCACACGTGCATGCAGAACACTGTATACTACGTAATAAATAAATAAACCTTTAAAATAAGCCTAGAGAAGTCAGTTCAACACTCCCTTTTAGGTATTACGATAAATACATTTTCTCAAACATTGAAACTATATCTTAAACATTGGTTACTTTTAAGACATTAACCCTAACTGTGTTGGATCATTGTCATCACTTGAACCCCGAGTTACACTTACCCTCAATGCCTTTTAGGAATGGCTAACGTCACCACTGTAACTTTTGAATAATAAAAAAGAAATATGGATGTTGCTTTCTCCAATCATCCAATCAGCTACAGACAGATTTCTCAAGGCATCAGTGAAAGACACACCTTCTAAACTCTGCCAAAGCATGCTTTTCATGCTATAGTTAGCAATCTAGTGTCCCTAAACCTTGTGATCTTTCCTTTTATGTTAACAAATCATTCAGGGTAACCCATCATTGATCTGCCTTTCGGCCAAGCAATCAATTATCAAAACACTTAGCACCCTTTTTTTTTTTTTTTTTTTTTTTGGTTTTGGTTTTTCGAGACAGGGTTTCTCTGTGGTTTTGGAGCCTGTCCTGGAACTAGCTCTTGTAGACCAGGCTGGTCTCGAACTCACAGAGATCTGCCTGCCTCTGCCTCCCGAGTGCTGGGATTAAAGGCGTGTGCCACCACCGCCCGGCTCTTAGCACCCTTTCTAACTCCTGCAAAATTAAGTATAATATTTGAGCCGAGGTAGGCCATATTAAGAAATTTTGTTTGATTCAACTTTATGTTCTTCATCTATTTTCCTACATCCTTTAAATTTATTCTCACACAGGTACTATTAGGTTTCTGAACCATGAACTGGAGAACTAATTAGTTCTGTAAGACCTTAGTGTTCTTCTTGGGTCACACTTTGAACATTATCTTTAGTGATAGGCAGACTTTGAGTATAGTTAAAGGTCTAGAAACAATGATGATTGGTAAGGACAGGTTCGGAGGGAGGTTCGTTCTGTTCATTCATGCTATTCTATTTAGTAACTGCCTCTCATGAGCCTTTACTACTATTTCCAAGCAATAATTCCCTGTTTTAATGGTGAGAGTGAAAAAGTAGTTCCTGTCAGGAGGCTATATCTAAAACTTTAAGGCATACTCAACTTAGACTTTCAGTGTTTCTTACACTATGAATTAAGGAGGAACGTCTCTATAACTATTTAATTACATGTATCATACTCAATAATTGAGAAATTGGAAGTAGCTAGATATTTCAAGTTAGAAACGTAAAAACTGAGAAATATCCTGAGGAACAAATGCCCAGTCTAACAAATCATATCAATTTTATTAGGTATTCTAAAAGTGAGAAGTAAGGTATTTAAACTTTGGCAAGCCTTTATCTTAGCTTTGAGTTATAGATTTATCACTTCCCTGGCTGTCTGTCTCTTTCTTCCTCCACTTCTCAAATTTTTGTTATTTTAATGAGATCTTGTAATTCCAAGTTATGAAATTAAAATAGATGGGTGAACAATTTATATTCAACTATAGGTTATCATTTACTATCTTAAAGAAATTATTCAAAAAATATATTTTTCCTTTTTTCTACTTTTAATCGATTTGCTGTCTTTATAGGTAACAATAGATTATATATATGTGTGTGTGTGTGTGTGTGTGTGTGTGTGATATATTGGTAAATGACAATATTATGTACAAACTTTTAAATCAAATTTTAGTTGAAGTATGTGAATGATAAGATTATACTCTTCATACTGCAAGTTAATTGTAAGTAATTCTTTACCTCTTTTTCACAGGAGAAGATGTTTAAATTTTATCAAATGAAATATATTTTTCAAATACTGGATAAAATGAGATGCTTGCGAAAACGTTCTACAGTGTCTTTCTTGGGTGTTCTTGTCGTTTGCCTTCTATTCATGAACTTGTACATTGAAGATAGCTATGTTCTGGTAAGTTCTGAAGACATTATTTTTAACTCAATAATCATCCTCAGTAAACTTAGTATAGGTCTAGTTATCCTCTGACCTTGATGTAAAAGGCAGTGTGTGTTTGAGCAGAATTATTTATGCATTTTTTTTTTTTTGAGACAGGGTTTCGTTGTAGCTTTGGAGCCTGTCCTGGAACTAGCTCTTGTACACCAGGCTAGACTTGAACTCACAGAGATCCACCTGCATCTGCCTTCAAATTGCTGGGATTAAAGGCGTGTGCCACCACCGCCCAGTTTATGCATGTGTCCTTTATGTATACTTTTAGTCATATATTGACAACACTATACTTTTTAAACTCACACTTCTCTTTTCTTATCTTTTGAGACAAGGTCTCTCTAAATAACAGCCCTTGCTGTCCTGGAACTTACTTTGTAGACCAGGATGTCCTTAGACTCACAGAGAATTGCCTGCCTGTACCTCCTGACAATTTTTCTATTAATATTAAACATATAACTAATCAATGTGAAAACCAGTCTAGGCAGGTATAAAAGGTTGTTACTTAGGGTTAAAATAAAATTATCCTTAAGTTTTCATAGTAAATTTAAAAAGTAAATTACAGAGAATAATAAATACACCTTTATTGTAAATTCACAAATGGTATTTTCATTTATTTTTTATCTGTTTAATAAATTTGTAAGTAAAGTTGTATTACATGCTGAGCTTCAGCCTATAATATTTTATCTGGAGTTACCATATTCTTTCAATCAATGTTAAATTTCATTAAAACTGTATTTCTAGAAGTCTGAAAACATGACTCAGTGTTTAAGAATTCTTAGTGATAATTCAGAAGATACAGAATTAAAGGCCCAGCACACACACTGTGGCTCGCAAACCTTTGAAACTCCTGTGCCTGGGGAATTAATGTCTCTTTCCATACTCCAATGCACATAAATTTATTTAGGCACACACAAATACAAAAATCATTTAAAATTATTTATTTTTATCATTATGTCATATAATTACATCTTTTTCCCTTTTCCTCTTTCCTTCCCCCCTCCAAACCTTTCCAAATACTCCTTCTAGGTCTCTTTCAAATTCTGGTCTTCTCCTTAATTGCTGTTATACACATAAACACACACACAAACATGCCCCATTTGGTAACGGATAACTAATTAATATGTTTTTCCAAGAGAAAACTATTTCTCCTGTTCTCTGCATTACTTAGTTGTCCCCAGCTAGCTTACACCCGAAATAATCACACAGATACTGTATTAATTAAATCACTGGTTGGCCGATTAGCTCTAGCTTCTTATTGGCTAACTCTTATATTAATTCAACGCATTTCTATTATATATCTGTATATCGCCAAGAGGTTGTGGCTTACAAGTTAAAATTTCCAGCATCTGGTTCCATGGCTTCTCTCTTAACTCTGCCCTTCTTTCTCACAGCATACAGCCTAGCTTTCCCCACCTGGTTCTGTTCTTCCCTGCCATAGGCTCAAAGCAGTTCTTTATTCATTAACCAATAAAAGCAACACATAGAAAGAAGGACCTCCCACACCAGGTTGCTCTTTGCATCAAATTGAGACCTAGTGGGCTTTGACCCATCTACACTAACATAGCTATTGTTATTGTTCTTGTCCAGCCGTTGTTTTGCCAATTATACTGGTGAGATTTTATGAATGTAGCTGTGATACTCCCAGAAGACAGAATCTTATGGTAAACTCTGTGTTCCTCTGAATTCTAAAGTCTTTCCACCTGCTCTTCCACAACAATCCCTGAGACTTAGGTAGAGTAGTTGTTTTCCTAACCAGCTGTGATTCCTAGGAACCACAGCAATGACAGGCATGGGGGAGAAACCCAAACTGAGCAATAGCAGCATGCAGCATGCATAACTTTGTAGCAACCAACCAGTCTATAATTGGACTTAAAACCCACTTGGCAACTGGGAAATCATGCCTGGTACTGGAAACCCAGCCAACTGCCTAGGGCCAGTTAATTCATGGATCTTGGAGGAGAATCACCCACTGAAGTTAACTAGCATATTCCACAACTATATTCTCAATATTTGTCTTTATACCCAGAGCGAAGTATGGGTCTCACCCATCATCAAGAAAAGTTCTCTTTGCAACAGAAATCATTATAGAAAACCACAACCAATCAAAATCAGAGTTGTGGAACCCAACTCAAACAACTTCTATACAGATAAATCTTATTTTTAATGTATATAGCTAAAATGTAAATATTTATAAAAAAACTAACTCTTGTGATAAATTACAATATTATTTCTGCCTAATACTTTTCCTCTTTAATCTTTCATTTTATTTTTCATAATTTTCTCTCTCTTGGGTATTTTCTTGCCTCCATAATGTGCATACAATTTTCTAAGCATAAACTGCAATGTCTTTTTCTTGCGTTGCTGAAATAATACTTGTAACTCTGAGAAACCAGATGAACAGAATTAGTAGTCTCTGGAGTTATTTACCACGTTCAATTCCCTTTTTGATAGAAAAACTATAGGCATGTTAATGTCTTGGTATATTTGCTTTTGTTTTAGAAAGATAAGTGACTTTCAGTTGGAAAGGAAGCAGAACTCAGTGAAAGAGACAAATACTTTACAAGGCAAACTAAGTAGCAGAGACGATGAATGCCCAATCAACTTAGCCTTTCAGCTGTGAGCATCTTCAAAGTAGCCACCAGGGTATATATTTAGACTGTAGTGAGACCATTGAATTGCATTACCATCCAGAAAATGATTGTCATAAAGCTTTGCCTTATTACTGAGACACACACTTTAGCATAGTTACTGCAGAAAAGAAGGCACCCAGGGAGCCTGGATGTTCAGTCAGTCGCCTCTGAAAGCAGCCAACCAGACAGGCTCGGGTGAAAGTTACATTTTTATTGATGCTGAAAGTATTAAGAAGCTTGTTCTTCAGAACTGAATTAAGTACTTTCATATCAGCTCTGTTTCATTTTATATTCTGCTGCGTACTTCAACCAAAATGAATGTATTCCATTTTATCACAGAAAAAGTCTAGACTTTTACATGCTCAGGGAAGAATCCTTAAAAAAAATACTAACTTACAGTTTCGTTAGCATGTAGCCTCATATAATAACAGAATATCAAAATGTATACAACATAGAGACTACTTTGGTTTTATAGAAATGTCTTCATGGCTTCTATTGATGCTGTACACTATTATATTATTGTTGAAAAAGCTTATGTGATAATTAGTCTACAGTTACTTTGTAACAATCTTAAATTGTTTGTTTTATACATTAATTGCATTTATATACTTTTTGACCTATAGAAATAGATGAATCTATATATGCATAAGAGAGTTAGAATGATAAGAATTCAGTGAATATTCAACCTCTATATTTATAAAAGAAATTTTTCTTTAATCTTGCATTGTAGATATTTCATATATATATAGCTTTGGAACTTGATGGATATCCTATAAACCTTGTGAAAATGTCCTTTTTCAAAAAATTAAAGTGGTGTAAAACATAGAAATATGTTATCACAGACAGAATAAAGTCATGGGAATACTTGAATATTTGAAAGATTATAGGATTGAATTTTTTTGAATTCATGGTATAGTTAAAGATTCTTAGCTCTCCTGTTAAATTCCAGTATTTCTTTTTTTTTAATCCCATGAAAAATTCTGCCCCTAAATTTAAAGTTTAATTGTGTCTTTTGCCTTTGAGTCAGTATCTATTTATTGTCCTAATCAAGGTAAAACTTATGTCTGAATCTTATACAATGTTTTAGAAGAGAGATTTAATTAAAGTTTTATTGACCACAGATAAGAATCAAGGCAAAATTCATTTAAAGAATTCACTTTTTCTAGTCTTCATGGCTTGTATTTGATTCGTTTAAGTTCCTACCAGAAATACTAGAGATAAATCTATGTAAGAACACACAGGGAAGTGGACAACTTTCCACAAAGAAACCTAATTAGATTCTACGGACATATATGGTAGTGAGTAATAGAATACATGCCCAAAAAATAATCTAATAAGGATATGGCCAATAATAACTTTATCAAATTATCAAAATCTACCATTGAACTTACATCTAAGCTCAGAAAAAATGAAAGCAAATAATAGTTAACCTGAATTTGGAAAATTTCTTAAATGTAAGTTCATATAATGTAAGTTTATATAATATAATATAAATGTAAGTTCATATAATGACATGAATTACTACCAGCGCAAAAATAATTATAATGAATATAAATGATCTCAGTTATCTTCACCAGAACACCAAACAAAAACAAATTTTCACATATGCGTCTATAAACACAAAGAGAAAGATTACAATAAGAAAGATGAGAGCCCAAAAGGATCTAAAATCATTTTACTGACTAGGTACAAAGATATTCTAATTGATGTTATTGAAGAACATTTTCAGAGAAGCAAGTTCACGACAAAAGGTTGAGGGTTAATCGTTCTCAACAATTTGAAATTATATGTCTCTCCTCGTCAATGTTCTGTTGCTATGAAAAGACAGCATTACCACAGCAACTCTTGTAAAGGAAAGTATTTGGTTAGGCCTGGCTTGCAGGCTCAGAGGTTTAGTCTATTGCCAGTATGACAGGAAGCATGGCATGGTACTGGAGAAGTAGTTGAATTCTATGTACTTAGCTGTAGACAACTGACAGAGAGGGTGACAATGGGCCTGGCTTGAGCATTTGAAACATCAAAGCACACTTCCAGTGACACATTTAGTCCAAAAAGGCCACAGCCACTCCTCCAAGGCCACACATCCTATTAATGCCAATGTCTATGAGCATATGGGGGCAATTTTCATTCAATTCACCATAATGGCCTTACAAGGTCATCTATAAATGAATTGATAAAACTTTGTAACAAATTTCTCTAAATCTAAATGGTTTGTTTACACTTAAACCTTCCTACTCATTCTTTAAATGTTGTAATCAATACATCGAGACTTTTTCCATTTAAAAGCATTTGTAGAAGATTTCATAGATTAATATGCCTCAAAATTGGGGAATCTGAAAAGAAATAATTTCCGGTGAAAGCTACAAATTTATCATCAACAAACTATAAAGTCCTTTTACTTTGAAATTTTAGAATTTTAACGTGTTGACAGTGGGGATTTTCAACTAAGGATAGATTTGCTGAAAATGGGATAATCGTGCATTCTACGGAAAACCAAATGTGTCAGAGAATAAAGATCATAAGTGAAAAGGCTTAAAGCAGAAACTAAAGGCAAGAAATCAGGTCAAAGTTGAGGAGCTTGTGATTGTGGGCTGGTAACTGAGATTCATGTAACTTTCTAAATACATGCATTAGCCACATCTCCCTTTGTGGCCACCTATTATTTATTAATTTTGCATGTATTTATTTTTGCATTTAGGAAGGCGACAAACAACTCATAAGGGAAACATCCACACATCAACTTAATTCTGAACGCTATGTTCATACATTCAAGGATTTATCTAACTTCTCAGGAACCATAAATGTCACCTATCGCTACCTAGCTGCCACTCCTTTACAGAGAAAGAGTAAGTATCCATAACCTTCTTCTTAAAATTTCCATGAAAAACTGAAATGTTTGTAAAAATAATGACAATTTGTTATGTTTGTGTAGCAATACAAGATTTAGAGAATTATTATTGAGATCTATAGTTTAAGAAGGATTTGACATCCTTTAAACTTTATATATACTTTCTGAGCCCATAACTACTAAGATATCAAATTTTAATAAAAATTCTTTAGAAATTTGTTATGGGGCATTAAGAGAAATAATTATCACTTGACTGTAAAATTAAATGTCTAACTTTAAAATATTGTTGTGCTGTTTTACTTCCAATCTGATAGTTTATTTTTTATAATTTCTAACCAGCTTTGAATGTGGTCTTGATAGTGCACTATTTTATAAATGACAATCACAGATTACCATAAACCAGAGGATTTTTTATTATTATTATCTCGTGGTTCTGGTAGTCATAATTTGAGATTTAAATGCTTGTATTTTCATAATCCTTATGATTGTTCCAAAGAAAATTTGCCAACTTAAAATTCAAGTTGGGGAGCATTCTGTAGGATGACAGTGTTTACTCAAACCAATATGAAGATTTTTCTGATTGGGAAAAAAATGATAGCCCTTCAAAATTTAGAGCTCCTTTAAGTGACTCCTGTGTGGTCTAGGATTTGAGAGAGCAATGCACAAAGAATGACCTTTCATCTAAGTGATGGTTACCACTTCGATGGTTACCACTTGCGTTGCCGGACAACAACACCACGTGTTGTTAACTTAAAACGTGTCAGTGACTTAAGTCATGTGGCAGTGACGTAAAGAGCTGTACATTCAGGATAGGAATGGCAGAAGAAAGGAATGAATTTCACTGGGCTTGTTAAACATACCTATGGTATCGTGGAAAGGCCCGTATTAGCCCACTAATCCTTACACATATTCACATTATCACTTTTACACAATGGTGATTAAGAAATCTTATTGAATATTCAAGATAGGAAATCGGATTTTTAGAAAGACACATAATGCTTGTCAGAGGTGAACCGTATGAGGTTATTTCTTGCCATAAAAATATCCAGTTTTTTAATTTTAATCTAAGAATACTGTCCCCTGAGGGTAAAGATGCAAAGTGTTTATCAAAGCAAATGAAACAATAAATTCATAGCTTTGAACCATACATTTGTAAGATTTCTTTCTCCCTGCATCCTATCAAAATGTTTATTTTCTGTAAGACAAACCAGGAAAATTTCAAAATAAGGCTAGGAAGTCTGCCTTGGAATTCATTTAGTAAAAATAGCAATCTGATAACGAACCTGAAGTACACAATGCATTCTCTGGAAATTTTATAGATGATTTAAATTAATGTCTACTCTGCTTTCATCATCACTTGAGTCTAGCTTGCCAGCCTTAATTAAAGATTTGCTTTACTTTTGTAGATGTATTTATTATTTTACAATGCTCATTTTTTATCTTGTTCTGGGCTTTAAATCTATGTGTATACCAAACTAGCCTTGAACTCAAGACAGTCCTTCTGCCTCAATCCTCCACGTGCTAAGACTGTGTTTCATTTCTTTGTAGATACATTATCTCCAAACATCTGTCTCTTTTCTAATGGTAATATATAGGAATATTAGGCTATATAGGATATTTTAGGATAATTTATTTTCATAATTCATAAGCATTATTTGTAATATAGGATCCATCTTACATTGCTCTAAGAATATAAATTGTTTTCTATATAAAACATCAAATGTACATAAAACACTGTAGCCCTTGTGTAGTGAGTTTAATACTCTAATATTAAAATGTTAAATATATAATTATTTAATAGATTTGTTTGCTATAATTGCAGGCCTAAAGAATTCAAATCTTGTTTATTTGGTTCCTATTGTTGTATTATTTGAAGTCTATTAACATTTAATTACTTTTCCACTGATTTTTTTTTTCTTTGCTCAGGGTATCTCACAATTGGTCTTTCATCAGTGAAACGGAGAAAAGGAAACTATTTACTTGAGACAATAAAGTCAATTTTTGAACAGTCCAGCTATGAAGAACTAAAGGAAATTTCAGTAGTGGTGCATCTAGCAGACTTTAATTCCTCCTGGCGCGATGCCATGGTCCAGGACATTATGCAGAAATTTGCCCATCACATCATTGCAGGAAGATTAATGGTTATACACGCTCCTGAAGAATATTATCCAGCTCTGGATGGTCTCAAAAGAAATTACAATGACCCAGAGGATCGAGTCAGATTTCGCTCCAAGCAGAATGTAGACTATGCTTTTCTTCTGAATTTTTGTGCCAATACTTCAGACTATTACGTCATGCTTGAAGATGACGTCCGGTGTTCCAAAAATTTCTTAACCGCCATCAAGAAAGTCATCGCATCCTTAGAAGGAACATACTGGGTAACTCTTGAGTTCTCAAAACTTGGCTACATCGGTAAACTCTATCATTCTCATGATCTCCCACGTCTGGCCCACTTTTTATTAATGTTTTATCAAGAAATGCCTTGCGATTGGCTATTGACTCATTTTCGAGGTCTCTTGGCTCAGAAAAATGTGATCCGATTTAAACCTTCTCTCTTTCAGCACATGGGCTATTATTCATCCTATAAAGGAACTGAGAATAAACTGAAGGACGATGACTTTGAAGAGGAGTCATTCGACATCCCTGATAATCCCCCAGCAAGTCTCTACACCAACATGAATGTCTTTGAAAACTATGAAGCAAGCAAGGCTTACAGCAGTGTTGATGAGTACTTCTGGGGAAAGCCACCTTCCATCGGGGATACATTTGTGATTGTATTTGAAAATCCAATTACGATTAAAAAAATTAAAGTGAATACAGGAACAGAAGATCGACAGAACGACATTTTGCATCATGGGGCTCTAGATGTTGGGAAAAAACTTATATTAAAAAAACAAATAAGACAATGTGACACTTACTTAAGACTGGGGGATTTCAAACACGGAAACTTTGAAATGTCAGAGGTGGATCAAAAAATTCCATTTGACATACATTGCATAAGGATATGCGTTACCAAAACCCAAAAAGAATGGCTCATAATTCGGAGCATCAGCATTTGGACTTCCTAGCCAATGAAATCAGTCTACTGAGTTTCTGAAGCAGGACTTCCTGTTTCAGTATTTCCTCTCTTCCTCTTTTGCTACTTTTGTCTTTTGGAAGGCAACCAATGGATGTGATGTGTCCCGGGAAAAGTTGATCATCTCAGCCGTTCTGATTGTAGTTTAATGAAACACACCCTTGTATGCTTTCACTTTTGAGGTCAAAGGTCACTCTGTAGTTAAAGTTGCTGCCACCCATATATTTAAATGTTTATAGATCCACGATTTCAAACAGTAGTCAAAAGAGTTATGTGAACGATTTAAAATGAGAAAATTCTTTCCGTGGATTATAATTAAAACACAGTTGCCAACTGTAAACACATATTCATGAATTGTTAATTCATTATATGAAAAGACAGCTCCTCATTCAGAATCTCTGAGAATATGCATTTGGTTGCAATCATAAACTGGGATGTTTTTCTTGGGAATTTAGGCTTTCACTGACTGATATATTTTTACAGTTAATACCTCCTCATAGCAGTGAAGTCTTTGCAACAGACTATTTTATGTAAGTAGGGCTAAAGCAAAACAGACTTAAAAATAATCATTTCTCTGGTTGTTTCTATGAAAAGAAACATTGCTCTTTGTTTTAAAACATTTAATTGTTTCAAAAATTTTGATTTAAATTTTCTGTGGGAAGAATTCCATTTCTAACTTCCCACTTGAAATAGGTAGTTAAGCTTAGTATCTTAAGGTAACATAGGACCCCTGTAATTAACAGACAAAAAGAGATGGCCTGTGGTTAGTCTATTTGTTCACAGTTTCAGTATATGCAGACAAAATTGAAATTGATTTTATATTTTTTGTATTAAAATTCATGTGATTGAAGTTGTTGCAATTTATCATATTTTGGGGAGATTAAATGGCTGTCTTATGTGGGAGAAAGGTAAAAACTGTAGAAACTAATTTTGTCTTATTTTGTTTTGTTTTCCTATAGTGAATGAGCTATTTCTTCAAAAACCAAAAAACAAGGAATTATTCTGCTTTTTTGTCTTAATTAACAGCAACACTCTTTATTATCTATAGAGATCTCTCGTTACAGAACTTAGGGTTTCTGTTTTCTTTATCCCTTCCTTCCTTCCTTGATTTTTCTCATTCTCCTTCCGTGTATGTGTGCATTTATTTATTTAATGTTTATTTGTTTGTGCCTACCTGTCTATGTATGCCTCCTGTGTGCAGTGCCTGCAGAAGCCAGAGGAGGGTTTTAGATACCGTGAATCGCAAGTTACAGTCCATTACAGACCGCGTTTCAAGGGTGTTGGCAGCCAAACCAGTGTCCTCTGCAAGAGCAGCAAGTGCTCTCAATCACTGAGCCATCGCTCAAGCAGCAAATGTTCTGTGTCTTATTTAGGTTTCAGGTTATTTACTAGACTACCTTGAATTAGATAACAAAACTGGTCTCAAAAGCATTATGACCATGCGGTGTGCTGACTGTGACTCATTTTAATTGACATTTTTGTGCTACCTGCATACAAATAGTAATCAAACTCTGCTAAAGGATTGGTCAGCTGTCTCTACCTTTCATAAAAGAAATTCACGACACCACAATGTGTTTTAGAAACATTAGTGTTTTAGAATGTACTTAGTGGTCACCCTATTCACAGTTTGTAAGTGATTCAATGAAGAGGTTTTTAATGAAGAGAAATACAGGATATGTATGTGCTTATGGGGAAAAATATCAAATAATCTCACACACACGTGTGTGTGCGTGTGTGTCTCTGTGTGTATGTGTGTATAATGTGTGTGTTGTGTAAAGATATATTTATGATACTAAAAAAAAAACAGAAAAGAAACAAATAAGAAGTATGTCTGCTCTTCTTTCTATCCTAAAATACAGTACTGAAACTTACATAATACAAGAGAATAGGCTGTTTTTGTTATATTTGTTCTTCTAAGATCAATTGAATTAAAAAATCAGACTGAGTCAGAATTTTTGTAGTTTTTAATATATTCAGTATTGCATACCTTGTTTCCCACATTTCTACAATGTTATAAGAAGATGCTAACTTTTCGTGAACATGCAAATAAATAATAATTTGTGATACTAAATATTAAATTTGTAAAAAATATAAGCACCTCCATGAAACATCGGAATTTTTGGTTGAATGATAATTGCCATACACTTAAAAATATTCTGCTTTCCTGATATTTTTTTAAACTAGCTGGCTGTATAGTGTTCCACATGTACCTCAGAACTCACAGTCATGTTTTTCTGCATTTCTGGTGATTTAAAAGTACACAGCTACATTCCAATTTTATGAAATATTAAAACCAGGAATGATTATTTACTGTGAGCTAAAAGCTTATACAAATTGACCTGCAAGTGAGATTCCAAAGACCATCTTTGGTTCTATAGAAATTTCTAGAAAATGCTTTAGTAAGGATTGATGAGGATAAGATGTTGGGGTCGGAGGTCTGCTGGGGATTATAAAGGTTAATATGATCAAAAAAATTCTTATTTTATCTTAAGTTCCTTTTATTATTGAAACTATCATTGTATAAGCTACAATTACCTAGGGAAGTATGTATGTTTTCTTTTCAAGTTGTTCCTGGGTTAACCTACCTTCTTTCTTGCTTTTATTCTATTTATTTATTTTACCTATTATTACTTTATGTTTACCAGTGTTTTGTCTACATAGATGTCTGCTGTGTATCGCGTGCATACATAGTGTCTTTGGAATTCAGAAAAAAGGAAATAAATCCTCTGGAACTAGAGTTATAGATGCTAATTCATCACCATATGGGTACTGGTCACTAAACACATCATTAACAAGAGTATCCAGTGCTCTTAACCACTGAGCCATCTCTCCAGGCTACCGTTTTCTTCCTAGTACATTAGTTTTTAACTTTCTTTTTAATATATCAAGTAATACTTTTCATTTTGTTACTTTCCAAACATTTTATGTTGTTTTTTCCTTCCCCATGTGGCATTTATACACAATTTAATTTTAATAAACTGCAGAAAAATATGTAATTGTGAAATTTGCAGAAAATGGGTGGTTCTAGAAAATAACACTTGAAGTGACTCAACAAAAATCACATTTTCTCTCTTACATGCATATGCTAATCTATACTCATGAGTGTAAATAAGGGGGCATGAAATCAGCTACACTACCACAAGAAGAGATGAGGAAGTTAACACCCCAGCTGGGGGACAAACAATAGCAATGTTAACTTTATAAGTAAAAAAACAGACTTGACAAAGAAAGCCTCAGAAAAGAGGCAAAGAAGGAGCAAATACCACATTTTACTTCATTTCATTTCTTAATTTTTAAAACTCATTTAAAACTTTTATTTTTCATTGTATGAGACTTTCATCTCAGTTATCACATGCTTTATCAACTTTATCTCCATCTTCCTCTTATCAAATTATTGCCCCATCAACTAACATTTTTCCGTCCAAACGTTATGGGCTCTTTTTCAAATTTATTTAAATAACATTTTTTTCTTATTTTACATACCAACCTGATTCCCCTCCCTCCTTTCCTTCCATTTCCTCCCCTTTCCCATCCACCCCCTTCCCCTTCAGCACCTCCTCCATCTCCATCCAAAAAGGGACATGCCTACCATAGGCTTGTAAAAGGGTAACACGTCAAGCTGAGGCAGGACCGAGCTCCTCCCCTGACATCCAGGCTGGGCTAGGTAATTCAACATGCAGATTACCAAAAGTTACCAAAAGTCTAGTTTTTACTGTATGTTTATGTGTGGTGTGAGACAATATACAGGAGAACGTGCTTTCCTGAGCTGAATTCCTAAAGAAAGAAAACTCACTCTCACTCTCTCTGTATCTGTCTCTGTCTCTCTCTCACCGCCCCCTCCCCCCATTAAACAGCAGATGCCAATAACTCCTCATCTAGGGATAGGGCCTCATGAGCTCCTCCTGCGCTGCTCAGGCTGGGATTTCCGTGGGCCTGATCTAGTGCAGGAGGTGTGCAGGCACTCCGAGATACTGTGAGTCCACACATTCAATGTCCCTTTCGTGTCCAGTAAATACTTGCGCTGCAAGGACTTCAGACTGTATGTTTCAGACTGTGTTCCAGATAATTACATTGAAATCTGTCCTAAAAAACATGGATAACAACAATCAAAATGGCTTGTTTTAGTAAATCAATTTCTCATTTCACTTTCTAGATACTTATTTGGAAAAGTCACCCCTAAGTTAAGTTCATTATAAAAGGAAATGATGGGTAAATTTCAGGCTTGCAAGATAATTATAATCACATTAAGAAGACACCACATTTGAAGTTAGCATTAGATGTCGGATTAAATGATTCACCCTAAGCTAAATAGCCATGTCCTCAAAATATACAAGATGAAGATAGGACCATATGTAATTTTATTGAGTGAAATGTCCCACTCATTAAATGCAATGACCACTTTATTTTGTGATATTTGTCTCTAAAAATTACAGTGAATAAATACAATTTAGAAACTTACTCTATCAAACAATAGACTGTGTTCTATTTCTACCTAATTGGCAACGGTCAACCTGCCTATGTACCTGTATACATTTATATATGCAGACACCTGCACATATGAATATATATGCAGTAATTATGCACCCAAGAAGATAACCATAATCCAAATGTGAAAAAGTCATATAGTAAATGAAGCAATGCAGGGTAAACCATAGGAAGAAATTAGAAAATGATTTAAAATCCTTTCATATTCATTGGATGATATATAGTGAACTTTTCCCTCCCTCTCTTCCTCCTTCACTCACAATTAAGTCAATAATATCTTGCATATCACCTTAGAACCTTCATCTGGCGATGGATCAAGGTAGAGACAGAGTCTCAATTTGGAGCAACGGTCTGAGCTCTTAAGGTCCAAATGAGGAGCAGAAGGAGGGAGAACAAGAGCAAAAAATCAGGACCACGAGGGATGCACCCACCCACTGTGACAGTGGAACTGATTTATTAGGAGCCCACCAAGGCCAGCTGGTCTGGGACTGAATAAGCATGGGTTGATTCCGGACTCTCTGAGCATGGCGGTCAACGAAGACTGATGAGAAGCCAAGGACAATGGCACTAGGTTTCAATCCTAATACATGAACTGGCTTTGTGGGAGCTTAGCCTGTTTAGAAGCTCACCTTCCTGGACGTAGATAGAAGACCTTCGTCTTCCCGCAGGGCAGAGAATTTGGACTGCTCTTCAGTATCGAGAGGGAGGGGGAATGGTGTGGGGGGAGGAGAAGAGGAGTGGGGATAGGGGGAGGGGAGTGGGGGGAGGGGGCAATATTTGGGAGGAGGGGAGGGAAATGGGAAACGGGGAGCAGGTGGAAATTTTAATTAAAAAAGAATAAAAAAAAAAAAAAAAAAAAAAAAAAAAAAAAAAAAAAAACACAGAGAAACCCTGTCTCGAAAAACCAAAAAAAAAAAAAAAAAAAAAAAAAAAAAAAAAAAAGAATTAAACACAAATATACATCAATCTTGTTTTAATAAGTAAGTTTCTATGCTCTATAACAAACCATCCAGTTAAATAAATCCCTTAACTTCATTCAGTTTTCTCAATATGACATGACATACTGTTTTCAACAATATGTCTCTAATGTTAAAAATAATTATTTACTTACCTTACTTATAAGTCAAACATTCTTCCAAATCTCTAAAATAATTTTCTCATTTCTGGTATCATTATTCATCCTTTAGTCAAGTCTTGCCTGCAAGTCACACCAATCTTCTTACAATTGAATTCTACCATTCACTACAGAACCATATCAAATGCTAATAAGAGATAACAAAGATTGTGCACTAATGTTATTAAATAAATTAAAAAGTGAAAATGAAATTTTACCAAGATTATAGACAGGTCCCGAAGGTTCATGTCTTTCATTATTTTATATTACATGGAAATTTAAATCCATTGTCTAGAATTTGATAAAGGAGAAGTGATAACCTGTACAAAAGACTAACATCCCTTCAATGCAATTTCTTTGATTTTTAAATTAGCCCAAACCAGTTATTTTTGAAAGGCCAAATGATGGCTGCTAATAGAATGAATATAATATTTTATCCTAAATGAAACATCACTGTCAGCTAAGTAAAGAACTACAATATTCATTGACCTTCCCTTGCCTGTCTTCTCATTTCTTACTTTTTCTTTTCCTCCCTCCCCTCCTTTGCCCTTCCCTTTCTTCCTCCTCCTTCCCTGCATAGGTCTCCTGTGAATCTCTGTATTTGTTCCCATCTGCTACATTTGACTGAGCAAGATACTCATTAACTTTCTTTTTAATATATTTTTTTCAAAAGTTTACACACACACACACACTACATCTGACAAGATCCACTTTCCAGCTTTCCAACTTCCCCACTTTCCAACCTTCCCTGCTCTGACCAACATATCTTCCTCCTAACTTAATAATGTCCACCTTAAAATATGCATTTTCCACTTAACCATGTTTGCTCTGCCCTTATTTTCATAGTATGTGGCTACTCCTAAAAGAAAGGTGACTCTCCCTCCTTCAGCAGGCATCAACTGTAAAAGCTTAGGTAGAGACGAGATCCTCCATGCCGGCATGTTTTGTTTTGTCTAATTTTACTTGTTATACAGTCTCACCATGTAACTCTTGCTAGGTTGAAACTGGCTATACTGATGAGAGAGCCACCTGGCTCTGCCTGTGGGTGCTGGGATTAAAGGTGCGTGCCACTGTGTTGAGTTCCCAGTTCCATCATTTTTAAATGGTTTGATTGTGTGGAGATAAACTGCTATGTGTTCAAGTGTGCAAAAATCATGTCATGTCCAGATATCAATATTTATAATATTTATTTCATTCATATAACCATAATTAGTAAAACACTATAAATGTGAGTTTTATGCTATAAATATTACAAATGGTATACATATTTTCCAAATATTTCTGGCTGAAGCAATAAAATTAAGAACAACACTGCAATAAAATGGAAGGTTTTACAAGGTGCTGTTTTTACACAAGTCATAATCCTCAAGCCACTCCTTAACCTTAATTTCATTTGAAGTGAACTCTTTATAGGAATATGTGATTTGTTTTTTTTTTTTTTGATAATGGCATCCTAAGAATGCACACTGAAATACTGTGCAGTTACAAAAACATCTTGTCTGTAGATCAATAAGTCAACTCTACTACTGTGTCAAAATTGTAGATTGGTAAATTTTACACATTGCTGTTCAAGTTTAAGACATCTTACTTGAAGTACATAAATTGCTCATTTGATTAAAGCAAAATTAGAATTAAATTATTTAAAATATGAAGATTTAAGAACAGCCTAAGATCAGTGAAATCACATAACACCTCACTGTTCCTGGTGTATTCAAAACATAAATAAATTATTACAATTTGTATATACATAAAAAGTAGTTTCTCCAAATTATATAGTTATAATTATATAACTATATAAATAATCTATGATAGGAAATCATATAAAAATTACCTTATATGACCATGATTTAAAATAGTAAGGAGGATTTTTAGGTAAAGTATTTATATTCATAATAGCTTTAGAAGTTTGTACTAACTATATTTGAAAATGAAGATTTATATCCAAATCACAGAAAAGAACTGCAGATTTAGTCAGTTTGTAACGGATTGAATAGTATTCAATGTATCAGATGAGTTAAAATTTATCATTCAATTTGTTCCTTAATGAAAATGTCTATCAATCAATGGGACAGATCTAAAATTATAAAATTAGATATTACTTGTTATGTATATAAAGCTACTTGAATTATTTAATTATGTTTAATCAATTTGAGTGGTCTAGGAACGATATTCAATTTCATCTGTCACTTAATCTTAATGAATTAATATTTTCCTCAGAAATTGGGTAATTAAAGCATGATATTAATAATTCATATTCAATTAAAGTCAAAAAGTCATGGAGTGAAACTGAGTTATCTAGTTTCAAAAAGAAGATATTTGGGAATGAAACAAAACCAAGAAACAAATATATACAATAAATAATTTACAAACCAGATCATTGTGGGTTCAGTAAGAACAAAAATAAGATGGAACAAATGATGCTGTCTAAGCAACTTATTGTGAAACCAGTAGGGAGACCTCAAATGCATCTTGCTATTTTACTTAATAGAAGATGCAATAATATAAAGCACAAATTTTGACCAAGCATGAAATGTATATGAGAAAGTCCAGGGACATAACTCAGTTGAGAGTGTCAACTAGCAGGAAAGAAACACTGGATAGGATATCTAGGACACCCTGAACAGGGCACGCTGGCACACGCCAGTACCTTCAGCACTCAGGTGGTGATGGTTGGCAGACCAAGAGTTCAAGGTCATCCAGGATTACCTAGTGTCTCAAAATCAACACTAAAATACAAAAGTCAAGAACGAAGAAGGAGCTAGCAACGTGGCTCAGCAGGTGAAGGGAACTGCTTTAAACCTAAAGACATGGGTTCAATTTTGAACCCCACTGGGTAAAGGAAAAGAATCAATAACTCTGATGCTTCCTCCACATGTGTGCAGTAGCATGCATCCCAGCACACAAACACAGACACACACATGTGCACGCACACACACACCACGCGTCACAAAAAATAAAAAAGAAAACGTGTTTTAGTGATTTTCCAAAGATCACAGGACTAATCATAGATAGAGGGGCGATGCTCTTCCATGTTTCCATAATTCAAATGTATCTTCCTGAGCATTATTATATATAAATCACCTCCTAAGAACTGGAGTTTATTTAAAGTCTATATGGCCGTGATGAAATTTTCTGGAAGACGTGACTATATTAAAGTAACATAGAAAGCTTAAGTGAATTTAAATAATTAATTCAGTCAAGTGAATCATTTTTCTCATTTAAAAACCTGAACATCTAAATCTGCAAATTTCCATAATTTATTTCACTCAACTTCACACTATTTTCTGTTATTCAACTATTCAAGAAACAAAAGTAAAACAAATCATGGCTATGAGTACTCTGAAGACTCCAAAGGTTGCAAATAGTAATTAATTTATTACATGATAGTCATTAAGGTCACCAGTTCCAAATCTGTTAATGTGTTACTTTGGCAATATATAGAGCTTTTTGATTCACTAATGAATATTTTAATTTGGGCTGCTAATTTGGAGATTAGGAAGACATCAATGGACTCTAAAGTGGAATTTATCAGCAAGTTTACATTACCGAGTCCTTAATACATACTTGATATTCTTCCAATGTGTTACTTTAATTTTTAACTCTATGACATTTTCAGCTATTTGACCATTAAAATAATGCTTATTGAAACTCATTTTGCAAAAAGAAACAGTATGTGATCAATTCCTAATGAAATTGCATATCCATCTACTAAAAAGAAATAAAATGCACAAATTGCATGTAAAATTTATTGAAATGCTTATTATAGACTACAAATGTTTCCTGTAGAGCTGGATTTAAGACATGATATTTTCATTTATTTTAGTATATTCAGTATAGTTGCTATGTTTTATTTTCTTTCTTTCTTTCCTTCTTTATTTATTTATTTATTTTTGGTTTTTCGAGACAGGGTTTCTCTGCAGCTTTGGAGCCTGTCCTGGAACTAGCTCTTGTAGACCAGGCTGGTCTCGAACTCACAGAGATCCTCCTGCCTCTGCCTCCCGAGTGCTGGGATTAAAGGCGTGCGCCACCACCGCCCGCCCGGCAGTTGCTATGTTTTAATGGTGTCCGGAGTCCTTTCAGGACTGTTGCGCAAAATCTTTACAACATCCCCTGGAGGAAGAACGCCTGAAATCAAAAATAATGGATTAGGAAGGTCAGGGATGCAATTAAAATATCTCCCAGGAGAGATGAATCCAAACCTAGTTCTGAGAATGAAATCCTAGCCTGGTTGTTGTGAACATTATCTTTTTTGACCCCCTTTCCAGTCTATTAGTGCTTTAGTGGGCATGCTCAATAGAAGCATTAAAACCATGTCTGAGCCCCATATTTGGGGACTTTATCATAATAAACCTGACGTTTCCGTATTTAATCCCTATCAAGAAGTGATGATGTTCACCCAGAATTAGCTAACAAAGTGTTCTTCAGAAAGATCATGTCAAGGTAAAATTATGTTGTTTTTCTTCTATCCAAGTTGAAAATCTATGGGTTAACAGAATAAAACCCTTTCAGATATAGCAATATATTTAGCGATGCCATTATCTTTTTAAATTAATGTATATATGTGTGTATATGTATATATGCACATATATGTTTATTAGATCTATATAATTGCATCACTTTAACCATTTCTTTTCCTCCCTCCAGACACTCATGTACCTTCTCTATGACTTCTTCCACATTATCTTCACGTGTATATGAGTCTTCATTCACTTTTCCAACTTTTAAAATTAATGTACTTTAATTATGTAGAAAAGTGGTTTTCATTGTGACACTTTCATACAGGCATATGAGTCTTACATACATAGTTTATTAATTAAACTCTAAATTTATATTTTATCAGATTGGATCGAAGATTGCTGCATTTGTAGTTGCAAATGCTAGTTAAAAATACAAAAATATAAATAGCAATGTGTTCATTCAGCACAGTATTTTATAAACTGCCTACTCCCTTTCACTATAAAGTGAAGTACACTCATTAAGAAAGGAGAAAAACAACCATTTTTCCAGAAGGGATTATTATTTTTTATTATTTTTTGTTGTTGTTTTTTTTTTTTTTGATTTTCGAGACAGGGTTTCTCATTAATTCTACAAAAAATAAAAGAAAATAGTAAAAGTAATCAAAGTAGGTGAAGAAAATATGGCTAAGTAATTTCAGAACAGTCTTTTAATTAACAATACAATGACAGTCTGCTCTATTCTGTCATTATTGATATCTAGATTTTAAATAACACAAAAGCATATATTTTATTAATGAGGCTACAATCACACATCACAAGAATCATACACACTTCTTTGTAAAAAGAAATTGCACTTTTTTTACTTGAAGCTGTTTAAGAACCAAACCTAGATTTTGTCAGCCCGTTAATTGCCAGCTGGTTAGTATCTTCCATTTTCTAGATGCATCTCTTCCTAGCTGTTGTCTTACAAGTGAGTCAGTCTCTTTATTTTTAGGAATGAGATATGTCATGAAAAATCATGATATAGGTTGAGAAAATGTTTTAATAATAGTGAGGAAAAATTAAAAACCTTGAAAATGATTATTTCCTAAATAATTCTTAGTATTCTTCACCTCACATTTATCGAAAAGCATACATATCTGCATGATCTTTAACAATGTGTCAAATGCAGGGTTCTTTGCCTCCAAGTTTGATCAAGAGGAATGCTTTTAAGGTATAATAACAAGAGAATAATCAAGGAAAGTTTATTTACATTTCTTGATGAATTTCTAGACCTTCAAAAATAGGGGTAATTGATTCTAACAGCAGATATTGGAGCCATCCAACTAAAGAATGGAAATTTATTTGGGAATAGAGAATATACATCAAATTGTATTACACAAATGGCATTGGCATTCCAGTCCACATATCCACATGAGGGGGCCTGGTGGGAAAATATCTTTTCCTCATCCACGGAACTGTCACAAGAAACAGAAAGTAGAAGCTCAACCCGCATTGCAATGCTGAGGGAAAAGAGTTGTTTTCACTAAGCAGTATTTTTGTGTGTGTGTGGCCTTATGTACAATAAAATTCACTTAGCTTCATATTTTGCGTTCTTTTCATTAGCAAACAGGATGTGTTTACTACGAAGTTCCCAGTTTTCTTCAGGTGGATTATAGTATATACTGCTTAAAGAGCATTCAAGACAGCTCTTTTAAGAATGATGTTTAAGGTTCTAATTTACTAGCTCATCCAGTTATAAAAATCTTCAACTTGCCTGGAAACCTCCACTCTGTGTACTCTCTAGCCAAAATGGCCATTGCATCTGTATGAAACCACAAGTAAAAATTATAAGACTAATGAATCATAATAATTATTATGAATAATTGTATCTATAGAAAAAGAGATTAAAGGGATCTTGCAGTCAATAGTTCTTAAGTATATAAGTGTAGAATATTGGTGATTATTTCCTTTTACAGCTAGAGCAGCAAGTTTTCTACAGTACATTCACTTTCCCCTACAGTTTTGGTTTCTCCTTGTCTTGTTTGGATGAAGAATCATCTTAATTTTAATTGTATGACAAGATAATGCACATGCTTTGATGCATGTTCTTTGCAATGCTTTCTTGGTTTACCTTTGCAAACCTTGAAAACAAATTCCTTCTCAACCATTACACATTATAGTATTTTTTTTATTCCACTGCTTGCTGTTTATGTTGTATGAATATTTGCGTATGGTTTAACATATTCTTTCCTATCATTCTTTCTTTCTTTCTTTTCTTTTTTTTTTGGGGGGGGGGAGTTGTCTCAAGACAGGGTTTCTCTGTAGCCTTGGAGACTGTCCAGGAACTAGATCTTGTAGACTAGGCTGGCCTAGAACTCAAAGAGATCCACCTGCCTCTGCCTCCCAAGTGCTGGGATTAAAGGCAGGTGCCAGCACCGCCTGGCCATTCTTTCTATCTATGCATGAAATCTGGTTCTTTCATTGCCATATGACTTATGGCGTCAAAGAGCCGCCCTCCCCAGTTTTATCGGATTTTGTCAAAGGACACGGTTTAATTGATTACAGCATTCTGAGAGTATGTCAGGAGTGATAGTAACTATCGTCTCAAGCACAAAATTTTTACAGAGAACCGAAGAAATGTTTTGACTTGGTGTTTATGATTCATGATGCCCGAAACACTCTCTGGCAGATCTTTCCACATTCTAAGCTGATGATGTACTTCTGTGTCTTAGGATGTAGGATTTTTGGATAACCTACATCTGTTTTCCATCATGCTTGCAAAAAATTCTGGCTTTTGAACAGATATATGCCAGTCATGTTACAAAATTATATCCACAAAACGGCATCTATGATGCAGGTAAAAGTCATAAAATAATATAATACTCTATACCTTTAAAATAATTGCAAAGAATCATAAATTGACTTATAATTTATCAACTTAAAATTTGAAATTTGAGGTTAATATTTTGTAACAGCCTCCAATATAATTAGAAATAATAAGATAAGCATTGCTTAAAGAAGTAAATTATTTTCTCAATAATATATATAAAATAAACATTAGTTTAACATACAAACATTTGTCTTAAAGAGTTTATTAAATCTGTATTAATGAAATTCTTATGCACAATTGTATTGCAAAGGATCAATATTTTAACTCTAGTAGCTAATGTTTATTGAAATTAAAGAACATAAATTAACATTGTAATGTTAACATAATTGATTGCTCAGTTAATTGCACAATATTATGACCATATTTTTTCACTCTTGAGAGAAACAAAGGAATCTATGGTGGTTAATGCTGTATTATCTAAATAGTGTCTTGAGAAAAATTCAACATTTTCTCTATTTTTATCATTAATATAAGTATTCCATGACATTCATGCATTAATAGCTATGTTAGCTATTTAGAATTTATTTACTAGTGAATATATATTTGCACACTTAGTCTTCTATTTTCATCCATGCCATAATTTATTTTAGTCATAACTTACTGGCAAGAATGGATTGATAACTCTATAATATGTTGATATTTTTGAGGATCAACCATCAAAGTCAGTTTGTTCAGTTAAAATTTTGATAATTATATAACTATCAGGTGAAGTTTCACAACATTGAACACAATCGGTTTTTATTATTTTAACCAGCATAGTTATCACCATCTTAGTAATTATATATTTGAGAAAAAGGGTTGATAGTGGGTTTTATTCTACAGATCTCACTATTTTACTATGTTGCAATAGAATAGAGAATGTATGGTAATAGTACGTTTAACCAGGTTTTAGCACTGGTCTTGATCTAATAGTTTGCAGACTGGAATAGCTAAATTGAATGCATTCTCTTCTATATACTGGCCACAGCGTATTAAGTCCATTGATGAAAAACTTCTTTCCTAAGTAACGTTTCATGCTATTACATTAGACAATAGTTACAAATAACAAATTCAAGGGTATGTATGAAGAGTTCAAGTACATATCGCTACTTTATTTGCAATCTCATGCAAGTGCACTGAAGGGTTTGTCCAACGTGACCTAACTCCTTACCTTGCGATTCCAAGATGATGATGGACACCATTTTTTTCAGCAATAAACTGTTCACAAAATCATTTCTGACTTCCTGATCTCTATACTTACTCAGTAGCTTTGAAGTCCTGATTCAATTCTGGAGCTTCAAAGAATCTTAAGATCTGTCAATTTCAAGATTTCTGAATGAATTATAGTATTATAATAGTATCAATGAAAAGCGTGCATTAATTTACTTAGATGTGTTTGGAAGTAGGATATTTCGAGTCAGCCAGGTCAGCATAAGATAAAACATTCCATAAAATAAGAGTTTTTTGACATGTTTTCTACAGTTGTTACAACTTGCTCGTTTTAGACATTCCCTTAAGGTAGATTTGTATAATGATAAGTACCTGATATAATACATCTAGAGATAATAAGATGTATTAGAAAAAAGAAAATGTGAGAACAAATAAGTAGCAGAGAGTGACCAATACTAGGAATTGGCAACTAACTTAAACCTATATATTTAATTCTCAGGATTAGAATTGAAATCCTACATTTCTTTTGTACATTAGTCTCAAAACCAAAACATTCTGTTTTACTTATTAATTCTGCTCCCTCCAAGAAAGAAACATAATAAGGAAATGAGGAAATGTCTAAATGCCCATGGGAAACATTTGCTTCTGAGTACATAAAATCTTATTTGAGCATTTAATTTATTCTTCTCTGTAATCAGAATATTAAAAATTTGGCAGCTAACTAATGTCCACACAGTTGACAGTCTCAGCAATTATTAAGTGATAGAGTTTGATACTATAGGTCACACATAGTAAATCTGGGTGAAGCAAAACTAGAATATTCATGAAAGTCATCAACCATTTCCTTACCTGCTCTTAATTTGCAGTGCTGGCCCTGGTGACCCATACATTACATGCAGAATATTGTTCATAAGAAAGTCATTGAAGGTACTGCTTTTATTCTTTAAATAAATAGTGAATATTATTTTATTCAGCAATTAACAATGCCCAGAAAGAATAGGGATGAAATGTTTTAAGTGTAGTTTTATAAAATGAAGTAGCACATAACACATAACTGAATATTGAAGGTTCCAAAACAGTCTGAATGATGGCTTATTGCATATTCCAATAATATAAATTAATATAAGTTAATAAAGTGAGATGTAGCTCACAATCTTGTTACTCTCATTTGATGTTGGATAATAATTTTTAACAATGAGATGGGGATTTCCTCAATGCATCAGTTACACTTCATTTTATAATCTGTTAGCACAAACTTATACTGGTTTACTGTGGGGAATAATTTATGTTTCAAGCCACACGCATATGTGAACTACATTGTTATCTTTATTTTACCAATATAAGAGAAAAATAGGCAATTCTGGAATAAGATTCCCATTCAGCACTCCATTTTCTTGGCACATGCTTCCCACTATAAATTGCCAAGTCTTTGGATCATTGTTCTCATCCTGTTGTTCAATGAAGAGTTCCTTTCTTTTTTCTGGCACTCCCTACCATAGTATGACTAATAAAGTATGGAAAGATAGGAAAAGGATGCTTTACAAAATTTATTCCGGGATCAAATTGTTTTTCTCTAATTGGGTGTTCCCTTAAAAGTCAGCAAGTCATTAACTAGTAGCAAAGTGTGGCCACCAGAATGAGCAAAGTACAATGTTGGGAGCTGTGAACCCACAGATCCTGAATTTCTTGTAAACAACTTGTTTTCCCCTGATCTGAGTGCCTTCAGCTGCTTTGAGCTGTAGGAGTTCCTGATGGCAAGGGAATGGTTTCTGGTGCATTTGGCTTGGGCGTGGCTATCTCTATATATAAGCTGCCCCTGGACACAATAAAGGGGGCATTCTTGGGGTATTTTGGCATCAAGGATGATCGTGTCTCTGTCTGTGTGTCTTTGTGTGTTTCAATCTCCAGCCCCTTGCCCGGTTCACGAAAACGTATGGTGGTGCATAGAGCACAGACGGGCGTGGTGCGCTGCAGTACAGTAAGTGCAAAACACTAACACTCAACACTAAGGAGTATAGTCAATGCAATAATTTTCTTTAATATTAATTTTGGAAAACATTTGTGCACCAATACCCCATATATATATGAAATATTTTAGAATTGTTGACATGATCTAAAGGACCTGTAATGGGAATTTTTAACATTATGATATGGTAAATATCTGGTTAAACAATAGAGGGAAGCAGTACTTCCTTTAAAAGTTGTTTATGAAACAACTAAATAGAAATTGAATCATTTAATTCTAAGGAAATTTAACCTAGTATAAAATGATAAATATTGATCTAAAAGTCCCAAGAAGAAACTAGGGGGTGGGAGTCGAAAAACAATAGAAAACTTAAACTCAGTGAGAAAGAGGTGAACAGGACCTACAGTAAGACTTTACAGTGCAATGTATATAGTTCGTATACAAGTGCCAATGTCCAACTTAGAACCGATCTCAATACTTTTTAAAGATAACTTTCTCCCTTCATCTAAATAATCAACTATAGAGAAAAAATTATCTTCCTCAAATCTAATTTAATGTCAATTCTTGAAATTTCAGTAGCTCTTTTAAAAATCAATACTAATAGGAAGGGAAGAAGAAGAAGAAATGGAAAAAAGAGTGATTTGAAGCTAATAAATAAAAAAGTAAGCAAATAAATAAAATACAAAGATTCACCAAGCTTTAAGTTTCATACACTCCATTTTAGAGTAACCAGGATATTTAAGTGATTTTTAACATGGAGATTGGACTTCAGAAGACTTTTCAGAGTTTTTCTCCTTTACTTTGAAATTTCTACTTACTTACAGGGTCTCATTGCTTGGGTTTGAAGCACAAAATTATAATTAAACAAAGTTATAGAGATTCATCAAGCACTTAGCTGGAATTTAGAGGGTAGGAAGAAGATTTTTAATTGTGTTGTGTTGTATTGCAAAGTGGTTGATTGAGACTGTGACTGAGAGAAGTCGCATCCCTTCTACCTTGATATCTGTTTTAAACCCCAAACATATATGTATTTCTACACACACCAAAGCACAGATTTCATACAATCTAATAATCTAATAATTAAATTAATTAATAGAGCTTATCTGACTTTAAAATCAATGCATTATATATAACCTTTAGTTATATAGCTATTTAGTTATATATAATAATTGAATAATATAGTCAGCAATATTTCAATGCTCAATTTAATTTTGTGAATCTTCAAAATTTTCTGGCTCTAAATAAATTTTCCCAAGTATCTATTGGTGCTTTCCAACAATATTGTGGTAAATATAAAGGATTACCCTTTTTTTTTATTTTAGTGGGTGTTTTTAATAGAATTTTTAATAGCACTTCTCTTTCCTTTCATATGTTTATGTTCTCCAGGGGAAAAATTTTGAGTCAAATGACAATGTTTCCAGTTTAGGGGGTGAAAAAAAAGCAGAAGTTCCAATCATTGTTGGCCCCTACCACACTTTTTTTTTCCCCATAGTCACTTAAAATTCTCATCAGAGTCTTGTCTGATGCCACTGACTAAAGCAACAAACCCTGAAGAATTTCACTTGGTGTCTATGCCATGTTTGTTTGGATTCAATCATTTCACACTGTTGCAGGTTTTGCTTTCTTGTTTCAATCCATAATAAAAAGAAATATTCACGGTTTCCTTTGATAAAACAGAGCTATTCTTAATTATATTTGGAATTACTATACTGGAATCAAGGTCTGTTTTCCACTCACTTCAAAGCCAATTGATATTCAGTTGACACTGTAAAACATCTTCTAAATTTGCTATACAAATCCCCCAACCATGATTTTCTATCTATATGTTAAGAAAGATTATGGGCCGGGCGGTGGTGGCGCATGCCTTTAATCCCAGCACTCGGGAGGCAGAGGCAGGCAGATCTCTGGGAGTTCGAGGCCAGCCTGGTCTACAAGAGCTAGTTCCAGGACAGGAACCAAAAGCTACAGAGAAACCCTGTCTCGAAAAATCATAAAAAAAGAAAGATTATGGAAATGTTGAGATGAAGACTAGAAGACATGTTGGTGCACATATCTCATTCCTAAGCCCAAAACAGATCTAAATAAAACTCTGTGGAGATTCCTACAGTGTTTAAAGTGGCATGGTCTCCTTATACAAGAAGGCAAAATATCTTTGATCTCTACCTAGTTGAACACTGTTTTTCTTCCAAGATACAGATTTTTTCTTCACACACATCCTATTGCCCTTTCAATTCCTTTATAAACAAGATGCCTTTACTTATAGACAAAAACTAAAAGTTAACAGGAATATAACTTAGCTACTGACCCTCAATCAGGCACGTTATTCCAATAGGCAACAGTTTGCTTGGGAAATTGAATTCCGGATGAAAGTTATTTAAGAAGAGCTGCCAAGCGTATCAGTGAATGACTAAATGTACGAGATTGAGGCAGGAGAATCACAGTTAGTTTGACGTCAGCTGGGGCTACAGTATGAAATCCTGTCTCAGACAGAAAAACAGTTGTGTCATTTTAAGCTATGGTCCTGCCAACTCTTTCACGTATTTCTTGTGTTCCTTGTGCCAGGCTCGCAAATGATTATGCTTGCATGCTCAGTGTGCAACTGTGGAAACAGTGTTCATAATGGAAAGATAATCTCTGAGCAGTTTGGGAACTCACTTCAGCTGAATTGAACTTGTTCCCATATTTCTGTGGGTTTTGTGACAACTGACTGTGTCTTCACTAACAAGATTGTTCTAAACATAATTTGGACAATGAGGCAAAGCAGGACTCTGGAGATGGGAACAATTTCTGCCTCGGATCACAAATTATTTGGTCTTTGGCTATCTCTTTATGTGCCTGATTGGCAGTGTCTGCAGATAGTTATAAATCCATTGCATAGTTTCATGCCTGTGGTTTGGGTTAATATTGCACAAAATGTTAGGAATTGAAGGTCATCAAAAACAACTTTAGATTATCTGCAGCACAGTAACTGTGACTCTTTGCTACATCCATTTTCCTATAAGAAATCCAAGTATGGTCTGTGAATCTTCTCAAACCATGGAAAGTGTGTGCTCAAATCCTATGTTAGTGGGTTTATCAAATTGCTTCAACCGTATATAATTTATTGCCTTGAAGTAACTAAAATGAGAACATACATATGTGATCTATATTATGTCAAAACAAAGAAAACACCAAAGTTGCTGAGAAAATATCCTGTTAGGATAAATGTCTCATCTATTTTATTTTTCTGCAAATACACATTCTGCCAATGTTCCTATACAGACAATTGAATTGCTATAAAATTTGTTGCTTACATGTTCATTTAGCAAATGATAGACAATATTTTTTTTCTGAGAGAATACTATAATTCTTACCATTTCCCCAGAAAACAAAGGTTTATATTCAAATTTAGGGACGAAAAAATAAAAAGAACCAATTAATAGCCACTACTTCCCATTTATATCCATCCTTTGTCTTTTTAGAGAAGTGATTTGAAGGGGTATTTTAATTATTCTTCACTTTAATTAAGCTTTGTAAATAGATGATTTCTGATAAGCTAGTTAAAACGTAGAGGCTTTTGTATCTGCTTGTAGATGTGATTTCATGACAGACAAAAATGTTTACTGTACATTAAAAGTGTAACCAGTCTGATCAGGTGACTGACGTTGATTTATTATTAGGTGTATATACCGTGTAAGAACGTCTGATTCTTTGTGTACTTTTAAGTATGCAATATTGTATAAGTCAAAGCATTCCTGTATCAGAGTTAAAGTAATGGAAGTGTGTAACAAGAAATGGTTATCTTGCCGAAATAAAGGTTGTAATAAATTAAAAGTTGGCTCAAAACATTAAGACTCAACTTCTAAGAATCTGAAACCCTCTTAAGGAGTTATTGCGTTTCAGATTCCTAATATCAGGGTGCCATCTAGTGTTCAAACGCCACAATTACAAGCATGAGCAACCCATATACTTCTTTTCCTTGCTATTTCAAATTGCAAGTTTAATTTCAGTTTATCACTTCGATTTTTTAGTATTTTACTTGAACAACATTCTGTATTTGGGGAAATATTTATATACATAGAATAAGCAAAAATGTATAAGTCAATAATTGAGTGACGTATGACCTTACATAGTTTTTTCATTTCCGTTTTTATCATTTTGCTGGACGAGAGTATTAGTAAAGAAAACTAACTCAGAAGTACAATAAATATGACTGAACAAGTATATACTAAATTGTAAGTGAAATGCAACACATGTGTCCATAATATTCCCAATATTCGAGATTCATTTGGTGGTGAGAGATGTCCAGTTTAGGCTTCCATGTTAATATTTCTATTTAAAAGAAAAATATTAAATATTGTCCATACCTGCTGTGGAGATCTTTCGAGTTAATAATCTACAAAATAGAAATAAAAGTAACTAGTATCATTTTAAGAATTATTAATTTTATTAACTACTCTGATTAAAGAATTCTCTTGCGCACATGCAAACTAATGTTAAACAATCCAAGTTGCATGCCAAGTAGGTGTGAGACAGTGGAGGCAAGGTAATTCGCATACATAAGTTATCTGAAAGTCAGTTCTGGCTGAGTTCCATTCACACTGAAGTTTTCAAAGATCCAAAACTTCTTCCTGATGTAAATGTGGAAGAATTTGAATAGAGATGAAGAACTAAAGGAGAATGTGTTATCACGTCACATCAAGAAGGAAAAGAAGAACTGTAAAAAAGAAGTCAATAATAAATACAAATAAAATGATGTTTTTATTTAATGACATACAATGTCTGCAAATGATTAGAGAAAAATGATTATCAAGCAGTTCACAACTCTACACAGCACCAAAACCATTTTGTTTGATTATATGTTTTCAATAGAAAGAATAAAATTTACACTATAACTCTAATTAAATAATTAGTTAACCTCAAAAAACTAAAAGGACACACACATTTACTGGTAGAAATGTTAGTGAATTGTCAAAACTCATTATTTATTACCATGATAAATATCAGTAACAAATATGGTTTTTGAAATTTACATTCCTAAAAAGTAGAAATCACTTAAGTAAGTAATAAAACTATTTGACAAAATATAAATGGTTATTCTTTTCTACTTAATATTCTTGAGTAAACTGTCTAAAAAGTAAGTGTAAAATGGGCAGCTCACACATTCATATATATTCAAAAATTGTTAGCATACAACATTTATTACCCTATACGGCAAACACTGTCAAATAAAGATAGTCATGCAAACAAAGTTTTTATGAACTATATTCTTCAAATCTATAAAACTCTCTAAAACTCAACTATTAATTTGATTTGAAAAATCTATCTTATAAGTTGAGGAAAGTTGTGAAACAGAGTTCTTCTACTCTAGAGTGTACTTCTGTTACATCTCCAAGCAAGGAGAATAAGCTTGTGTGGAAATATTAACTCCCAGGACCAAGAAAAGCAGCGACGTCCTATAGACTGACTAGATTGACAGGTCAGTCAATTGACACTGCTCAGAGCGCTCTTGTTTTGTGTGTAAGGATTTCTTCCTTCTTCCAGTCTCAATTTTTTTATTTTTAGGTGTTTTTTTGTTTGTTTGTTTGTTTGTTTTTTTTGTCAATATCTTGAGCACAGCCTCCTCTCATTAAGTCTTTACGACTGTTAAGGAAAAACTTGAAAAGGTACCTTGTTTGCAGAAATAGTTACTGTTTTCTAGACTTTGGATTCAAACAAGAACATACACTTTGTAATTTAAATGTACGTGTTGGAACTAGTATCCTGATAGCAGAAAATGTGTCTTGTGTCGAAATTATAGAGAATTTTATGTATTACACTATTTCTTAAAGTAGGAAAACCCCTGTCATCCAGAGGAGTTCATTGGATGCCTTGAAGCTGGAGTTAACTTTGTGTTCCGTCCATCACAGGTGCTGGTAACTGAACTCAGGTTTTCTACAGGATCAATACATGGTCTTACCAACTGAATTATTTTTCCAGTCATGAATATTTATTTTAAGTTGTCATAAATAATCTCCTTTGAGAAGTAATGGCTAGATCATAAGTATAACAATTCTATAAATTCTACTTAATATGGCTACAATTTGCTGACTCCAGAGACACTTGCAAGCATATAAGCATTGCAAGATCAAGCTTGGAGCTCAGGACAGACAGTTATTCAAGCAAGTAAACAGTAAGGGTTGAAGACTTCAGAATTAGAAGACCTCCTATAAATTTTGAAGCTCTGAGCGAAAGGCTTCCCCCAATGGAGGTGTTACAGCTCTGGAAGGAAAGCTATACTGAAAGGTTGAATCAATGAGGTTTTTTGATGTTGTTTGTTTGTTTGTTGTGCTTGTTTGTTTTGAGACATGGTTTGTCTGTGTAACAGTCCTAGCTGTGCTGGAACTAACTCTTGTAGACCAGGTTGGCCTCAAACTCATATAGATTCTCCTACCTCTGCCTCCCAAGAGCTGGGGTTAAAGGCGTGCACCACCACAACCCAGCTGAAATCAATGGGTTTTATTGGAGTTACTTACAGGAATACGGGTGAGAGGTTACTTAAGCAAAAATGATGCACATGGGGCTGCATCGCTGAAACCCACACCAACGTGGAAATCTGGATCTTTCTGCACAGCCTGCAGACAGTTCAACAGGTTAGAGAGAACCCAATACAAATGCCTCTGATCTTTCCCTCTTTCAGGCAGCTTGGCTGGTTTCTGCTTCTCCCTGAGAGCTGGTGTTATATCAGCTGCAACTTTTCACTTCCAAAAGCCTTCTTTACAGCTCACCTTCCCTTGAGTCTTCTTGGTAACTCTGTCACGGGTGGGTTTCATCTCCTGAAGATGGCCACAAATTCAATATGGGTTGGCTACTTAAGTAAGCTTGTGTCACCATTTCACTAATACATCGTTGATCCTTTTGGAGTCAAGTTTTATACAGAGTGATGAGGTATGGATCTACTTGCATCATTCTGCCTCTAGCCACACAGATTGACAAATATCACTTGTTGAAGATGTTGTCTTTTCCAGCGTGTGTTTCTGGCATTTAAAATAAGAAATGAAGTGTCCACAGGTGTGTGGACCTATGTCTGTATCTTTAATTCAATTTCATTAATCAACATGTCTGGTTTTGTATCAATATCTTGCTGTTTTTATGACGATAGTTCTGTAGTACATACAACTTAAAATTAAGGATAGTGATCCTGTCAAGAGTTCTTTGGTATGGAGAATTGCTTTAGTTATCTTGGGCTTTTGTGTTTTCATGTGAATCTGTAAGTTTTCTATTCCAGTTCTGTGAAGAATTGTGTTAGAATTTTGGTGGAGTTTGTATTGAGTTTTTATGTTGTTTTGGTAGGAAAGCCATTTTTACTATACTATAATATTATAACATTATACTATATACATGGGAGAACTTTTCATCTTCTAAAATCTTTAGTTACTTTTTTCGGTACCTTAAAGTTTTTACTATACAAGTCGTTCACTTGTTTTGTTATATTCATACATATCCAATATATTTATTGGGATCATAATTAGATAGATTTCTATCAAAACTGAAGCTGTTTCAAAAAATTTTGATGAAAAAATTAGTTTAAGAATTTTTCACATATTTAAGTGTAAGTCCCTTATTGATGTGAAAATGCATCAGAAATATACATACAAATTAAAATATCTTTCCCATCCATTCAATCCTTGCCTGAATAATATAATAAATCTGGTAACGCTGTATACAGGTGTGAACTAGAGTATTACTTCTGCGGAATCACACAAGATAGTGGAATTGCACATTTTAATTAATGTCACAACTTCCTGGAAACTCTTCACTTTTGACTTTGGATTATATTAGTAGAGGTATTAATAACAGGGTTTGAGAGATGGCTTAGAGGTTAAGAAGACATTTTCCTCTTGCAGAAGACCTACATTCAGCTGCCAGCATCTACAAGATGACTCACAATTGTAAATTCAGTTGCAGGGATCTGACTTTTTCTGACCCCCATGTACTCCAGCATGCATGTGGTACATATACAAATACTCAGGCACACATGCATGCATATACAATTAACTAAATATATGTATTGTAGCATAAAAATTCCTAATAACCAAACAAAACAAACCTTTTTTAAAAGTAGGACATTAACTTGAATTATTGGTAGGCTGACAAGACAAAACTTAACCAAACTTCCCCTGACCACAACAGAGTCACTCTAAACACTCTATTTTTCTTTTATAATTATTACTGCTATTTTTAGTATTCATTGGCAAAAATCCAATGAGCAGACAGTTATCAAAGGGAATTTTAGGGTGTGATTTTGATACAGGAAAAAATGATATGCTAATACATATTTGAGTATGAATACCATACATTACCTCTGTGCAGCACTCCGTAAATCTTAGTGAGAAGGTAGTATTCAGTTTTACATGCAATTAAAGGGCTCGTCCCTTTATAGTTCATGAAAATGTGGATAATTGAATATGAAATACATTTTTATTTGAATGATTGCCACTGTTTCCATTTTACCCTCTGAAAACCTCCTTTGTAATTTTAAACAAAAGAAAAATTCATTACAAGAGGCAATGACATGTAAATTATACACTCATATCCCATTATTTTTGCATCAAGTCGAGAGTATGTTCAAATGTTCTTCTCTTGCCCTACAAAGAAAACTTATTAAATTTACTTTCATTATCATCATGTTAAATAACTAAGCCTTTTATTATAGTAATAAGATTTTTAGTATTTTTCTATTAAGTGATAATTTCCATAAAACACACTCATTAATTTAAAAACTGAAGCTCATCAAGCTATAATTACTAAAATGAATTAGTGTAATATAATTGTGAGTAAATAAAGTTCAGAATTCTATTTTATAATTTCAACATACACAATTAGAGAATTTAACTTAGTAACTAACCAAATAAATAGCCATCTAAATTAACCATTTGGAGATAAGGTATTAAATTTGGAAAATCAAATTGAGTAGAGAAAAGCAAAGAGTCATAATGGGAAAAATATGATATGTGCAAACTAAGTTGAGAATTAAAAAGAGGTATATGAACATTGTCCAGTCAAAGTCCTGCAAAAGAAGTAGAGAATTCAAATCTTTGTCCTTATCTCCATCTGGAGCTTCGACTGGCACATAGAACTCTTACCTATGAGGCATACTTATAGCCCACATTTCAGATTTCATTAAGCCATTCTCTGATTTAAAGTCATTCACTGCATGATTTTTATTGGTATGCTACATAACTGAGTAGCAATTTACAACAGGAAACCCATAAGATATTAGACTGGCCCATTTTCCTTGCTCTCCTCTGAAGCCTCACAAGCTGAAACTTTGCCGTCCACATTTCTTTCAGAAATCTTATCTTCCAAGCTCCCACCAGAACAACCCATTAAGCTCTGAGAACGCAATTACATTTCCAGCCCCAAATTCCAAACATTTCTATAATTCTCCAATAAAAGAGTTTGAAGATATAGAAAGATACATGCTATGGGTCTATCTGGACAGACTGGTTATTATTAACGCTTACAGAACTCACGGCTCAGTGAGGCTGTTATTGCTTTTGTCCCTCTAGGAAGACACACATTTTCCAGTACAGCTAAAGCAACAGTAAAGAACAAATAATGAAAGTGCAGGGTCAGAAATTGAGGTTCAACCTGAAGATCCAAAAAGTAAAACAGCCAGCCACTGGCTCTTTCCCAGACTTCAGTCTAAAAATGACGATCCTGCCTCCAGGAACCTCAGAATAAAATGAAACTGTGTCTGATAGCAGTCTTTATTTTGTTTTATATTCCTCTCTAGAAATTAAAGGCGTGCGCCACTGGGATTAAAGATGTATGTTATTGTGGCTACTGAGGTTAAAGGTGTTTGTTACCATTAGCTGATCTGTAAACCTGACATGTGGGACTGTTTTACTCTCAGATCTTCAGGTAATCTTTATTTATTAAAACACAACTAAATGCCACATTTCCTCTTTTTGCATAAAAAATAAAAAAGAAGACTATAATTAATGTAAGAAAACTATATTCAAAAAGTACAATGACTATATACAATATATCCAGAAAACCAACTTTAAGAAATTGGCTGGGTGATGGTGGTATGCACTTGGGAGGAAGAGGCAGTCAGACCTCTGTGAATTCAGTCTGGTCTACAGAACTAGTTACAGAACAGCCAAGGCAACACAAACAAACAATAATATAGAGAAGATAAACATTGTCTCAAGGTTGAGGTTTTGGTCCAGGGCTTACTGTTGTCTTACTTTTGGTCTACAGATAGTTAGAACTATACTGCCAGGGAGATCATTCATCCCAACTCCAAGTGGAAAAGAGAAGACACCAGAATTCCATACTTTCTTCCCAGACCATACAGGCAATGACCTAGTTTTCCTGGTATTCCCTATCTCTAATACCTATTACTACCTCCCAAACATTTGTTCTAAGGACAAACGTTTAACACACGAATTTATGGGGGATGTTTCAGATTCAAACACTGACTATTTAGTAAAATACAAGAGAACAGTTCTAGTAAACTAACTTTAAAACCAAGACCCTACTTTTAACAAATATTCTCCCCATAAATCTTTGTTCCATGTTCTCAAATATTAGCTCATCTGTATATTTGGTTGTTGCTTGAGTGTATTTCTGGTCATGATCATCTAGCTTGCCTCTTCGGTTGATTAGGATCATCTTGTTTCAGTTTATAAGTTACAGTCCACTCTTATCAAGAAAAGGTGTGGCAAGAGCTCAAGTCGCAAACCTGGAAACAGGAACCGAAGAAGGGTTCTTGCCCAGTTACCTTCCTAAACAGGCCAGGCATAGCAGCCTAGGAATGAATCCACCCACAGTGAGCTGGACACTGCCTCCATCAATTACTGGTTAAGAAAATGCCTCACAAACAGGGCCAGAGGCCAATCTGGTCGAGAGATAATTCAGCCAAGGTGAGCTCCTCCAAAGTACCAAAGTGTCAAGGTTACACCCGAAGCTAGCTCTGGCACTTCGCAAGTTTTTCCTTAAACATTCTAAACATTAAACGTGAAGTAGATTTTATTTGTGTGGATTTTCTTCACATGACCAAGAAGATTTCAACATCCGGTTTAGCAGCACACACACACACACACACGCTCGCGCGCGCGCACACACACACACACACGCACGACTTAATGGGAAAATCTATTTTAAATATTATCTGCTATTATAACAGATTAGCCTCATTAATTTAATCGGAAACTTTATTCGTGCATTCAACTGCTGCGGAACTAGATTTTCAATAAAAAACGATTACAATTCTTATTAAACTCCCTCTCAAAAATTAAAATATTTATCCAGATTTTAAAAGAAGAATACTCTTCTTCTGAGTTGCCATTGAAGTTTCTTGATGTCTTTTTTTTATCAGGTGGGGGGATGTTTGATTCTCTTTACCATGATTCAATTTGCTCTTAAAAGTCTATGTAAGTTTTAACTAAGCAAGGATGGAAAATAAAAGCTTATAACTGTGTCTACTTAAGTGATCATTTCTAACCACGAAAGGTGTTGTCACTATGACCTAAAGAAAGGTATTTTACTGATGTTACTAATGAATTTCTGCTTTATAGACATAAACTCAAACTTGTGCAACTTTTTACACAGCGACCTTGGCAAAGTGTTGTAAGTATACACTGTACCACTTGTGTGTCGATTTAATGTTTCTGCGTTATCATAGAAATTTATTCTGTGGTTTACAACCTAAAACTGGTACGGCAGAAAACAAAACAGATAGATATTGTACAAAGTTATATAGGTCTAATTGTGTTAACAACTGACGATGTAAGAATTATTTTCTAAATTGTTAATGTTTCTGTAGTGCTAATATTAGAGGGATATCAGACACAGGTAACTCTCAGTTTTCACTAACTGTAAGGCTGTTTTAAATAGAAATTTATTTTAAATTTTTAAATAAATATTTCATATAATCTCTAATATACTCTATTTTAAAATGTGAATAAAATATATTATATCATGGAAAATTTAAGTAGCAATATTTTTAGGTCAGAAACTCATCAGTTTAAATTTTGCATTAAAAAAATGAAGCCAGAAATAAATGGTTTTATTTGGAAAACATTGCCTATCTATGTATTAAGACTACCACCTAGTGGCCAAAAATATTTCTGCAGCCTTTTATTTTCTTCAATGTAGATGATTTAAATCTGCCTGCTCATAGCTAATTTTATTCCTCCTGAAAATACCCTGACTTTCCTTATTGTTCTATAGTTTCAAATTTCTAAAGTAAATTGAGTACCCTAAGCACATGAAAGAAAATTATCTGGAAGATTCAGAATATTCAGAACTGTAGAAAACGATCTATAAAATGGTTCATGTTTGTTGCCAATTTCACAGACTCTAGAATCATCTCACAGGCAAATCTCTTGGCAAGTCTGTGAGGCCTTTTGTGGACCAACTTAACTGGAATATGAAAACCTAGGTAGAATATGGATGGCACCACTTCATGCAAGGGGGTCCTTGACTGTGCTCCAAAAGAAAAAGCAAGGTAGGAAATATCACTGCTCGCTCTCCCAGCTTTCTGGACATAGATGTAACATGACGAGTAGCTTCCTGTTCCTGCTGCCATGTCCTTCCCACCACGATAGGCTGAACCAATATTAAACTTTTCCCTAAGATACATGTTCCAGGAATTCTGGCACAACTATGAAAAAAAGTAGTTAATGTCATGTGCAAAGAATATACATTTCAATTTGTGTTTGAGAGGTGCAAGGGAATTTTAATGGGAGAGAAACAAAACACATGAGAATAAGAATTTAACAAAATTATACTAAAAATATAAGTGATTACAACGTATTGTTCTCTACTTTTAATATCACTGATAATAATCAACATTCAGACATATTAAATGATAGTTTAAGTTGTGAACTAAGGAGTGAAGTCACCACAAGCAACTCAGTATTAGAGCACTGATTAGCGTGCTCAAGAATTTTTAATTTTGGAAGATGTAAACAATTAAGGCAAATTGTTAACCTCTTAATTATTGATCTCTAAACAACCAAAACAAAATCATGGCTCTCTGTACTGGTAGCTTTTATTGTTAACTTGATGCATTCTCCAGCACCGTTGGAAGAAAGCCCTGTAGGGAGGACTGTCTAGATGAGTTTGACTGTAGGAGATCTTTGGACACCGGGGTAGGTGTTGTCATGACTTTTCTCGATGATAGACCTGGAAGTAGAAGACAATTAAAATCTTTCATGCCAAGTTGCGATTTTGTCATGGTGTTTAGTACAGCAACAGAAACGCCAACTAGGACTGGATCTATGTCAGTCCCGTAGCTATAGCGATAATCAGAACAATAAAATTGGAGAATTTCCACATTCTGTCACAAGCTTTCTTTCATTATGTAAATAATTCAAGGTTATCCGGGAACAGCCTAGATTTTCTAAGGAGAACTGAAGCAATCATTGCTATCTTCATAAAATAGAAGAAGTGGTAATTAATTTCAGAGGCTACTTAACGGGGTGGGATTTGCAGACAGACGCAGGTGTATCTTCAATTGAAACCCAGGAAATACTAGTTGCTGATAGAGTCAAGTAACATAGGAAGGCAAAGAGGCTGGATTCAGATGACAGCAAAGGCAGAAATAACGTGATAGAAAATAGTTACCCCAATGAGGAAATACTAGCAAACAGGAAGCGCTGCACTGCTTTCTTACCACCCCCTCCTCGCTTGGATTTCCTTTTATCTGACTTATATGTAAATTTGTCACTAACTCATGGAGAGGGAATTTTCCTCTCAGGAACTCCTTCCTGGAAGTGTCCTCACACATCTACCCAGATGTGTGTCTCTTTGTTGTTGTTAAATCTAAACAAGATTAACCAACACAGTTGCTAATCCTGATTTTGGAGATATGGCAATTGTGTCTGAATCATACAAGCCATTCTAATCAATTATATTTTACATTTAACATATATTATATACATTATATATAAAAATCATATTTGTACCTTTGTTTTTGTACTGCTACAGAACTCTAATACAACAGAATAAATAAAATTATTTACGAGATGTATTTTTTGGAGGTTCATGAATGTCTTGCTTTAAATCAACAAGTTTGTGATACTTTGCTGGATACAGTCTTGATCGAAGACATACACAAATCCTTTGATGGAAACCATGAGTTCATGACTTACAGAGCAACAGTTATTTTCCATCATTTTCTGCAAGCAATAATGATATTTATGTTTATAATACATTTTGCTTAACGTTACTCCATTTAAAAATCTCGTTCCTATCAGGGTGATTAGAAGAAATATTGACAGAATTTCTGTTAAATTCTATGTTAGTGCTCCTCGGTTTAGTTGATCATTGGTTCAGTTTAGTTTCTTAAAAATCTTGACCAAAATTCTTCTAAATAAATTTCTAGCATATTTTCTAAAGAACAACTAACTGGGCCAGAAAGTGGTGGTGCACATCTTTAATCCCAGCACTCGGGAGGCAGAGGCAGGAGGATCTCTGTGAGTTCGAGGCCAGCCTGGTCTACAAGAGCTCCAGAAGAGTTAGGACTGTTACACACAACCCTGTCTCGAAACAAAAAAAAAAAACAAAACAAAATATCAAAAAGAACAACTAACTGGGTCTTAACCCCATTTATATGATAGGAGTACCAATTTTTTTAATATTTTATTTTTATTTCATATGTATGGGTATTTTGCCTAAAAGAATATCTGTGCACCATGCATATGCCTGATGCCTGTGGAAGCCAGAAGCAGGCACGGAAATCTGTGGTTCAATTCCTAGTACCTACACAGTAGCTCAGAACCCATTTCCAATTTGATTAGTATATTTAGCTTTTAGCTTCTAGCTTTTTATTTCGCTTGTGTTATTATGCTCTTTAGAACTTCAGACATTCTGGATATTAAGTCCTTAGATGTACAGTTTGTGGTTTTTTGATTGTCTCCATTCATGTGCAGCAGCTTTAGATTAATGTAATACCGTTTATCTGCATTTCAGTTTTATTTATATGCTTCACAGTATTGTTCAAAATACCTACTGTGTACCATAGACCCCTCCTCTTCAAGAGTTTTCATGGCTTCAGGTCTTACCATTCATCTTTAATCACTATGTGGTTTTCTATATCAAAGTACTGACACTTTGTTTCTCTTTATTTTTTAATTAATTCATATTTTATTTACAAAAAGACCATTAAATAGTTATCGGATGTCATGAAATATGGTTCGCACATCACAAACCACGGCGGCCAGTTGCCACTGACCTCTTTGCTCTCCATACCAGCAATTCCTCCGGTTGCTTTTCCTCAAACACACTCCAAATTCTAATAATTCGAGACCAGCCTGGTCTACAGAGCTAGTTCCAGGACAGGCTCCAAAGCCACAGAGAAACCCTGTCTCGAAAAACCAGAAAAAAAAAAAAAAAGAAAGAAATACAAATTCTAATAATGTACTTTCCACAGACGACAGGGCACTTTTGTGTTTCCTACCAGTTGTCACCACTAGGTGGCAGCATAATACAAAAAAATAGAACTTTCCAAAGCCTCAACATACTGGTAGAAACAGTTTCATGAATTTTACTCTACTTCCCTTAAATTTAACCTTTAATCCAAGAATAGAATACTGTGCAGGTGAAAAGTCTCCAATCCTCGAATTCTGGAGGTGGCAGCAAGTTCAAATTCAAGGCATGGCAATGCTACAATTTTAGGTCCTGGCCAGTTTTGGATATAGAGGTCTCATTAATAACAGAACAGAACAAAACAAAACCTCCAGAAAACAAGACTGTTGGGAGCAGTGAGACCTCAGATCCTGAATTTCTTGTAATCCCCTGATCTGAGTGCCTACAGCTGCTCTGAGCACGAGACCTTCAGGAGTTCCTGATGGCAGGAGAGTGGTTTCTGGTGGGTTTGCCTGCAGCATGGCTATCTCTATATAATCTGCCCCTGAACACAATAAAGGGGACATTCTTGGGGAATTCAAGGATGACCCGAGTCGCTGTCTCTCTATCTATGTGTGTCTGTGTATTTTAACCTCCAGCCCCCTTGCCCGAAGCTCGGGAACTGTGTGTTAGCTCACAGAGCGCAGACACGGGGGCGCGGTGTGCGCAGCACAAGACAATAACAACCAAAATGGGGAGGGGGGGTGCTGTAATGTTTGTACGTTTCTTTATGTTCTTTGCCTTCAGTTATATCCTCAAGCTTATAAAACAAAAAAGAAAAATATACGTTATTATACAGACGAATAACGAGCTTTATTCATGAAGTATAGCTTACAACCGAAAATTATGCTAATGTCAGTTTCAAATGAAATTAAGGCGACATAAGATAACAGTGCTAAAAGGACGAGAAGATGGTTTTACTGCAAAGCGTCTGACACGCCAGTGCGAGTAGGCATCCTTCGAAGCTATAGAAAAAGCAGGAATGGTGGATGCTTGCTTGTTCCTGTAACTGCAGCCTTGGCAAGAGGAAACACAGGTAGACCTATAAATGAAGTTCACTTACCAACCAATCTAGCCACACCCATTAGCTGAAAATTTAATGACCCTTCCTCAAACTATCAAGGGGGGTGGGGGGATGGAGACAATGAGCCTTAGGCACATGGGAAACATCCACAGCACAGACACGCGCATATCAAAGAGGGTGTGGGTGGAGCAGACAAACACCCAAGTGTGAAGGTAGCGGCTGGAGCCATGGCTCAGAGGTTGCGAGCACTGACTGCTCTCCTAGAGGTCCGGAGTTCAATTCCACACGGTGACTCACAACCATCTGTATTGAGTCTAGTGCCCTCTTCTAGCTCGCAGACATACACGCAGGCAGAACATTATGAACATAATAAATACATCTTTTAAAAAGAATTAAAGTAGCATGGTCTTCTTTTCGGTTGGATCAGAATTTGGATTTGTGATTTTTAGAGATCCTTATTTTATTTGTTTTTCATTTTCTTTTTCAGTTTTATTTACTTTTTTAGTTTGTCCCTGTGTATGATTCTCTGCCGTCATCCTTTTAAATAATTCTCCCCTCCCCATACCTAAATATCCCTGAACTCCTCCACTCTTTTCACGGATTCATAATTTTGGGTTTTGTTTTGTGAAATATTTTGTTTACCCAAGGCTATTTGTACGGCCACCGGATTGTAACTATCCACTGGAACTTGGTGGGGTCACCAGAGGGTAAACAATTGAAGGCAATGGCCCAGCCCCCTCAATCAGAACCTATTAGAAGAAACAAATCGTGAAGAAGTGAGGAGTAGGATTCTGAGCCCCTCTTCCCTTGATGTTTGACCATTTTAGGTACCTCAGAAGAAACTTGTGCCAATACTAAGTTCTTGGCTGCAATATCTATTCTTCCCAGCAGATGGCGCATCACAACCTTTCTCGCTCATCTGACTTGCATTCTTGCCATTACCTCTTCTCCAATATTCCCTGAGCCTTAACAGCGGGTGGTATAATATTTTATTTACAGTGAAGTATTTATCACTATTAGTCAATTAGTCTCAGGTCACTGTGAACTTGTTAACTTTTACTAGATTAATCAGATAGCACTATTTTCTACAATAATTTAAAAACTGTAATATTTCTCCTGTATCCCTATCCTTCTTTGAGATTTTCTGTAAAAGACTTGAACAAGGCCCTGAGAGTGCCTCAACAACACCCAACTGAGAACTAAAAACGGAGGAGTTACAGAATTATGTGTAGGAAGACTTTTCTGTCGCTCCATGAGATCCCCCCACAAACATTTCCTACCATCTATTATTCCTCAGACCGAAAGTACAAAGATCCTCCCTTGGCCCCGCCTTACCACTTTCTGTCTCCTCTCTGCCTCCAGTCCTCCAAATCCCTATGGTCAGGTAGTGGTCAGCTCTGCCTTCTGACTCTAAGCAAACTTTATGATTTATTTGTCAGAACGCAATTATAATATATCACACAACATTTAGGGAGGCTTGGAGATGTAAAACAGACTAGCCTGATCCCTTAACTTGAGGTGGATTTTGAACCTGTCACACTCGGTCAATAACCATCACTCTAACTCTAGTGATGATTATTCCTTTAATGTTTTTATAACTATTCATTTTAGTTATGTTTCTCTATTACAAAAGCATTAAAGGTAACAGAGACATTCGGGGTTTTTTTGATTTTTTTTTTTTTTTTTTTTTTTTTTTTTTTTTTTTTGAGACAGGGTTTCTCCGTAGCTTTTGGTTCCTGTCCTGGAACTAGCTCTTGTAGACCAGGCTGGCTTCGAACTCACAGAGATCCGCCTGCCTCTGCCTCCCGAGTGCTGGGATTAAAGAGGTGCACCACCACCGCCAGGCTGAGACATTTTTCTATAAATTGTTGGGATTCTAAATCCTATGGCAGATATCGTGACTACATGCACAGTAACACACACACACACACAAACACATGCAACAAATGCAAACAAATGCTTAGTATTTAAAAATTTCAAAACGGAAATGATAAAAATAAATATTTAAAATAAATTTGCAGTTCTGTATATTAATAATTAGTAATATATCATATAAATTAGGTAAATATTTCTATTGATAGGTACGACATAAAATATCTATAAATTAATAAAGGTGGGAGGTTTCTACAATATGAAACTTTTCTAATAAAAATTTGAACAGACCTAAGTCAGTGAAAACCTAGCCAATATTCGTGAGTTAAAAGCCAAATATTATTAAGAAGTCAGTATTTCCCAAAGGGACCTAGGAAGACGTGCAATATCCATCAAAATCTCAATGTTTACACCAAAACTAGAAACTTTCATCTCAACGTTCACCATATGAGATTTCAAGGGACTTCAAATACCCAGATTAATATTGGCAAATATAAACTAGAGAGGACTTACATTTTCTCTATTCAAAATTTACTAAAAAGTCTTTAATGTCTAGCAGTTTGCTATGGGCTAATATATTCCAGTAATAAGCCTGCATGCACATTGTCAATTGATTTACATAGGGATGCAGGATTCTTTAGTGGATAAAAATTTTAAAATGTTTTCTCAAATGGTGCTCGATAAATAGTATCAAAATTCAGGAAGGTGAGTTTGAGTGCCTATCTAACCTTCTATTATCTATTGTCTCCGTCTAATGGAGAAAATAGAATGAAACTGAAGCCATAAAATAAGGACTAATCCATGACAAATCTCGAAAGAAAACATAGGAGAAAGCCTTAGGACAATGGAAGTGACAATAATTTAGTACAATGTAGCACACAACGCCTGTCTAGTTGCCTAGCTTGGGGCAAGAGGCTGAAGGTTGAAACATACAAAGATTCACACAGAGACAGAGAGACAGAGACACGGACCTCTATGTCACTGGTAAGAAGCCCTTTCTTTAATAGCACCATGGAGGCTTATATACCCAACAGTCAGGTGGGCCAATAGGTGAAAACCTTATCCTCTGATCCTCAAAGCCAAGGCTCGTGAAGCAGAGCGGTAAACAACTTTGACACAGCCTTTAGTAACTCAAATCAGAAGGAAAGTAAAGATCTCTAGCACGGAAGAGCAGCTGGAGGCCAGGACTCCAAATGGTCCCAACAGTACACCACGGTCACATGTCTAGGAAAGAATCATTGTAGAAATATATGTTCCCTTTCAAGACTGGTCCTTCATTTCCCAGCCACTCATACCCAAATAATCACACAGATGCTATATTAATTACAACACTGTTTGGTCTATTAGCTCAGCCTACTTATTAACATCTTAAATGAACTCATTTCTATTAATCTGTTTATGGGCAAGAGGCTGTGGCTTACGGGTAAGGATCTTGCATCTGCCTCCTTCAGCAGCTACATGGCATCTCCTTGACTCTGCCTCCTTTCTCTCTATATATCTCTTCCAGCCTGGCTATCTTCTGTTAAACCTTTGACCCAAATAACTTCTTTATTAACTGTTGGTAATAAAACATATTCACAACATACAGAGGGAAATCCCACATCATATAGATATCAAAGATTTCAGTAAACTTGATAGTTTTCAGGCCATCACATCAAAAGTCTAAAAAATGACCACTTTTTTTATTTCAGAAAACTAATTTCAAAAATTAAAAATCTTGTATTTATCCATTTTTCTTTGACACTAGAAAATTGAGATTCCATTAAATTTAGTAACTGAGCTACATATGTGCATGAGAGAGAGAGAGAAAGAGAAAGAGAGAGAGAGAGAGAGGGAGAGAGAGAGGGGGAGAGGAAGAGAGAGAGAGAGAGAGAGAGAGAGAGAGAGAGGGTATGCATTTATAAAATTGTAAAATTACAAGGATTCACTTCTTGACCTTTTGGCTAAGATCAAGAAGAAAAACACAAAGGCTTTCTTCCCTCCCGTGCATATTTATGGCAATCTTTATGACTCATGCGAGAGGACCCAGTTAAAGGTGTGATGATTCTTTCTCTCTCTTGGCTAATAAATATGACCTTGTGGGGACAGGTTGTTTCCAGGAGTTGCTTTTTCCTTGGGTTTTAGTCATGAATGATAAAGGTAATAATTTTTGCGTCAGTTCTGGTTGTTGCCCTGGGTGCATGCTGCATGCCGATTGTTTCCATAAAAGCTTCGTCTAGAATAATTCTAAGAAATCACCTATTTCTGAAAGGAGACCAAGAATAGGGTGACCTAGATGATAGTTTAGTGCATCGCAAACAGATGAAGTGATTCTTTCAAAAAGGAATGCAATACTGTCCTGAGCATTTTGTCATTCCGTTTCTTGCTGAAGAGTACATGTACAGTTCTCCTCATTTCAAAGACTTTTTGAGTTCCCTGGAAAGGAACCAAAATATTCCTTCTGTCAAATTGTAGAATTTGTTTTTAGAAGTTATCATATGCCTTTGTAGTGAACGTAAATATTCACAAAATTTTGGTTCCTTCTCCATAGAGAATCGAACTCTGATATTATGATTATATTATTTTCTAAACCAGATTGAGAAAGCAAATGAAAATGAAAAGGAGTGACTTATGTTCAGGAAAAAATGAATTTATCATAGTTTGGTTTTTTATTCATTTAATTACTTCGTTTTACATACCAACCCCAATTTCCCTTCCTCCCTTTCTCCCATCCACTCACCTCCCCCATTCCACCCCCATGCACTCCCTAGATGGGGTGAGGCCTCCCTCGTGGAGTCAACAAAGTTTGCATACCATACTGAGGCAGGACCAAGCCTCTCCCTTTGCACCAAGGCTGAACAAGGTATCCCACCGTAGAAAAAATGCTTCAAAAAGCCAGTTTGTGCACCCAGGCTAAGACCTGATCCCACAAACAGATTATGGCACACAACTGTCACCCATATTCAGAGTTCCTTGCAGTCCGTCCAGAGTCCATGAGCACCCACTAGCTTGGGCGGGCGATCTCTATGGTTTTCATCACATGACCTTGACCCCTAATTAGTTGCCTGTAACTCTACAACAAGGACTGGATTCTGTGAGTATTTTCACATCCCCATTGACTTGCCATGTGTTGTCATCATATACGTAGGTCTTGTTCAGCCAATGAATATGCAGAGAAAGTACCTCCTAACAGATGGTCTGCTCCTCTGGCTCTTGCATTCTTTTCACCCTTTCCTCCACATTGTTTCCTGAACCTTCTATGTCTGGGCTGTGTCATAAATGAATCAATTGGGGCTGTGTATCCCACACTCGTTTGCTCGCTGTATTTATTTATTATGCACTCTCATATAATTTATTTTTCATGGCAGATTCTACAAATGGATTACTGTGGGTGCGAATATAAAGTGGAGATCAGTGATCTATTATCAGTCATCATCACCAAAATGTGTGGATGTGTGGGGTCAGCTGTCATTTATTCCCTTCTTCTTCTTCTTCTTCTTCTTCTTCTTCTTCTTCTTCTTCTTCTTCTTCTTCTTCTTCTTCTTCTTCTTCTTCTTCTTCTTCTTCTTCTTCTTCTCCTTGTATCAAGCTACAAATACATAGGAAACACCGGGCCTCTGCTAAAGCCTGCTAGTTCTGCTACCCCCACTCAACCAAGAAATTTGGAGAAGAAAATTATTAACAACCAACAATACCTAATGAACTAGATCATGGGTCCAGAAAGGTTTGAAATAAACTGAATACTAAATGTAGAGATAAAATCATGTTGTTCTTGAGAAATAGACAAAAATAGGTTCCAAATGAAATATAAGATTATACCCTCCAGATTACACAGCTAATGGAGGAAGGAGAGAGGAGATCCAAGGATTTAAAAACTGTGAGTTGTATTACTGTGGCACACTCTGCCTTTTTAAATCTCTCTGTCAGTAGTGACCAACTTGACACATTAAAATAAACAACCTTTCTTTGGCCACTTAGATTCCCTAGTGCTTTCCATTATAAATGCCATCTTTTATTTCCTACATATTAGACAGGAGTCCCACTTTTCTGACCTTATTAAGCATTAGGCTCTTCTTTAAAGGCCTTCAATCCAAACATAGTCACATTCTAAGGCACTGTGGACTAAACACTGGAGAAATCTAGAAGCAATGTCTGCCTCCAAGGTGATTTTGTGCCCACAGCTCAAAGAGTGAGTCATATCAGTTCACCTGGACAAATGAGATTGTTTACATAGTAGTGGACAACTACAGGGGAATACTGCCCGCCAAAGTCACTAAGTCACCCTTCCTGTGTCTATCAAGTCCCTAGTTTATACGGTTCAAATTCTAGAAAAGATGTCTGCAAAGGGATTTACAGTGTCATGAATGACCAAAGCAGCATAGTAACTGCCACCCAGATAATATAAGACAAGAAAAATCTAGGGCAGTGGCTCTCAACCTTCCTAATGCTTCAAGCCTTTAATACAGCTCCTCCTGTGTGCTGAACCCAACCATGTAATTATTTCATTGTTGCTTCATAACTGCAACTTTGCTACTGTTATGAATCATAATGTAAATATCTGATATGCTACCACCAAAGGGTTTAGGACTGCTGATATAGACTCTCTGGGAAAGTTGTATATTTCTACAGGTCCTATCCTTACTTCTAGCGAGGACTGTCAGTTTTCCTAAATACTGTTTGATCAAAGAGAGGGTGATTTTGTTTTGTGGCAGTATGGTCCATAGAAAGCTAAATGAATCTTGGCCTTAAGACTGTAGCCCTCTGTCTGCAATGAGGAAAACTGGTATTACTACTATACAGATTTACCATGAACTTAGCTGACGTTTTTTCTGATGGTGCTAATCATTTTGATTGGGTTGTTTGTTTTTTTTTCTGGAATCATTTTTATAGTACTAAATTCTCCAAATAAAAGGAATTGTTTTTATTTCATGCTTAACCTTGAAGGACTAAGCCCTCGAAAGGGTCTAAGCCTGAGCTAATTCCCTTGGCACACTGAGGACATTATGACTAATTGTCTAATTTTGTTGTCATTACTGAAAATTCATTGTTTTTTTCATCTGTTTGTAGGTGACCTGATTCTGTGAAGAGAGTTGTTTTTTGTCTTTTTAAAAAGCTACCTCTAAGAGCTTCTCTTTCTTTTATAAAGTCTTACTGAGAACATTCAACTTTAAATATCTCTATTTTTTTTTTACCTTTGGAGAAATCATTCAACTTTCTGTAAAGTATTTTTTTAAAACACTTCCTCATCCAGTTTTCTGTTTATGTTTTCACATATGTGAATTATTTCACATTTTAGTAGGTATTTTCAAGGCATTATGGGATAAAATAACTTATATGACAGAAAGGATAATTAGACGTTGATTTTATTACTATTCTGGTAGTACTGGCATGGAATGGTTAACTTAATCAATCAAAATTATTTTGTTTTAATATTTTTTCTTTAATGAAAATCCAGAAATGCATGATGTTGCACTAATAAGTCTCAGACACTTAAAATTCTTCAGGTCAACAGAGAGCCATACAAAGATGCTACATAAGACATTGTGGTACAAGATAGCATCTGTATTTTAGGAGGCAAGATGAAGGGAATACAAAGGTACAAGAATTATTTCCAAAAGCGTGTACAAGGAACATATAAGAAATTATCATATGTCAGCGCATGAGCGCAGCAGCGGTGCCAGGCCCAGTTATCTAGCCGCAGGCAAGCAAAGCAGTCTTTGCTGAGGGCGGCATGGTGGTGCCTACATGGATCCTTGGGCCCCTGACGGTGTCCCGAAGTGGTCCCGGTTCGATGGTTGTCTGGTGCTCTATGAGCAGTGGCTCGTCTCTCTACGTGCTCGGGATACAGGAACTGTTCCGAGGCCACAGCAAGACGCGCGAGTTCCCGGTGTGCATTAAGTGCCAAGGTGCATTTGGTGGCCTGGAGCTGCATCAGCAGTCGCTTGGCCTCGGGGTCCTTCGACAAGACTGCCAGCGTGTTCTTGCTGGAGAAGGACCGACTGGTCAAAGAAAACAACTACGGGGGACATGGAGATACTGTGGGTTAGCTTTGCTGGCATCCAAGCAACCCTGATCTCTTTGTCACTGCGTCTGGAGAAAAATCATTCGCATCTGGGATGTGAGGATGACAAAATGCATTGCCACTGTGAATACCAAAGGGGAGAACAATATCTTCTGGAGTCCAGATGGGCAGAGCATTGCTGTGGGCAACAAGGACGATGTTGTGATTTTTATTGATGCCAAGACGCACCGTTTCAAAGCAGAAGAGCAGTTCAAGTTTGAGGTCAACAAAATCTCCTGGAATAAAGATAATAACATGTTCTTCCTGACCAATGGCAATGGCTGTACCAACATTCTCAGCTACCCTGAACTAAAGCCTGTGCAGTCCATCAATGCTCATCCTTCTAACTGCATCGGTATCAATTTTGGCCCCATGGGGGAAATACTTCGCCACAGGAAGTGCAGATGCTTTGGTCAGCCTCTGGGATGTGGATGAGTTATTATTATACGTATGGTGCTTCTCTAGATTGGATTGGCCGGTGAGGACCCCCAATTTTAGCCACGATGGGAAAATGCTGGCATTAGCTTCAGAGGATCTTTCATTGACATAGCTGAAGTGGACAGGAGAGAAGCTGTGGGAGATGCAGTGTGAGTCCCCGACTTTCACTGTGGCTTGGCACCCCAAGAGTTCTCTGTTAGAGTTTGCCTTTGATGACAAAGATGGCAACTACGAAAGCGGTTAGGAAGGTGGCACTGTGAAGCTGTTCGGGCTCCCGAGTGATTCCTGAGAGCGGCGGAGACCTTCCTTTGTGCAGTCTGCTCTGTTCTCTGGACTTCATGGGCACTCTGAGTGTTTATAGATTGTCATAGACTACAACGCTGTGGTTGGACTGCACCCATGATCCTCTCTGTGGTTCTGAGAATAGAACTGACCTTACAGGGCTAAGCAAGTGCTAACTACTCGGCTACATTCCCCACCCTGCCCCGCCCCTTTTCCTGGTTTTTGTTTTTGGTGTTTTGTATTAGCTGTTTCGATCCCTGTCCGTGTTGCCAGTTAACTAATGAGGGCTTTGCAAGTGTGGGTCCTGATCCATTTTAGGGTTCTCTAAGGAAATAGAACTGAGTGTGTGTGTGTGTGTGTGTGTGTGTGATAGAGAGAGAGAGAGAGAGAGAGAGAGAGAGAGAGAGAGAGAGAGAGAGAGAGAGAGAGAGAGAGGGGAGTGAGAGAGGAGTGAGAGGAGTTATTTATTTATCTGGGCAACTTACAGTCTGATTTCTGAGTAGTCCAACAACAACAGCAGTTTCCTGGTAGGAAGGCCAAGACTGGATGGGGTCTAATCTGGTGCTAGAGTCCAACGGGATCCCTAGAGAGCTTCTGGTCTTCGGCCCACATTGGAATCTTGAAAAAGTAGGTTCTAATACCAGCAAAGGAATGTCTCAGCAACAGGATAGATGAACGTGGCAACGAGGGTGAGAGCAAGCAGGCAAAAAGCAAACGCTTCCTTTCTCCATGTCCTCTTTTAGGGTGCCACCAGAAGGTGTGGCCCAGATTTAGGGTAGGTGTTCCGACCTCAAATGATCAAGAGAAATCTCTTTCAGTTGTGCCCTGCTGGGTAGGTTCAGGAATTTCCAGGTGCAGTGGAGCTGATACCCAAGGTTAACCATCACGTGACCAGCACAGCTGTTGTCTGTGAGAGCCCAGTTCCAGGTTTTAGATAGACGGAAGAGTTTGTTGAGCATAATGTTCTTAGGCAGTGGTTATTTAGACGGAGGGCAGGGCAGGGATGGGATTTTGAAAAAATAATTATAAGAATTGAGCATTTAATAAAACTGACTTTTATACTTTTATTATGATGCTTCTAAAAAAAAAGAAATTACCATATGAACTTCTTCTTTTATCCCATTGGCTGATATTCAGGCATGTGAATACACTAGGAGGTTTAGAAAAATAATTTTCAGAACATAAAGAAAGCATTTTTTGACTCAGAGACTAAGGGCCCTAGACCTATGTATAAATTAAAAGAATGCAAAAAAGTTTGTTAACTAGAACTTGCTTCACACTTTGAATGGAAATTCTCCAAAAAATATAAAAAATAAAAAAGTCTTCAAGGGTATAAATCTTTAAGGGCAGGGTTTTACTTAACTAATCTTGACTTGATACTTTCCAGCTATCTTTATGATCAATTTCTAGAACTTCACAATATATAATTTGTCACCTTTTCGCTAGCCAAAATAAAAGATGCTATAGAAGAAATAAGCTGAACTTATCTATATTGCTTTGAATGCACTCAGCCTTCCCTTGATTAAATATTGATTAGGAACAGCTAGCAGGTTTGTGGCTTCTGAGAATGGAGTTTAACATCATGATGCTACCTAGTAGAAAAGCACTAGATCGGAATTGCCCTCACAGGAGGACACTGAGGGTATTTTAGCAGTCATTTAATTTCTACCCAAGGACAAGAAGCCTTGTCATGAAAATTGACGGGTACTTTTCCTCCTGTGGTACTGTGATTATTTCAGCTTCCTTCGTTGCTTCACACCTCCATAAAAAGTAACTAACAATTATACTGCAAGGAGTGATGAAATCTCCTCTCTTATCCCAACGCCCTGCTGAAAAAACCTGAGATTCTTATTTAAACTCACTCGTACATGTTTCCAGCTGCTAGTATTTCGGTACTGCTGTGGATCACCCTCCTCATGTGAAAGTGCATGTGTGGTATGGTCTTACAAAAGACTAAAGCAAGCATCTAGTCATTTAGGAAAACTTTGGAAGCACTCAAAAACTTGCTATCACAGAATACTTATAAATCACTTACACTGCTCCTTTCATTTTTTTAATATTTATTTATTTATTTATTTATTTATTTATTTATTTATTTATTATGTATACAATATTCTGTCTGCAGGCCAGAAGAGGTCACCAGACCTCATTGTAGATGGTTGTTAGACACCGTGTGGTTGCTGGGATTTGAACTCAGAACCTTTGAAAGAACAGGCAATGCTCTTAACCACTGAGCCATCTCTCCAGCCCTACACTGCTCCTTTAATCAGAAAAAGAATCTAGTTTGGATTGGTTCTGGGCATAATAGCAATGCCTAGTAAAGGAGCTCAGTTCACAAAAGTATCTGGAGCTTATAGCAGAGTTTAAATTATCTACCAGACAGGGAGAGCTGCTCTTTCTCTAGAATTTTATTATGTATACAGGTAAGCATAAACTGAGCTGAAATAGTGAGCTTCTGAAGTCTGCAGCTTCATAAGACGTTAATGGCACTCCAGATTAGGGGAGAGCCTCACCACTGCTTAGAAAGAACAGCATTAGGAATGCAATATATATTAACAACTTTAAAAGGGAGCAAATAGGCCAATCTGGGTCTTCCTATAAAACAGTGGTCCTCAATCCTTGGGTTGCAACCCCTTTGTGCGGTCCAAAGACCTTTCATAGGGTCACTTAAGACCACCAGAAAACACAGATGTTTACATTATGTTTTATGACTGTAGCAAGATTACAGGTATGAAGTAACCACAAAAATAATTTTATGTTTGGGGGTCACCACAACATGAGGAACGGTATTAAAGGGTTGCAGCATTAGGAAGGTTGAGAACCACTACTATAGAACATCACTATGCACAAGAGCACAGTAAGAACACAAGTGGATCAGGGTCTGGTTTTAATAAACAGCACTTCATTTATCCAGAAAGCAGAGTCCACTGGACATAATGTAACTATATAAATATTATATGCATTATTAAATCATGGCAGGTGTTGCTACCTAAACAAGACCTTTTACGAGATAAAGGCAGTCAAAATGCTTATATAGGTGGGTTAGGAGACCCAGTGTTTCATCCTTCTGGCAGATGGTTGCTGCTGGAGAAGGTCCTCTCATTTAGGGATGTGGTTGCTTATACCACAGTGAATAGCCACAGACCCATATACTTAAGTGCTGCAACAATTGAACTCAAGGCGGCTATTAAAAGCAAATAAACAAATAAAAAGTAGAAGAAGGCCTGAAGCTGCGCAGGAGATGGAATGGGTACACCAGGGAGAATCTGAGAGAGCTAGTAGTGGATACTTGCAATGCGCATCGTATAATGGTATAGAACTTTCAAATAATAAATATTATATATGTAAGAGAGAGTCCAGGCTACATGCAAGAGATAATTACAGAAAATACAGCCACGAACAAGGGGTGATACTGCATTTGAAGATTCTTAGAAAAGAATGTTGTCTATTATTGCATTATGTGCACAGAAAGAGCTAGATAATAGAAACACAATTTGTTGTACGAATTCAGGAAAAGAAGCCTAAGAAAACATTATGTTATACTTTACACTGAGAAAATGCTATATTTAATATATATATATATATATATATATATATATATATGATCTTTTTCTCAAGAGAATGGATGATAATGAGTTAGGTAAATTAATAACATTTACGAGAAAATAAATAACTTCTAAGTAAAAGAAAAACCAAATCACTATAAATGTAAAGAATAGGAAAAGCAGGAAGTGATTAGCTGGAGAGATGAATATAGAATGAATGTTTGTATATGCTATTTCCGAAGTTAGCTAATTTATTTAAGAGGAGATTTTCACAGAGAATGAGGCAAGTCCAGGCTCATTTTTCTTATAATTTTGAGTTTCACTTTCAAACACACCTTGAAAAGGACTTGTACGGTTCTACTTCTAGGAAAGGAAATGCGCCATTGTTCAATATATCAGCTCCCAGTAATTACAGTGTACTTCTGTAAAGAAGCCATTGGATGAAATCTGAAAATTAAGTTCCAGACATAAATTAGGCTTCTGTCTGGATTGGATTTATAGTTCCTAGAACAAGAAATTAGAGGAGATGAATTAAAATGCAATGCTATACAACACATTGCTACCATAACATGAGATAGTGGGAATTTTGACTTATTATAGGTGACAGTGTAACTTGACAGCAACTTGCAGAGATAGAGTGGCAGTTTCTTCAACAGATTCTTAGAGACTGGAGAGTTGGCTCAAATAAGAGCACTGACTGCAGAGTGTCCTGAATATCTGATTTTTCTGATTCATAGCATCCTCACAACCATAGGTAACTCCAGTCCGAGGAGAACCAATGTCATTTTATGGCCCCCATGAGCACCAAGAAAATACATGGTGGCTCAAAATAGAAGTAGACTAGACACAGGCAAAGATAAAACAAATAAAATAAAGGAAAAATTAACTTTATTCTTAAGCTTTATGCCTTAACAATAACACTCATTATTTACTCAAAGTAATCAAAAACTTGTGGCAAACTCTCTGATACTTTCAAACAAACTTTCATTTTAGCTCTGTTCATAATTATCACAACTTGGAAAGAGCTGGGGTGCTTTTCAGCAGGTGATGGAATGAATATGCCTCAGTGTATTTAGATAATTTCTTATTAAAACATCAAATTGTGAAAAAATGATGATAGGTTAGTGAAATAATATAATCTGGAAAGGGTGTATGTGTTCTAATTCATGACACTCTATTTCCAGGCCGAGGGCCATCAACCAAAATATACTTCCTCTTTTCCTGTTGGAGGTGGGAATTCTGTTTTATATCATCACAAGTGAAGTTCTGTTCTCCAACTAGATCTTCTCTTCTGCATTTCTAAGTGGGCTTTACTTGGCAGAGTAAAACTTCACGGTGTAAAATATACAAGGTTTATTTGCTTCAGGAGCACTCTATCAGAGAGATAACTACAAAGTGGGGAGGGTTTTATTCTAAACCTAGCTCTGCATTCAGTTATCTATAGCCCCAAATGTACCTCGTTACTATTCTGTCGCTCCATATTCCCAACACAGTTCATGAGTGCATGGACCTCTCTCTTCTCCAGCCAACCACTTGAAAACTAAAGAGAAGCTTCTTTGAATTAATTCTTAATTTGGAGCTCAATGAATCAGGATCAGCAAAGATCAACAGAAGCAGAATCTGAAAGGTAGTGAGGAAGAGACATTGCATAAAGGCTGTGCATTCCCTTCCCATGTATATCTGCATCTCATCCTGGCTGATCTCTGGGGTCCAGAGCTGTGTGCCCCATCCCCCTCCCCACCAGTGGGGAGAAGTAACATGTCTGTTGGATTTGGAGTTACTGAAAAATCTGGGTTTTATAAATGCTTTGAATTGTTCTAAGATCTAGTTACTGGGGAGAATCAAGTTTGTTTACCTTCAAGGCACATCTCAGCAGGAATGCAAAAGCAAATGAGCATATAACATTTAAGAAAATTATCTTAACACATTTTTAAAATCCAAGATTTTGAAAGAAATGTTTGCAATCCTAATTGCTTTATTTCACAAATAGCAAAAAAAAAAGGGGGGGGGATGGTTAAAGCATCAGACTGTATAATTTTATGTTACTTTTGGTAATACAAATGTGAAGTGCTGTGGAAAAGAAAATGGTTTTTCTTTAAAAGATCCTTGTATTTTTGCATGAGATAGAAAGCCGTTTGTGTTCATATGCAAATCAAAGAAATGAGTGGTTACTAACCTTTTCAGTTTTTCAAAAAAATGAAAAGATTTCCATGCTTGTTATTTCATAAGAACAGAATATGAAAGAGAATTAGAATTTTAGTGACGTTTTAGTGTGGGAGCCTTGCAGATACAAAGGTACATTGCATGCATAGGGACTGCACTGTGTTCTGAAATCTGGGAAATGTTCAGGAAGGAATGGTTGTCCTTTTACTTACGTATTTAAGGAAGTGAAGGCAGCAGCATGAGTGGTGTGTTAGTGACTTTTCATTATTATAGAAAATACCTGCATGGACTGGCCTTGTGGGAGCCTAGTCTGTTTGGATGCTCACCTTCCTAGACCTGGATGGAGGGAGGAGGACCTTGGACTTCCCACAGGGCAGGGAACCTTGACAGCTCTTTGGACTGGAGAGGGAGGGAGAGGGAATGGGGGAAGGGGAAGGGAAATGGGAGGAGGGGAGGAGGTGGAAATTTTTAATTAAAAATAAATAAATAAATGAAAAAAAATAAATAAAAAGAAAAAAGTTACAAAGAAAAGAAAGAAAAAAAGAAAATACCTGATACGAATAATTTATTGAAGGGGGTTGTTTTGAATCACACTTCTGGATATTCCAACCTAAGATTTGGGTTTCTAGTTGGAGGGTATGTGAGATGCCCATTGTAGGAAGCATGTGGCAGAGCAAACTGTTCGTGTTACTCCAAGAAGCAAAGAAAATGAAGATAATTTTGTGCTTTATGTTTATGTCCCCAGTAACCTAAGGATTTACATACCACAATGTCACATGTTCTCAGTGTTGCAATCAACTCACGGTGGTGAAACCCCAAGGTCATTTCTTTAACACGTGATCAATGGGGTATTGACGAGTCAAGCTTATCCACGAAGTAAGATGAAATGGAGTTAAAATAAACTGGTCCTTATGGGTAAGCTAGGAGACTAGGTGCTGCTTTAGTGTGAACAGTCTGGGACCTAGACCTGGCACTAGATACAACGAGGAAAGGACAGAAGGCCATTTCCCTTCCCCTTCTCCCATTCCCTCTCCCTCCCTCTCCAGTCCAAAGAGCAGTCAGGGTTCCCTGCCCTGTGGGAAGTCCAAGGTCCTCCTCCCTCCATCCAGGTCTAGGAAGGTGAGCATCCATAATGCGGTTTATTGAGATAAGCTGCTATACCTCGGGGAGGTAGCTACCTCTGACCAGCCGGCAACATCTTCCAACACTCCTCTACTAGCCACTCATGGACCAACAGACCCTGTGGAGCCATGAGAGGTACATAGGCAGAACAGGAAAAATACTACCACTTCTAGATCGGAAGAACAGTTCCAAGATATACAACCCCCCAAGCCACTTTTCTGGTTAAAGAAGTTGACTCTTTTTTTTCATGAATTGGTCGTTTGTTCTTTTATTTTTTTTTTTAAGCCGTTAGTTCTATTTACTTACTCTCCTGTTTCCATGTGGTTTTCAAGATTTTTAAAAATTCTATTTACGAATGCCACTGGAAATTTCATTCCTTTGATAATGTAGCTAAACATTTATTGCCAAACTAAAGAAGTTTACATTTTTCCAGTGCTATAAATGTTAGAGTTTTGTGTTTTATATTTTGGTCTGTGATTCATCTTGAAGTAGTCTTTAAGTGTATAGGGTTTCTGTTTAGATATAATTGCATGTGCCTGTCTAGTTATTGTGGTCATATTTGTTGGAAAGATATTTTTTCCATTGAATTACATTTGTTCCTTTCTTTAAGATTTCATGTTTATGTTGATCCACGCTTATATGGATCTACCTCAGCATTCTAAAGTGTTTAATTGATTTATTACTATACTCTTTTAGAAAAAACTACACTTCTGTGGTTAACATCACTCTAAGGTCAGCCTTGAAATAGGATGGTGTCAGAACTCTAGGTCAAGTGTTTTGGTAGTATTTTATTAGTCTCACTATTTTGTCTTTATAAAGTTTCTAATCATTTGTTTATAACCACTAAATAGGTCACTGGGAAGTTTTGGAGATTGCACTGAGTTGGTAAATCAGGTTTGGAAAGAATGACACCTTGGTAATGAGTCTTCAATTCCTTAAATATGGTATACTCACTTACTTAATTTTCAGTATTTTTTCATCACAATTTTGTACTTTTTCATCCTATATACCTTATATTTGGAACAACCTGTAGGTTTTAAATGGAAAGAAAATTGTAAGGATGTGATCGGAATATGTATCTCTTGTCTTCACTCTATGCTATCGAGTATAAAGAAAATGTTAGTTAACAGTTGAAATAACGACCTTGATTATTAGAGAAAATAAGTAAAAATGACTCAGAGAATTCAAAAGGATTTGATATTGACTTTGGTGGCTAAGAAAATAAGTGAGAAGATTTGCTAGGAGGAAAATGGGATCTCTGCTAATGATAGTATAATAATATATCAGGAGATACATCAAGAGAAAATTAGTACCACTGCAAGTATTAACTGGTGGATATAGTGTATTCTTAATGTGTTTTACAACAATCCTATGTGTTATGTAATATATGTTATACCATGTATTATAGTCAGCATGTTTCACCTTTTCTCTACCTCTCTACCCATCCTCTTAGCCTTTTTTTTTTTTTTTTTTTTTTTTATGGTCGGTCAATGAAACAAAAGGCCCACAATTGCCCACCTTCGCTAGTAAGCAAATTGAGTATAATCTTGATGTTCTGAGTTTGAGAGCACCCTCTTAACCTCCATGACCATGTTTGCTATCTTGGTTGGTTCTGTGAACATTTTAAATGCTATTATTTACAGACTTCCCAAGGAATGTGAAGAAGTAGTAACAAAAGTCGGAATTCATTAAAGAAAGTTCCTCCACCTGTAAAGCTGTCTCCAATCCTGCTCTGAGTAGTATTAAGCTTGGAGAAAGATAATCTCATTAAAAAACAAAACAAAACAAAAGACTCAGTCTTTTTGAAGATGACTTAGCTACATGGGCTCTGAAGACATCTTTCATGGGTAACAATGGAAAGACCACAGTCCTGTAAGAGCATGACTTCCTGGGCCCAGTAAGGGAAATAATTTAGAAAGTCACAGATGTCAGGGAAATGCAAAGGCTCATCAGGTCATAACCATGACTCTAAAGGAAAGTCAAGAAGAATTATTAGATGCACAACATTCAGCTTAAATATACCTTCCCAGTGGGAGAACAATATTAATTACAAGATCCTCTGAGTGACATTTAAATATACATGCATGATATTCTAGCTTAAAGGAGTAAAAGAGAGGGGAGAAGTCTCATAAAATCAGTGACTCTGAAATAGAGCATTAGATTTTGACAGCTTGTTGAATTTTATTAGCTATTAAATTCATTTGACAGGCAAACTATTTATTTAATAATACACTCACCAAGATAAGCATAAATAACAGTGTTTCATTAACAATTCTTTCAGATGGGCCTTTTATGACAATAACTTTGTTTTTGTACTGAGGGATGAACCGGTGGTTTTTGGAAAGTAGTGTATATTTCTTTCAATCAAAAAAATGAAAGCAATCAAATGATCCAAATGGTGCCATTGTTCTGCTTTGGATTGGCGATGTGTGCTCAACTTTGTTATAATCTCTTATGTTTTCACATAAAATGCCAAATGTGATGACTGTTCGGATATCCTGTAATATATTTTGCAAAATTGCAAAAGGTCCTATATGTGTTATGATTATTACCTAGTCCAATTATACAGAACACATCATGCTGGAGCTCTACATTTATTTGAAATCATTTAGTTTAATCGACAGGAATGCAGAGAAATAACATCCAATAGAGCACAATTGTGGCAGAGATGAAATAATCAAGTTCTGTCACATTTACACACTCATGTAACTATGTATCTAGGTGACCACATGATCATATATCTAGGTAAAGAGGGGTCAATCACAATCACGTGTCGAGAGTCAGCTTCTTAGTAGTAGTAGGTGCCCCTCTTGAGTATGTAGGGCCTTCTCGGTTTACTCTCATACAATTGCCTTTTCAGAATGTAAGGGATCTTTCTCTTTATCACTTCTTCCTTCTCAGTTTTGTCATTGCCATTGTCAAGAATATCTTCCTGAATCATCTAAAATAGAGAAAGCACAGAGGGAAGTTACAGGCATGAAACGTATTTCAGATGATTTCCTTACACTTCCTCTGTTTGTTTTCAGCAAGATGCACCTGTAGGATCAGAGAAACTACTTCGTCAGAGGACCGATGGTTATCATGGCTGAGATGGTATCAGATCATAATCTTTCTGATTATTTACGTCCTTTCTCAGTTCACCAGCCTACCTCTCTTTAAAAATATGTATTTATATTTTCAAGCTTAAGGGCTATACCAGAGACACCTTCTAATTAGTTCTGAGACTTTGGATATCATTGCAGTCCAAAATAATATAAGATATATCATAATAAATATAATATTGGAGCTCAATGCTATTTGAAAGAGAAGGTAACAGGATTTTATGTTGACTTCAGTCAATTACTGCTATGACCTAAAAGTCACTCTAATGACCAGTTTCCTAAACAGAAAAAAAGAATTGCCCGTTCCAAGTATCTTAGATGTTGTAGAAATCATCAACTACAGAAAATCTGTTTAAACAGCTACAATCTCGTCAGATTCCAGCTGTCTCCTAAACTTTGGGGTGACAATAGCAAATACTGATATTCTAATTGTACTGCATCCTATTCAATTATAATGCCGTCCTAGCACCAAGCATTTTATCTCAAGCTGCAGTTATCGAGTTTCAGAGAAGGTAAAGCAGCTACTGTCAGGTAATCGAGGGTTTTAATCTTTGCTTTCTTGAAAGTGCATAGTCTGTAATTACTTGTACTATGCTCGGTCTGATAATACCATTTTATTTTGAAATGACTCAACAGTTAAACTAACAAGAGTTCCAGTCTTATGTTCAGTTGACTTATCTGCTAATTAGTTTATTGAGGGTCTTTCTTCTCTGGATAAATATGGCATAATTGGTATTTCCCTCGGCTAAGATCTGAATGTTCAAGTTTTATTGAGCTAAATAGTGTTCTAAAGACTGTACCATTTAGCTGGAATTAAAATGAAAGGATGAAGAGTACAACAAGATAATTTAAACTAGCCTTTTCGGTATTTCATATGGAAACCATAGTTATGTTTACCAGTTAGGATAAACACCAACAGCTCTGCAGGCATTTCCTTCTTCCACAGGGCATCTCTGTGGCAGCCACGCACAGGCTTGTTATATTAACAGAGGGCACCCAGATCTGCAGTGTTGGTGTAAACCCACAATTTAAAACATGAAGCAAACCTCTCAGGGCTTGATCTGAAAAATGTTTCTCCATTCGGAAAAGTGTAATAATACCCTTTTTCCCCTTTCTTTAGAGCTCTAATTTAGTTTTAGTGACATGTATGTCAAGGCAATAAAAAATAAAGTGTTTGCAGAGAAGGCCATTTGTAGATTACCAAAATTTTCAGTCTCCCCCTGCCATTTAAATATTTATTTAATTATTTTTAAAATAAGGTAAAATATATATGTATATAAAATCTTATTTTTAAAATTAAGAAATATTTAACTTGCTCAATAATCAAATAAAGAAGCTGAAAAACAATTTCTATGCACATTCTAATTTGAAATTTGCAACTGGAATCCTTTGATTTTTGTTCTATTTCCTTTGAAACTTTTGTATTTTGTTTGGTTATATATAATTAAACACGATTTTTGATTTTGGTAAAACAGGTGAATTTACTTAAATTTCTTGACATATATCCCTAGTGCCAATTTAATGCAGAACTGCCTCAGTGTTTCAGCCATTTACGTTCATAGTTCTAAGGGTTCTTAAGACATATCATAACCCTTTTAAGGTTAAAGCAAGAAAAGTTCATTAATCTCCAAATATTTGAATGACACATTGAAGTCAAGAAGGGCGTTGTCTTCAAAACATGGTTTAACTCATTACTTTCTAGGATTTGTAAGTCTCCCGTACTGTGATTTTTATCAGGGTATAGGAATGAATGCTAATGAGATCCCACTAGTGCAACGACCCTCGTGCCCATCTTTGGGTTCTGTTTTACCTCCCAGTGTTGGAAGGCCCTGCTGTGGCAGATTTTTTGCAGCTGGATTATGGTCAGCATTGCTTCCAAGCTAAAGCCATCAAGAACGATGGGGAGTTTCCTTTTTCCAACAAGATCATCTTCGTGCATTTCTCCTGCTGCTTCATCAGCTGGGCTGTTCACGTTATTGATAAGGCTGCAAACATTTAGCAAGGTCATTTTCCAAGAGGGAGGACTTGATTTACTGATCTGAAATAGTGAACAAAAAAAAAAAGATATCACAATTAAAGTCTGTTAGAGGAGTATAGAATATGTATTGATTGGGTTAAACCATTCTACTTTAAGTTCTACTTGCAATAAGACTGTGAATGTGTGAATCCTGCTTTTAATACTCTTAACTCACAGGCATTAAAATTTATGAGTATCAGGATACTCACTATGTTTTCAAAAAGCTTGTAATTCCTTCTACTACCTGCCTTGAACAAGGCTATTCAGCCATTGCATGTAATGTTCTGAGTTAGTATGGTATTCTAGAAGAAAAATTCTCCTTTTAATTTCAGCAGTACCTCGTGTCTTACCAGTTAATACGTTATTTCAGTTTTACACTTAGAAAGTTCTTTAGAGATTTTCTATTTCAGTGTTTCCTGAGATTAATTTATTAGAATCCTGTTTTTATGCTCAACTCTTTTAAAGATATACTTTAAACTGAAATAGAATTACTTACTTCTCCCCTCCTTTTTCGCTTCATCCTCTCCTGCAAAGCCTTCCCATGTCTTCCCCTACTCTTAAATTTATGACCTATTTGTTTTTTTCTGTTTTTATTATTGTAAACATACTCATATACTTGTGTATGCACAAATTCATATAGATTCAACCTGTTTAAACTGTTTTTTGGGGGGTGGTGTTTTAGTGAAAACAATGTACAGGCCTCCACTGTTTTAAAAAGATATTAGCATTAAAGAAAATGGAAAGGGTTTTAAACTAAATATCCTGAAATCTTACATGAGAATGTATAAGTGAGTTAGTAGAAGTTTGAACAGGACAGAATAGAATAAATAGAATATTCTTCCTACACACATTTGAACACAGCATCACCTCTTTATCTGTCTAACAGTAAAAAATGTCACTGTGACCCCTCTCCTACCAGGAAATAGAACTGCAGAAAATGATAACCCAGGAGACACATATATATTTGGAGAAAGTTTTATGTCTAAATGACTAATTATAGTCCTTGTACTGTGTATTTCATTATTAAGTGTGTTCTAAGAGCTATGGTTAACCCTATGTATCCATGATCGACTGATCGGAGATAAATTTAGCAGGTGGCAAATCTAAGGATGTCACCAAAGTGCAAATGAAGTAAAGTCATCAGGTATCATTTAGCTCTAAAATTTATGTCTGAATAAATGAATTCAAGAGTTGGTAACAGATCCTGCATCCCAGTTACTTATTCATAAACATGCATTGAACTTCTACTGTATATAAGGATTTGAGTTTGGTTACAATTATCTAGTTAGTTTCCAATACTATTTTTAATAAAACTATACTTCAATGCCAGTGACGATAAAAGATATCACATATATGAATATATACACATATATATGTATATATATATAGATACACACACATATATATAGAGAGAGAGAGACTGCCAATGGAGTATATATATATGTGTGTGTGTGTGTGTGTGTGTGTGTGTGTGTGTGTGAGAGAGAGAGGAGAGAGAGAGAGAGAGAGAGAGAGAGAGAGAGAGAGAGAGAGAGAGAGGGAGAGAGAGAGAGAGAGAGAACAACAAATAAATACTCTTGGGTCCGCTATTTCTTGTCGCTGCCATTTTTTAATTCACTGAAACTCCTGTTACCTAGATAGTTTTAGTAAATAGCTTTTAAGTCTCTAAACAACTTTGTCCTAAAATAGAAATTGTTCACATACTTGATTTAAAAAGTGAAAGGAGGAAAACTCATGATATCTGAAGCTTTTAACAATGGCATTGCAATAACAGAATCAAGTAATCTTCTCCTTACAATTATGAATGCAGTCATTTAGTTAAGGCAACCATATATCTAGAGTTCGCATTTACATAGTACTGTAAACAAACAAAAATGGTTGGGTGACAGAAATGAATTATAATATGATGGCATAGCAAATATACGCTGTGCTTTTATTTTTATCCTAGCAGCAAAATCGGAGTGATTTTATGTCTGGATGCCTTCTCATCAAAGATTGCAACTTACTTATCTCAGTTGAAATGAAGCAATGAAACATAAATACTTCATCCTGAATGATTTTAAACTGATGAAATCTACACCATTGCACCTTATTTTCTTTAGCAGAAAAGAGGTTACTATTCCAGATATTGAATTTTTTTCTTGCATTTTCTTGGTCAGGGAGAGTAAACCAAACGCACACAGGGTCTCAGAATGGTAACACTTTGTCAAAACACTGTCAAATTTTGGGGATTTCTTAGGACATGTATGTGTAAGTAATGTATATTTAGAATTTCAAAAATAAAATCTATTCTAAACCACTAAGGACTTTGAGTCTAACCTGAAAGATTATTGATTGGCTCCACATAATTTCCTACCTTAGAGATGAAAAGTTGTAGTCATTGATATCCAGACTGACTACTAAACAAAGGATTTATTATAGTTGGATGAATAAATTTACCTTTAACACTGACTACATTTATTAAGAAAGTGTATAAAGAGGATATTCTGGTGTTCAATTTACATAATAATATTTGGTTTCCATTCAAAGGATTTTAGTAAATATTGGTCATTATTGAATTCTATGTGATGTTAGATTTTACCAGACTATCTCTTAAGGACCATAGCAAAACACATATCTTCATTACTTGTAAGGTAATATTATCATGTGCTGTCAATCACATATTTGCAAAATGAATACCTTTCTTTTCTGCTTAGTGTCAAAGACAATAAAATTGCCTTTGCATACTAGAGACTTCTGTACCTAGGATAAGCTCATTCAATTAAGGAAATCTTCTGCATGGAAGAAGTAATTAAAATATTGCCTCAGAACTTCGGTCAGAGTCTAGATCCCTTTCCATCACAAGTGTTAAATCCCAACCTTGCTACTACAGTTTTTAATTCTGGAGGTATTACAAGATGAATTGAACTAAAAATATTCCCCATCTTTTCTTTAGAAACCTGTATTCTAACCATCAATTTTGATACTCAGTGATTTCTTGACTCCGAATCAATTTCATAGGGTAACATGGTAATGTGATATATTATAACAGTTTTGTTCCTAGGCAAAGGTTAACTAGAAAAGATACTCTTGAGCTTGCAAAATTTTGCTCAGAATAGAGAACTTCACTAAACTGATATAAAAGAAAATTAAATATCTATAGCTAATACTTTTGAAAGAGTGAGGATGTATGTAGGATGTAAACTCTGTCATAGATAATAGAGTTTATAATAGCCTATGAGAAAGCCAGAAATTTCTAGGTTCTACAGTCCTATCCTTATATTTAAAATGATAAGGAAAGTCAATGTCAATCTTGTTGACTAACCAGTTGCCTAATATTAAATAGACTACAAGTATTGGTTTCAGGACTATATCTCAAAGTTAATGTTTGCATGTTCGTAGCTTTCCTCTATGCTATATTTCCTCCCCATGTTGCCTTGATGCCATGTTTTAGGAAATAACATTTTTCCACAATTAACAAAAACATGTAAAAATTTCAATTAGGCTTCACTTATTTAACTCGAGGACTACCTGCCTTTTATGCTGTCAATCTAAAAATCATGAAAACAGTTTAAGTATGTTTCCCTGTCTCCATGACATTATCTGTGGTTGCTTAATTAAAATTGAAACATACTAATTGACAGCCCTATAGAGATTTCCTTTTCATAGCAACACCTTTCTTCTTCAGATTAGTGGTTCTCAATCTGTGGGTCACAAACCCTTTGGCAAACTTATACCTCCAAAAATATTTACACTATGATTCATAGCAAGCAAAACTGGAATTATCAAGTACCAATGAAAATAATTTGGTTGGTTTCACCACAACAAAAGGACCTTACTAAAGGGTTGCAACATTAGGAACGTTGAGAACCACTGCCTTAGAAGAAAAAAGAAAAGTCTCTCAAATAGGAAATGTCTCCCAAAGATCTTTACGGTTTTGAGGTGGGTAACTATATCTATATTGATTAATATAAGAAAATATTATCATATTTAGAGTGGAAATTCACATATCCTTCAAGCCTGGATGAAAGAAAAGAAAAAGTACCTTTGACGCATGCATGTTTGTCAATAAGTCTGCCTCTAAGGCTCTCATGTCCTCTTCGGAGTCTGAAAAAAGTCAAAACCACATGTTTACTGTACAATTGCATATCATATCGTTACATTGAAATCAATGTATTTCAAATTAATTTAAAGAATTAATCTTTGAAATTTATTGTCTTCTACATGTAATTCCTTCAGAGCGGTACTCGGAAAGAAATGGATCACAGCTTCATTTTCTTCTGACAGCTATGGTAGCAGAATCGCTTCCAAGAAAATGAGCACAAGATAATTTGCTAAGCAAAGTATTCCTGATTTGGGGTTATTTCATCTCTGAATCGCAGTAAAATACTTAATTATACTGTGTGATATAGACCTTGGTGAACACACTGCACCCAGTCTCATTCTTACCAGCAGTAGTTCCCACAAAATAAAATATGAATACAAGTGTTGTTTTTCATTTCCTGGTAACTATTCCCTGGTAATTTTGGAATAAAAATGATACCGAGATTCACTTCACTGAAAATGTCATTTTATAAAATTGTCTTTGAAGGAATCAGTTTCTGTTTTAAATAAGAGCTTTGAATTGTGTGCTTCCAATTTTATCCTATGCAGGTGAGGACATGATTTAAGCAAAGACAGAGCTCTCCCTCAACACAGGGTAAGCAGTATTGGAAACAGATCCCTGATTCATTTTGGAACACATTTTTCAAGATTCCATTTATGAGCATATTATAGAAAAGCAAAATGTAGAAATGCTACATAGTTGTAGAACTATTTCATATCCACGAGTGTCATACTAAAACAAAGCAGGGCTTAAAATTGCTCCATACGCCACTCTGCAGTCATTATAACACAGAATCCCACCTGATGCAACCAACTCATAAAGTTCATGCAAGAACTGAGTTATCTCATAGACACTTTTTCTTGGCTTATTACAAATACATGCTTGTTTGTTTTTCAAAGTGAATAATAAAATTAATTGTATTAATCAATGACGAAAATGTGCACTTGTCACAGAAAATAATTTCAGCTAATACAGACTTTCTAATCACTAACCTATTTTAATCTCTAATTATAACAAATTTCATGCACCATTTGATAAAATCATATTTACAGAAAACTCATACAATATTTACAGAGGTTTATGTTAATAAAATAATTAAATCATTCTAAATAAACTTCATTTCATGCTGATAGAGTTATCTTTGTACTTGTAAACCTTAACAGGAGTTTGATCTGCCCAAGTTGTTAACTATAATATCTACAAATATAACTTAAGTGATTTTATTTCATTACCCCGTAAGATTTTCCACTGTGATGTGTCTGTTCAATTATTTCTAGTCATTAATTTAAATACACTGCAGTCATCAAAATATTTCACATTGTTCTTTTAAATGTATCTTATTTCTAAGGGAGTTGCTACATATCTGATAAGAACACCCTGATTCTCCTTTACTGTTATATACAAAGCACTCTAAAGCTAAATTGTATCAGAAACATAAGTGTACTGATTCTATGGCTACAGTTTGTGCCTAGCTAAATTACCTTAGTAAAGCAATAGCTACATTAATATCACAACTCTGTAACAATGAAAGACTATAAAATGTACTTTCAGAAAGGACTTGGAACATTTTGTATTGTACTAGAAATAATATTCTGTAAATCTTGCTCATTCGTTTATTTACTGACATTTATTTCCCATCTCCTAACACAGATATAAAGTTACAAATAATCTGAAGAAAAAAATCACAAAAGGAAGTGAATGAGAGAAGTCACCACTTAATAGAATGAGAAAAATGGGAATCTAGATTGTGAATGGGGTGTTTTAATATCTGCACGCTGACAAACACGACTTCTATTCTTCTCAATAACGACCAGCCCCAATGCAAATTTTCAGCTTTGTTTTATTACTCTGATCTATTTTCTCTCTAGTGGTTATATTCCAAAGGAGAATGAATATATTGCATTTCCTTGGTACCACATTAACTGCTTTAGAGACTCTTAGAAGGGAAATAAACATTTCAGTTCTTACAGTCAGAACAGGAGAGAAACATAACAGACACAGTTTTTGTCACCGAAAGGCAGTTAGAGAAAGGAGAGAGGAACTCCTGGATTTATTAACCTGAGCCCCAGCCGACTGCGAGAGAAATCACTTCAGGGAGTTGGGAGATGTAGTTGGGCTTACCTGAGCAAAGACTCCAGGAGCTGAAAGCCAGAAGCATCAGGCACACCAGCTGGATGTTCAGTCCTGCCATCATCTTTCAGCCTTCTGAGAAGCAGGTCCAGACAGAGACACCGAAGGAGTTCTCTCTCTCCGTGCTTTCTCCTGCCTTCAGCTGGCTTTGAAAGTGAGAGAACTGTGCAAGATGCTCTGGCCTCTCCCTATATATATACCAGAGCAGGAGAATGATGTCATGACTGTACAGGATGTGCCCTGCCTTCATCTCCATCCCCCCTTCTCTCCCCACTCCCTCCTCCTTTCCCTTTGTCCCTCATCTCATCCCCCACCCAGGAACCTTGATTGAAAGTGACGATCTTCCCTAATTGTAGCTGTTGCTCAGGATTTCTGACTCACGGAAAGAGTTGCTCAAAGGCACAGCCATATACAGCAGAGAAGGCTCCCCTGGTGGCATTTTTTCTCCTTTTCTCTCATGCCCCCGCTCCAGAAATTTGTCATTTTGATATCTGGAAAGATGATTTTTTTCAAAAAAAAATTCCTAATATTTAAGCAAAAGCTCAAGGGCAAAATCACTGATTCCTTATGCATGGGAGACTTAAAGACTTGGATATATTTTCTGGTAACACAAACTTCATAGGAAACATTTTGTTGTTTCAAAACTTGCAGAGAATTTGCATAGCACATGCTAAAACAGGAATGGAAGTAGAAAAAAAATGTATATAGTAATGAGATAAAAAAACTCAAAAAATGGAGAAATCAGTTCAAATAAGGAAGAATATTAGATCCAATGGATAGTATTATTTTCCATTGAGCTGAATGTTTATTGCATGTAACTGAGGACAGACTAAATTGCATGCATTGGCCTTTAATTGAATGTTTTAAAACATTTTTAGAAAATAAAGACACTAAACATGTGATAACATCTAAGGAAGAAATCCAGACTGGTAAAACAGACAATTGGTTTATATTATCCGGTATTTGGTATAAAATTAACTTCTCAGTCTTTGCAGCAAACCTAAAGGAAGTTATTAATTATAGATATTTAACAACTATTTAAAAACCAAGATATAGTCATATAACTCAATGTTCAAAAGATAAATGAAAGCCGTCCTTTTTATTACTTTAACTTGGATTTGTAGTTTTTGTGAAACAAATATACCCAATTCACCTCTCCTTGAAAGTTTTCTCTCAAGGATGACTGACTAGCAAGCCTGGAGCATGCAAAGATTTTTTCTACCGCTAGGGGGAGCAGTGGCAGTTTAGAATTCTTTTCCTTTTCTCTGTGAGAAGGCTGGCTCAGTGTTCTCATTAGCCCAGCTTCTGTACTACAGAATCATTTCAGACTTAACGAAGAAGTCAATAAATTATGTATTCTTATTTAAATATGCATCATATTTAAATTAATTACTTTCTGTGCTTTAAAATTGTAAAGCACAAAGAATAATCTTTGAAAAGGTGTTAAAACGTGTGCTAGCGGTCTCATAGGAAAAGGAAAATTCGATGCTTATTCCCCCAAGTGGTTTCCTAACAAGTGGAACTTAGGGAAGTGTTTACAAATGTATTCCTGATTAATTAAGGAAAAAATAACACTTTATCTCATTTTGAGCATATCACATGAATATCATTAATAAAGTGAGAATTATTTTAGGTATATGATAATCCCAGAGAAAGAACACAAAAGCACGTATCAACCAATGTCAAATGATTCAAAAGTCAAATATATTATTAGGAAATTCTCCTTACTATTAAAAATGCCTATATGCCTTTTTCTGTCTGGATTACAATGTTGGTACATGCTTTTAATTGCATAAAATACTTTTCCCTTCCCCTTTAGCCTAGATTATCGGGAATTTAGAAAAATTGTTAAAGAGTGTTTCAGCAGGAAGGTACGGTTGCCCAGTGATCTAGACTCGGCGCCTGGGAACCATCCCAAATAGAAAGGCCAAGACAGGGCTTCAGAGAGATTCAGTTACTCCCAAACAAAATAACTGAGACCTAACAGAGAAAAAAATACCTTAAAAAGTATTTTTGAGATATACTGTGAGTCAAAATACAGATAAACTGCAAATGTAGCAGAAGAATTCTCGGACTAGGTGGTTTGAAAATATTAAAGTATATGAAAAGAATGAAAAAAATCCACAATGCCTCCTCCTAAAGCTCAGGGATCATTGCAGAAGACAGGACAGGAAGACTGTAAGAGCAGAAAGATCTAGACACATTCATGTACATACATACACATGCATACATGCACACATATACACACATGCACTCATACACATACACACATATATGCATACACATACACACATTCACACACAACATACACACACATTCATACACCAAGCATATATAAACACACACACAAACTGACACAAATGATACCTTTCACATAGAGTTCGGGTGTCTTTCTATGGATATAGTTGAGTAATTTTTACTTTAAAACAGTTTTACCTGGAAAACTGCCTCACACAGTAACCAGCAGCTTGTGCTCCTGTCTGACACTCTTTGTAACACTCTTCCCTGTGTTGACTTTTCAGTTTGAGGTCACCATACCCATAGGGTCCCCAGTGAAGGTCTCTACAGGACATAACTTCTACTTTTGGACAGCTATTTGCTGCAGATTAAATCTATCAGTTTCTCAAAATAATCTACAAGGACAGATTAGTAATTAATAATTATAAAGCATTGATGTGTTCTCCTGTCTAATTTGGACAAGAGAGAGCCTGAAACCAGTTGATGGACAGTTGCTCTGCAGGTTTACCCCTGCTCATTCTACACCGCAGAAGACTCCCTCACCTCACAGAAGCTACCCTAGACTTCCCAATGCTTTGGTACTGACATGCATACCTGAATCTGATAGTCTTTTTCTACAAGCGGCGTAATGCTGACTTCATTCAATTGTTCTGCGCCACCTTGTGATATTAACTCTCATTTTAAGAAGACTTTTTTTTTTTTTTGAAATCTTGTTGGGAGCAGTGTGCCCCCAGATCCTGAATTTCTTGTAATCCCCTGATCTGAGTGTCTACAGCTGTTCTGAGCACGAGACCTTCAGGACTTCCTGATGGCAGGAGAGTGGTTTCTGGTGGGTTTGGCTGGGGCATGGCTATCTCTATATAATCTGCTCCTGAACAAAATAAAGGGGGCATTCTTGGGGAATTCAAGGATGACCCGTGTCACTGTCTCTCTATCTATGTGTGTCTGTGTATTTTAACCTCCAGCCCCCTTGCCCGAAGCTCGCGAACTGGGTGCCATCGTACAGAGCGCAGACACGGGGGCGTGGTGCACGGCAAAATCTGACTTCTTCAAACCTTTCCAAGTTAGAAATCTGTGGTCCTCTTGCTTTCCTTAGGTTCTCCTGAAACTTGTACTATGGATGAAAAGTTTTATACTTTAGATGAAAAGGATCATAATTTTTCTGTATTTCTTCAGAGGGGTTTACATACCAAAGACTGGCTAAAATACTAACTTATAGATACTTCTCCTAATTTCTCCAGGTCAAATTTGTCATTCTTTTGAGTCATAATCTCTCAAATCTCCCCAATTCTTTTTCATCTTTCTTTTTTATATGCATCTTTAGAGTTACTTTGCTTTTCAGCCTTTCCCAAGTATCCTTTCCCTCCATGACTAGGGATAACAACTTTGTCAAAAGTCACTTCCTGGAGCCATGTGTCTTTATCAGCCAAACGTTCAGATAAATGGTGGCTTTAGTTTTATTTCTCTAAATGGATCTCAGGTCTGGAGCTGCGGCTGTGATTCACTGAACAAACAATATGTCAGATTCCTGTAAGCCCAATTGATCTTTTTCTGTACAATTAAAGACCATTTTCAGGACACAGATAGATATGTGTGTGCACACACCCACACTTATGTATGCTACCTTATACACTCAATGTGTATTGCACAGACTTTAGAGATGTAGGTAAATGGCAGCCAAATGGCCAATTTCCCCCTGTAAGCATAATATGCTTTGCCCATAATCTCTACAAATTTCCAGTTCAATTTTGAAGGTTCTTTCATTTTCTGTTGCTTTATCTTTAGAGATAACAAACAGGGAATAGTTGGTAATGGATTTCTATAGTCAAAGCAAATTTCACAAGTGAAACTCTAATTATCATTTGATTATGACTTGCATGTTGTACATTAACATATTGAATGAAGGCTGTTACACATTGGGATAACATAGATTTCATTTACTATCTTCTTTCTCATATTTAAGACCCCTGCAGTGTCATTATTCCCGACATGTAACGCTTAGGTTAAGGGTCCTTATATGCCTTCTTTCTGTAAAACCCCCTTTTAAATAAGAAGTTAAAAAAATCCTTCAGAAAACATTTTTATGTTATTCATCTTACTTTAACAAATTAGTGCAGTTATCAAGAATAAGAGATAGGTTTTACTTGGAATAAAATCTTCTCCCTTTTTATGTCATGAAGTTTGTGGATATTCCCACAGCATCTGTAATAGGCCACATTGGGACTCACTTTAGTTACTGTTCATGAATAGCTTATTCAAATTTTAAAAAAGTGTTACTCCCTCCCCCCTTCTTTTCCTTAGTTTTCATGTTCCTGGGATCAAAGACAGGGACCCATGCATGTATAACAGACAAGCAACTCAGCAATGAACTACAACTCCAGGCCTCAATAAAACACCTAGTTTTCCTTCAAGAGACTGCTAGTGTTTTTGATATATGATAGTTTATACTAACTTGATTCTTTTTTGTCATCTGTTTACTACTTTCCCCATGAGATCCTGATGTGAGCCCTGGATTTAAGCCTGTGGCCTTAAAATTTGCTTCTCTGATGTAATCAAATATACATATGTATGTACAGTCATAGCCACATTGTCTCTGTCAGCATCCTGTCCACAGTAAACCTTGAGACTCCAAAGTCCTTAGTAGCCATAGGCTCCTCCCCTTTCATTTTCTTAGAAATTATGATTTCAAATACGTCATCATTCTTCTTAGAATTATGGTTAATTGAGGGGCATACAATTAAAATGTAGGGATGCTATCATCTGATTTTTTTTGCTTTGCTTTGTTTTCCATCTCCAAATACTTCAGAGCTGGCAAAAGCCCATGGGAGCCCAGCTCTGCCATTAAATTATGTCCCATAGCCAAATGCTTTATTTTCTTTTATTATCGCCACCCAGTTTCAAGTCAAACCTGACTCCTGATTTGCTACCACGACCTCTGAGCATTCATCCCCAACTCATCCATGATCTCTTCCAATGCAGATATTGTACAGGATATGAGTTTGGTATGTAAAATGTAACTCTATTCTTGTCGTTCTCTGAAAGGTTTCCTACTTCAATAATAGGTTTCTCAGCCTACACAGAAAGCCAGAACAAGTTGAATTAAAAATTAGAAGACCAGGTTATTGGCAAATCACTCTCTGCTGACTCTTCTGACCCCAAGAGATGAGGCAGGGGAAGGGAGCAGGAGAGAAATCGCGTGTCCAGTCTAGAGTCAGGGGGGCCAAAATACTCTATGTGGGTAGGGTCTGGGCAGCTAGGCGCTTTGGAGGAGGAGGTCCTACCACTGCTGTAGAACCTGGCATCTGGAGGTTTTTCTGAGAGGGTGGGTTTGGAACGGAGCCAAACTTGAGGAGATTCCAGCAGAATATTCTCTACTTAAAAGAATGCAAAATTTTTTGTTTGTATTTAGAGCAAAGTCTTGACTTCAGTCTGTAAGAGTGGACTTTTATTTCTTTTCAGTCTGCTTATCATACCCCTCTTCTCTTCTGTGTCTAAACATAAAACCTATTAGTTTTCTTGCTCTTTTGCACAGATGCCTAACTTTTTTTCATAAAAGATTGAAATGAATGCTATAAAGTTAGAATAGTATTTAACAAATTCTCCCTGATGACTCACAGAGTAGAGCAATTATATCAGTTACTGTTTGACATTGGCTTCAGTAATGGGACTTACTTTGACCAACAGGATGTTAGCAAAAAGAAAGAAAACTGACTTGAAATGTCTTTGAAGCATCAGGCTTGATTTCTTATTTTCCTGCCATTGCCTAAAGAATAACTTTGATTCAATAAGCTCAACATCTAAAGAAACAGATGACGAATGTCATTCCACCTCACATAGACATTGTGATATAAATCCAAGGCTTCTGTGCTCAAGCTGGATTTACTTGGATTATTGTATGGTTGCAGGAACTGGGTTCATTGATTAGTTTTAAATAATTAGGTTTTGGAGTCATTTGTTACATTGCATTTTTGTAGCAATAGCTGACTAATAAGCCATCTATGTGAATTCCTCTCCATTGGTAAATATTGATAATAAAATGAATTAGTGATATTCCAAGTGGGTCTGCCAATTACATAACTGCTATCTTTTCCTTACTTCTCAAAAATGACATTTTGTTCCCTAATCTATAACAGGTGACTCTCACAAAAGCAATCCTTGAGAAGATTCTCAGCTACAGGAAAAAGCGCAAAAGAACTTCCTTTCAATGAGTCTTGAGTATTTTTTTAAGTTACTTGGGACATTTTGTAACCTGCCATTGAGAACTGAGTGGGAAGAAGATATTCTAACAGCACCTGAAAATCCCCCCAATTTGATGAGTCATTTTGTACAGAGCAACTACGCAGCATTGAGTTGTCAGAGGTAAAGACAAGAGTGAACAGTCTAGCTTAGAAACAGCCATTACAACCAACCTCAGAGGACTAAGAAGAGTCCAAGTCTGAATCTAAAATGCATTCATTAAAAATGTCTATGAGAGATATGCTGTCAGGTTAATTTGATTTCACATAACCTAGAAAAATTTTAAATAAAATTCATAGGATCATACACAGTACACAACATAAAGATTTTTTTTAAAAAAGTGATACATGGCTTAAGTGTGGCTAAGTATTCTGGTTAGAGTGTTGATAAAAATGAAAATTATTTCATTGCCAAAACCAGTTAATCTTTGTTATATGAATAACACAATCTTCAAGCCAGAAATTCTTTTATGAATATCTTACAGAATATATTGCTCCAATAAAGGATAAGCTAATATTTTTAACTTAAAAATGCATTCAATAAAACAATAAGATGTTTAGGTTTTAGTTCCCTTGCCATTATATTAACCACGCTCTTCTCCCTTTGTCCATATTACAGGTTTTGAATGCATAAACCCTTTACATCAGAATTCTTACTGTGCAAACTTAAATGGACTCTATAGGGTATGCTTTGCTTTAACTGGGTGTAAAGTTAGCAAGTACAAATCAAGGAGATGGAGAGAGTGGACTAGGAGTCTAACCTGAGGGCTAAAGAAAGAGAACATTTCCCACTCTGTCCTCTAAGTGGAGACACCAGTTTATGGGTGGCAGTGACAGCTGGGATCTCTTGCTAATACCAGACAACATTTGAACATCACCATGAGTCATTGCCTCAGTGGATACTAGACCTGGAAAAACTTAAGTAGACCTGGTCTTGAATTTTTACTTTTCACAGAGAGAAATGCAGGCTAGATATTGTTCAATGTCTTTCAACACTTTAACGGTGTTTTTTCCTATGGCGCTTATCCAATCTCACACCATACCCTAAGAGTAGGTTATCATGGAACGTCAGTCTAACTATCTGCAGAAACTGACTTACTCTCAGGGGTTCTCTCTTGTTAGTCTTGCATCACATAAGTTGGAGCCCATGCAAAAGGTATTGGCCATGTATTTTGTAAAAGAATTTACCTTTTGGACAACTGTGTTTTATGCCCTTGTTGTAATTAGGCTTTTGGTGTATTCTATTCTGTTGCTGTATTTCTGTATACCCAGATCTGTTAGTTTCTATATCTCAGACTCTCTACTCAACTCATCTTTTCTTACAATATTTAATCCTCCTTTTATTCTTTGTCTTGTCTGGCTCTGATGTCAAGTGAATATGGACGTAAGTGATACACACTGAAGTGCTTAAGAGACTCAGTTAAGTAAGATGTCCCATTTAGGAATTAAGAGAAGTATTCACATTTGCTTAGATTCTTTTTCTCCCCAATAGGAAAACATACATGAGTGAATATTAATGTTGACCCTCATTAAGATGACCTTAATGATCATCTTTTAGTGTTGTTATTATGTGAGAAAGCTCCCTAATATTCTGGTAATAGCAGTTGAGATATTGTTTCAATAGGGATTCCCTTAGCTTTAGATACATTACATGTGATGGCTGCATTCCCATCTGTGATTTGAGTATTTCAATAACGTTCTCTTATAATACAGATTATTAAACTTATTAACTATAATTCTCTTCAATAATTGAAGGCTATGATACTTTATAAGTTATTTTTCTGTGGGATCTATATCAATATACTTTTCGATGGCTATAACTGCATTTCCCTTTTTATTCTCACTTAATTTTGCTAATATTTATCCATTCACAAAATGGATATCCGTTCAGCAATTATTTTCCCCACTACTTACTTCCTGTTGCATTAACTGCAGTTCTTAACACCGTTCTTGCTTCATTTCATGTAATTTTACTTTAAACTGCTATATTTTCTCTCTATTTTCTGGGAGTAAGCCATAGAACTTTAATTCTGATAGTTTTCTCTTTTCTAAAATAAGCATTATATCTATGAGTATCTCAAAAGCATGATTATAACAGTTTTTAAGCATTTTGTTCATTGTCTTTATCACTCATTTATACTTGATTGATATTTGATTTTTTTTTTTTTTTTTTTTTTTTTTTGGTTTTTCGAGACAGGGTCTCTCTGTAGCTTTGGTGCCCGTCCCGGAACTAGCTCTTGTAGACCAGGCTGGCCTCGAACTTCCAGAGATCCGCCTGCCTCTGCCTCCCGAGTGCTGGGATTAAAGGCGTGCACCACCATCGCCCGGCTTCCAATTTCTTTTTAAAACTCAATTTATGAGACAAGCATTACTCTGATAACAAGTCTCCATAAGGACACTTACAGATACTGAGAATATTAAAGGTATAGGTCAAACCAAACAAAACAAAACAATCCATTATAAAATAGATTTATTACTGAAATGCCTACATGTTATAGATTCTCCCATGTAGAGCAATTTTAGTTACGGTTACTTACACACCCATAGCAGCCATACCACTATCACACCAAAAATAAATAAATAAATAGATAAATAGATGTCTTGCCTGATAGGCTCATACTACAGTTGAAGATTTCACAGCTGTGGTGGTCTCCAATGTCTTTACTCGAACAGTTTGTATAGAAATGTTTAGCACTATGATACCCACCAACATGGAAAGATACTTTACTCCATTTTCATCGTAATTTTATTACTTTTTGAATCCAAGATATGTGTTGTATACAAGAGTATGGATGTATTAACTAATCTTAGTAAAAAAAAAACTAAGGGAAATGGTAAGAGCCTGTAACCTCTGAGATTCTATGACCAATGTCTCCTACAGAGATGTCTTATATTCAGCGCTAGAGTTTTTGATTTATGACTTTATTTTGAAACTATATTTGGACCCAGAAATGGATTATTCTGGTAGCAGAGTTTGACACTGAAAACATGACAAATGACAATATTGTAGGCATGAAAAATTCCAAAGTTGATTTTTCTTTGACATTTTGGTGTGTTTTGGAGGAGGTTGCAAGGACAGTGAACAGAAGTGAGAGGGTGTGGAGATAAGTGGGATTGGGATGCCTGATGTGAAACCCGCAGAGAATCAATAAAAATTGAAAAAGAAAAGAAAAATTCAAGCTACTGATTTTTGAAAGCGTCCACCAAGATTTCAATGGAAAAACTGGGAGACAAGACAGTATCTAACAGGATTGTATTTCTTTTTTTTGTTTGTTCTTGATTTGTTTTTGTTTTTGTTTTTTGTTTTTCGAGACAGGGTTTCTCTGTGGTTTTGGAGCCTGTCCTGGAACTAGCTCTTGTAGACCAGGCTGGTCTCGAACTCACAGAGATCTGCCTGCCTCTGCCTCCCGAGTGCTGGGATTAAAGGCGTGCGCCACCACCACCCGGCCAGGATTGTATTTCTTATAAAGAACCACTAAAAAGCCACTAGAGAAGCTGAAAGAATAAGCCCTAACTGCAGTGAAAATTCCAGCATGTGATGAGCTTGAAAACATGATATCCCTGCAAAGAGAGCTGGAAGCAGTACGATTAGCTGACCGATGAGGATAGTCACATAAACTATAGCTAATAAGGAAGTCCGTAGAGTGATATTGTTCAGACCCTTTCCAGCTCGCTTCATATTACCCTGTATCCTAGAAATAGGATGTGAGAATAGAGTACTTAATGTTTGCCCTCTGGCATTTTCATCTTCTATTGACATAATCCTCTTGTACTTTGAGCCACTTCATACTCAAATTATGCAACCCACTTTCTTCTACCATTTACAGAACAGCTTATATTAAAAGTTTGTTCTGAGTCTCTGAGAAGATTGTAAACTCAAGCTTTTTATGAATCCCTGAAGTCCAGCTTTAGGACTCCCTGAATGGACTGAATACATGCTATATTCACTGACATAAGGTGGACATGATGCTTTGGAGGCCTGGAACTTAATTGTTTTGATGCAGAATGTTCCCCAAGGCCCATAGGTGGATGACTTGCTCACAATTCTATGGCACTATTTGAAGGTGGTAGAATGTTTACAAAATGAACCTGGCTTATGGCCATAGGAACCTGACCAGGTTCACTGCATCTAATCTCAGAACGTAAGCAGCTCAAAATTGGTTAGTATTTGGGTGGGAATAAGTGGGACTTGGGAGAAGAAGGTTGAGTCATATATGTAATTCTATTATAAAGGAAACTTACTGCTCCTTATGTTCTCATCACTCTCCCTACTCCCTGGCAACAACGAGGAAAGCAGCTTTCTCTTACATACACACATACACACACACGCATGATGTGCGTGCACTTATACACACACACACACACACACATACACACACACACACACACATGACAGCACCTATCATGATATATTGTGTCCAAAACAAGAGAGATAAGCAACCATGGGTTAAACTTCTTAAACAGTAAACCAAATAAAGATTTTCCCTTATGAAGATGACCTACTTAGGCATTTTGTCACATTGGTAAAAGCTAAGATAGTTGCTATGAAGAACTCAGGTAGACTTTGTGACAAGTCTCAGTTTTACATTATGTGAAACTGAATTGACAATTCGACAGCAGTTCTCCAGAGAGTCACTTACAATTCCTCAAACTTCCTAATGCTGTGACCTTTTAATATTGTTTCTCATGTTTTGGTGACCTCAAATGGTAAAATTATTTTGTTGCTACTTTGTAACTCTAATTTTGCTACTGTTCTGAATTGTAATGTAAATACATGATAGGCAGGATCTCTGATATGCAACTCCTATGTAATGGTCATTCAAAAACTCATGGGGATCACAACCCACACCCTGAGAACTTCTGCCGTAAGACTTCTAGGGCACTATAGAAACTGCAGTCTCTCTTAATTTAACGTTGAAAGTGATACACTATTTCTATCTATCTGCCTATCTATCTATCTATCTATCCATCTATCTATCTATCATCTACCTATCTATCTTTCCATCTATCTATCTATCTATCTATCTATCTATCTATGATCTATCCATCATCTATCTGTCTGTTAATCTATCCATTTATCCTATCTATCTATCTATCTATCTATCTATCTATCTATCTATCTATCTATCTATCTATCTATCATCTATGATCTATCCATCAAATATCTGTCTGTTCATCTTTTCATACATCTATCCATCCATCCATTTATCCTGTCTGTCTATCTATCTATCTATCTATCTATCTATCTATCTATCTATCTATCTACTATCTGCCACATACCGTGGCCCCCGTCTGTGCTCTATGCACTAGAATCCAGTTTGTGAGCTTCGGGCAAGGGGCTGGAGGTTGAGGAAACACACGCTGAGACAGACCAACACACAGACCTTCCAACACTGGTACCAAAAAGGCCCTCTTTAATAGCACCTTGGAGGCTTAAATACCCTGCAGTCAATGGCCAACAGGTGAAAATCCCATCCTCTGATCCTCCAGGCAAAGCACAGCTTTTAGTGACTTCGATTAGAAGACTCTAGACAGGGAAGAACAGCTGAAGGCCAGGACTTAATTGGTCCCAACATCCATCCATCCATCCATCCATCCATCCATCCATCCATCCATCCATCCATCCATCCATCCATCCATCTATCTATCTATCTATCTATCTATCTATCTATCTATCTATCTATCTATCTATCTATCTATCCTATCTACCTATCTATCTATCATCATCATCTATCTACTTTGGTCTCTACTCATGAACAGGGCTCCAAGCCTAACTTTGATGCATTACAGGGAAATACACTGTGCTCAAAAACAGGGCAATAAGCTTCACCTATTGTATGTATCAACATGAAAGAATCCGTATTTTTTTATTAATGACAAAATATTAAGTACCTTTATATCTTATAGCGACCTTGTTTATGCATCTGTGACCATTATTTTTGATTCTAATTTTTGCAACTCTTCTATGCAATAAAACTTTATTTTTTCATTGAAATTTAAACCACTGAGAGTCCTTTGTGAAATATAATCCCATTGTTTTAAATAGAAATCTATCAATTACATTATTAAATAACTCTATTATCAGGAAACCTAGTATGTCTTTACTGTCTTCATTACCTACACTCTACATCACCATACCAGATTGTAGAATTTTTTAACCTGTCCTAGTTTTATTGCTTTATAGACTTTGTCTCAAAAACTAAGCATTTCGATTTCTATTTGTGATCACTGCTATTCCAATCTGAGAACCCTAAAACAATGCAAAACTTAATGTTCATGTCATATGATCACATGCTATATAATTAATCTGCACTCACAAAGGTGAATTTTCTTTAAATCATGGTTTCTATATTGTATCCACTGTATCCTTCTCTGTAGGCTTGTAAGGGTTTTTCTTTTTGTTGTTGTTGTTTGTTTTTCTGTAATAACAGTACAAAGTTTGGTTTGACTTATCAAAGTTTGATTTAAATATCATTAAAATCTCTGGTATCATATTGATCTGCTAGGGTGGTTTTACTTACAAAATTGATGCTATTGAGGCTTATAGGGAAGGGAAGGACTTGGGATTCTCACTCTTAGGATTCTAGTTTTAGACGTCAAGTCACCCATTTTTAATTTCAGAACACAAAGGAATAGAAGATAACTCACCATCTTTTTCTTAGTGAATAAGGAAATTTAGTGCTTTAGTAGAGAATGTAGTTGGTGTTTGATGGGCATATTACTGTGGTTCATCATAAGACACACACGGGGTGACTAAACAACCTAAAATTTACATTCATACCATTTTGGAAACTACTAATTCATAACCACAGTACCTATAATTCCAGTTTCTCATTATGACACTCTTTATATATTATAGGCATATTACTGTTTTGTACTCAAAGCACACAAACTTCATCTGAGTCTTATGTAGTGAGAAAAATTGGGTATCCTTTTTTCTTTTTGTAGAAACCTTATCTGTTCAGAAGCCCTTTCTTGTGTTTCCTTTAAACTGAACTATTTCATTTATGACCCTGTCTCCACAAACAACATTGGTGGTTAAATTTTTCTCTATATGATTTCAGACTGAGGCACAATCAAGCCCATAATAATTATTTTTAGACCTTTGATATACCCAAGACTAGTATGTTTCCAGAGCAAAAGGAAGAAAATTTTTTACATTCACAAAACATAACATGTATAACTGTTCCCAACCTACTCTACAGAAGTGAAGTATCAACCAATGAAAAAATTTCAGCCATGGTATAGGTGACTTATTATACAGTTGATAACATGTATATAATAGCACCCCTCAATTACATGACTTCCCTCCATCCTGAAAAGCTTTGATTCTTTCCCTTCTCTTTATCACAAATCCACTTATTTATCTATTTATTTATTTTTGCATGACAGATGACTTCAAAATAGAATATCGCCTATATAGTCTGTTTTAGTTCTGTTTTGTGCAGGTCAAACTGTTGAACAAGTGCTCTTATTGCAAGGTCCCATAGTCTTTATTTGTACAGTGAAAAACTGTACATAGAATATCTATTTTCTTAAAAGAATTCTAAAATCACCTCTACTTTACCATGGCTTTGAATCATTATCCAGTTAACCAATGGCTCACTTTTAATTGAAATTTTATGATAATAAATGATAGGATGATCCTTCTTGGTGACCAACTTTGGACAAAATAAGGTGTCAAATACATTGATACCTGTACTGCACAGAATATTACAACATGACTTACTGTCGATAAATGCATTTTGGGGACGTTTACACATACATATGCCTTTTAAAGTTTTTGTTAAAGCGCCAGTTTTCCTAATTTTCAGAACTTTCCCTGAGGTTGAGCAATGTCTACTAGTAGCCAGCCTTATATAGACTTGTCACTTTGTCTGATTAAAGTTAATAACAGCCGTGACTACTTAGTGAAAACATTTGGCCTTTTATTTAGGTCAAATATCTGGCCAACACCCAGCCAGTCAGCTATTCAAGCACCGAGTTTAATTAATTAAAAGCTATTTTTAATGGAAACACCCATTGAAGCAGGATGACTAATTATATACCCCGACTATATAAGCCCTACAAAGCTTAGGAGTGTCTTCATAGGCTTTTATGGGGAATCAGAAGGGCATGGCCACCATAAGGTCTTTTAGCTGAAATGAACTCTCAGTTTCTGCTCTTGGCCCACATCATTCCAGATTGTTATTCCTTCCTGGTGAAAACCTCTCAAGGCATTTCACAAGCCTTGACACTTGCATAGGATTTAAACTGTTTTGTGGGCAAAGCCACATCCGTTCCAGGTTTTAGACACACTTTCTGTAACCATGGTCAGACCACTGGCAGGGAAGAACTGCAGATGACGGACATTCACTGGGAAACAGCCCCAGCGATCGTGTATGGACTCTAGACTTCATCTATACTCTGTATTACTCACAAATCTGGGTGAAATTTTGTTCATTCTTCTGTAGACAGTGCTGTTCTGTCCCATGTCACTTCATCTGCCACATCCTGATTGTCTGAAGACTCACACATGGTTTTCATGTCATCCATCTGGCAGACTCTAATCATTTCGGCTCTTTTCTCTCTTGTCCAAACAAAAGGTTACATATTTTATTATTTCCCTCTTAGTTTGAGAATAGTGTTTTCAGAAAGCCAGATGGGCTGATTGGTTTTCACAAGTCATCCAGTGTGCTCTTTCTTCGTAGATTACCATGTAAGCGGTGTCAAATTGGCCCACAGTCACTTGTGTGTAATCCCCAGACTTAGAACTTCAGCTCTGCTGCTCTTTTTAACAAAGGCCCCGGGGAAAACTGGCTCATACCAACACAGATGCTTCTGATAAAAAATACCAGTACGCCAATTTAATTGTTAAAATGTGAAGAGGGAATGACTAGTACAAAAATTATAAAACATCTACATATGCTACTTTTTAAAGAAAAACTTCCTCTTAAATTTGCATGTCATAAAAGAATTGGAATACATTATTATTCCTTTTTTTTTTTCATTTTCCAGAGCATAAAACCAAGGCTCTGACTTCTTAACAATTACCTACAGTCTCTTAAAGAAAACTTAAAGAGTTGTGACACAGAGTTCAGTGTCACAGAACATGGAAGCTTTAACGTCCATGTGGCTCAGTGAAGTCATGCATGCTACAGTTAAGGAAATTCAGTAATAACAACCCACAACGCCAGGCTAGACAGTTGATTCTATAAGAGTTTAGAACAATTTAAATTGATAGTGATCCCAATTTATTCCTTTTTACTTTAATTGTTGTGTGTCTTTAAGATATATAACAGATGAGGAACATGCCCTTAAGAGTATTTGCTATAATGAAATGAATTAGCAAATACAGCATTTTTGTATGATAAGAAAATAATGACATCATTTGCATTAAAATTAATATTTTTGGAAACAAATGTATTTTCTTTTTTTAAATTTTATTTATTTATTTATTTATTTATTTATTTATTTATTTTTGGTTTTTTGAGACAGGGTTTCTCTGTGGTTTTGGAGCCTGTCCTGGAACTAGCTCTTGTAGACCAGGCTGGTCTCGAACTCACAGAGATCCACCTGCCTCTGCCTCCCAAGTGCTGGGATTAAAGGCGTGCGCCACCACCGCCCGGCACAAATGTATTTTCTTATGGAAAGAGCAATTATTAAGCAAAAGCCTGGAATTTAGTGTTTGATTCACGTGGCCTCCATGTAGTGCATTAGCTCTTTGGATTTGCTCACCTTAAATATTTGGCTGCTTTGTATTCTTAGTCTTGCGTTTACCCAATCCCTCTCTGTCTCCTGACATTGGTGCAGAGAATAGTATCTTCAAAAGATTAGCTTTCTAACGTACTGGAGGAGGAAGGTTACTGAGGTGTTGATATAAATGGCTCAGAGTATATGCCAAGGATCTACACCACATTGTCTGCATGCAAAGAGCAGTTCAATCTGTCTTGGAATTTACTTGTCAGCCAGGTAACAAGACTTCACAATATCAATTGAACTTAGTTCTACACTTTAAAAATGAACTGTACCAACAATTGTTCATATATTTCTTGTTTGTAGCTTACAAAGTAATTTTTTTTTTGTCAAAGTGTTTTATCAGTTTTTGTCTTTTGGTAACAATTGAAACACAGATAAAATAATATTTATCTATTAGGGTAAATATTCGTTTTTCATTATTAAGTTCAATGTCATCTATGTTGATATTCAAATTATAATCTAAACATGAAAGATAAGGTATTAGTTACTTCTCTGTGATTGGCAGCAAGTATCTAACATTACAGCTCCCTGGAGTGAAGATAGATTTGGGCTCACACTTCAGAGAAAGCTCAGTCCATCATCACGGAGTAGAAGGCAAAGCATTCAGAACACAGGAGGTGCTGGTCACACCATGGCCAGGGACCTAGAAGCAGAACACAGATGGAAACTAGGGGTGGATATAACCTTTAAAGGCTACCTCTACTGACTTACTTTTACCAGGAAATCCCATGTAAAGATTATAGAGACAGTTCCAATCCCAGAAAGCATGTACTTTCTATTGGGTCAATTTTGTACTCAGAGAAAGAATGAACATACTAGCCACATCTACCAACATAATCATTTGGATTGCTCCTGAACAAAAATCATTTACAGCTTATATATTTTGTCTTATAATTTAGCATCAGTTTCATTCTACTCAATAAATAGTATGAAAATGATTGTTCAGACACTCAGAGAATTTGTATAAATTCAAATAATAAGTAATTACTGATAGACAAGCATTCTATTTTTTTTGTAAGATTTATTTATTTATTTATTATGTATACAACATTCCTTCCATGTATGCTTGCATGCCAGAAGAGGGCACCAGATCTCATTATAGATGGCTGTGAGCCACCATGTGGTTGCTGGAACTTGAACTCAGACCTCTGGAAGAGCAGTCAATGCTCTTAACCTCTGAGCCATCTCTCCAGCCCCGACAAGCATTCTATTATATCATGGGAAGGACAAGGAGTTTGCCTTATTTTCAATTTTGGGATAATTCTGGGGGGAAAGGTACTTAGGCTAATACTAGCTGTCAAAGTTTATGTATAATATTTCATGTACTTAGCAAAATAGATATCACCAAGCATTAGCTCTTTTCAGAAACATATTTCTTGGGAAAACTTCTGATAATAAATTGGCTTCAATGTTCAATATTTTGAAGGTTATTGTGGTACAAAGTCATGTTCATAAAATTACATATCTATTTATCCTACTCATATAGATTATGAATGGAATTTTAAATATCAAACAAATTTATAAAATCAAAGTAAAAGTCACCTTTACTATTATCTATAGAATATCTTATCCATGAATCGAATATTATAAAGCATAGTTTTGTTATTGTCTTTTAGCATTAGGGGTAGAGTTGTTGCTTCCTAATTTTTTTACTTAATTACTACGGCCCCACATTTTGTATTTCTTTTAGCTCTTTATAACTAAGGGATGGTACCATTTTGTCCTTTCCCCCAACTTTATTGACATATAATTGACAAAGAAAAACACATTTGTTTAATGTATGCAAACCTCTCTGTGTTTAACTCTTACGCATGAAAGAACTTGTCATGAAGAGTATTCATAGACTATTTTATGTGATAAATAATAACATGTTAAAGGCAACTCATTTGTGACTACTTGAAAGTAGCATAAGGGTTATGCTAGTAAAGATGTAATGTGGTTTCCTCTTCCACCATGAAAAGTCGTTATTAAAACTACAGTGTACATACACTGCTCTACAAATATTGTTAGCACAAGTAGGGGACCACAATGACAGAATCTACAGAGACAATAGAAAATGCCAAATTCATTACAAATTGACAAAATTATTACTGAAAAGTTTCTGCACCCCCGCAATAGTCTAAATCAAACCAAATCAGCCCGAATTAGACTAGACGAAGCCCAGGTTTAATGGATACAAATGCTCCCAGATGACTTTTCAGCCCCCCCAAAGAGGAGACAGGAAAGGAAGAGCAGAAAAACACATGTTTGTTCTCTGGGGTGAAGTTTAAATGCCTTGTGATGTAGTTTTGAGCATCTCTGGGAAGGGGTCATCATTGGGTGGGCTTTCTTCATGGCTAAGTCTGAACTGAGGCAACTCCCAGGGGAGGGGGCTTGGGATGGAACTTCCACCCAAACAATTACATTAATATATTAACAGCTAAGCTATAGAAACTCAATTTTGAATGACTTAGAGAAACTATATAAACTTTCCTAATGATTTAAATCACTTTATGTGTTAACAAACAAAGGAAACAGAAGTATATCCCGGATTATGTGGCTTTTATTACATAGAAAGTGCATATATATATATATATTCATACACACATATATATATGGTGAAGAGTGCACATGAATTTGTATGCAGAGAGAAATAAAATATACAATTGGCACCTTTATTATTTTAAAAGTTTTTTTTTCTAGCATTTAAAGATGATTATATATTCTAAAACAGTTCTTCCGGGGATGTACAATGTGATTAAATTATAATACTGTTTAGTATAATTTTTAAATTTATAATGGTTCGGGGGCATATGCATAATTTATATAAGTTTACGAAGAAAAATAGAATTGTAGTCAATATAAAACATATACATAGTATATAGATAAAATTATAAAGTAATAAAAAATGGTTCTTCTGAGCACTGCGACATCCCTAACACTGTTTATAAGAAAAAATGACTCCTTGAAAATCATGTCTCCCCTGCTGTTTCTGGCAACCAGGCCAGACTTCAGAGAAACCTGGGCTGTGTGTTTTGCTGGGACTCCCCAGCCTGAAAAGAGAAGTGGTGAAGTTCCTTGCTTTCTGCTCCTTCTCTCATCATCCCCTCTCCCCCATCTCCACCCCAACCACCACCCAAACCTGTGATTAGGTGCTGGGCTGGGCTTGGGGGAGTGATTGTTGGCAGAGAGTTGAAACCGAAAACCCAGAAGGCCCCAGGGTAAATCCTTCAGCACCCCAGATCCCCCAAACACACACACACACACACACACACACACACACACACACACACACACACACTTTTCCTCCTGCAGCTCCTGAGTCGCTGCCCACTCTCTCTTAGCCCCCAGGCAGGTCAAGGGTTGTAGTTTTTCCACGCACACACATCATTTTGGTCATAATCTCCCGAATTTCTTTCTAGCTTTTTAGTTCCAGAACCCCCCTCAACTGTTGTATAGTTAAAGGCGGTGGCAAGCAGCTCACTTTTCCTATGACACTCCCAAGGTCCCGCGGGCACAGTAAGTGATCTCATGGGCTGATGGAAGTCTGCATTCCTAGGGGTCAGCCAGAGACCCAGGAAGAGTCTTAGGCAAGGCAGGTATTGCTAATTTTGCAGTCCCTGTAGAAGATAACTTTGAGAGTGCACAGGGGGAGTCGAATTGAGAGACGTTCTTAAAATGGAGAACCAGGGAACTTGATTTCCTGGTAGCTGCATTCCTCAACTGGCTTTTAACCATACACGCATTCAGGGCAGGGGAGGGTTTTTATTTTGCGTGTAGGGAGTCCGTAGGGAAAGCATTCTTGGCCCTCATTCCTATTTGCCAGGATCAGATTACTTTTTACAGACTGGAGTTGGCTGGCAGGAGGCGGCCGCGGGTGAGGAGGGTGGGGGGGAGGGGTGGGGATGGAAGGAGGGGTGGGAGTAGGGGATTTGTTTAAAATCTTTTATGTGTGTACACCTTGTGTGGTTGGGTGTGGAAAGCTGGAAAAGGGGGGTTTCCAAGTCGAGTGAAATTCCCATCCTATGACCATTACCACGCCTGTAGGGTTGGAAGGTTTTAGAGTTTAGGTAGTTGGCAAAAAAAAAAAAAAAAAACTCCAAAACACAATAGAGTTCCCCCCTCCCCTCCCTGCCTCCTTCTCCTACTCTCCCTCTTCCCCCCTCTCTCTCTCCACCTCTCTCATTCTTCTCTCTCTGGTTTTTCTGCTTCCAAACAAACACCTTCTTCCAGGCTGAAGTTGGGCTGGTCTCCCTAGGAGCAGCAGCCACAACAATCCCGCAGTTCAAAGTTAAGAAGCAATTACACAACTTCCAGCAACTCTCTCAGCCGGTTGCTCATGAGCTGAAAGCCAGGAACGTCTGAGGAGGTGAAAAGGAAGAGTCCAGCCGTCCGCCTTTCACCGGAGGGACCCAGACACCCGTCCTCAGGCCCAGATCACTCTTCCATAAGGACTGTGTTTTTGCTTGCCTTACCGGACAGACTATGGCTCCCTTTGGAAGAAACATATTGAAGACGCGACATAAGAACAGGTAAAAAAGTTGTGTGTGTGTGTGTGAGTGTTGGGACTAAGTTTCCTAAGTATGAAAATATGTTTTTTTGCACTTCGATTCAGATGAAAACTGTTTTTGAAAGCACAAAGCCCAGAGGAGACAGCTCTAGAATGAAGAGCCAGCTCTTCAGAATCTATCTGTATTGATGATGGCAATGATACTCACAAGGATCATGGGAAATCATGACCGATTTTTAACTCTCTTTTCCCTTTATCGCAGTCTGAGTTCACTACAGACACCAACATTTTCTCTTTAATTTGTCCTGAACTTTGCGGGAGAGAAGAATAACAAGATTTAATTCGTTTAAACACGGGTTTAGAATTTTCACTTTTTGAAAAAGCTTCAGACTTTGATAAGATGTAAGAATTTCTAGCCCCTTGTTAGGGGTAAAAAAATACAATGCTAATATAGTCTGGAAACAATGCTTTGGTTTTCCCGAGAGTGGGTCATAACTTAGGTCTGGAAAGTTCCCAAGTGAAAACATTCCCATGAGGAGATTTTTATGAACTTTAGGTGACTTAGGCATTCAAAGAGGAGTCAGGAAGCTGAGTGCCTCAGATCTTCATGATCAAGTCAGCATTAACTGTGGTTTAAATACATATATTTAAACTGTAGATGAGAGGGGATAGGGAGGGCGAGGGATTGAATTTGAGATAATGGGATAATAGCCATATTTATATTTTAGTACCATATTTTATGTATGTCTCAAATATTACATTTTTATGCAAACAGCACAAGGGTAATTTTTGAAGGCTTTATATATCTTAATTTATTTCTTTTGGCATAGGGGCTTTCCAAACACACTCCTCTCCATTATGCCTGTTTGCGCTTGTCATAATATGCTTAGCGTAAATTTAAATGGTTACAATTACAAGGTAGGAAATGATATAATTATTTTAAAGCATCTGAGTGAAAACATAGTGATACAACTTTAAAGTAATTCTTCATACTTTATTTCGAATGCAAATATCTACTTCGCATATACTGTTTTTAACCCTTTCTAAATATATCAATGGTTTAGTTGACTGAATTTCTTTGAGAAATTATTTGGTAGTCTGATGCTTTCTAAAGCACTTTTATTTGCTAATAACTCAATCCTTTATGTTAAATGTGATATTTGTGAATTAAGTACGTTTTATAAAATGTTAAAGTAAGATGATAACAGTATATTTTAAAAGCTAACGGTACATGTTAAACTAGATTTTTGCATTAAAAGTGGCAAGGTATATATAAGTTCCCAGAAAACCCACCCCAGCTGTTCACCTCCAATTCTGTTGTTTCAAAGGGAATTTTTATAGTGCCACTAATATAGCATTTTTTCATTTCTTAGATCACTATGAGATTGTTTTAAAAGTATTCTGCAAAGGCTTAGCATTTTAACAAACAAGTTGTGCTTCTGGCAATCAAGTCTTCTCTTCAGAATTGTTGTTTGTGGTGAAGCTTTCCTTAAATCAATTCAAGAATGCCATCACTGGCATGCCATAAAACAGTGCCCTGAGCCCTTGAGTGCTCCCCTGCGGTCCCTTATCAAGCTGCATAGTCCACTTGCACCTTGTGGCTTTGGTGACTACACCTTCTGCTCTACCCATAAAACTAGCGGCCATTCAAGGGACTTACAGGAACAACTTTAGCACGATATTTCAAATGCAAAATTGTGATCAGGAGGTAAGAACGACAGAAAAACTGGAAGTTTACCAGCATTTCAAGTTTCTCTGAGAGAGAGCAGGTGTTGCTAAGGGTCATGATTTATGACCTCCATTTGAGGGTGTGAGCAGAGGTGGTAATGGGGAGGATGTGTGTAAGCTACTCTGGTAGGACTGGGTTGCTTCCTTTTGCAGATTTTTTTGTTCGGGAGGGGGGGGGGAGAGAGAGAGAGAGAGAGAGAGAGAGAGAGAGAGAGAGAGCCCAGCTGAGGACAATAACATAAAACTTTGACTACATATGAGTGTTCAAAATTGAGAACTCAATAAGTCATATTGGGCATTGAAATAGAATAATATAATGTGGCAATTAATATGAGGTCTTGTTAATAGGGTTTGTTCAGCACTTCAAGATCAAACAACAGATGAAAAAGACTTTCAGGGTTAAGTTCATCTGTTTCATTGACCAGGATCTAAGTGGTTTAGACCACCCCATTTCATCAGCAAAACAGGAAGTCTTTTTCGCTAAATGATGAGTCAGTCAGCTGCTTAGTAGAGAATGTGATTGGTAATATTTGTCTCATAAGAACTAACTGATTGGTTGAAATATATTCTGTTTGTGGGTACATGAATATGTGTGTATACAATTCGTCAAGCAGAAGGATGAATTTGAGTAACACATTCGTGTGTCATATGGTCTCTAACCATTGTTGGAGTTTGCGATTACAGAATTTTGACCAAATTCACATATTAATTTTAATTTTTGCATATTTTGTTGCTTTTCTTCACTGTCGGGGTGGTATTAAATCAACCAAGACTGGCCGGTATGAGCTAGGCCTGGAGCAGCTCAGAATAAATACATATCTGAGAGTTTCAGACATAAACATAATGTAAACGGAGCTGCAAAGGATGAGGCATAATAACATTTAGCTAACGAGCTGTGGAGTGAGGAGGGTGGAGTCATAGCTGTCTAGACACCATTATGTGTGCAGGCCTGGGAGAGTGCCTGGCATGTTGTAGACCTGTAATACAGTTGTTTGTTTAGTTGTGTGTACTAAGTTATAATTTCTCCTCAACCCAGAAAGACTGTCATTACTTTAGTCCTTGTTCGTCATATGATGCAAGCCACAGTTGCACAAAACTCAATACTCAAGAGAAACCAAATGACACTGAATACGATCAAAACCACGACGAGATAGCCAAATTATTTTATAGATTCAGACCCAAAGCTATTCCTCTTCTACCAGATAACTCATCACACGTGGAATGAAAACTTTCATTGAAACGTTTGGCAAGTTTTCTTTAGAAAATTCAAAAATACTACAAGGCAATGAACATTTTGGGCTTTTAACTTTAACCTTACATGTAAATGGAAGAGAGCCAATCTAAAAATTTTAATGATTATAATTAGCATTAATCTGCTCAAATGTTCTAATTGTATATTTAATTAGAAGAGTACAATTTTCAAAGGACCTCGTGTTCTCAGGGAATGGATTGCTTATTGTGGTTCCAAAATAATAAGATAAACTGTGACAGGAAATGACAGGATCCTGGGCATTGTTGTACATTTTGCTAATAAGACTTTTGTTCAATGTAACTAAAAATGATAGAAAATCGAGATTGCTTCTTTCTTTCTTCCTTTCTTCCTTTCTTCCTTTTTCTTTTTTTCTAACCCAACAAACCATTCCATTCAGGTTTTTAAGGTGTATGCTGATGGTTACTAGGCAACCATTTTTTTCCTCATATAAAAGGTAAGGAGTAAATCACAATACACTGATCCATTTGATATTCTTATGAACTTTCAGCGATTAAACTTAGATTTATAAAATGTATTTAGCTATTTATAGAGACTATTTTTGTGACTGTGATAGCGTTTGTATTGGTTTACACCCTCAGCTCAGTATCTTTCATAAATTAATATAATTAACTATTAATTTAGAACATTCATAAAAGTTTGAAGAACTACTGACACTTCAAGGTTAAATTGGGATGTTTAATTAGGAAACATAACTCCTTTGCTTTGCTTAAAACAGCCTCACTGTGCTTCAAGGCCACAATGTCCTTCAGCTTATGACCCTCCTGCCTCTGCTTCCTGAGAGTTGAATAAGGGTATGCCATCCAAACTTGTACAAGACATGATTTCTTTATGTCTTAATTAATAACATTCAGGGAGATGGTATTGGGTGTAACTTTTGCCTACTTTTACCTCCATTTGAGGGTGTCAGTCTGTCATGGGCTATACAGACAGCTTTCTTTTTCTTTTTTCTTTTTTTTGTGGATACTAAACTAAAGGGTCCCAGAAAATGTACCTGTACTGAATATATTTGAAGAAGTAAAGCTCCTCACATTTAAATAATTTTTAAAGCATTGACATTCATATTAGTGTTGAGTGGTTACAATTTACCTGGCTGTATTATATTTTATTTTTTAACAAGCACACGTATCATAAATATACCCTGTTAATTATTTCATCAAAAAGAAGAATTTGGTATTATGGTTAGAGTCAAAGATTTTGGCAAGAAGACTGTCTCCTTTCTGTAACTAGAAGTGGAAAATATCAGGTACTATTTTCTGTAACTTCAAATGGGGATTCAAACTGGTCACAAACTTGGTTTGAGGAATGCCAGATTTTTTGAGTTTGTAAATCTTTGCCATCCTCTGAGTTTCTGAAAAGACTTCTCTTGACTGGGACCTTAAGTGGTTGTCAGTTGGCAGCAGACAACCTATTAGAAACAATGGCTGGAATGCTTTATCCCTGGCAAGAATATCTCCAGAGCATTGGCAGGGGTGAAACTGAGCTCCAGGTTAAAACTTGAATTGATTGGGGGAGGGGGAGGTAAGAGTCAATTTAGCCAGCTTAACATTTACTGTGTAATACGTTGCAGTAGGCATCATACCAACAAGTGGCACACGCCAGTGAGAGCAGCTTTTGAACAAAAACTGTTTTGAAACAAGTTAAACAATTTATAACTGGATACAGTTTAATTTAGAAAATGTCTTGATCAGTTGGACTGGTTAAACAGAACATTTTAAGTGTATTTGATGTACAATCATAGAGGAGCTAACAACAGCTTATAGCCTTGACAAGGCATCTGTCTTTAGCATATTCACCTTCTAAAGTGAGCCCTAATAATAACTGTACTTCAAACATGACAAAGGAAAAAGTATAGCACATTCCCGTCTTCCGCCGTTCTTCAGGCATTTTCTACTTAAGGTGGTTTTGGTTTGCTTGTTTTGGTCTTTCATGTTAGTTTTGTCTCATTTTGTTTTGCTTTGAGAAAATCCTTCCGTATGTATAATTAATTCTCTCACGCGCTTAGGTTATAATTAGGGAATTTCCCCCTTTCCTTTCCTCCCCCCAAACCTTCCCATATACCCCTCATCGCTCTCTTTCAATTCCTTGGCCTTTTAACAATTAATTGTTTTTGCATACATACACATATATGCATATGTATCCCTAAATCAATAAATACAACCTATTCAATGTATCTAATGCTACTTGTACGTATGTTTCCCAGCTGACTATTTGGTATTTGAAAAGCAACCAGTGTGTTCTCTTCAAAAAACTTTCTGACTTGCAAGCATTCCTTAGCTGTCAGTAACTGTGTGGTGTTGAGGTCTGTGGACTGTACACTGGATCATACCTATTGCCATCCTTATTCAACTCACCCCTTGGTACTCATACTAGTGAGACTTTCTGGATGCAGTTTCTGATGTTCCTAGGACACACATCTCACAGCAAACTCCCAGATTTTCTGGCTCTTACAATCTTATCACCTTTATTCTGCATTGATCCCTGAGCCGTAAGTGCAGGAGTCGTACTGTAGATATATCCCCTGGGACTGAGCTCCATAACTCTGCATTTGGTTCGGTTGTGGCTTTCTGCAAAAGTCTCCATCTTTTGCAAAGGGAAGTTTATTTGATGGGGACTACACTTACCTGTGGGTTTAACGGCAAATGTTTAGAGTGTAGTTAGGGATTATGTTGTTGTACTGAAGTGGCGGGTTTAGGTTCTTCTCCAAGATTCATAATTTCATTAGCTCTAGGTAGTTGGCTAGGTTTCCATTACCTGGCCTGGTAAAAAACAAACCAAAAGGGGCACTGTCACTAGTGACACTCTGGTGGTGTTCATGCCTTCACTTGTGTGTTTTGAATGCAGCTGTATGTGTACATAAATAAGGTTCGGTGGCTCTCGGTGAACAGGCCCTGTAGATTTTAATGCTTTATTAAATCATTCCTCCTTCTTTTGAGATAAAAGTGAAATATGGCTGGAAACCATGTGTTCTCCCAAATAAAAGGCATATATTATGTTAGACTATTGTAGTGAATGAGACAAAGAACAAGTGTTCAAAATACACAGGAAAAATATTTTGGCTATGAGTGATTCTGTATTCACACAGACTTTAGGATACAGCCCAACTGTGTCCATACTAGCCATGCGTGCCAAGGGGTAAACAATCAAAAATTCTTCAACAAAGACAACAACAATAATAACATGCAAGAACAAATCTAAAATTTGCAATACTTGCATGCAAACGTATGTGAAGGACTTCTTATTTAAAATGATGTGTAGGTATCAAGTAATAAATTACTAAATTCCTTCTATGACTGGAAAAGTGATTCTTTTTCTGTATTAGCAGCAAGTTGCTTCACCCTTTCTAGCATTTCTTATAGCAACTCATTTTCTGTTGAGGATCTTTCTGAGACAGTGAATAAATAAACTCACAATTCACTTAATATTTAATACTGTTGAAAGTCGTAATTATCCAGACTCTACAGATGAGGCATCTAAAACACTGAACCTTGCAGCATTCAATAAGTGTCGAAATGGTTTCAAATTATTATTATTATTATTATTGCCCTACAGGACTGTTGTGTAGGTCTAGAATCCTTGGGATATAATTTTCTCATCTAAAAAAAAAAACAGAATTAATTCTAAGCCAACAGATTTGTGGATTAGACATTTAGGAAAGACTTGCCACAGTCCTAGAATATAATAACAGGTCAATAGTCATTCCCCTTTCAGGACTGTTAGGTAGGAAAATGCTAATTTTATAAAAATTTAAAACACATAAATATAGTGTGGTATTTGGCACTTTGAAATTCTAAGACTAACTTGTTAGAATTCCTGCAACAGAACTGGTCTCCTTATCACTAGTATGAAAACAATTAGAGTGTGGATTATTGAACATGAATAGAAGTGTCTACAAATACTGTCTTTTGGTGATAATGAAAGTACTTGAATTCTAACAGTATTTTAATCCCAAATTAATTTGCCATATATGTTAAATACATAACACAGCATGGTTTTTATTTATTATTTATGTGTATGTGTCTGTAACTGTGTATGGGTATCTACATTTAAATATTGGTACTCATGGAGCCAGAACAGGGTGTGGGGTCCACTGGAGTTAGGGATTACAGTTGCTTTTGATCAGCAGAAAATAATGGGTGCTGGGAAACAAACTCGGGAATCATTAGTGATTGACTCTCACTATAAGCATATGGGAGAGGGGTGGATGGAAGTGAAGAAAATAAAGAAACAGCATCGTAATTAAGTATCATTTATTAATCTCACACTGTGACAGGCCCGTGCAAGAGAAGGGAACTCAGTAAGATGTGCAGAAAGATGTGGGATGGGGCTGAATCACACAGGCGTAAGACTGAGTCAGTACCATCAAAACAGAAGAGTCTAAGAATTGCACAGCAATATAGATCGTTTACCAAGAATCCATAACTATGATGGTAGTGGTGGTTGAAAACTTTTTACAACTGAGTTTACAAGGGATACGTTTAAGAAATAACTGTGAATGTTCCTATGACCTTGCCCTTCTTAATCTACTGTAGTTGACCTCAAAAAATTCTAATAATTTTGTTAGATTCATCAGTTTATTGCATTATATGGTTGAGTTGTTTTAGCTCTTACCTTTTAGTCAATATTCTTGTGACTAGCTGCCCAGCTTTTGAAAGCTTTCATGCCCTCGTCTGTGCTATAGAATTAGTACATGCTGCATGTGAACTCTACTTATGGACTTATGATGTATGTTTGCTATTCTCAACCAGTAAGGCAGGTATTTTATAGAGTCTTAAATGCCTTTAAATTATTCTGGTGTGTGTATCTGTTCTGATCTCTTTCAGCCCCACTGGAATTTCCTGCCATTGTGGTTAGCTGAAGGAAGACGGCAATGTCTTTGAGAGATCATAATCTCCCACAGAAGGGCCTGTGGGGTAGCTTTTTTTTTTTTTTCTCTGCCAATAAGACCTCAGATTTTTCTGGAAGCTAGAGCAGATGCCTTCGAAAAGCTATGGTCATTTCCATGGGGTAAACATATAATAAATCCATTCCTACACGAAGAAAAGAAGCTCAATTAAGAAATAGCTCTTTGGAAACTGCAGATTCTTGATAATTCATTGTCATTCACAGTGCAGGAACCTGACCTTCACCCTTTTAGGAGGCTACAAAGTCTCGGCAGTTATTTCTTTACTTCCTAGCCACTGTTGACAGAGAAAAGTCAAAGGAAGAACTTTCTTAGAACTGTTAAAAATACACACAAGATGTAGTAACATGATCATCTTAGTGTTATTGGTTGTATTTTAAAATGGATAAAATCATATTTTAGATAATTACATGAATGAAGACATACAATAAAATGTTTTACACAGTCTCTCCCAACTGAACTATTATGTAAGGTTTTAATGTATTTTGCCAACTGAAAGAAAACATTCATGAGTTACCCCTTTCTCTCTCTTTCTCCCCACACACATGTTTTATTTACTATATATATCTATTATACACTATTCACTTGTTTTATATATATATATATATATATATATATATATATATATATGTATATGTATGTATACTTGTTAGGATTCAAGGTGCTGATTAGTGATTTAAAAGATCTTGAAATATTATTTAAACCCAAATTTGGGTGACTTATAAAGGATAAGTCCTATACAGATGATGTTTTTTAAGGAACTGAATAATTAATAGACATATAAGACCTATCTAAATGCTGAAAGTGTGGGCAATTACAATTGTCATTTAAAAACATCATCATCCAACAATAAATGTGTATCTTATCTTGAAATATATATTATACCATATGTTATTTAGTTGCTAAGAATAAAGTGGTCCAAGTTCCCTTGTTGCCTAATATATAAGTATGGTACTAAAACAACACTATAAAACAGTAAATTAATAAGAAATTTTAGATAGTTGTTATTGTCATAAGGAATGAAAACAGCATGTCATATTGAAGAATGTTTTGTAAGGATGCTTTTAAATTAAGGGTTAAACAGGCAAAAATATTAAGGTGTGTAAGGAGCCTGGGGAAGACCATTTCAGGCATACAAAATATTGTCTTCATCGTGGAAAAGGGCTTTGTGCTGCAGATCACAAGTGATTGTATTCGAAGAGTAAGAGAAATTTACTGAAGTGTGTGTAGTAAGGGAAATTTATAGTCACCCTTGTGTTTTTGAAAGATCAGTGTGTCTATTAAATGAAGTGATAATTGTGATACATGAAGAGAGAACGCAAGTGGTAAATGAGAAAAACAGGTCTAGTCAAAAGTCATTACCAGTGTAGTCAGAGTAGAACAGCAAGAGCCGTGGAAAGACGGAAGATGTTTGAAAGTAGGATTTATAAGTTTTTAATGTGTGAAGGGATATTAGAACATGGATAATTAAGAAATTTTAAATTACTTAACTGTAAGTGGTTGTGCTGATAGAAAACATGTATGGGAAAATAGATGTTGAGGACATGTGGGGAATTTAATGATTCTTGAGTGCTTTATTAAGTTTCAAATGCTAACTCAGTATTCAAGGGGAGGTGCTTAAGGTGAGATTGATGTCTGATGCTCAGGACAGGAAATGTCAAAGAGTTTCTTCAGTGATAAAGAGAGGTTTACCTTGGTGTTAGACAGCAAAGGCAACATTAAACTATAAATGAGATATAAGACTTGACTAAAAAAAATGGAAAAAAAAGAGCAAAGATTATCACAGGCTTAAAAAAAACAACAAAGAGAAAAAAGTGAGGTGCTTGGTATTGCTTCATTTTGTTTACAGAAAATGAATGGTTTACTTCATTCTGTGGAAGTCCCTAATTAATCTGTGATTAATCTAGAGACATAAGGTTCAAGGCACTTCAGAAATAAGATGTATAGGCCAATGAAAGGAGAGGTAATAAAAGAGACCTCTCCATAGGGAGTGAAGAGTTCGGTAAGAGTCACCATTGGAGATAGAATTTATAAGAATTCAAGTTCAGTGACCAGGGCAGTGTCAGGATAGAAAAGAGAATCCATGAGGATAGCAGTTTTGGTTCTGAGTCACTGAGGACCTAGGCGTGTCATGATGAAGATCAGGAAGAAAGTAACCAGGACAAATTAAGGGAGGGAAGATCAAGGGGAAGAGTGAAAACACAAGGTGCCAGTTAAATGTTTCCAAACATTCTACCTACGGACACCTGGTGTTTGGACATAAGCACCTGGGGAGGGACCGTGATAGCCTTCATTCATCTTGCCTCCACAGTTCTGCCTTCATGTGGGCATGATTTATATGGGTCATCGTGCTTCTGGAGAAGGGCTTTATAGGCCACATGCACTGGTTTCCAGCCAGGAATTCCAGGTTGACTAATCCAATGATAATCCCACTCAGAGCACATGGGTCAATCATCTTTAAGTAAAAGAGAGAGAGAGAGAGAGAGAGAGAGAGAGAGAGAGAGAGAGAGAGAGAGAGATTTAATTCCTACCATACAAAGTTTCTGGATGTCAAAGATGAAAGACTGAGTACAAGACCGTATGGGAAGCAAACCACAGCAGAATACGCTGATACTGAGTATCCACTAGATTCTGCAGAACCATGAGGAATGGGTGTCTATTTCTATTTGGATTGCGTGAGTGGGGTTTTTTTATTAAAACAAAAATTTTCTAGAGGACAATTTCAGAGAATTTCCCAGAGGAAACAACAATGGGGGCAGAATGTAATTCAGCTGGGCAAGAAAAAACAGGGGATGTTTTGGGACAAGAATACCAGTCTACACACACACACAAACACACACACACATGTGCATGAGTGTGTGTGTGTGTGTACATATATGTATCAGGGTCAGTTCATTCTGAAGTCATTATATAACAGTATAATAGAACAGTCAGAGGTCAGCGAGTAATTAGGAATTAAGGTACTTGTAAGGAATTGTTTGGCTAGATGCGGAGACAGATCAGGAAACTAGTTTAAAAGGTTGAAACATCAGTTATCTGCTCCTATGATTTGCATGTCCATTTATTAATGTGGGGAATTTAAGCTCTAGATATACTCATAATTTTTTTGCTTCCACATTCCCTACAGCTTTGCTTGGTGATTGTCTCTGCTTAAATTCTTCCTGTCTTCTGTCTCTTTTTCTTCAATTCTTATTACCTGATACATTACCACTTCTCCCATTTAGTGACATCTTCACCTCAATTATCTTTCTTACACAAATCCAAACTGCAAACTATAAATACTTTCTCTGGTTCATCACTTTCCACGATCTCTTTAACTCAACCCAGAGTGTCTGCCCCCCCAACTCATTCTAGAAGAGACAACTTTCTTCTCCTTATCAGGTAACTTCTAATTGCCAAAGACAGTAGTCATTTCCAGAACTCACATGACTCCACCTTTCATAAGGATTGTAACTTCTTTAAGCTGTCCTGAAGCCCTCTCATTCTTGGCTTCTAGGACACCACTGTTATGTAGTCTTTCTTCTATTTTTTTTTTCATTCTGATGTCATGTTTTCCATAGGCCTTGTGTAGTCTACACTTGGAACATGAAATCCTTATAGCCACCAACTCTTTATACTTCCTTTCCAAAAGAAAAGGTTTATATTACTTCTCTTCTTCAGTATGTCTTGCTATGGCTCAAAAACAAAGAGACAGAGACAGAGAGACAGAGAGAGAGAAGGAAAGAAAGAAGGAAGGAAGGAAGGAAGGAAGGAAGGAAGGAAGGAAGGAAGAGGAAGGAAAGAAAAAGAAAGAAAGAAAGAAAGAAAGAAAGAAAGAAAGAAAGAAAGAAAGAAAGAAAGAAAGGATGGACCAATGTGATAAAAAGATACTCTGTGGAAGTACATGAAGGGTTTCAGCATCTACTCTCTTCCTTTGGAATGTTTCCTGAGATTGTTTGATGACAAACCTGCCATGATGTACCGTGATGGGCAGAGAGAACCGCACAGGCATGGACTGCTTCACGCTACCATACTTAGGAAGAACCCGCTACTTTGAACGCATAATCAGTTATTGTTTGGGGTTCTCAAAAAGGAAACTGATGAATAAAGTTCAAATACCTACAGCCCTCCGTAAAGACAACATTCAGGTTGGGTAGCTTTTCCTACAGTCAACATGTTCTGTTGGTATGAAATAATTTTCCCTATAATACAAATCAGTCAGGAAACTTTACTTTCCAGGTAGAGACAGAGTTAACACTGGGAAGTACACACTGGAATGGACAAAGAGATTTAACATATTTCTCAGGGCTTTGTCTGGTAAATACTAATGTTAAATATTTACATTTTGATTAAAATCAATTTCCGGAATCCAAACACTGAGCTCAGTTTACTTACCCTCCAGTAGTCTTCCATGCACATTCTTCATACACTCCCTTCCCTTTCCCTGTGTGTGGGGATCATGTTCCAAACCTACACTGCCACCGCGGAATGTCAAGGGCTCTCTTCTGCACGGCTCGCTTATAGTTTCCCTCAAAACTTAACTGGACATTACTGGAGCATAAAACTAGTAAGTGTTCATACAGGCATGTGCCAAATGAACTGTTCAGAGCCATCTTCTTTGCGTTTATCTCCATTAATATTTTGCTCTCCTGTCTTGTCATGGAAAGCTTAAGTTTTCTACAGAACTTTAATTCTCAAAGCATTTTAAATAAAATACTAATGATCTATGTGTGAAGGAGGTTTTGTAGGGTTTATGCTTCATTTCAAAAAACCACTGATTCATATTTTCTCTGTGACCTCAGGAAGGATATGGGTTACTTAGTGGGGAAGGGTCAGTGTTTATCTCTTACAATTGGCAGGGTTTTGCTCCGAGTTGCTGTGGCTAGTGTTTGCTTCACCCTGAGTCTAATTAGCCCAAAAGAGATTGTGGGTCAGAGTTGACTTGCTTGTTTGTGCTTGAATGATTTTAACTTTTATCAGATTCCATTTTATGAGTTTGTAGATGGGTAAGTATACTTTTAAACAGTCAATAATAATCATCATTTATCACGAATATTTCTAAGGCAGGTATAGCATATTTGCTTAATTTAAAACACATTTTTTTTTTGAGATAGCACAGAAAATCTCAAAACATCTGGCCTTGGAAGTGCATGCTTTGATCCCAATACTCTAAACATAGGTATCATGGAATAATCTCTGTGAGTTTTGGGCTAACCTTGTCTACACAGTAAGCTGACCAGCTGGTACTACACAGTGAACCTCTGTCTCAAAAGAAAAATAAAAGCAAGTAAGCAAGAAGAAAAGAAGGAAGGGAGGAAAGTAATAAAATTAACAGCCCAATATAACTCTTAAATACTGGGAAGCATGGGAATGTATCTGTTTCTATACCATATTAAAATTAAATTCAACACTTTCTAAAACATACAAAGGCCCGCAATTCACTTCAGGAGTGTTAGTCAACAGTTAATGTTTTAAAATTAGCAACCCATCAGCATATTCTATAACATCAGACTAAAATCATGTTATTTTCATACAAAATATCAGGTTTATCTTAATTTCTTATTAAATATTCAGTGAGAAGGCAAATGACACAGTTCATTTGTTTTTGTAGTAAAGAAGGTAGCTGAATTTGTGTACTGAAAGTGTTTTGTGCAGATCATGAAATTTCTGAGTTGTGCCTAGAATACCAAATAGTTTAGAAAGCATTAAAATGTGTGTTTTTCTTTTCCTGGGTTTACAGTGAAACTGTACCAGGTTACTTGCTCTCAGATTTCTAAAGTCAAGAATTTCCTTGTGTTTGTTCATGAGTCAGCAAAAGTTCTGTGGGAAGGGCTGGGTAATAAATGTCTTAGAGTTTGTGAGCCATCAGATCTCTCTCTCTGCTAATTAGCTTGGCCCTTGTAGAGTGAAGGAAACCAGAGAGAGGATGTAAATGAACAATCATGACTGGGTTTCAATAAACCTTTATGGACACTCATATTCAGTCAGACAATATCCATGGGTTATGAGAGATTTTTTTCTCCTCTTAGGAACTTAAAATATTTACAAGTTTAAGACACACTCTTAGCTCCTAGAATGATGTCTTTCACTTTTAGATCCCAAGTCTAGCGTAAGCAGTAGTTGTTTAAGACAAAGTACTGATTCATATGCAACAGAATACTATGTTGTAAAGAAGAGTTTGTATAAAAAGTCAATATGATGAGAAATATAATTTTGAATAAAATAGTTTAATACGAAATGACTGTTCTTTCTCCTCTGTAAAATGGGCACAACAGTAGGAAAACATTACTTTGCGATGAGGATTAAATAAATAAAAATGTGAAAATTATTTGGAAAGGTGCAGACAGAGCTCACAATAAGCATCTGTTCAGTGTTATTATTATACTATTGTTTGAGCAAAGCCATCATGTAAGCACAGAAAGGCGATGAGGAAATGGATATCTTTCCACAAAGCTTTTACTTCCCAGCTATATGACAATTTCCTGAACAGAAAAGTCAACTTGTCACCTTTGTTTGTTATTGGACCAGTCTCAAGCTTCTGATGTTCCTGCCTCTGCTTCCTGAGTGCACGATCGTCTCAGCACTCCAGCACATTCCTTACAGTTTACCTAACAAATGAACGCAGATGCAAATTATAATTTATACACTGTGTTTCAAATGCATAGGCTATTTTGAGGTAATTATGAAAACGAAACGGTCTAAAATAGATTTACAAAGATTTAACTTTTTAATTGTTGCGCATTTAATATTTGTCCTGATGAAGTTTTACGTATAAGTTTCTATATTGGTGTCACACCCTCTATGACAAATCTAACTGGTCTTATTGTGATCAAGCATACACATTTCCCTCATGAAATAATGATAAAGCTGGTTAAATGAGTCAGATAAACTAATCACAGTTGCGGGTTGACAACCCATTGTGCTTGGGAAAAGTGCTACTGAGGTAGAAATTATAAACTTCTGGTCTGAAAGTAGCTGTGACATTTTAATTGCTGTTAAGCATCCAAACTGATTATGTCACTCTCAATATTTTAAACTTTTTAAGTGAAATAGATCTGGATTTACAGCCTCAAGCCAATTTATAACCTTGGGGCCTATATCTTTGGGAGCTTCTTCTTTATTCAAAGGAATTCAGTGTTCTTGGTGCCAGTGAGATGGATCAGTAGTTAAGATGGTATGCTGCTCTTGCAGAGGAACTTGAGCTTCCTAGCACCCAAATCAGACGCTGACAACTGCCTGTAACTCTAGCTCCAGGGTTTATTTCTGGACTCCTTAAAGAATTAAAAGTTTTGGTTAGAGCCATATGTTTCTCTATAACTTCTCGCCATGTTTGAGTTTGTGCTTAGTAAGTACCTTGTCATTCTTTAGTTGCTTTCATAATATTGATTCTGAATCTTGTCATATAGGCTCATCCTCTTGTTTATTGACTTGTTAAAATATGAAGGCCATTTACTTTGATTGAAAGATTCCAAACCTAGACCTCATTTCTCATGAGATTTAATAGCCGATTTGGGTAAAATAAGCTGAGAAAGGCCTGTTTGAAGGGATTCTGTAACTGCCATGGCCACTTAGCTTTTTCATGCTCAAAGTAACTCAAAAATTGAACTATTATAAGTCACTAAAATCTGTGATTTGGACTGGAAAGATGACTCGGTGGATAAAGCACTTCGTGTACAAGTGTGGGGACCTGATTCTGGAGCCCAGAACCTTCATAGCAAGTGTGGCAGCCATTTGTCATCTCAGCATTTATGAGTCAGAGACTGAGATTCCCACAGTAGGCTGGGTAGGTTGTCCAGATCCTTGGAAACTTGCTTCAATAAATATTGTGGAGACTAATGGGGGAAGGCACCAAGTGATGTCAACTTCTGGCTTCCACATGCACACATGTGCAAATGGGTACACATGTGTCCCCACAAATGTGTGTTCATACACATGCAACATGAAAACATATGTACACATACTCACCAAAGACATATCAAAAATATTTCCTGTTCTATGATTCCTTAAAGTTATTTTTTTCTAAAACATTTATTTTGTGTTTTTCAGAATACTGGTTATGTAACAGTAAATAGCATATTCAATTCAGCATATTAGAGGCTTTTACATTCATGAATTAAACCATCTACATATCTATATCTAAAGCATTACAAAAACAATTGCATTAGTTGTGAACATACACAGACTTCTTCATTCCCATTGTCATTATTCTCCACACAAGACAGTTTATCAAATTCTTGCTTGACTTCTTTAAGCTATAGGTATTTTGGAATCATTCAAAGACTATGGTAGAAAGTGCAAGGAAGATGTGCCAATCTTGTACCATTTTACAGAGTAGCTAAAGTATCTCGGGGTTTGTCATCTCTGAGGTCTGCAAAACAAGAACTGTGGATCCTGAGAAGTGACTTTGTGTTGTCATGATTCTGTTTTGTTGTTTTTAAATCTATGAAGACAATTTTCACTTCCCTATGGAATGAGAATTTTGAGTAAAACCCATTTATTTGCATTCTACTTTACATACTATACTGTGACATTTTCTTACCCTAACCAAAAAGGCTGACAATATACAAATCAGAAACCCTCACTTTACACCCAACAGATAAAGGCAAAAATGAGTAGTTGCTGCTGATAGTGCAACTCGTGTGAACAATTATGTTAAGACAGTGTTAGGATCTAGGGCCTAGGGAGCTGATTCAAAGGGTAAAGGCATCTGCTCTGTGCTTGATATTTGAGTTTGATTTCTGGGACCTATGTGTTGGAAGAGGTGAACTAACTCTGGAACATTGTGCTCTGTCCTACAAATATGTAAGATGTTGTAAACACACAGACATATAGAAACACACACACACAATTAAATGAATAAATAAGTAAGAATACTTTTACATGATAGCTTTTGATTAACAGAAAGGAAACAATGCTACATTCATTGTAGTTTTATTGCTGGGATGTTCCATGAAGGCTGTGGCTCATTGGTTTATCTGATCCTTTTTAACTTTCTTACAACCCAAATAGTAACAGGTGAGAAAAAAAGTTTCATCATTTCCTGCAGTTGTAGCTGGATATTTCCATTTCATCCTATAAATGCCATAGGAGTTTTATCTTGTCTTCCTCTTTGCATAAATTTTGTGAGCTTGGAAATCCCCTTAACCATAATCTTGCTTGTTCACTCTGTCTGGGGCAGGCTAGGGTTTGGGGAGAGTGGGAGAGAGCAGCACAATGCTCACACATTCCAATGACTCCAACCACAGGCAGCCATCACCCAGGTGTCCTTGTTTATTCCCATAACTCTGTACCCACACATCTCCTTTCACCTTACAACCCACGCTCCATATTTACTAGCCCAATGTTCTTTCCTAACGAAGAAGGAAGCTTTGAGAAGGTGTAAAACCAGGGTTTTCTATCAACTAGCATGGTTTTATTTTGAGTGTGTTTTGACAGCATCAAAATGCAAAAGTCATATTTCTTCCAGTCAGCTAAGGGTTAACAGAATGTCCACATGGAAAAGGTTGGCATGGAATGGAAAAGGGGAGAAAGTTACCTTATGTAATATTTAATAGAGGACTAACGTTCATCAACATTTGTTTTGTTGTTTTGGTGACTCGTAATGTCACTTTTTTTTTTGCTTTTATGCATTTTTTTCTGCTAGATTCCATAGGAAAGAAAATAAAAATGGGTGGAGGTGTAGCTTAGATAAATCGTGGAAGCAACGAGCCATTTAAACTAGCATTTCCTAAACACTTTCCACCCCAACTACGTTTTCCCCCACAAATATTATATGGCCCAAATCTGTCAATATTCTATATATTTGTAAAAGTCAAATGCTTATTGGGTATAAAGCATAAAGATATTTTGTCTAAAATATTATTTTCTATACATTGTCTATATTTAACTATTTATTAAAATATAGGAAAATTTTCACACTAATAATATGGATCTGTTTATTTTGCCTTAAAAATTAAAGTTAAGCTAGGCAGTGTTGGCATATGTCTTTAATCCCAGCACTCAGGAGGCAGAAGGAGGATCTGAGTTTGAGGTCAGCCTGGTCTACAAAGGGAGTTCTTGGACAGACAGGCCAGTTACAGAGAAAACAAAGAGAAAAAAAGATTAAAATTAGAATTTTTGAATATTTGCATAGGATGTGAAGTATACCTTTAAGGTTTGATGGACAGTCAGTGATAAGCATCAATGCTGACAGGGCAGCTTCTCATAAACACATCGTGTGGAATGGAAGAAGTAAGTTTATGAAATATTTCTGAAATTGTTAGAAAGTCCTTTTTCACTCCAAGTCAAAATTCATGTAACTTTATATGAAATTGAAGTCAGCAACTAGAAGAGGAAGATTTGAAACTGAACATTTTAATAAAGTACACTGCAAAGATACATACTCAGGAATTTTGGTAGGAGCAAAAGTATGTTTTCATAATCAAATTGTTGTATTTCTTAAAAAAGCAAAATTTATATCTAGCAATTGTTCATGTTTAATATGTTTAAGCCATGTGCCTCTTGTGTGGAGTGACCCCTTCCGGGTGCCAAGAAAGCTTGTGTGTTCAGAACCAAGACTGCAGTGAAGCACCTTAGATCCATTTTATGCTTGAGTCTTAACTAATTTGAAGTTCTTGCATATTACAAAAACTTTTATTACTGCCAATTTTTTGACCTCTTGCATTCAGTTTCTTCAAGACTATGAGTTTTGATTCACAATGGAAAATCCTATGCTTTAAACAGTGTCATTGGCATTTTAGATGGGACAGTTCTTGCTGCAAGGGACCCTTTCGTGAACTGTAGGATATTGTGTTACTGGTCTCTACACAGTAAATGTCAATAGTGTGTGGCATCTGATGTGTAAACTAGTAGTATATGTCAACATTGACAGTATGTTTTGAGATGTAATCTGGTGTGACAGATCATCAGACATCCGATGAATCTTTAGCTTAAAATCAATTATGGTAATAAGAAAGAAGTAGAGATTGGCCTTTGGGAACCAGTCAGTACTGATTCACCCCCAATGCTCCTCAGCTCACTTTTTTTTATTTTATTTTATTTTATTTTTATTTTTCGAGACAGGGTTTCTCTGTAGCTTTTTTGGTTCCTGTCCTGGAACTAGCTCTTGTAGACCAGGGTGGTCTCGAACTCACAGAGATCCGCTTGCCTCTGCCTCCCGAGTGATGGGATTAAAGGCGTGTGCCACCACTGCCAGGCTCAGCTTACTATTTTTCAATAAGATTATGACAATTTCTAGCACAAATGTCAGTAGTATAAAACACCTCATGAAGTGTCTGAATTTCAAGCGTAAAGACTTGTTCTACAGAGATTCAAGTGACAAAAACATTTGATTTCAAAGCAATCTTGTGCATGATAGATACATTGTGTCCATATCATACTTTCCAGGCAGACTTAGGAAATGAAGAATTTTTGTATGGAATCCACAGAAAAATGTTTCCAGATTTCCAAATGTTGTTATTACGTATGAGTTATATCATAGTGTTTCTATGCAATACTTGAATGACAAACATAGTGTATAAAGTGATTATTCTTAGTCATTTCTACTGATTCTTATTGTTTTGAAATTTGGTTCTCTGTGAAGTAAACAGTTATACTGGTAAGTTTAATATATTCACATTCAACTATATTGTTGTCTGCTATATTCCTTTAAGAAAATCTGCTCTTTAATTCTACATACCAATTTCAATTTCTGGTCCATTTGGATAACTAAAAACTAAGGTCAGTTTATCCATTCACCTTCAGTTCCTTCTGATTTACATGCAGCACCTTGTATAAAGACAAAGTTTAGGGCTATCTATTTGATGTTGTAATGCCATATATATATATATATATATATATATATATATATATATATATATGTATTTCACTTCATTTTAGTTTGTGACTTCAAGACTTAAGTTTTTAATTTATCTTCTTGTGCTTTATTAGCAGGAGTTATTCAATGGAATGTTTGATAGTATAAATTTTGAATTTCTAAGCAAACCTATCCTGTGGGAAATTTTGTGGCTCTAAATTTAATTATTAATGAGTGAATATTTTGTGTTCCTATTTGATGACAGACATCACATAAAATACCTAATACTCAATATTGTATATGCAAATCCAGAGAATCATATAACTATACTGAGAAGGATTCTCTTTACAAATAGTGCTAAGATACAAACACCAACTTGAAATGAATCATTAGATGTAGTAAGGAGGCCACTTGTTTGTCCTGGCCACCCAGAACTGAAATAATCACATAGAAACAATATTAATTAAATCACTGCTTGACCCATTAGCTCTAGCTTCTTACCGGCTTACTCTTACATATTAATTTAACCCATTTTTATTAATCTGTATATCACCACGTGGCTGTGGCTTACCGGCTAATGTTTCATCCGACTCAGGTGGGGCTACATGGCTTCTCTCTGACTCTGCCTCCTTTCTCCCAGCATACAGTTCAGCTTTCCCTGCCTAGATCTGTTCTTTCCTGCCATGGGCTCAAAGCAGTTCTTTATTCATTAACCAACAAAAGCAACACATAGATAGATGGACCTCACACACGAATTAGATTCTGAGGTATTCTAAATTAAAAACAATAAAATTGGTTGTAATGTCCTTAGGACCTGTAAGTCTGTATATGATGTGACTTACAAATGTACTTGTGGCTCAAATCCTTAAAACTTCATTGAACTGTGAGGGTTCTAATTTCATCTATATTACACTATTTTGTGAGTTCATAGATATGATGCTAAGGACCAATCGAGGTGATAGAACATTTGGGGTACACACTTGATGTTTACTACTGGTACCTAGGTCTTCCCTTTTGCTCTCTACTTCCTGGATTCATGAGATGGGCATCTCTGTTCTACTGAGTCCTCTCCACCGTGATGATTTACCTCACCAATTCTAAGACACAATGGAGCCACCTGATCATGGTTTGTGGTTTCTTAATCAATGAGCCAACATAAATCCTTCCCCTCTTGTGTTCTTTTCTCAGGCATTCTGTCACAGCAATAGAGCCCCACTAATACTCTCCAAACCAGAGAGCAAAACCAACACAAAGTACATCTCAGAAGTGCTATGTATTTACACATTTCTATCTTCATATAACAATGCCTTGCAAAATCATCTTGAGTCTCAAGTGCTACAACTGCATTCCCTAGATAAGCATTGTTTGTTATGTTACATCACAAACCAGGTTATCACACTAAGTTTGTATTTTCAACTTTTTGTTATGCATATATTTGTAGATAACATGGCTTTCACCAGATAGCACATTTCCAAAAACTGGTATGCTAGACCTGAACTGGAGTGTAAACTAAATTAAGAAATAAGCTCTTCTTTCTAATGTTTCAGAGTTAAATTTTTTTTTTTTTTTTTTTTTTTTTTTTTTTTTTTTGGTTTTTCGAGACAGGGTTTCTCTCAGAGTTAAATTTTTTTATCCATATCAGGCGACTAAATTTTCTACTATTCAAAGAACACAATTCAATTTTTTTTTTTTTTTGATTTTTCGAGACAGGGTTTCTCTGTGGCTTTGGAGCCTGTCCTGGAACTAGCTCTGTAGACCAGGCTGGTCTCGAACTCACAGAGATCCGCCTGTCTCTGCCTCCCGAGTGCTGGGATTAAGACAATTCAATTATTTATTAAGGAAATATTAAGAATTCTAGTGTGGGTTAATGTTTGTGGATGTTTATTTTGACTCTGTTTTAATTTTGATCCTTTTTTTTTAATTTTGGGAAACACTAAGGACCATCATTATTCCTCAGCAGTAAAGCATTTGAATATACTTGCTATATTAAGGAACTTAGTACTAGATCTGTGACTGAGAGTGTGCACATTCCAACCCAACACCTGTTTCCCATAGTGTGCCAGAGACAGTCTAGTAAGTCATTCTTGTCTTTGTAGCTTGTACAGCTCCATAGAAAAGGTGATTAGGAAATATTTGTCAAGTGGGTGAATCGAAACTCAGTCAGAACAGCATCAGAGAATAACTCATTTTCAAAATCCCAAGCCAGCAACAAAATACCCTTTATACATGACAAAACACAGGCAAGTCATGACAGATTTGTTACCTACTTTTGCAAAGTTATTTTAAAAAAATAACTTAAATTTTTATTTTTTTTAAATACTGTAGTTACTTGTACTATCAATTAATGTTGATAATAAGACAAAAACTAATGTTTATATTTTATATATCATTATGAAAAATCACATAAATAACTTGTAATTAACAGAAATGAAGAATGAGCGACTGCTTTTAAAATTATCAAAGCTGATGTAAACAACCCTTAACTGCAAAACATTAAAACATTTGCAGTAATTTTTAGTATTGTATGTGCATGGCTAAGATGCATAAATAAAAGATTATTTACAGCTACTTTATACTGTATTGCCATAACACAGATAGTAATTTGTCAATTACTTCCTTTGAGAACACACTTGTTTTCATTTTGCATATTGCTGTGGACTTTTTCCTCTATGAGTAAGAATATAATTTTTTTTGTCATTCTGAATTTTATCACAGTTTGCATGGCACATAATAAGCCAATGAACTATAACCATAGTCAGAATACCACACTTCTTTTTAAAAATATATTATTCAACACGAATTATTGAGTGAAAAGATTTTGCAAGAGATTTGTCAAAATCCGATATAGATTTCAGGTGATGATATAAATTCTACTTTCTAAAGTTGAACATTTCATTTTCCTAAGTCCTCTACTAGGGAATGAGTTTGGTCTTAATTTGGCTCTAGTGTCACTGATTTTTCTTCCTCTTCATCTCAGAAGTAAATAGCTAAAGTGAGATGTGTATTCCACATGAAAGAAAATCCATAGAAGAGCATTAGTGAGTTTTGCTTCTAAAACATAAACATTGTACATTTTAAGTGCTGAATGGAAGGCTGACAATGTCTTTGGTAACTTCTTCATCGAGTATATGCTTCAGCATCATTACATAATGTGATGAATAATTCGCCTTAACTCGCACCACAAATCTCTCACGGCATCATAAATCACATCAGAGTATAAATTGTATCACCGATTTGCTAGCGTTCTTTTGAAAGGAATTGCGAAAGACACAGTCCATGTGGCTGACACTCACAATGGAAATGTGGTTTCAACAGTTCTCCAAAGTGACTATTAGCAGTTATATAGTCCCCTTACTTTTTAACTCAAGAAAACTGTTTTTATCTACCTCTTGATAACCACTTCTTTATATTTTAATTTACATTTGAAGTCATGCAACGGTTTATTTCTGCCCTATATTTACAGTAACAAGGGAATGGATAATTTATGTAACTATGGTGTTCAGAAATATAATCTTAAGGAAGTGATTAAGGTTGCATATCCTTGCATGTGCCAGGATAGGGAGTGGCTGCATATAGCCATGTGCCCTCTCCATGTCTTGCCACAGGATGCTCTATGATACTTTGGGATTTTTATCAGCAAGAAGTCCTTATTAGATAAAGTCCCTAGGGTGTGTGCATTTAGAACTGTAAGCCACAGTAAATCTTTGCTCCCCTTTAGAAAGCAGTCTGTTTCAATTATTTTGTTAGCTAGTGATCAAAACCAAACTAATGCATCAGTTCCCTCAATAGCAAAAAGAGGATATGCTACCAAATCTATGAACATGCATATTCTAACTCCAATCACTTTCTAATATTTCTATGTCTAAAAAAATAGTTCTTTAAACCATTATCTTTTCATCCTTTCCCCAACACTCTTGTATAGGGTTGTGGGAGGTGGGCCTGGGTGAAGGACGCTGATCATTTATTTAGGGCAGGTCTTCAGGACCATGATTCCTTCCTGTTAGAAATCTGTGTTTTTGTTTTTGTTTTTGTTTTTTTTTTTTTTTGGTTTTTCAAGACAGGGTTTCTCTGTGGTTTTGGAGCCTGTCCTGGAACTAGCTCTTGTAGACCAGGCTGGTCTCGAACTCACAGAGATCCGCCTGCCTCTGCCTCCCAAGTGCTGGGATTAAAGGCGTGCGCCACCACCGCCCGGCTAGAAATCTGTTTTGTGTTTGTATCACATTATAAGCCGTTTTTCTATTCCCTGTCTACCAGGTTCCCTACTCCACATGTCCCATACACTACCATGGTGTTCTTCCCAAGTATATGAAACCAAGCCTTAGAATGCAGCCTCTGAAACTGAGTGACTCCTTCCTTCCTTGAATGGTCTATTCCAGATACTTTGACACAGCAATGCAAAACCTGATACATGATACCACTTTTGTAACAGATTCCTGCATAAACATTGCCTTTGTTTATCGCTATTACTCCTGTTACCATTTCTGCAGTGATGTCAACCATGCTTGTATAGAATTGGCATAAGCACTTGCTCGATGAAAGAATGGTTGCATTGAATATAAAATCATAGAGCTAACTATTTTTGGCTCTACAAAATACCTAATCTGATCGTTCCTGTTTATATACTCTAACCTTAAGACTCCTGCATAAAGGGAAATGCCTCATCCTATATCTTCCTTTGTCATGCTCCCAGCCATTATTATCACCGTATCTGTTCTGCGAACATGCCAAGACTAATTTTAAAAGATTAAACAAAAAAGAAAACATTCCATTTGTTTATCAGTGACAATGTGCCCTTCCCATAACCAGCTAAAAAGGCAATTGAATAAAAAATTCCAAAAGCTTCGCATTCCTTTCTTAGAGCACAACTTCCTATTCTGCAGTAACGATGTCAAATTATGTCCCTCGTTAAAAGTAGAGGCAAGAAAAGGCATTAATGATGCTAAATCATCATTCTGAGTTTACACAGGTGATGACAGAAATATAATGCACTTTGTTTTCCTTTTAGATCTCCAACTAAGGACATGGATTCCGAAGAGAAGGAAATTGTGGTTTGGGTTTGCCAGGAGGAAAAGATTGTCTGTGGATTAACTAAACGCACCACCTCCACCGACGTCATCCAGGCTTTGCTGGAGGAGCATGAAGCTACCTTTGGAGAGAAGCGGTTTCTGCTGGGCAAGGCCAGCGACTACTGCATCGTGGAGAAGTGGAGGGGCTCAGAGCGGGCCCTTCCTCCCCTGACGAGAATCCTCAAGTTGTGGAAGGCTTGGGGAGATGAGCAAGCCAATATGCAGTTTGTTTTGGTTAAAGCTGATGCCTTTCTCCCTGTTCCACTGTGGAGGACGGCTGAAACTAAACTTGTGCAAAACAGTGAAAAGCCATGGGAGCTCAGCCCGGCCAATTACATGAAAACTTTACCACCGGATAAACAAAAACGAATCGTCAGGAAAACCTTTCGGAAACTGGCGAAAATCAAGCAGGACACGGTTTCTCACGATCGAGACCACATGGAGACTTTAGTTCATCTAATTATTTCTCAGGATCACACCATTCACCAGCAAGTACAAAGAATGAAAGAGTTAGATATGGAAATTGAAAAATGTGAAGCTAAGATCCACCTGGACCGGGTAGGGCATGATGGGGACAATTACGTTCAGGAGGCATATTTAATGCCCAGGCTCAGTGAAAATGAGCCAAAGTTAGATTTTCCACCTGAGGACAGCCAGGCTCCAATGGACCTGAACGACAGCGAGGGCATGGCACAGCTGGAAGAACGATTGCAATACTACAGGGTGCTCATCGAAAAGCTCTCCGCGGAAATTGAGAGAGAGGTGAAGAGCTCGGGCATCGATGGAAGTGAAGATACAGAGGGGGCAGCGGCCTGGGAACTCGAAAACTCTGATTTGGAGAACGTAAAGTGCGATTTGGAGAAGAGCATGAAAGCTGGTCTGAAAATCCACTCTCACTTGAGTGGTATCCAGAAAGAGATTAAATACAGTGACTCACTGCTTCAGATGAAAGCAAGGGAATACGAACTCCTAGCCAAGGAGTTCAGCTCGCTTCACCTTAGCAACAAAGATGGATGCCAGCTAAAAGAAAATAGAGGAAAGGGATCCGGTGCTCCCAGCAGCGGTGAGGAGATCCCTCCATTAACTCCAGGGGTATTGAACACATACACAAATGACACAGATTCGGATACTGGCATCAGCTCCAACCACAGCCAGGACTCTGAAACGACTCTGGGCGATGTACTGCTGTTGTCAACGTAACTCAGATGCCTTCTTTCTGACAATTAATCATGTTTTTTTTTGTGTGTGATTGAACTAGAAACTCTGTTCCATATATGACTCTGTGAAAGTGTAAACCGTGCTAAAATATCTAGTAGTTAATAAATAAAAAGCTAGTGAACATCGTTGTTCGTTTACATATAATGCTTTCAATTTGACTTAATTACAGGTTCAAGCAATGAACTGTGTATTAGGGATGCAGCAGATCTAGTCCGTGGTTACATAACACAGAGACAACGTAATGGGAATTGATTGACCGTTCCCCCCATGAGACAGGAAGGACATGAACTTGAAAACAGTTCTCAACTTTGTTCATCAAACTATCCATGCTGCAAGCTGACAACATTGAATCATTAGAATGTTTAAAGTCTATAAAGTATAGGTTGGCTCCTATGTTGTATGTGTCCTAGATGGATTAATTCAAATCTTGCTTTTTCAATTGTCAGGTTGTAAAATGTATTTGGTGTGTGCGTGTGTGTGCGTATGTGAGTGTGTGTGTATGTGTGTCGCTTCCTGGCTGCTGTCTGTTTAAGTCTAAGGGACAGGAAGCTGTTGGGACATGCATAATTCCCGACAGTGAACCAGTTTGGGCACAGAAGTGGCAAAGTCAAGTGCTGTAGACACTCAGCTTTCTTCCCCCTAAGCACATCTAACATGATCACGAACTATACATAAGTTCTTCCTATCTACCCATTAGATAGTCTATCAAACAATGCTGTAGGTTCATTATTTTGGAAGTTAGAGTGTAGGTTATTGAAGAACTCAGTCATTATTGTGTTTATACCCTCCCAACTGCGTACATTGAAGTGGAATTTACTGTCCTTTGTGTATATAGCAGTGTTTTGTTCTCTGCGAACAGAGTAGAGTTGAATGTTTGTTCTAGTATCCTGTAAGCCAGCTGTCAGGATTTCCAGGGTGGTTAAAAGAGCTCAGAACTTTTAAGCTGTCCTAAGCACACTAAGGGAAATTCAAGAGATTGAATGGATTATCTGGATTCTGTCTTCACTCTTAATTAGAATGTTTTGCTTGATTTTAAAACAGACATTTACCGCACTCCTAGCTTATTTTTTCTTCATACCTCTCTTTTCTTTCTCCCTTCTTCAAAGCCAAGGCAGAATGCCATCAGAAAATAATTAATTCATTATTTTGTCGTGAACTGAATACCGGTGTACCTTAGTTTTCTTGAGTTGGCCAATTTCACGCAGGTCAGGCTACATAAAGTAGACATGTTAGTTGATGTATTTATAGTATGTGTGCATTAGGTATTATTCCTAGAACATTTCTCTTTTATACAAATTGATGCAACCTTTAACTGTTTTCTCTTTTAAAGATTGAAAGTTTTAAAGATTTTATCAGTTTTATTGTGGACTCAAAGTCTTTAGTTGGCTCTTTCCAAATGTCATGCCTCCCCCCCCCCCCATGCTTTACTTGCTTCCTTTATCTTTGGGAAGATGCTTGAATTTCCATAGAGTTTTACATCGGGGAAGCACCTATGCTACCATTTCTTTAAATATATATATATATATATATATATATATATATATATATATATATATATAAATAATTTCAGGTCATACGATAAGAATTTCTATTCCATGGAAATACTGGAATAACTAATAAGTAATCACATTCACATAAATTATATTTTTAAAGGAAGAATGGAGCAGCCATTTGTGAAAGGGAAGTTCACCTGGTTAACAGTCTATTAGGTCAATAAAACATATACTAAAGTGTTGAACATATTTATTGTTACCAATAGAGATCAAATTCAGAAGACTTTCATAAATGATAAATCATTTGGCTCCTTATCTCCCTGAAATGAAAGCTTTCTCTTTGGAGTTTGTATTCAGGAAGAACATAAATGTTGTATATCATAGTATGCAGCTGGATAGCAGTACCTAAATTCAAAAACAGTCATGCTAAGAATTGTCACAGGATTTCACTGCAGGGGGGTTTCAAGACAGGTTTTCTCTGTCATTTTGGAGCCTATCCTGGTAGTCGCTCTGTAGATCAGGCTGACATCAAATGAGCTCACAGAGATCCACCTGTCTCTTTGCATTTTACTTTTAAGAATGTCTAAAACACCTTGTAGAAAGCCGATTTCTTAGACTCCTTGTCGCATTTACACTTTTCCTTCATTATTAAAATATATTTCTATACTTGATTGTTACACTAAGTCACACAGTAATTAGTTTCCCCTGTGAAATTCTAATAGAGTTCAATATAACCCTATTTATGCAGATAGAAATCATGAATGATCTCATGGATCCTATGCTATTTATTGTTCAATTGATGGTTAAGCTTATAAATACAGGACTTGAAAGTTTAATGCTTTAATTATCTTGAGAAACTTAGTGAATTACAAAACCTTAAGTAGCCTAGCAGATTAATCACAAATTAGCCATATGCGGCTAGAAGAGGCAAGCCACAGCTGACGATACTTATTTTTCCCAGCACTAGGTTCTCAGAGCGTGCCTTCTGAACGTCTTTGCTCAGGTGGCCTCTTCCACTCTACACCTAAATGCTGCTGACTTTCTTTTCTTTCCTTTTTGTCATTCTCTGTTTCTCGTTTTTACTTTTTCTTTTGTTTGTTTGTTTTCTTTTGTTTTTCAAGACAGGATTTCTCTTTGTAGCCCTGGCTGTTCTGGGACTCCTACTTTAGAACTCAACCTCCCAAGTGCTGTGCGCCACCACACCCAGCAAATACCTACATTCAATGTACTTTAAGTCTTCTTTTCTTTTGAACAATTGTGTCCCATTTTGGCAGTTCTAATCTATTATGTTAGATGTATTTCTTTTCGGCTTCTCTCATATATTAGGTTGTATATATTTATGTAACCATTTAACTTCACTCATCCAGCAGAGTTTTTATCTTGTTCTTTTATTATCTGCCTTTCTAACTTAATTAGTTATTACCAACTTCTTAGGTTCTTGTTCCATTAGTGAAGTGAATTGTTACTTTTAAAGGGTTTTAACATGTTTTATGAATTTTTACATTATATTTACTTGTGCAATTTGTATATAAACATGCATGTAAGCAGGTTTAACAATATTAACTGGCATTCTACCTATAAATTTAGGGAGTAAATATTAAATATTTACATGCCATTATTTTTGGTTAACATAAAAAGTATACATTATTGGGGGGCACTATGTGGTATTTCAGTACATATATGCATTGCATAACGTTTAAGTCAGAAAAACATTCAATTATTTTATTAAGAGTTTCTGACTTAAAACAACTCATATGCCTTTTAATTTAATGGCAATGTTATAACATATATGTAGGTGAAAGTTTATGTCCCACCACCAACTTGCAAATAAATACACTAAAGCTTGGATTACTTGCAAATGCTCAAACAATAGCTCAGGCTTGTTGCTAACTAGCTCGTACAAGTTAAATTAATCCATGTACATCTAATCATTGTGCATATATAAAAAGAAATTTTTATAGCATTGAGTTTGAAGTGGTAGATACTCCAGAACTCTTAAATACTAAATTAAATCTCTGCATCATTTTTGTTCTTAATTGCAAATTATGATGCTGTATTATTATATAAAAACCTTTCTAACACATTAAATTTTTATTTTTGTATTTATTTAAACCTCCACTGTATATGACAAAATATATTTCTGTGGCTGCATTTTATAAACGTTTAGAGTAGAGTTACTGTTATATTTAAAGCATATTTTTCTAGTGACAAAGGAATACAGTTTAACCCTGATATAGCTTTTTAAATAACTTTGGACTGCTTCTTTTCATATTGCCTTACTTGTTTGGTAAACTTCATGTGATAAATATAAAGTTTCATTTCTTCAAGTTATAACTGATTCAGAAAAATAAAAGATTATTGTATCCTGTCTTTAGTATTTTCTTTATTTCAATAGCTATGTTTCAAACAAATTGCATGTCATGCGGAATTATATAATTGCTAAGATAAATGAGCACATTAATTTTGAGGGGGTTGGTTAGTATTTCTTGGCAAAACAATGTGTAGAATATAATATCAAAGTAAACTTTTTAATTGGTTTGTACGTTCTTGTTCCAATTTGTTATGGAAGTATGCCCCAACTTGTGTGCTGATTTTATGCATGGCTTCATTCTTTTTAAAGTGGAGTTATCTCATGTAAGACTGTTCAAGACCTTGTTGGTTCTTTCTACTAGAATTTATTTTGTCATTGTCTTCTTCAAAATAAGCATTCTAGATGGACTATTTTAAATAATTGATCACTAAAGTCATAAGGTCTACTACTTCATTTTATAACCATGACCAAAAACTTCATTAAAAGATTTCATATAACACCCAGCAAAGCATATAGGAATAAGTTTGCACTACCTTCTTTTCTATATGTCACAATGATTACAGGAGAGGGGTAATATTTTCTCAATCAAGCTGAATTTGGGCTTTTAATACTGTTGAAATGAAGAACTGGAAATTTTAGTGCTATTATCAATATGTGTCTGAAAATCACTGACTTTGCATTTCAAATAAGTAATTTACATGGTGTTTTTCTGAGTCAGACATAGAAGAAGCGATTATATGAGGATGAGTAGATGCTACACTTCATATACTTGTGTAATATAATTGGATATTTACTTTTTGGTAAAGTGGATACATTGTATAAAGTTCAATTTTTTGGAAAATGAACACTATGAAATCTTATTTCTATTACTGTGGGCCTGCTGCCCACATGAATTCATTTTGACATTGAAGATGTAAACTATAATTTATGAATTTCTCTAGAAATAAAATATGAATAAATAAGTGTGTATTTAGTTACATATCCTGACATATGTAGCATAACATATCCAGAACAGTTAAGTGATCTGTTACTTTGCCTTCATACATATACTCTTCTCACTCAGAGATGTTACTTTTCTGGAAAGGGTCCCATATTGTTCATATGGAAATCTTTCCTTCTGTCTCACTATATTAGAGTATTCTGTTAGCACATCAGTTCCGTGATCAGTCACATGGCTTCCTGATAAGCATTTGGATGGCCTTCAATTATTTACTCTGTTATTATAATAGCCTTCCAAAAATTTCTGTGAGGCAAGATGTAGAAATATTGGCTCAAATGGTGGCAAATATGTTTTTAATTTTGAGAATATCTATAATTCACATATGTGGAAATTAATATGTTATGAACTGAATTGAAAATGTGTTCAGCATAGACGATATTTTCTATTTGTATGTTTAAAATGCCAAAATAATAAACAGAATAAACCATGTAATTGATCTTATGGGTTAATATTTAATGATGTGCTTTCTGGTCATTCCTTAAAGGGCTGCAAGTGAGATACTTTTCTATTATTGTGTTAACATTCCTTACAGAAGTCAGAGTTTATTGGAGCATATAGATCCAGAGGGATATGAGTCAATTATGGCAGGGAATGGTGGCATCATGAGGGAAACAGGGCAACAGAAAGAGTTGAGAGCTCCATTTGCATACCACAAACAGGAAGAAGAGATAGCAAACTGAAATTGAAATGGCACTGGGCTTTGTAAACCCCAAAGTCCACCCCAGTGATGCACTTCCTCCAACCATACCTCTTAAACCTAATCAACTGGCACCACCAACATTTGGCCCCATGGGACACATTCTCAATCAAACCTCTACATATTCTCATGCCATATTACACAATAAATAATTTTCAAAATTATTATTTCTATCATTTTTATATACACATTTACGTTTAGGTTTTAAACTTTGGAGCAATCTAGCATTGCAAGATTTTTAGTTCTTGAAAATACTGAGACAACTGATTTTTATTTAAATGATTAAAAATTATTCCATAACATTTGGCACGAACTTTATCCCAGTCTTATGGAGTGGCATCTATTATTGATCGTGTGTGAACCAAATTATGGTTTATATGTTAGATGTATTGCTGGCTTTTCTACATAATTTTCTTGCTATGACTGAACTGTGTGTTTATATTATGGTACTATATTACCTCTTCACACCTTTAGGATGCTTTTAATATTTGGTATAATAAAATGACATATATACCCACTACATTTTACAAGACATTTCTTTGATCTTTTTTTTTATTATTTTCACAATAGGCACAACCATGTTTCAAGCCACAAGAGCTTTACATTGGCATTTTAAATTTACTTATGCAAAATTTATAAATAAACACAGGGAGTGTTGAATTCTTTGACAATAGAACTTATTATCTGAGACCTCTATGTGTTCTTTAGTAGCATTGAAAATTTTATTCAGTACTATCATATGAGGTATTAAACTTTTTATTGAATTCTTCTCTTTCCCTTGATGGGGGTGGTTTTTGTATTTTATCTGTTGTTTTTATTGGTTAACTAATAAAGAAAACTGCCTTAGCCCATTTGATCGGCCAAACCTTAGGTGGGTGGAGTAAACAGAAGAGAATGCTGGGAAAAAGAAGCCGAGTCAGGAGTCGCCATGAGTCTCCCACTCCAGACAGACGCAGGTTAAGATCTCCCTGGTAAGCCACCAGATCATGGTGCTACACAAAATATTAAAAATGGGTTAGATCAATATGTAAGAGCTAACCAATAAGAGGCTGGAACTAATGGGCCTGGCAGTGTTCAAAAAAATACAGTTTCCGTGTAATTATTTCGGGTAAAGCTAGCCGGGTGGCGGTGGGAAGCAGCCCTGCCGCTCATATTACAACATTCCCTGTTACATATTAGATAGTATCTTCCCACTAGTTAAATCAACTAGAAGATGTCCTTGCCCACTTTGGCAGAAATTCTTTACTGATGTCTTGTGTTAAGTTTACACTCAACTATGTTTTATCCATTGATGCTGTCATAAACTTGCCTAGTCTTCCACTCTCTTTTTTACTCATGTTATTTCATATCAGAAAAGTAATCTGGAAAAAAATAAGAAATGCTGTACAATCTCAACTCTTTGAAAAGAAATTCCTGAACAAAACCAACAAAATGAAAAATAAAACAATGAATGCAAAGAAATCTGGTATTTTTATTCATTCATATAGAATAAAGACCATGAGTATATATATCAAGATACGGATTCTTCACATAATAAGCTATATTAAAATGGTTAACACATCATTTCCTAATTGATCAACTTAAAGCATTAATGGCTGTTAATATGAACGCTTGTATAAGCAACCATGATCAATGTTTGGCCTACTCTACTTTGTAATGGTACTATTGACTCTTTTCTAGGGAAGTTTTTGCTATAATAGTCTTAGAACATCTTAAAACCCCAAGCCACTGATATTTAATATAGATAGTACCCCTGTCCCCACAAATTGAGACAAACAAAAATGCTCTTTCCCAGCCCCATTTATTTGCTCCATTCACTAGAAGTTTCCATTGCCTTCTTTCAAACAAGGAAAGACTATAAGTTAATTTCAATACACTTCAAATAAGTTACAAAACTAAAATAATCCATGCTAAGTACAAAATCTATGTGAAAATGGAAATGTATGGATACTGCTGATATTTTCATCTTACCTTGATGACTTGAGAATTAATATTCTTCTGCTTTCTCTGTGTATGAACTTCTAAACCAAAATTCATTATAACAAAGATAATTAAGATCGTTTACCATGTGAAACATATTTCTGACCTTTTCCTGTATTTTTTGAGACTGCCAAAATTAGCAAACAAACAGCTAAAGATAAATGTCAACTGCTAGGAATTAGAAGTTGAGTACTTTAGAAATAAACTTTACTTCCAAAAGTCAAATTCTGATCCATAAATTAATGTAAAACTAAAAAGAAGATACCAAACTGCTGATTTTGGTTATATATGTTATGGAGTCCCCTGGATTGGGTAGAGGTATAAAAATATTAATTACTTTCATATTTTTGAAATCTCTAGCTTCAATATTTTATCTTTGTAGAGACAACAATGTGAAGTAGACTTCTAACTGATAGACATGGGATTAATACTCAAAAAAATCTGTCTTTCCTAACATTTCCACTTCTGTCTCTTATTTATTCAAGATTTCTTAGACTTCATGTAGAAGCATGTTGCCGAAAATTGGGCATCATTATGTACATGCAGATTGCTTGTTTGTTTCCCAGGTGCTAAGACCTGAATAATCATACAGAACGTATATTAATCATAACACTGCTTGTTCTATTACTCAGGCTTCTTATTAAATAACTTTTACTATTAAATTAACCCATTTCTATTAATCTATGTCTCACCATAAGTCTGTGGCCTACTGTTAAGGTACCAGCAACCTCTTGCATCTTTCTCGTTTGACAGTTACATGGAGTCTCCCTGACTCCACCTCCTCCATCATTCATATTTCCCTCTGTTTAGATTTCCCATTTTGCTGTATTCATTGGCTTTATTCATCAACCTATAAAGCAACACATATACAGAAGGACATTCCACATCACCATGATATCTAAATAAGATATGACAAAGAAAACTAGTCATAATCTATTTTTCCAGAACATAGAGCAGATCTGCAAATATAGTTGGAGACATAATTCTGGCTTTTTAATCTTTCGAATGCCAATAAGTATTAGTAGTTGATATTGGCCAATATATTATTAAAAGTGACACAAAATTGGAGGTCTAGCAAAATTTCTATAACATAAAACACTTTCTAAAAACTTTTTGCAGTGAAATAATAGTTGTTTGTTTCTACCCATGGATAAAATATTATTTACTATGATGTACAAAATGAACATCTTTTATTTCTGATTACAGCATATAATCAATGATATTTGTATATATACATTCAAGTGAAAGTTTGTTCATTCTAAGAATAATTTTAAAGTTTAATTTTTTTCATTCTGAGTAGCATTTGATTTATTTCCAATAAGAAAGTAAGGGGAAGGGGAATTTTATATTTTCAGAACTGAAAGTTATTTTGAAACAATTGTTATCGTCACCGTTTTCATATGTGAGATTGCCATGAGTCACTCTTCTTTAGGATGTAGTACGTGATTTGCTGATTGCTGATAATTTTTACTGTGCTGTGAGTACAGATCTTTGACAAAAAATTAAATTTTCATTAGTCAAAGGAACTCAAAGTTGAGTAGCAGCTATACAACTCCTCTCTAGAATCTACCTATAATAATTTATCTTTCAAAGGGCTATAAAATGTATAAATACTAAATTTCATGAGGAAATTCAATGTGACTTTGGATGAAGCTATCATTCATTATAACTGTAATTTATAACTCAAAAACAGGGCAGACTATGGAGGATAGTGCCCTTTGATTAAATTTCTAGGTCACACTGAGTCATGAGTCTTTCTGAGATAATTCCCAAACCTGTTTCCACAACACACTGACAAAGAATTCCTGTTTAAAAAACAAAAAACAAACAAACAAACAAAAAACAGATTTCTAGATTTCTCCTTGGAGAATTTAAATGGAGGGGTCTGAATCAGTGTTAACCATCCAAGGTTGAATTTCTTCCCAAACGATTGTAAAACCAAAGTATTAAAAGTGTGGTTTAATAATTCCGGCAGACCTGGTAACTAAAGCCTTCACCAAGCAGCAATGAAAGAATGTGGGGGCCAGAATTACCAGGGTAACTGAGAACTCATTAACTAGGAAAAACTCATTAACTAGGAAAAAAGTCTCTAAATTCCTAAGACAAAGGTGAAATGGAAACAGAAACTTGGTAGGTCTCTTCCAGAGACTGCAACTGCCCAAGGTCAAATGCTTTATTGTCACATTTTGTACTTAGCCCAAGGTAGAAATAATAGAAAATATGAGGACCTTGGAGGAATTCCTGCTGTCATATAAGTGCTGGACATGTATTTTATACCCTCTACATTTTCCATCAAATATGCCATTGGAAATTTTTAACCTTTCTAAAAGTGATATTTTCCTTGGCTCAAACTGAATGCAATTTATTTTATGTAATGATTAAAATAGGTCTTGTTCAAGATGGCTCAGAGAGTCATATCATGAATGTTCTCTAACATTTGTTATTCTGTTGGTCTTTGGAGGTTTTACGTTTAGACCCCAATTGTTGGTACAGTTGGGGCCACTCAATAGGCATGACCTTACTAGAGGAAGAATGTCACTGTGGCAAAGTTATGAGGTTTAAAAGCCACATTCTACTCCCAGTTCAATCTCTTTCTGCTTCCTATTGGGATTTCAAGATAGGAATTCTTAACTTGTCATATAACTGTTTGCTAAATATCCAGTTCTTCAGTTGCCATATCTCCCTGCTGCCACATTTTGTCATCATGGTGGTCATAGATTCTATTCCCTCTACAACTATAAGGACCATATTTTTCTATAAGTTGGCTTGTCATGATGTTTTTGTCCCAGTAATAGTAACTAAGACAGAATTTATTAACTGAAGTATTTTTTGACTGTGACATGACACATCATCCTGGGTTTTGGAAGAATATGGAAGATTTTGGAAATTGGATGAGAAAGGTGATTTAATGCAGCAAGAGCAGCTTGATGTGCCATCTAGAAGAAGCTTGGAAGGCAGTAGAGCTTAGAACTATGCAGATTATGGGACCTCAAAAGGGTTCAGAGTGGAACAATACTGATGATGGGTTATAGAGATGTTTCCTGTGATATTTTAGCAAAGAATGTGGCTTTTTCTGACCTTGTCCTAACAACTTGCCTATAACTAAATTTAATAGTAATGGACTAATATTTTGGGCAGAGTAGATTTCAATACAGGCCAATATTGACTCTTCCCCATAACTAACAGTAATTACTTTTTTTGCAGACCTATAATGTAGAACAGTGAGATGAAAACATAACATTCATAGTTTGAAGAGAAAAATAACAAACCAAAGAGATTAAGGAGTAGCCTTCTGTGTACTAAAATATAGGGAAAGATACCCTCTTGGTAAGTGTTCACCCAGCTAAGTTTTTCTGTTTTTGAAAGGAAAAGCTTCCTGGAAAAGAACAACAAAGAAAAACTGCTGAAAATGTGATTCCCGGGAGCCAGAGTACACTTCATGCTAACACACAAACTCAGGGCTGTTGTTCACATACTGTTGCCCTGGGTTTCATGTAAGATACCCAAGGAATAGAGTTGTGGAATCTACATTTATGGTTTTAGAGAGCTTCTGAAGCCAAATGTGTGGAAGTAGAATTCCTGGGAGTGGGGTGCGGAGGGGTTAGAGGCTATTCCATGAATCTTTGAAAGTGAACTCAGAATTACCACAAGGACCCAAGATGCTTGAGTGGAGAGAACTGTGGAATGCCTGCCAAGTGAGCTGCACATAGGGAGGTGAGCCATTGTGGGTGAGAGACAGCTAAGGTTGAAGTGTGTAGCGTTCTATACCTTTTGACACTGGACATGGAGCTACAGGATTTTATGTTTGCCCTGATGAGTTTCAGCCTTGCTTTGGTCTAGTATTTTCTCTCTATGAAACTATTACTACCTTTAGGAATAGTGATATGCATTCTGTGTCGTTGTGTGATGGAAGTCTGCAGTTTATTTTATCCTTTTAGTGGGGTTAAAGTTGAGGTTGCTTAGAGTCTTGGTGGAGACTTTGAACTTTCAAATAGTGTTAAGACTGGGAGAGATTATATAGATTTTGAAGTTGAACTTAATGTATTTGCATTACGGTTTAGACACAAGACTAGGGATGGGGCGCAGTATGGAATGTTTTGGATTAAATAAGATAACTTCTATACACTCAAATATATGAACACTTGGTCCCCACTTTTACTATTCAGATCATCTAGAAGATATGATGAGATGTACTGTCAGTTGATGTAGGCTTTGAGGTTTCAAAAGACTGGGACCTTTCCCAGATTCCTTTTTCTGATTCGTGCTTGTGCTTCAAGATATGAGCACTCATTTTGTTGTTTTAGCCACTAATGCCTTCCTGCTGTCATACTTCCTGGCCATGACAGCAGACTCTTATTTCTCTGTAACTTAATGAATAAATAAAAATCTTTTTTCCTCTAAGGTGCCTTTGTCATGGTATTTTGCCATGGCAATAGAAATAATTGAGACAGTTATATACATAGCATCACTACAATTATTTATTTATGCCCAATTTTTTTTCAATCAAAAAACTGAGATGACTAAAATTATTTAAGGTATTTTGAGATTCCTAAAAGATAAGGTGTGTAGAATGATAATAATCATTGATGGTAATTAGCTCGATATGGGAAATAACCAGGCCAGCTTAAAGATCACAATTATATTTTTAATGGTTATAATGGAAACTCATGATACAAGAATGGGGGGGAGTCCAAACTTCCTCTGTGTCCGGCGGGAATCGTGCAGAGAGAGCGCACACCTGGTCAGAGAGTCACCAATTTGATGACAGGACAAGGCCAATTCAGGGACCCTATCCACTATTGCTGGAAGTTTTAGCTGAGATCATCCTTGTGGAGTCCTGGAAGATTCCCTGGCATCAGGTTTCTCCCTAACCTCAAAATGCCCCCCATTAAGATAACTCTTTCATTATTCTACTCATTCATCTCACTCCCTACACATCCCACCCAATCCCTCATGTTCCCATACCACCACCCCCTCCCTACACGCTTCCAGTTTACCCAGAAGATCTCTTCTATTTCTCCTTCCCAAGGAAATCCATGTGTCCCTCCTTGTTACTTAGTCTCTCTGGGGTTATGGATTGTAGTCTAGTTATCCTTTACCGCTATTATCCACTTATGAATGAGTACATGCCATGTATGTATTTCTGGGTCTGGTTTACCATGGTCAAGATGATTTTTTTTTTAAGTTTCATCCATTTGCCTGCAAATTTAATGATTTCATTATTTTTAATAGCTGAGTAATACTCCATTGTGTAGATGGACCACATTTTCTTTTTCTATTCTTCGGTTGTGGGGCATCTAGGTTGTTCTTAGGTTCTTGTTATTACTAATAAAGCTGCTATGAACACAGTTCATGCTGGCTAGTCTTAAGCCAACTTGATACAAGCTAGAGTTATCTGCAGGGATGAAAGCTTAACTGAGAAAATGCCTCCATAAGATCCAGCTGTAAGGCATTTTCTCAGTGATTCATGTGGGAGGGCCCAACAGATGGTAGGTGGTTCTCTCCATGAGCTGGTAGTCCTGGGTTCAACAAGAAAGCAGGCTATTCCAGTCAGGGGAGGAAGCTAGTTAATGGCTCCCTCCATGACCGCTGCATCAGCTCCTGTCTGCAGGATCCTGCCCTTTTTAAGATCCTGACCTGGTTTCTTTCAGTGATGAACAGTGTTGTGGAAGTGTAAGCCAAATCTACACTTCCCTCCCCAAGTTTCTTTTGTCGTGGTGTTTTATCACAGGAAGAGTAACCCTAAGACAGTAGATCAGTATTGTGCACTTTGTTCAGTGGCATTTTATTGCTTATTAAACCATAGAAACTCTATACAGCAATTTTTCTTTATAGAAACCAGCACTTCGCGATCCACAGTGGAATAAAGAATCAGAACTCTAGCAGAGAGAGAAAGGGAGAAGAAAAAGCCATCAAAATGAAAAACTAATCTTGCAATATGGAGTATTAGCTTCATGAAGAAAGGAATTATCAAGCTTCTCGGGTCTTCTCACTTTCGAATTGAATGTTTCCTTTTCTGAGTTTTGCATATTATGTTTTTATCCCCTGAAATCTCGTCTTTATCCCCCGAATGCAAATACGTTGCACTAATCATATTCTCCGAATGAAGAAGGCGCTGTTTACAACAGAGCAAAGAAAAGTTAAGAATGAAGCTAAGGACAATGATGTGGCAAATGGCCAATCTACCATTCTGCAGCAGGAACCACATGTGGCCTATAGATAGAACATGTGTAGGATGTTCTATGGTCATATGACGTACTGTAGATATTCTTTTACTATATGCAGGCTTATAATTTGTGTTTCCAAGAAACACAAAACCTATGAACATTTAGGCTGAATTTGGTTCCACTATTCAGAATGCTATTTCTGCCCTAAACAAACAAATAAGCAAAAACATTAACATAAATTAACTGATTTCTTTTTTTATTAAGAAGTTAACGAGAGTATAAAGCTTTAGTATTGAATATATCTAATATTTAGACTCTTGAGTTAAAAATCTGCCCATATATTGCTTTCTAAATAGTATTTGTTTGAAACATGAAATATAAGCAAAATAATCTACCACTTAAAGAGCATTCAAAACCTCCATTTTTCTACATGAATTGTTTTTGGGAGCATTGCCTCAATCGCTATAAAGTACTGAAAACTGTAGTTTTTCTGATTATTTGATATTAATTAGCAGAATCTGCAGTAAGAACTTGCAAAACAATAATTGGAACATAGACAAATATCTATTAGTATGGCAAAAACAAATAAAGACAGAAAGACAACTCCAACAGGCAACTAAATTTGAAGGAAAAGAAACAAATAGAATTTCGTGATTATTTGTAACCATGAAAAACATGCATTGCCTTGCCTTACAAGTAGTTTTATTTAGATAACAAAAGGAAACATGTTCAAGCCTACTGGAGAACATGAAGATAGTAAGGCTAAACAGATTATTGCAAACAGGTTTCAAGTGAAACAAGCAGCAAAACCTGTGGCTAACACCTTTAATCACAGAAAATCATCCAAGAGACAGAGGCAGAAACATTTCTATGAATCTGAGGTCAGAATAGTCCACAGTGAGTTCTGTTTAAGCTAGGCAAGGATGCATAGTGAGAATTTGTCTAAATCAGTAATAAGAAAACAAAGGAGGAGAAAAAAAAGAGGAGAAAGCGAAGAAGAGGATGAAGGGGGAGGAAAAGCAGGAGGAGGAGGAAGGTGAGGAGGAGAAGCAGAAGCAGAAACAGCATCACCAGCAGCAAACAAAAATTAAATGAGGTCCAAGAAGAGCTGTACAGAAATGTCAGCATTTGGAACAATGAAGCAGTAGGACTTGGAGGTCCAGAACAGCTATAATGAGTTCAAGACCAGCATGAAATACAGTTAGCCCTTGATTCAAAAAGATCAGACAACAAGCAAAGAAGCAAGTGAAAGCTAAAGATGGAGTTAGAAATTAATTTTGACCTAAAATATTGGTTATACTAGAATCATTTGTTGAAATTTTTCAGAGACTCTACAAATACTTATCATACACATTTAATTACCTTGCTCTAATGATATTTCAATTGATCTGGAGAGAAAATAATTTGTGTGATTACATTTTGACATATTTTGGTATGGTAGGAATTTAAAGAGAACTGGTGTGACCTTTATCTTACTGGCCCAATTGTCAAAACATTATTTTAGCAATCAACCCATGAAAAGTAGAGCAGATAGCAGTGCTATTTCTATAAGAAAATACCACAACCCCAGAGACCCTAAACAACAAAGAGAACCCTAAGAGAGACATACATGAATCTACATAGGAAGGAGAAAAAGACAAGATCTCCTGAGTAAGTTGGGACTTGAGGGTCATGGCAGTGGGCAGAAGGGGAGAGGGGAGGAAGGGACGGGTGTGAAAAAAAATGTATACATCAATTTAAAAAAAAAAGAATGAATGAACAGAGCCACAAAGACCAAGGAAGGGAGAGAGAGAGAGAATACCATACTCAATGTTAAAATTAAAATATGTAAATAAACTCAGCAGAATGTATTCAGTGATTAAGGGACCGAATAGTATTTCCCTATATCAGCAAAAGTTGAGAATCCCACTTGTTTCTATCAACCAGAGAAGTTAACATGTATAAAGAGCAAGGAGATACCATACAGAAATTCCCCTATTACTCAGAGAACATTTGCTTAACTGGACTTCTGAGCAATTTGCAGCTTGTGATTAGCTAAAAGCCTGTGCAAATCTCAGCTATTCGTTGAAAATTCTATTCTCCTTTTAGATGAAACTTATTTACAAATAAATTCAGGTACTATTTTGCTACGTATAAATGCGTAATTAGGCCAGATTTAACTTAACAATGGCGAAAATGCTGAATGGTTTTTATTGTGCAATGTAAGTTATAATAGTTGAAAATGTTACAAAATGATAAAATTATCTACATGGCTTCAACCCGAAACACTTCAACCTTCTTATACAAACACAAATAAATAAGAAATCAGTTCATCACACATTATATTAAATCAATCATTAATTAAATGATAAATCAATCATTTGTGTGTGATTTGAGTTAGGTACTCCAGGCTTGGATACAGTGATGTGTCATTTGATTTGGACATGCGTTCCAAATTTTCTAGGCCTCCACCTCCTTGGAAGTATGGCCGAAACTGACGCTGTAAGTCGGTCTCCACCTTACTGCACTTAGCACAGCCATTAGCTAGGCTCATGGGTGGTCACTGTGTTACGCTTCATCCTGCTCTCCTAAGTTCATAATTAGAGGCCCAGCTTAGAAGTCATCATTCCTTGCAGATACAAATTAAACGAGGCTTGAAGAAGACAGGCTTTCGCCATGCTGAGTAAGGAGTTTTTAAACATAATACCAGGTGATTTTTCCTGATGGTTCACACATGAATATACATGTCTAGGAAGGAAAAAAAAGTCAGTTACAGTTACCCAGTCAATCAGTATGTAGTTGTCAGATGTGAACATTATATTTTGCTTTCCTTTTGTCATTGTTTTGGTTGAATTAAAAGTCATCGTTTCTATAACATTTGCCAGATGTGAGTCATTTAAATTTGGCTCCTCAGATTCTTCTAGACATTCTTAATCTATAAAAACCTTTTATTTCTTGTTGATATGGACTATTAAACTTTAACATCCATAAATTTTTCAAAATAGCCTCATCTTTCATCATTTTTTTCTTACCACTTGGGCAAATTTAAGAATCCATGTACTGAGCTGGCTTATCAGAGCCCATTCCCTATGGAGGGATGCCATGTTCAGCCTTACCCATTGGGAAGAGTGGATGGAGGGTGGGCTGGGGACAGGCAGAGAGCCAACAGTGGGCCGGGAGAAGGGGTCAGGGGTAGGGAAAGAACTGTGCATGGAATGCAAAATGAAATTAAAAAGTAAATTAAAATTAAAAAGAATCCATGCACCCAAACTTTCTCAAGTGATATAAGAATAAAGATTCCCACATAGTTGGAGTTTCAGAAATAGATGCTTGAATTATTATTAAAATTTAAACTTCTGTCTACAAATAAAGAACTCAGTTTTCTTTTTCTACATGTCATTTCTAGGAAAGTAGATCCATTAAGGTATTTTGTGTTAATATATCTAGGCTTTACACTGTCTTAAAGTGCTCAATGTAAGTTGTTGGGAGAAACCTCATCACTGGTTCTATCTACCCATGGATCCCATGAATTACATCAGTGCCTACTTGGCAAGATACTCAGCTAGGGCAATAGTGACATGATGATTCTGGGTTTAACCAATCACTTTCTGATTGGATTTGAAGCCTGCTCCACTGAAGAGAAATCAAGCATGGTATCATCAATCTGATCAGGTATTAAGGTGATTATAGGCTCTAGGAGAAACCTACTACTGATGTCTTATTAAATGGACATTGTGTCAAACAGCCTTATACATACTTCTGTTTATTCTCATAGATTTATGCACCACAGATTTGTGGTCGCCTCAGTCTTTCCTGTAGTACTGATAGACTAGGAAACATATGAAGTCATAGAGACTGAACAGAACTTATTTGATCAAAATCTTCTGTAATCAATACCATTATCTACAGAAATAATAAATGCGCAAGTATAGTATCTTGCTTAACTTTGCCTTTTCATGTTCAGTTAGAAAGAGGCAAGTAACTGCAAAGTATTTAATAAATATTGAGTGGACTCAAATTGGTTTTCTCACTTGACAACCAGCTGCACCGTTAAGATGCATGTATCTTCTCACTATCTAGATGACTCACTACAGGAACACCATTAGTTATATCTGAGTAGTTATAAAAGGAATGGTTTCTGAACATGACACGTATGAGCAAGCTTACAGAAGCATTGTTTCCTGTATAACATTGAGCTAACATGATTCACTGTCGTCTTTTCAAAGTACATAATCACTTGATAGAAATGTCTCTTTTAAGTGTGTGACTTCTTTATGAACTCTTTGCAAACATTATAACTCTTTATTGCTTTATTGAATCTAGGCATCATGAAGAACATAACATATTTCACTTCTAGAATCACATCAAGTATATTACCTCTCATTCACTGGCTCAACATAGATTTATAGCCAGAGGCTCTCAGATTTGCCAGTTCCATCATGCTCTAGAGGGTAGTGATACAGGGCATTGCCGAGCCCCTCAGTGGAGCTGTCTCTGGAGTATGAGCCACTGTATAGAGTCGTCCTCTCACTTTTCCTCATTCTACCCCTCACACCGTCTCCAAAGAATAGCATGAAAGTTCATGCCAGGTAACAAATCTCTGAACAAATTTGTTCTTTTTTCCCAAGCTTTTCTAGTAGCCCATTATCATAAATAATTAAGAGTTTGAATGTTAATGTGCACAACTCTATGGATGGGTGAGGAAAGTGAACTTGGATAAGCCTGAACATCAAGTATCTCATTGCCAGCTGAGCAAGGCAAGGCAGTGTGAGTCCTTAAGTAGCAGGCATATTAAATGATGCAAGAGGAGAAAGCTGTCACTCAGAAATTTTGGATGTTAATGGCATGTTGGTTCTGGACCACCACTGCCTGTGTCACGCACTGCTTTTAGTCTCACATGATTACACCCTCCTGGGTGTGCACATAACCAACTCTACTTCACAGGATAAAATAGGTAATAATAACCTGTGCAGCTCCGGCTTCCAACAGACTGGAGACTATAGGAGCAATTTCTCTTATATCTTTGCTGAACCTGTTTCTCCACCTGAACATCTCCCCTTTCATTTTGTATTGTTAAAGAAGCATTCAAATCTCAGAGAAATCTATAGTTAAAATGACACTCAAACTTTGTTGTAAGATGCTTGAAACACATTATGAGGTTCTTGATTTCATCAACGTATGGGATTCCCCTCTGTATACCATGAATATGTTTTATTACCATTGGTTATTAAAGAAGCTGTTTTGGCCAATGGCTTAGTAGAGTTAAGTCAAGAGGGAAATCTGAACAGAGATAATGAGGGAAAGTAGGTGGAGTCAAGAAGATGCCATGTAGCTGAAGAAGGAGAAGGACACTAGCCACCTGCCAGAACCTTACCAGTAGGCCACAGCATTGTGATGATAACACAGATTAATAGAAATGGGTTATTTTAAAATGTAACAGTTAGCTACTTGTAGGATTTTATTTTGAACTTCAATAAAGGAATTGAAGATTGTTTACTCCAAAAGATATGTTCGATAAATACATTATGGTTCCTACAACAAATACCAATTACTGTGTTGGATGCAAAGGATATATGATTCAAGACAAAAGTGTGTTGTCTCAGAGCTTATTCAAGCAACAAAACATGCACCCATACTTACAAAATATAACATAACAGAAATGAGGGTAAGTGCATACGGAAAGGAGGGAAAGTTAAGAAAGTATCCTAATATTATTTGGCTCAGGACTCAGCAACCACTATTTCATTTCAAATTAAGTTTACAAGTCTGAGATAAAAAAGACAGCATCATCTTCAATTGGCCAATGAAAACAAACAAAAAATCTAAGGCAAGAGAAGAAGCTGAATCCCTTGATATTTCTAATGATTAAACAAAACACCTCATATCAAAGGTTTATTTTGGATCTGGAGGAACTTGGAAAGTTATACTTCGAGGGGGAAAATGAGTGTGAAAAAAGTAATGGGGAAAAGAATGCATGAGCCAAAGGTCTAAAAAGCTTAATTTGGAAGAAGAAAATGTGAGAAAAGTTTCTCCTATTTAATTTGAGAGGGCGTTAAGCTTGGTTTGGGAGGAGTGTAACAAACAGATGACATTCCACAAAGCTAGAGGGAAAGAAATGCGATTCTTCTGGGTGGGTGCAGGCAGATTAGAGAAGAAAACAATGCAGCATGAAGGGAGATATTAAAAGACAGATGAAGAAGACAAAATGATCTTAAAATTATATAATGATTTGTCCTGAAAGTCAAGAAGAGAATGAAAATAACAGTTTCTGACTTGCCGATTTTTAGACACCATCTAAGATGAAAGCCACTGCTCTAAGAATGTCCAGAGGGTGGTGACTTCAAACCTTGTTCAATCTAATGACTGCAGGAAGATTAGAGGAATGCTTGGTCCTATGAGCCGGTAATCTCAGCGTTCTGAAGGCAGGAGCCTATCAGTTAGCCGCTCTTGACTATTAAGTGAGGCTTTGCCTTAAAACAATAAGAACAAGAGAATCCCAGCCTTACTTCACCAAATGGACTCAGGGGTAGAACTAATCTATAATTTAAAATCTTTCTATGGAACAGAAATGGCCCTAGAGGGTTAGGATTTGAGCTATGGGTATAGATGACATCATCACTTGGCAGGGCAAGAAAAGTCCTTCCAGCACAATGTGGAGTCATCAGTCTGGAGTGAATAGGCCTTATATGGGAGAGAAAACTAGACACTGTAAGATCTGAAAGGCCAAGGAGAATAGTATTCACACGGAAAGACCCTCAATGGGCCATCTGTTCAGACACAATTAGGATGGGGACTGAAAGAAGGTTTCAGGTAGGCTGGTAGGTAAGTTACCTGATGGCTAAAGAATTATGTTCAAGAATGTGGTCAAGATCATGTTACGACTGATTAAGCGAATGGATGCTGAGAAGGGAATGAGTCCATGTAAACAGCCTTTAGAAAGGAAGTGGTCTGGAATTGGAGAAAGAAAGAAGGCAGATTGGAGGAATTTGATCTGTTATGCTACGGCAGACCTGTGAACACTGAAGGGAAAGAAAAGAGGGCAGAGCATTGAGAAAGGTTCAGGATGCACGCAAAAGGAAAGGAGGGTGAAGCAGGCAAGTCAAAACAACAAGAACCAAATTGCGCAAACAGGATTCGATTTGACAGGAGTTTTATTCTTGGCAAATAAAATCAAGTAGTAATACAAAATTTCAAGTCACTGATAATTAGGAGACATGGTCATATTCTAATGCCTTTAGATGGCACAAAAACACCTGGGATATTTTGTTGAAAATTTTGAAAATGTTATTAGGCACACACACACACACACACACACACACACAATCAAGGCAGAGAAAGAAACACAGAGACAGAGACAGATTTCAGCATATCTGGTGGCACTGAGGAAACAGCTGAAATTCATTTTAAAACTTACACAGCTTTAGAGACATCGTTATGTAAGTTCTAGACACACAAAAAGAGCTATAGTATGAATGTGGAAAAAAGTATATATCTCATGCTGGATTTGGTCAGAAGCAAAGCAGGAGGTTCATCTATCCCAAAGTTACTTTATAGGGGTAATAAGTCATGTTACGCAGTAACAACAGATGTGCCTAGAAGTTAATTTAAATTAAACCCAAGTGCTAATATATAGAAAAAAGGACATGAACATCCTGGTTGTGATGCCTGTAATGGACAACTTGTTGGATAAGAACAAATCTTAAAGAAAGCAGGAGATGATAATAGAGAAATATGCCGGGTATTATGAATAAAATATGAATATCGCAAGGCCCCAGGGACTGGAGTAAGGAGGAAGGACAGTGAATTTCAAGTTTTAAAATACATGTTAAGCCACAAAATTAGAACATTTACAGACTATTTGCAGTCTCATTGGCACGAGTAAGTAAATAGTATACACTGGAGGAAATAATTTACTAAACATTCAAGGAAAATATTGTTAGAATTATTTTCCAGGAAATTTTCAATAAATGACTACTTCATCATTCAAATAAAACAAATGAAATATTTACCTGGCCAAAGAGCCTCACAATTGTTGTATGCTTTTTAGTATCTGCCTTTTACAATTCTTATTATCAAATAAAAGGCCCTCTAAGGTCTGACTTCGTAACACTGCAGAATTAGGAACTTGAGTATCCTTTAAACCTCCCAGATTTAAATAGAAGACTTATGTGCTATGCTGTGGCTCTACATGTAAAATCTTAACATGTAAAATCTAGTGAAAGAAGTCAGACAGTCGTGGACAAACCACTGAAGGGAATATTGGGGCCGCAGCCTTTCTTTTCTTGTATGTTTTCTTGCTGACATGATGCGACCAATTTCCTCTAATGCCTGTTTTAGCCAGAGTGCACCCCCTTTCATAAAATCAGAAAGAATGGAATATGGACTAAAACTTTGAAATTCTAGAGCCAAGATGACATTTTAAATGTATTATTTAGATATCTGTTTCTACGGTGACAGAAAATTGATTGGCACACACATACCATATCAAAACAATAATACGTACTTCACTTAAGCTAATGATATCCAAAACTTCTGTAGTTAGCAAATCCTTTCTCTTCTGCTATACCTAAAAAAAAACCTACCATAATAGTATTCTGTAAAATGTGTCAGTTCAAATAAAATTACATCACGCATTATTACTTTTCAAATTAATTCAGGAGTGATGAAATTAATGCAGAAAGTTTTACTAACTTTGTCTTATTAAGTAGCCAGCTACTTTCTATTTTACACTTTATCAGTAGGTAAAGATCCCATGCCACATGTGTGATTCAAGATGAGTTGAATGATATTCATTTCCTGCCATTCAATGAATATTGACTAAGTGTTTCAAAAAATAATTAATCAAAACAGAGATAGGCAGTGTCTATAGGATTTATGTTGAGTGTGTACAGATACAACCTTTTAAAGAGTAGAAAAGTAGTAATAATTCATCAAAAGAAAATACTAATAAGCAATTCATATATATATATTTCCTTCTATCCAACATTAAAGACACAATCATGGGCATGTATGAGTTATATATCCTTCTAATTAAGCATTAAAATAATAGCAATTAAATAATATTAGTCAGTTTAAAGGGTAGCAACTTCATTTCAGTAAAGACTGCATCGGAACTTGCCTGAAATCAGCCTGCCTGTCTTTGACAACAAGTGCTTCTGCTTAATTGAAAGGTAATTCCTGAATTGAAAACAGCAAGAATGTAAGTGAAGCAAGAAAGTAAAGGTTTATGTTTAGTATCAGGTAAGTTATTCTGTCATTTCCCTTCCCTACTTCCATCTTGTATGTGGTGAGGAGTTCTACAGGTTAATAACCCATAGCATGAACTGTAGTGAACTGCAGGAATGTATTTGAGCTATGGGCTGCATTTATAGATGCAAACTTACATCCCTAAGTATTGGGTGGTAAGACATACAGCAGTTTTATTCCCAGAATCTAGCAAAATGGTTTGGATTCAGTTACGTAAACACTAACTTACCTAGAGATTTTATGCAAGTCCCCAATAGCAAATAAAGAGCTCAAAAACCACCTTCCTTCTTCTAAGAAACTCTGTTAAAACAGTGGGACAGAGAGTTCAATCTTCAGTATAAATATTGAACATGCTTTATGTAATCCAATAGTTCCTTTTCTATTGACTGGGAGAAAGAGAATTTCATGTTACAGAGATTTTCAGTGAAGATTTGTAGACTGAATTTTAAACTGAATTATGTTTAGCTGAAGCAAACTTGTTTCATATGATAAGCAGTCCCTCTGAGTGTCTTATTCCACAAATGACACACTACCCTGTTATAATACACACGTTAAACTAATTTTGCTGCGTATAAAAGCAACCCCAAAGACTTGGTACTGTATTTTGTTGTTTCTTGGAATATAACCTCAATTAAAATAAAACAAAAAAATGTAAAAGTTAACTTGCCACATTGGGGAAAAGGTTTTCAGCACATCCAACAAAACAACCGTGAGACTCATAAAATTAGATAAGAGATAGTGTTAGCAAGTAATAAGCTCACAGACGTGTAAAGCTGAAAATAAATCGAAAAAAATCTCAAAAAGTCTCTTTGCTGGTGGAAGTGCAAGCCCCTTTGGATATTTGTATGGCGATTTCTCATAAAATTAGGAAACAACCTTCCTCAAGACCCAGTGATTCCACTTTTGGGTATATATCCAAAGGATGCTCAATTGTACCACAAGGACATGTGCTCAACTATGTTCACAGCAGCTTTGTTTGTCATAGCCAGAACCTGCAAAAGCCTAAATGTACCTTGACTGAAGAATGGATAAAGAAAATGTGGTATATTTTTACACAATGGAGTACTACACAGCAGAAAAAAACAATGACATTTTGAATTTTGAAGGAAAATGGATGGAGCTAGAAAACATTTTTTTTTGAGTGAGGTAACCCAGACACAGAAAGACAATTATCATATGTACTTACTCATAGGTGGTTTTTAAACGTAAAGAAAACCAGTCTACAAATCATGATCCCAGAGAACTTAGACAACAATGTGGATGAACACTAAGAAAGACTTACATAGATGTAATCTACATGGGAAGTAGAAAAAGACAAGATTTCCTGAGTAAATTAGGAGCATGGGGACCTTAGGGGAGGATTGAAGTGGGGAGGGGAGAAGCAGGGAGGGGAGCAGAGAAAAATGTAGAGCTCTATAAAAATCAATAAAGAAATAATGGCCAACATTTTAAATTAATTATGATTGCAGTTATACAGATGCCTAGATTTATATAAAGTTACTAATTTGGGAAGTTTACTGTATGGGTCACTTAATTTGTGATCCTGGACAGTGTAAGTGTAATGAAAGGGCGGAGTACAAACAAGCATACAGTTGTTTCCCTCTGCTCAGGACGATGGATACTGTGTGACTTGCTTTTTCCATTTCCTGTCGCCCAATGGAGGATAACTTGAAAACGTATGAGAAATAAAGTCGGTCTCTTCTAAATAGCTTTGTCTCAAGGCACTTTGTCACAGCAACAAAAATGAAGCCATGACAGCAGTGAACAAAACAATATCTCTGTCCTTGAGTGGTTTATGGCTTAGATTCTAGTGAGTGAACACAGGAAACAAATAAACATTTAATATGTTAGCAAGGGGAATTTTCTACAAAAAATCAAAACATCGTTGTGGGAGAGTCAATAATTTCATGGAAGAAAGTCTGTTATACCCCCTAAGTGGGTAACAATTGTGGAGATATCTGAAAACAATAATAACCAAAAAATAGAAGCACAGGAAAGCACTTCAATATAATGGTGCATTGCTTTATTTTTTTCTTAAAAAAATTGAGATGCTCACTATGAGTTAATTAAAAGAGTTCCACACCACTAAATTAAATAGTTGACATGAATCCTTAATTTAGATCGGGAAAATTTTCATCTAAGTAGGTTTATGTTGATATTTCTGAAATAAGTGAATCTCTTGTATAAACAAAAAGAATTTTGAAGAGTAACTTTTGAATCTTATGATTGTTGCACTATCTGGTAGGCAGACACAAAGTTTATGTCCAGTAATCAAGTCATTATTGCACACCTGGGAATACCTTACAATGTTGGTCTTTCCTGTAAGATAGTTGATGACTTCCCTCAGCGTCTGCATTGTATCTTTCACAGCTACAAAAGCTTTCCAGCAGGGAGGAAACTTTCTGTTTGGTACCAAATTGATTTCTACATGTCCTTTTCCCCATGTGAGCGCTATCTTCACAAATAAGGTCTTTCTAAGAGGTAAGCATTTTTTTATTAGCCAGGACTCCATACAAATGAGTAAAATATGATTAACTTTTTATGCAAATATAAGTAAAATAAAAAGAAACTATATTGAAAGACAGACAGAGAGAGAGCAAGAGAGACTCAAAATGGAAGAGGCTCCTGCAACTCTAACATCTCTGAAGCCCTCAGTGTTTGCAAAAGACTTTTAACTCTTTAAGAATTTTCTTTCTACAATTTTTTCTTCCAGGCTGGGAAGTGTTCTTGTTCACACACAGGCTTCTTTACACCAAATAGAGAATTTATTTACTAGTTCACCCAAGTTTGCATGTGTCCTGTTTTGTATGGAATGAAAAGAAAAGAATTCCTTTATTGTTGCAGTGCAAAGACTGCCACACAGGAACACTGATTAGACAGCTAAACCTGTGTGTGAGAGTAAGGACAGTGCCAGAGATGTAGGGATCCTGGGAACTGTCCAGAATAGATTGTTTGTTCTCACACTTCTTGGGAGAACGAGAAGGCTGAGACTGATGGTGATGATAACATGACCTCAGTAGCTACGCCAGGATGTGGGAATTTAGAAAGGGAGCTATTTGAGTCTAATCTCAATAAACAAAGATGAGTATGAAGAGGGCATATTGGGCCAAGTCAAGAACATATACACAGCCAAGAAGTGAGAAATATTAGCAATATTATACTGCAGGGAAAGAATTGTGTTGACTACTGCACTGTGGGTCACCTGGGGAATAGTAAGAAAAAATAAACATACCAATGCATTCAGTCACATTGTGCTACAGTTTTGAAAGTCCTTTGTTGGAAGGAAGCCACTTGTTGGTTCCCATCCACCCAGCTGGCTTAGGCCCAAAACAATCGCACAGAAACAACTCAAAATGTTCCTGGTGAGCATTTTGTTCCTATCATTTTCTAATAAAGAATTGGGTTAATGGAACACTGAGATTATTTTTACCATCAAATGAACAGAAGTATGAGCAACTTGATCATTGGAGGATGTTCTGAGAATTAAAATGAACTATAATGCCTACATATTCAACTACGTTTGAGCATGAGTACTCTCCAAAGGCAGGCATCAGATAGTAAGGAATTTAAAATAATTACAAAGACGTAAACTAGACACCATGACATGATTTAAAGTCCAGACTTGTTTTGTTTTTCTCATTTCCAATAATCACAAATATAATGAACTAAATACATAAAATTTTCATCAATGAGATCTTTCAACCATATGTGAACCAAATCTTTTTATAGTACGTAGGCAAGCAGCACTATGTTTTTGAGGAAGAAGTAAATCATTAGTATGTTATATTGCTATATTCATCAACTTTTCCTATATAAAAGGTGGACTAGCACAGAACTGCACAAACAATAACAATGACAAAACATTGTACCTTGTTCTTCTCTGAAAAAGGAAAGAGACCCTGCCACTCAGGCTGCTTCATTGTCTTGTCCAGCACCTGGGTTTGAACATAAGGAGACAATGTAAATGATGTTGAATCATTGCTTTCTATTATGATTATATTATTCTTAGGGCTGGCAAGTGGTTCAGCTGGTAAATGCCCCGAGCATAGGGTTTAGGATTGATGATGTGAGTTTATTCCTGGAACCCTCATAGTAGATGTGGAGAAACTGGCTTCTGAAAGTTATTTTCTGCACATACATCATAGTACATGCACACGTAAGACAAATAAATTACAAGTTCTAGATTTTTTTTATTTGACTTTTTGAGACAGGGTTTCATTGTGTAAAAGCCTTAGCTCTCTGGAAATTTGCTTTATACATGAGGCTGGTCTAGAAATCACTGAGCTCCACCTGTTTCTGCCTCCCAAATGCTGGAATGAAAAGCATGTACGACCATGCCTGGCCATACATTCTAGATAGTTTAAAGTTATTTTCTTGTTTCTAGATGCTCAGTATATGAAAAAAGGATGTTAATTGAATTCTAAAACTGCCCATTTTCTTCTACAATTATAGAATAATTGTTTTAATAACAGAGAATATAACTAAAACCCACAGCAAATAAGAGTTCCAATGTCTTTGTCTTATGTCTTTGTCTCCAGCACATCTTCATTCCATTGCTGTGACAAAAGATTGTGTTTTCATATGTCTTCTGAAAATTGGGTTATTAACATAGTTATTATTAGGGAATAGAATAGAAGGCATGTGCTCAGTGAATGCAAGATTAGATGGATTTAAGGCTATATTACATTCCTGTTATAAAGTATATACGCTTTAGATATTGTTGACACTAACATGCAAGTGGTCTTATGTGTTGTGAATAAAAGAATTGAATGAGGCTTCCCATATACTGAGTAAGGGTTATACAAAACTACAAATGAGTTAGGACAGTTAAGTTACTTACCTATGCATCGCTAGTGGATTTTTTTAGATTGTTCTTGAGGATTTATATGTGTTTCATTTTGTATTATTTTTTAATTATCAGTTAATTTATAATCAATCCCCTTGTGAAATCTTGGTAAAACAAACATAAAGAATGTTAGGGTATTTTTCAAGGCAGCTTGACAACATTCTTTAAAACATCTTTTTAGTATCTTTACTTTCCCCAAACAATGCCTTTGGTTAAGACCTCTTTTAAAAGTCCTATTATATGTTATTTTGTATGTATTTAAATTGGATTCAAAATGCTTTTTAAGCAGAATCTGTGTGATGTATCTATTGTGGTTGGAATATTAATGCAGTGGTTCATCCAACTTCACTGTATACATTCTGCCTCCAGAACTCTGCCGAACTCTCCTCCACCAAAGAAACTACAAACATGTTTCTTCACTATTAACCTACCATGTTGACTTAAGGATAACAGACTGCATCAGCCAAGGACACCTTGCAAAACCAGGCTGTGTGGAGGCTGCTTAACAATGAAGCTTGTCTTTGCAGGATTTTATAGGGCATCGGTGGGTAGTGTTTTCTGAGGCTTGACTCAGTTCTGACTTTGTACTTTCTTGTAAGCAAATCAATATTTTCCATTGTGATGATCTCAACAACCCATTATCTATAACCTGCCTAGCACAGTACACCATTTATGTGACTCATTTGTTCTAGGACTTTTCCACACCTTTCTTCTCTGTGAGCATCCTGTCCCTCACAAACACCTGAGCACATCAATTAGAGGATTTGCAAAACAGTTTGATCCATTGAATATGTTCTTGTTTACTGGAAACTAGGTATCATATTGAAACAAATTTTAAATAGCGTTCTTATTAAGATTCTTACTCAGAACTTCAGAATTCAATTTGTTGGTTTCTCTGTTTTTAAATTTAAATGAACTAGAAATAAAGTATATCTAATTGTTTCCTAATTTCTTTTTTATGATTTTTAATTAATTAATTTATTTATTTTTAAAAGATTTCTGCCTCTTCCCCGTCACCACCTCCCATTTCCCTCCCCCTCCCCCAATCAAGTCTTCCTCCCTAGTCAGCCCAAAGAGCAATCAGGGTTCCCTGCCCTGTGGGAGGTCCAAGGTCCCCCCATCCCTCCCTCTTTCTTTCCATTTTCATTCCTTTTCCTTTTTCTATACATTTGTTGAGTTTGACTTTTGACAATAAATGCAACCCTAAGTAAACATGAATTTTGACATTGGATAATTAGGCAAACATTTGCAAATGTCTTTTTGATTCATGAGAGAAAATGACTACTTCTTCGGTAAAAATCTCATTGCTCTTGATTCAATTCCTAATTGTAATTCTAAAAATGAAAAGTCCCCCTTGTACTTTATTTTATCTTAAGGTATAAAGCACCCAAGAGCTGTAATTATCAAAGCTACCTCCTTATTGAAGGCTGGAAAAACAACCATGAAGTTCCTAAAATGTAGATGAGGATAGAGTAATAATTACCTACATCGCTTTCTTCTTTCATATCAACATGGTCATGCAGGTCACTATACAAAGGGATGTGGCAATAAAATCAAACTAAAGTGAAAACCTGATTAGTAGCACTTTTTTTGTATGTGTGATAGTAATGTCAATCACCATGTCCTACTTAAAAGTATCAGTCTGATGTTATTGAACACTGAATTGACAATAGATGCTGTCTGTTATGGATTCATCATAAACTGGGCTCCTGTGATATCTTCCAGCTGATAGTGTGTTTTGAGGCTGTGGGGTATTGTAGGCATGACTTTGAGGACACAGCTGCCTAGGCTTTCCATTTAGAGCCTTTTGGCTCCTATCAGCTTTATTGGCTACACATTTCTTTTGCTGTGAATTCTACTATACATTTATCTCTATGATAAACCAAAATCATGAGCCAAAATATAGATTTCCTCCATAAAGATGTTTCTGGAATTGCTAGTGTAATATACACACTAATAATTGGCTGTAACCAGCTAAGCTTCCAAAATGTCTGAATATGGGTCAGGGATGGAAGAACTCATGTTTTGCTATAACCAGTTAGTTCCTGAGTGTTCTGTAAACACTTCCTTTTTGAAGATCACTTTTCATGGAGCTATGACCAATGGAAAGTTAGAAAAGACTTTTAATATAACCCATGACATATTAAAAGAAAGATAGGGAATAAGATTTTATTATAATAGAAAGTATGGCTTGATACCTGTATATTCTCAAGCTTGAAAAGTATATAACAGATTAAATTTATAAACATACGTAGAAGTAATTAAAATTTTCTATAGATAATAGAATATTCACCAAAACAATAAAGTAGCCTACAGATTAGTACCACTTAATCAATGAAAATATAAATTTGATTAAAGTTGTTTAACTATTGTTACTTTGAAAGTGACAAGATTCATAAGAAGTTAATTTCATGCCATAAAGAGTAAGATGAAAAACAGAAAAAAAATTGAGATTTGAAGTATCAACTTATAAGAAATTAAAGGAAAATGTTCAAATAAAATGAAATATTAATTTCCTTTAGGTCACTTCCCAGTATATTAGAAAAGATCTACAATGGACTTTCCAAGAGTTTTCTAATATTTCTCTGAAAATGGTTCAGCAAACAACCATTTGTAGCAAAATTATTCTTTACAATAAAGTGAAACAAAAACCCTATCCATAAGAGATATTTTATTTGGATACTTGAAACATGCCTCTTTGATAAGTTTTATATGTGAACTGCATGCGCTCTGAATTCTCAAAACAAAGTGTTTTAATTATTTCTCTAGGGAAGCAACATGACAGTAGACATATAACTTTAGCACAAAAGGAGTTTTAGTTTTATTTGGTTACAATTTATAGTTTGGAATAATTGCACCTGGGGGCTACCATGGTCTAAACAAAGACTTTTGAATGGCTATTGGTAGAATAATCTGACCTTCATGGCATCTGGTCTTTCTTCAAGCTGAAGTTTGGTCATGTTTTCTGAAAGTGGGGTAGAGACCATGAACACATGGCATAATGATCAATGTTAGGTCTCAACTTCACAGGATCTATAATCCCGTAGGCAACAAACCTCTGGGCCTATTTCTGAGGAATATCTATATTTGGTTAGTTTTCCCAGCATGCCTGTAAGTGATTATCTTTAGCTATTGAGTGAGTTAGAAAGTCACACCCCTTCTACTAGGTGGGTTCACTCTCTTAGGATCCAGAACTGCATAAATGGAGAAAATAATTCAACATCAATGCGAAGCTCATTCCTCAACTTCCTGATTATCAGTGTAATGGGAATAGCTGAATTGAAGTTCCTGTGATCTTAAGTTCCTTGTCACAATGGAGTCTACTCATGATGTGAAAACCAGAACAAACACACTCTCCCTTTGCTGCGTTTTGGGAGCATTTCAAACATAGCGACAAGAAAAGTAAGCTATGATACTTAGTATAGGTAGGGAGCAGAACAGGAACAGTGAGAACAGGTAAGTGAGCATTTCTCAAAGCAGCATGAAGATGCCGTTTTCCGAGTTCCTGACTCTTTAACTGAAAAGAAAATTCTGTGGATAGATCAGATAGACAAACTTCATAATCTTGACAAACTATGAAATTGCAAGCAAGTCACAAAATATGACAGCAAGGTTGACAAAAAACCAAATGGATAGTAATTATTCTCAACATTTGAACGTGGGATATAGGCTTATGTTTCCCATTATACTTTGTTTAATTCTTTACAAGTTAGCCTGTGAAATTTGCATTCATTATTTCCTTTGTAAACCTCAGCACATTAGCTCATCAAGATGATAAAGGCCTGATAATTTTCTCATTAGCTATGAACATTTTCAAAAACATACGATAAAACATTAAAACGTTTAAAAAGAATCTTTTTGTCTTGATATGATAGCTCTGATTGGTATGAAGTTATTACAAAGTACAGCTGGTAAGCAATATTTTTAAAAGCTATAAGAAAAATGTTCCTCAGAGAAGAAAATAGACTTGGTAAAAGGGACTTTTTTTAAAACTGAAAAAAGTTATCAGGTATAAAAATGTTAAAAGTCTAAATATAGCCAAAAGAAAGATATTTTCCAGGAGTTTGATAAAATCTCTTCAATAATTATTAATTTACATGATTTTTTTTTTTTTTTTTTTTTTTTTTTTTTTTTTTTTTTTTTTGGTTTTTCGAGACAAGGTTTCTCTGTGGTTTTGGAGCCTGTCCTGGAACTAGCTCTTGTAGACCAGGCTGGTCTCGAACTCACAGAGATCCGCCTGCCTCTGCCTCCCGAGTGCTGGGATTAAAGGCGTGCGCCACCACCGCCCGGCTTAATTTACATGATTTATCAGGGACTTTTAAATATATTGTTACATTTAAAAATTAAGAGTAGTAGGGTGGTTGTGGCACATGCCTTTGATTCCCGCAATAATGAGGCAGCGGCCTGTAGATCTTTGGAGTTCAAAGCCAGCCTACTCTACAGAGTGAGTTCCAGGAGAGCAAAGACACACAGAGAAATCCTGTCTTGAAAGCCAAATAAAAGATCAAAAAAATTAAAGAAAAGAAAAGAAAAAGATAAAAATAACTGGTGCAAGGCTGAAGACATGGCTCGGCTGGTAAAATGTTTATGTTGCACCCTCAAAAATCCTTACATCCTGTGTGAAAAGAAGGGAGCTATGTTAGAGGAGACTTGTAATCACAGCTCTAGTGAGGCAGAGGTGGGTTCTTGGGGTATATTGAATAGCCAGACTACCTTGCATGGTAAATGGTGAATTCCAGGTAAGGAAAACTCCAGCATACATATAAATACATGCACACATATACATACATACATACATGCATACAGTTTAAATGTGTGCTTATATACATTATATATACATGTATGTATATATAGATGGGGATGGTGTCTCATGTAATACACCTAAAGTTATCCTCTGGACTCCATATAGACACACACATATGTATCAAAAAGCACCTTTATATAAATACACCTAAATAAATTGATAAGTGGCTTGATGTAAGACACTAGGGTAAAATCCACTAAATTTATCTTTCAAAATACCCCTTAATAAATGTTCCTTTGTCTTCACATATATTCCTGGCACATCTGAGGGGACTGCTGAAGGAATTCCCTGAAATAGAAAATATAGAAAGCCCTAACATGGAGGAATAGGCTCATTCAACAATAGAAATGAGACACTGGCTCTTCCTTCAAAAACTCATGAGCTGATTTTGCATTTACCCCATATAAAGAATTTTTTCCGACGTTACTACAAATATCCCAACTCTACCCTGAAGGTTTGGAAGGAGAGGAAATTCCTCAAGATGATGAAAATCTATCAGTTGACGTCAGACTTATCCTAGCCTGGGAAAGAAGATGGGCAGAAGACATTTCTCAAAGACATTCACCAAGAAAAAAATCATAATTCTTTAGCAGAAACTTCTTCTGTTAAAAGAGCATGTGATCATATTTTTATATCCCTGGAGTTGTTAACTTTGCCCCTCTCTTCTATCCATGGAGGAGGAAGTGTGATCAATCTGATTGGAACATCTGCAGAAGCTGTGTCTAGCATCATACAGATCATCTTTGGGTGTTTGGCTTGCTTTGCTGTTGATTTATTGATTTATTGATAGATTGATTTTTAGGTCTGCAGTTCCCACTTTGAGTGGGTAAACTGGTTTTCCTGTTCCATTAAACTGGCCACTAAAAGGGTAATTACATCTACCTGAAAGAAATCACTTCTTTGCAAACACACACACACATACACACTCAGCACATGACAGCACAAAGGAAGCCCATCACTAGTTTTATCCAGAAACCTCACAGAGCTTCTGCTTTGCCTTTCTTTATTTCCCAGGCCTCTCCGTGAATCTTGATTTCTACGACAACTGTTTGAACACTTAATTTTCTGAGATTGTTTTTGACTGACTTTCTCAACCTCTCCCAAACTCTGTTTCTTAACTGAAGTCCTTGAAATCTTGTTTTACTTTTTCTCAGCACTAGCGTGTAGGCAATTGTTCTAGGAAGAGTTTGACATTTACACTGAGCCATTACAACTCTGATACTGCTTCTCTGTACTATTGGGGAAAAATCCTGATATACAGATTCTGTTGGGAAACTCTGTTTTCACATTACTCTGCGTAAGTAGTTAAATTCAGTTCCTTGTTCTGTCCCTGCTGTGTACTCATCTGATCATAAAATAACCAATTGATGGTAGAGTTTCATAGTCAGTCTCCAAAACTATTTTCCTTCATCCTCTCTCTTTCCTCTTTTTTTCCTTTGTGGTGGTTTTCTTGGACCTAGAATCAACCAAGCGATACATCTCAGGAGTTGGGGGAAGCTGCATCCTAAAGGATCAATTAAGGGGAGGAAGTCATTCTAGAGTGGGTAGCCTCTTCCATCAGGTGGTTGGAGTATAAAAATATCTGAGGCAAAAGCAGTGCCCCGTTTGACAGCATTTGTTCCCCTTGGAGAGTCTGCTGCCGCCACCGCGACTCCCATCTCTTGCTGACAGTGGATGTCAGCCTCTTTATCCTTCCAACTTATAGGGCCACAGCTCTGTATGAATCTTCAAGACCTTCAGTGTCAGTTTGGCAGTGCTGAAACACCCACCTGTGTAAATTAAGCAGCTATGAGGTTCTTAACCTCTCCAGCATACAGCCAGCCACTGTGGCATTACCCAACCCACATTGTGGAAGCTGTTCTCATCAATCCCCTTTGTAATGTTTACTTAGTCTATCAGTTCCGTTTCCTCCAGAGAACCATGACTAATAAATTTCCATGTCTTTCTTCTTTCTACACATCCCTGAGTGGATTTCTTCCACTTAGCTGCAAACACACGGTCTGAGCAACTATTTCATCACTCCCGTTCCTGCTGTTACACCGTGACTTCTAGGAACTATTACTCACTGCCACCTGTCATGAGGCACACACCTCAAGTATAGGAATCACGATCACCCCCATTTTCCTTACCTACTAGCCTATTGTTTTTCTTTTCTTGCATTTCTAGCAATTCATATATTTTGTTTCCTTCACAGTCTCTAAAAGTAAAGGCTTTTTTTCTTTCTGAACCTTTCATTCATTTTTTTTTTATTTTGTTATTTTTCTACTCAAAAATTTCCACTTCCTTCCCTCCTTCCACTCCCCTTTTGCTCCCCCACTCCCCTTCCTCACTCCCCCTCCAGCCTTAAGAGAGGGCAAGATACCCTGCCCTGTGGGAAGTCCAAGGCCCTCCCAGCTACATCCAGGCCTAGGAAGCTGTGCATCCAAATAGACTAGGGTACCAAAAAGCCAGTGCATGCAGTGGAAACAAGTCCCAGTGCCTTTATCAATGGCTTCTCAGCCAGCTCCATTGTCAGCCAAATTCAGAGATTCTGGTTTGATCACATGCTCATTCAGTCCCAGTCCAGCTGGATTTGGTGAGCTCCCATTAGATCAGGCACAGTGTCTCAGTGGGCAGCATTATTAGTAATAGCCAGAACCTGGAAACAACCTAGATGCCCCTCATTGGAAGAATGGATAAAGAAAGTGTGGAATATATACACATTAGAGTACTACTCAGCAGTAAAAAACAATGACATCTTGAATTTTGCATGCAAATGGATGGAAATAGAAAACACTATCCTGAGTGAGATAACCCAGACCCAACAAGATGAATATGGTATGTACTCACTCATTAGTGGACTCTAGCCATAAACAAAGGACATTAAGCCTATAGTTCACAAGCCTAGAGAAGCCAAATAACAGGGCGAATCCAAAGAAAAACATATATAGATCCTCACGGAAATTGGAAGCAGACAAGAACGCTGGGCAAAAGTTGGGAGCATGGGGGTGGGGGTAGGGGTGGGAATGGGGTTGGGGGAAGGGGAAACGGTGATGGGAAGAGGGGGAGAGAGAAAGGAAGGATTAGGGAGAGTTTGGGGGAATGGGAGGGCTGAGATGGAGGAAGGGTAAATATAGGAGCAGGAAAGAAGATATCTACATTAAGGGAGCCATTTTAGGGTTGGCAAGAGACTTGGCTCTAGAGGGGATCCCAGGTGTCCATGGGGATATCCCCAGCTAGGTCCTTGGGCAGCAGAGCAGAGTGTGCCTGAGCTGGCCTTGCCCACTATACACTGATGATTATCTCGAATATCACCATAGAATCTTCAGCCACGTTCTCAAACTACCATCTAAACATTTCTGTCTATACCCATAGAACAAGTCTGCTCTCAAGAGTAAGCAGAGAAGCTTGTTTTAGCAGTGAGCCACAGCGCGGAGACGCATAACTTATCAAAGAGCTAAGAATAAGTGACAGTGACACACTCCGGGAACTTCAAAGAAGAGAAGACAGAAAGAACATACTAGCCAGAGATGTGGCATACTGTGAAGTCCTGTCTTCCGGGCCATGATGCAGCTAGTTGTACGCATGCGTGAACGGACCACAGCTGTGATTATCAGCACAAAACCAGCACAGGCAAGACAAAGCCAGGCAAGATTCTAGCTAGGTTGAGAAAAAAATCAGCAGACTTCTCCCCTAGCTGAGGAGGTATTAGCTGGGGAAAGGTAATGTTTTTTTTCTCTGTGGGCTTGATCCCTTGTAGATTGCCTATGCTCAACTGGATGGCCTCACAGCCCTGTGGTTAGGAGCAGCAGTAAATAGACTTAGCAAGGGGCACATACAATAAAAGAAAGAAAAGAAGACATGAAGTTAGAGGTAGCCGTGGGGGAGTACGAGAGATCTGTGGAAAGATGGGGTGGAAACGATCAAATTTAATTACATATACCTTTGAATTTCTCAAAGAATAAAAAGAAATCACTGTTATAAGGCTGGCTGTCGATTCACTTAGATTATCAAACATAAAATCGGTCAACCTCGGTAATGGTGGGCATTTCCAAGATGCACAGGAAAGTTTCAGATTTTAATTTTGAAGATAATGAAGGGCCCACTTGAGTCAGTCACACAGCATCAGTGCCCTTATCATAATGCAGGGAACAATGGGAGCAGGAACTCTTTATCATCTTGGTGATGAGAAAGTGATTCACTTTTATTAAGAAAGTACTGTATGCAATCTAATGATTTAAAATTATAAGTGCTCTTGAAAATAAACAATCTGATAAAATTAATTTCCATTCACTGTGAGATAAATGTAGTATACTAATTTGACGAGGGTAAAATTCTCTAATAAAAGAGTTCATAATACAATTGTCTTTGCTAAATTAGCACTTTATGAACCCTCAAGAAAGAAATCTAATGAATAATGAGTTATCATTTTCTGTTTGGAGAATAAGAATGAAGCTCACAGATAACTACTTCCTTGTCACCACCATAATATCTATGAATATAAAATTGCCCCTTTTAGAAATTATTTTATAGTTTAACAGTAAGTTGTTTTTACAGCCATGCTGTTACCACACTAGTTGGAGGCATGAACCTGAGAGAGCAGAGCCTAAAAAATGAGGCGGACTAAAGACTCATGCTGTCTTTCATGAGCATCAAATAATTTATATTCTAATGGTATTCTCACGGTTAAGCAAGGTCAAATGTGCAAAGTTCTCATGAGGTTAGGCTATATAAGGTCCCGAGTACAACCTGTGCTTGGAGATAGGTTTGAATAACAAGTATAAGATGATGCTTCTTTTTGAAATAATACTGCCTCGATGAATTAACCATTATAATTGATTTAAATATTATCTGTAAGAGATTTGTGTAATAAATTAAAAGTTACTTAAGTCATTGGTAATAATGAAAGTGTTTTTGAAAGTCATTTACTGATGTCAGTTTAGATATAAGGAAAGTTGCTTGTAAAACAATGAAGCATTTAAGCGGGACACTACTATTTTGAATTTCAAGGTTGATATTTACTTTATGCCATATTATAGTTTAAATTTATAAGACTGCTTTGTATGATTGTATTTCTAACATATGCTACCATTGCTTTTGGTTTTGAAATAGGATTGTTAAAAAACAATCTTTATAAAATCACTATTGATATTTTAAGAAGAAAGTAATATTATTTAATGCATATTACTCCCTTTACTACTATATGCTAACACGAGTACTAGCAGCACACTTTGTAGAATATCTCTAAATGATATCTTCCATACATCTAAATGTTAGACTGTTTTGATCAGAAATGGCGCACATACGTTATTTCACAAAAAATGTTTCCCAAAGTCCTTCATGCATTTTGCAATCCAAACAATTCATCACAAACTGCTTTATTCCCACTCTTTCTAATCAGAAGTGTGCTGTTGCAAACTTCATTTTAATAACCATGAAGAATGGGCTGCTACCTTGTACTTTTGCCCAAAATGAAAGCTAAAAGTACAACCACAGCCATTATGTTGGCTACAATAAACAAAAGGAAAAGACATGCATAAGGATTCTACTCATTCGTTGGCTTAAACTAGTCCAAAATATATATTTATCAGTCCTGGAAAAGTAAAAGGATAAGAATAACATATAATAAAGTATGAAAATCCAGAGGAAAGTGGGAATAAAGTAACTTCATGTAGAGTAACAAGTCCCTGTGTTAAACTTTCCCTCTCAACTTCATATTATTCAATATGTGTTATCTCAATTTTTTTCCTTTTTTTTTTTGTTTTTTTTTTGTTTTTGTTTTTCGAGACAGGGTTTCTCTGTAGCTTTTGCTTCCTGTCCTGGAACTGGCTCTTCTAGACCAGGCTGGCCTCGAACTCGAAGAGATCCACCTGCCTCTGCCTCCTGAGTGCTGGGATTAAAGGCGTGCACCACCACCGCCCAGCTCCTTTATTTCTCTTTAATGCCACAGATTTTCAGTCTGATTAGCATTCATCATCCTTGACATTAGCTACATTTTGTTAGAGTTTTTTGTTTGTTGTTCTTTTTATGTTTGCATAAGACTTCATAGTCAATTTAACTGATTGATAGTCTAATTTCTGGTAGTATTATATCTCTTCTTTCAAAGTATATGTACTTCAAAGTAGTGTAAATTCACTTCTCCACTTATTTCTCTTTGAAATGCTGTTTGATATATGTATTAAGTTCATACTATACTATTGAAAAAAGTTAAGCAATTTTCAATATCTTGCTAAGCAAAAAATAGTTAAATAACCTTTTCATAGATTAAAATAGAATGTTGGCTGAATTCATTTCTTAGTTTTTAATAAATGTACTATCCAATCTAGAAAAGGATAGAAAATATATATGAAATATATAGTTTGTGGAGGCACAAAAATTCAGTAGAGATAATTGTACCATTTAGATCACATCTTTAGATAACTTGGCCAGTAATTGACCAACAAAGGCACCCCCCCCCCCAAAAAAAACACTGGAATTGTTTATCTTTGTAGTGTTTATTTTTCTAAAATCTAAAGTTTAGCGTGGTGGGTACATCTCACCCTATATCAGTTTTCATTAGTAAGAACTGCAAATGGAAACAAAGTTGATCAGTTCTCATATCCCCATTTACAAAGTTACAACTGAAGACTTTTGATAAACACATATTTATCAACAGTTTTCAAAAAAAATATCAGAAGGATTAGTATATTTTTTTTGTTGCATCCAACCCTGGGTACTTGGGGTTTTAAAAATATGTCCCTTTCATTTAAGTCTTAAAATATACTATCAAAGTAAGTACAATTAGCTCTCCTTTTGGTAAATTAGGAGACTGAATTCCTGGAAGAAATATGTAACTTCTATATTCCAAACCTGATTGCATGTAGAAATATAGTTTGTACACAAAAACAAAATTCCCAAAGTCTTCTCCCTCCAGGTTAAGGCTGCAAGAATGAGGAGAGCTCATTTTTTGTTTTGTTAGGTGAGGTTTTTAAAGGGAGAAAGCAGGAAACAGCTTGGACCGATGTTTGTACAGTGTTCTGTGATGGCAGTGAGATCCTTTGTGATCATCTGCTGACTGAGCAGTCCTTCACATACAGGATATCTCATGGGAAAGAAACAAAATCACTGGACAGTATGGTCCGAAGTTAGAAAAAAAGTTAAAAGGAGGACTGAACCAATGGTCTCACACTAGGAAATGAAGGTAGTATAGATATGGCTGAAGAAAAATAAAAGTCTAATTGTAAGTGAAGGCAAGCAAGAGTTAAAAAAAAATAAATCAGGTCATAGTACCTCCAAACCATCTGTGAGATAAAAGAAAGGGACAACGTGTAACAATTCACTTATTGGAGGGACCACCATAGTGAACAGCATATTTAAGCTGTAGGATACAGGGTGCTAATTACGTACCATAGACTTCTACAAGTTACCAAACAAAACTACCCCTTAGAAAACCATTAACACAGAGATTTTTCTGGTTAATGAACAAATACCAGTAAGCTATAATGGCACAGTCAACTAAACCCATTCTGGTCATTTAGAAGTATTAGTTCTTACATCACCAATTTATAAATTGATCTCCTTTTCAACTCAATATTAAACATATTCTTCAAGTGATGTTTTTGAGGGGATTTTTTTTTCTTTTGCAGGAGAACAATTTTTGATGTGAAGTAGAACTGTATGACAAAACTGATTTTGCAGTATATCTCTGCGTACCCTGTTATCCAGACACTAAATTCACAGAGGGCAAAAGTACCTACACGGGCAGTACTTGAGCATCACAGAGACGCATTCTAACATAAATGTGCAAATAAAAATGAGAACACTTTGTATTGTCAGTGTGCTCTCTCACCGTGCCGCACTCAGTGTCCCCTTCCTTATGTTTTAGTCATGACAGTTAATGCTTAAGCAACTCTATTTGGTAGTGATGCATTGTAAATTAGGCTTAATCAAGTTCAAGTTTCTAGAGCACTCTTGCTGAAGAACTCCCTGCACCACACTGATAGCCTTTGATTAACTTAATTGCACACCATGTAACTTTCATGTAGTTTTTCTTTTATAAAACCATCTTTTAGAGTATTCACAATTCAAAATCTGGCAGTTGCCCCCTTATATTGCTTTTGTCTGAGTGTTTTCTTTTTCTTTTTTTGTCATAACAACTGGGATGTTAGTAGGCAGGACTTATATGAAACTTCCTTGGTTGTGTCATGCTTACCTTTTTTTTCATTCTCTCTCTCTCTCTCTCTCTCTCTCTCTCTCTCTCTCTCTCTCTCTCTCTCTCTCTGTCTCTCTCTTCAAGAAAGAATTTTTCTGTATAAAATCTCTAACTATTCCTGAACTCACTTTGTAGACCAGACTGGCCTTGAACTCACTGAGATCCACCTACCTCTGCCTCCCAAGTGTTGGAATTAAAGGCGTGCACCACCACCACCCAGCTTGCTTATATCTTCAGCCATACATATATCTCCAAGCCTTTGTACTTGTCCATTTTCTCAGATAAGAGTTCACAATGTTTGTACTCTCAGCATCTCTCTTCTCAATATTTGTCATTATTAAGGCCATAGATATTGCTGAATGAAACTTTTCTGTCAGGTCTCTGCAAGCTAGCTCACTATTTTAGCTGTTTAATAAATGCATAATCCATAAGCCTATATATCAGAGTCAACAGAAAAAGTGAAATATATGAAAATAATTTTTATCAAACATCTCTGAAATAAATATTCCATTCTGCCCTGCAGCCTTTTAAGAGGTTTGTTATGAAGCCTATCCTTCAAAAATAATCAGTGCCAAGGAGGTTGTCGCTAGAGTCAGCTGTCTCTTCTAGGCTTTTACATAAAATAGCCTTCTGTTATCTTGGTGTCAGCTTTACTCTATCTAGAATGAACTAAAAGACAATCCAGTAGGCAAACTTGTAAGAGATTTTTCAAAGTGGTTAGACCCATCATGCATGTTGGCAACCGACATCTGGGAGATCTGAGAGAAAGAACAAATCTTTCATTTTTACTTGTTTGTGTACACAGTGTTTGGGGAAGTTCATCTACTCTGCTAGCTAATTGATGGAAAGTTCATTAATCCTATTTCCGCTGATGGACCTGGTGCTATCATCCTTCACTGGCATCAAATTCATTGTCTTCCTCTTCTAACATAGACTGAAAATCAGTATCTCTCTAGGGATTGGTCAGGCCTTCAGTGTCAAACTGAGACTGCTGAGGTACCCATCCTAGTGGAAGGAGCACCTGCTGGATTCTCAGCCTCTCTGTTGTGAAGATAGTCATTATTAGATTAACCAGATAGTGTTATATAAGCCTTTATAATAAACCTGCTCTGTAAAATATATCCATCCTAGACATTCTGTTCTTCCAGAGAACCCTGACTAATAAATACACACCAACACCTAATACATACCTCTCTGGGAATCATTAAAAAACTGAAGAAGCCTGAGAATCTCATCATTAAGAAATACTTTACTAAGGTACAGCAATTTTATTTTCCCTAGATAATAATACAGCACAGCAACCCACTGATGTATACCTAGTTCCCGCACCTAGTCTAAAATGCATTCCGAGAAAAGCCCTTTCTGGAAAAATACATTCCCACAACTCAATGGAAAGACCCTGTCAGTTAAATCTCACTTACCACATGATGAGATTCTTTGAATAATATTGTGTATCTTGGAAGTTAGCGCATGATGAAAAGTTTGATAAACAAACGTTAATGAATTGTCTTGCTCAATATGCCAAACTAATGTTTTATTGAACCAAAAGAGTTAAAATTTTCCACTTGGCTGTCTTGTATCTTTCTGTATGGAATTTTTCATATTCTTAGCAAGAATATGTGCATCATTTTGATTGACATTCCTACAATAAATGGTCAGCTAGCATGAGTGAAGACTATGATCATTTCTACTAGCTGCTTTTCAATTGGCTGTGCTCATTCAAAAAATTTCAATCTATTTCTCATTCATTTCAATGCTAATGTGCACCCCTGTGGTTCCTACTTTGAAGTCAATGGGGAAACCTTTGTGTGAAGGATGCCTTTGAGGAAAAAAAATAACTGAAATCCTTTTCAAGTGAATATAAAATAATTTGGACACTTCCAGGAATTTAGGTAGTCAGTCCTTTCTCTTCTTTGATAAATAAAAAATCCTTTAAATATATTTTTAAAATGTCTAGTCAGTGCTCTGAACATGATGAAGCTGTCCAAGTATTACATTTAAAAATAAAATATGACATTATTTTGCTATACAAATGGTAATTTGAAACAATTATCTGTTTCATAGCTAGATGAAAGTACTTACTTTTTTTTCATTTCAAGCCTCAATTGTCATCCTGAGTAATTTGGTTAAGTACCTAGACACACTTTCAGTGAGAATCATGAATAAGAGAGAGTAAGCATTACTTTATCCTGTAAGTCTGACTCACTGCAATTATCAGAAAGCGTAAGGTATCAGTGCATCAAGGCTAAGCGCAATTTGCTGTTACTAACAAATAATGTATGTAATGATCATGTCTAAAATAAAAATTAAAGCAAATACAAAATATATTGAAAATATGAAGGCAATTCCCACAGAATCCTAACATGATCATTACATTTAGATACCGTTGCACAATTCCTTTAAGGATGGATTGGGATAAAGAAGTTATTCATTTATCTTATTAATATTTGCTAAATTTCTGTTTTAATATTGGCGCAGAATACTCCTTTTCCGGAAAGACATTAAGTGAGAAAGAAGTCTCTGATATTTAAAGCACAAAGAGCCCTAACAGCAAAGGAAATCGGCACTGTGCTGTGTGCTGACTCTCCCATAGCCCTTTCCATATGCCAAGCACACCATCTGCCTTCAATTGCTTGTTATTTTGTAATGTCAGCATCTGCTTTAAGAAAATACATGCCTGCATATATTAAAACTTGCCTTCCATACAAGAGACCGAGTGTTGTGCATGCCACTCCATACACAGCTCATACTCCGTCTCTTCTTTTTGTTCTCTTCTGAGGTTTGAAACTTAAATTACACAGAACATGAGAAAGCAGACATATAAACCCGTGCTCCACAGCACAAAGCAAGGTGTAAAAAATCAAATTTATGAAGTCCTTGTACATCCCATTGCATACACACTTGTATTTTATGTAAATAGTATGAAAATATCAGTGATCTTTAACTGGACAATTCTATAGAGAACTCAATTATGTCCACAATTTATTTGATTAGGAGAGATCAGTTCATACAATGTTTACTGAAACACTTTTATTTGGGGTTTAATTTAGTTACTAACTTATGTTCATGTGTGTGTGTACATGTGCATGTGTGTGCGTGTGTGTGTGTATAGAGAGAGAGTTACTCATGCCGCTATGCACTTAGAGGTTAGAAGATAACTCATGGCAGTCGGCTCTCTCTATGAAGTCTAGGGATCAAACTTCTATCCCAAAGCTATATGGAAAGCACTTTTTCCTGTTAAACCATCTCAATGACCCAATGTCTCTTCTTCAATTCAGAAAAATATGAATTTCATTATAGACATATAACCAAACATCATCTCAACTGGAACCAATTCCCCACCTTATCTACATATAGTAACCATGCACCTGTTATGTATTTGTGTTTATCTTATTTTGGTTAAAATTATTTTTCTTTTTGTCACTACTATAAATACAACAGTGGCCAAATCAAAGTTGACATAAATTAAAAATTAGAAACATACTCGTCAGTTTTTACTTACTGTTGACCTTCTCTCAAGAGACAATCATTTTATGTTTCACTTATTTTCTATGCATTTAAAAATAAAAATTGAAAATAGAATTAATGTTTCCTTTCTAATCTAACTTAAACATCATCCATTAATTTCTTATCTTATTAGAAAATGCAGCCATCTAAATTTAATGTCTTTCCACTATCTATTAACCCTATGTAGTGATATCAAAATATATGCTAAATGAATAAATAGCACTTAATTTTTTTGATATATATATAATATAGTTTCTAGCTGAACTATACTGCATTTACTATTTTACATCTACAAGTGCAGTTTCCTATTATAAGTACTATACAATAAATATTTACAGTTTTTAATGTATCTTCTTATTTTTTTGTAGATGCAGCAAAATGTCAAAATATATACATGATTTTCATATGTCCTACTGCATATTTGTTATATATATATTTTTCAAAATGTATATGTTTTTCTTCTGAATGGTTGTTGTATTTGTCATTACTGATTTTTCACCTTAATGAGTTTTAATATCACCATGGAAACTATGTCTCTGCTTGTCTGGGCATGCAGTGGGTTTGAATACATTAGTAATAAATCCCAAGTCGCCAATAATATCTCAGTATTGCATTAAGGAAAAGTCAGAAGATTTCCCCCGGGTGTCACTTATCCAAAAAAAGCAAGTCCAGATTTAAATTCTCAACTTCATGATCCCAGGTTTCTCTCCACTGTGTGTCAATTTATGGGTCTGAATCTATGCCTGTATGAAGGTTGATTTGCAAATCTGTCCCTGTTTCTGTCTGTCCCTCTGTCTGTCAGTTGTATATGTCTCTATGTATCTGTCAGCTGCGACTGCCTCTGTGTATCTGTTATAACAAAGAGTTTTCCTCTGTCTTTATTAAATAGCATAGAAAATATCACATGAGGAAGGAATAAAGAGTATTTTACAGAACCCTTAGCAGAATTTTACAAGGGATTAAATCGCTGATTCCAATAAACCTCAATTGACCTGATTAATAACAGGGCAATAAAAATTGTTGTTTATCAAGTCATACCCAAATGTTGTATTCAGCCTTTATTGTGAATATTCTTTTTCTATATGGCTTTCAAACTATAATTCCATTGCTTTCATGTAATATTTATTAGAATTTGCGTGCGTAATCTGGGTCAGGGCCATGGAAGTGTAAAATATTTGAAACGAGAGCCCTGCATTAGTTAAGGTTACAAAAGCTGATTACATGTAGAATCTAGGCAAGTAAGGTTGACTGTTACATTGTTCTCAGCTTAAAGAAAAGACTGAGAACACAACAGGAGAGCATGTTTAACTTTAAAACATCTTCAAGGTATATAACTAACTTTGACTCTGAGGTCCATTGAAAGTTTTACTTTCATAGAATATAATACATATTTTCATAATATTGCAACGCCACATGAGGGCATTTCTACATTTGGCTAATTGACGTGGGAATACCCATAGAGAATAAGGGGGGCACTACTCTCTATAATTGTTTCCTGGACTCAAGAAAAAAAAAAAAAGAAGAAAGCTGCACAACTTTGCTCATTGCTCTCTGCTGCCAGGTTGTAGATGCAATGTGAGCAGCTGTTTAAACTCATGCTGCCTTTACTTTTCTCCTACGATAAACAATAATCTCGAAATGTAAGTCAAGGTACACCTGCCTTTTTTCCTTACATTGCCATTTGCAGGTATCTGACCATTGCAAGCAGACCTGTAGCTAAAGCTGTTGTCCAATATAGTTGAGACACAGACGTCGTTTGCGCCTCTTCAAATACTTCCTGTAATTCTGAAACAGGGCATCTGCAGAGATCATCTGTCCTCTAAAACTTTACTTGTGTTTGTTCTGCTGGAACCTCCAGCTCACTACTGCTTGGTTCAGACCCATTTCTCTCTTTCCAAGCCCCACCCTTTCAGATGTTCCATAACAGAGAAAAGCCACCAAAAAGCACAATTCCGCATTCATGGTAGCTACAGCAGCTCTTTTCCTGAAGTTGCCAGGAGTCTAAGATCCACCCTAAAGCAATCAGTTTTGACCATACTTGGGCACAAACCCAGCTGGCAGAAAACACATCATCACCCCCTCACCTATAGGGTATATAAACTCGCTGCTTTAGTTCAGGCAGGTGACTTCTCCTGCCCCAATTTCTGGGGCCAGAGGAGTCACCAGGGAGTTACTTTGCTTCAAATGAACCTGTTCTTTTCTTTTTTAAAATTCTGCTTAATCTAGATTACTGCATCTCAGACAGAGAAACCTATTATCGTGTTACAGAGAAAACATATTCCTATTCTTAAGTAACTTCATTTGTGTTGTAGAACATCAACCATTAGTAGCTTCTGAAGTATCTAGAAATCTGCAATGTTGAAAGTATTCTCTTAGGTCAAGGAAGAAAAAACACAATCTTGGAAGTGGAGAAAGTATTTTGAAATGTCCTTTTTTTATGGCTTGTTAGAAACCCTTTATTAGTTTCTGAGACAAAGAGGTGTACTTGGTCAAGTTTCATTTACTAAACTGCCTTATAATTTTGTTGAGGTGGAAATGGAGTTTAGACAATTGAATTATATCTTTCTGAGGTTGTCATATAGTCTAGTGGTAAATACTTGCTAACGGATTAGAAGCCCTGGGTTCAGTCCACAGGATGAAAGAAAAATACACAGAAATATATCCTTTACAAAGCAGTTTACATGAATCTGTCTCAAAGAAAAGATGATGATAAATATTTCTTTAAGTTTCTCTGAATAAGTAACAATTTAGCATATTGTATAAATAAAAGTTTGTTATTATATAAATATAAATACAAACTTTCTTGGAAAGCTATTTTGACATGAAAAGTATATATAAGTGACTTAGTCATCATAAAAGTCATACTTTAATTCATTTTCAATATTTATGTTTGGAAATGTCTCGCTATAGTCTCTGAGTAGATTGGAAACGAGACTGGTGGGAACTTTTCATTTGCAGGTCATTTTCTTTGCCTTATTTTATTGACTGACAGCAAATCAGAAACCATTTTACCTTTGCTCATGACCTTTATATTCTTTTTCTCACCTTACTGTTTCTTGACTAATTCTATAATTTCACAATTTATTGAATATTAGTAAGTACTCCAGCCTGAAAATTTGGATTTTTCTCTTATTATTTTGCTTATTTAATGGTGGTGATAGCCATAAACATTAATATTATATTGCTTATTGTTTGAATTTTCTGTGATCATATTCTTTATTTTTGAGGTTGGCTTGCCACTAAACATTTTTTTTTTCTTCATGACATACTCCTGTTTGGACAGGAATGTTATCTATAGTAATGATAGCAATTGGTCAAAAGAGAAAAGCAGAACTATTCAGTGCTGAGAGAGCTTACAGCTTGGATGATACATAAAAATAAACAATTCCCCATTTTAGGTACAGTCTAAGGAAAGAGAGGCAACCAAAAACAAATTTAATAAATAATATGGAAGGTGATGAGGATGTTACTTTCCTCATTATGATTTCTCAGTCAGCATTATCTACCATAGTATTTTTCTTTAACAAAGTTTATCCTTATTATTCATTTTCAGTTCTCAAAAAAAGTATTTAACATTTATTTTTTCTTCACCAAATTGAGATTTATCCCTGATACCCTTATCCTACATGGCAATAATATCTGCTGTTGTATAGCAAACTTTTACCCTATCTTTTACCCGAGCCCCAGCTTTCTATTCTCCAACATTTCCTGAACACTCCCAGCTCTTGCAACAGCTTTCTGTGTCACTAATGACATGATCACAAAACTACTCCAATGCGTTTGCCTCATTTTCAACATTTATAAAATGTGGAGAGTAATTCTCACCTTACAAGATAGTAGATCTATTATAGAACATGATGGCATTGCATTAACCCATGGCCAAATTCACAATGAGTGCTGCATGCTGGATAGCAAAAGATGACAATAATATTTGTATTTTTCTAAACATCCCATCAGTGAAAATACAGCATCTGGAACAAAAGTGATCACTAAAGCATAGTTAGATAATTATCTTTACATCAGTACAAAGTACTGAGGTGGCATAAAGAATTTATGAAAACAGAAATATTTTTACACAAATCATCAGTGTCTGAAATGTAAAGGTTAATAGGTTTAGAAAATATCTTGCCATATATGTAACTTTTTAAGTGAGAATATACTTTTTAAACTTTTTCCAAATATAATTTTATACCAACATCATCTTTTTAATCTCTTAAATGATATTAAGTTATATTTTTCAGTCCTTCAGAATATTTGTTGAGTACATGTTTTTAAATAATATTATCTTGTACACACACTCTTACCATTTTCTCCCATCCAGCTTCTCTTTCCTATCAATCTCTTCTCCTATTTATGTTTTCTCATTTTGCTTCTGTTCCTCTGGTCTCGACCATGAGTTGTCTGTGAAGTCATGGGGTTCGAACCAACAATTGGAGCCTCATGAATTCATCAGTGTGGACAAAACTAAACACAGTGACTCCTCTTTTCTCAGAGTCTATCAACAGCCCATATTTTGGCAATCAGGGGTAGATTCATGGGCCCCTCCCCCATGAGTGTTGAGAGAGTCTGTCTTGTGCCGGCCCAGCACAGGTAATCATGGCTGTTATGAGTTCATGATTACCTTGTTGGTGTTAGTATAAAGAATGAACTCTTGCTGCTCTACTAAATATCTTCCAGCCTTTACATTATTTGCACCTGTTCTGTAATCTTCTCTGATCTTAAGAAAGGATGGTATAAATGACTTGTTCAGATCTAAGCCTTTAGCTTTTACTCTAAGTATTTTATACAGCTATTCATCTCTTCATTCATCAGAATTCATTGCAAAAAGATTCTCATCTACTGGGGTTGAGAGTAGTCTTTGTCTAAGGGTATAGATACTTAGAAACTTAGAAGACAATTTGACATTATGCTATTACTCATATGCTAAATATGAGTAGTAATTTCTCGCATCCAATTACTCATGTTCCAAGACCTGCCTTAATGACCAGGTATAGCACCAGGCATGTGTGAACTTTTGTAGCATAAACTTCAGATTCAATCAAAGAGAAATTAGTTATCCCATAACTGATATGTCACTACTGTACAGGTGGTGTGTGCTACGTAGCCAAATGGTGGTATCGTTCTAAAATTCACCGACAAATAAGACTGCTGATGTTTTTTCTTCTCCTGTCTCTCTATAACACTTTTCAAAAGATTGAAGGTTAGCCTTCAGAAAGGAAATGCCAAGCTTAATACTTGACTACTCTCTCCACCTCGTAAATGATTTATGGTTTGTCTTCCTCAAAAAAATCTTATCATCTAATTCCAATGAACAACTAAGAGAGAAAGCAATCGCATATATTACTTTGTGGTTCTCTGGGACATCACTACCTCACAGTCTCCTCCATTACTCTATTGTTATTATTGTTTAATACACTGTACCCCAAATCTTTCCCCACTCTACTTCCATTCTAGATGTTCCTTACCCCATTTCCCTTGGTTCTCCCCACCACCACCACTGACATTTTTTTTCTCATTACATAGGGTTTTCTTTTAAAGATAATTGCACAACTTAAGAAACAAAGTAATTATCCATATACGAGACAGAATATTTGGTGTTCTTGTCTCTGGGCCATGGCTACCTTATGTAGGGTGATTGTTTTTCCAGTTTTATCCACTTAGCCTTGCCTATTAAGCTAATCATCAGTTAGTAACCAACAGAGTAGAATAAAAGCACAGTAAAGAGTATTACTTCTAAGAGGCTGGATTGTCAAATTTAAATTGTGTAGAAGCATCTACGTTTTCAGTTAACTCCCTCACACATGTGTGTACACACAAACATACACACACACAGAGAGAGAGAGAGAGACATAGAGAGAGAGAGAGAGAGAGAGAGAGAGAGAGAGAGAGAGAAGAAATAGCTTATTAAATCAAGTACTTACTTTCAAGCTCAAAGACATGAGTTTTATCCACAGATTCTGTGTAAAAAAGCTGTTGTGGTGGTGTATCCTTGTAGTTGCCATCTGTGAAAAGACAGGACAGGCAGATCCCTTGGTCTTGCTGTCTATCCAGGCTCTATACACAAAAATAAACAAATAAGTAAAATTCAGTCGAATTACAAGAACATTTTGGAAAATAGCATCTAAGTTTGGTTACTTGTGTAAGCATAAAGAATTTGAAGTTGATATGGAAGAAAATGAGTTTCCTCCTTCCCTCTGAAAAATGAAACTCAAAAGATGTTTTCCTGTAACAGTGTGTTATTATATAAAATCTTTAAGTGTAAAGACTAATTTTGAAGCATTTTTAACATCACAATGATTTGTTCTTCTTTGTAATTTCTCTAAAATTATATAGCTGTCACAAAGTCATGGTCTGTGACCCATAACTGTTACTGTAGTAATGTGTGCTAAGAACACACTGTCATCTCACCGTTAGTGATCAGACGATAGATGACACTGGTGTCTTATTCATTTTTCAAGACATTAAAATCTATAGTACTATCTTAAAGAGGTTATAGATTATTAATTCTACTAACAGCTAGATTTTATAGGCAATATTGAAGAATGGGTTTCTATCTATATATTCATAACTATATAAGTGTGAATATCAAGACTATAAAATGCACAAATGCATGTTCAGTTGCTTATTAACAAATTGTTGCTTAAGTCTGTTAAATACTACCTATTATTTATACCTTGTTACATGCTAAATATCGATTTTGAGCTTTCTAATCAACCTTTAAATCTATCTTATTCAATACAATCATTTTTATGTGACCAGGCTTGATTTTGAATACAAGTCACATAAGTCATTATGCTAATTTACAGAATGGGGAAAATATTACAAGCAATGTATCTGACAGAAGGATAAAGTTTAGAATATATGATAAATTTAAAATTTGATATAAAGAATATAAACAATAAAACGGGGAAGCATAGAACCAGAGCATTCTCAAAAGATAAACACAACAACTGAGAAGCTGTTTTTTTTTTAAAATATTCAGTACTAGCACTCATCGAGGAAATGCAAAATAAACATATTTGACATCTCATTTCATCCCAGTCAGAAGGGCAATTTAAAAAAAAATAACAAAAGATGACCGATGCTAACAATGATGTAGGTTAAGGGGCACACATACTCACTGCTATTAGGAGTAGAAAATGGTATTCTCACTATGGAAATCACTGTGGAAAGTTATTGAAATGCTGAACATAGATTTATTGGATGATCTCACGGTCCTGTCCCAGTATTGGGTATGTACTCAAAGGACACCATATCCTACTCTAGAGATCCCTGCTAAACCTTGCCCATTGCTTTATTCACAATATCCAGGAAACAGACTTGGTCTAGATGTCCAGCAACTGATGAATAGGTAATGAAAGTGTGATATATTTACACAATGGAATATTACAAAACTATTAAGAAGACTGAGTCATACAATACCCTATAATTATATTTAATTATGCCTATTTTTTTTATTAAACCATTTTAACTACTTGTGTTACCTTCCATCCTGGCATATATCCTCCACACATTAACCACCGAAACTTGTTCTTGTTTCGTTAGGGAGCTAGTTAGGCTCCGGAAGTTGGACTCATTGTTTGTACTATATTGTTCATTGTTTAGTATAACTTAAACTTATTCTCAATTCTTATTGTGGATAATTTTGAATATTACCCATTGACTATTAAGCCTTAGATTTCATAGAAATTTTATGAAATATTGGGATCAGGGAAATCTTCTGAATAGAAGCAATTATTAAGAATCATGATTGCAGTTTCCTCTCCCTTTCCTCCTCCCCATTCCTCTCCACCTCCCTTCCCATCCAGATTGACCCCCTTTCTGTCTCTCATTACAAAACAACAACAACAACATCAAAAACCAAGACAAAACAAAGCAGGTTTCTAAGATATAACAACAAAAGATAACAAAACAAATTATAACCAGATAAAGCAAAAACCATCAAATAGAAGATGGACTAGGGAAACAAACAGTAGCAAAAAGTCCCATGAGAATCAGAAACCTTCCTTATGACCCAGTAATAACCCTTTTGGGTATATATCCAAAGGACATGTGCTCAACTATGTTCATAGCAGCATTGTTTGCCATAGCCAGAGCCTGGAAACAACCTAAAAGGCCTTTGACCGAAGAATGAATAAGGAAAATATGGTATATTTACGCAATGAAGTACTACACAGCAGAAAAAAATGACATCTTGATTTTTGCAGGAAAATGGATGGAGCTAGAAAACATCATACTGAGTGAGTCACTCAGACCCAGAAAGACAATTATCATATGTACTCACTCATATGTGATTTTTAAATATAAAACAAAGAAAACCAGCCTACAAATCACAATCCCAGAGAACCTAGACAACAATGAGGACTCTAAGAGAGACAAACTTGGATCTAATCTACAGGGGAAGTAGAAAAAGAAAAGATCTCCTGAGTAAACTGGGAGCATGGGAACTTTGGGAGAGGGTTGAAGGGGAGGGGAGAGGAAGAGAGGCAAGCAGAGAAAAATGTAGATCTCAATAAAAATTAAATAAAAAAGAATGAGGCAGTAGTAATATATGGCAGAAACAGGTTGATAAGCAAATGAAGCAAAAGGGAGCAAATAATTAATTTGCTCTAAGTGACTTTGAAAAGTATAAATATAGCTTAGGAAATATAGAAGGCACAGGCTTCTATGAGGAGGTACATATGTTTAGGAAAGGCTTGTGAAGACATCAATCCTCATCTCTACATATGGAACAGTGGGCAAATAAGAGCTATCATTTTCTCCCAGGTGCAATCAGTAAGGAAACTCATAAGGCAATCGGGAGGAACTGCAAAAACAAGAGCGGTAACAACAGGAACAAACATCAGGACCTGTTGTAACTAACACCTAGAATTACACATCCAAAGATGCCGCATGATAATTTGCTGAATTTTCTTAAAAAAAAAAAAAAGCCAAATACAAGGAGAATCACATCTATTGAACTGAACAAAATTTTAGGAATTATATCTCAGAATTACACTAACTTCATGAAAAGTGGACTAAGGGTCATGAATGGTTTCAAACTGATTGAAGGAAAAGCTCCCGATGGTCAATAATAAGTCAAAATAAATCATTCAGACTGAAGAACAGTATAGGCAAAAGTGAGATCAATGAAATCTGAGCTAATAACTATGCATGATGATAGTTCCGGGAAAACAGGAAGGATAACAGATAGAATAAAACTAATCTGATTAAGAGCATGAATCTACAGGCTCATGATCCACCCTCACAAAGTAGAGGGAATTCAAAGAAATCAACAGACAGGTGCATAAACCTTCAAAGCCCACAACAAAGACATACATACTCTTGAGAGACCTAAGACAAAAAATGAGTATTCTCAAAAAGAAATGAACATTGTGACTCGCAAATTGCTTCTCATAAGGAACTTGAATCCAGACATCACTTGAAAGGCATAGATAAAGGAATTAAGGATGAAGATAACTCATTAAGAATTCTATACTGGTAAAATTACCCTTAAAATATATTCCCTCGGCAGCATGTACAACTATTCTTTTCATCTGTGGATTTGCACTTAAAAAAAATTAACAGAGTCTTCCAAATTGAAATGCAACAAGATAGCACCTCAGAGTGAGGTGAATATATAAAAACTAGAAGCTTTCCTCTTTATGATAATCAACTCAAAACTGATCAAAGAACTTAATGGGAGGTCTAGGAAAACACTGAAACTCTAGAGAGAAACAGAAAGAAACAGTTGGACAATCAGGCATAGACAAAGACTTCCTGAAAAGGACTTCAATATTGCAGAAAATAAGAGCAAGAGTTGACTAATGGTTCTGTTTCAATTTTAAAACTGGTGGCCCTGTATAAGAAGCAACCAAAAGAATGAAGACATGGTTTACAGAATGAAAGAAAATCTTTTCTAAATATTCCTGTGACAGATGATTAAATTCTAAAATACATAAATAATGAAACAAAATATTAATAAAAACAACAGTAAAAATCCAGTTAATAAGTTCATAGGAGAATATTTTCTTCACATATTTGTATATTTAGATATTTTTATGTTAGCATGCTTATGTGTGTAGTAGCATATTTATGGGTCAGAGCAAAATAATGAAGGTTAAAGGACAACTTGTTGGGAGTCATTTTCTTCTTCTATCTGTAGATTTCAAGAATCTAACTTAAGTCAGCAGGTTTGGTAGCTGTCTCACTAGATCTCTGAAGAGACACTTTCCAAATGAACAAGGACAAATGGCTAATAAACACGCTGTTGAAGCAGTCAGGATTCTTTATCCTCAGGAGATTACAAACAACCAAGCTGGATTTCATTGCACACCTCTGGGAAGATACAACAACATGAGTGTGAGGTAACTGGTCACACTGTGCCTACATTAAGCAACTGGATCAAAGGCAATATTGATGTGCAGCTAGCTTGCTCCACTTTACTCAATTCACAACCTGAGTTCACAGAATGGTGTCACCCAAACCACGCCGTGTCCTCCCCTTCAGTTAAACCTTTCTGAAACTCTCACATAAAAATCCCCAGACATGTTTCCATAGTGACTAAACCCTGACAAGCTGACAATGAAGATGAACCATCGTAACTGGTGAAAAATGTGTGAGCATGGTAAAATCAAAAAAGAAAACCCCGTAGTTCTTAAATTCCTTACCAAGAAAATTCATCTTTAGTACTGATATGCCTAACAGGGAAGTGGACTTATGTTTCTTTGAATGGTGACGTCCTGAGTTAAGGCATCAGGAATTATTCATTTTTGTCTTCTGGTCCAACACAGCAAATGTGTAATATTAAGTCTCAAAATCAGTGATGAATAATTTAAAAAGAACATAAGCGTCTGAATGCACAGATTTTCCTGTGATTGCCAACACAGGAGCCATCAGTGCATAATTTTCATATAATTTCATATGCAATTCAAGTAGTTGAGATGCTTTCTGATGACCTTTTCATTATATTTTACATTAGATTTTTGCTTTAATATGGATTTCTCAAGTCAGAAAGCTGCACTATAAAAGCAGGAGACTCAAATGACCATCTTCTCTGACCAGCATCATCAAAACTTACCTTTTTCTAATTAGGTGCCATGAACTTTGAATACACTGATCATTTCTCTGTGTGCTATTTAAGGTATATTGTACCCAGAAAGCTTACATGTTTTTTGTTGTTGTTATTGTTGCTTTTGAGCTGTAGAGAGAAGAGTGAAATAGTATTTTTTTTCTGAAATATCACACTAAGAGCAAGAAAGTTCACTTGAGGCCGTAATGTATTTTGAAGATATACCAATGTTGACTGCTAAAAGAAAAATTCTTCTCACCTTGTACTTGAAGCACTGTTTTGAACTGTCAAGTAGGAACTGAGTCTCATTTTTCCCAGAATAATCAGATACCATTCATTGTTTGACAAAGATTACCGTTGTAAACAGCTTCAAAATTGAGTGTGAAATAACTTTGATTTGTGTTACCATTTTAAGTGCATGCCCAGACAACTGTGTTAACTTATCAGAATAACAAGCTGTGTGTTAGAGTCCATGGGAAAAGAGGAACTCAGAACAATTGGCTGCTTCTTATCTCACTGCTTCTGTAATACAGAAGAGCGTCCTGATGTGGTCACCTGTTACATCACACCGAGCTGAATATCGCATAGTGTGTCTGGGTTCACATTTCAACTAGATTCCCACAGACAGGAATAGCTCCTATGTATTACTTCTCATAAGCCCTACATATTCATGGCCTTAATCTATGACCCTTGACTGATATATCTTACTGTCCCCAGTTCACAGCTGTAAACATGAGGCCACAGATGTCAAACAAAATGTACACGGTCATACAATTAATGGAATAAGGCCATAATGTCGATGCAGTTCTGTATAACTGAAAAACACCCTCATCTTTCTTTTTTCTTTTCAGTACTATAACATATTCTGAGCCTAATTGACTAATCATTATATTCACAATACATTCACTAAATTCATTCTATCTTCTCAATATCTTCAACACTCCCTTTAGTTTATTGTAAGTAAAGAAGCTTCCTTCTTTCTTTTGTTCTTTCTTCCCTCCCTCCCTCCCTTCTCTTTTTCATTTGAGTGATAGGGCTTACATACAGTATGTCACACTCTAGGTAAATCCTGGAAAACTGAGCTGTGTCTTCTCTCTCTCTTTGCCATTTCATTTAGGATAGAAACCCACTAAGTTGTCCAAGTTGGCCTTGAGCTCACTCCACTGTTTAGCATGGTCTTGAAAACTTAAATTCTCCTACCTCAGTTTCCTGAGTGTCTGGAGTTACTAAGCCTATAGCACGAAAACTAGAATCAATCAGAATATTTATTTCAACACAAGACTGATCTTTTTTAAGGTTCTTTATCATAATCTCTAGTCACCTGGGTTTTCCAATTATCCTCCTTCTAAGCTTTTTAGACCAACTTAGTCTTCCTCTGACTTAAAATGGCTGCCCTTAAACCCCATAGTGATTTCCCTGGCTCTAATAAAGTCTGCTGTTCTCGAAGTTTTGTTTTCATTTGGGTTTTCTGGGAAGCATCTTTGAGGGAGTTTTGATGTGAAGAGCCTATGTTTCTTTAGTAATGGATTCAAGGTAACTCCAGTAGGGAATGATAGGGAAGTTAGCCAGCAAGATGTTTGTCAGTTCCCGAGAGTAACTTAAAGTTACTAGGCACCTGGCATCACTGTTACAGATGTACCTGAGTTATTCAATACAAGGCACATGGGAGCTGGAGTGTTTTTAAACCAGGTTGTATCAACTAGTATTTGGACTGAAATGAAATGGAATTTTGACAAAACTACCCTGTGGTATAAGCTAGCACAGTGGGTTCCCCTAATTTAGGAGTTTTTGTTTGTTGGTTTGGTGTGTGTGTGTGTGTGTGTGTGTGTATGTGTGTGTGTGGTCTGTGGAATAATGAATGCTCTTGTGCTCTGAAAAGATTTGTCACTTATATTGATTTAATAAAATGCTAACTGTCCAGTAGCCTAGCAGAAAGCATAAACAGGGCAACCATACTAGGAGAATTCTAGGAAAGGGAAGGCTTAGTCTGCAGGCACCATCCAGATGTGAAAGAAACAAGATAAAAATAGTGCACTAAGAAAAGGTGCCAAGTCACATGACTGATGCAGGAAGGTCATTTGTCAATAAACAAACTGCCTTGGCCCATTTGATAGGCTACCCCTTAGGTGGGTGGAGTGAACAGAATAGAATGCTGGGAGGAAGAGGAAGTGAGCTCAGACTCGACAGCTCTGCTCTCTGGAGCAGACGCCATGCTCTCCTCTCCAGAGCAGACGTGATGAAGCTCTGACCCAGGATGGACGTAGGGTAGAATCTTCCTGGTAAGCACATCTTGGGGTGCTACATACATGAACAGAAATGGGCCAAGCAGTGTTTAAAAGAATACAGTTTGTGTGTCGTTATTTTGGGGCATAAGCTAGCCAGGCAACCATGAGCCGGGCTGTGGGAAGAGGCCCGCAGCCCCTACTACAAAATGGCGCCCACGTGGATAACTGAATCTACAGAAAGCTTGAGAAAGCTTGGGAAAGAATAGAGTAAAGCATGTTTTTTGGTAGCAGCAATTTCTCGGGTCTGCTCTGCCTGCTAGAGGCAAGCAAGTGCTCTCATCTAACAGAGGCTTCCTGACTCAGCTTCAGCTGCAAAACCCTGCAGCTCATTAAGAGGTCCTGCCACGAAACACTTAAAAGGTATTGATAAAAGCTGACTGCATGCTTGTTTGTTTTCAGGCGTAGCAGGAAAAAAGTTGTGCTGTTTTAAATCTCTTGCTTTCTGGGCCATCCTGCCAGGGCAAACTCTGACTGTTTGAGGCAGGAGGGCTGACTACAGAGAGAGGACTTGAATGTTGTCTGTGGATATAGTATTGCAGCTTGTTTGCTGGCAAGGACCTTGAAACGCCACAGAGTTGTGGTGATAAACATGGCTACAGCCGGTACCTCAGCCATGAGGCTGGAAAGCTAAGGAATGGCTGAATCCAGCCGTCAAAGCCACGGCTTTCATCCTACTGATATTGCTTGGTAAATTAAAGACTCATTTGGTCAGAAAAAGAGAGATATACAGTAAAGAGAGATTCAAAGACAAAGAAAACTTTAAATGATTTACAGTGTGTTTAAAAATATATGCAGGCTGAAAGATAAAGTTCTTAAAAGTAAAATAAGGAAGAAAGAGAGTAGTTGGGTGTGGTAGTACACACCTTTAATCCCAACACTTAGGAGACAGAGGGAGATTGACCTCTGTGACTTTAAGGTGTGGTAGCACACGCCTTTAATCCCAATGCCTGGGAGGCAGAGACAGACAGATCTCTGAGAGTTCAAGGACAGCCTGGTCTAAAGAGTTATTCCAGGACAAAGATATACAGAAAATATAAAACAAAAGTAAAAATAAACAAAATAGAGTTAAAATAAAGCCGCACAAAGATGGAAAGTACACAGAAAATCTTGATACTGTATGCTATTATGCTCTCTTTGAATTGTTTGAATGCTGAGGAAAGAGCAACATCTGCTAAAAGATATTTGTTTATAAATGCTGCTGAACTAATCCAAGATAGATATTTTCAAAATACCTTGACTTCAGAATTTGGATCTAAGGATATGATACTTTGGAAAAGAGTTTCTTCTTTTGTTTTCACAGAAGATGAGACACTGTGGATTGCTTCTTTGATCACGATATGGTATGATAGACCACGTCCTCCTGAAGGGTTGCTGTGAACACCTTCAAAAAATTACTTTGCTCAACTGCCGACTGAGAGGAACCTAGCACACAGGTTATACCATGAAAGACTTGATTAACAGCGCCCCCATTCAGCAGGAAGCAGTTTGGAGAGAAATAACTGCGCCCATATTCCCAAATATTGTTTATAAATGTTCTTTTACATTTCAAGAGGGAGATGATATAGATGTGAATAATTTGCATTGATATGAATCTTGGTTTACTGATATTAATTTAAGGTCAATTTTATTATATGTATATGTATTTCTGATATTGATTAAGGTATTGTGATTGTGTAGTTCACTTAAAAATGTAATGTGTATAGGTTGTTAATGGATAATTATCAATAATAGTCAAGTTTGTAGTCATGTTAGTTAGATTTTCTAGATGTGCATGCATATATTTCAGATAGGTATTCATCATATCTTTCAAAGGCTAGAGAATATGGTATTTTAAATGTTTTAATAACTTAGGGTTTTTCATGACAATGAGACACTCTGCTCCTGGCAGCACCAATCTACTTCAAGAAGGAGATGGGCATCGAAGAGGATCCTTATGGAGTTTGATAGCCATTTGGGCAAGAAACTGCTCTTGCCTGGACTATTTTATAAACTGGACACAAAGAACCCGCAGAGAGAGGACTGCTGAACTTGCCTAAAGGTGAGATGATCTTTCGGGGTTCCTGATTCATGAAAGAGTCTGCGAGACATTCTGCAGGACACAGCAGATAGTGACTGAACTGCCTTTAAATTTCCTGCTTCATGGAAACGTCTCTGGATACTATGGGCCTTTAGGCCGAAGATGGATGCCCCAACGGTACAGAGGAACTTTGGGTGACTGTCCAGGCAGTGAGATGTCTCTGTCATTTCTAGAGTTTAGAAGTTGCTTACTTTTTGTTTGCTTAGGTAATATTGTATTCTTCTGGAGTCTTTGATGGAGTTGAATAATAGATAGATAGTTATAGTTATAGTTTTCCTTAGTTATGATAAAGATAAAATAGATGTAAATATTGTAATTTTTACTTGATAACTGTTTTGTTATATGTAATTTTGCTATGTTAATGTTAAAGCCTTCCTTTTTTTTTTTTTGTTTAAACAGAAAAAAGGGAAATGATGCAGGAAGGTCATTTGTCAATAAACAAACTGCCTTGGCCCATTTGATAGGCTACCCCTTAGGTGGGTGGAGTGAACAGAATAGAATGCTGGGAGGAAGAGGAAGTGAGCTCAGACTCGACAGCTCTGCTCTCTGGAGCAGACGCCATGCTCTCCTCTCCAGAGCAGACGTGATGAAGCTCTGACCCAGGATGGACGTAGGGTAGAATCTTCCTGGTAAGCACATCTTGGGGTGCTACATACATGAACAGAAATGGGCCAAGCAGTGTTTAAAAGAATACAGTTTGTGTGTCGTTATTTTGGGGCATAAGCTAGCCAGGCAACCATGAGCCGGGCTGTGGGAAGAGGCCCGCAGCCCCTACTACACATGACTAAACATAGACAAAAATTATGGGTTAAGTTGTAAGAACAAATTAAAAATAAGCCTAAGCAAATAGGTCAAACAGTTTATAATTAATATAAGCCTCTGTGTATTTCTTTTGGACTGTAGGATCAGATGGAACACAAACTTTTATTTACCATTTTTTTTGGTGTTTTGTTATTTTTGTTTGTTTGTTTGCTTGTTTGCTTTTCCAGGCCAACTGATACCAGATGCTAGAATTTGGGAGCCCTGAACTAACCTGGGAGAAAATCTGGCCACAGTGCTGACAATGTCATTTATTGTTTATAAATGATTAGTGTTTGAAACAAATGATTACTTTTAAAATAAAAGCACTTTTGTATTTTATTTTTTCTCTCTAGAATGTTTTGTCTCTCATGTCTGACATGTAAATATTTTTCAACATCTGTTTCACAACTTAGCATTTACACAGTTTCTATTTAGTGAGAATAGATGGTCCTTCATATGCACTCAGTGCTGAGTCTTTTATCTCCGCCTCACTCTGCTGCCATGTTAAACTGCTCTCACAGATGCTCTCTATAGCTCATTCTTCAAGGCATGGAAAATTCAACTAACAATCTTCTTTATAAAAACTTCATTCACTCCATAGAATTACTTCTGGGCTCTATTGTGTTGCATTGTCCTTAATCTTCCTTAACCCTTCTACTCACTTGCGTCAAGACTCAGGCAGCTATCCTGCTCTGTCTGTTTTCTGTCAGAACATCTTCTGCCTGCTTTTTTTTTTTTTTCTTCAATTTCCGGCTAGCAATTTCATTCGTATCCACGTTTTCACTGTGCTTGCCTTGGTCTCTTTCAACAGCCGACAGATTCCCATTTCTCTTCTTCATGTCAGGGCCAGTCGCATCGATTTCCTAATGATAAAATGATCATCATGTCTCTCTTCCACTCAAAAGTCTAAGATGTTCCTCATTTCTTACAGAATACCGCTGTAATTGGAAGGACACGCACTTCAGGTCGAAGAGAACTGGTCTCAATTTCTATCCCACCTCCGACCACGTGTACGGAATTGATAAAATGATTACACTTTGTGAGCTCCGATCTCCCCACCTATGAACTAAGAGTAATCATTCCTACTCTATTGGAAATAAAAGTAGTGTCTTACCTGAATTGTAAGCCACACGTCTCTGTCAGGCATACGACAGACACAAGATAAGTATAATCTTTACCTTCATTGTTTTTCAAAACTAATTTGTCTCACATCACATGTTCTTTAGAACCTATAGGTATAATATAGAATGTATTATACAAATAAAGTTCAAATAAAATTTAAAAACACACAGGCAAACTTTAGTTTAATTGTGCGTCGTAACAGATAGGAAAGCGCTACAAATGAAGAAAACATTGGTAATCTGAATTAAGTTTTACAAGTTCTGCATCAAAACTAAAAAAAAAAAAAAATAGATGATTTGTGGTCCAAGTTTATTTGCAGAGGATACTCACTCAGTCTGAACTGGGCACAAGGGGACAATTCTTTGGAGATTGTGGATGGCCTAAGTGGGAAGATCACTGAAAGCTCCCCATTTAAAAGTGGTTTATCAATGGCAAGTCGGCTTTGTAAGGCTGCAATGTTAAGTCGATTTAATCTGCTTGCCAAGGAAGCCAAAACAGATGATTTACTTGAAGCTTGTACATACCACGCACCTAAGCGTATGTCTGGGCCCTATCAAGAAGCTAAAGCACTATTGAAGTCCTCCTTACAGCAGCACGGCTATGGCTCCTGGATTGTGAAGTCTCCTTGTATAGAGCAATTTAGTATGTGAATTAGACAACACATTGTCATATTAAAAATCTTCTATTTTTGAAAAAAAATAGATGAATCTTAGACACACACAATATATGTCCTATACATACTGAACAAGTTAAGAAAATTTACGAATCACAAATATAAAATGTACAATGGATCAGAACTGCTAATTGGCAATAAATGATCAATAGATACAAAAATAGGCTAAGTACTTAGTGAACAAGTAAATATTAAAATGTCATCTCTTAAGACACTAATGACTTATTTTTTTATTTATTAAAAATTCCCACCTCCTCCCACCCTCCCATTTCCCTCCCACTCCCCCCTTCTCCCCCCTCCCTCTCCAGTCCTAAGAGAAGTCAAAGTGCCGTGCCCTGTGGAAAGTCCAAGGCCCCCACTCCCTCCATTTTTTTCTCTGTTTATTTCTCTGTTATTGTCTTTTCCGTCAGTTACTGTATGAAGGTTCTATTGTTGGGGTATTCTCCAATCTGATTACAGAGAAGGTCAGTTCAGGCACCCTCTCCACTATTGCTAGGAATCTTAACTGGGGTCATCCTTGCGGATTCTTGGGAAATTCCCCAGCACCAGGTTCCTCCCTAAGCTCATAGTGACTCCCTCAAGATCTCTCTTTCGTTGCTCTCCCTCCTCGACCATCCCTTTCCCTCAAGTTCTCGTCTCCATTCCCTCCCTTTTATCACCCTGCTTCACCACAGTTTACCTAGGAGATCTCAATAATTCCCCTTCCCAAAGCAAGCCATGTGTTCCTCTTAGGGTCTTCCTTGTCCTACTTCCAGGGGCCCCTCAGACAGTCCAAGCTATACCACTGTCTCCCACATACGGAGGGCCTGGCTCGGTCCTATGGAAGCTCTACAACTGTCTTTCTAGAGTTCACAAGTTTCCATCATGATCTTGGCCTCCTTTGTTCATATATTCTCTACTCCCTCTCTTCTATTGGATTCCCGGAACTCGACCTGGTGCTTGGTTGTGGATCTCTGCGTCTGGTTAAATCAGTTACCAGATCAGTTACCTAGTGCATGAGCTAACTTGTTGGAGCCGATTCCCTGTGGTGGGATGTCCTGCTCAGCCTTAATGCAGGTGGGAGGGGCCTGGTCCTGCTTCAAATTAATGTGCCAAAACTTTGTTGGGTCCCCATAGGAGTCCATACCGGTTCGGTATGAATTGAGGGTTCTTTAGGGGCGGAGAAGCACGGGGCAGAGAAGCACGGGGCAGGGTGTGTGTGTTTGGAAAGGTAGAAGGAAGAACTGTGGTTGGAATGTAAAATTAAATAAAAAATAAATAAAATACGTAAAAATAAATACAATGTATAAAAATTAATAAAATGTCTTTTCACTTATTGTTCCTAACTCTTTTCTTTACTCTGTATAGAAAAATCAAACCTTGGGCAGGGGAGTTGGCTAAGCATGCAAAATGCTTGCCACACTCTATGAGTATCCTAGAAACTAATTAAAAAGCCAGGTGGAATGTAAGTCTACCTGGCACCCTGGTGTAAAGGAACCAAAGACAAGGGGTCCTCGATCAAGATAACCAGATTGACTTGCAAGATCAACAAAAGACTCTGCTTCACCATATGTATTGGAAAACAAGAAAGGAAGGAACCTCAAGTCAATCTTGGACTTCTACATTCACATATGCTCACATATATGCAAACATGCATGTGCATGCCACAAACACACATAAAGAGACACAGAATTCCTTAGCTAAAGAATCTTCTATGTACTCATTAATTAATTAAGTGCTAGTATTAAGTCCTAACTGAAATAATAAGAATTAGCACCTAATGCTCAGGGATTCCTCTTGCTAGTGCTGCTCAGTGCCTCAGTGGAGGGTGTCCCCTACAACAGCTCCCTTAGCACACTGTTGGCTGCTGTGTGCAGTGGCTTCTACCATCCACAATTCTGTGAACACTTTCATTTTTTCTTCCACCAGCTAGCATTACAGCCCTGGTAAGGAGACTCCAGGTAAGCCTCTTGTTCTTTATTTCTTGGAAGAGTTCTGTAGGAGTGCAGAGGATGATCCTTGTCACTCCTGTTCCAAGTCTGTGATGAGTAAAGGTCTTACTAATCTCCCTCTCAAACCATGATAGGATCTGTCAGCTCCTTAGATGGCTGTCTGTTGGGATTTCACTTTCAAATCCTGCTCCTTTAAAATACAAATTCTGAGTCATCATTTTCAGTCAATAACACAAGGTAGTTTCCAGGAATCTAGTTCTAGGACCGGTATGTTGGCTTTTTTCTTTATTTTTTTTTCCTTTCCTTTCCTTTGAAAAGGAATTCTCAGAAACATATTATAAATGAATGAGAGAAAGAGAACCTGACCTCTGATGAAGTTATCCCAAATCTGTCAACTCATTCTATGATAAACTCTGAACATGGTTACAAATATAGGAGTCTTTAATTAAGTAAAAGGAACCAAGCCTTCTATCTTGACCTCAGTAGGTTACTAAAGCTGGATCTGCAAAGAGAAAGAATAAGCTTATCTTCTCCATTATCTAAGCATAGTCTGTGAACAAGGACACACTTTGAGAGTCATGTGAACACTTGATCATTAGGGATATCTCGCCTTAGAACTGAGTGGCAGTGGAGGCAGCTCATTATAATATCCGGATGATACATAACTAAATTTAAAGTGATATAATCAGTTGTCCTAGAATTTCTAGTTGGCATGAAATAGAACACTGATTTACCTCCTAACACATTTCATATAATTGTTGCATATCTTGTCTATGTGCTATTTATTAGATAAGGTACTACTAGCGTTTTTGCTTTTATTTTAGAGTTGAGTTTATTATAATATTTATCTCAAAAGAATGATAATCATTAAGAAAAGAAAGCAGTCTTTTACAAAAGAAAAAGTAGTCTTAATTTCCTCGATTAATTAATTAAATTACTTTTGGAGATGAAAGTTATTAACTATTTAAATTTTGTTGACAATTTTACTATGTGAGATACAAATAGTTTGAATTGTATTTTTTTGGTTTTATAATGAGAAACTAACATTATATACTGCTATGTACCAGCCATCCTCTTACAGCAGATAATTTTTTTAGACCAGTGGCTCCTAACCAGAAGAAGTTTTACTTTACTATTCCCGGAGTTCATTTCAGTTGTTAAGACAAGAGATGTCTGAACAATGAGGAAAAGAGATTTTTCAAGCAAAGGGGTTTGTTTCTTTGATCCTCCTTCTTTGTGCTTCAAGACAAATGTATTACATAAAATTCCATTCAGTCCAAGTGCTGTAATAAGTAAGGATGATAAGCAGCAAAATTGTATGCATGGCGACACATCTTTATATTTATAAGCAATTAGAGAAGCTGGTGATCTGAGAGAACATCTCAGCTTTTCTGAGACTACAAAAAGAAAGGGAATGGTGTCAGATAGATGGAAAGTAAGTCAAACAATCAAAGACTAAATTGCATGGAATTTTAATAGCCCCTTCCCTGACCCAGGCACTCTTAAAATCATGATTCCTTGATAGAGCAACACCTAAGATATAGATAAATAAACTTTGGTGTGCTTATTTTTTATTATGGACCGCATAGGAATCCAATTTGAATGCTTGAGGTTTTTTTATTATTATTCAGAAAAAGTAATCAGATACATAATAAAAATATCTTTCTTTCCATTTACTTTAACTTAAAATTCAATTGCAGACTCAGTAATGTTGTTCCTATTCCAGGGATGAGGCCACACCGAGGTTTGCAGAGAAGAAAAAAGTACAAGCATACCTAAGAATATCTGCACAGCTTTGATGCCAGTATAGAATCAAGAGATGGTCATTTATTCCAATATGATTTTGAATTTCACATGTAGAAATAAACTAATATAATTTGTCTGAAATTTTCTCCTACAAAAGTCAGTACAAAAATTAAATGAACACGATCTTTCAAATTGATATTTATTCTTTCATGCTTTAAAGATTGCCCAAATTAGCACTAATTTATTCAATTGGTTCTATTTAACTCCACTACAATATATTACATTTCTCTACAAACTGTGAATACATGTAGCAACATGCATAATGGCAAAACTTATTGAGTATCTAATATCTAGCTTCTGAAAAATCTGGAGAATATATCTGCCTTATAGACATTATTACAAGAACAAAATGAAAATGCATGGACAATGGAGAGAGAAAATCTGTAGTGTGTGCTTTCAGGAAGTTTGTGATAGAATATTCACTGTGGTGAGTTCTGCAAATTGGTAAATATACACAATTTTAATTTGAAGAGAAATACCTGCATTAGATACATAGGCTCGAGAAATATCCAGGCTACCAGAACAACTATAGAGTGAGGTAACACAGAGCTAGAAAGACAAACTATGGATTCTCTCTATGTAGAAAAATGTCTCATATCTTTAAATTTGTGAGTTTAACTTGGAGTACTTCTAGAAGTCAAGGAACTAGAGAAAGTCCATATTGATTGAATTAGAAGAGCTTAAGGGAGAGTATGGCAGAAGACAAGCAATAAGAAAGATGAGAGAGAGGTAACAGGGGAGGGAGGTTCAAGTGGAGCGGAAGATGAAAGGATAAGGGAGAGGAAAGAGTAGGAGGAGGGACCAGTAACACAAAAGAAGTTTGTAGACGTTATCTGGGAACATACTACTTTGTAAGCTTCCTAAAGTTTTAAAAATAGTATAATTAGAGTTACTCTACATAGTGGCAAAATACACTTCCCAAATCTATAGGTTAACAAATAAAAGACAAATAATGTCAAGGTGTGAGATACCTGCCTTTAAATTGTTGTTCAGAGTAATCAAAGGGATCTACAAACAGCAAAAATTAAAAGCTAGAACTTTTTCTAGAGCAGGAGAGCCTGTAGAGACCGAAAATTTGCTTTCACTCCTTCAACACGTGCTTGGATAAAATGTACACATTTTAAACTTTGAGTTTAAACTAAAATTTCCTACAACCCATGTAACCTTTCTTTCTGCAGTCATTTCTATATATAATTAAAATAGTGCAGTGAAAATGGCCTTCAAAAATATCACTAACTATACTGAGATATGATGGGCTAAAGATTCAAAGGTCAATGTTAGTGGCAATATTACAAAATAAAAATATTTTAAATCTCGTGTTGCCAGAAGATAACAAAGGAGGAAGAAAGTTTAAAAACTGAGACAGAACTGTTCAGTGGAAGATCTTCCAGTTATCATATATTTGTATATATATGATATATATTACAATAAATTCAAGTAGTGTCTTTGGTTTGCTTCAAGACCTCTTTTGTCAGGTATATACTCCCATAAGTGCCAAATACAGTTACAGATGCACCTTCTCTTTCCTAGGAGGAACTGTACACGGGACTTATGAGAATTTCTGTTTGCTTGTGGAAAAGAATCTGTGACATCTGTCCATGAGCACATCTGTTTTGTGATTTCTCATGTTTTGTGCATATGCATCATATGTTGGCATACCTAATACATTTTGCCGTGATGAAGTCTAGCAGTTTAAGATCACATGATGTATAAAATTGACACCAACACAGCAAACAGAGTTGAAAGAAACAGTATTCTAGTAATGAGACCCTTGCATGCTTGACAATAGTTCAAAATACACAGTGTATAAAGCTAGAGCATCTCAATGCAATGAAGAAATGATTCAGACAGGCATTTTGGATACTCTTGAGGAGATATTCATTTCCTACGCCTTTTGTCTATTATTGAGGGGGGATTATTGATTCTCACAAATTTCAAACATGACAGAAAGAAAATATGCTAGAGAAAACCAAACCTGTAAGTTAGACTAAATAAAAAGGATGTCAAAACCATAGAAACAACAAAATTTATGGTGGATTTTAGTACATCATTTAGGAAATAGAAAATGTTTTGAGATTATATCACAAAGAAACCCTTGTAAATTCCTAAGACCAAAAATTATGCAGTTAGGTAACCTAGAGGGAAGAAAAATTTTTCTTATGCCGATCCCCAAAAAATACTATTTCCAAGTCAGTGAGTTGTTGCTGCAGGTAACGGCACCTGTCACCAATCCCGATAACTTGAGTTTTCTCCCTAGAATCCATGTGATGGAATGAGGGAACCTGACTTCCACAAGTTATTTGACCAACTGACACAACGTTCCCACATAGAGACACATGTACATCCACTAAGTAAGTGTAATAAAATATTTTTCAAGGGAGATAGTGTTTCAGCACTGTGGTCTTATAATAACATGATAAAAATCTTATGCTAAAACATAAAGATGCAATGAATTACACAAATACACACATAAGTGTGAAAGCAATAAAATCTTATTTTCTGCTTAAAATTTGTAGCACTTTTGACTTTGAAGATTAATATAGTCTTCTGAGAATATAATTGTTGCTACTGGTAAAAATAAAAAAAATACAGCCTGAGCAACAAAGGCAAGACACATGCTCTATTTATTAATTTATAAATAATTTCACAATTAAAATAGTGAAAAAGTCAATTGGTGGCAAACTTACTGTCTAAGATCTTACCGCTCTCCATATATAAACTATATTCTTGGCAGATTCTACATAAAACATGTATTTGATGGAATTTAGTAATTCCCAGTATAACTTTAGAACTAATTTGCTATTATTGAACTAACAATTACATGTTTGTAGTAGACTGTATGATGACCCTCAACTTTCAGCAATAAGAGGCTAGAGCTAATGGCCAGGCAGTGATTTAATTAATACCATTTCTGTGTGGTTATTTTAGGGGCTAAGCTAGCTGGGCGGCAGGACTCAGCCTGCTCCTCAATACTACAAGTCAGCTTCTTTCTTTTATTTCTTTTCTTTTCTATTTCATTGTAAGTCTTTCTTAAAATTACATTTTGAGACCTCTGAGTTTGTGTCTTCTGAATTCTGGAAGATAAAAACTAATGAACTAAGAATAATAAATCTAGGTAAAAATAAATACTTCCATGCATCCATGTGTAGTGTACAGGATTATAACTCTTGGTATCTAACTCTCTAGGAGGATAAGGCAGGATGATTACAGGTTCAAAGCTAGCTTTTCTACAGTATATGCTCAAGACCAGCCTGGGCCTCATGCCTCATAATAAATACAAAGAAGTCTGTGTATTAGTTCAGAGAAAAATCTTTTGTTCATAGAAAAGGAAGGGGAAGTGAGTTTGCATCTGCTGGAATAAATATATGGTTCATTGAATAAGCTTAGGCAAGAATTTTTCATCAGATAGATATAAGAAATGAAAGACCAAACAAAAGAATTGAACCTAAAATGAGTTTAAAAAGTATAATTTAAGTGTCATAACACATCTTGGCTTGAGACTGTCTAAAGCAAAATAGAGCTATCCTACTCACAACTGAATGGGGGTTCTTAAGTAATATTAATAATGCTAAAAATTAGATGATAATACCTATACCTAGAATGTCCTCTGGGTCATTTGAGACTTGAAGCATTTGGCACAGTGACATAATATTAAAATATTTATGCAGTTATAGACAGGTCTTTCATGTATGCTGATGAATTTTAATTTGAAGAAAGCATTTTTATCTTAGTGTGTCAGTATCTGCCTTTTAAAATACCAGCACTCATTTCTGCTTGTGTGGTCCCAACTATTACAGTACGTATATCATTTTCTGTTGCTGAGGAACAGTTCTGAGTAATAACAGGTCCCTGGTACTTTTGTAGGACATGGATCTCCTATTTTTATTTTTTGGCAACAAAATCTAGACTCCTTCTCAAAGAATCATCTCTTCCACACCCTAAATTGACCATGTCACTTATGTCATTGACTCCATTACATATTTTGAGTAGGGTTATTGTCATTAACTTAGAAATGATTGATGATGGGTCCTGGAACTAACTCTTGTAGACCAGGCTGACCTCGAACTCACAGAGATCCGCCTGCCTCTGCCTCCCGAGTGCTGGGATTAAAGGCGTCATATACCCTAAATTATGGCAATGGCTTTTCATTGTAGAACTTTCAATTACTGAAAGAATGTACATGCAATAATTATACTTGCATTAAATATTAACAGAGGTCAATAGAAAAAGCATAATAAAAGTATTCTAAAAATGTAATAGTAGAACATGAAATCTAGTATAATCACTACTAGGTATTTGGTTTGTTTGATTAGCACATTGCTTTTTTATCTTTGATTCACTTAAATTTTGTATTGAAATAACCATAGACATAGCCTTATATTGTACTACAAAAGTAAAAGTACTGTTTTATTTTACCAGTCTCGGTGGTTTATTGCATAGTGATAGTGCATTATCACAAAGTAGGGAACTGACCAACAATAGATTGCATATGAATACTCTATATTTTCATGTCATAGTCACAGCTCAGGCATAAGACCACCCTTGCATCATTATATCTTATATCAGTAGAGAACTATTCTCTTGGGTTGCTTCTTTATACATCTCCCTTGTTCATTGACACCAGTAGCTGCCTGTCAACTCTCCTTCTGGATGCTTTTGTCATCTTGAGTCTGTTACACAGAAAGCTTTCTTGCCTGCAACCTTCAAGGAGTATTTCTTATTACTAAAGTCACTTTAGGTATTATGGCATCTCCACCTAAGATCCACATCACACTCTATCAAGAAAATCTTTTCTTAACTGGTTGCATTTACTTATTCAGTGTGACTGAGTTTCTCACTGTTTCTTTAATTAGCATTTGTCTCCCCATAGGGAATGAAGTCTTGCTGGAAACAACTGATGTGTAGAGACTCTCAGGACTTACTTGGCTTCTGTCTTCTCTGCCTTACAGGTCTGTTAGCAAAGGGAAGATGCACAGGAAACTTTGGAAAATTGTATTATTTTTCACACTTCTGTGTTAGTAACTACCAGGAAAATATATTCCGCTTTTTAAAAAAATCTATTCCTTTCATGGGAAGAAATGGGAAGTCTCAGGAGCCCTGTTCTCTTAAAACAGAATGCACAGGGTTGAGAAGATTGCTCAGTTGATAAATGTTTGCTCTGGTTTGTGCTTGTTATTCCAGTGCTGAGAAGTTGCTGATAGGAAGAACCTGGAGCTTTCTGGTGAGCTAATGCTGGCGAATTGGTGAGTGTAAGAGCCAAATTTAATTTGTAAGCCCCACCTGCCCACAGACAAGATAATTTTGGAAATCCTGGGAGTTCTAATACTCGAAAAATAACAAACCAGGAACTGGTCATGGGTTACATTTTGCAAGGGCTTAAAAGGACAAAATCCACAATTCATTGCATTTCCCATCAGGTGTAATCAGGGGCAAAGACACATCCTGATGTAGTTCCTGCCTAAGTACCTCTTGCCTATATGTGGTCAAGCACAACTTTACGTAGTTGGTGCAAACAAACCTGTTTAGTGGAGTGACAGAATGTAGATTAATAGAAATGGCGTGGTTGCTACACACATGGATTCACAGAACCTGTAGTTACCTGCAAAAGATCTGAGCAAGATCAACTAAGTTAAAAATGCCACCATGGAGTAGGATGGAGCTTCTAATTCTCTAACATTTTCTGCAGAGCTATTTCCAGATAATGGCTACTAAGGAGTGTGAGTTCCTCCTTTATATGAGAATGCACTTTGGAAAACTGCCAATGTCCTAGAGGATAAACCTATACCCATGCACATATGGGAAGCACTAATTGGAAATTGTAGGGTTAATAAATAAAAAGCAAAGAAAGAAACATGAAGTTAGGAAGAAGATATGAGTTCCCAGCCAACAGAACAGCTAATATCCAAAGTGTTTTAAGGGTCTGGTATACTTAACACTCAGAAATGCTGGAGTATAGTGTGACTGAAGTTATGCAAGGCAGGTGCTCTTCAAAACACACTCCATATTGATGTAGTTTTAAAGTTTCACTTTCTTTACTTTAAACTAAAATCTTTTGAGGAAAAAAAAGTAATTCTGAACACGTTTAGGAGAATATTTCTCTGTCATTTTTATTTATTTTTTCTCTGTCATCTTTTTAAGTGAGGTTAAACATGTCCAAAATTATCCATGTAGCCATTTTTAAGACAGAAGCTAAGCATATGCAGAAATACTCTTGCCTGCTATTTCTTCCTTCCTAATATGTGTCTCCTGACTTAGGGGTAAACGTGCCCAGGAAATTGTCCAACATCTTTTTATCTTTAACTAACACCATGCTCAGTATGCTTACAAGCAGACTCTCACACAAGGAGTCTTTCCATATGAATATGCATAAGATCATTGAACAATTGCTCATGTTTCCTTTATTAAAGGAGGGCACCAGTGTTCCTATTAATTCCAGTACTTTCTTTCACTGATGTGCATAATAAACCTGTGTCCATTCTTTTGTCTTCTGGCTTGTCCTTATTGGGTTTTCCCTCAATCAGAGAACTGCCCTTTTGTGTTTCCTTTGGAAACTGTTTTGCAAAGGTACAGTATAGTTCTTTGAAAATTTAAATTTAATAGAAATTCATATTCTAGGAGTTCCTCCTAGAGACATGAAATTGTGGGCTAATAAAAAACCTTTCACAAGATCCTCCTAGCAACTTCATTCAAAATAAATGAAAATTGAAAAAGATTCATCAGCAGGGGAATGGAGAAGACATAGTATACTGTTAAAGTGTAACAATAAAGGTGCCAGCATCTGATACAGACAAATATGAGAATAAAAAGCAATTTATTTTCCACATCAAATATTCTTCAGTAAAACCTCCAGAGTAAATGACAGATTGACATGAGAAAAGAATACTAAGCTATTTAAAATAAGTTTATGTGATAAGAGAGTTTTCAGAAACAAATGCCAAAAGAAAAAATAAGCACATATTTTAAGCTTAGATTTGGTCAGGAATGAACAATTTTGCCTAAGTATGATTAGAGACAAAATTATGATTGGACAATAAAGGACCTGAGAGACAGTAAACAGTAACAAGATTGAGAATTAATTTATAGGAACATAGGTAACTCATGGGCAGCTGCATCACTGAAAAGCCACACCCAGTGCCACTGAATAGTCCCCATCCTCAATATCCACCTCATATATGGATGAGAAGGCACCCAGGACTAATTGCATGCAGCTGAGGTTAGGAGAAAGTGGTGGCTGGATCTCAAATTAGGCTCTTGTGACTCTCTGTTGACAGACTTTCTACCGCTACCATGGTGTGACTACAGGCCATGTTTGAGGACCACTACATTCTTTATGTTTCTGTGTCTTCTCTGCATTATGATGGCTGATGATCACATCACGAAATAAAAAAAAAAATAGCTACATTTCAACAGAAGGGGACATTTGATAGTGTCCTACATTTTTTGATGGAAAATAAACTAGGTATGAGGGTAATTTCAGGACACAAGGGATGAGAACTTTCTTTGTGATACTATTGCTATTCTTTTTTTATTATTTTTATTGAGCTCTACATTTTTCTCTGCTCCCCTTTATGCCTCTCCCCTCCCCTTCCACCATCTCCCAAAGTCCTCATGCTCCCAATTTACTCAGAAGATCTTGTCTTTTTCCACTTCTCATGTATATTAGATTTATGTATGTCTCTCTCAGAGTCCTCATTGTTGTCTAGGTTCTCTGGGATTGTTATCTGTGTGCTGCATTCCTTTGCTTTTTGTTTAAAAACCACTTATGGGTGACTTCATGTGATAATTGTCTTTCTGTGCCTGGGTCACCTCACACAAAATGATGTTTTCTAGCTCCATCCATTTACCTGCAAAATCCAAGACGTCATTATTTTTTTTCTGCTGTGTAGTACTCCATTGTGTAAATGTACCACATTTTCCTTATACATTCTTTGGTTAAGGGGCATTTAGGTTGTTTCCAGTTTCTGGCTAAGACAAACAACGCTACTATGAACATAGCTGAGCACATGTCCTTTGGATATATACCCAAAAGTGGTATTACTGGGTCATAAGGAAGGTTGATTCCTAATTTTCTGAAACAATCCGCCACACTGACATCCAAAGGGCAGCTGTATCAGCTTGTATTCCCACCAGGAATGCAGGAGTGTTCCCTTTACTACTGCTCTTCTTAACTGCCAAGGAATCACATATTCAGGCAGCATGTCCCAAATCCATTACAGTTATAGGTTGGATAAGTAGATACCTCACAGAAATTTCTCTGAGCAAGAAAGACCAAGCAATAATAAAGAATAAATGCTCTGATTACATCATGAAAAAAGAAGTTCCAAGATCTGATGGCTCAGACCTGTAATCCTAGATGTTTGAGTGTCTGAAGCAGGAGAATTGTATGATCTACGCATGTCTGAGAAATAGAGCGATTTCAAGGCCAACCTTCTCAGCTCAGTGATAGCCTATCTCAAAATGGAGTGTATGAAGAGGAACGTGAGAAATTGTTCAATAGTAGGCACACTTGCTTATAATACAGAGATCCCTAGATTCGGTCCTTCTCTCTGTCTCTTTGTCTCTCTCTGTATCTCTTTCTCCCTCTCTCTTTATATTCCCACACCCCCCCCCCACACACACACAGCATTCTCCAATTAAAAACTAATGGTAGACTTTTTACTGCTAAGTAATAGTAAGAAGTGGAACATACAGCTGTAATTAAGGAAAGTCCTGTTCTGCTTGAGTTGTTGAGCATGACAGCATATCATTTATACATTTACCAGAGTTTATCATATATAAGGCATGTTTACTTTTTAAAAATCTTAATCTGGTTTATTACTATCAAAAATTAAGTTTTTTGAACAATCCTTGTTTCACACAGCCACTTTATTATCAAATTCCATCCCTATTTAAAACAAAATGAATGGGTGAATCTTGTATTTTTAGTTACAGGAGCTATGATTTAATTACCTTTTGATAAACCATGATTCATCAATACAATCATGAATTACCACTTCAGTGTGAGTTGTTCACATTAGATTATATATTTCTAAATATTGCTACCTATTGATAAGATAAATCAGATAATTTTTTTATAAATACTGTACACCTTTTAAGAATACTGTCCAATTTTAGAGTAAAATATGAAAGGATATTTGTCAACTTTTCAAATATCCAGATTTATTTCATAACACTTTGGCTTGTTGCTATTATTTTAATACATAATTTTACTTTGAAGCAAAAGAGTCATCACAACATAAGTGTTTATTATTATTTTATGTATGAATAGATCAATTATGGATGGGTTCCTAATAAGAGGACTAGAATAATATTATTTAGATGAACAGTCTGACCTGTCAACAATATCTTCTATATGAATGACACACAATATAAAACTATTTTGCTTATTTTAAATTCATGTATGCATAGCTTTCTTAGAAATTATATATGTTAATATGTGACATTATCAATATTTCTCATAAAAATAAAAAACATAGATTATAATACTACTAAAATCTCTGACTAAGAAATAAAATATAAGGTTGAGTATAATGGGACATACTGATAATCATACAGAACTGGAAGGCTGAACCAAGAGAATTGTCAAATCTTTGAGGTAAGCTTGTGCTAACACAGTGAGTCCTAGCCATTCTGAACGAGTGGAATGAGATCCTGACCAATAAAATAAAATAATATGAAAAGTAAAAATTTTAATGACAGTATGGAGAAAAAGATACAGTGCAAGAAAAATCACAAATATTAAAAATAATATAAATAAAAGGGTGTCCAGTTTAGTTTTTTGTTGTTGTGGTTGTTGTTTTCTTTGAACTTGACACAAGCTAGGGTCATTTATGAGAAGTAACCTTAACTGAAAAAATAAAATGTCTGTGGAGGCATTTTCTTGATTGATTATTATTGTGAAAATGCCTGCTCTCTGTGGGCAGTGCCATCCCTTGGCAGGTAGTCTTGGGTTTCTGAGAAAGCAATCTGAGCAAGCCGTGGGGAGGAAGCCAGTGAGCTGCTTTCCTCCGTGGCCTCTGCTTCTGATCTTGCCTCCAAGTTTCTTCCTTGTGTTCCTGCTGACTTCATGTATTAATGGACTACAACTATAAACTGAAATAATCCTCTTCCCCAATGTGTTTTTTGTAGGTTTTATCATGCCAATAGAAAATTAATTAGGACAAAAGAAAGATGCACAGACATGTTTAAATAGACTTAATGACACTAAGGTAATTTTTAATTTATCTGTTGAAGAAATAGGAACTGCCTTTTTTTTTTTTTTTTGCTCCTGTAAACCTAATTGTATGTCAGTGTTGCTCTTGCACTGTTATTCAGAAAGATGAAGATAAATTATACAAATAAAAATATTTTCTATATTAAATTCTATTAACATCATTTGCAAGGTGACTTCACATTTTATTTTGCTTATATACATTGCTCTATCGGAAAAAAACAAACAAACAAACATATGCCATGCCTTAAAAAGCACAAGCATCCATTCTAGGATTTTCTGTAAGTGGTTAAGTTAAGCATACTTGTTTCAATTCCATTAAAATGTGTTTTAATCTGTATTCTCTCAATAAAATCTTCATTGTTACATGATGTACTATTTCGAAGGACTTTAAATTTCTCCAAGCTTTTACTTGTTTAAGTATTTCAATTTTGGCAATGACAAGTACTTATTCAGGTTTCTATCTAAATTTATTGGACAAATTTACAGTTATGGTAAATGTGTCAAAGAAGTGATTGAATAAAATCAGTGATTTATTTTATTTGCTGTCTAGTAAACATTAAGCTGGAGGTGGAGATTTAAATTCAATACAGAAAATTTTTATGGCATGCATTTCATAGAGTTCCAGTAAAATAAAGACATTTTATGGCAACTTAAGTCCCCTGCTCAAATGCCCCTTCCTCTCTGTCACTAAGAGTAAAAGCAAAATAAATTTTGGGGTGTAAAAGAGATATAAACTGGCCATAAATAATATGGGCAGCTTTTGCACCCTTTAAATGTCAACAATTGCCAAAGGAGATGTCCTTCACTCTCTCCTTTCCTGGGGATACAAACTGAGAAGACACAGAACTTTCATATGCTATGCTTACTTTTATTATTATATTTTTTCATCTCGTGAGAGTTTTACGACTTTCATGTTGCAGCTTGATTCTCTCCCTGCTCTGCCTTGCACTATAAGTTACAGAGTGCAATTACTAGAGAATTTCTCTCATGTAAGCCGTCCCTCCTGCATTTGAATCTGCTTTAATGGGATTCATCATTGGGATCCAGGAGGCATACAGATACATATAATGCAGAAAGATTTACTTCTCAAGTTATTTACTTATGACTGCCTTGCTTTTCTATTTGTACACAGAAATGTTAAGTCTCTATTGCTTGATGGCAGATCACACAGCAAAAAAAAAAAAAAAAAAAAAAATCAATGAATGCAACCAACACCACAATTGCAAAAAAAAAAGGGGGGGGAATATAGTTAATAAAAAGTAAAAGGCATATTTTGAGATGCAGTACTCTTGCACAATGACAAAATTGAACATTTGCACAAAACTTGTGGGAGTAGCCAATCAATGTTGGTTTTTTTTAACTTGAGAGCTATACAAAGAGACAGAGTTCATGTCCAATACTGCCTAGATGGCCAGGAACTGGAGGTTGAATAGTACTGAGACCTAAGATAGATGCCTGGTCCAGTCATCATCTGAGAGGTTTCCTTCAGCAGCATATGCGAGGGGTGCAGAGACCCAGATCCAGACATAATGCAAAGAGTCTAAATTGGAGATCTCCACAGAGACCCTCCCCACATGAATCAGGAACCCTGATGAGGAAGGAGAGGAAAGATTGTAGGAGTCAGAGTTATGGAGGACACCAGGAGAACATGACCCAGTGAATCAGTATTGCACATGGGCACACAGACACTGAAGCAGCGAGCACCTGACCAGCATGGATCTGCTACAGGTTCTCTGCATACGTGTAATTAATGGTGGTTAGCTTAATGGTTTTTGTGGGGTTCTTACAGTGGGAGCAGGTGTGTCTTTTGCCTACTCTTGAGGCTTTTTTCTTCTTATGAGATTGCCTTGTCCAAACTCTATATGAGGGCTTTCACCTTGTTGCATCTGATTTTACCCTGTTTGGTTGTTGTCTATTGGAGGCCTGCTATTTTTGAAGAGGAAACAGAGAGGGAATGGATCTGAGGAAAGAGGGAGACGGATGGTGGTAAGCCAGGTGGAGTGGGGAAAAGGGAAAATGTGGTTAGGATGTATTGTATAAGAGAATCTATTTTCAATGAAAATATACATTTAAAATAAAACACCTAGATTTTCCACAACCTAAGAAATTGTGTGATGTGTACAGTGTTTAGTTCATAATTGGGTAATGGGAGTTCCACACTGATTTGTATATAACTTTGGTTGCATAACAAATACGACTTTTGTTGGAATGACTTGGAGTTGACTGAATATTTCAATGCTCTGATGCATATGAAACTCAAAAGAAACTTTCACACTTGGGGAAGTGAATTTCTGAGTAGCATCAGCATCAGCATATAGAATAATAACTACAGGCATGAATTAAGAGTGCACACTCTTTCTATTTTATTTTATTTTATTGATGGTTATAATCAATAGAGATTTTCCAGAGTAATGAAGTTTTATTTGATTTTTGTTTCATTCATTTCCCAGCTTCATATGTGACCGATATTGTCTGCCATTTTCTCTGGTAAGCAAATGGCTGGCACCTGATTGCCTTCTCAGGTGATCACTGGGCAGATAGACTGATCTTCCTTTCTGGGGTCTTCCTCACAAAATCTGCTACTCTTCTCTCTTTCTCCGTTTCTTATTTTTGCTTCATTTTTATCATTCTTTTGTCTTCCCTTGGTTCAATATCTACTGAACGGGCACGAGCAATAGATCTTGATAAGAGAATAAGACAATGAGAGTGGCAACTGAAAGTGAACATAAACCATCAGCCATGAAGGGTGTGTTCTGAGAGCACAGGTGAGTAGAAAAAATTCCCTACAGAAATCTTACAGTTGGGGAAAAGAATGAGACATAATGCATAGCTAATATTTTCTTTTTTTCATTAGTTTTTATTCATGAATCAGATGAAGTTTATATTCTTTTTTTTAGATTTTATTTATTTATTATGTGTACAGCATTCCTTCCATGTGTGCCCACATGCCAGAAGAGGGCACCAGGTCTCATTTTAAATGGCTGTGAGCCACCATGTGGTTGCTGGGAATTGAACTCAGGACCTCTGGATGAGCAGCCAGTGCTCTGAAACACTGAGCCATCTCTCCAGCCCCTGAAGCTTATATTCTTGCCTGCACTTTCTTTGTTTAATTGCTTTTAATCTCTGATCTTCTTTAGATTGAGATATAGTTGAAAAAAAACCTTTATAAATTATGATACACATCAGTACTTTGATACTTGTGTATGTTTGAAATGATGTCTCACCAAGCTAATCATTACAGTCATCTCCTACCATGGCTATGATTGGGTACTAGGAGTCATTTAGTACCAATTTTTCAGAAATTTAAAATGTGTATAAAACATCATTATCTGTAGTCATGATGCTGTACATTATAAATCAGATCTTAGTCACTCTGCTAACTGAACTTTTGTACTGAATAATTAGTTGGTAACTTTTGTACTGTATTTCCCACCTAATATTGCACTGTGCTTCCAATCTGAATTATTTTTTAGGTTTTACCATGAGTGAGACCATATAGTATTTATTTCTCTGTGTTTGAGTTTTTTCCCAAAAAATTAGGATAAAATATTCTATGTTCATCAGTATTGTAATAAATGAACTTCTTTACTTAAAAGACACATATTTTGTAATCACCATCTGATTTCAAAGAATTCACAATAGGGTAATGAAACATAGAAACCTAAGTGATCATTAGAAAACTGTTACAAATATTGAACTAGTAGGGAGCAAGAACTTTTACAGAAACCACTGTTAATACTAGACTGACAAGTGACAATAGAATGTACTGGGGAGAGAAGGAAGGAAAGACTAACAAATATCATCAAGAGAGCATGGGCAGTTTCAAGTCTATGTATACCTATGAATCTCTTCAAGCTGATGCCTTTAATCTCAGGTGGTGATTCCAAAGTTCTCATGGTGAGGCCATAATAAAATGTTTTATTTGTACTGGACTTTAGATGACAAATTTTAAAATAAATCATTTTTTTTCAACTTTATTTGACAATCCTATCTAGTATATCTAAAGGTTCAATATTAATGTTCATGAAGTTTATTTACTTGTTAGACAAATTTGCCAAAATGTCTTCTTTGAGTTTTGATGTTTCATTTTATAAACAGTATATGAATGTCTAACCTCCCCTTTTAGTGACAGATGACCTTCACTTGTATCTGGTTTCGAAGTTAATGGATGAAATTTGAATGAATAGATGGAGTGTGAACTTTGGCATCAGAGAGACTGCCTAGCAATGTGAAATTCAAGATTTAATCCTCTGTATCTAAAAAATAAAATACATGTTGTATTCAAAACAAACAAACAAACAAAAAAGACACATATTTTATTCTTCATTCTATAGATAGATGATGTGTAGATAGCAGATGGAATACAGATATTGCTAACTCACTTTCTAATTCTATTAATCACAGGAGAACAATCAGGCTCATTCCTAAATTGGCTCTTCTGATTTCCATTTTGGTGAATATGGGAGTGCAGATCTCAAGATTCACTTCCTGTTGTTTATATTTATGTATGTATATGGGTATTTTGACTGCATGTACATCTGCACACTAGAAGACGACATCAGACAGTTGTGACCTGCCATGAGGGTCCTGGGAATTGAACTCAGGTTTTTTGCAAGAGCAATGAGTGCTCTTAACCACTAAGCCATCTCTCTAGCCCATAACTTCCCTTACATTAAAATGGGGCTACTGGAGTCTATGGTAACTCTAATTTAGTGGGCATTTTCCATTAAGCTCATGATAATCTACTCTGCTATATGCAGTGTACACAGATTACCCCTCTTCACATCATTGCGAGTGCTTGTGATTGTTCTGTACTGCCTGGAGAGTGATCTGGTCGCCTTACCTGTGCCTTCATTCTCAAATGAGTGAGTTTCTCAAGAATGAAAGAAGCAAAAGTAAGAGATCAGTTAACACAGAACAGGCAGATAAAAGAAGCAGACAAACAGTAAAGTACCAGAAATCAAGCATCCAGGAGAAACTGCCAGAGTTAGCAGGGTTGAAGAAGTCAGCTCGAGTTCCAATAAAAGTTTCTGTATGGACTAGCTTCCAGCTTCTCCATTCCCACTCCAGGCATTTTTATACAGTGAAATAAATAATAGTACTCAATAGAGAAAATATTTTTCTCTGTCTATATGCCAGGATTCAATGTTTTTAATACCCCTAAAGGCTTTTTTCCTAATTTCCTTTTCTTTACTATTTGGCCAGATTCTAAACCCATCATCAGGCAACAGATCATGGGAGAAATGTAACAAACATGCTTGGGTCTGAAACTGGAAATCCTATTCTGCTTCCCTGCCTAGCTTCTCAGTAAGCTTCAACACTCATGACAGGCTCAGTGTCTTTCTTTTCACACTTGCGTCAGATCTTTGTGACAGTAGCACCCCTAACAGGTGTGCAGTGACATGTCTTTGAGGCTTTGATTGGCTGTTTTACTATTTCATTTACCTGATACCCCTAGTGGGTCTTCTTTTTAGAAATATCTATTCAGGTTTTTGGTTCATTAAATATTAAGATAGATAAAAATCTTATTTCAGATATATTAAAAACTGAGGTGCAAGGCACGTTTGTTCTAAAAAGTCATTTTGGCCTTCAGTACTTCTCTTTCTAGGAAAGTGTTTCTGTGTTTTTCTTCAATATGGTTAAAGTTTTAACTTTTCTCAATAACTTCACATTTTATTTAGTTTGCTTAATTTATGCAATCCAAAATCAAGATATTACTCTCTCTCTCTCTCTCTCTCTCTCTCTCTCTCTCTCTCTCTCTGTGTGTGTGTGTGTGTGTGTGTGTGCTCACATGTGTGCGTGTGCATGTACGCTCACATGTGTGCATGTGCATGTGCTCGAGTGTGCACATAAATCCCCCACCTTGGTCTGAGGACAACCTCTGGTACCAGACCTCACTTCTGCTTTTGTTTGAGACTGGATCTAACCTGTGTTCATGCAAGTTACACAGGTTAGCTGGCTCTCATGATTCTTCTGTCTCTACCTCCCATTCCCTCATAGGATTAGACTCATGTGCCACTGTGTTCATCTTTAATTTAGTATGAATACTGGGGCTCCAAATTCAGGTAGTCAGACTTGTGTAGCAAGGGTTCTGCCCACTGAGAAATCTCCTTCAATCCCAAGCTACTCTTTCGGATCCTTTCTGTTAACAGGACTATAATTATCATACAAATCCAAGACACACAGTATTAGAGTTAAGCAAATTTATGTGAAATTTCTTAGAACAAAGACATTTAACTTTAATACATTAATATCTATTTTGGTTCTATGTAAAGATGAGTTTTAAGATATCTCTGAAAGGCACTATAATTTTGTGTGACATCTACTTGGTAGCTGGATGTTCTATAAAAACGAACACCATATCAAATTATTTAAAATGACACATATGCATACTACATATACAGAATCACATTCATTTAATAAATTTAAAATCCTATATATTTTTAAATTAACAAAAATTGCTCAAAGTATGTAGAAAAATACTACATCAGAAGTAAACTCATCAAACATCTCCCAACAAGCACTTTGCTCTCAAAGCAACGTCTCTCATAATGAATACATACAAGACCATTTCCAAGTTCTTCCTTGGTGAAATGTGGGTGAACAAATCCATAAAAGCTTGCAGTGTTAACAATATGTGTTATAATATACAGTGAGCTACTGTTTGACGATATAGATTCTTTTCTATAAGCCAAGCATAAATGCATCTCCCTGAAATAAAATTATTAGGACTAATTATGGGGGAAGGAAACAAGATAATTAGAGGAGTGTTGGAGGCAAGTTATGGGAAAGGCAAATAAAAGTTTTATTCATTACTCAGAGAAATTCTGAGTGTGAGAACTCAGCAAGGAGAAAGGGTTTGGCCGGAGGAGCAAAGTGAAGACGGTGGCTTTGATTACCCTGGTTTCTACCAGGAGCGCTCACCTTCAAAGGAATAGGGAGTGCAGCAATGTTACAGCCAGGTCAGTGGACTTCCTGTTACATGAGTAGTTAGTGAGACATAAGCAACCGATACAATTTCCACAGACCACATTGCTGACACAAGCCAGGCACATGTTTTCAAATGAACCTGTGACACAAAAATGCTTGGAGAATGAGATAAATTTATCTGATAAATTTATCAGATAAATTCCTTAAAGGGTCTAATTCCGGTAATCTTATCCAATCCATTTCAATATCATAAGCAAACTTTAGGTTCCAGTCATTACATAAAGCATTTCAACAGCCATAAGCTTGACTAGTTAAAAAAAAAAAAGAGAGAGAGAGAGAATTGATCCTGATTACATGTTTGAGTGAATATTTTTAAAAGCATTATCTTATTATGAAGTGTAGAAACTCAAGGTCAAAAATTTTATAAGGCATTAAAACGCAGTTTTCTATAAAGCCTAAGCACTGAAGCCAATATATTTTAACTGCATTTCTTGACCGAAGAGATAAACAGAATGTGCGTTATTATCATGGTGGAGTTTCTTGGAATTCAATCGAAACCAGAAAATCTTAAAAACTTTTCACGTAGAAACAAATAAAAACTAAAGACATCAAATAGAAAGACATTTGAAATTGTTACAAGAAAATCATTATATTCTAAGAATATGTGAGTAAATATTGTTAGAATTTGGTATCCTGGTTAATTCCATCCAACATTTAAATATAAAGTGCTTTCCTACTGCCTATAAACCATAGACCACACAGGAGCAGTGACTTTTTTTCAAAGAATCAGCAAAACTTTAAGGATTTGGGGAGGAAGGATGTTTCTTATCTATTATAGTCAATAATTATACACAAAATAAAAAGTATAATTTTGTTCCATTTTGTTTTATTTCTGTATGTGTGTCTGTGTGATGTGTGTGTTATGCTGCATTTGTAAATGTTAAGTACTAAAATGATTTGGAAATTTGATAATCATAAGTAAATCAGACCCATGGGATTGGAAGGTCACCCTTTTCCTCCTGTGACACCAACTCTGCATCTCTTATCTAGCTCTTCCATTTGAAACTGGTGTTCAGTTCAGCAAACAACAAAACAGCTGCAGACAATATCAACATTCTTAGTATCTGCTTCCTTCTCTTCTTCTCTTTCTCCGTTTCACTTTCTTCCTTCCCAAACATTTCACCAAGCATAGAGATACAAGTGAAGCAATTAGAAATTCAAATAATAATGTATTTTCTAGAAGTTATTGCTTAACTCTGTTCTAGTTCCTATCTCATTAACTAAATGGTTCTCTGACTAAAGAAATGTTGAGACATGAAGCTGTGGGACTTAAAAATAATGACGCCACAAATACAATGTATTTTGATTTTTCTTAGAAAAAATAGCCAACAGAAGCACCTGAAAATGAAGAACTATTACAGAATTCCCGCAAGAAAACTGGGCTCATAAATATGTCTATTTCTTGCTTAAAGTTTCAATTAAAAAGCAAATTGGCATTTCAATTTATATTAAACCATGAAATTGTGATTGAATTATTTCTTCATTTGGTGTTTTTTTTTTTTGCTAAGAGAATCTAATAAAAATAGCAGTATTTTTGAAATTAACACTCAGTTACCAAAAATAATTCCCTTTTAGTTCTTCATATATAAAATGTTTTCTGTATTACTTTTTTATATTTTTATTTTTTAAATTTTATTTTACATTCCAAACCCAGTTCTCCCTCCCACACCTTCTCCCATTTCCTCCTTGTCTCCCCCCCATATGAGTCAGATATATTTATGAAAAGAAAAGTCAGTCAGGATGAATATGTATTTTTTAATATTCCACTAATTCTAGAAACCATGTAGTAGAAAATCTTTCACAATATCATTTTAAACACAAACATAAAACAACTGTCTAGACTGAACTCTAGCTCCTTAGGAACCTGAAATTTCTTCCCAGTAATTTAAAAAGGTTTTGAGGCTGTAATATAACCATATAATTTCTAACTTTCCTTTCTTCCTGCCAAAATATAACCCTACCCTCTTCCAAACTCATGGCCTCTTTCACTTCAGTTGATATTATACATACATACACAGATAAATACATACATGCACACATATCCTGCTAACTCTGTATGATGTTACTTTTATGTTTAGTAGCTTAAAAAAATTACATCTATTCTTATAAGAAGAGGGTTAATCCCAATTGTTGCAAATATGAAGCACTGTAAATAATGTAATTACTGACAGATTATATTTAAACTTAAAAGTAATTTACAAATCTTTCAAGGGGCCTGAAGAGATGGCTCAGTGGTTTTGAGCAGTTGCCTCTCTTCAAAAAGATCTGCGTTCAATTCTCAGCATCCACATGAGAGCTTTTAATTTGCCTGTGGTTCCCATTCCAGGCAATTTAACACCCTCTCACAGAGACAGGAAAAACATCAATGCACATAAAATAAAAATAAATATTTTTAAAGTTGTCACTTTAAAAACATTTTTTCAGGAGTAGATCCATATCTGCTTCTCCAAATTTTAAAAGAAGATAGCCCTAGAAGAGTCACATTCAAAGACTGAGAAGTCTGTATGACAGCCAACACCACAGAGTGAGGCAAAGCTGCTGAAATAAACCATTAAAGCTCTAATTTAACCCACCTTGATATTATAAGTTATATCATACAATTTTCTTTTTTTATTTATTTATTTTTATTTTTAATTTTTTTTAATTAAAATTTCCACCTGCTCCCCGTTTCCCATTTCCCTCCCCTCCTCCCAGATATTGCCCCCTCCCCCCACTTCCCTCCCCCTATCCCCACTCCTCTTCTCCTCCCCCCACACCATTCCCCCTCCCTCTCGATATTGAAGAGCAGTCCAAATTCTCTGCCCTGCGGGAAAACGAAGGTCTTCTATCTACTTCCAGGAAGGTGAGCGTCTAAACAGGCTAAGCTCCCACAAAGCCGGTTCATGTATTAGGATCGAAACCTAGTGCCATTGTCCTTGGCTTCTCATCTGCCTTCATTGTCCGCCATGCTCAGAGAATCCAGAATCGACCCATGCTTATTCAGTCCCAGACCAGCTGGCCTTGGTGGGCTCCCAATAAATCAGTTCCACTGTCACAGTGGGTGGGTGCATCCCTCGTGGTCCTGATTTTTTGCTCATGTTCTCCCTCCTTCTGCTCCTCATTTGGACCTTAAGAGCTCAGACCGTTGCTCCAAATTGAGACTCTGTCTCTACCTCGATCCATCGCCAGATGAAGGTTCTAAGGTGATATGCAAGATATTCATCAGTATAGGATAGGGTCATTTCAGGTTCCCTCTCCTTAGTTGCCCAAGGTACCATCTGGGGACATAATCCTGGACACCTGCGAACCCCTCAAGAGTCAAGTCTCTTGCCAACCCTAAGATGGCTCCCTTAGATAGGATATATACTTCGCTTGCTCCCGTATCCTCCCTTCCTATATCCCAACCATCCCAATCCCCCGAGCTCCTCCCATCCTCCCCTTCTCATGTTTCTCATCCCATTTCCCCTTTGCCCCATGCCACCTCACCCGCAAGTTCCCAGTTTTTGCCCTGCAATCTTGTCTACTTCCTCCTCTCCATGCGGATGACTATATGATTTTCTTTGGGTTCACTTTCTTATTTAACTTCTCAAAGCATGCATGCTGGGTTTTTTGACATTAGAATGCCTTCACATAGTGATTCTCAGCCTTCCTAGTGCTGTGACCCTTTAACACAGTTCTCCATGTTGTGGTGAAACCCAACCATTGTTACTACAAAACTGTTATTTTGTTACTCATATAAAAAAATAAATAAATAAATAAATCTCAGTGTAAATGTCTGATCTTCAGGATATCTGTTAAAGGATCATGCCATTCCCAAAAGGGTCATGACCCATTGGTTGAGAACAGTTGCTAGTACATTTTTACAAGCCTCCTTTAACTCACTTGGAGGAAGGGCTTTGTTTATTTAGTAGACAGAGAGAAAGATAAAGCCAAATAGATGGTCAACTCTTTATTTCATCGTCACATCATATGGGTATGTTTAGGGGGATAGATAGAAATTGTTACCTAATTTCTATTCTCTTGGCTTCTTTCCTGACATAATTCCCAGAGAGAAATGTTTTCCTTTGGAAATCATTTTAATTCTTTGGAGTCATTTCAGTGTCTTGAGAAAAAGAAAGAAGGTTTAAGATATTCCTTGCTCATTTACTGCTGTGAGTCACTGGCTGGATAGTAACTTCCTTCCGGCTCAAAATGAAGGAGAGGTTACACAGAGGTGAGCCTGGGAAGGCAGTTTTCCTGGAGAAGAAATTGCCTCCCCTGAGTCTCATTCCGTTGTAAGGTCATGGGCAAAAAGAACTTAGTTCATCTGGAAGCTAAATTGCAAGGCAAGAAAGTTTGAAGATATCCCAATATAAGTATAGCCTGTAATGGCAAAATAGGTCATCATATAGGGAAAAAAAAAGAGAAGCTTTTGAGAAAGACAACACCTGTGTTTTTCAACAATTAATTTATCAGAGTGTTGTGATAAATAACATTAAAATAGGTGACTTAAAGCCAGGAAGGGACAGTTTTCCCATCTTTAGATTCTAGCATTTCAACACCTGGGCATCCTCAAGGTTTTGATATCGCTACAGGATTTAGGGGAAAGGCATTTTTCTTTAACATCTGGTGTTGCCATCATTCCTCGGCATCTTTGACTACCAGTACTCCAGACTATGCCTCCATCACCAAACAGCTCCATATTGGCAGGATGTCATCATGTCTGTGTTCCTTTCAGAAGAATGCCAGCTATGTTGGCCAGATCTGTACTGCTGTGACAAACGTTGGAGAAAAATTGTTCAAAAGGAAAGTTTTTTTTTGGGGGGGGGGAGGGGTTCCCAGTTTTATGAGTTTCAGCCTTAGCTTTGGTGGATACACTCTGCTTGGCCCAAAAAGACACAGCGACTTCAAGGTGGCAGCAATCAGTGTTCACAGTCTTCGCCCCCTTGGTAGCCAGGAACCAAGGAGGAATAATAAGAACACTAGATGATTTTCTCTTTACTTTCAGTTTTGCTTCTGTTTGGCCTTTCATCTACTTGGTGGAAGCCACAATGATTTAATGACGTGCTTTCCCTGTTATCTATTCGTTTCTGCAAACACCCAACAGTCACACAAGAGTATGCTTTTATATTTTCTAGGATTTTCTCAATCCAGTCAAGTTCATAATCCAGATTAAGCATCCCAAGAGTCCTACTAAATGGATGCCCATCCTATTTCATCAACTTCTCATAACTTATTTCTATTTGTAAAAATATCATTTCCTACCAAAGTCACATTTATGGAACAACTAAGGGTAGAGCATCTACATACATGTTTGTGTGAGCATGAGAATGTGTGGGTGTGTGTATGAGTGTGTGTAAGCTCAATTTCATATCATGCTTTTGGTAAAAAAAATTGATTTTAACTTGATTTTATTGATGATATAACCTTGCATGATAGATTAAATTTAACATTTTTTAATCTTTACTGCTCTAGTGGTCCTGGGGTCTTCCTCTAATTCAACAAACTTTGTTTCGGTGGTTGTCATAGCAGCCCTATTCTACTCATTTGCTTCTGTGATAAAATGCCCTGACAGTAAGCATCTTATGGAACATGAGTTTATGTTGGTGTGCAAGTCCAGGTTTACAATCAATCATTTCTGGAAACTCGGTGTCAGGACACGAGTCAGTTAGCTTGAGACAGTTAGCTAAATCACATCTATACTCAAGAGCACAGAGAAATGAATGCATTCCTTATAAGTCATCAGCTGACTTCCTTAAGTCTTCTATGGTCCAAGGCTACCAAACCAAGTGTAGCTATTGCCCACTTTCATGCTGGTTATTCCCACATCAATTAAAGCAATTTAAACATCTGCCACAGATATAACCACAAACAAGATGACCTGAGAAATCTCTAATGTAGATTTCTGTCACAGGTAGTGCTAGATTTTGTCAAGTTGACAAGTAAAACTAACAGTCAAGGATGATCTTGAACTCCACCTGCAGAATGCTAGGATGTCCAACAGAATCCAGGGAACAGGGCATGCTAGACAGTCACTCTATGAAGACATGCTACCTTCTTAATGCTTTTCCTCTTTTAAACTATTTGTCTATTCAGAAAAAATTAAAAAATCGTGTCTTCAAATAACTCATGAGAACATAGTTGCACTCATACCAGCTCATAAAATACCCAAAGGCTTTGCTAGAATTATTTGACTATTGAGTTACTGAATAAAAGTGGACATATCTATATACTATACTTGCAATCAGGTAACAACGTCGAATATGTTTGTGTAAATGTTATTTTTCTACATCAAAAAATCATCTAAAAGAAATTCATTTTGCAGAAAATTTATGACTTAAATTATCAAAGCAAATTATAGAGGAATAGAACATGTTTCCTTTGACTGCTCAAAGATTTATTTAGTGTTCTTTAACGACACGAGGAGAATGGGACAGATTCTTTCACAGGGTGTGGGTGGTAATTGTCCATTTACAAATGAGATTATTGCCAGTAGCATAGTTTTACTATGTGTGTTTGCAGAAATTACATATAGATTCATTATATACTAAGCCCTTCATGCTCCTATATTTTGTTTCATTTTATGACTTTGGGTTCTACATGTTTCATTAAACAAACCAATTTATTAATGAAAATACAATGAGTCATATTGCATGCACTAGAGAAAGTATATTCTCTATGTTCTCTTTCCAGTTTTTTCTTTTTGGAATTATTTTTAAACTCTATGATCATAAATGATATCTTTGCCTGAAATTTGTCCAACATATGATTCCATTTTATAAATTTGTGATAAGATAGATCATAGAAAATATAGCTGCTTCATAAACGTTCAGGCGAGAACTCAAAATTCAGAGAGGGAGTAAAGAATGGCAAAATAAATTGAATGATTATCCAATCGAACTGCACACAGCTTAAAACCTTGTAATAGGGTATTTGAGGAAATTTGTTTCTGTATTTAAAAATAAAAACTTAAAGATATTTGCATAAAATATGAAGTTCAGCAGCATGAACAGGAACAGTAATAACAGTAATTTTCTTATGTCTTCCTAGGTATGTATACATGCATATGTGTGTATTCGTGTGAAGAGCAGACACTGTTATGTTCAAATACACAGCTTCTCTTACCTCTTGGATTTCTTTTGACTGGCCTGGAAACTCATCAAATAGACGAATTTGGCTAGCTACCAAGCTTTTTTCTCCACCTGCGTCCACTTCATCAATTCTTTTAACTCCATTCAGCTCTGGATACTTTTATCTTGGGAATGAAATTTAGAACCTTGAGTGTAGAAGGGAAGCATTTTATCAAACAGCACTCCCTTAGCTTAGTAATTGCAATTTTTAATTGAATTAATGACTGATATTTGTTTTGGAGAGAAATAAAGAAGATGGTAGAAGAGAGATGAGAAAATTTCCGAAAGACAAATTGGATAGGATATAATGAGATTGCCTGTGAGATCCAACACTTTAAAAGAAGGGAAAGGATGCAGATGAAAAGAATCACTTGATAGTGCTTTAAACACCCAAAGAATAAGAACATCTTGCAATATTATATTCATACATTTTTCTTCTCTGTGGTCTAGCTAAAGACTTTTATGACCTTCTGTAGAGAAAGCAAAATATATTCACAGATTTTATTTCAAGACCAAAGGAATAATCACATGTCTTCTAAGAAGTACAGAGGTGGATTTTTCATAAACACATTCCCCAAATTTCCAGGTTTCCCTACCTGAAGATGCTATCTGACCCCACAGAATGACTAGAAACTGGAAAAAACCCTAACACAAATGCATCCTTTTCTGCTAAGACAGACTGAAGGAAATGGATATTACAGGAACTATCTTCTTAGAATCAATTTTCCATTGTAGCAGGAAGACTAATTTATATGCATAGAATTTTATCTTTAGTCTACTACAGTTGACTGCTTTAGAGAAAAACATCTATCTAGTGCAAATCATAGTGATGACCAGTTTTAGAATACGATTGGTGGATGGAAATCATTAGAAGACAGTGGCCATTTGTAACTGTGGACTCCAGATACAGTCAGTAAAATCCTCTTTTCAAAATGCATGTGTGAAGTTCCAATAGGATCTATCTTTCATTTATAATTTCACAAAAAATATATTAAGCTGTGCATTCTAGGTGTTTCAGCTGCCATCAGTGCTTTGTGATTGTGTTACATAGTAGTGTTTTGTGTAATGTGATTTAATAATCAAAATACCATGGTCTTTGTATTGTAATTCTTACAAAAGTAGAGGCCTTTATATGAATTATACAAATACACACACACACAAATAAGCATACATACATTCACATTCACACTCCTATGTTTCAAGCTAATTAAACTGAGTAAAGTCTATTTATGCAAAAACAGTTATGAATATGATGGCACCTGGAATCATCAAAGATATAGAGAGTTCCACCTGGTAACCTGGGAAGAGATACTTGCAGATGTACAAAGTATATACAGAAATAGCTTGCTTGACTTCAGGCATATGTGTACCTTTCTTGGACTAAATTTGATTGGTTGATGGCTAATCTTTGGCCAAAGCCTGACTGTTTTGATTCATCAACATATTTTAGACTTACACTTCAAATTTAAGTTTTTAGTGTTTTTGTATACTAAAAAAGGTCAAAGTTTGCTGGAACTCAAGACATGGCAACTTCCTCAGGTCAAATTTAATTTAACGGCCTTGAAGAAAGATATTATGTAAATTGGAATCTAAAAATAAAACTTATTTCTCCAGGAAACAGCTGAGCAACAGAAATATGCAAAAGCAATATAATTCTATTAGGGATCTTAAGGAAGACAGAATGATTTGAACTTGCCTAGATTGGGTGCTACGGAAAGGATTTTAAATTAGCTACTAAAAAGAATTGTATAGAAACCAAACTATATTAGGTTCCTCTTGGTGACCTACAATACAGTTTCTTCCAAACATCTTATTGGAATTTCCAATACAATCGTCATTATTCTAAATGACAATTCTTATAAAAAGCACTATAGCAAATTAGAATATCAGAACCCCAAGACTAAATGATATTCTGTCATGTTCATTACTAAATCGTGGGTATTTGATAAATAATAATTAATATAGCAGCTTTATTTTTTCTGATGTGAAAGTTGGAAGGGATTTGGGTAAATATTAAGGGACGTCGTGATTGGCAAGATTATGTGACGACCATAAATGGTGCCAGTGAGAAAGCACTTGCACCCACCCGACAAGTTGGGCTTAATGTGTAAGCAATCCAGTTTTATTTAGTGGAGAAAGCTGAAAATAGTATACCTGAACATCAAGTTGAAAATTAGAAAAAATATTATCAGTACAATATTGATTTTAAAGAAGTGAGAATATTTCTCTGATGAAAGCTCTTCTTTCTGTCATATTGATTTTAGATATTCTTCTCAGGACCCAGTTATTTAATTCCTGACAAAAATGAAGTCTAAAACTTCTTATAGAAATTTTAAAATAAGAAGTCTTAGAGATCCGATAGATTCTCAGTGATAATAGATATTTCTTTAATGACCTGCTGTTCTGTCATTGCCCCATTCCTCATCTGTCTTATCACCAGGTCATGCATATGTGTTTATTATTATATGTATTAGTTTATTATGTCTTGCTATAACAGAACATCACAGCACGGGCCTTTTCCTGAGAATAAAAGTGCACTCTCAAAACTCTCACAGTCCTAAAGGATGGGAATTCCAATAGAAATAGCGAAGACTAGTTCAGAGCCTTGTGATGGCATCAAGTATTTGCAGGCAGGAGGCTAAGAAAGATCTCACCCCTAAAAGCTCCATTTTAAAGACACTAAGCATTGATTGTGAGTGGGAGCCCATATCACACATTGTTACATATTCCAACATGAGATTTAGAGACACTAAGTACACAACCCACGACAGAAAGTAACAGAGCATAAAGAGGGGATATTTATTTCACAGGGAGGCATACATCCTTTCCCTCTAGTTCCTCTTATATCAGCAGCCACCAAATGGTCTTTTGGTGGCTTGAGGAGACACACATCCTTTCTTTGTAGCTATTATTGTATTAGCATCCTTCATGCGGTCTTTTGGTTGTTTGAGGAGACACACACTCTTTCATTCTTTCTACTCTTGTATCAACATCTTTCGTATGGTCTTTTGGTGGCTTGACTGTAGTCTATTGATGAGAACAGCACATACAATTCATTACTTCAACTGTTACTTACCTACATTATAACATTCTCATTTGAGATTTAAAGGTCATTGATTAAGAAAAGTCATTTATCGGATAAGAGAGGAATTTATCAGAATTCTAAAATACTGGGATTTAGATGAACTTGCTTTTTTTTTTAGAAACATAAAAAGTTCACTTTTGTTAAAAATAAAAGGAGTTTTTATTATGAACCAAAGAATAATTTAGTTGAAAGAACTATATAGATAATCCTACCAAGCAGTACTGAAATATTTCCTAAATTGTTAAATTAATAATAATCAGAATAGTAATCAAAATTTTTTGATTTTGTTTGAATTCATTGTCATTCTTGAAAGAAAAAATGGAAATCAATGGAAATCAATTTTCTAGACTGATGGTCTTTTTTTTTTTTTTTTTTTTTTTTTTTTTTGGATTTTTCGAGACTGGGTTTCTCCGTAGCTTTTGGTTCCTGTCCTGGAACTAGCTCTTGTAGACCAGACTGGCCTCGAACTCCCAGAGATCCGCCTGCCTCTGCCTCCCGAGTGCTGGGATTAAAGGCGTGCACCACCACCGACTGGCTTTAGACTGATGGTCTTGTTTTTTAATATTAGTGATGGTTTTGTTGGCTATGAATAGAATTTATTTACTGCAGTAGGGTCTCACTAGGTTGTCCAGGCTTGCCTGGAGCTCGTTGAGTGTTAAAGGCAGGCCTCTAGATAAATAACATTTTCTATAAACACACTCTAAGATTTTAATTGCAGAGGTGAAATTTTTAAAGGTAATAGTTTTTTTTTTTTGAGACAGGGTTTCTCTGTAGCTTTTGGTTCCTGTCCTGGAACTAGCTCTTGTAGACCAGGTTGGCCTTGAACTCACAGAGATCCACCTGCCTCTGTCTCCCGAGGCTGGGATTAAAGGTGTGCGCCACCACCACCCGGCTAAATGTAATAATTTTATGTAAATCAATAGATATATGGTTCAGGACTGCGAGGGGTGCACCCACACACTGAGGCAATGGGGATGTTCTATCGGGAACTCACCAAGGCCAGCTGGCCGGGGTCTGAAAAAGCATGGGACAAAACCGGTCTCGCTGAACATAATGGACAATGAGGACTACTGAGAACTGAAGAACAATGGCAATGGGTTCTTGATCCTATTGCACGTAATGGCTTTGTGGGAGCCCAGGTAGTTTGGATGCTCACCTTAATAGACCTGGATGGAGGTGGGTGGTCCTTGGACCTCCCACAGGGCAGAGAAACCTGCTTGCTCTTTGGGCTGAGGAGGAAGGAAGACTTGATTGGGGGAGGGGGAGGGAATGGGAGGTGGTGGCAGGGAAGAAGCAGAAATCTTTAATAATTAAATAAATTAATTAATAAAAAAATAAGCAAAGATGACAAATAAAAGGTGAAATTCTATATGTAATATGAAAAATATAATAATATACATATTATATATGTAATTTTGGTCTCCAATATATGTGATTAGTGTCCCTCCTCCCTTCTCTGTGTATATGTATGTTTGGGGTATGTGTGTGTGTGTGTATGTGTGTTTGTGTAGGACTTGTTCATATAATGGCATATGTGTGAAGATTAGAGGACATCTCTGAATGCTGGTTTTTTCTTACCATGTTTTAGCTAGTTTTTATACTTCCTAAATTATCAGTGGGTAAATAAATTTCTGATACCGATCCTGGGTACTCAGGTAGTTGAGCTATTTAATTTGGTTCCCTTTGGATCCGTCTTTCTGCTGTCCTGTGTTTCTCATATGGAACTCTATCTACCAGTTCCTCTTGAGACACTTTTCGGTATTAATTCACTACCCTGCCTGTGGTCAGAGAGCATCTAGCCTCTGGCTCTGGAATCTTCTTTGATTCTTAATCTTTACTTTCACTGTCTGTTCCATATTTCCTCTCTGACATTCTTCTCTAAGCTGGAAATCTCATTGTTTTCTCTTCATAACCCCTCCTTCAGTCAAAAACTGATTTTTCTTCCTTCTTAGCTTAAACATAAGTTTTAAATTTGGTGTCAGAGATTGATCAGTAGTACTGGGCCTTGCTGTTAAACACCGGAGGTGTGAAGTAGGTGGACTTGATTTGCATTCTGAGCTTCTAATTTCTGCTTGAGGATTGTATTTTTTTTTTAGTAGTAAAAATATTGACAGATGTACAAACTGAACTAAGTGTTTTTACAGTTCTATCTCTTATCGTATAATATAGAGCACAAACCCTTGGCACATTTTCCAAATTGTGGATTTGGAAATATTTGCCATCACAAATTAACCCACTCCAAAAACATGAGTGAGTAATGTGTATTTTAGCAATGATCACATTGGATCAAAGGAAAAGGCAATAAAAGAGGTTTATTTTACACACTTCCCAGTCAATGCCTTACAGGTTCTGTCTCCCTATCAGAGGTTCTGCTGATAAAGATTGTGTCCTCTGATTCCACGAGTCCATTACCTCTTGACAATATTTTTCTCCTTTCTAAACGCAGATGTAATCCTTTGCGTAATAATTCAGATGTTTCCTGTTACTTTACCCAAATATCCTCTCCATGTCTTTGAAGTAATAATCAACAAAACCTTCCTATAAGATAACTCTACTCAAAATTTTATCAATAACAATAAAATGTTTTTTTGTGGTAGACAATAGTTATTTGCGATGTTAGTGTTAATAAGCTTATTCTACCAAATTGCCACTATTAGCTTGTAAGAAAAGTTAAAAAATGAAAGTCATCAGAACAAAATCTACACACAATAATCTTCATTGATATGCAGGCATGCAACACTGCCTCAGAGACTAACAAGATGCATGACTTTTTAACTGTATCAGAAGTTATCTCTATGAAATGTTCACTTGGCCATGTTTCAAGTAAGTCATTTGAAATTATGCCAGAAGCTGGAGGCAGACAGATCAGGCGATCAAGAGCATGACTACAGAATGAGTTTGCAGCCACCTTGAGCCATACAGCACCCTGTTTCAAAGACAACATGAAACAATGAAGAAACAAATAAAGGGAAAAGTTGATAAGACTGTTACATATACAAAAGCTCTGCATAGAAACAAACACAAAATTTAAAAATATACAAAATGAGCTTTTGTACCCATTGGAATGTTCCAACACCTCATTTCCTCCAAGTTCAAACCTACACTAAGATAATATTTAAAATGCAGAAATTAAAATTAGAAATTAAAACTTATTATAAAAAGTGATAATTTTTAGGAAATACCAATAGATATCTCAGTCTCATTCATGCAAAAGAATGGCAAAGAAGACATGAGATTCTATATCTTGTCTTCGAGAAGGATAGATATGAACGTTGGGGATCATAGACAGCAGTGCTGCCATTCGTAATGGATGCAGATGTAAAGAGACACATATTTTAGAAGCATTTGGCCATATGCGTCAAAAATGTAAAATGGATTTGTTCTGCTTCAGCAGTTCCCACCTATCTTGTGATCTTGGATTGGCTCACAAGAACATATTGAAACATGTAATTCAAGAATATTCATTTTACTATTAAAACTTAAATAAGCTAGAAAGAAATTTAGTACTGAAAATGATCACTTAAATGATGGATTTAATTGATATATCAAATATAATATATCAGTATCTCAAAATAAAATGTTCAGTGTTTACGTGAACAGTGAGATACATCTGTTACTAACATGGAACCATCTAGGGTGATAGTCTCCTGTGACCAATAAATATATTCATATACATGTAAAATAGCAATAGAATATATATTTAAATTCAAACACAAGTGATCAATTTATTATTACATACAACAAAGGAAGAGAAACAATATTGTAGGAGATATGAGTATGTTAATAGATGAATAAATGATCTGACTTTCATAAAAATGGCATTTTAGAATTTCTGATTATGGAGTACAGAATGTAACAATCATTTCAATGTTAGCATAGCATATACAGAGCTGTGTGAAAAAAATATGGATAGTCTCTGGTTTATGGTGGTTTGACTTATGTTCCACTTCATGATGGTTCAAAAGTGACACACCTTTCATAAACACCACACTTCAAGTAGTTAATGATGGAAACAAAAAGCAGCATATTCTGAAATGGGCAGCATTAAATCCAAGTCCCATACAGCCAATAACTCCAGATAGTAAACAATTTTATATTGTGTTGATAGCTATGATGTACAATAAATTATGTATCGTAATTGCATTTCCACTTAATATTTCCAAATCTAAATGAGCTTATTTAGACATTAATGACACTGTAGCTCAGCATCAGCTATAAGAAATTAGGTTACAGTTATTTAGAATAAGATAAACAGAAATAAAATGAATTGAAGACAAAAATCTAAGCCGAATGCATTTAATAATTGATGAAGAGATAGACACATGATAAAATAGAACTTACTGGTCTTGGTATATTCTGCTAATAAACCAAATTGAAGATTCAACTATGGTCACTTTAGATACAATTTTAAAAATAATAGAACTGATTGACATTTTTCCATTTGTCTAAAAATTCCTCTATTTAATTTTCCACGAATCGCATCAACTCAGTCATTGCTATAGTCCAATTTATTCTGTATAAAAGTCCACACCTATACATTTCACGCTTTCATATGTATTTCATGAAAATGTGGGCATATTTGAACACAATTAGTAAGACCTAAACACAAAAATGAACCAAAGTAAATACAATACCATACTTGTAGTTAGAATTTTCATATTATTTTTATTTCTACCTATTTTTCTTTCTAACGGAATTGAATTATCTTTTATCCTCTCCGCTGCTCCCCACTCCAAACTCTTCATTTTAAAAAGATTGAGTACTCCTGTGTACTAATGTTCTCCATTCGGCTGAATAAATATTTTCCACAGTAAGTGCTATTTTTACCAATATAAATATACTTTGTAGTCAGACAAGAAAACAAACGAGAGGAACACCCCACTGCCAGTTTTCCTAGCAGCAGGAACTTCCAACCAAGTTCAATTGGCTACATGGCTACCCTGGAATAAAAGTTCCCATGCAATGTCCTTGTAAACTCTCTGTGCGTTAACTCTACCACAGTGTATTAAAACGCCACCAGCAGATTCAGTGTGTGAAAATAGGAAGACAAAGTGAAAATTTTTTATGAGGGTCATAAAGAAAATCCAGTTGGGGTGTCTCATGCTGAAGTTTTACATGTCTAGTCCATTTCAATAGTGTTTGAGGATCCTAGTAGGGAGAGACACTCTTTAATCTGCAGACTGTTCACAGCCCGTAGAGGGATGTTTTTCTTAACTGAAAAATACATTTAAGGCTCAATGGCTAAGAACTATATTTTGGTCAGGCCTGGGAGCTCACAGTGAGATTTTAAGACTATTCAGGTTTAACCACATGTTCATGAAACATTATGTACCCATTTCCAGGTTTGTCATGTCTGAAAGATAGTTAAAAGATAGCAGTTGACTGTTTGCTGCAGGTAATGATATCTCAAGATGGGAAATACTTCTTATTTTTATATTAGCTATGACACATTTCTGTTAGATAATTTAAGTCTTAAACTTTTAAAAAGTGTATATCATGAATACGACTTTCCAGTACTGACTGAGGATGAACAGGCTGTCACTTTTAATTCAAATGGGACATGCGTGGTGGTGACCAGCAGAACTAACATAAAGGAAGAGCTCTTGTAAAAATTCTACATAAGTCAAGCTTTAGAGATTTATGTAGACAGTAGAAGGTCTCATGTAAAGGCTTCTGAAATTAATCTCTATTTTATAGGAAGGAGTCAAGAAGAAATGATTTCCAAGGAAAGTCTTGTTGGGCAAGGTGACTTGGACTGGGTTAGCGATAGCCTCGGGTATCTGCATCCCGGGTTCCCACAGAGCCTGTCCTGAATCAGTGAGCCAGGTTAAATTGGATAGAAACCCAAATAAAATGATCTAGTCCCCCATGTCTAGGCAATCCTATTTGTTTAAAAGCTCTTTAAATTCATTCACATTATAAAACAGCAAAGGCAAACTCACTTAGTTCATTTTTAACTTGAAAAGCACCTGGGTGGGGGATAATAACTTGAGCTCCTTCATCTCAATAAGGAGTCGTAAATCAATCTACTACTCAAAACATGAAAAGAATTTATTTCATGACAGAAGGACTCTTAATTTTATAATTCTGTGCATGAAAGGCCTGCACAAAAACTGGAGAGAATTATGTTAGATGGTCATATAGCATCTAACATAAAAATATGAACATTTAATTCTTTCATATGGTTTTAAAATGCACCAATAAAATTGGGTAGGTTTTTTTACTACATTGTAAACAGCAGAGTTGCCCTTGTGAGTAATTTAAACATTTTCTTTAAGAATTCTTCAGGATACTTAGAAGTAATAAAAGAACAGGTTTCTTTCAGTGGCAAAAAAAATCTTAATAGGCAAGAATGAAAATTATAATAAACATGATGGACTAGATTATAGCAAAGGACATTTAGCAAGATGTAACAGGGTAGAATTGTTGTCGTGGTAATTATTTTAGTACTATAGTCATTTTCCTTGAGTTACTTATGACCTTAATCATTTGCAGGCCAATTTAATCGTGAGGCAATGCCCTTGATAGTTAAACTTGTAGCACTGGCCACACTCAGTGGATGAAAGCATCACACATAGCCTCGCACACCACAGATGAAGTTTTCCTATAGCTTTCGATTTGTTTTTTTTTTTTTTTTTTTCTTTCTTCTTCATGAAAGGATGGAGGTTGGCTTTTGAAAATAGACTTCCCTTTGAAAAGGTGTCATAGAGCGGTGTAAACAGGTCAGAGCCCGCTTTCTCGTCCACAAAGCAGTGGGTTGACTTGCTTTTCTTTTGATCTGAACAATACATATGAAGAAATAGACCCCAGGTTCAAGAGAAGGAGAGACTGAACTGGATTGTTGATCAGCATTCTGAGTCATGCATGGAAATGTTCTGAGTATATTGTGCTGAACTCAAGGATGTACCCACAAAGTAGAGATGTGAATGAGTTGATAAATGCTGGTCTCACATCAACGGGCTAGGACCAAAGTGATAAAATGCTTAACTCAAAACAGTGTTCTTTATAATGTGTAATGAAGAGACTTGGGCAAAATGCTACACAAATCCTTGTACATATAAGGATAATGTTATAACACCATGACTGTTTTAAGACTAATGCCCACAATGGATACATTTTGAGCACCTCTATATCTCTCAAAAAAGCAAACACACATATTGAAATCAGAATATAAAAATATTTATTAGGACCAATGGTAGTTGTGCATGCCTTTAATCCTAGCATTTGGGATGCAGAGGCAGGAGAGTCTCTGTGATTTCAAGTTCTGCCTGGTCTACAGAGCGAGATCCATGACAAGCTCCAAAGCTATACAGAGAAACCCTGTCTTAAAACAACAATGACAAAATTATTTAGAAAGGAGAGTGTTATTCTCTGTATTTGAGTGGCATGTAATTCTAAGTGGATATGCCAACACTCTCACTATCTCAAGCAAGTAGAATTATGCTGAGATTTGATAAGGATATATGACAAATTGTCAAAAATACTCTAAGCCTCCTCCCACTCTCGTTCCATTTGACATTAATGTAAAATATTTACCAACCACCAAAAAAATGGATCCAGGTCCAAGCCATTGAAAGGAGATATTACAAGTTTCTCTGCTTCAATTATGATGGTAATTTTGAGTTTTATTCACAATTGCACTTGATTTCTAAATTGAGAAATGTGCCCTTAGTAGTCAGAGATCCAAGAAAGAATCATTTGGCTTTAACTTGCACTGAGATCAGAAAAATGGTTGAATTGGAAAGTCCTATGGCCCCTTCCTTAGTGGAATGACTATGATAGGCAGCTGGAGTCTAAACCAATATGGGAGAAATCAAAAGTTTAAACTATAAAAACATATTCACACTGCTAAAACTGACCTCCTTTTTATAAATTGAGGTTGGTTCCTTAGAAACTTGGAAAATACGAAACAACATGATCTTATTCCCAAAATAGATACTCCATCTGGAAAAGTTGCCCAAAAATGCATCTAAGCTTTGCTAATCCTCAGTGATTCTATGACTTTAACTTTCTTTAGATTAGGTTGTCATACATCTTACTAAGAGCAGAAAATAACATAAAAGTCTGAGAGTGGTTCAAGTCAAAATACTCAATCAGCATAAATAACATTTATTTCTTGCAAGAGGAAAACGTAAACTCAAGATAAACGAATCTTAATGTTTTTGAAAACATAACTTTGTTTTGTATTTACAAATTAAAAACATTCAGTTTTCTTTTCCTTTGATTAGTGAAATGCAACTTTTGGTACATATCAATTGTATGAGTGATGACTTTACATTTTTTAGGAAAGCATCTGAACAGTGTGAAGGGAGACATGGGAAGCAGTCCTCCAGGAGACGGGATAAGAGATTTTGTCACAGAGCTAATGAATAATGATTGGTTGAATCATTTTTATGCAGATATCTGTATATCAAGGAGGTGAAGTTGGGAAGTCTTGCCAAACAACATGATTTTATTCTTCTACTTTCTAGATATATAGAGTTTCTGATCTCTAGCGAAGGTTCGCCTAAAGGCAGCAGGTGCCGAGCTGTTCTTATCATTTTGGCTGATACCTACACATTTCTTAAAAGCAGTGAGACTTGCCACTCTTGACCAAATGTGTACAATTTTAATAAAGATGTTTTTGTGGAGATTAAAGTTGACTGGAACATGTATTTCTACATTTAAATTGACCAAACCTTTTAATGACTCTTACAATGTACAATTATAATGCAACAAAATAGATCTCCATTCTCCAGAAAATAACTGTCTTGTCACTAGACTTTATCAAGCACAATTTGACACAACACATTTTATGAAATGTCTCAGGTTCTGTGTGTGTTAAAATAAATTCCTAAGGCAGGCATTTTACCTCAGGGAGTTCCAAACCAAGTAGGAAAGAATGAAAATCAAACCCATACACACACTGTAAGGTGTGATATTATAATTTTAATAACTTCATCTCTCACTGCTGGATTATTACTAATTATGCTTAGTGAAAATAAGTTTGCAATAGGATTTAGTCATTTCTTTTAAATTTGCATTTAAATTACCTGGTGAAACCCCACTACCATCATAAGTACTGAGTGTCAGTACATTTAAAGAATCTAGAATAGTGTCCCTCGCTAGTGACAGAAACACAATGATAACTCATGTCAAGATGTTAGGTAATTTTCTAATGTCAACAGCCATTGCAGATGGCAGCAGATTCTTCTTATTCAGATTTTTGGATGCGTAGACTGAATTTAGAGTAATCTCAAGTTATTTGATTTCAACTTTATTCTTAAGTTAAATAAAAAAAATTAAAATAACATTAAATGTTCATTTGATTTCTAAGAAAGATTCTTAATGTTACACAGCCAGAGCTGCAAACAGAAAGTAGAATTCATCAGTATCCCAGCAAATGAAACTGGCAGCTCCCCAACTGAACACAGTAAAAGCACAGAGCACAGCAGGAGTAACTGAGTTAAATCTGGAAAATCATTGTGCATAAGAAAGACATGGATGTGTACATGGTTGCCTGAGGAAATGCAAAGGCTGAGCATTGCAGTCATTTGCATTATGGCCAGAGAATTTGCATCCGTGTTTAAGGATGAATTTCCTCTAGAATGTGAAATCCAAGCTAAGTTTGATGGTTGGAAAATGAAATCTCTCTTCAAAAAGTTCAACTTCGCCAGACGGTGGTGGTGCACGCCTTTAATCCCAGCACTCGGGAGGCAGAGGCAGGCGGATCTCTGTGAGTTCGAGGCCAGTCTGGTCTACAAAAGCTAGTTCCAGGACAGGAATCAAAAAAGCTACGGAGAAACCCTGTCTCGAAAATAAATTAAAAAAAAAAAAAAAAGTTCATTGAGGATGGAACCTGGATAGTATCCAGAATTTTCTATGAAGTTGCTTTTTAAGGCAGAAGCTCTGAAGACATTCTGATGAATCTTTAGAGATTACCACATGGCTTCTACCCAGTGAGGGTCATATAAAATTTTTAAAGAATAATTTTAATCAACTATATTAGTTACCCAAACTAATTAATTAATAAATTAATTGGCACTTTAGATACATACACAAACAGATCAAAAAGAGCTAGTTAATTTCACTTTCTGGAGTGACCCAACACATTTAAAACTGATCTTCATCTTTTCATAAGTAGCAAAAGAAAACAACCCCATCAGCCAGCAGATACACGTGAGAAAAAGAGGCTGTTAGGAAAACATGTCTACATTACCATTCAAATCAAAAGAAAGTGTGAGTAGAAATCAAGAAAGTGGTGGTGTCCCCATGAGAAGAAAAAAAGTGTACAGTGAGCTCTCATGATTTTCTCTTGACGTGTAGCATTAGTTATGTAAACATTCCTCAAAGCTAAGTGTGCCATCTTCCAAATAAATCTTATCAGAGCTAAGGGAGAGTCTGCCAAAATCTATAAAAAGCAAAAGCTGCTTCCCTCTTTTGCTGATTCATGAGAAAATGAAGGAAACCCTAGGCTGGGGTCTGAAGGATCAGGAGCAGAGGAACTGGGTTGCCCAGGTGCAGTTGTCGTCTCTTGATGTGATTGAAAATGCGTGCTGGAGACAAAGGAGCATTTGGAATTGAGTCTCTGCAGATGGGGCCAAAATATGTTTTCTGGGGTGTAGTTTCAGAACCTGCAGAATGACAGGCGCCTAAGAGTAGGAAAAATCTATCACAAAATTAATGCCTTATAAGTATAAAAATTCAGGTTTTTGATAGTTTCTGAACTGCTAGACAAGTTTTCCACTTTCAGATTTTTTTCTGTAGTAATGTAAAATGTTTTAATTAGCTCATGAAGTAGCAGGGTTTTTTTTAGCATTTGTATACAGTTTTGGTTTGCCTACTGTTCTCTTAAAGAATCAAAACATTCGTTTATATCTGAAAATATCATTAAAAACAACGAAAAGTGTTGGAAGTCTATAGTTTCAATTGTATATGTTTTAAGTGATTCGAATTAATGGGATGAAATGCATGCTATATATTAACTTTCTACACGTAGATTCTGAAATTAATTTGAAAACTATAGGGTGATGGAAAACAAGCTCGACCACATTTATGTTGAAAAAAAAATACTGGGTGGTTAAGGTTGGTCTTACAATTCCATACATGCCAACTTTGTGATGTGACAGCCAAAATAAAATACCTAATGAAGCCTCAAATTGCATGAGCAAAATTATAGTGGCCAAGGAAAGAAAGTAATAATACCCTGGCACTTTTCCCTCTCCAGACCACAGTCTGGAGTCAGGTGCTACTGCCTGGCCTCCCTTGACTGTTAATTATCGTATCCCCTCAGGAACAGAATCAGTTGCAAAGACTGTAGAAGCTATTCAGAGCATCCTAGGAGATGCTAGAAATAGTTGTAAAACATTGTGCTCGACCTAAAAGTAAAAGAGATCCATCATAGATATATTAATGTCTTTACATGACAGATGTTAAAGAATTTCTGTCTGCTTTTGAATTATGACTAATAACCATTTGAGAATAAACTGTAGAAACTAAATATTAGGTTGAGTGAAGGGGGATATTCTGTGCAACTGAACTCTTCATCAATGGATACTTCATGGAACAGAAAGTTTTGAAAGATGTCCAAGACAGAGATTTGTGGATACCTGCAACATATGCCTGACTTATATGCTTTATGAAATTTCAGGGCTATAAAATTCAAAATTTCTGAGAGTTGGAGAGATGGCTTGAAATTATCACCCTCCATTTTAGAATTTATTTTCCTTTTGAGAGAGATTTCACTAACATTCCTGGGGATTTCCACAGAGTCAGTGGTGAGGGCATCTTGTCCTTCTATATCCAGAACCTGATAGATGTGTAACTGAATGCAAAATGGATTTGTAAACAAAGGCCTAAGAAGATAACACACGTCTTATTAGTCACTATGAGAAGTTGATTAGAGGTGTCATGGCAAGGACAACATAAGAGCAAGAATGAGCAAAGCCTTTTCCAGTTTTCATAAAAGGGAAACAGTGCTAAGGATACAAGTCTAAACATTTTTAATTAATTATGGTATCTGTTATTGCTAAGACAAAGAAAAGCACAAGAACAAGGATTGCTTGACCTTTGTTAGTGGGCAAGTGAAGATCAAATCCCGAGCAGCAACATGGGCTGACAGAAGTTGTATCATTTTTCCACTGTGCTTTTCAGAACTGTACAGATCGCGTGGGATCATGGCTAATGTAAACTTAACACTCTCTATTCTTTGATGTAGGGGTGGCCTAATGATTCCTAATTTAATCATAAACATAAATTATGTTAATTTCTGGGGTATTTATGATTCTCTTCAGATGGGTGGCCCTTTGATATCTATTTAATTAACCCCTAAGTTGAATGTTTCAGCTAAAGTAACCCCACTAAAATATTCAAGAAGAGCAGGGCTCTGGCAAACATCTTATGAAATTTTAACCATCCAGCATTTCAAAATGTAATGGCTCTGAAATTTAAAATACTTCAAAATATCCCTAATTGCTATGGAAATCTTAATGGGCTTTCATATATGTTTCATCTCAGAGAGAGGAATAATAAAGCTTTTCCTGTTGGAAAAGCTCTTCGAAACCATTTTGAGTCCCACTTCATTGACTCAAATGAGAATAAACAAGACTCCATATCTATATCCTCTTTGATACCTGGAGCACTGTGTGTGTGCTTTTGATGGGGTAAAGATCACATTATGATTTGCATGTTATTTTACATTAAATAAAGATTTCCTGTTTAGCAGTTATTTAAGAGAAAAGTCCATGTGTCATTCATTCTTGTACAAACATGTATGTGAATATAACCTGTGGGCAAATAAACAAGGACATAATAAACATTTTTGAATATTTAAACTACTTTAATGACCATTTTCCACTAAATATTACTAGCAACATATTGCCTCTTTGTAGATTTGATCATAAATGAAAAATGGTCGATTTTTTATTGATCTTCAAATAGTATGAGTCAGATAGTACTTATCTATGGTCTTTGATGAAGATAGTGACACAAATTTTAAGATAGTTTAGATATTAGCTATAGAATGGAGTTTGCAAAAGAACAAAAATACATACAGTTATTGCACAAAAATAAGGTAATATGCAAATAAATTCCATATATGTATCTAATCAGACCCAGAGAGGCTGAGTTACAAGAAGGGCTCAAGAGGTGATTTATGGATTTCTCTAGGAAGGGAAAATAGAACAAATTTTGCAGGTGGAATGGGGGTGTGTGTGAGGGGTGATCTGTATCAGGCATGAGGGTGGGAGAGACAGAGGGAGAGAGTACTGAGAGATGATTAGAATTGGGGGACATTTGAGAGGTGATGTAGAAACCTAGTGCAGTGGAAACTCACTGGAATCCATGAGAGTGGTCCTAGTGAATCTAGTGAAGTCTCCTAGTAATGTGGGATACAGAGCCCAAGCTTGCCATCTTTTATAACTAGGCAAGGGTCCAAGTAGTGGGCCTGGGACATCAGCCCAGGCACAAAAATGTCTACCTAAAATCTGTGCAAGATGTGCTGGAGTAAGAGTATCTATCATAGAACTTGTGGAAGTGGCCAAGTCATAACTGGTTCAACTTGAGACCCATTCCAAAAGAGGAAATCCATGCCAGGCTTTGTCTGGAGAGTCAGGAACCAGAGGTTGTATATCACAGAGACACAGGATAAAACCAAATATGACGGGCCAAAAAGCAGGTAAGGAGTTTGTGATCTTCCTTCTTCCTTGGGATCCTTGGCCTGTTTGTTTGCAAAATGGTAACAGGGCTCAGTGATTGGGTACAACAGAGATAGCCATCCTGGAGATGACTTTGGTGAATCAACTTTATTCCAGAGTATAGAAGAGATCTAGGATCGGAGAGCCTGAGGACAAACACTAATTCACATAAGGTGACACGCTCCTACCATGACTTCTTATGTGACAGTAGGGTCCTATAACCAAGCCTCTAGGACAGGTCTTAGTTACCATATGTGCAACAGGGAGAGAACTTGCAGCAGGAAATTGTGCCAAGGGTCACCCTAGAGATAAATTAGGCATCCAGGCTTAGAACCACCTTTCAGATAAGGACAATGTTTCAGGCCTACAGGCAGTCTCCAGATAAGTGCAGGTACAGAGCAGACAGTCTCTCTGGGGAAGGGTTCCCTCCTGTTGTCTAGCTTGGGAGAGAGCATCCAGACCATGATGCCCTCAACCTCTGACCATTAAGGCCTACTAAAGAAGTTGGCTCAGAAAAACAATGAAACAATAGTTCATCCCTTATCTTATGTGTAAAAAATTATGCCCATAGCAAGCTTAAGAAAGAAGAGTACCAAGAGCATAAACTAGGAAAGTCAAAATAGTTACGGTTAAGAATAAAGCCCTGCCATGCACAATGGAGTACTACAGAGCAGAAAAAATAATGACATCTTGAAATTTACAGGCAAATAGATAGATCTTGAAAAGATCGTATTGAGTGAGGTAACCCAGACTCAGAAAGACAAATATCATATGTACTCACTCATTAGTGGCTTTGAGGCATAATGCAAAGAAAACCAGTCTACAATTCACAGACCTGCCTCTTCTACAGAGTGACTTTGAAGACAGTCAGCATTATGTTTTGAGACTTTGTGAAAACAGCACCCCCACTGCACCTCTAAAGCAAAAGAATTATTTAGAAAGCAGAGAATTCAAATTATATTACAATACACACCTACATACAGTAAGAAAAGCACACCTTGTTCACACAAGTTAAGGTTACATCTCATCATGATTATAATCCTGAAAGCCAGCATGAGGGGACTTGTGGTCAAGAACAAGCACAAGGGAAAAATGGGCTCAAGGGTTTACTGGGAGAATAATATCACTGAGCAATGCTTGGGTTTCCATGACAAGTGTTTTTCACACTGTCTCATGCAGTGCTATTTCGGAGAACTTTCTTGGATGAAGACAATGTCCAAAATTCACATTTTTAGTTGTGAAAGACAGTCATATTCAATTGCTAAATTGCTTGGTGGTTAAGAGCACTGACTGCCATTACAAAGGTCCCAAGTTTAATTCCCAGCAACCACATGGTGGGTCACAATCATCTGTAATGATATCTGGCGCCCCCTTGAGGAAGGAACCTGGTCAATCAACCTTATAACTCAGACCATAAAACCCAATATGGACAAGTTCAACACAACTGCCATATATGGGCTGCCCCTGCATGCTTCAGTGTAGCCAGGCAAAAATTTCATTTTATAACAGGAAAAGTTTCAATTATGTTTAAATGAAATTATTTTATGTTTGAAATTATGTAGATACATATAACCAGGGACAACTGTAAGAAGTTGTGCATATCTAGGAGACCTTTCAGTCTTCCTTGTATGTTCTGGAAACTGTCTTCAACCTGGGAGGAAAATTCACATCGTCATGTTATGTAGACATTTGGGAGAATGTTTGAAACCATGACAACAGAATACATAGTAAACAATGAATGCATTTGGAAACAAAAAAAATTCATTACATATATCAAATATCAAATACATTGATCATACACTGCTTCTATTCAGTTAGACTAAATTAACTTTAATAATGTTGCTAAATTGAAATATATTTAGAGATAATCATGTTAAGATGATATTAATAGTAAAAAAATAATGTATTATATGAATTATGTATGAGCTGTGTGCTCTGAATTTTACTCAGAAAAATAGTAAAACAAAGAAAAGTTGTATTCCACTCTCGGAGCCCAAAATTAAATAGAAAGAGAACACAAAAGCTTATTTTAACTATCTTTGGTAATTTTACCATGCTGTTGTGAAATTATTTTTTCACATAATATAGCAACAATACCTACAAAAAAAAAGACTGGGGTATCAATTTGGCTATGGAGTGTGACAGAAAGAAGAAATTTGATATAACAGAGTTTGGTGAGAATCCCAATTTCTATGTACTGTCAAATTATAGACTAGTCATTAACCTCTCTGAACTTTCTCTGATAGAAAAACAACAACTGTATTTAGAACAACCTTAAAGGATTACTTCAAAGATGTGCTATTTCTATAGTTATTGGTTCATGATCAGCTCTCAATATTTTAGAGCTTTTACAAAGTTATTTACCCCATATCTAGTTCCCCACTATATATTCTAAAATGAGTTCATCATCCATTCTGAAAAAAATAGATAAATGCATTCAGTTTTAAGTTTAGTACTTTGAGCAAATCACACACATGCATGCACACACACACACACACACACACACACATATGGCATAGATTTACCAAAGAGGCTCCAGGGGCACCCCAGATAATACAAGCTATTACCATTGGTTACTTTCTGTAACTAGTCAGTAAAACCCTATTAAAGCTACCACAGCCTTTGGTTATAGAGCACAGAAATATTAGTCCCGAACTGACCAGGAAATTCTCCCTGCTGATTAACTTTCACAGTGCTGAAAAGTGGTGTGTAGGCTTCCCAGAAAAACACAAGCATCAATAGTCATATCTAGTACTGGAACCTATGTGCTACAGTACCTACTTCCGACAGGATTTGTGGTAGTGGTAAGACTCTTTATTGGAGTAACCAATCAGTCTCCATGGAATCTGGAATCTGTTCCACAAGCAGAAATTCATGCCTGGTACTGTTAATATGATTAAAGCCATAACTCAGTAAGTCATGTCCTAGAACAGAAACTATTGCTGCTGCTGATGAAAACCTCACTTCTTAGTATTTATGTTTGTACCTATAAATTTGTGTTGCTCTCAACTTTGCTCAAAGAAGCTTCTTATTTCACAGGGTAGTGATTAGTGGAACGATACACTACTCTTAACAGTACTGAGAGTAAATAAGAACCCTTGGCTACACATGGAATGCCTACCCACATCAATACTGTCACTACACACAAAGTTCAAAGGCTGACTTGAGGGAAGAAGTGGAGAGAAAGTGAGGGTCAGAGGAAGAGAAGGTGTAGACTTAAATTCCGCCCTCTACGTACAATATGGTTGCTACACAAATGAATTCATATCATTCATGGTTACCTATGCAAGACTTTCACAAGATTAAAAGATATAAAACCTCCAGAATGGAAAGGGAAGGATTTCTTAGGTCCTACTCTTGGCTAAGGAACTACTGGCATTTGATGTCTGTTGGGAGAAAGGGAATCACTTCCTTTAAGAATTTTTTGTATGCTTCAGTAGATGGCCCCATACACATGTGCAGCACCAAGTGAACTCTGTTGGTTAAAGATTATTTAGTTAATTAAATTTAGAGGACGGTATGAAGTTTGGAGAAAGATGAGATGAGAGGTCCTGGAGAGAGTTTGAGGGGGAAGGAAGCAGTAGATATGAAGAAGATATGCTTGATATATGCATTAAATTTTCAAAGACTAATTTACAATTTAAAAGATGTGATTGGGAGTTTGATAATAGTAAGCTCCACTACAAATCAGTCTGTGTAGTTATTACTTTGAGGGAACCAGATGTCAGGGCCAGTATTTCTCTTTCTTAGTGAGAACCTGGGTTCTACTCATTGAGAGTGTGAAGCGGCAGCAACAGCACTTTCAGTAGGATGATTTGTGTTTAGTCTTCCTGTTTCCCATCCTTCTCCCATAAACACTTTACTAGGTCTCTTGTCTCAGACGCTGGCACTGCCCTAGTCCTGTTTGATATTTTTGCACAGAATGAACTCCCCATGTCTTGCAACAACAGAGTACTAATGGCCACTGTTAGTGTGGAAAATGAAAGGCCTCAAATTGCACAACTGGTACTCTCTGAATCCTTGTGGTTTGATATCTCTTTCAACAATGACTTTTCTATCAGCCATTAATTCGTTTTCGAAGTTTTCTACTGGACAGGATGTCAGGAGACAAGGTTTCCTGCCAAGGGGAGGTTGCAGAGATTCATCCTTAGCATCATTGAATAAAGGAGAATGTGGCTGGTAGGGTCTCAGAAAACAGAAAACAAATGATTTTCACAAGTAACTATACTTTCACTTTCAAAATAACTAGACCTCCTACCCTCTGTGGTGCCACCTCACATTTATTTACCTTATTCTGTACACTTTTTAAAAATGCCTTTAATTTCTATGGGTTTTGAAAAAAGGACATACACTATATTATTAAATAGCCCAGCTAAGCCTATGAATCTCAGTATTATCACTTAAAAATAAAAAACAATGCCAGGCAGTAGTGGCACACACCTTTAATCCCAGCACTCTGGAGGCAGAGGCAGGTGGATCTCTGTGAGTTTGAGGCCAGCCTGATCTATAAGAGCTAGTTCCAAAACAGGCTCCAAAGCAACGAAGAAACCCTGTCTCAAAAAATAGAAATAAAATAAAAGCAATCAAGTCTATTTTTGAGCTATTATTACTTTTGCTATTACTGTAGGGGTAAATAGCTCACCTTCATGCCAGGGCTAATCTAGGTATTTTAGTCTCAGTTCGGAGTGCAGTTGAAGCTATTCCTTCCTTGAAGCTCTTGTCAGACAGGTGCTGTTATCATGTCTCCCATCGAAGTAAGGAAAGTCACACACACAGAGGTGGAGATGTTTCCCTAGCTGGTCAGCGAAGTGGCAAAGCGAGACTCTGAGTCTAAGCCATTTGGCTCCAGTGTCTGGATCACTTAGGTCACAGATAAACTTCACTCAATTGTAACATAGCAACGGCAATCACATGTACTGAGGTTTTTTTTTGTTTGTTTGTTTTTTTTGTTTTGTTTTGTTTTTTTTTAGGGCTGTGTGAGAAACTGCATTTTAGGAAACCAGTAATAGCGGCAACAGCGGCAACATAAAACCAGCCGAGGATCAAGAGAGTTTAATTATTATCTTCAAGCATTAAATCTGACTTCTTAAAATCCACATATACTGTCTACTTGAAATCTCAAAAGAATTGTTTTTACAATCATCTATTTCACTACAAAGTTTACAAAAATATTTTCCCACCTTAAGTAATTGAAAATAAGTCAATGGCAGACAAATTTCTTTACATGGAGTCTTGTTATTTTGAATCTACATACTATAATATGTAGTTACAACTGAGATGTATGATTTCCAATGAAATGAAAATTAGTACGATGAATCTTATTTTCTGTTATCTCTTACCTATGCAGAATCATCCAAAGAATTTCTTCAGGTATTTGTGGACACAAATTAATGTCGAAATTTACATATTTATCTTGAATCACAGTGTTAAAACCTCAGTACAAATAAAAATAATGATTGTTCTCAGAATATGGTTTCAGTGTGGTTGAAATTATATGTATAATAGTCAATCAGGTCCTCCAATAACTTCTGGCATTAATGTTCTTATTCTGTCTGACAACTGAGGCTCCTAAATGTGGAAAGATTTGAATAAGGGCTCAGTAGATGTGATACCAGTTCAGTATTTGAAATAGCAGTGGATTACTGGAAGGTCACAATTAATGATGTCTCATTGTTGGGGACTGATTTGAAGCCATTATCATCTTTATACTACTCCCTTGCATATTGAGTCCTCAATATTTAGTCAATACAAATATTGAGAAATTTTATAATATGTAAATGTAGAGCTTAAGAAAAAATAAATAATTATAAGCTGTTTTAGATTCATTTCTGTTACTGTAATAAAATACCCCACCCAAAAGCAACTTAGGGGAATAAAGTATTTATTTGGCTTACAATTCAGAATTGCAGTTCTTCACTGAGGGTCAATAAAACAGTTGGTCCCTAAGAGCCATGATTATGAACTGAAGGGAACAAATGCATGCTACTGGTTTTCTGTTTGCTACCTGCTCCATCTAGCTTTCTTCTGTGTGATATAGGTCAAGACTCCCTGACAAGAGAATGCTGCTGCCCAAAATAGTACAAAGGGTTAGATCATCCTACATTAATAAACGAGAGGACAGTACCAACATATGCACCCACTAGCCAATCTATAGAAGTTCTCCTCTCCTGTTCCCAGTTGTGGCCAACTGACATTTAAAACTAAATAGCACATATAGACACATCCTATATGAAATTATTATTACCTTCCAGGAATTCTGTACCCCTAACATCACTTATTTACACATTATCATTCAATGTTTAAGAAATATGCTTACACTGGTAGAATAAAATTGCTTATTTACTTAGTAACTGTTTAAATTATTTTTATATGTGTGTATCTCTTCTCGTTTGCCTCATTCTGAATTAATTTGCAACGATTAGTTTTCAATGTCAGCTTGACTTTACCAGAGGGTACGTAGATATTTGGTCAAATATTTCCCTGAGTGTTTCTCATAGAATTTTCTTGGTTGGAGACTAAAATTTACATCATAAATTAAGTAGAAAAGACACTCTTGGTCACATAGTTGCTTTATCTGAAAAGTTTGAAGAACCCTGAGAATTATTCTCAGCTGACTGCATTGGATGTGGATAAAGGTTTATCCTGTCATTAGATTCAAGCTGAAACATTTTCTCTCCCTGAGTTTTGAGGCTGCTGGACATGGAAGTAAAAATATATCACTAACTCTCCTATCTCTAGCTTACTAACTTATTCTGGAGCTATTAGAACTTGGCGGCCTCTGTATTCATAAAGCAAATGCTTTCAATGTGTCTCCCCCAACCCTTTGAAATATAGCTTCCAGAACAACTCGGTTTTAGTCATTTAGGTTTTCCATTATGATTATAACATGATTGCCCCCTGCCAAGTCAGGTTACCATATTTGAACTGTCTCACAGAAGCACAGATTATTCTTCTTGATTTATTTGTTCTTCCTCCTATTTTTAATTCTCTGTGTAGAATTATATACCCTCAATACTATGGAGTTCTCAAATGAACACCAGACCCAGAGGAAAGAAAAATTATGAATCCCCTTCTAATCTTGTTCTTCCCTGAAAGAATTCGCTCAGTCATTGAATAGACAATAACTATGCCTTTATTCTGCATCAAGCTTGGTGGTAGTGTATGGAACTGACAATTCCTTTAAAATGCTCAACACAATGACTAGTTAGGAGGCAGCATTGGGTAGGCCAGAGCACTCAGAAAGACGCTTGATTGCGCTTAGGGCCTGTGGCATTAAGAGCTTCAAGGGGCATCCATTTTTAAAGGATATACAGTAGCAAATAATGAAAAATCTGAAATTAGTAATTAGCTCAAAAGTCCATATGTAATTATTGCAGTTTAATGACAACCTGTCCTACTAGTTCTTAAATGTCAACTGTGTTTTTTAAAGATGAGGGTCACGAGCATTGTTATGCTAATTATCCACTTCATTTTAAAGAACTTTTTCTTTCAAGACTGTTCATTTAGAGCAGAACAATGCTAATAAAATGTCAAAAGAAAAAGGATTAAAACTAAGTCTTCAAAAGTAAAGAACTAAATAGTTATTCAAACAATAGTTTTCAAGATTCACATGAAAAATTGAGCCATTTAACTCAATAATCAAAGGTAGATCCTAAGAGAGATAAAGAGAAGAAAAAGAAAACAATTTACTTGTATTCAATTAAATATATTTCATATTTTCCATAGAACATTTTTTTCTGCTCCCCTCCCTGCCTGTCCCCTCCCCTTCAACCTTCTCCCAAGGTCCCCATGTTCCCAATTTGTCTTTTTTTTCCAGTTTAGTATTTTTTTTGTTTTTATTGTCCAATTTGTCTTTTATGTCTGCTTTCTATAAACTAATGTAAAACAATCTTTGCAGGAATAATTGATTTCATGAGCTCTGTATACAAAAATTCCATTACCCAGCACTCGGGAGGCAGAGGCAGGCGGATCTCTGTGAGTTCGAGACCAGCCTGGTCTACAGAGCTAGTTCCAGGACAGGCTCCAAGGCCACAGAGAAACCCTGTCTCGAAAAACCAAAAAAAAAAAAAAAAAAAAAAAAAAAAAAAAAAAAATTCCATTAATAAGGGGTCTTCAGCCTTGCAGATTCACAGTAACCACCCCAAACAGTCCCAGTGGAGGGACCAACATAGATGCAAAAACCCAGAGGATTAAATAAATGCTGATGACTGGCATAGAGACTGTCTTCCAGAAGCAGTGTGTGCTTGTGTGTGTGTGTGTGTGTGTGTGTGCATGTGTGTGTATGTGTGTGTGTGCTGGGGGGTGGATTTTAAGACACACAAGCACATTAATCCCAAGCACGCACTTACTTATCTCAAAGTAATAGAGAGCTGGTTGTTTGGAGACCAGCGGAAAAGCCAATGAAATGTGATAAATTACAGACACTTAAAAAGATAGAATTACCAGGCAAGAGGTCACGGGATGTACACGAGTCAAAAGAACCGAGAAGCTGAGCTTACTTAGAGCTTGGCTTTGGTGTAAGCAGGGAGGCTCAGCGATAGGCTAATGTCAGAACAAACACAGGAAGCCATGAAGAGAAGAGGTAAGGGTGTGGACCCTGGAGCCAGACAGCCTGGGACTGAAGCTGGCTTCCTCTAGCCAATCATTACTTGGCTGGAGGACAATTCTTTTCATTTATCCATGCCTCCATTTCTACACATCTAAGGCAGGAATAATGTTGAGTGTGCTCACCATAGTATGTAGGAAACAAGACTGTAAAACACTTAAGAGCCGTGCTTGGCATGTGGCAAACACCAAATGTCAGCTGTTTATCATTTATTAATTTTAAAAGCCATCTGCTAGAAGAGGGGAGAATGTGAATTATTAAAGTGAAGTGAATCTGAAGAAACTGCTCCGAACGGTTATGTGTACACAGTAAATCAGATTAAGCTGTCAGCAAAAGAACACAGGGTACCCAACAAGGGCTCGCTCTTGCTATGCTACCGTTTGATTCAATAAGGCTTTTCAGGAAACCTGTGAGGCGGGCGCTATTATCCCCTTTCACAATTGAGAGAACATAACAATTAAACAAAATCAGAATAAAAATCGTAGGAGATACAGACATTTACTCTGAACCTTCTTGAAACATAACGGACTCTGCACCCTCCGTAACAAATCTTGGGTTTTAGTTATATATTAGGACTCTGCCCCAAGCCAATGAAGACATTATTACTTGGGTGTTACAGACTGTTCTGTGTATTAACAATCTGTTTACTTGATACCGATTCACGACGGACAGGAAGCCAAACTCATCAGGAGACTAGAGAAGAAAGCTGGGTTGATTGTGGCCTGTATTGTTTGTGCCAAGGGGAGCCACCTTCCAAAGGCAATGCTAATGTATTCCCAGTTGTGAATCTGCGACAATGACTCTCCGTGCTTCATTAAGAACTGCACGCCCACAATGCACTGTCCGGAAGGTGTACACATTATGCAGCAACAAAATTATCGAATGCATTTACTCTGTCCTAGGGGAAGAGTAACCGGCCCCCACCTTCTGCCGCATTAACCTTTCCTTTTTGGTGTCGAGGTTTTTACCTCCTGTTCACTCTCCCGTTCCTTATTGCTTATAAACATTCAAATCGCTATAGCTTTTGCTGAAATGTGCAAATTTTCCCGGGGCTGTGATCCCAGTTGATGTATCACTTGCTTCTTTCCCCCCTCTCTATGCTATGCAAGCAACCATCTGCTGTTTGAAACAGCGTTGTCGCCAGCACAAACTGTCAGAGGTGAGTTAGGAAGACTCAAATCTGTTACCACCCGGCAGAGGAGAAAACCTGCTTTATATTCGCCTAAAGGTTACCTATATCCCAAGCCTGACTTATTTCCATTTGAGGAAGTTAAAATGAAAAGGGCTAGAATTGAAACATGTCGACAATAAGACTCTAGCCAATCCACTTTGTGATAAATGCCACAAGAGAAACTGGATCATTTGGTATGGTGTTCAAATGTCATCCGATAACAGCGGTCCTGGAATTTTGTTGAGATTGTTATGTATACCTCATTTGTACTGAGCCAATGGATGAGAAATAACTTATAATTATAGCCAGGGCAGTTCTTGGTGTTTCATGTGGAACTTTGTTGGATTTTACCTGTTAGGCTCATTGCTGTTGCTCAAGGGCAGGTTCCACTTCAGAGTATTCCTAAAGAGCTAGGGCCAGCCAGTAGGCCTGAATAAATGGTTTGGTTTCAAATTTTAAAAATTAATACTGTTCTTCATAGTGTTTTGAGATGTCTGGATATGAAGGCTATTTTTATAAATTTATTCTTCCTCGTGTATTACATCAAACCACAACTTCCCCTCCTCTCCTCCAAGTCCCCACTCCACCCTAGATCCACTCCTCCATTTTTTTTTTTTCAGAAACATGGCAGGCCTCCCTGGGATAGCAATCAACCATGATATATCAAGTGGTTACTAGACTAGGCATCTCCCCTTGTACTGAGGCTGGATGAGACAACCCAGTTGGAGGAAAAGGGCCCCACAAGCAGGTAACAGAGTCAGAGACAGCTTCAGCTCCCACTGTTAGAAAACCAAGCTATACAACCATAACATATATGCAGAAAGCCTAGGCTTGAACAGACCCATAAAGGCTCCCTGGTTGTTGGTTCAGTTCTTTGCCTCTATGAGCCCAGGTTAGTTGATTCTGTGGGTTTTCTTGTGGTGTTCTTGCTCCCTCTAGCTTGGGGAGGGTGTTCTTTCCACTGTGGTAACAACCGGAGTGCTATCAATGAGATGGAACATCTTAGAAGCTTAGACTATATCTGATCACAACCTCATGCTAGCATATATTGTAGATTCTTATGTAGAAGAATGAGTAGAGGAACATCTTGAAACAGGATCACAAAAAGGAAAAAGAAACAAGATCAAATATATATTTCCAAAGGTTTGATAAGCTATTTTTAATGGTGTTTAATACATATGAGAAGTCATTCTTCAGAAGTTGAAGGGAATAAAACCCTTCCCTCTTTTGTACATATTCTTCCATAAATTCAACATTTGACCAGAAAAATAAGTGCCTACCTAAGGCAGTACCCAGTGTTCAAAGACAATTTCTATATCATTCCCTTTCTGGAGATTAAACACTGAAAGGTTTCAGAAAATATGTTACTGGGTACTTCAATCACACTCAGGGCAACCCCTTGCCAGGTGTAGTTGAGCAACACAAAATGGACTCGCTCTCCTTTTCTCTCTCCCTCTCTCTTCCTTGCCCTCACTCTCCTCTCTTTTCATGCAATTTTGTTTTGTTTTGCTATTTTTATTTTCATTTTTGTTTTTTTTTTTGGGAAAGGGAAAGAGAGAGAGAGAAAGAGAGACAGAATATGAATGTAAGTGAGTAGTGATCTGGGGAGGATCTTGGTGGGTTTGAGAAGGGAAAATGATATGATCAAATACATTGTTTGAAAAAATAAAAATGTCATAGGAGATGATCCTAAAAGTAAAGAAAACTTAAATTGTCCTTTAAACTTCCAGAATCCATGGAATCCATCAATTTAAATGGGAAAAACAAATTTTCTGTAGCATAAAGCATTAATGTCCAGAAAATATTTAATATTAGACATCTGTCTTGGTAATGGATCAATTTTCCAATCTTGAAATGATTTGTTTTCACTAATCCTTTGTTTATAGCCATACTTGGATATATATATATTTGGTTTTTCAGGACAGGCTTTCTCTGTAGCTCTGACTGTCATGGAACTAGCTCTTGTAGACCAGACTGGCCTCAAACTCACAGAGATCCACCTGTCTCTGCCTTCCAAGTGCTGGGATTGAAGGCGTGCACCATCAGCACCCAGTTAGCTATGCTTTCTATTAAGGCAACTTAGAAAAGACTTCCAGTCTTTGGACACATGATGAAATTGTCCTATGAACATCTCTGACAATCTAGGCTTTGAAAATCTTGACGTATGTCAGTCAGAAAAAGGATAGGCTGCCATAATTTGCACATCAAATGAATCCGTTCTCTTTAGTTCAGTTTCAGGGAGTGACTGGATGCCGTACTAACTAACCTTGCTCACTGCCAGGTATGGTTCTAGACTAATGAGTGACTTTTCACAGTTAACATTTACAAACAATTAAAAGCTAAGGGATTTTTTTTTTCGATTGCAGACAACAATGTAAATTACAGAGAACTAGGGCACTTGTCAACAAAAGGGATTCTAAATAGAAAGGTCACAGAAATTTCAAATGGTGTTACAAATAGTTACAAATTTAAATTAATTGCCAGATATAATAATGTCCAGATTTCCTATGAAGTAGACAGAGACTAAAACAGTGACAATGGAGACTATGCACACACTAAGTAGGCAAGTAGGCAGACATGTCAGAAGGGAAACTCCCCACAGGAATACATTACTTGAGCAGATTAATAAAGTGTTCTGCTGGGAGGGTCAGCATGTAGAATGCATTCCAGTTCAATGACTTGCATATGTGTAATAGAGCATGATTTATGACACACGTCGATTAAGGCCTTTCAACTTGACATATGATTATTGATGATAACCTAGCTATCTAGCTCCAAAGTAAACATGCCAGGTATTATGCAAAGTTCAAAAGTAGTTATTTTATGATGTGGATAATGATCCTTTAAGACTATTTTCTGAGAAATTTTATTTACGGAGAGACAGAGGTAACAGCCCCAAAGATGATTATTATCTGGGCTATGGGATAAAGAGTCACATGAGGAAACTATAATATGACAGCTTGCAGAAGAAAGACTTTTAAAGAAGTTAATTAGAAATGAGTTTTGGTGTCAATCAAGAATGATTAGAATCTGGTGGGGGGGGTCCTTTTGTCTAAGTGTTGTTCCAATCAATGGAAGAGATGGCCTACAATGGCTTAGGTAAAATTTACGTACAGGAAAATGCACATATTAAAAGGTTTCACTCATTTGTATTTGATACTTCTGAATAATTTTTTTCTGAGTTTGAAACTATGAAAATTAAAGCTATTTAAAAAATTATCTTTCATATCTACTATACTAAGGCTTATGCAATAATGCTATAGTATGTTTTGACTCTCATCTTCAAATCAACTCAGCAAAACTAGTATGAACTCACAACAAGAAGCAGCAAGCACTGGGCCCACAGGGGTTTGCACCAAGTGTTCTGCATATGTATTGTATCTTTCAGTTTAATATTTTTATGAGACCCCTGAATATGGAAATTAGTGACTCTCTGATTCCTGTGACCTCTCTTGGGGACTCTTTTCATCCTGTTGGTTTACTATGTCCAACTTCAATTATAATTCTTGAATAAACACCAAAATCTTATTCTGCTTTATTTTGTTATATTTGATTGTTATATTTTAGGAACGTTTTCTTTTCTAGTAAGAAGCAGAAAGGAAATATATCTGTATGAAAGAGGAGATAGGGAGGAACTGGAAGGTGTAGAAGGGGAAACTGTAATCAGAATATATTGTGTGAAGAAAGAATCTATTTTTGATGAATAGGGAAATTTTTCAAGAAAATTCCAACTGGCTAACACAAAGGCTTGTCTCACTTTTAAACATTGTACATATTTTTATAATATAGAAAGCAAGACTCTTATATAACATGAATATCAATCAAATAAATAAAATGCAAATGCAATCCCTATCCAGTTACCTGAAGCTTAACTCATTTTATTAAACTAATGTATTAGCACCTTGTCATTCTTCTGTTATATAATATCAACGTAGCTGAACAGTGATTTGAAACTTACATGAGAAAAATAATGAAAATCCCTTTAATGACAACAAGCACACAGACTTTAAAAATTTGGCTGGAATATATTAAGCCACGGCCCACTTCCAACATTTCAGTGCCTTACCCTTTCTGAAGATTAGATGGGGCTGGGGTGGGAGGGTGTGTGGAGGGAATGAGAGGAGGGGAGGTGGTGGAACTTATAGTGGTATTTTTTAAAAGATCTAATAAAAAATAAACAAATTTTAATTTTCCTAAATTCAACTGCTTTAGTTTCTATCTAGAAAAAAATAATGAAAATAAAAGTATAGAAGATGAGGATCAAGGATTCCCAAACCAGTGATTTATTATTCGATTAAATGTTGTCTGCTATGCCAGAAGGGCTCTTTCAGTAATTAGTGTTGTATTACTTGCACATTATATTTAGAAGCATTTTTGGCTCAAAGACTGAGTCATTTAAATTCAGTTCAAAGGTCAAATAAGGAATGGTGTTGACTAATGCCCATCATTATAACATTGATGTTTCAGAATTTTAACTTCCATTTCACAGCCCAACCTCAGACTAAAATGAAATATTTGTGTGGTGATGGTGGGGGTGGCTTTTTAAATTTTTTCACTAACTTCAAGGTGGGGGAGAGGCCAAGAAATAATCAAGTATGAAGCGGTAATGTGGTAGGCTTATTTATCTGAGTAATAAGAACTCCATTCTCTATTTAACTCAGCAATTATTTACTGGATGGCACCTGTGTGAGCCAGTAGTTCATGAGAAGATGCATGTAAACAAAGCCCTTAAGCTTGAGATGTGAGTTAAGTGACTAGGGTGCTTTAGTATGTCCTTGGGGGAGTTATAAAGAAAACAATTGTTCATATGAAGCATTTTTGTTCTACAAGATAAAAAAGAGCTTAGATGTGAAGGATTACATTATCTCTATTTGTGAGATGAAATGAGAAGAACCCTAGTAAAAATTAAATCCCTTGTCTCCAGTGTTTTCTGCTGCTCCTTCTAGGGAAGACTGATGGAAAAAGCTGACTCCAGTCACAGAACACAACACACAGACTCTAGAGAGAGACCTTAATGGGGAATAAAATAAGTCAGCCAAAAACAGATAGGCAGTAGGCTTATGTCCCTCGTTAACAATGATATGCCTAACAGTCTAGGATAGATTTTCTACCCAGCTTAGCAATAACTGATATGAACTTGTTATTTCTGATTTAGAAAAAAATGAAGACATGGGATTCTAGTAATAACCTCGGACTGAGAATATGATTTCTACCACCACAGACCGGTTACTGAGCTTGATACTCGGCCTTGATATGGACTGCTAATGATGTCCTATCCTGTTTAGTTTATTCACCCATCTTGGGAATGTCTTGGTATCCTGTTGGGAACACAATAGTCCTTGCTCTTACAAATAAGCACTAAGGAAACAGGAATGTTAAACACTCAGGATTGTCCTTTCAACAACAGGAGGGATATATAACTTGTGTTTCCATCAAGTATGCTGGGAACAAAGGCGTTTAACCTTTAGGCCAGCCATGGTGTTACAAGTCTTTGATGCCAGCATCCAGGAGGCAAAGGCAGGTGGATCTCTAAGTTCAAGTCCGCACTGGTCTACAGAATGAGTTCCAGGAAAACCAGGACTGCATGAAGGAACCCTGTCTTGAAAGTTCAAAAATAAATAATCTGGTAATTTATGCTATCTACAGGACAAGGCTTACCAAGATTTTACAAGCAGAACCAGAGGTGGTTATAGCCCAAATGACCTCTACACTGTCTGTGTGACCAAGACCACACCAAATCCTCCCCATCTTGTGAACTCATCCTTTTGGAAGAAGTGACGCATTCTTGGAGTTGAGTTTCTATGTAATTATGCCTCTGTTGCATAGGGGATTGTATTATACCAGTAAACTTTTTTCCATATTGTACTGTGCTTACAATAAATCATTTATTGCTAGCCTGTGAAAGATTGAGCCAGTTTAGCTAACTAGGTCATATTTAGCCAGATTTCCTTTTTGCCTCATGGATATCATAACTCTCCCAGTCCTGACGGTCACAGAGACACCCTTACCCCAGAAAAATAACTATCAGACTTTTCTCAAGCCAAGAACAGAAGAACAGATACACCAGGAGACCAATGGCTCAACCCCAACATTTTAATAGGCATTTGCTGATTGGTTTGTTTGCACAGACTCATGGTTTTCATGTTAGGACCACCTGCCCTGTGTACAAACTATTAAATTTGTCAATAGTGAAGCAAAACTTAATTTCATCATTTGAGCAGGTGTAACATAGATTATTCCCCGCATACTTGTGTTGTTTCTTCCTGAATTCCCTTTGCTTCTTCTAAACTTCCACTGAGGCTTATGGAAAAGTTAGATAAGAAGGAAAAAAACCCTAAGAACCATTAAAAAATGTCAACAAATTAAAGTGATAAGTAGTAAAAATGGGCACAGCTGAGCCACTTGGTGCTTGCTCTTACATGGAGTTTGGGTTGGTTTTGTTCAGCTATGCCATTTAATAAGCTTCACCTGTGTACCTAAGGAAAGAATGGTTTCAGTGTAGTAACCAATTTTCTTTCTTTCCTCCCTCTTCCACTTTCTGTCCCTCCTTTCCATTAGTCCCAGGAGCTAAAGCATCAGGGTATAATTTGAAGATTTCCTGTATGGTGAGTAGACGGAGAATAATCAGGCTGTGCCTCTGGGTACAAAATTAAGCTCTTAAAATGCAGTAGAGGCAATTTTCCTGCGCGTCATTTTGTTACTTGCAAGAACTGTGTGTTTTAGAAGTCAGGGGCTCAGTCTCTATGAAAGCAGGAGATAATCCCATTCTTACAACAAATTACAAAAGTAACAAAAAACAAAAAACCCTGCATACCTGAACTGAGATAAGCAGCAAGAAAAGAATGGCCTCAGTGGAATTGTATTTTTCAAAGCATAGACACGATGATCCTAATTGTCATCTTGAAACAAACTGTGAGGTCTCTACATTAAGGAGTTTTGGGGTAAACTAAGCCTTAATCAGTACATAATGCTATCAAATAAATGGCTTTTCCTCTCATCCCTGGTAAAAACCAAGGAATTCCATACTTCTGACTGCTATGGATATCTTGATGATCAATTAAACGTTATTAATATCTATCCCTATGGGAAATACCTCTCCATCAATCTTCTTCATTTTCATCCCAGGGTACAGGATGCTCTACCACTGCACCTTTGAGAATGCAGAGAGCAGAGCCTGTTTCTCTTGCAAAGCACTGGTGCTAGACACATAAACATTCTTTTTAAAATAATGCACTTGTGTTACGAAATATTTTGGCACCATTGGTTGGGAACTGTTACTGGGGATAGAGCAGACATTTAGTACTCGTTTTTTTAAAATTATCATTTTTATTTTTATTTTATGGGTCTGAATGTTTTGTCTGCAGGCATGTAAGTGTCTATGAAGGACAAAAGAGGGTGTTAGAAATTATAGAATTACAGTTATGAGCTACAATCAGGGAGTTGAGGACTAGGCTGGATCCTCTGCCAGAGCCACAAATGTTCCTACCATTGAGACATCAACTCAGCGCAGTTATTATCATGTAGAGCAAAAGAACTTGGTCAAGAGACATAGTTTGAGTTGTTCATTTAGCTAAGAAAAGCAAATACTCCAAAGAAATTTTATTGGGCTGTTTTAAATTGGGAAGCAGTCTAGTAATTTCTATGTTGTGCATATTGAGTGGTTTATGACTATTTATGAGTGGTTAGTATATTCATGACTTAAGGCAACACTTTTCTGTCCCAAATCATATTAGACAAGATCTCACTTTTATAATGTTGCTGTGGAATATTTTTTACACTGTATGAAGATGTGTCACTGTGATTTGGGTAATAAAAACTAAACGGCCAGTACCGAGGCAGGAGGTATAGGTGGGACTTCTGGATAGAGCTCTAGGAAAGGAGGTTTCAAGCTGGACACAGAGAGAGCAGGACATGCAGGAGAGGTGGAAGCCACAAGTCACATGGCAATATGTAGATGAATAGAGATTGGTTAGTTTAAGTTGTAAGAGCTAGTGGGACAAGCCTAAGCTATAGGCTGAGTGCTCATAATTAATAATGTCTCCATATCACTTTTGCGAGCCAGTGGCCCAAAGAAAAATCTGTCTTCATAGTATTTCTTTCCATGTTACCCACCAAAGGGGAGGGTGTCGACACCACAATGGAAATGATACTACAACATTAGGTCTTTTGAGGATGACACTCTTCATATGTATACATGTTGGAGAGAATATCATGGTGCCTGACATTCTTATATGGAGATTGTAGAATCTTTGATGTTTAACCATTCAATACACAAAACCATCAGGAGACACAGCTACATAGATACAGCTAGTTTTCCTGATACCTCACGTCTACCTAGCTGATATCTTTTAGTTCAAAGGTATCCACCTTTCTTAAATTGATAGACCAATAATGTCATCTACATAAAAATAACTGAACCTCTGTAAAGTGTCTTTTACTGTCAGACTTACTTACTTAATTGAAAGCTGTCTAACAATGAAGACAAAGATTCCTTCAGGATTCAATTCTTACTCATCATAAACAGCACTTACACATTTTCTGACTTTTAAAGTTCTAGCTGAAGATTCTATTAATCTTGTCTCTATTGAAATATTGGATAAAATTTACTTAAGCTTTTCCCAGTGTGTCTTACTAACTGGAGAACATGTGTTCATTTAAAAAAATAAAGTACAGCCGGGCGGTGGTGGCACATGCCTTTAATCCCAGCACTCAGGAGGCAGAGGCAGGCGGATCTCTGTAAGTTCGAGGCCAGCCTGGTCTACAAGAGCTAGTTCCAGGACAGGAAGCAAAAGCTACGGAGAAACCCTGTCTCGAAAAATTCAAAAGTAAAATAAAATAAAATAAAGTACAGATTTACTCTTTATTCAGTAAGGTAATTTTAAAAATTTATCCTGGATTTTAGATCCCAGTTTTTATTATTTTGACTTTTATTTATTGTCACAGGCATATCCCCAACTTTCAACAAGACTTAGAAGGGCACAGGTATTTCCTATCAAATGTTTCTTCTGAATTTCCAGTTCATTTTTGAAAGGCTAAAATTGTAGCATTTTACACTGCTGGTGTTGGGTTTAGTAACTGTTAAATTTTTAAAAAGCACCTTTTAAGGAGTTCTAGCATGCATTAATCTGCAGCTATCTAACTTAACCATGCGACAATTTCCAGTTAGAAGCTCAATCAAATAGATGTATTGAATGAACTTTCATTTTCCAGTACCTATGCACATTTAAACTAGCTGGTCAGATTTAAATTTGCAATATGAACTTTTATATCAGAAATCATTTAATAATTTGTGTATTATAAATTGAACCCATTTTAACAATAAATAGCTAAATCCATTGGAACTTGTCGCCATAATTCTACATTCTGATTGGTTGTGGATTTCTGTCTATTTCAAGAAGTTTCCTTGCTAAGGGGCTATGACTACACTTATCTGATGGTCTAAGGACAAACATTTACAGATCTGTGTTAGGAATTGTGATGTTTTAGTAAATTAATTAATTTACTAAATTTAATTAGCAAAAGAATGGTTGCAGATACTCTGACAACTATTTGAGTTCACTAACACTGATTAGTTGACTATGTTTCCAGAACCAAGCATGGTTTCCCTCTTGTTTAGCTGGTCTTAATTTCAATTAGAGAACTGTTGGTTACTTCCATGGTATGTTTGCTACTACTGCATCATTGGGGTTTGATGTGGGTCCTTGATATAGTTCACAAGCATCACAGTTGGAGAGACCTGTTGGTTGCCTTCTTCCTTTGGAAATTTGCATGATGCATTCTTGTACCTTGAAAGCTAGTCCTCTGGGAGGCATCTTTCAACGTGTCAGTTAAGGGTGTCTCTGGGTCCTGTTTCTGAAGTACATGGTGTCTTCAGCAGTAGGTTCTTAACTTCTCCCTTTGGGGCATAATCAAGGACAGCAACAGTAGGCTATGTATTTTGAGAGTCTCCTGGACAGTCTTGTCCAAGGACTTTAAAAAGGGTTTCTGATGTCTATTATTGAAGCTTTTGTCATGAATTTTTAAAAAACATGTCACATAGTTTACTTATGAAAATTATGCATTTTTATCATCCTCCAGGTTCTTGTCTGTTCTGTATTTATATTCTACCTGTTAGCACCTTCCTGCTCCTGAAAGTCTTCTCTTAACTACTATTCTGTAGTTTTCTGGGTAGCACATATTTTATTTTTCATACACTTTAAAATGACTATAATGTGCTTTTTTATTTAAAAGCTTTCTCTGTTGGTAGAATTCTAGGTCAGAGATCTCGTAGAGATTCATTTTTCCTGGGCATTTAAGTTAAATGTTAAGCATCTTGTTTTAATAACCCATTGATCTTATTAGTTCCTTTCCGTTGTCATTTCTTTAATGTGTATTTTTCTATGGCTGTTTTAAAGATTTTTTTTTTTACTTTAATACTAAGATTCTATTAATCTTGTCTCTATTGAAATATGGGATGAAATTTACTAATTTAAGCTAACTGGTTATTATGTATCTCAGAGTAATTACTTCCTGAACTTTATATTTGAATTTCATTGCTCCCTCTGATATATACAGATTTATAGTCTTTATCACATCTGAAGGGAATGAGCACTAGTTTTTCATCTTTACCCATTCCTTCCCTTTTCTGTCCTCCATGCCTCTACCTCCATGTATAAAATGATACTTTCAAATGTTATAGATTTTATGTATGATATTTTAATTTTTTAAAGTATTTTTGTGTTTTATTTTAAATTGCTGCTAGTATCAATGTTCGTATTTTTTTACTTCAATAGAATGAGAGGGAAGACAAATATTAATCTTCTGGTAAAGGAACAGAGCAATAAAATGACTTCTAATGCCATTTGTCTACACTAATAGATCAGCGCTTTTCTCAACCATCATCTGAGAGGTTTCCCATCATCAAAGAATGGGAACTAATACGGAGACCCACAGATCTACCATGTACTGAGAGTGAGAAATCCTTGGAACACCCAGTCCTAAATAGGAGGTCTCTATCAAATACCTCAACTCAGGGCTCAGGGACAGATGCAGTGTGGTTGGAAGAGCCACCGGGGATGGATGACACCACAGAAACAGTGCTCCTTAGGCAAAACAACACTCACATATATAAGAACTAACAAAGACAGTGGCAGCATGTACGGGGCCTGCACAGGTGGAAGCCAGTTGGGGGGTTCCAGAACTGAAAGAGAAAGCACAATAACCTCTCATTCCTAACTAAGAAGCAATTTCTAACTGACAGTCACTCATAAAGGAAAATTAGTCTTCACCAATTGAGTCTCAGTAGTATATAAACCATACTTAAAATGCAGCTCTCATACTCAAGCAGTACACAGACACTCAAAATGAATTCAATAGCATTTTTTTTTTTTTTTTTTTTTGGTTTTTCGAGACAGGGTTTCTCTGTAGCTTTGGTGCCTCTCCTGGAACTAGCTCTGTAGACCAGACTGGCCTCGAACTCCCAGAGATCCGCCTGCCTCTGCCTCCCGAGTGCTGGGATTAAAGGCATGCGCCACCACCGCCCGGCTCAATGGTATTTTTTGAAGAATTTTTTTCCCCATAATCCTTTACTATAATTATTTTCCTTATTGGTCTTTTGCTTATATAATTTGGTTCCCAATTTTGTGCTTTAGTGTGTTTTCTGAGTGTGTGTGTCCTTCTCTTTTTATTCTCTGTTTTTGTTTGTTTTTCTATTTGTCTGTTTATTTTCTAAAGAGAGAGAGAAAGAAAAGCCATGGAGTTGGAAGGACTTGAAAGGAGTGGAGGGAGGAGAAACAAGGATATAAATATATAGTATAAAAAAATATTTCTAAGTTAATAAAAAGAAAGAAAAGAAAATGGAATAGGGAGAACTTTTATTGGAGGTACATCTTTATATAACTTTCAGCCATAAATTTCTTTGTATATAAAAATACAAATTTTCATTTGTAATAAGACTTGCGTAAATCACACACTCTGTTTTAATTATTAGTAAACTCAGCTTAAAATGTAACTGCTTAGCGGATTTCTTATGGAGGTCCAGGGAAACATGGACAGAAAGTGCTTGAGTGAACTGTAACACCCATAAATACTACTCCGGATTCTGCCACCACTGCTACGCACATCACAGTAGAATTCTGGCAGCACTTCCTCTTCTGGAGTTTGCACAATGGCTGGGTGTGGGCTCTCAGACATTTCCTGAATAAGTTCATGATCTCATGAGCTTTTCCTCATCATGGCAAACAGCGCATGTTAGATGGCCTAATTCTGTGACCAGCCAGCACTGTAGCTTATGGTATCTTTCTACTTCTTCCGTATGTAAAGCTGTGTGAAATAATTTTTATTTCGTAAACAATGTTGCAAACTAGCTAAAGAATTTATAAAAACGGCTGGTGGAAAAAATATATCTTTTTAGTGTAGATTCCTTTTTTGCACATATTCTGAGTTTTGTGTAATGTTAGAATAAACATTCAATGAGTGGCAACAACACTAACATGCATTGGTAAGTATGCCAGAAAGTTCCATCCTTTCTTCGCCTTAGGTTGAAATAATGAGCATATATTTAAATGTAACAATCTTCAAAACAAATCTTAAAACTAAAAATTGATTATTATAGGAAAAAATTCCGATATTATAAGAAGTAATATGAACAGGCCATGATTTCTTTGTTAATGGAAAGCATTCTCTATTTTGTAATGACTTTGAATAGTAGATAACCAAGAAAAACAATATGTTCTTTTGTTATTATACAGTATAGGGGAAGCACTCTCCCACACTCTCCTGAATACAGTAATAAATATTTACAAAAATAGATACCTACTATTAGCTATCTGCAATTCATATCTACTTTTTAATAAAAAATACAATATATTTATTTTATGTAGTTTTCTGCCTGCATGTATGCCTGCATACCGGAAGAGGGCACAAGACAGCATTATAGATGTCTGTGAGCCACCACGTGATTGGAATTGAACTCAGAACCTCTGGAAGAGGAACCAGTGAACCTCTAAGCCATATATATCTACAGCCCCTGCTCCCACCTCACACCCCTGGTAGCTACTTTTAAGATATTGTTTTCTCCAGGCTTAAAAATAGAGAAAGCAAAACATTAAAACACCCGCATTTCAAAACTCATTTCAAATGGACTTAGAGCCCAATTCTAAGTTGCTGGCTTTCTGCATTCCATTTTTTCATGTTTATTTAGACAGCAGGAGGTCTGGATTTGATGTTCCTTGGGAACAGATGTTCATTCTAGTTATTCACCTCTTCAGAAAGATAAATCAATTTTTATAGTCAAATACAAATGAGACAGAGACAATAAAGTACTTTGTCCTCAGAAACAGTAAATTGTAACTGGAATAACTAGCTTTACACTTACTATACTGATGTTTTAAAATGCTGTAGGAATAATTCACTACCATGTGAATTTAGCCAAGTAAATCCCTAAAATCTGCATATCCAGGAAATTCATTCACTCATTCAATAAATATATGCATTTTGGCCCAAGCCACTATCATAAAGTCACTATGCTATGTCTCTGCTAATGCAACAAGATGGTATGGGAAGATAAGTGATAATCTTATCTTCAATGAACTCATAATCCATTATAAAGTTGAGGACTCCATATTTGAAACTACAATGGAAAGGTCACTAGTATTTAACAATGATAAAAGTAGGAGAGTGGTACAGCCAAGTTAGTAAATAAATGAGAAATGCCAGTGGGTACCAGGAGATTTAAAGATGATGTCATACCACAGCTATCATCTGTGTTAGTGATGCTAGGTTAACAGATCAAACAGACTGGACTCACAGGAAACCTTAAAGCTGAAAGAAGGTGTACCAGATTGTGGAAGAATGCTTTAATTAGAGTTGCTCTTGTATGCATACCACATAAAATAGTTTAAAATAAAATGTTTCTATGCCATCATGGTTTATGAAAAACAGGGAAATGACTTTGTTAAGGTCCCTGCAATGGAGTTACAAATAACCTTTTAAAATAATAACTGGTATTAAGCAACAGTTGAGTATTAGTCCTATGGGGTCATTTTAGTGGTACTAAGGATGATTTTCTCAGTGAGGGCAATCTGTTGGATTCTGAGGCAAAAGGTAGGGTATTAAAGATGAATGAAGCTGAATGCTGGTCCCTAGAATAAAGTGGATGCACTTTCCCTGGGAATCTATTTTACCACATTAAGTGATATGGGGGAGTTGAATATTGGTCTGTAAAATGGTTCTCAGAGGGGATGCTTTCTCTACTCTTCTATTTCCTGACTGGAGAGACCCAGGTGATATTTTATGAAGTCTGTCTTGTAAATATTCACTAACTGTTAGCTTTAAAATGAGTGGCAATATATGAAAAGTTCAAAACAGGTGCATGGCTCATCAGCAACTACTTCATAGCTTTTCCAGTCCCTGTTACTTTTTATTCCACTCCGCTCTTAGCTTAGGAATCTTCTAATAGATTCCCTGAGTGAAAAAGTGATAAGGTTTCCATTTGATGATCAATAAACATGGAAACATAATAACATGACTCTGACCTAGAATGATACAACATAGTTTATACAGCATAAATATATTATGTTGAGACAAATATACAATAAATATAAAAAACAAAGATGAGAGACAAGTAAACATAATGTGCCATTGCCATTTGTCTTGTTGAGAATTTCATTCTTTCCTATACCTTCTTCTACATCTTCAGTTTAGCATTATCTGATAAGTTATTCTTATCAAAATGAAATCAATCAATAATTTATTTATCTCTCTTTGAAAAATTATCTGAATACTAATTCTCCCTCCATTTTCTGTGCTTTTAAGTTCTCATGAATCTTTTGATGTAGGAAGATAATAAAGGAATATAAATTATGACAAGTACTTGATTTCATACACTCCTTCGTTCTCTTTCCAACCCTCCAACTCAACCTCTGATGAAAATTCCATGTATTTATCAGCCCCTGTAGATCATTTGCCCTTTTCTTTCAGAAGTTTTCTGTCTCCTAATCTAATATATATCCTGATTCATTTCCTGTATCATAAGAAATCAATCCAATTGTACTGATCAGCAAAAAAAAAAAAAATATTATCTGGGGAATCCAAATTACCATCCTTTATTTTCTTTTCTGGCTATCCCTTCTTAGAGTCTCTTTTCTTTTATCATTATCTCAGAGCCTAAAGAAAACTGGATTATATATAACTTTGCTGTCATAATATTCTCTTAATAAGCAAAATGCTAAAGTTATAAATATTTATGTCAAGGACACTACTTCTCAACCTAGGCATGACTGCACGTCATACAGTTTCCTTAAGCCAGATAAATTATCGAACTGCATAAGTATGTCTTTCCAAATTCTGGTGTTATTTGCTCGTATTTGCTTTCAATATATACTCTTCTGCACTTACCATATGTGAGAAACTGTTCCAGACACTGAGGATCAACAATAAACCTACTATGTGACTCGCTGTGTCACACCACAACTTCCACAATGAGACTTATCTCTTTCTTCTCTTTTTTTTCTTAAAGTTTTTTTTCAGGGGGAGGGGGATCTTGCAAAGGCAAAGGGAAGAAATGAAAAAAATGGGGAAATGAACAGGATCGAGATGCATGATGTGAAAGATGAAAGGAATAAATAATAACTAAAGAGAAAAAGATTCCCATTCGTGAAATAAGTAGATATTGGTTCACTTTCCTTACTCCTGACTGCTCTTCTGCTATGCTGGCACTTTGGAAATACAATGCCAAGAGGGCAAGTATTCACATTGTGTACACAATGTCAATTGCTCCCATAGGAGGAATAACTTGAAAACCATAACACAGAGCATATACTTTTTAAAGTGGTACATTTGTAACACATTAAGCCATTTTTTGTTAACCTCTCCCAAATATTTTCATAGCTTTGTCTTTACAAAATAGAATTATGTCATTAATTTCACACGATAGTCACATTACTGCTGAATATAATATATTCTTCCCATGATGGGAAGTAACTGAGTATTTGCCACTTAACTATTAGACTTGATGATATGAACATTTCCTCTTCCTTTAATGCCTTCCCTAACTCTGGTTTTAGCTTTTTTGTATCTTCCTTTCTTTTATTTCTATGACTTTTCTCCTTAATTCATTGAACAGTTTTCTTCATCTTCACAGTATAAATCTCTCTCTCTCTTCATTGTGGGGAGTGCTTTCCCTTCCTTCTGTAATAGTTTTGTCAGCAAGCACTTCATAAGCTGATCTGCCAGGTCCACTTAAATATCATTCTGAAAATAAAATTTCAGGATCTCCTGTAACTTTTGTTACCATTGGAAACCATTTCTGCCTGTCATCTACTTTTTCAGCCTTATCAACATTAAAACAGCTGTTTACCTGAATTTGATAGCTACTTTCAAAGACTACTCTCAGGAAATATTTTCTAACCATGGAAACTACAAAGTAAAAACAAATATAGATACGTTTATAGAGGAGAGTTACACTCAAAATATTGTTGACAATATTAAGACTACACAGTTGTGGAGGATTTGGGGAAAATGTCTTAACTCACCCATCTTGTAAAAAATTAGTGGAAGCTTTTTTGTACATGGTTTGACCAACAAATTAGAAAAAATACACTTATTTTTATACCCTAAAAGGGAATATGCACCATTCTGGATGATTAATTCAAGCAATGGGTGGTCATTGTTTCTTCCTCTGCATGCTTGCCTTTTTTCTGTCTCCAATGTATATAAATTCCTTTATTTTAAGATTGATATATTTTTGTTACAGGGTCTCACTATGCTATCTTGGTTGGCCTGGAACTTACTTGGCACAGCCATATCTGATGGGAATGGCAAAAGTCGTAAAGTCAGCACAGCTGCTTGACAAAGATCCAGCAAAAGTGAGCCACATGATGGCCACTGTTATCACTTTCGGTCTTTATCTCCCTGTGTTGTGTACTTGGGGGACTTTTAATATTTGTATAACTTTGGCATAATGGATTCCCAGGAGTACTGTTTCTTAACCTCCACAGGAAAGTCCTGAGCATACTACCCCTCCCGCCTTTAGGGAGATAACTTTACCTACTTGAAGGTCTTCATTACACTCTGAAGCTTGTAACACACATAAAGAAGCCAGATATCTTTTTATGAGTTCTGAGATATTCCTAAAATCTCTCTCTCTCTCTGGTGCTTAATCAGTAACAAGATGATCAAACCAAAGTAAATCTTAAAAGGTCAACAAAATTCAGTGGACTAAAGGAGTTGGCTGCAGTTGAAATTACAAGGCTCTTCCTACTATATATTCAGTTATAGTTAGATTATCTGAAGATACCTCTGCCCTATTAAGGAACTTATATTGATGGTCAAAGAATGGTGTGAAAAGGTAATAAAAGTATGAGGTGTCAGGGTCTCCCTTTCTTAGAAAACTTAGCTCCTGCACAACCACTGTGGTGTCATATGCCCAAGAAACAGAAGAATGCCAGGATAGACATATAGATAAATTCTATAAAGATAAAAAACGTAAAGATTCCATTATGCCAGAACTTTAACAACAACTGTAGCAGCTTTGGCCCGAGTACTTTCCTTGGACACTCCAACCATTAAAAGTTAATAAAACACTGCTTGAACAGGGCAATCTGCCCTGGCTGACTGGATTATTTTCTTTCTTTCTGAAATCCTTGAAGTCACAAGAGTTAACAGCCTGAGAATGGGCTGTAATATGTCTCTAGATTCTTTGAATTGGGGTTATGGAGTTGGTGAGTAAAAGTGATTATAAAAGATAACTCTGTTTATCGATGACAAAATGAGAGAAAATGATTGTCAAAGATAACTCTTCTGTTCTAGTTTATCTATGATGACTAACCTTATAACTGCAGATGAGCAAGAAAAAAGTTACACAGATGTCCAAGAAAAAAGTAATGTAATGAACTACACTTTGGAACAACATGAATCTGTCCCTGCTTACTGAACAGCTATAAATATAGAAGCATTCTGACAGTTAGTCAGTCAGGCTGCAAGATTCTTGCCACAACCATGGCGTGACTCACTTCCTCTTTCACCAACACCTTATCTCCTCTCTGGGACTTGACCAACCTGCCTGCTAGGCTGGCCCCCAGCTCTCACTATGTAGAATAAGCTAAACTTGAACTTTAGAAATCCATCTGATCTTGCCTACCACGTACTGATATTAAAGGCTCTCACTACCACCACTCCCAGCAAAGCCACTTTACATATATCTCGTACAATATGGTGACCCCCTTATAAAATTAACTCTGAAATGTAAAGGTAATTTATATACCCTGAGATACTTAGGAAATATTATTCCCTAAGTTATTCTTTCCTGATATGAGTTTGTTCACTTATTTACTTAGAAGGCATTTATTTGGTGTCTACAATATGCCAGGCTGTGTACATGCTGACAGTCACCAATACTGGACCTGATAGCCTTATTGGTGTTTCTATCAAGGCGACTATGTTTTAATTAAAGGATTACACAAACAAGTGGCAACTATTAAATCCAGCGAAGGGGAACTGTGTGATGCTAAGATATCTTTAATATTAGTGGTTAGTGAGCAAGAGATCAATCAAATAAAACTGAAGCTGAGACCCTAAACTTGAATGATAGCTATGAAGATGCAAGAAGAAGAGAAAAACATCTTCAATAAATGTAACAGCATATAGTTAGAAAAGAACACAGTAGTTCATAAAGCTGTACAACAAGCTTGAAGGATGGCCAGGTGTTAATTTAGACTAAAGTTACAGCAGGGAGCTAAGCTACATCGATGGAAGGGTTTAGTTTCATGTTGAAATGATTTATCTCATTATAGGAATATGCATTATTGAGATGATATGGAATGCAGGCCCATATAGGAACAAATTACTTTTAAATAAGTGATTAAATTAATATAGTTTCTGTGTGGTTATTTCAGGGCTGAACTGACAGGTGTCCAGGAAACAAACAAGTGGCCTCCACCAATTCTTCTTGGTGATTTGTAATGTTTATGTATATCCTGTGTTATTGGAAGTATGGGATCTGCTTTTTTATTTTGATTTTTACAGGGGTGCTACAGTCAAGAGACTGCCTTGCATCTCAAAAAAAGACTTTGGGCTTTGAAACTGTTATAGCCTGTGGGGAATTTTGTAGTTGGACTGAATGCATTTTAGTATTATGATATGGCTGTAAACCCCCCAAAGGACTGACATTTTTAGAAGGTGTAATCTCACTGAAAGAAGTGAGTCACTGTGAGGGCGGGATTGAGGTCTCTTTTGCTCAAACTTCCCTCAGTGTGACAATTAACTTCCTGTTGCCTCTGAGTAAAGATGTAGGACTCACCTATGCCTACAAACTACCACATTCCCCATACTGATAATAAAGGACTAAAGCTCAGAAACTATAAGTGAGCAGTTCCTAATAAATGCTTTCTTTATAAGGGTTGTTGTAGCCATGGTATCTTTTCACAGCCATAAAAGTCTAAGACAAAAAGCTTTGAACCTTTTGTGGAAAAGCTTGGTAAAGTAGATAGGAGAGACTCTTCAGACATATTATAGAATTCTACTTTTGTTGTTGTTGTTGTTGTTTTGGTTTTTCGAGACAGGGTTTCTCTGTAGCTTTGGAGCCTGTCCTGGAACTAGCTCTTGCAGACCAGGCTGGCCTCGAACTCACAGAGATCCGCCTGCCTCTGCCTCTCGAGTGCTGGGATTAAAGGCATGCGCCACCACTGCCCGGTTTAGAATTCTACTTTTAACCATGAAAGTTTGTTTGTATTCTCTTACCATTTCATTCTATTCCCCTGTCTCTTCTTTCCCCATGCCTCCCTTTTCCCTACCTTCTTTGTGAATTCTTCCCGCCAAGTGGTCTCTAACTCCTTGCCCTTTTTAAATGGTCTGTCACACAGAGCCAGTTCCATCTGTGTATTTGTATCTGTCCATGATTTTTACACTACAAAGTTTTTCCTAAACTTCAAGTAAAATATCTTAGATATAGTCACATTGGCTTCCTCTTGATGTTAAAAAAGAAATCAAGAATGTTAACTTCTATTACAAATTTTATGCCTGCACATTTACAAGTACACATTTATGCTGACCATTGATATGAACTTTTAATATTATAGTGAATCAAAATTAGCCTGTGTAATCGTGAAATTATTTAAATAAATAGGTGCTTGAAGAATTGTGGCATGTGTGCACTTCCTTTTCCAAGAATTGTACTTACTTGAATGTTTGGGTAAGGGGAGAAAAGGAAGATTTCTCTAACATCATATGTTGGCACCTCTCTTCTTTCTTTAGCTTATTGTGTGTTTTCAAACTCAAACTCTGAAGACTGCAGAGTTTAAAGCAGAGGCAAATAAAAGACACTCCCCCATGGCCAACATCAACCTTTCCATGACTTACATATGGCATTTGGGATATTCTGAACCCTATAGATAGAGCAGTATCAGTCCAAAATCATTACACAGTGCAGGTTTATATAGAATAAACCAAGAATTACACCTCAGTTTTTAAACATTCAATAAACATAATTTTATTTGTTATATACTAGAAATTGGAGTCCCAAAAGTTAAAGCCAAGCTAGACAACCAGAAGTTTGATAGCTATAAATAATATTCATTAATATATAATACTTGTTTTTCAATTTTGTGTGTGTGTGTGTGTATTTGTGCATATGTCATGTATGAAACACTCAGGATGGAGGTCACAGGACAACTTTCTGAAGTTGACTCAGAAATCTATATATCCTGTTGTTTCTAAGACCTATGAGCTTCTGGTTCATGTAACTGTTTCTGGTATAACAATACACAAGTTTCTTTTATGTGATTTTTAAAGCATAAAATAATATTTTCCACAAATGGCTAATAACTCACCATAACAAAGTTATTGTATATTTCTTTAAGAGTCCTGTAATTTCTAAATGATTAAGGTTTGACAAAAATGTAATGAAATGATTATTCATTACTTGTATGTTGATTGTATTTCATGTTTTAGCAGAGTGGGTAATTGCTACAAGACAAAATAAAATAAAAGCTGTCAAATTTCAGCTCTTGGCATCATTTTAACAACACTTACAAATATGAGTTACCACATTAATATTTCATGTTCAGCTCAATTCTCCCAAAGGCCATAATCACTGATTAAAATGTCTTTTAAATACTGTTGAATCGTTTTAATTTTCTTGGAATTATAATTTGTATATAACTCATCAGGCAATTTTTCTTCGGCATTTTAAATCATATTTCTGGTAATGTGAAAATTATCTGAAAATTACCATGTTCTGACATGAACGAAAACTCCATTTTCATTTCCTCAAACAGTTTGAAATGTTATAAGCATAGTCTTCTATTGCTAATTTCAGTATTAATAGTTTAGCATATATCATGATAATAGCACAATGCTTTGTATTCAAATATCAGTTTAAGATATACAATTTGTAATTACTGTGTCTTAGTCATAATATCATTGATAGAAAATGCTTTGTCCCATGAATAATTATTCCAGTACTTGTGTTTGGTTGTTTGGATTTTTTTTTTTCTTTTTGGTAGATGATGGTTGACAAAACACTCATGGAAATGTTTTGAAGGATCTCTACTGCTGCTGACAATGAAGACAGGTGACAGAAGTTTTCTCAGACAGAACTTTCTTTTCTTTTCGCTCTATCAAATGAGGATGTTTTTCTATAAAAAGTGGGAAAGGAGACTGTAAGAGATGGCTCAGTAAATAAATATGCCTGCTGCCTGCAGTTAGATTCTAGAAAGTCATGGTTATAAAAATGATGGGGTGGCACCCATCTGGAATCTTGGACTTCTATGAAAAAAATCGTGGCAGAAGCTCATAGGCCACCTAGAAATAACAGGGTGTATATAAGACAAGATTCAACTTCAGAAAGTTATCCTGAAACCTCCATCATACATGTTCCCATTCAAACACACATACATACACATGCACAAACACACGTACACACACACACACAACCTGAAAAAAATAAATAAGTAAATAATTTAAAAGATACGAGAGAAGAAGAGAAACAGGAATGACCCTCACTTTTATTTGACAATCAAATCACAACAACAAAGTTCTGTTTTTAAAGTGGAGTATCACTGAATGAGTATAGGCAAAGGTTATTAGAAGCCAACAGAAGAAAACATTTTAAATGCCATCCGAATAATCAAGATATCTGTAAATTCAATAATCAACAAATATACGCAAATGAACTGTAAGGAATATAATTGTTACTTCCAAAGGAATTACTACCCAACTGAATCCCAACAGTGAGCTTGCTTCCATATGTGAGGCCTGACAACCTTGGACTCTCAAACACTAACTAAACAATTCTCCTGATTTTAACCAGAAGGCATCTGTCTTCTACAGTAAGTAGTTATGTGGCCAACAACAGGTAATTCAACACAGATAGGTTACTTAACCAGTATTGCAACACTTTATTTTGGAATCCCTTTTAAAAGTGTTGCATAAGGCATGCTTTTTGCCCCTGGGAACACTGAAATCAAAATAAGAATGAAAGTGAGTCAGAGATTTGATTTTGACTTTCTTGTTGGATGAGTGATCAGAACTACTGTGTCAGCAGCATAAGATGCAAAATAAAGAAGGTTTGGTGATCTTAAATGCTTAAAGTGTGACTGTCAGGGTGAACTATATGCATATTATAACCTGAGTGCGCTGATATATATGTATATAAATAAACACACACATTACACACACACACATGCACACACACACACTCAGACATCTAAGTTAATCTATAGATTATGAGAGAGGTTGAAGTAAGTACTTGCAACTGACTTATTTAAAACATACTATGCACAAAGAAATAGAGACAAAAAGTCTGATTGGTAATAATGTATTATACTATTTTGTCTGAAATAAACAAGAGTAATCTTTAATATATTCTTATAAGGATAAGATTTATAATGTAGTGAGGAATTATTCTGGTCTTGTGGAAAGTGGTGGGAGTAGATTGCTTTCTAAAGGCTATGACTTTGCTTGTCCTAGTATCCTGGTTGGGTTTCCAGTTCCAGGCATGACTTCCCTCCACTGAGTGGGCCTTATGTCTAATTAGACAGCTTTTGGTTGCCACTAACCACCATACACACACACACACATATATGTATATATGTATACACACACACACATATATGTGTGTGTATATATATATATATATATATATATATATATATATATATATCTTCCTATGTTGTTAATTGCTGTGGGTCATAGGTGTTGCAGAGCCTGGGTTAGATTGCTCAATGGATTCTCTCCCAGGCAGCTTGGGTAGGATTTTCTAGAACCATAGATGCACACCACCAGGAGAGGCTTTCAAGTCAGATCCAGCTCAGATCATGTGTTAGAGTTTCTACTGTGGTAATGAGCCAACATAACCATGGCAACACTTATTTAATTTGGTTGGCTCACATTTTTAGAGATTTAGTACATTATCGTCATGGTGCAACATGGTGGTGTGCAGGCAGAGATGATGCTGGAGCTGAGAGTCCTACATCTTAATAGGCAGGCAACAGGAAGTGGTCTGAGACACTGGGCAATATCCTGAGCATATATGAGACCTCAAATTCTACCTACAGAGTGACACACTTCCTCCAAGAAGACCACACCTACTTCTACAAGGTCACACCTCCTAATAGTGAACTCCCTTTGGGCACTATTTTTTTTTCAAATCACTATATCATCCTAGTCCTGTGTTCTAAGTATAACGTGCTTCAGCATTTGGGGACCAGTCTTCAATCCCTGAGAAATAACTGAGGGCTATGTTGATATTTTTTATTTAAAGTTTTCCTACACTTGGTACTATGATTTTTGTTACCCTATGGTTCTTGTGGGGAGCATTGTTGCCAAGCACAAATGACTTAACTTCCTTTCTAATATATATATATATATATATATATATATATATAATGTTATATGTGTATTTACCATCATATATATTTATATATGATATATATATATTATATATATATGCATGCCTGTATATAATTTTAGTTATTTAAAACAATATGATTCCTTCTGGCTTTATCAAACAACCATGTAATATCTTTATATATTCAGAGATAAGAGTAATATCTTTATATATTCATAGATAAAAGTAGCAACTACTTTTCATCAAAGAAGCCCCTTTTTACATAAAATGGAGACCCACTGAAAACCACAACAGGGTACAACGCAGAGATCAAGAGATAATAGGGGGGACAGCCCTGTAGCTTCAAATAGTCTCCATTCTGCTGTTCCCCATGGACAAATTTCTCTCCCCCCACCGGGTCCGCTCACTAGCTCCTGTAGATGCTCAGGTAAAACCAAAACACTCTGAGGCTTAATATTAATTGCATACTCTTTGATCTGTTAGTTCAGGCTTCTTATTCACTAATGCTTACATATTAAATTAACCCACTTCCATTATTCTACATTTTCCCACATGGCTCCTGGTTTGTTACCTCTTGCTTGTTGGGTGGCTACATGGTATTTTCTTGACTCCTTCTTTTTTCCTCCTTTATCTCTGTTGGATTTCCTGTCTTGCTATATTCTGCCTTTTCATAAGCCAAAGAAGCTTCTTTGTTACCCAATGGTAATAAAACATATTCACAGAATACAAAGGGGTATTCCACATCACAGCCCCTATAGACACATCTAAATCAAAGATTTGTAGGCAACATTTTCTTTCCTGCCCGACAGTTCACAAATAACATTACAGAGAGTTTACTTAATATTAATTATAAATTTTCAACCAATAACTTGGGTTTATTACTAGCTAACTCTTACATTTTAAATTAACACACATTTCATATATATATATATATATATATATATATATCACATGAATTGGTACCTTTTCTCAGTATGTAAGTTCATCTGTTTCCTCTGCATTTCCTCAGGACTCCTGAGACTCTTCCTCTACTTCTCATGATCGCTTTCTATCTGCTAGACTTGCCTAATCTCTACCTGTCCAGCTATTAGCCAGTCGGCTTCTTTATTAAACAAATCACAGTGACATGTATTCACATACTGTAAAAAAATATTCCACACAGCTTCTTCATCTGTGGATCAGGGAACACTGGGAAAGACAGGGTAGAAAAAAATGTGTAAAAGCCAAACTACCAGGAAGTCTGCTATGAAGCAGTCTCTCCTAAAACTGGCTGCATTGCACAAACAAGCCCAGAACAATATCAATGGATGTGTTAGCATAGAAGGGGGATGTTTAAGGAGGTCTAGGTCACACACCAAGACAAAGAATTACAGATAACCAGTTATTGCTGGGAAAGGAAGAATTATCCTGTCCCAGGGATAAGCCCCCTTATTACTGTTCAATAGAACAGTCTGTCCTGAAACCACATGTAGCATGCATTTTAGTAGGTCTTAATGATAAAAACCCAGAGTCAGAAATAGGAGGAAATGCTGAGAGATCAGAGAGATGAAAGAACCAAGCCATGGCCACCTTACCTCTTGACTTCCCAGCAGAAGAGACTGAGTTCCTGTTTCTTCCTGTATCACTTCCTCTCTCACTCAGCCATATTACTTCTGGTCTGTCTGTACAGACCTTCAGACATCTATGGTTAGCTAGTGTCTAGCTCTGCCCTCTGATCTTCAGGCAAGTTTTATTTGTACAGACAAGATATTACCATAACCACATACATAGAAGCCATGAAAATATACTCAGAAATTCACTTTTATAGTCATTTGTGCATATACATACATAACATCCATGTATGCATACACACATAAATACATACATGTTTGTAACAGAGAATCCAAGAAAACGGTTGATCTGCTTGAGGGGGTATTGGAGGCATTCAAAGGACAACATTTGCTTGAGGCTAAAGTGAAGGAAGGGAACAGGGAATGTGAAGTTGCCCTTTGCAGAATTCAAAAATATTATGTTTTTTTTTTTTTCGAACAACATCACAAGGCCATGTTAGTTTGTGAGTGAAGGAACAAAGAAATTACTAAGCCATGTATTCACTTGTGATTTTGGTTTAATTTTTGGGCTCCTCCCACAAATGCACTTCACTTTATAGCCAAATGTAATATATTTCAATAGTAATTGATATCTTCTATTGCATATAACTTCTTGTCTTAAGTTACCCAAAGAGGAGACAATTCTTTCTTATTCATTGTTCAAAACCAGCATGGAGCAGGTTTGTCTGGTGCAAACTGAGCACACAAGGTGGAGTCAACTAATTAAATGAGATATAATTATATAGAGTCCAGAGTTTTTTTATACTTTTCAAATACAATAACATTTTAAAACTAGTTACTGAGAATGCATTTCTAAACTAAAGAATTTTGAACTTAGCAATTTGAGCATCTCTGTACTTGACAGAAATTAGAATTTTTGTGTTATTTTAGAATATAGATATTTAAAAACATAGTTATGCTATTAAGTAAGAAAAATCTGTAAAAATAGCTAAACTTTTTAAATTGTTCATAAATTTCCTTCATTATTTTAAGTAGTTAAACAGTATTTTATTATAATTATAGCATCAGTTTTATACCTATAAAAATAGAACTGTAGCAATTAAAAATAAGCACATAGATAGAGGATTCTAAAATGTATGTGTTTCTAAAAGTATTTTCATTCCAGCATTGTTATCAAGGTGATAATAATATATTTTCTTTGAGCATGCATGGTATTTAAAGAGTGAAATTAAAATGTTCCTGTTTAAATACCTACTGTTACTTAACTTGGAAAAGCCAAAGGAGAGTGTTCTCCTATTCTGAGATACACAGAATGTTGGCAGGGAAAGGGAACATGATCACTCCCTTCATTGTGTAGACATAATCCATTTTTCAGGGATCTTGGCGAATATGTTCAGGTGTCTGTGTAGACTGTGCCGTGCTTCCTCAGCAAACCAGAACAAAAGAGAAGAAAAAAAGTTTTAGCTATCATGCTGCAGATACTTGGAGTGAAATATTGCATGAGAAATTATTTTTGGCAAAGCAGTTTCCTCCCCAGAATTGAATGTCAATATGTGGTTTCCATTTTTCCATGACTGTGTAACAAGTTCCATTCTCTGTGACGTCTGAGGTCTCGGATCAGGATGTGGAATAGGAAGGACCAGGTCACAGTGATAGCACTTAACATTTAATTTATTAATGTGTTGGTCACCTTTCTAATGAGAAATTTATGTAAAAAGAATACATGCCACCAATTCTTTACTCTTATGAAATCATTAAGAGTTTCTGGTTCAATAATCCAATTTATTGATTAATCCAGTAATCCAATTCATATAATCCAATTTGACTGAGTCAAGAAAATAAATTATACTTTAAACTTTGTTATAATTTTAGGTAGAAATAGAGGAGAGAAGAAAACCAGGCATGTGAAGAGGTCAGATGGTATTATGTCTTAAGAAAAGCTCAACTTTCAAAATTCTGTAATCCTAAATTGAAATAAGACTCCAAAGTTATTCTGATACACAAAAGTCTTTAGAACTTCCTGTAGTCAAGTTGAATTCTGAGATTTGGCTTCACTGTTCCATCCAACTAATTACATCTAGGCTTACTAATAGTTTTTTAATCTCTTTATCTTTAAGCGTTCATTAGTTTTAAGTCGATTAGTAGATTCTCCAAAGATTGCTTTAACTGAAATAATATACAAAAGTACAAAGAAAAGGCATTAATAATGCTAACACCCCTAGGTATTCAAGTTGATTTATCTTAGAATAACATTGGATTTAAGATGGTTAACAAAACACCCATACATGGCTGGATTGGAAACTGCTATTATCAGAATGCCCTAGGTTTTGATTCTTGTAGCAGTCAAAGACAGAGATAAGCTCTGTCTGTGAATATGGGTTTTGGACAAGAGTCAGAGTTCAACATTTATTTTACAGGGATGGGACAACTTTTCCATTGTTGATGTATACACTACTTTAGAAAACCATTGTGATAGGTGGTGAGGTGCTTAATCTTACTGAAACTTGATATGCTATGTTTTGTTGACTCTCATGGGAGACCTGCCCTTTCCTAAACAGAAACCAAGGAGAAATGGATTGGGATTGGGAACAGAGTTGGGGGCAGAGTGGGAGGAACTGGGAGGAGAGGAATGATGGAAACGAACAGTCAGGATGTTAAATAAATAAATAAATTTATTTTAAAAATTATGTTTCGTAGTTAAGATATGAGCTAACAATATTTTACCAGTGTGGTACAAAAATATTCTGAAAGTTACGTTAGGTACTAACTAATTTGTAAGATAATACATAATGTTAAAATATTAAAAAAGAAAATCATTGTGGTAGGTATCACTGAGTTTACTTAGGTTTTTGTTTTTTGATGTATTTTCCTTTTTCACTGTATGCTGGGCTGCTTTTTATCATTGACTAATCTCAAAATAAAACTATTAGTGGCGGTGTATGACTTTAAGGCCAGAACTTGGATGAAAAAAAAAAAAAAAAAAAAAAAAAACAGGTGGAACTCTGTGAGTTCAAAGTCAGTCTGGTCTACAGAGAGAAATTTCCAGGATAGGCTCCAAAGCTACACAGAGAGACTCTGTCTACAAAAAAAGAAAATAGATAGATAGATAGATAGATAGATAGATAGATAGATAGAGCTATGAGAAGAGAATTTAAATGCTAGGATGATTTGCTTTCCCTAGAGAGTGTTTAGATTTGCTTGTTTAGCAAATAAGAATGGCCTTAATATAACTGGGTTCTAAGTTGGACACTGAGAATGTACTTCACCTCTCTTTGGAAGTATTTATTGATTTTTACTAGTGTTTCCTGGTGAAACTTGAAGACAAAGTTTCATTTTTATTTGTTTAAAGTTTTGACACTGCTAGCCTGAACATAACGGACCCCTGTAAGCTCATAGGAAGTGGTCCTCTTGGGAGATGTAGCCTTGTTGAAGTAGGTGTAACTTTGTTGAAGCGGGGCAGGTTTTGAATTATTTTTTAGTTAAGATTCTCTCAGTGTCACAGTTGACTTTTTCTTGTCTGAAAGATGTAGGACTCTCAATTACTCCTCCAGTACCTGCGTGCCATGCTGCCGTGATGATAATGGATTGAACCTCTGAATTGTAAGCCAGACCTAATTAAATGTTTCCTTTATAAGAGGTGCCACGGTCATAGTGTCTCTTCACAGCAAGAGAAAGCCTAAGTGAGACGATTGTTTTTCAACATACTGACCTTGCAATCTTTCCTTCCAGAGTTGATTGGTGCTCTAAGAGACTAGGACCTGAAATCAGGTTCCTGTTTCATGGTTTTCATTTGTTTGTTTGTCCTTTGGGAAACTGACCCTATTTAATTTATCTCGGTAAGGAGAACAAGCCAAATTGTTGTTACAGCTATGCAAAAAGGACCCTAGAGCAAATATATAATATATAATTTGTGAAAAAGCATGCTGTCAATGGTAGTTTAATTAGGCAATGGGGTTTCCTGAGGACCCTGAGAAACTGCACAAGAAGACTCCCTGTTTTCCTTTAGCACCTGTGCTGTAGTCCAAATGAATGCCATCTTTGTGTATGGCTCATGTTATTGTTAGACTTTCTGTCGCTTTCTGTCTCTCCGCCTAACAGGCATGTGTGTGATCACTTTGGTATACTTGATTATTGAAGACAGTCCTTGATTGATTAAGTAATCCCACTTTAGTAATACATAAGAAACTCAAACACAAAAGCAAGTATTGCCACAGTGGCAAATAACAATAATGGGACATTATTATTGGCTGTGCTGCTGCAGTAATGGAATGACCAGGACTGGGCATACCTTACAGCAAGTACAAGGAGCCCAGCTGTGCCTCACAGAACTTCTTCGGATCTAATCGAGGTTTGGTGCCATCTAGTGGCAGATTTCTCTGTCAAAAATACTAATCAAGAAAATTCTAGGCCCCTGAATGAAGGACTAGATACTACCTTTTCTTTCCCATGTAGCCTGGAGTGTTTCTATCAGCATCTTTGAAGTACTACAGCTAGGCACTCGATTTGCACTCCAACAGGCTGTCCTAGCTTGCTGCTGGAGCAAAGACCGTAATGGGGTCAGGGTATTTTTCAGATGTCTTAGTTTAGCCTGAGTTTCAGGGAAATGGTGTGTACTTGAGCTTTAAAAGGAATTCTTAGCATTCCTTACAAGTTCCCACCACCTGCTTCTTTTGTGAGCAGCCTTGTAAAGAGAGTTGGCTCTTGGCCAAGATTGAACTTTTAGCCCATCGTAGTAAAAGGCAGAATCGTGGCTAAAGCCATCTTGCCTGAGCTGCAAGAAAGAGATTGCTAGGTGTGGAGAAACAGAATTCTGTGGCTGGTTTCCAGTCCCATTTGCATGCCTGAACACTGAGGCGTTTCCTTGAGAACCACCTTTCTGATACTGGTCTCAACAGCCATCTTGTGTTAAAAAATGCTGGTGAGAAAAAAAAAAAATGAGTGAGGAAAGAGGGGTGAGGTTCCTTGTAACTGGAATTCTAGAATTCTCAGTTATCACAGATCCTACACTTACCTTCCAAAATTCACTAAGATTTTGGGATCTTTCTTTTTATATATCTACTGTTTCTTCCCTTTATATTCTGTCAAAGGAAAAAATAGCTTGTTTCTCCACTGTCTTTGTGGAGAGGGCTTTCCTCCATTTGGAATCTGCATCAGCTAGTCCCTGTTAACCATGCCTTTCAGAATGTTGTCAAGTGTTGTGGTGTGAAGGCTCTTCCTTTCTTTTCTGTCAATAAAAGTAGGAATATCAGATTCCAGAGAGTTCATACATCGTGAGGAGCAGTATACACACTATCATATTGAACTATAATTTTGTGTATAATAGCTTTGCATTTACAAGTCTCTTGTTGACAGGGCGTTTTACATTCTACTATAGGTGAGACTTTTATACTCTTATGAGTGGCTCACCTGTCTGTCACTAGCAGTGCTGTGAACCCTTCTGAGGCAGTGAACAAATCTTACATGCCACTACAAGAACACAAGGACTCACATCTGTTGGGAAACTCCACTCAGCCCCAATCCTCCCATTCCAGACCCTGCCACTGAGAAAACCCACCATCAGCTGCCCCTCCGCTGAGACGCTCCAGGTCACCTGTCACCAACTACAAGCTGTTTAAGAATCAGTCCAAAGATCTGCCACATGCCCTCCTATTCTCCCTCCTGCCTTTCTGAGATTCACCAGGGGGGGTGTTCTGCTTTCCTCTGTTCTATTTATTAAATCTGGATTCATTAATTTTGTTTGATTTGGCTTATTACTTCAGAAGAGGAACCCAATAACCTAGGATTGAATACTTACCAATACCTAACGAACAGTCACTGTGAAGCAGACTCTTGTGTATGTACTAGGGGGTTGCAATTGCATGTGGCATTACTATCGGCTCTATAAAATGGGCTTCATAAGTGTGCAGTCTTTATAGTAAAATATAAAACTGTACTCAGTTAGGTTTTGCATTTAAAGTTCTTATGTAACGACTTTAAAATTCTTAATAATTCTGTGCGTGTGCTTCAAGCAAAACCTAAAAGTTATTGCAGTATATGACGGAGTACTGTAGTTCAAGGGCAGATTCAGGGCTGTGGGGCTGACAGGTGAGTTAAACGACCGGAAGTGAGGCAGAGGATATAGCTTTATGTGACGGGAAAAACAGGGGTACTCTGCTTCATTTCAATGACCAGTGTGATCTGAAGCCACATTAGCAATTATGATCAAAAGATATATGGTGGCAGCCGTGCCCCTGGCTTCAAGAGAAGGATGATGCTACTTCTTAGCAGTTCTGTTCCCCATGAGGAGAATATGGGTAGACCTTCCATTGCCGGCACATAAAAATTAACTGTTCCCCTTCAGGGATCGGCAAGACCTGTCAATACCAGTGCATTTATAGTGTTAAGATTATTTTTTAGAAAAGGAAAGGGTATACACAGTACAACAAAGCCCATCAGGAAGCAGCCTGAATGTTTTGAAGTGTGGAAGATTGACTTTGAAAAAGGACAGTGATGTTGGAAAGCAAATATCTACTGCCTCCCAAACAAAAATTAAACAGAAAACACAATTTCCGTAGGAAACTTCAATGAATTGAGAAAACAGCTTTCAATTTATTTTCATCTTTAAATCTAAGATACAGAGGTAAGATGCAATAACAGGCATTTTGAATTATAGACACATCGTGAATCCACTCTGGGCTTCTTAAATTGATTCCTCAAATTACAAGATGTGTCAGAGCAATATTAAAATACCATTGGCTAGCTTTTAATTTCAAATTAAATATAGGGTGACATGAAATGAATTTGTGTTAGTTAAGAATGTTCTTAAGAGTCCTTGTAGTGGCATCATTAGGAAGAATCTTCTCAGCTTCAGAAATTGCTAAGTATTACTTGTCAAGTTGTCTGATATCACTTTTAAATTAATTATGGGAATGTGAAGCTGTTACATAAATTTTGATATCCTAACAAATTAATTTGCAAAAATGTGTACCAGAACTGTCTTTAGTGAATAGAGGTAAAAAGTTAATAGATATTACTTTTATTATATTACATAAAATTTTAAGACCAAGTTTTACTGTTTTAAGTTGTTCTATACATCTTATTGTACATGTATGTTATAACTTACTGTATATTCTTAAGTATTGTAATAACATAATATTCTAAAATTAGTTTTAATAATTTGGAAACTTAAACACCATTTTTCTTTTTTTTTACTAGATACCCCACATTAACATTCACAGATTTTTAACAAGCTTGTAGCTGAGACTACAAACAGATGAATTGAGTAAAAACACTCAGCTGAAAATAATGTGAACCCAAGGAATCTACCACAGAATCCAAGGTCTCACCCGATAGGTTATATTCTATTTCTGCATTGTGGAGTCAAAACTGGAGATTAAATTTGGGCAACGGTCAAGTCATAATCATAAAAGTGAAAAAGATCTGTGTCTCCTGGAACAATACAGAAATTGTTCCCTGGTTTTGCTTTACTAAAGACACTTGTTAATTATTAACCACCAGGACAGTTCACTAATGAGCTTCAGACAGATGTCCTTCTGCTTAAAGGTGCCCCGTTACAGTTTTTGATCCTAAATTGAAAACATCCACTCCACAATGCATCCAGTATCTTTCCCTTGTAACTTAGTACACTAGAACCTGTTGTTTGTCCTCCTGCTTGTATAGTTTGCCTTTGAGATTTCTTGTTCACTGTTTCTCTCTAGCTTCCCCAGGGAATATTATATAGGAACACAGGAAATATTCAAGAAACTGAGAGTGATACCAGACTCTGCGTCGCACCTCTAATCCTAGTATTCAGGAGGCTGAGGTAGAGCATTGAAAGTTTTGAAGCAAGCCTGGGGTGCAAAGTCAGTACAGGACCAAAGAGAATTTCATAAGCAAGAGCCTGTCTTGGAAACATGGTGGTGGGGGGAAGAGGGTGTGTGGATACAGTTATTACTAAATATCACTTCTGCAGTGCTGAAAGTGGAAAAATCTTGAATCAAAAGCTGCTAAATTCAGGATCATCTGGACACCGTTAGCTTGCTAGAATCTCAGTACACTGCTGGAAGGGTGAAGGAACACTAAAGATTTATCTCACAGTTGCTAAGACCTGTGGGATCCAAGTGTTGATTGAATCCGTGCTTCTGCAGGCTGAGAATTAAAACAGTTCCAGAGCTTTCTCCATGGTTTGTAGATGGCTGTTTTTTCCTTAGGTCCCTTTGTCCATCATCTCTTACCCACACTGAATATCTTTGAAAACAAACAAACAACACTTCTTTTAAAATATAAATCGTATTTAATTTAGGGCTTAATTGGTACTTGGTAATCTCAGTAAAGATGTCATCTCCTCCCCCAAAGAAAGCAGTCAGAACTTAACAATTCTATTGCGTTTAGTTAGTTTGCAGTTCAGATAATTTCTGAATTTAGGGGCCCTGCTTTCAACACATTACATTTTTATGTGTTTTAAAGTATTTCCATAGCATGTCAATCATGACTAAATAAAATGAAGAAAGTACAAAGGAAATATGGGATTTTAAAAGTTTTATAAGAGACATTGAAATGTTCAGTTTCATGGAACTCTGGTTCAGGTCCATTTCCATGTCCCTAAACACTAAGACATTTTTTTTTCAATACTAAGTATCTGTTAATATTAAGTATTTTTTTCAACATTTTCAAATCATTTTCTATTGTAGATATCAATATAATTCAATCAAATTTTAACAGGCATATGGAACAGAAAAAATAAATTAAAATTTAACTGCATTGAAAAGTTGGTGGTGGTTGAACAATCCTCACAAGTGGGAAGGAAACTCATTTTCAGAATATATTTTTTCCAACATATAGTAAGCTTAAGAAAATAGTTAAATAGACATAGAATAGGGTTCAATAAAGATTGGTAGCAACTAAGAATTTAAGTAAAAAGCATGACTGGATTTTATCAATAATGATGCATTTCATATAAGTGATTTATAATAGAAATCAAAAACAGGTCTAGAATACTTTATAAGAGGGGAAATCTGAAAAACAGCATGTTCCATGTAAAAGATTTTCATTTGTTTTTGTCTTCTACTATGAAAATCAATTGGGAGGAAGGGACACCGTTTAATTCAGAATACTATTTAATCATCCTATTTTTGACCTGAAAATTTATGTTGAGATAGTGCAAATTGTTAATTCTTACAAAACAGGATACAGAAGGAGAAGTTCATCAAGCAGAATGTCTTTGGACAGGTTCCCCTAAGTCTTGGTCTCCACTTCTTAGATTCTTTCTATTGTACTTATAGTGTTAGTTGATTTCCAAGGGCTCTCAGAGCAATTTGCTCGCTGCAAGGAAGTGTGCCTAACAAAATGCAGCTAGTCCACATTCTCAAACAAAACCCTCGAGTGTAAAGCATAAATCTGTGGGAGAAAATCCTCTAAATCTAAGGATTTGTGCAAAAGTATAAAATATTCCCACTGTCTCCAAGGATGGCTATGTGGATGCAACCTGTTTTGATGTGTTCTGTATATCTTGAATTAGAGACTTAGTATAGGCATCCTGTAAAAACCAAACATCTTTTCCAGAATTCTCTGAGTGCATTCAAGTTTAAAAGCTTAATTATTTCAGTTCCCAAACTTTATAAAGCTAGGTACAAAATACGTGATTTTAAAAAACTAAGTTACTGTTTACCCAGGCAAGTGCAAAACAATTTTACTGTCAAATGAAATAAGTTTTCTCTTAGCATTTCGGAGCTCACTTTTGGAGTATGTGTCAAGCAAAACTACAGTGTGAACCTGGAGCACTGTTTAACTCACATAAAACGAAAGTACAATCTTCTCAATTAGGCAGTTTGATACAATGACTTCTGTTATAGAAGTAGATCATTCAAACTAAGTCTTATACATGGAGAGGCATATTTTAATTGAAACTTGGTAGTAGTTGAATGCTAACTTTTCTGTATTCCCACACAATAGCAGACCAGCAGGGAATACAGAGTGGCATTGCGTGATAGCCCATTAGGCAAAATTCCAAAATGGATCTCATGACTCCTGTTCCTGACATCTGTAAGTTTATATATAATCTCTTCTCCTTGAATGCCGACAGAAATTTTATCTTGCTTTTGAACAGATGGAATATAGCATAAAGGAAAGATATTATGCAGATCTAAGTTTCCTCATCCAAAAGAAGATTAACTTGGGTCCCTCTGACATAACCAGGTAATCCTCTTTAAAGAGTATCATTAGAGCATCTGCCGCAGGGTGAAGTAGGATCAGTAGATGATCTCCTGCATCTCTAGAGAATCACAGCTATGTATAAACTATTCCTTATGAGTTCAGGCTCCAGAAACTATGAGCAAAAATCCTACCTAGAGGACGAACCAAATTCTAGTAGCAACGGGCTAACTGAGTAGATGACCAACTCCATGTTCTATCTCCTACTGACACCTTCACCCAAGCCTGTGCCAGGCAATATGACACCTCAGCTGGCCCCAGCTGATCCAGGCAAACCATAAAGTTACAAACATGCATCATCATAAAACACTATTTGAAGTCATTTATTATATAGCCACTAAAAATTAATACAGAAGTCATGAGATTCACAGGGACAAAAATATGACATCATTGTTTAAACATTATCGCCCAGTTTTTATATAAGGCTTAGCATATTTAAAGATTTATCTTATTGCTTACATTTGTAGAAGTTTCTCCAAATACTCTTATCTCTTCAGACAGCGATTTGTTTAAGAAGCTTTAAAGTAAAAATTTCATTGCATGCAAATATGTGTTGTTAGGTTATAAAGTCAGCATTACTTGGCCATGGGTCAGATTTGCCCAAGAACTTCTAAGTATCAGAACTTGTAAACACTTGCTCATTTCAAAAGCCTGACTGTATCAGTGTGTTCCACGTTCCCTGTTAGGTCATATGGCATGCTTTCAAGATGGGAGGAACCACTATAATTCTATGTAAATATAAGGTGAGCCGTTGATGGTTGGTTTTGATGTTTGGCTGGATTAAAACTGTAAAATCAAGAATGATTTTCTCTAATTTATGACAATACACAGCAATTCATTGAGTCAGAGAGCCATGATTATTTATGGGGTAAAAATCATCAATACAATTTCATATTTGGTTTCAAGTAAATACTAAAATGTGAAACAAAATTTAAGTTAAGGAAAAAATAATAGTCTTATGATCAAAGTGGTACAAAAATGCCCATGTGGTTTGTTCTCTCCCTGATGATATTGTGAGAGCTGCTCTACTACTTAATAATTTTTTTAAAAAAATTAGTACGTTTTAAAGCCTTTTATAATCAATGTTTTACCACCAGGATTATTATACATACATACATTTTTTTTTACATTAAGGTCAGATAATGCTTAAATGTGATTTGTTTCATACAATAATGATTTCAAAACTTCAGATTTCAGATTAGGGAATGTGCCTACTTGTTAGCTCAGAAAAGGTGATACTTCCATCTTATTTTCTCCAAATCTAGGATTCTTAAATGTTTATATTTTCAGTTGAAGCCTGTCATTCATTTTGAATTATTTTTTATGAAGGATCCATGTCTATAACTATATACAATTGTATTTTTATATGTTTTCCATGTGAATGTCCAGTTGTTCTAGTATCACCTATTGAAAATGATTTCTTTGTTCTATTGTATTGTATTTGATAATGATTAAAGTCTAGTTGCCTCTAGTTTTTAGGTATATTTCTGTTCTTTTATTTATGAAGAACATAGTCACACAAATATCATGTGGGATTTTCCTTTTGCTGTCTCTTCTTTATTCTCATAATCAATGATTTATTTGTGCAAATTTATATTTACACCTTGGCTTGCTTTTAGTTGTAACCCTTTATTTACTTATTTTCTTGCAAGTTGGGCCACTCAGGCCCATGACTTCTGCATCATTCTTAAAGTTTTTCTTCTTGTTGAACTTTTATTTCCTCTACCTTATGCTAGACTCAGCCACTTCTAGTAGGTTTTATGGTATTTTCATTTACAAAATGATGCATGTTATCTTTAGAATCTGATCTATTTTCTGAGGGAATTAAAATCAAACATCCCTTCCCTAAGCAGTTCTCTCCCTAAATTCTCCCTTCGACAGTGCGCTAAGGTCTCCTCCATCTATCCCATCACAGGCATTTTCACACCCTTGCAAATGAAAGAAATCTAGATCTCACTGCTCATCACCATAGTTCTCTAGATTGCAAGTTAATGATCCAACAAGCAAACACAAGCTTTCTTTGTTATAACTTATTGCTGGGATTGTGTTCTTGATTGCCTCAAGACTTGGTTTATTCCATTCTGTCTTCCCTATAGAACCAAAGAAGGGCAAAATACTAGTATCAAATGATTGATGAGATCGTAAATCACTGATTTTAATTAACTCCCAACTACCACGAGGCATGGCTTCTCAACTCCCTCCCGGCAAATCAGCAACACTAAATTCAAAATCTGTCCGATACCCTTATAATCTCACGTTGTCATGTTCTGTGTTGCTCTCTCTAGTTGAAACATCAACTGAGTTTTAGGTATATAGAAATGTATATAAAGTATATTGTATTTTATCAAGCAAATTAAAATACTTTTGAATGGATAAGAATATAAACTGAAAGTGACAACAGGTAATGCCGAAAAGGACATGTGATGACGAAAAGCTGTAGAAAGTCATGGAAGGAAATCTCTCAAATGTTGCTCAAAAGAATATTTGTTGTAAGATATTTTGATTGTACACTGATACTCTGGAGACTGCCAATAAAGTTGGCTTTGGATCATAGGGTGAAGCTAGCTACAATTTGACCAAAATTAGTCATAGAGATTCTGGAGGACCAAAGACATATAGAGAGACACAGGAAGCAGTAGTGTGGGGCTTAGAATGATGCTCAACCCATTTGCATCAAGGAAGGAGAGAGAGAGGAGGTCACCAGTTGCTTTTCCACTGCTTCTCTGTTTTCAGATTCTTACCCAATATCTGACTCCAGAAACTTTGTTGATGAAGAATAGTTAGATAAATGGTTCAGATATTTGTGAAGGTCATCCATTTACATGTATAGAAGGATAGAGAAGATAGCATCCCAGAGCATATGTCATATGGAAGTAAAAGCAAATGAAAAGTCATAGAAAAAGAGTGGACATTAAAAATGACAGATATACAGAATCCTGAGATGTTTCTAAAATGGTTTTGTTTATTAAACAGTTTTCTAAGAGCAAAAAATAGTTATTCTAACTAAAATTTGCGTAGCTTATTTTTATTCAACTAAATCTTAAACACTTTGCATATTTATCTGACATTGTAGTCTCCATCTCTCTTAATTATAATTATAAGAGCTAATTTAATATACCCAAGACTACCATGTTCCCATACAGAAATTGCAAAGACATTTTCCCCACTGATCTTCCAAGGTAGCTTCTATTAACTCTACCAGTCTGCTTATAATAAGTATGTGCCATAGTTATAATTTCACTGTATGAAATTTAAAAAATATTTCCCATTAACTCTGATTTGACTTTTTGTATGTACATTTTCAGTCTTTTAAATACGCCAATAAAATGAATAGAAATTAGAAAGATAAAAAGCAAAACATTTCGTGAAATTACAAATGAAACAACCACTTGCTGGCTTTCTCTTCCCTTTGTCAAGAAATGCTATCAGTTTCAGGCAGTATAACCCAGCAGTCTGCAAAAGTGTCCTTCAAGTGACCTTGAATGATGCAGATTAAGTCATATTCAGAAAAAACTCCTTAGTTGGTCTAATGGCATCATAGAATCTGTTTATGCTGGGTAAAACTGTGCTTAAAATTAACATGAGTTTAACAAATAATTCAAAAACAATTATCTTCTATAATCAAATTTTAGTACACAGAAATGCAGATTTCCACTTGAGAATTTAAAATTGTGGTAACAGCTTTAGTTTAACTTCATTCAGTCTACTGGAAATAAGATGATCTCACATCAACAACTGTTCCTCTTTCATCTCAAGGAATAACTTATCTAGAATTTGCCATTTGTTTTACTCGTTAAGTAGCTTTTAAACAACTGGGCTTTCTACCCTACAGAATCACAACTGTCTTTCATGTTAGCTAATTCTCTTATCACAGTAAATTTTATTGCCATTTACTCCCATGATTCTAAATGTTCACCAATATTGAGTCATTTTTCCTCAGAACAGAAAGATCTGTCTGTTTCTACAACAGAAGTGGTTTACTCTCTCACGTTCCCCTTAAATTTTCTCAGATATGACCTCGGGCCCCTGTTTCCTGACTGAAGCACTTTGGCCACTTTCCAGTCACCCTTTCTCTCCTTTGCATGGTGATTCTTTCAAGCATTTGTTCTTTTTAAATCCATATTGTTCATTCATTTCTTTATTTGCATTGTTTAAGGAATTTCACCAATGAGATCTGTCTTTGTAACATTAGCACTCTGTGGAGAATGGAGGAAGCCCTGAAAGAGTGAAATCCTTAGTGTGTTATAGACTTGGGGACAGCCATGTCAAGGACACCAAAGCCTCAGACACATGGAACATGGCAAAGGCTTCCTTCCCCACACTAGGCACAGAGAAATGACAAAACTTTTCTTGAGTATCTAAAGGAGAGTTCTGACAGTGTGCAGAAGATGCCCTCAAGAGACTGTTCCTACCAACATTAGCGAAGCTTATCCCCTTGATCCAAAGATATAAAATAACACTGTCTGCCTCCTTGTTTATATATGTAGTAACATCATCGTCCTGTTCAGCTGTATGCAATAACCCTGCCTTTCTGTTTGACTGTGTAACAAACGTTCTGAAATCTGAGCTGCTGTGATGCTGTGGTTTTCTCCATCAGAGCACACAGTCCACCAAAACCGCTTTTCTATATAGCTTCTTTTCATTCCCTCAACACCCCAGTCAGATCTGTTCCTGGAGATTTGCTGGATAGGACAGCACCCCAGGCTCCCCCCTCTTCAACTGTTCCCGTACCTCCCACTCCCTCTCATATACATTTAAGGTTAGTTTATTAAATATTGTTCATAAATGTGTGTGTGTGTGCATACAAAGCGTGGTAGCTTGATCTGACCTCTTGAATATCTATCAAGAATTTCATCTCTAAAAAGACTGATTCTCTCTCAAAAGCCACCATTTTGCCTCTACCTTTTCCTTTAGGTTTAGAGCATTGTGAGGTTTCCTGTATCCACAGGGGGATGCCAACTGCTGTTGTCACTGTACAGGCTTTATTTAGTAAAGCATGTTGTTACGATTCTGTGGGGTCCTCTCTCTGTCATATATGGACAATACTATTTTATGAGATGTCATCATCCTCTGGCTCTTAGAATATTTCTATTTCCTTTCCACAGTGTTCTGTGAGACTTAGTTATAGGGGTTGTGTTGTAGATGTATCAAATGTGCCTAGAGATCCCACAGTCAGTTGGCCTCTGCATTTTGATCAGCTGTGGATTTCTATCATGATCTCCAACAGCTGCATAAAGGTGAGGAGTGAGAGCTACACCTATCTGTGAATATAAGGGCAGGCATTTAAAACGCAGAAGGGAATTGGCAGTGGTAGGTTCACCTCTAGAGTCCACGACCTCACCAGCTACAAATGATTGGCTAGGTTTACATTAACAAGCATGAATTTCTTGTTATTAAGTAACCCTTAAATCCAACCAGATGGATATTGGTTTCCTCAGATATAAGAGCTGGTTTTGCACCCTAGGGTATATCTTGAAATGCTGGTCATGCTTGTAATTCATAGGCTTTACCTTACCAACGTTTAGTCAAGTAAAATTTCATTAAGAAATAAAAAAAGAAGAATAATTTTTCTAAATCAAGGGTAAAAATCAAAATTGCAATGTCAGAATTCTTGGTATCTCAAAATACTCTGATATAGTTAAAATTGATCCTTCTTACCTATAAATTATTTAGCACAAATATTCCATAGAGATTCTTAAGATGTTATTAGATATTGTTGTTAACAGTTATGCAAAATCTATGCAAATTATTTCAATATGAGCACGGTCTTAGTAAATGTTCTATTCCCATGAGAAGACATCATGATCACGGCAACTCTTAAAAAAGAAAACAATTAACTAAGATTAACCATACTTCAGGGTAGTTCCCATCCCCAACAGTAGATAGCCAACACAACACAAACTTAATGATTGTCTCAGATGCGGTTTCTTTTGCTGTGAAGAGACACCAAGACCATGACAACTCATATAAAGGAAAACGTTTTACTGGGGCTGGCTTACAGGTTCAGAGGTTTAGTACATTATCATCATGATGAAAAGGATGGTGGCATGAAGGCAGACATGGTGCTGGAGAAGTAGCTGAGAGTTCTATATCTGAATTCATAGGCAGGAGGAAGAGAGAGCCACTGGGTCTGGCTTGTGCTTTGGAAATCTCAAAGCTCACCCCCAGTGACACACTTCCTCCATCAATGCCACACCTATGGTAACAAGGCCACACCTTCTAATCCTTCCAAATAGTGCCACTCCATAATCATTCGAATATATGAACCTATGAGGATGATTCTTATTGAAACTACCAGAAGCACTCTTATGATTTAGGACCCTTTATACTAAGTGTCAATTCTCAGGAGACAGTTTGACAACTTAAGACATTGCAATTTCTGGAGTCAGGTAAAGGCTGTGAAACTGAGACAGTTTCCCATATACATCCATTATGTATACATTCATTAGGCTGCTAAGTCTCCTATGCCGGACAGCATAATCCTCCATAACAAAGTATTATCCAAGCTATAATGCCGATAGCAAGAGGATGAACCAATAAAGAAGGAACTATCTTGAGATTCTTATGATTTGACAATTGTTTTGTTGTTTTCTTGGTTGAGAAGTCACATTTTTTTTTTCACTCCCAGCAGCTAGCTGTCTTATCCATTGGTTTAATTTGAGATGTTCTGTTCTTCACTTAGTCATATCACTGCCTCTGTAAAATGCTGCAAACAGAAGAGCTTCCTATTACCTAATAACATAGAGTGCTTTAAATTGTTCACATAAGGAAGAGGTGAGGACCATTTTGGTGCCTATATCTCACAAAAATCATGGCTATTACTACACTGTAAATTATGTGAGTAGGTTGAAAGTGTTACGGAGTGAAGTCTGCATAATTTACACATCAATGGAATACTTAACATTCAACATATCCTGTTTGAATTTTAATGGCAAAAGTAAGAATGACTATTTTCCTTTTCAATATGTTTAAACATTTTCTTTGTGTTCTTAACAAAATCTATTCTAAAATTCTGTGTCCTAATAGCCACACAGAACATAATCTTTTTGGATATTTAATGTCCAATGTGTCATATGATCGTTGTTCCTCTTTTATATTGATTAAAATTCTTGACTCGTATGTATTTATACATATTCAAAATTATCATTGTTAGCTATGCTTTGAGAGATTCCATTAAGTATACTAGACAATTAGGGCAAATCTATAAATAATGTAGTGTTTACAAGTTAAGTAAAATTTGATAGATAAACTGTTCAATTTTATGCTGACTTATATTTTCAATTCACATGTGCTAATTTCCTGAAATATACACTCAAAAAATATCTAAAATCCACCTGCAACTCTAACTAGGCATATTTTTATTTTTCCTGTTTCTTTGGTTAATGACATAAACTGTGAACTCTTTTCTCACCATGAATTCAAGAAAGAATCCTTGCGTAATAATTAATTTTCTTTAGAAGAAGAGCTAGTCACTTAAAACAATCACTTGATAACCAGATACTAATTTATTAAATTACTAAACCACATTTATATCCACTAAAATGTAGCATCTAATGAGCTTTTACTATTGACAATACAAGAGATATAATGACATTTCATGTCCACTTAGAATCTATAATAAAGAATTCTAATTGGTTTAATAAAAAATAGCTTGGCGTGGGAAATTCTTCTGTCTATGTGTTGCTTTTATTGGTTAATGAATAAAGATACTGTCTTGGCCTGTGATAGGGCAAAAGAACAGAACTAGGCAGAGAAAACTAAAGGGAATTCTGGGAGAAAGAAGGACAGAGTCAGTGAGACACAATGGAGCTGCCACTGGAGACAGATGTACTGAAACTTTGCTGGTAGGCTCCAACCTCAGGTAATATACAGATTAATAGAAATGGGTTAAATTAAGATATAAGAGTTAGTTAATAAGAAGCTAGAGCTAATGGGCCAAGCAATGTTTTAATTAATACAGATTTTGTGTGATTATTTCGGGTCTACTCTAGCTGAGTGGATGGGATGAACAAGCAGCCCGTCCTCCAACAATAACTTGACAGCAAATTTTGAATTGGCAATTATGAAAAGGAAATCCTTTAGTTCTGCAGAACTTAGTAGACTCTGTTAGATTAGGGAGGTCTCACAGGCTGGCCTGCTCAGAGGACGGTCACTCACTGTCAGTGTGGTGTGTGCTTTATTTGCTTAAATACCTTCATTTGTATAGTATGTCTCACTTGAAATTGCTGTGTATACATTTTGTAAAAATATTTATAAAAACTTTGTAAAAAAATAACTCAACCTATGTATCTGAAATGGAACTATTTAGCAGTTAAAGATAAGAAGCAAGCTTTCCTATTTTTAACAATTTCCTAATACTGACCATAGAAATCAATGAGCAGCTGCGGATCACTTTAGATAACAACTATCCAGATGCTTCATTGCAATCTTCTATGTATATTAGGATATATTCCAGGCCACGACATAGAAATTAGGCTTTGTCTATTTGGCATTTATGTTGACTTCTCTAGCAATATATTTTTTTTTTTTTTTTTTTTTTTTTTTTTTTTATTTTTTATTCTTTTTTAATTAAAATTTCCACCTGCTCCCCGTTTCCCATTTCCCTCCCCTCCTCCCAAATATTGCCCCCTCCCCCCACTCCCCTCCCCCTATCCCCACTCCTCTTCTCCTCCCCCCACACCATTCCCCCTCCCTCTCGATACTGAAGAGCAGTCCAAATTCTCTGCCCTGCGGGAAGACGAAGGTCTTCTATCTACGTCCAGGAAGGTGAGCTTCTAAACAGGCTAAGCTCCCACAAAGCCAGTTCATGTATTAGGATTGAAACCTAGTGCCATTGTCCTTGGCTTCTCATCAGTCTTCGTTGACCGCCATGCTCAGAGAGTCCGGAATCAACCCATGCTTATTCAGTCCCAGACCAGCTGGCCTTGGTGGGCTCCTAATAAATCAGTTCCACTGTCACAGTGGGTGGGTGCATCCCTCGTGGTCCTGATTTTTTGCTCTTGTTCTCCCTCCTTCTGCTCCTCATTTGGACCTTAAGAGCTCAGACCGTTGCTCCAAATTGAGACTCTGTCTCTACCTTGATCCATCGCCAGATGAAGGTTCTAAGGTGATATGCAAGATATTCATCAGTATAGGATAGGGTCATTTCAGGTTCCCTCTCCTTAGTTGCCCAAGGTACCAGCTGGGGACATATTCCTGGACACCTGCGAACCCCTCTAGAGTCAAGTCTCTTGCCAACCCTAAGATGGCTCCCTTAGATAGGATATATACTTCGCTGCTCCCGTATCCATCCTTCCTATATCCCAACCATCCCAATCCCCCGAGCTCCTCCCATCCTCCCCTTCTCATATTTCTCATCCCATTTCCCCTTTGCCCCATGCCACCTCACCCGCAAGTTCCCAGTTTTTGCCCTGCAATCTTGTCTACTTCCCCCTCTCCATGCGGATGACTATATGATTTTCTTTGGGTTCACTTTCTTATTTAACTTCTATAGGATCACACATTATATGCTTAATGTCTTTTACTTATGGCTAGAAACCGATTATGAGTGAGTACATCCCATGTTCCTCTTTTTGGGTCTGGGATACCTCACTCAGGATAGTGTTTTCTATTTCCATCCATTTGCACGCAAAATTCGAGAAGTCATTGTTTTTTACTGCTGAGTAGTACTCTAATATGTATATATTCCACACTTTCTTCATCCATTCCTCCATTGAAGGGCATCTAGGTTGTTTCCAGGTTTTGGCTATTACAAACAATGCTGCTATGAACATAGTTGAACAGATACTTTTGTCATTTGATGTGGCATCTCTTGGGTATATTCCCAATAGTGGTATTACTGGATCTTGGGGTAGGTTGATCCCAAATTTCCTGAGAAATCGCCACACTGATTTCCAAAGTGGTTGCACAAGTTTGCATTCCCACCAGCAATGAATGAGTGTGCCTCTTTCTCCACAACCTCTCCAGCAAAGGCTATCATTGGTGTTTTTGATTTTAGCCATTCTGACAGGTGTAAGATGGTATCTCAAAGTTGTTTTAATTTGCATTTCCCTTATCGCTAAGGAGGTTGAGCATGACCTTAGGTGTCTTTTGGCCATTTGAATTTCTTCTGTTGAGAATTCTCTGTTCAGATCAGTGCCCCATTTTTTTATTGGGTTCATTAGCATTTTAAAGTTTAGTTTCTTGAGTTCTTTATATATTTTGGTGATCAGACCTTTGTCTGTTGCAGGGTTGGTGAAGATCTTCTCCCAGTCAGTGGGTTGCCTTTTTGTCTTAGTGACAGTGTCCTTTGCTTTACAGAAGCTACTCAGTTTCAGGAGGTCCCATTTATTCAATGTTGCCCTTAATGTCTGTGCTGCTGGGGATAAACGTAGGAAGTGATCTCCTGTACCCATATGTTGTAGAGTACTTCCAACTTTTTCTTCTATCAGGTTCAGTGTGTTCAGACTAATATTGAGGTCTTTAATCCATTTGGACTTGAGTTTTGTGCATGGTGATAGATATGGATCTATTTTCATTCTTCTACACGTTGACAACCAGTTCTGCCAGCACCATTTGTTGAAGATGCTCTCTTTTTTCCATTGAATACTTTTAGCTCCTTTATCAAAAATTAGGTGTTCATAAGTTTGTGGGTTAAAATCAGGGTCTTCTACTCGGTTCCATTGATCGACTTCTCTGTTTTTATGCCAATACCAAGCTGTTTTCAATACTGAGGCTCTGTAATAGAGTTTGAGGTCAGGGATGGTAATGCCTCCAGACGATCCTTTATTATATAAGATTGTTTTGGCTATCCTGGGTTTTTTGTTTCTCCATATAAAGTTGATTATTGTCCTCTCAAGATCTGTGAAGAATTTTGATGGGATTTTAATGGGGATTGCATTGAATCTATAAATTGCCCTTGGTAGAATTGCCATTTTTACTATGTTGATCCTCCCTATCCAAGAGCAAGGGAGATCCTTCCATTTTCTGGTATCCTCCTCAATTTCTTTCTTCATTGACTTAAAGTTCTTGTCAAATAGATCCTTTACTTCCTTGGTTAGGGTTACCCCAAGATATTTTATGCTATTTGTGGCTATCGTGAAGGGTGATGCTTCTCTGATTTCCATCTCTGCTTCCTTATCCTTTGTGTATAGGAGGGCAACTGATTTTTTGGAATTGATCTTGTATCCTGCAACGCTACTAAAGGTGTTTATCAGCTGAAGGAGTTCTTTGCTGGAGTTTTTGGGGTCGCTTATGTACACTATCATATCGTCTGCAAATAATGAAAGTTTAACTTCTTCCTTTCCGATTTGAATCCCTTTGATCCCCTTATGTTGTCTTATTGCTATTGCTAGAATTTCAAGCACTATATTAAAGAGGTATGGAGAGAGTGGACAACCTTGTCGTGTTCCTGATTTTAGTGGAATAGCTTTGAGTTTCTCTCCATTTAATTTGATGTTAGCTGACGGCTTGCTATAAATAGCTTTTATTATATTTAGGAACGACCCTTGTATTCCTAATCTCTCTAAGACCTTTATCATAAAGGGATGTTGAATTTTGTCAAATGCTTTTTCCGCATCTAATGAAATGATCATATGGTTTTTTTCTTTCAGATTATTTATATGATGGATTACATTGATAGATTTTCGTATGTTGAACCAGCCCTGCATCTCTGGGATGAAGCCTACTTGATCATAATGGATAATTTTTCTAATGTGTTCTTGGATTCGGTTTGCCAGTATTTTATTGAGTATTTTTGCGTCGATGTTCATGAGTGAGATTGGCCTGTAGTTCTCTTTCTTGGTTGTGTCTTTGTGTGGTTTTGGTATCAGAGTAACTTCAGCTTCATAAAAGGAATTTGGCAATGACTTCTCTGTTTCAATATTGTGAAATACATTAAGGAGTATAGGTATTAGGTCTTCTTGGAAGTTCTGGTAGAATTCTGCATTAAAGCCGTCTGGACCTGGGCTTTTTTTGGTGGGAAGGTTTTTTATAACAACTTCTAATTCTTCGCGACTAACGGGTCTATTTAGATTGTTCACCTGGTCCTGGTTTAACTTTGGTATATGGTACTTATCTAAAAAAGTGTCCATTTCTTTTACATTTTCCAATTTTGTGGCATACAGGTTTTTGTAGTAAGATCTAATGATTCTCTGAATTTCGTCTGTGTCTGTGGTTATGTCTCCCTTTTCGTTTCTGATTTTGTTAATTTGCGTATTCTCTCTCCGCCGTTTGATTAGTTTGGATAGGGGTTTATCAATCTTATTGATTTTCTCCAAGAACCAGCTTTTTGTTTCATTGATTCTTTGGATTGTTTTCTGTGTTTCTATTTTGTTGATTTCAGCCCTCAATTTGATTATTTCCAGTCTTCTACTTCTCCTAGGTGAGTCTGCTTCTTTTCTTTCTAAAGCTTTAAGGTGGGCTATTAGGTCTCCAATGTGTGCTTTCTCCGTTTTCTTTATGTGGGCACTTAATGCTATGAACTTTCCTCTTAGCACTGCTTTCATAGTGTCCCATAGGTTTGAGTATGATGAGTCTTCGTTTTCATTGAATTCAAGAAAGACTTTAATTTCTTTCTTTATTTCTTCCTTGATCCAGGTGTGGTTCAGTAGTTGACTGTCCAATTTCCATGAGTTCATAGGCTTTCTGGGGATAGCATTGTTGTTGAATTCTAACTTTAATCCATGGTGATCTGATAAGACACAGGTGGTTACCGATATTTTTTTGTAACTGTGTAAGTTTGCTTTGTTACCGAGTATGTGGTCTATTTTCGAGAAGGTTCCATGAGCTGCAGAGAAGAAGGTATATTCTTTCTTATTTGAGTGGAATGTTCTATAGATGTCTGTTAAGTCCATTTGATTCATTACCTCCCTTAATCCTCTTATTTCTCTGTTAGGTTTCTGTCTGATTGACCTGTCCATTGGTGAGAGAGGAGTGTTGAAATCTCCTACTATTAGTGTGTGTGGTTTGATGACTGCCTTGAGTTTTAGTAACGTTTCTTTTACATAAGTGGGTGCTTTTATATTAGGGGCATAGATATTCAGGATTGAGACTTCATCCTGGTGAATTGTTCCTGTTATGAGTAAAAAATGTCCATCTCCATCTCTTTTGATTGATTTTAGTTTGAAGTCAACTTTCTTAGAAATTAGTATGGCCACACCTGCTTGTTTCTTAGGTCCGTTTGCTTGATAAACCTTTTCCCAGCCCTTTACTCTGAGTAGATGTCTGTCTTTGTGGTTGAGGTGTGTTTCTTGTAAGCAGCAGAATGTTGGATCCTGTTTTCGTATCCAATCTCTTAGCCTGTGCCTCTTTATAGGTGAGTTGAGTCCATTGATATTAAGTGATATTAATGACCAGTGGTTGTTAACTCCAGTCATTTTTCCTTTCTTTCCTTCTTTCCTTTGGTAGTAGAGTTTGTGTGTTTCCCTTCTTCAAGTTGTGCTGGTGAAGGGTCATTAGATGTCTGAGTTATTGTGGGCATTGTTGGACTCCTTGGTTTGTGATTTTCCTTCAATTACTTTCTGAAGGGCTGGATTTGTGGCTACGTATTGTTTAAATTTGTTTTTATCCTGGAAAATTTTGTTTTCTCCATTTATAGTGAACGAAAGCTTGGCTGGGTATAGAAGTCTGGGCTTGCATCCATGGTCTCGTAGTTTCTGCAGTATATCTATCCAGGACCTTCTGGCTTTCATGGTTTCCATAGAGAAATCAGGTGTAAGTCTGATAGGTTTACCTTTATAGGTAACTTGACCTTTTTCCTTTGCAGCTCTTAATATTCTTTCTTTATTCTGTATGTTTTGTGTTTTGATTATTATATGACGAGGAGATGTTTTTTTTTGATCCAGTCGATTTGGTGTTCTGTATGCTTCTTGGACCTTCAAAGGAATATCTTTCTTAAGGTTGGGAAAGTTTTCTTCTATAATTTTATTAAATATATTTTCTGGACCATTGAGCTGTAGATCTTCTCCTTCTTCTATCCCTATTATTCTTAGGTTTGGTCTTTTTATTGTGTCCCAGATTTCCTGAATGTTTTGTGATGAGAATTTGTTGGTTATGCTGTTTTCTTTGATGAGAGTGTTTATTTTCTCTATGGTATCTTCAGTGTCTGAGATTCTTTCTTCTATCTCTTGTAATCTGTTGGTGGTACTTGTCTCTGTAGTTCCTGTTCGTTTATTCAAATTTTCCATCTCCATCCTTCCCTCGGTTTGTGTTTTCTTTATTACTTCCACTTCATTCTTCAAGTCTTGAACCGTTTCCCTTACCTGTTTGATTACTTTTTCTTGTTTCTCTTGGTTTTCTTGGGTATCTTTGAGAGATTTATTCATTTCCTCTACCTTTTTGTTTGTAATCTCTAATTGGTTGTGGCAGTTTTTCACCTCCTGTTTAAGGTCCTCTATTATTTTCATAAAATTCACTTTTGAGTCGAATTCTTCTAATTCTTCTGGATTAGGGTGTACACTTCTCATTTCGGGATTCCTGGATCCTGGTGATGTCACGTTGCCTTTCAAGTTGTTGGGGGAATTCTTGCATTGGCGCCTGCCCATCTTTTCCTTCAAATGGAGCCAGGAGAGGCCTGATGTCTTGGACCAGTCTTTGCTGTGACTAACTCTCTAGGTGTATCTCCTCAGTGTAGGGGCAGGAACCGTTCCCTTCCAGGTGAACTCCTCAACACCAAAACATGGATGCGTGGTATTCCAATGACCCGCGTAAAGAAGGCCGAATGCAAGGGGTCGGGCGGGGTCAAGTAGAACACAGGCGACACTGCAGTACAAGCTGGAGGTGCCTGCGCTCCCTTTCGGGGGTTGCTGAGGCCTGCCCGCTAGGCAGGCACTCACTGCTCTGGTTGGGTATCCTTAGTGTAGGGGCGTTTGTGCTCTCTACCGGGACCGTCCGCCCCAGGATAGTACACACTCACCCGTCCCGATGAAACTTCTGGCACCTACACAGGAACTCCTGGATGCCCCAATGAGCCAGGGACTAAGGGAAGTAGGGCGCAGGCAGAGCAGGTCCAGGAGATCACAGCAGAGACTGCAGCCCCAGCAGCAGGGGCCCGCTTTCCCTGGCGGGGACCTTGAGGCCTGCCCTCTAGTCAGGCACTCACTGGTCTGGGCTGGTAGCCTTAGTGAAAGGGCAGGAAACTGTTCCACAGCTAAGGACCTTGCAGACAAGGCAGGCTTGGGGGTGGGGGTGGGGGCGGGTGTGTAGGAGAGAAAGCCTTGCAGCAGGAGCTGGGGGAGGGGCGTTTGTGCTCTCTACCGGGACCGTCTGCCCCAGGATAGCACACACTCACCCGTCCCGATGAAACTTCTCGGCACCTACACAGGAACTCCTGGATGCCCCAATGAGCCAGGGACAAAGGGAAGTAGGGCGCAGGCAGAGCAGGTCCAGGAGATCACAGCAGAGACTGCAGCCCCAGCAGCGGGGGCCCGCTTTCCCTGGCGGGGACCTTGAGGCCTGCCCTCTAGTCAGGCCCTCACTACTCTGGGTTGGTAGCCTCAGTGAAAGGGCAGGAAACTGTTCCACAGTAAAGGACCTTGCAGACAAGGCAGGCTTGGGGGTGGGGGTGGGGGGCGGGTGTGTAGGAAAGAAAGCCTTGCAGCAGGAGCTGGGGGGGGGGGGCGTTTGTGCTCTCTACCGGGACAGTGCGCCCCAGGATAGCACACACTCACCCATCCAGATGGGACTTCTCAGCACCTATGCAGGGATTCCTGGTGGCCCCAATGAGCCAGGGACCAAGGGAAATAGGGGGCAGGGAGAGCAGGTCCAGGAGATCACAAGCAGAGACTGCAACCCCAGCAGCAGGGGCCTGCTTCCCCTGGCGGGGACCTTGAGGCCTGCCCTCTAGTCAGGCACTCACTGGTCTGGGCTGGTAGCCTTAGTGAAAGGGCAGGAAACTGTTCCACAGCTAAGGACCTTGCAGAGAAGGCAGGCTTGGGGGTGGGGGTGGGGGCGGGTGTGTAGGAGAGAAAGCTTTGCAGCAGGAGCTGGGGGAGGGGCGTTTGTGCTCTCTACCGGGACCGTCTGCCCCAGGATAGCACACACTCACCCGTCCCGATGAAACTTCTCGGCACCTACACAGGAACTCCTGGATGCCCCAATGAGCCAGGGACAAAGGGAAGTAGGGCGCAGGCAGAGCAGGTCCAGGAGATCACAGCAGAGACTGCAGCCCCAGCAGCGGGGGCCCGCTTTCCCTGGCGGGGACCTTGAGGCCTGCCCTCTAGTCAGGCCCTCACTACTCTGGGTTGGTAGCCTCAGTGAAAGGGCAGGAAACTGTTCCACAGTAAAGGACCTTGCAGACAAGGCAGGCTTGGGGGTGGGGGTGGGGGGCGGGTGTGTAGGAAAGAAAGCCTTGCAGCAGGAGCTGGGGGGGGGGGCGTTTGTGCTCTCTACCGGGACAGTGCGCCCCAGGATAGCACACACTCACCCATCCAGATGGGACTTCTCCTAGCAATATATTTTTATTAGCATCTGACAACAAAGGAGATACACTACAACCCTGTTCCATTTTTAGATTTTATTTATAGAATCATAATATAATTCACAGCTGAATTGTAAACATTGTGTATTTCGAAAAATACTTTGGAGATTGTTTATTTTTTTCATTGAGTATTGTTTCAGTTTTACTCAACAATTCTATGTGAGAGCTATATCTCATTCTGAGGAAAAACTTTTTATAAATGTGAAATTAAAATAATCTCATTATAGTCCTTGGACTCTGTGCTAGTTAGAATCTGCATGGTTTCTTGGGATTTGTTAGGTTTCTATGCCTTGATTTCTTCCTTTTCTTTTTTACTTCTTCTTCTTTTTCTTCTTCTTCTTCTTCTTCTTCTTATTATTATTATTATTATTATTATTATTATTATTATATTTCTTTGAGACAGAGTTTCTTTGTAGCTTTGGAGCCTGTTCTGGAACTAGCTCTTGTAGACCAGGCTGGTCTCAAACTCACAGAGATCCATCTGCCTCAGTGTCCCAAGAGTTGGGATTAAAGACATGTGACACCACCACTCAGCTACATGACTCTGATAGTCACATACAAACTCCCAAAGCCAGAATGAAATACACTGTTATTAAGCTCTTTGTTTGAATTCTTTCCAGAATGCCTAAGTGGAGACAGAGGTGCAGATGGGCTCTAATGAAATTTTGTTTCAGTACTTTTCTCAATTGTAGTCTAAATTCCTTCAAAACAGAACACATCGTTTAAATTGTGTACTTGTAAACTCATTTAATTAACACTTTAGTATAGTTTTTTTATTTTAAGGGACCAAAATTAAATTAAAGGAAATGTACAATGTCCTAAACTTTGCTAAATTAAATGTGTTTCTTGATGATTATTGACATATGAAGCCTTTTCGTTCTGGCTGAAGATTTCACAGTTAAAACATTGGGTATAAATTTCTGTTCTGTGAAATATACAGGTGCTGTCTGCTGTAGCACATTAGCAAACCCCTTCAGATACTGTAAGATTAATTCTTCCTGCTGTTCCAAGGATAACTGGGACAACTGTTAAGTCAAACTTTTTTTCTTTTCATTTTATTTCAAAGCATGTTTTATCTTGAGGCTTACAGAAGTTATTCTCTTATGTGGTTCACCATGAAAATATATTTATGATTCCTTCCTAAATATTAAGTTAGGAAGTTTAATCAGGTATGAATGTAAATGATATTTTTCAAAAAACTTTTCATTTGATTCACAAGACATCTAATTTGGTAGCATAGCTCAGTCATGATAGCAATGAATTTCTCTAATTGTTTTAAAAAAGACAGGGCTTTGGTCTAAGCAGCTCTACTACTTAAGTTCTGAAATTATGCAGTTTTTAAGTGTTTATAATTCTGTATAAAAAGGAAAATAGTAAAGTCTAATGTTACTTGAAGCCTTATTTTCTCTTTGATGTATTTGGGGAATTTTGAATAGCAATATATTTTTTTCACTGATACTATGTAACACAAATTGGTCTTGACAGGAAAAGAAAAAATTTTGTTAAGGGGGGGGGCAGTGGATTTCTGATTTTTTTTTTTAAATCTTGACTCTACATGTCTATGCAGAGGTAAATACTGAGTGTTTAAGAGCATATTTATTTTGTTACCTTTAAATAAACTTCTGTAATCTAATGTTGTTAATTCTCCCTCCTTAGCCCCAGGGTAGTCAGATAAAGACGTCTGCTATTTTTATCAGGTAAGCAAACACAATTTCAATTGATTGGGTGTAATTATTAATAATAGCCAATGAATTTTATCTTTATGTAGACTATTGAAAAAACCCTTTCTTGATAATTAAGTTCATGTGGAGTGCTGTTTAGAAAGATAACAGAAATAACTATATAGCCAGTCTGGAAAGAAAATATCAATAGCAAGTTCTCAACTTTTCTCATTCCCTGGCATTCTTCTCACTTCAATTCAAATCATTTTAAATAATATGTTCATCTTCTTATTTTATTATTATTAAGACACAATTGCACTGTGTGCAATTCCACAGGAAGCTGGGAATATGTCTTCTTCAACTTTCAGGTATACTACTCTTGGACACATACTGAAAGAACTCTGAATCCTACTATAGAGATTTTTGCTGAAACATGTTCATTGTTACTCTATTCATAATAGCCAGAAATTGGAAACAGCCTAGGTATCCATAAATGATAAGTGGAGAATAAAAATGTCATATATTTGAACAATTAAATAGTTTTAATGTCTTTAGAAAATAAAATTATGAAGTTTATAAGTAAATGGTAGAACTTTAAAAAGTCATCCTGACTGATGTAACCCAGGTTCAAAAGCATAGATATGGCATTGATTCTCTTATATGTGGATGTTATGGTTCAGGCATTTGGTAGACATACTATAATATCTATACCATAGAGGATAGGTATTGAGTAAAGAACTGGAAAGAAGGGAGGATCTCCCATCGAAAAAGAATTATATTACATAGTTATGGAGGAATCACAGTGGTTAGACTGGAATGGGAAAGTTAAATGGGGAGGGGGATAGAAGAGAGTAGTAAAGGAAGGGAAACAGGGAGAGACAACTAACACTAAGGACTATTTGAGTGGGCATGGGACACCTAACACTGTAGTCGCTTCTTAAAACATAAACATATATAAGTCAAGTCAACAAGTAATGGGAGAGATGGTAACCTAACTAGACATCTTTTTCCTCCAGTGCCAGAAATGGTTAAATGTAGTTGAACTGTTGGCCAAAGGGACCCCATTCAAACTCTTAAATAACTCAAGGCTATTGGTTGTCCTCCACAAATTGGTGGTCCTGTTGCTGAAGACAACGCTTGGATATCTCACAGAACGCAGAGAACTTGGGCTGGTGCCTACATAGAGCCTTCAGCTCTACTGAATAGTAGAGTTCAATGTACTGGAAGGTACTCTACATACGCCTGGAAGCAAATGGTAATCAGCAACACAGCTACAAACCCTTTGATCTACATGGGAGATCTGCCTACTGCTGGTGCAATGATGGCACAAATGTTGTAAGAGTAACCAAATAGTATCTGATTGGAGGTAAGACCCACTCCATGAGATGGAACCCATTCTTGATACAGTGCGGGTGACCAAGAATATGAGACTGGATAGACCACAGGCCTGGGGAAAAACCAAATACTATTGTTCTACTAATTATATGTAACAGCAAATGCCATTTAGCTATATCCTTAGGCAAGTGCCTCTGTCAGCCATCATCAGAGAATCTTCCTGCTATAAACGGAAACTAAAAGAGAGACTCCATGCAAAATACAGCTGACCACATATGAACTCATGGAAGACTGTGGCAGCACACTCATGGTCTGTACTGGTTCAAGACAGATGGTGCCCATGCTCTCAGAGAGGAAAGTTGACAAAGGGCTCCAAACCCTAATCAAGAAGCTATCTGCAATTGATACCACTTGCAAAGGATAAATTAGTTTTCTCTAATAGAGTGTCACTAAGTATATTAACCACACTTCAGGGTAAGGCCTATGTCCAACAGTAGATAACCAATACAACATAAACTTAATAGTCATCTTAGTTAGGGTTTCTATTGTTGTGAGGAGACTCCATGAACATGACAACTCTTATAAAGGAAAACAAAAGACATTTAACTGGGGCTGACTTACAGGTTCAGGTTTAATATGTTATTGTCATGGCAAGAACCATGATGGCATGCAGGCACACATGGTGCTAGAGAGTTTTACATCTTGATTGATAGGCAACGTCAAGAGAGAGACAATTGGCATTGCTTGAGATTCTAAAACTTCAAAATCTACCCCCGTGACACATGTCCTCTAAGAAGGCCACACTTATTCTAGAAAGGCCATACCTTTAATGATGCTGTTCTCTATGAATCTGTGGAGGCCATTTTCATTCAAACCATCACAATGATATTTTTTGTAGGATTTTTGTCTCATGCTGATTTTTTGGTAACTTTTTGTCTTATTTGCATTTTGCTCATATATTATGGGTTCCAATTTTGTGTATTTGAGAGGTTTTGTAATTTAAAGAATATATGTGAGTTATTTAAGTTTGTTTTCACTAGTTTCATTTGCTTGCCTATTGGTTCTTTTAAAGAGAGAGAACAAGAAAGGTAGATTTAGGGAGGTGGGAAGAATCTGAGAAAAGTTGAAGTGGGGGGGAATGTGATCAGAAAATATATTGTATGAAAAAGATATTTTCAATAAATCAGAAAAAAGAGGGTCTATACCAAAAAAGGAAAAACGAATCATAATTGAACTTATGAAATTTTCAATATAGAATTAGGTAATTGTTATATACTAGTGCAGGTAACAATCACCTATGCATCTGATACCAGATTAAGAAAAAAGTAACTACTGGTGCAATGTGAATTCCTATGCATTATTATCTTGTGTCTTTCCTCAGTGACAACAGAGTTTATTATATCCATTATTTGGCATATGTCACTCTATGCATATTTATACATTTATATCACACACATATGCAGTTGCAGGAGACTACTTTACTTTGTGAGAAGGGGTTTGTATAACCTTGGAAGCCCAGGGAAGAGGCCAAATCCATGGCCTTTCTTGGTTTCTGGGTCTTGAAGTTAAATTATAACAGCTCGCCCTATTTTCCTGCCTTATTGCCCCTGGAGAGATATGATCCTCATCAACTTTCATGGGAAGCTGAGGGTCAGGAGATCTCATCTTCAGTAACTGATTCCAGATGGTGAAGGTATGCAGTCCTTACCTACTGAAGACCATGCAAACTTTCACCCTAGCTGATCCAAAGGAGATGGAGACTTCTCAGTTTTGTTTTGATACTGCTCTGAAACCCACTGGAAATACAGTTGGAGTTTGACAGCTTCTGACATTCTCAAAGTCCATTCACAGTGTGTGTTCCATATTTCAACGATGATCTGAGATAGAGTTACAGCTCTATTGGCTATTTCTCAGGCTCATAGAATTTGTATCCAAAGTTAAATAAGTACTGCCCTTCTTCTTCTTCTTCTTCTTCTTCTTCTTCTTCTTCTTCTTCTTCTTCTTCTTCTTCTTCTTCTTCTTCTTCTTCTTCTTCTTCTTCTTTTTCTTCTTCTTTTCTGGCATTGTAATAATGACCTTCAAAATTTTGATGCTGCCATTTGTTTCCTAAATCAGCAATGTCCCTCCAAGTTACAGCATCTCAGCATCTAATTTCTGTACACATTCTTCTGAGAAAGTTCCAGCAAAGCCTACTGTTCCTTTCTGAAGTTCACAGCCACTTCATCACAGGCCACCACCACCATGGCCTGGCTATTCTGAATTCTCCTAGTAGCAGTGTGCACAGCAGAAATCTTGGGCCCACGAGTTACCTCCATCATCCACGGAGAAGAATCCACAGCACCACAGCACTGGAAAAAAACCGCGAATATTAACTTTCATTAAATATTTTGCTTTTGAGCTTTATTCATATTGATCTCTAATTCTTAATTCTTACCTAAAAGCATTGGCACAGAACCCTAAATAGCATGTGTGTTTACATATGTGCCTTCCCATACATATGGAGGTCAGAGCGTAAGAGCAGAGCCAATTCTCTTCTCCCAACTTTGCAGTGGTTCCAGAAATCCAACTCAGGCTTGTATGGTAAGAGCTTTTATTTGCTGAGCCAGTGCTCAGGCCAGGTATATGTGATTTATTCACTTATAATTGTGTTGTTATATTCCTGTAAAGAGTGTGATGACAGATACATAGATAGATGTTCGATAGATATATAGACAGATAACTAACATCCTCCATACAATGAGTGATCTTGACCATATCTCTTTGTGCAGAGTCATGTGAGATCATCTGAGAATTATGTCAGGATTAAAATTTATACTATTAAAAGATGAAGACTTTCATAGTTTCAATTTATACCTAAATATGACATCTTCCCAAAGAGTCATGTCAATGTACATTTTGACTAGCACTGCGTGAAAGTTTCTGTTTTCCCAGAGTCTGCAGAGTATAGAGATTGGGCTTTTGATTGTTTTAATCATTGGCCATGAGCTATAATTCATTATTTCTTTACATCTCACATTTTGTAATTCATTACTGGTATAAGCATTGTAGAATTGAAGAAGGCATTGTTGCAGACGATTAGTTTGTGTCAAGTTAGACTTTACTCATGATCTGAGAATGTAAACCTTTAATTAAGTGACCTTAAACTGCTTGTGTGGTTGTATTTTCTACTCTATCACTTTCAATATGTATTCCTAGAAGACCAGTACTTGAATCATCTGGGAACTCCTTAGCAGTGCAAATTACAGAGTCCCACCATTGGCCAACTATTTTTGATACTCCATTGTGGCGAGATGTGTTCCACCAATGTTGGTTGTAAAATTAAATCAGAGAACCAACAGTGTTTGCCTTGCAAGTGTCTTCTTTTTATTTAAATTGATTATTTATTTATTTATTTATTTATTTATTTATTTTTGGTTTTTCGAGACAGGGTTTCTCTGTAGCTTTCGTGCCGGTCCCGGAACTAGCTCTTGTAGACTAGGCTGGCCTCGAACTCACAGAGATTCGCCTGCCTCTGCCTCCCGAGTGCTGGGATTAAAGGCGTGCGCCACCACCGCCCTGATAAATTGATTTTTATTGAGCTGTACCTTTTTCTCCTAGTGTCTTCTCTTATCTCCCTTGTGTCTAGTCTCTACTCCTTATAATATACTTGTGTGTGCGTGTGTGTGTGTGTGTGTGTGAGAGAGAGAGAGAGAGAGAGAGAGAGAAAGAGAGAGAGAGAGAGAGAGAGAGAGAGAGAGAGAGAGAGAGAGAGAGAGAGAGGGAGAAAGGATAAGGTTCTATGACCTGTACAGGTGTGAGTTCAATTTTCCTGTTCATGTCGAGAGATGTCAGTAGATCTACAACTGGAAGAAAACAAAGCGGGGTCGTCATTATTACATCTTTTAAAATCTGTCTCTGCAACTGACTTGCAGCAAGCAAATGTGGGTAGAGACAGGAAAGCAGGGAGTTAAACAGTTAGCTCTGCAGCATGTAGGAGAAGCAATACTGCTTATTTCTACAAGTGGCAGGGTTGTTACACCTACAGGCTTCCCAGGAGTTTGGAGGAAATGTAACACCCTGTTATCCAGCTTGGGACTGCAAGTTTGAATTTTCTCCATCACACAAGTGAATCCCCGCTGCTTTGAAAACATTAAAAGCTTCTCTTTTTCTTTGCAATGGCGAGCTGCTGCAAATGAGGAGACTTTTCAAACGTCTTGACCTGCAGTGGAGGAGTGTGTTTGAAAGGGTAAGAGTAGAAATGATTTCAAAGCATCGAGCTCATTGAAGAACTTGCTGAGTGAATGCAATCTAGCATATTTCAGCAACGGTGAAGTCAGCACGGTACATGCTTTCCAAAGAACTTCATGTGCTTTCAAAGTGATGAAGCAACCATTCAGTCAATGTATTCCGAACAAAGGTAGCAATGAAAAGTGAGTTTAGCAGGGAACAAAAGCTGGGGGTTTGGTGGCTTCTCCAAGAAGCATTCAAAGTTCCTACAGGTCACAGTGGCACACACTGTAATCCAGCATTGAATAGGCAGAAACAAGAGGATCTTGACAAGTTCAAGGCCAGCCTGGTCTACACAGTGAAACCCTACGTCAGTAAAACAAAACAACCTGACAAATGTTTTAGAGTGCCCTAAATACACTGCTAAGAGAGAGAAGCCCCAGACCTTTGTTTTAAATCATGTACAAAGAAGCAAAAGCCCTTTTCAAGAAGCCTCATAGCTTATTCTTATCTTACGCCTGAACACTCCTAACATCATAATTTATTCTAAAATATTTCACAGGAAAATATTATAACCTTGACTACCTGATCAATTTTTGTTTTTTAAATCTTTAGATTTATTTAAGTAAGGATTATAGCAATCCAGTTAATGATGCAGTGGACAATGTAGTTTATTATGAGGTGTTTTATTTATATGTATTTTCCACATTCTTTGACTGCTAGTCACAATAGGCATTTTAAGGGTGCCAGCCATTTTGTTCTTTGCATCGTCTTGTTCTCAGTTCTCTGTGCTAGACTTGGGAGGCACCTCTAGACATTAGGTCATCGTCAGTTCAACTCTAGGTAGAACAGCTTTCCATTACCCCAGACAGCAAGGCATCTATCGGAAGGGTCCAGGAAAGGAGATTTCCAAGTCTCCCTTGGAAACCAGCTCCAGGGCCAATTCCTGATTCAACATCAATGTGTTCAAAAATTTATTACCATCCCATTTTCCAGCAATGTTCTGTTGATATCAATAGCATTGATCACGAGCACCCTAAATCCCGTCATCTAAAACTTAATCCCATATGTACATGACTGCCTGAGTAACAATATCCCTTGCATAATGATTGTCTACACACTTAAGACTTTTAATTGACCTTGGCACAGGATAGCATATAGCATAATAATAATAAAAAAAAAAAACAAAGATGCCAATTGCTTAAGAGCAGTGTAGCCAGCTCTAGAGCTGGCTTTCCTCTAAAGATGTGACTACATCCATTTATAATGTCTCTACCGGAGTACACAGTCCAAGGACAGCTGTTTGGGATAGGCAAACAAATTCATTCCCTAGATTGCTCTGCTTTGATTAGCATTGAGGCCATTTGAGATACCAAAGTTAAAGAAATATGTAGCTTTTGTGACAAAATGGCTTAGTATTTTACTTGCATACGCTTTTCAGCAATTCAGACAGACACTAGGGCAACAGTTGTGGAAGAGATTGAGAGTCCCTCAGTTTCTGCTCCTGACCAGCTTGCAGCATTTTTAGTTGCAACAAGGAAAATAACAATAAGCTATCCAGACCTGTTGTCCATAAAGAGCAGGGGGATTTGCCTAAAGATGCTGTTGCACACAAAAACTTCCAATCTATTAGGAAAAAGTCAGCAACCATCTCCCTGCCTTTCTACTGTTCATAGCAAAGCCTTGCATTCTGGAAGTTGCTGAAAGTGACAAGTGTCTGTTGTGTTCTTGTTTGTTTGTTTATTTTGAGACAGAATCTACATTTTCAGAAATAATGCATGTGTAATATTTTACAGGATGAATATGATGAGAAGATATTACAATTTCTATATATGCGGCTGTGCAAAATGTGTGCATAAAATGTGTGTGTGTGTCCCTCTACTAAATCTGTTCTGTTTTTCCAAATATAAGAAATATATTACATGTTCTAGACTTTTTCTTACTCACTGATCAACTACAGGATGGCTCTGGCCAGGAGTAACTGACAAGACTAAATGGCATGGAAATGAAAGTTTAGCTCTTTCTTCCTGATTTAATATCATATCTGTGGCAGGAGCATCCTCCCTTGTTTTTGACTCTCAGCAAATGGCTGAACTGTTGTTTTAGATGTCTCTGGGGTTGAACAAAGGTTGCATTGTTGCTGGTCATCGGTCTTATCATACTGTGTATGTGGTCCTCAAAATAACATCCTGCAGCATTAATACATATAGTACACTTGCCGAAGTCTTTCCATATCTATATAAGAAATTGAATTACATTTTCTCTCAATACTTGTATGCGTGCAGGCACACACACAAACACACACACACACACTACTTTATATGTCAGAGCTGAGTCATTATTTGTAAAGTCCAATTCAACATTATTTGATGATTTATTTATATAAAAAAATCAACCATTGTAGTAGTCTGAATGAGAATGACTCCTACAGGTTCATATGTTTAAATGCTTGGGCCTCAATTAGTGGAACTGTTTGGGAAAGATTACAAGCTTTAGTCTTGTTGTAATATGTGTGGCCTTGTTGGAGAAAGTGTGTCTTTGGGGGTGAACTTTGAGAAGCCCAGGTCAGGCCCAGTCGCACTATTTTTTTCTGCCTCCCACCTGTATATAGGGATATAAGCTCTCAGCTACAATTTAGGGCTGTCTGCCTGCAACCGTGCTTACTGCCATTATTACTATTGACTAATTTTCTGAAACTGAAAGCTCCGATCAATTCAGTACTTTAACTTACCTTGGTTAGCATGTCTTTTCCTAGCAACAGAACAGTAACTGAAACAAACATATTCAAAATTTGTATGATGAAATACTCTAACCTCTTTCATAATTATTAGAATATAGTGGTATAAATTTTGGCTCCAGTGAAGACTCTCAGATTTCACATTATACTGATACTTCATTGAAATGTGTGGTATAATTTTTTAAAATAATAATCTTTTACGTAGACTCAGGAAAGGAAAGGTGACCTTCCCCAGGGGAAGGCATACCTATTAGTTATTCAAATAGTCATCCCAGAAAACATGAATACAAGAAATATTATATAGATCCACATGCTGTATTTAGGAATATATATGTTCATACAAATGCATTTGTATGAACAATTGATGGAAAAAGAGGCCATGAATTTAAAGGAGAGAAGAAGAGTATATGGAAGCCTTTAGAGGGAAGGAAGGGAAGGGAGAAACATTGTTAAGTTAAACTTTCAACATAGCTATTGTGCAGGGGATTTAAATCTGTTTTCCATCCCCCATATTGGGCATCTCCCAGCTGCTTCTAAGTTCCGCTCTGAGAGATTTGAAGTCTTTTCTGGAAACCAAGGGCACCTGTACGCCCACGTACACAAACCCACACACAGGCATAGACAGACACACATAAGTAAAAAATAAAAAAATAATCTTATAAAGGATAAAATCATACAATTAAGAGTATTGTTTTCCTTGCCTTGGTCTTTTAACTAAAATTGAGTTGAGGACAATTTTCTTTTTCATTTTTATAAATGGGTTTTAGAGAAAGAGCCAAGGGGATATTGTATTTGATACAAATACTCCATGTCTCACTTGCAGAGGAATTTTACTTTTACTATCCCCACTGAATCACAGAAGAATCGTGAAAAAGGGAGAAGTGGGAGTATCTGGAAGAAGATACACAAGAATGCTCCCAGTATTGCTGGAGTCCCTGGGGGATACCTGTACACAACCGACTAAAGAAAAGCGTCGAAAGTTATTATATTGACTTTTCACTTTTGCTGTAACACTTCATCCCAAAATGAGTGACTTAGAACTACATACATTTATTATCTATGCTGTTGTGGTATAGTAGGCTATGGTAGCTTCTGCAATTCTAAAAGAGAATATATGCAATCCTTTTCCTTCCAGGTTCGAGTGGCTAGGCTACCCACATTCCTTGCTCCATGAATTGCTTCTAACAGCATTATTCTAACCTTGATTCCAATATGGCTCCTTTCTCATTTCTATCCATCATCATTAGTATCAAGGGTATCATTAACATGTCTGCCACATAACAGAATTATCTTGACATTCACTACTACTTCAGAACTTATTATATTATTTGTGAAACACTTATAACCCATTTTTCTTTTAAAATGATCTTTTCAAAATGTGTGACAAAGTTTAATTTCCTTCTGAAAAATCTAAACTAAATGTCTAGAAGAAATGCTTGATAAATGCTTGTCAATTACCTAAATTAAGAACTAAAATCATATTGGTCTGTCAAAAGAATTTTATAGCTCTATGTAAAGTTAAAGAAAGCACCATTTTCTAGTGAAAGGATGAAGGTAATTTCAGAAAAATGTCCCCAAGTCATTTTACTTAGGCTGAGAATGAACCACAGGAATATTCTGGAATAGATAGGATAAAACTAATTATTTAAAGTTATTAAATTATTAAAGAGTTCAATTATTTTTTGAGTTCATTTATCTAAAAAACTATATTTTGTTTGATATACATACTTTTTTAGAAAGGAAAAATCATTTTAATGCCTACATATTCAGAAAAAATATGAGTATTTTTTAGCAGTCTTTCTTTTATTAAAAATTTCCACCTCCTCCCCGCCTCCTATTTTCCTGCCCCTCTCCCCTTCCCCTCCCCCTCCCTCTCCAGTCCAAAGAGCAGGGCAGGGAACCCTGACTCCTCTTTGATATACATACTTTAATGCTTATATGAGTAAAATTATAGTAATTTGTGAAAAGTTAAGCAAAACAGTAACAAAATTGCTCCTCTATTTCTTCCGCTTATAATTTGGATCGTTAGCTAGGATCTAGAGTATCTTATGATGCACATGTATATTTCTTTCTCATCTCGTTAACCAAATATAGAAGGGTTTATGCAAACACACCAACAGTTACTGCATATATATTCACTGATAAAGTGTGACCTCTGTGCATCACAGAGTTTGAATGTGTTCATCTCTAGAGTGTGGTACCTGCATGTCTTTCTAAGAGAAGGAAAAAAAAAACCAAAAAACACTAAAAACACTATGAACACAAACACTACTAAACATTCATCAGAAAATAAAATTTATTTATCTTTCAAAGAAATAAAATCAGTCTATCAAATACGTGCTGAGTGCTCTAGAGAATTAAACAAACTCACATGCCAGGTCAGGCCTTATGGACACCGTCTCCACTGTGCAATTGTTTATTGACTTATTGCTTGGTTATAACATTTTCTTTTCTTTTTGAGAATACCTAATTCGATCATTCATGTAAGAAAAAAAAACAGTAAGCTGGATCTTCTTAGACATTTATTGTGAATTTTCAGATGGAATTTATGGAATGTAGGAGTTACTGAAAAGAGAAATGCTTTGTTAAACTATAGTGAACTTGGATAAAAATGTCAGCAGAAAGTGTAAGAAGCTTACATGAGTTCTTTTTTATAGATCCATGTCATAATACCATGTCTGTCAAGCCTAATAAGCCTAGTTATTTCATCGGTAGCTTGAATTTTAACAGAAATTTTTGACATAATTTATTTTTATTGCTACAGTTCTCCTGGGAGCAATTTTATCTAATCAAGACTAATATATAAATTAGTTGGTCTCAGACACAGTGATTGAGAATTGATAACACATAGGAAACACTGTAACTGTTTTATCTTTAGTTAAGCTTAACTATGATGAATGAATAGACCATTTAGAGATTATTTCTACATAAAAGTGCACCAAGCTTATATGACTATCTTGGGGAATTAAACTATCTTAATAATGATATGGGACTTTTTCATGTGAAAATACGGAGTTTAATTATAAAAGGTCGTAAAATAGTCCTATCACTCTTCTTGTTCAGGATATTAGAAGTTTCAGCATCATACCAATCCTGAAACTGCTAAAACCACAGACCCACAAGCGTCACAGAGCTAGCACGTGATTGATTTTCCGCTTCAGCATGTCATCAGTCTCTTTCATTAAGCTCTTGTCAATTACCCATTGTCTTGGCCCTGCTTTTCATTTTCAAATGTAAGTGGCAGTAGGTTTTTAGTCCTTAAAATATAAGGGTTTGTTTGCTTTTAACAGTTCAACAAAGTTCAGATTGTAGGAAACATGAAGTACCTTCTTATGGATACATTAAAAACTACATGTAAATACCTCCAAAATGTAAATGTTAAAAATTGTTTGAACTGGCTAAGTACATGTCTAAGACACAGCTTGCAAGAGAACATAACAGAAAACGGTCAAACATAAGACCTTTTTAAAAAAAAATAAAAAAGGAGGGAAAATTATAATTAGCACTAATGGTGGAAGAAATTCTTTCTACTTTTAAAATCTACAGGAAGCATGGCAAATCCGAAGCAGGTAACAACGAATGAAGGTAGAGAGCATGGATGCTTAAAGATATGTGCTCAATCAGAAATTTAACAATCTGTAAGAGGAACCCGAAATACAGAAAAAGGAGAAGAGAGGAGAAGGAAGGGGAGAGGAAAGAGAAAGAGGGGTTGGGCAAGGGAGAGGGAAGGAAAATAAGAGCTCTCAACCAGAGCAGTTTGTCTTAGACATGAAATATTGTGAAATTACTATGGCAAGTTTCCACTGTAAATAAATCTCTTGCCTACATTCTAGAAGTATTAGTTTTATAGTTAATAATTATTTAGTCTTAGAATATAACTAATTTATCCTTCTACCACCACCTCCACGTAGAATATTACATTGATTCAGGCTTCTTTGAGCTAGATGGGAAATTTTCAATTTCCAAAGAAATAAAAATTAATTTTAGTGTATTTTTACTATTGTTCAAAAATCTAGCAGCATATAGCATTTTTATAAAATTATCAGAGGTGTTTATCAAAATTTTCTTAAACATTTTAATATAATATTTTGTTTGTTTTGTTTTGTTTTGTTCTGAGACAAGGTTTTGTGTAGCTTTGGAATCTGTCCTGGAACTCACTCTTGTAGACCAGCCTGACCTGGAGATCTCACAGAGATCTACCTGCCTCTGCCTCCTGAGGGCTGGGATTAAAGGCAGGTGTTACCACCACTTGACTAAAACAATATTTCTTAACCTGTGGTTATTTGGCTATCTTTTAAACAAACTATTTAAATGCAAAACATGAAAAATTGTCAAAGTCTGTGTTAGCAATGAAATGTTTATAAACATTATCTCTAAGTTGTTTTTAAAATTTAGGGTAGCAATAAAATCATTAAACACATTTTTTGAAAATGAGCAATATCAAAAAATGACGGAAATTTCTCCCTTCTCTAATGATTTATCTGCTCAACCTTCAATAAAATAGCTCTTGGTATTTTGCTACCAGAAGAAAAATTATTTCTATAATAAAATAAATATATAGTTATAGGTAGAATAGCCAAATGATTACAATGAAGGGCAATTTAATTAATATAGACTTATTACATGTAATTTTTAAAAAATTAACTATTTTATGTACAGAAACCAATAATTGCTGTGAAAAATAAAAAATAACTTCTTTTTCTGAATGCTAAATTTTTATAAGTAGGAAGATACAGTTAACTCACATGAGTGAAGTAAATAACACAGAACTGATAAAGTCCTCGAAACTCAGGAAGAGACAGACTCAATAAGTGAGAGAGATCAGTTAGAGAAACCCTGTTTTTGTCTTGGGACCTAGTCACTTGGAGAGTTTGGGATGAGTGGCTGGGCCATCATTTGTTCCGAGAGAACAAAGATCTCCACCAGCTTCATTTCTGCCAAGATGAGAAATCTTTGCATCACTCACAAGACATATTTCAACTACTGTAAAACAATTTAAGTGTGAAAACTTAGGAGCCAATCTTGAAAAAGATAAAGTTATATAGACTAGAGTAAAAACTGCCAGTGGAACATGTGGCTAAGAAGATTTTGCTCTCCTATCTAAGAAATGTAAATAAACTCTGAAAGCACCACTGATTCCTTAGGAACCTGAATTTCTGAGTGTAGATAAACTCACAAGCAAACGTTGCATCAGGGCCCATACAATGACTGGAATGATGACTGACATCTGCAGTCATCGATTACTGAAATGGCACTTTGGGGTCATCAGCTACTAAATTATATTTTGAAGAGATAATGTAGTATGGGTAGATATTTTAGAATAATTTTCTCTCAGAAAATGTGGGGTGAAAGGTCATGAAATTCTATCATGTCTAATCTATAAACATAAGGTATAATTTCAACTCAGTGATAAGCTATTATATTCGAACATTCTATTAGTCAATTTTAACAATTTTGATAATTTGGGCAGTTAATATGATTGGTCTAAATGGCATTAATATTTTTTCTAGTCACATAAAATTTATTATTTTCAAGATTCAGTAACAAATAAAATGAGACTATGCAAGAAAAATTTTAAAATGCTTATAATCATGGTATCTACATTTTCACCAGCAGAAGCATCTAGCTTCTTTCTTAAATAAATAGAATGCAAATTGCTAGAGTAATGACCAAAACCATAGAAAGAGTTGTTCCACTATTCAAGGTGCTGGCAGAAGCTATGGATGGGAACTTTCTTCCTTGACTTCAAAACGTCTTCCTTTGTATACTGATGTGGCATAGAACAAAGGAAAACATACAGGATTTTATCTCTCTTCTCATAAGTACAACAATCTCACTATGTAATTTTTCACCCTCAAGAAACAGTAGTTGCCTCCTGTGCACCTTTCTTTCTATTATTAGAGCATCACAGTAGAATATAGACTTTCGAGCTTATACAAAATTTCGAATGGTAAAGACATTCAATCCATAACAGAGTCCTTCTGAGAGCAAAGGAAAGAACCATTCAATTTTCAAGCCCAACTTAAAAGAAACCACAGGTATCCAGAAGTTGCTGGTTTTCAACTTCTCAGAATATAGCAAAGGTCTTAAGGATAAAATCAAGTGAATGCTACAAAAACCTTTCAAAAATCCAGTATGGGTTATATGAAATGCTGAAGGCCTTCTAAGGATATAAAAAAGTGTTCTGTACATAAATTCTTCAAAAGAATGAAGTTATAAAGTATATCAGCTTACTGTGACTCCAACAGAAAGCAAAGGCGGAGATGAAATCATTTCCAAGAGATGATCAGGCATTACTTTTGTGTGACAGAGTAGCTTCCAAATCAATATATTATGTGGTCCACATAAGCTGTCTAGGAAGCAAGTGCCATCTGTGAGTGATCTGGTCAGGAAATACAAAATGAAGAGGACTTTGGAGTTATGGATTGAGAAAATTATATATCGAACATCAAGAGAAACATGGAAGTGAGTTAGAAGAGCAATCATTTCATTGTTCATAGCAACGAAAGGGCCCCTAGTAAGGAAATGACAAATCCCTGTCAAGATATTTAAAAGCTACTGGATGAGTTTGTTAATGGTGCCCCTTCTTTGATTTTTTTGCATTTGAGTTTCTATTGCAGACATTCTGAGCTGCGCACCTTCATTTATGAGAGCAGAAATAGGGATATGTGTCCAAGAAGCATACCTAGAATTGATTATCAACTCCCTCGTCTACCTTTGATAAAGAGAGACTCTGGACTTCAAGCTTGAGTATGATGCCAAAGGAGAATATGGCTTTTGCGAGTCCTTGGGGACTTCAAAGAGATTTTACCTATGCCATGAAGATAAATACTTTGTAGGTGTAATAAAGATATGGAAATTACTTTCTTTTTTCCTTTTTGTTCCCGCCGAGACAGGGTTTCTCTGTAGCTTTGGAGCCTGTCCTGGAACTAGCTCTTGTAGCTCAGGCTATCCTCGAACTTACAGAGATCCACATGCATCTGTCTCCCTAGTGCTGCTATTAAAGGTGTGTGCCACTAACGCCCATCTGAGTTTTGCAAATTATAAATAATATCTTCAGTTTTGTTTATCCTCTTCCCAAAGAGGAATGTTATCTCTGTGCCTTCCTCTTGGGTTGGAACACACTGTTGTCTGAGTAACCCCTAGTGTGAAGCAAGTGACGTTCTGACATCACCTAAGGCTCTTATAAAAACATTCAGTTCCTTCTCATGCCTGAGTGTACTCATTCCATTGGTGCTTTCTTTGAACTAGTTCCTTTTGAATCATTAGGGAAGCAGGATAACTCTGGAAGCTAGCATGTAAGTTCTCTAGAAGCCAGGTTTAAGTTCTGAGTGATAAAATTGTATCAAGCCCTGGAAATATGGGTGAAAATAGCTCAGTGTGGTTCCAGTCATTTAGTGTCCCTAAATACTCAATCTTTCCGAGCTGAAACCCAACACACTGACAGAGACACATCACCTCATTTTGTCATGCTTTAATTTCTGATCCAAGAATAATCGGTTTTATTATTTTATGGCACTAGCTCTTGGGAGGTTCTTTTTATATCACACCTGCTATTTGGAGAATGAGACAAGGCAGTTTTAGATTCTACTATGACTGTGAAAGCAATGTGCTGAAATACTTTGTTCTTGACTTAATCATTGTGTGTGTGGGGGGGAGTAAGTTCTGGTGCACTTGTGTAACTGCACACACGTGGAAGTTAAAGTAAAACCCTGGAGTTCGGTCCTCACCTTCAACATTACTTAAGAAGGTGTCTCTTTTACAAATGAATGCACAAGACTAGTTTGCTCACAAGTTTCTTGAGATTCTCCTATACTACCTGTCATCTTGCTGTAAAATTCTGGAATTCAGACCTACGCTACCACATCTGGGGAAGCAAACTCAGATCTTTAACCTTTCATAGCAAGCATTTTACCTATTGAAACATCTCTTCAAACTTACCCTGAAAATTCTCAATAAATCAAATGATCTGACAAGTGTATTTATTGAAATTATTTTTAAATGTTTTCTTTTATGATTTTTAATTTTTTTAAAGTATGCTTATTCATCAATGATGCATTTTAGAATTGTGACAAAAAATAAACCAATTTTCTCGGTTTCAATTGAGATTCAGGGACAACAAATCAGCCTTGCTAGTCAACATCAGAATTTTGAAAATTATGGTTATTTTAAGCATAATGCAAATCTGTATATGACAGCAGTATCTTATTAAAACTTTTGCACACTCTGGATATTATTTATCCAGTACAAATAATTTAAAATCAAGTCTGAACAAAATTCCAAGCCTGAGTAAATTTGTTAAAGGGTAATAAAAAGTGGGCTTTGAATAAAAAAAGATAAGGTCACTCAATTGTATAGTACTGAACTCACTAATTTAAATCTTGTTACTACAATGACAACTTTACTAATTAAAGTGTAAATTATCACAATAATCAAAAGATTTGGTGGATGTATGTCCATCAGATATGGCACAAGGTTGACAGTCTGGAGGGAAGACTGCACAGACGTCCAAAGAAGCATGTCTTGGGATCAACCAAAACAGACAGCAGTGCACCCATTGATGAGAGAGGTAGACAGCCCCAAGGAGACATCACCTGGGCCTGCTAAGAGATGCAGTACAATTTAGACAGTTCCTGAGTTTGGGCCTAGCGATGGCAGTGTAGGAGGTGCAGAAGCCCTCACGAATGTGCTGTCTAGGCACTGCCTCACAACCACATTGATTATCTTAAGAATGAGGCTGCTATGGAAGTAACAAAATGAGTAATGTAGCTGTTCTTTATTGGTTCCTACAGGCCAGGAACTTGCTCCTTTCAATTGATGGTGATAGAAAGAAGTCCCATTTTTAACAATTTAATAAAATATTAAACATGGGTGTTGAGCAATTGCCTCAGTGTATTTGAAAGAAAAAAAATAGGAAAATTTAGATTGAAAATTGATCTTTCTTCAAAGGCAACAATATAAGAATTAAGCAGAATATGATGCAATATGAGAAAATCCTAGGCATAATTAAGCTTCAAACAGGGAAATCCTGGCCTATAAGTGATTACATGGATCCTTAGAATGAAGACGTAACTCAATAAAGTTTTCAATTGTTTCAAACTTCAAACTAGAGCCATCAATTTCTCATATAAAAGGATAACTAAAGCAAAGTTCCTTTTTATTTTATTCCAGGAAACTAAAAGGTACAACGGCTGTATCTCAGCCTTCGGGGTTTAATGGGATTGTATTGCTCTCCTTTCTCTAAAGGTCACTAATACGCGAGAGAACAGTAGCTTTGTGTGTCCAAACAAGAATGGACGGGGAATATCACGAGAACAGTGACTGACAGCCCACTGCTCTCATCTGAGAGTCACGCATCACGTTTGAATCACTGCCATATTTCGCGCCTTAGGATGTTTTCGCCAACAGGACCTTTTCCCTGGTAGTTTTATTGCATGCACTGATTTTGGTACTTGTTTGCAATGGTATTAGCGAGAATCTGAAGAATCTTTCTGGGGTCCTAAATGATTTGTGTATCCTTGCTTTTATTGACTAGATAGAGAACAGGGAGATTAAAACTTTTTCAGTACTGTCCCCTAGAGCTTATAATATTGACTGATCTTGTATGTATGTGCTCACACCTCATATGATTCTAAAAAAGGATTGTATGGGGATGTAGTGTAAAGACTCCAGGACTGTTAGCTACATAGAAAAAAATTGGAATTCGTGAATTAGTCATTTCTGACAGGATAGAGAACTTCAAAAAAGAAGAAAGAATCTAATATTTCCATTATATTTCTCTAGTTGAGCTCCTTTTCTTTTATGAAGAATGTTCCCAAGAGGACAAGACTGAATTCTTCATCTCTATATGAAACAAATTCAGTGATACAAAAGAAGAAATTGAACAAGTGGCTTCTAAGCTCTGCAATTTGGTGCCCCTGAGTCCCCCAGATGTGCGGCCAAAGCTGGGCCAAGAGCACTACCTTACACTATGAACACTTTAGTGACTGTGAACCTATCCTCACCCTTTCAATCTCCAGGGAGGCTCTGTGGTTTATTATTTATTTTAAAGAGATGTGACCTTGCGACCTTGTCAGAAAGCTATGCTTGGGTAAAGGTTAAATCCTGCTAGCAACCCAGAAAGAAGAGTGATTATCGGGTCTAGGGTTACAATGCAAAAAGAATCAAAGGTGTCTAATCTAAAAGTTTGTTTTTAACCAACAGCCTTTTAGAAGAAGGCTTGCATAACCCAAGATTATCAGGCTGAAACTGGAATAGAATGAGGGATTCTGAGAACCTGTTTTCTTTTAGGCCTCTCCAGAGAACGGCTCCGGAGGACGGGTTCCTTTTCTGGAAAGCGGGCGAGGTGAAGCTTAGCTCAATCCTGGTTTTACTCTCCAATGAGAAACCTGGTACCTGGCATCTGAGAGCTTCACCTGGTTTGAGCCCACAAGTGAACTACTTTTCCAAAAGCTAAGCAGTAAAAGCCTATGTAAAAAATTACTTTTAAAAAAATGTAATTGAAGTGCTGGTGACAGGGGATTAAAAAAAGAACAACATACTTTCTCCTCTTTATCCGTAGTGAGGTCAAATTAACCAGCAAATGACTTTATTATACCCACTGCCAGTCCCACGCTATTTGCACAGTTCAGTTGGGTGGAAAATGCACAATTAAGGTCTTTTCCAAAGTCATTTAAAGGAAACCCTGAAACATAATGCTAAACTAATTAGTCATATTTTAAGGTTATCTTTAATGATGATCTTAAATGGCTTGGATTCTTTTTTGAGAGGTAAGTGGGTGTTAAGTAACACATTAAATTACTGTGCATAAAGGAAATATTTTAATAGAAATCATTTAAAAGTTGGATACATGTAGATGATAAAGTTCTATAAAAGAAGAATCTAAAAAAAAAAAAAGCGATGGTGGCGCACGCCTTTAATCCCAGCACTCGGGAGGCAGAGGCAGGCGGATCTCTGTGAGTTCGAGACTAGCCTGGTCTACAGAGCTAGTTCCAGGACAGGCTCAAAAAGCCACAGAGAAACCCTGTCTCGAAAAACCAAAAAAAAAAAAAAAAAAAAAAAAAAAAAAAAAAAAAAAAAGAATCTATCAGAGAATTATTTAAAATTTCTTGTTTGAGAAAATAAAAAATCTTTATTTTCTTTATCAATTGAATTGTACACAACACAGAATTTCAGCAAAATATCTGAATGAAACCTGAGGAAAGAAAATGTATTCATTTAAGAGAAACATAACTTTTATGTTTTACAAAATGATTATTAAGGAAGTTGAAAGGTTTTCTGATTTTTTACCAACTCTCATAGTCAAAAGAAAGCACAAAATTTTAAGACAAATTATCCTATTGAAGACAATTTTCAGAGGAAATTGGATACAATTTCAAGCCGAATCTTGTTCATACAGACTAGTGACATTTTTATTGCCTTGTAAGTCACCATGTTTCTTCTCAGACTTTCTTCTCTTCAGCTAAATTATGCTAACTTAACCAGCACGTACTTTGCCAAGGGCCACTGGCTGAAATATATAAATCGCTCTTCAGTTTAACCTTTGCTTAAAAGTCTAGCGTTCAGTAAAGCAATAGTTGGCAATAAATGGATACATGTTTTGTGAAGTTCATTCTCAATATCTGGTTTTATAAGAGATTATGATTTATAGTTAGAATAGATTTTTTTTTACCTAAGACAAATGATCTTTGAGAGGTTAAGTAATTTCCTTAAAAATCATGCATTTTTTTAATATGAACTCTCTGCCATGAAACAATAGATCCAACAGAGATGGTAAGCCCTACTGTGTTCCTGTCTGAAGCTGAAGGAGGCATGCTTCCTTCAGAGGATTAGCATATAAATAAAAATGTAAAAATCAGTATAGTTTGAAAATCTACACACTGATTTTTAATTAAAAAGATCTGAAAATGCACTTAAACATTAAAAAATTTAATTGTTTACTTTATTGGTTATTGTCACATATCACTCAGTAAAAATTTATATAAAATATAAAACAGCTAAACTGTATGGTTAACCATCTATTTGTTCTATGCAAAAATGGGAGCCAGAATTAAGTACCTTTGTAAAATCCATGAGAAACTCACATAACAGTTGAATTTTATTGAATTTTTTTATATTTTCTAATATATTTACACATACACAAATAAATATTTTTGGAACCCTCGTTGACTTCCTAAACAGAATTTTCTACTACATAAAAATTTGCATAGCTATAAAAATATTTTTTCTGTACATTCAGAAACTATATAAAACAATTTATTTCTTTTTTCCCCACACAAGTGTAGATTAAACAGAGCTAAGAAAGAGGGTAGGCAGAGAAAGGGTAGATGCTGATCATTCATTAAATTTAATCCTTATGCTTTTATGGTAGCTTTAATATGTAAACTGATTAAGAGTACACTTAATAATCTGCTAAGCAGAGGTAAAGCAAAATTTTTCTCAGGTAATGCTCATTGACTTTAGGATTGGAAGGTAAATGAACTGGTAAATGAACAAGTACGCTAACATACTTAAGAATGAGAATTAAGAAGTATACTACCTAGGAAAGGCATACTAAAGAAGTGACTGCACCTGAAGGTTGTCAGACTCGAGATTCAAGTCAGACTTTTAAGTTTAAGATCCTGTCAAAGCTCCAATTAAGCTGTAGTTCAGAGGTAGCATACAGTCATTGAGAATAGGGGAAGCATGGACTACTGAGTCAAAATATCAAAGAGTTAATCAGTGCTGATCCACACATAGCACTGTTTAGAAATGACAAATAAAAAATGGTTTGGATATGATACCTAAGCCATGGGTGAGGATGAGAGAGTGCACTAGATGCTACTAGATGCCCTTGATGGGAAAGAATAATTCTAGATATCTAACATGATCATATAAGATCATGATCATTGAGCAATACTTTTTATTGAACTCTACATTTTTCTCTGTTACCTTCCCTGCCTCTCCCTTCCCCCTTTCAACCCTCCCCCAAGGTCCCTATGCCTCCAATTTACTCAAGAAATCTTATCTTTTTCTACTTACCATGTAGATTAAATCTATGTAAGTCTCAGTGTTCTCATTGTTGTCTAAGTTCTCTGGAAAAATGAGCAATATTTTAAAACCATGACATATTTAACCTATACATTGGACAACTGATTGAAGGCATAAGAAAATTACTGGCTCATCAATGGATCTGTTGAGATCTGCAGGAATTATATTTATTACAACACAGGATAGTAGCAGATGCAAACTAACTAAAATGAGATTATACTAAATTGGAGTAGAACCCCAAATCCAACGACTAGTGTTATCATAAAAGGCCTAGAGAGACAGCTTGGTGGTTAAGAACACTGGCCACTCTTCCAGAGGACCTGGTTTCCAGCACCCTAATTGCTCACAATTTTCTACAAATCTAGTTCCTTGAGATTCTGTGAGATATTCTGCCTTTTGTAAGTACCTGACACATAGTGAAGGTACAATACCTGTAAGAATAAAACTTTTAAAATAATTGAAAAGGAATCTAAAATACACAGGGCACAGAAATTAGAAGGCTAAGAAAAAACAGAAGCAATGCTTGGAATACATTCATCCTAGGTTAATCAGAATGAACCAACAGCCAGGGAAAGGCATGAGACATAGGATTTTTGGTGCACTATGTAGTATCATTTATATTTCATAACTATAGAACCTTGACTATTAAAAATTGTGTTGTTTCCTTAAACAATTCTTTGTATAAATTGGTGAATTCCTAAAAAAAAATTGCGCCCAGGAAACTGGGTTATCAGTCAAACTCATAAAAGATGGACTAATGGAAAATGAGAAAGTTCTGTATTCTAGTTAACACAGAGGTGAACTGACATATATTTACCTGCAAATGGGAGAAACTAATTTGTTTGACACATGATGATGTATATCTAATATTGTGAAATGTGATTTGACCTATAGCACCAATTGTCAAAAACAAGAAATGGAGTGTTGAAAGACATGCTTAGCATATTAAATATTAGCAAATTAGCCTGAAAAGGTTAACATAACCCATGAACTCTACTGATGTGAAAATATAAAATCAGTTTATGAATAACTTCTGAAATACATCAGTATATCACAGAACTCAGAAATTGAAGTCAGATAGATTTACAAAGCAATCCTTTTCCCATCAACATCTTATGGATATTTGGCACTTTTATTTATTATTTTTTTTACCATCTCTGATTCTCACTTTGCCTTTCTATAAAATAAAAACACTCACCCTGGAGTCATCATGGTGCTTACAACTTGACAGAGGCTGAGCCTTTTGTATATTGCGTTCAGTATAATAAAATATATCATAATGAAAAAAGGTAAATAATTCCATAGGTTTGTTGAAAGTCTGAACACATGTAAAAGCCACAGGAAGCACCCTTAGTATATTAACTATCAATCTCAGTATATTATATTCTTCTTGGCTTGATGATAAATGCCAAATTCCTCGAGAGGAGGGGCAAATATTAATGATGCATAGCAGTAAATTTGCTTTTTCACATAGTCTACTGGAGATTTAGGCACCCCACTTATGAAAACATTAGTTTTATGGGTCTTTACAAAACAAAATATAAACATGAAGAAGAAAAAATATTCTCAATACAAGTTACAAGAACATGTACTGGTTTATACTGTATATGAGGTGTGGTTGGCTCAGTAAAATGTGCTGATAACATGAAAGACTTTGTTACTGATGTCATGTTCTTGGAACACGGCTGTATTTTAATCATACTTTGCCATTGCATAAGGGTGTACATAAAAGTAACAATATATTGCTCATCGTGGGAAGGGCCCAAAGCATAACTACTTATTCCTTGTCTCTGATTTAGATGGTTCACAGGTGTAAGCACATAATAAAGGAAGAGGAGAAAGGGAACAATAATTCAGTTCAGAATAAAACATAAAACTTCTCAGATAGAAAAAACAAATGATATAATGGCATCCTTAACTACCTCTTACATCAATAAAATATCATCTCTCAATTAACTACAATAGTCAGAGCTGTTTTCCAGCTCCCCTCCTAATATTTTAACCAAATACCCAGTGTTAGGGCATTACCCACCCTCCCTATCTCCTGCCAAATCCACAGACCCTTCATCCTTTGCACTATATTGTTTTATGGCAAGCAGGTTATTTCTCATGGCATTAAATCATCTTTGTAGAGTGATTTACAGTTATATTGGTGATAAGAATCAGAGAATTATCAACCCCACAGGTGAAATAAAGAAGAAATATTCCGAGCTGCCGAGGGTCAGTAGAGATGATTGAAAACTATTCTTTTTTCTCTTCCTTTTTTTCTTTTCTTTTCTTTTCTTTTCTTTTCTTTTCTTTTCTTTTCTTTCCTTTTCTTTTCTGTGTAAGAGCTTTGGTTGTCCTGGAACTCGCTTTGTCGATTAGACTGGTCTTGAACTCACAGAGATCCACCTGCCTCTGCCTCCTGAGGGATCAAAGGTGAGCACCACCACTACCCAGTGAAAACTACTTAGTAAAAAGCCTCTTCTCACAATTATCTGCACTACTCACTCTACTGTGAAAGGAGCTACCGTGCTGTACTCTTCAGTTTGAGAATGATGCCCTGCTAACATATGCCAGCCTGTGGAATGTATGGGAGGCCTGGCTGCAGAGGGTGGAGGAAGAAAGTCATCAGAATGTTGGAGATTGCTGGGTTTTGCTGCCCAGAACTGAAATAATCACACAGAAACTATATTAAATCAGTACTTGGCCCATTATCTCTAGCTTCTTATTGGCTTACTCTTATATATTAATTTAGGCCATTTCTATTAATCTGTGTATTTGGCATGTGGCTGTGGCTTACCAGCTAAATTCTAACTGGCTCCAGCGGGGCTAAATAGCTTCTATCTGACTCTGCTTTTCTTTCTCCCCACAATCAGTTTAGTTTTCCCTGCCTACCTTTATTCTTTTGCTCTATCAGGCCGCGTCAGTTTTCTTTATTAATTAATTAGTCATATTCATAGTATGCAGAGGGGAATCCCACATTATCAGAGACATCAAGGTTCTGTAGAAATTCTATTTTGTACTCTCACACAGATAATAGTACAAAAGCATCCATTACAAATTAAACAGAGGAAGCCAGAATGTAGACATAGATAAAGCAAAGGTTTTTATAATTTTATTTTTCTTATTTAGATGTTCTCTGTTGAAAAGAACAAGAATGTATCCACTAAGATAACAACATATGTGCTTGTTGTATATGACATTGGGTCAGGACCTATGGCATCTGGCAGAGGCTGGGAGTTTAAAACAGGCACTGGGACCGTGGTAGTAAAAATTCAAATATTGTATCATGCTCAGATTCCTGTGTTGTACAAGTATTTCTGTTTTAAATCTAACAGAATGGTACAATAAGAGCATAAGCACACAATTATATTAGACTATATCAAGCCTCTTTTCCTAAAGATGGCTGACCTCTCTCACTTAAATCTAACCCCAGCTTCCCATAATTGGTTTCAAATTAAGATGCAAATTTGCACTGAATTTCAACTTTAGAATCCACAAGCAACAAAATGCAGCTCAGCTACATTTTCTCCCAAAATTCCCAAAAGAAAGTAAGTGTATTCTTGTCTCTAAATGATATTTTATCATATTTTATCAATAAATAATGGCTTATTGCTTAAGAAAAAGTTTATTCTCTGTGGAAACAATATGCTAAGATAAGATGTGATTGTTCTAGAAGTTCCAAGGGTCTCTGTAACAACCTCAATATTCCACTGAAAGGTTCAGATATTCATGAAACAAACTCAATGGTACAAACAATTCCATTAAACTATGTCATTTGAAATTTGAAATAGCTACTCTAAAATGATTTTTCCATAATTTATATTATGTACAATTTATATATAATTTATGTACTTATATAATTACAATCAAAATGAAGGTTAAGAATCATTCAAAAAGAATAAGAAATGATTCATAGAAAGGCGAGAGAGATGACTCGGCATTTAAGAGCACTGATTGCTCTTTCAGAGGACCCAGGTTCAATTCACAGCACTTACATGGCAGCTCACAACTGTGTTTAACTCCAATTCTGGGGGATTCAACGCCATCACACAGACATGCAGGCAGCAAAACATCAATGCACATTAAGTAAAGATAGATAGATAGATAGATAGATAGATAGATAGATAGATAGATAGATAGATAGATAGATAGATAAGATTCATGCTACTGTGATATTCATCATCTCATCGCTGGAATATTTTATTTGTATATACATGATGTTCTTAATCAATAAAACATATCACTAGCCATTTAATATCAACTCACCCACACCCAAACCTAATTGCTAGTCAAACTGTATCTGCCTTACATTGTATTTAGAACTATTGCATCATATTTGTGAATTAGTGTTGAATATGAACATAGAATACAACTATGAAGCAGAAAACCTTATTTTTAATGCTGAGTACCATTTCAACATGGCTTAGTTTTCCAAAGTTAGAATGAAGGTGAAGACTCTGAGTAGCTTTGAACACAAGTTCACCATTTAATCTGCACTTAAGAAATAACAGAAGAGCTATTTCATATGGAAGGGTAGCCATTTAATATTTTATAATCTATGTTTCCACACAGACTTTAACATTTGTCACAGGAGAAAGATGCCAATAAGGATAACAAGGTATTACATTTTAAAAAGGTGTTTTTACAGTTCAACTGTGGGCTTGATTTTATGTGCTGAAATTTAGACTAAGTGCTTCATTGCTTGTGATAATTTGGCAATCTTCACTGTATCACAGGGTGGTTGGGTAGAGGAGAGGAGGGGCTTAATACACACAGAGACACACCCATGAGCCATCCTTAAAGACATACCTATTAAATTATTATATTTCAGGACCCTCCTCCTTACCTCTGCCAGCCAATACCAAAAGATTGGATCCAAGTATGATTGACAGTAAGAAATAACTTATTTCCTGTTCGCCGCCTATTTCTAGTTTATGATATATCTCCTGAAACTCAAATTCTTGGAGTGTTTTTCCTTCCACAGAATGTCTGACAACTCCATTTACTAGGACAGAACTCTGACACTTGCACAGAGAAACTGAATTTCAGGTTAAGTTTCTTAGAAAGTCAGCTTGGGACATTCTCCAACCTGCTAAGCTGTCTGCGAACTGTGCGGTGTGATTCAGGTTTCTATCTGTGAGTTGTTACTTATGCTGGGATGGACATTTAGTCATTGCTGGTCCTGTAGGTAATGCCTCACAAATATGCCTCCCAGTAACACAATAAAACTCATGGTTTATCAAGTTAGACTTTGATGATATCAATATTTTGACCTGTTGTGAGCTCCTTATCTTGGGTGAGAAAATGTGTGCATTGTGTTTCTACAGGAAAAATTTTGTCACACAACAGTACTTATTCTTAACACTTTGATCAATTATGGTCTCTGTCCAATATAGAAAGAAAGGCCTCTGACCAAACACGACAGCATCTCTAATCTATGAGCAGAAACTTAAAATGTGGAAAGACTAATGGAAAAAGCATACTCATTTATAAAAGCAATAGGATTAGCTTTCCCACTAGAATCTACCACTTTTTCTGTAAAGGGTTTGTTTTTGATAGAGTTTATAATACCATGTCTGAATTCCTTTCTGTAAAGGATGCTCCAAATTCAATCAGAGAAGGTTATTAGCTATACTCATAGCTGCAATGCCCACAGTGTTGTTTTTTTATACAGAATGATATTTTTTCCTTTGTTCAGAAATCCATAGGAACCTTCTGCATTACAGATATAATCCGAAGATCAGTATAAACCTAGAAGATGAAGAGAAGTAAGAAAATATGGTGAATGAAACACGAAAATCAGAGAACTCACAGACCAGTTAGTGAGACAGATATTTCTACACCACACCATCTCCTCTTCGCTTTAAAAGTGATTTGGCTAACAATGAGAGATGAGCCTGTCTACTTTTTTAAAAAATTATTATTATTATTATTATTATTGAAAAAATTTCCGCCTCCTCCCTGCCTCCAATTTACCTCCCCTGCCCCCACTCCTCTCCCCCTACCCCCACTCCTCTCCCCCTTACCCAACTACTTTCCCTCTCCCTCTCCATTCTGAAGAGCAGTCAGTGTTCCCTGCCCTGTGGGAAGTCCAAGGTCCTCCCCCCTCCATCCAGGTGAGCATCCAAACAGGCCTGGATAGATGTACTGCAGAAACTAAGAGACCATGGATGCAAGCCCAGACTACTATACCCAGCCTGTCTACTTTTTGAGTTTAAACTCAGCAAGCCTACCTTTCCCTCTTCTTCCCCTTCCTGACTCCTTCCTCCTAGCAGCTGCTAAGATACAGAGTTCCTAATCTCACTCTCTAATAAATTGTTAAGTTGCTTAATGTGCCCATTTTATAATACATTTGCCTATCAAATGAAGAACTGGAAAACAGAGGCAGAATATCCCACAGTAACGTCCACTTAACCACAATGTTCCCCAAAAATGGTTATTTCTTGTTATTTCTCCAACTCACCACTTATTCAAGCCACAAGGAACACTTCTAAAATAATTTTATTGCATTAAGTTTCCTATAAACCTCAACCTAATAAATATTCTTTAAAATCATTAAACATAAAGTGGGCTACAACACTTCTTTAACAAGATCCTGTACTTGCTTCATCTCACTAATATATATAGCATTTAACATTACTTTCCTGATGTTACCCACAGCGGCCTCACTGATTTTGCACCAAGCACCTACTTTTTACATAAAGAAAATATATTACCTCCCACGCCCCCCCCCATCTCTTTCCCCAGTTAGTTAGGCATAGAGTTGCACCTTGTCTTTTCTATCCCGTTTTTTTTTTTTTTTTTTTTTTTTGCTGCCTCAGAAGGCTCATTTAGTAGGTTAAGATTATTTGTATTTTGTTTTTGTTTTTGCTCCTATTTTTCACGTCTCAGTTCTCACTTATTTCAGGAATATCTCAAGTCTCTAATGCATAGGTCATGCTCTGCAGTCACATGAATGACAAAAGCCACACTCTTTTCTTTTCTTGTACCCCTTTACTTAGATTTCCAGCCCTAGTTTTGCCATAAAACTTTTAATTGACAAATTCTGCATGTACTTTTCGAAAGCAAGTTATTCAGCAGTTCTTCAGGAATGTCATCATATTTAATCAGTGCAGGGAGGTGGCTAACAATGCCCTCACTTGGTCTGAGTCTTAGATCCATCTCTGAAATGCCCCCAGATTTTGTTATTCCAAGTGACACAAAATAACAATATGCTAAACTCCACAAAAACAAGGGTGTGATTTAGTGAGTGGTGTCTTTATTGGTAAGTAACACATGAGAAAAGGGTAGAACCATGTTGAAAGCAGATTCAGTGCTTTCATTTTGTTATCCAAAATAAAACAATAAGCCCACGAAACACAAACCACTGTTCTTCCCTTTAGTTTTACATGAAATTAAATTTCTGTATGTAATTTAGGAAATGTTTTGTTTTCTGTAGAGGTGTGTACAGTTTCTTGTTAAATAAGGATCATGTTTCCATCTTGAGAAATCAAAGGCAGAATTATCGTTATTTTTATTTCACTGCCTTCATCACATGATATAAAACAATAACTCTGAAAGTGAAAAAAGATGAATGTTACTTAGCAGGTTAATAACTCAATTAAATGAAATATTGAAAATTATGTGACTGAGAGTAATCACTCATATAATAAGGCAAAATATTTTACAAACTTATCCTCTTACATGCCTACTCAGATAATAATTATAATTTGCATCTTAATAAACCAACAGTGAATAAAGTTGAAAGGGAATTTAATAGGCAAATAAATGGTAAAGAATGTAGAAAAGTATAAATGGATCATTTGATTTAAGAAAAATTCAGTCATATTATTTTTTAAATTTAGTTAATAGTCAACTACACGTTAATTTTAACACTGAAAAAAGGGATCATATACACCCCCATGAATACAAAGTAATACGACTACATTTACTCTTATCTATAGTTAAGAATTGCAGCAATGGGCAATATGAATTGAATCCACCATATAGTTGCATGAAATGAAAGATGTACCTATTGTTAAATTTAGTGATCAGCTGTCTGTTTTCTGTCCATGTGCCCTCCCTATCTCTGTATTCTAAGTTTACAAATGGTAAACAGATAAGAAAATATAAAGTAGTCACCAATGTACTCAAATGTGAGCTAACAATTTAACTTGCTAAATTAACAGCTTCAAAACAGTCTTGGAACATGCTACCAAAATACAAAACGTGTGTGGTTTTCTTTTTTTTGTTGTTGTTGTTAGTAGTACTATGCAATCATAAAGTAGTATGCCAGAGGAATATATAGCTAATGATTTGAAAAGACACAGTGCTTGCTTTGATTCAATTACTTCAAAGCAATTTTTTAAGGACTCTTCAGAAGTAGTGGAACTGTACTTGAAATATTGATTGACTGATATTTAGGTAACACAGAATTAGAAGTTAAATTTCCATATATATATATATATATACACATATATAACTATATATACATATGTAAATATATAACTGCTGAGGCATACTATATATATACATAATTTATATATACAATTGCTAAGATGTGTGTATTTAAGGGTTTGTGTATTCAAACAAACATTTAATATTATTAATATTGAAACAAATTGAAGTTGCATATCCAAATTGATTAATTCTTATGTGATATGCAGTTGACATGCATAAAAATGTTTAGTGGAGTATAAAAGGGTTTGGAGAAGTTATAAGAGTAAAAGTTTGGATATTGGTCTTGATAATTTGAAGTATATCTGGAACCAGATGGCTCTGTTGTAGAGTTCTTGTATAGTAAGGTTGAGACCCTCAGTTCAATCTCCAGTACAACAAAAGAAACAGAAGACATGCTGAGTGAACCAATTTTTTCTATCATGATACAAAATTTGAAAAACACCTTCCACAACACAATCAGTGTTTATCCAAACCTTTGTGTTCCTGCATGTATGAAAGGGGTTTTATTTTACTGACTGTTGCCAACACCTCATTGAAAACAAGAAAACAATGAGAAAAAAAATGTTAAAAATATTTTCCAAAACTTAAGTTCATCCACTCATTTATTTAATCACCCATACTTACTCTCTCTGTAATCAACACAATATATAGATAAGAGTTTTGTTCAGAAAAATAAAGTAGTATGCCAGAGGAACAATATAACAATGCACTATGTTTTATTTATAAGTGATTTGATGAAGTAGATAGTGTATATGAGAAAGAAGCAAGTTGCTATGACAACCGAGTTTAGCAGTGGCAAAAACAGCCTCCTACTCTCTGTTTCTTCAACATCAAAAGCTTCAGATTCTCAATGATGCTTTCTCATCTACTACGTAGCTTTGCCTGTCCGGTAGAGAGGAACCATAGCAAGAAGTTCTAAGTGGTGACATGATTGCACATGGATCCCTTGGGATTTTAAAATGTTTTCGCTGGCTCCAATTCCACGATAGGGTCTCATCATAAAACAAGGGGAACTGAGAAATGTGGCCTGTTACTAAATGGTTATCTGTCCTCCAAAACTGAAAGGGAATTATCAATAAAGGCAAAAGAAATAAAAGGAAAGACAAAAGTGAGAGCAGGTGAAATATCCTTTCACTCTTCCTCATAGTGCAGTGACACATGGCTAGGTCGTAGTTTTTCTTGAGCTTAGCACGGTGGCTATCTGCCAGGCATCTACATATGACATGTATATATATGTTATATATAATAAAAACGTGCTGCATAAATGCTTGTGTCTAATACGTGGAAATCATCAGTGTGTAAGGCATATAAAGCAATCTATGGAGTAGCATTTTAAGAAGGGCAGAACGTAAGTTGTGCCATTTGCTATAGAAGACTGTCAAGGCAGATCACGGTACACTGCTGTTAATCAGAAGATGAGAAATGAGACAAATTGCAAAGGAGACTATGTTCATTGTGCATCTTCCACACACAGGAGCTCATGCAAATCATTGCCAAGTAACCCATTTCACACAATAGCATTCCAGTGTCCATGGGAAGTGAAGATTTACAAACAACCACACAGCAAAGATATGCACTGAGTTAAAGCCATGATTCCACATATGTTGCTATTTTAAGACTATTTTGAGCTACATCTAATATTTCAATTTATTGCCAGAAAAAAATAAAGAACCTATTTAGACAATATATTTCTAATATCTACTGACCTCATATTTATCTCTGGTGGAAAACACACTTCTGTAACACTTTTTATAAGTATGTTTTTGTAAAACTGATCAGATTTCACTGATAAGGCTATATGTATTGGAATCACTATCTTCTGTTTTAATCAAAAGAGGTCATTTGATTGCCAAGAATAGGGAATTCATCCAACAAGTTATAATGAACCATTTCTGAATTTTCTCACAAAGAAAGCAATGTCCAGGCATGTTATTCTGAACCTTTGAAAGTCACAAAACAAACAAACAAATAAACAAACAAAAAACCAAAACATTGTGATCAACATTAAAATAGAAAAAAAAGAGAAAATGACAAAAGTAGATACATGCAACTTATACCATGCCTTATCTTAAAAAGTCCTGTACTTTTATCATTTAAAATTCCTATATCATTGGTGGTTTTAGATTATTGCCACAAATAATTGATATCACTTTGCAATATTTAGGCAAAAATGTATATTATCAAACAATAAATTACATAAATAAGAAAAATATTCATAATAGAAAATAACACGATAAAGCATGTTTGGAGACAACAAAAATTTGATTGAGCCATACAGTTTTAATTGCCCTGTGATCTTAGACAAATCTATGATTTCTTTTGTACCTCATAACCCTCCTGAACTATATTATCCCATAATAGTTTAATAATCATGTTGCCAGATTCTACCTTTTCACTAAAAGGGGTTTAGATAATATCGTCTAGAATTATATTTTTTAGTACTTTTCTGAACGGTTGTGAGAATTTATTGAGTCTGCTTTACAGCCCATTATCATGTGTGTTTCTTTTGACTCTGTCTTCTCTCCTAGACCTGGAATTATTTTCTTCCACCCTGTTGGACTGTATAAGAAGTAAAAAGCCAAAATAAAAGCAAAAAAAAAAAAAAAAGAAAGAAAGAAACAGTGATTCAAAGAGATTTTCTGCTCCGAAAGACTGTCTAAGTCAGAAGAAAGAGGATGTGAAAAGAACATTGCTATTATCCAACACCTTTTCTTCTCCTCCCCGATTTCCCAGAGAGCTGTCATTCCCATGAGAAGGCCAGAGAGTACCTGGTGTCTCTTATCCAGTTCCCTGCTTAGTGAGGCCATGTCGATTGTTCAGGCTCTGTGTGGTGGGCAAATCCTCTCTGTGGGAATTGGTAAACAGTAAAAATTAAGGCATTTTCTGTAGAAAGCCAGTGAGCTGAAAGGAATATATCCATAAGTCTTTTCTGCTCTCAGCCCTAAAAATTCAACCTACCAAATGCTGTCCCTATCAAAATAGTGTTACTGTTGCTCCAAAGAATATTTTGATCATCTTTTTCTTTTTACTAGTTGTTTTTGTTAGACTATTTTGTCTATTGCTCCATACATTATCTTTTAATTAAAAATTTTATTAATGGCTTTTGTGGCAAGTTTTGAGTCACTTTACTGTATCTTCAGGTCGAAATGATTGCATTTAATGGTTTCTTGCTTATTCCTCCCCTTCATTCTGTCTTGTTAAAACTGTAATAGATTGCACTGTAAATAATTGCAAACAAATAGAAACATCACAACACTGAGTGATCTACTCTATATTATACCCATTTTACATGAATGAATTTTAGTATCGAGTTCTCAGCCCCTAAGCAAAACTTTCTATATCTGAAGTTGTCAAGTAAATTAAATATTATGAGTCAAATTAGCAAAGGCTAAATTGGACTTTGTGTGATAGACACCACTTCCAGAGTACACTTGCTTGCCATGGACTTAAGTATAAGGAGTGCAGGCATTCTACCTTCTATGGTAATTTTCTCAGAAATGATTACCTTACCCATAGGAATTATAGATAAGAAGACATGTAAGTCAAAATGCTATATGGAAAAGATGCTATATGGAAAAAAGAATGTCTGCAAATTTATCATACTATTCAAATCCTACTAAGTCTATCTTTAATGATCATTGAAGTCCTAACTCGATACTAAAATTCATTCATGTAAAATGGGTATAATATAGAATAGATCACTCAGTGTTGTGATCCCAATGTTTAACATACAGATAGAACAAAATGAGAATATTCACTCAGAATTTAAATTGGGATCTTGAATTTTAGGTACTTGTGTAGAAAAATCAGTGAGCTGGATGGAAAGTGTTCACGGGTCTTTTTTTGTTCTCAACCCTATAAAATCTAACCCACCAAAAATACTCGATCATTTTTCTTAACAGTTTAGACCATTTAAATGACAGCAATGGTGAACAAAAATTAACTCTCAATGGGTTACTACCTTTATTTATGGGTTTTAAGTTAAAAGGTAGTCTAAGACACTAGGTGATTCCATTAATCAAAAACAGCATCAAGTTCACAGTTTATAAAAAGTGTAATTGTCACTGTTCAACAAGGACAAAGTCCCAGTAAGGCAAGATGAATTCCTAAAGATCTACTGTTCAATGCTGTCGTGCCTCGCACCGCGCCCGTGTCTGCACTCTGTATGCTGGCACCTAGTTCGCGAGCTTCGGGCAAGGGGGCTGGAGGTGAAAATACGCAGACACACACAGACAGAAAGATAGCGACACGGGTCATGGTTGAATTCCCCAAGAATGCCCCCTTTATTATGTTCAGGGGCAGATTATATAGAGATAGCCACGCCCCAGCCAAACCCACCAGAAACCACTCTCCTGCCATCAGAAACTCCTGAAGGTCTCGTGCTCAGAGCAGCTGTAGGCACTCAGATCAGGGGATTACAAGAAATTCAGGATCTGGGGTCTCACTGCTCCCAACACTGTCGCAGTAGTTAATAATACTAAAGTGTGCATCTGAAATATTGCTAAAATAATTTTCAAAATGTGTTCATTAATAATAAAGAATTTAAGCACATCAGTCATGGGGAGTTCTATCATTTTATCTCCTCCATACAACTTTCTTTCAATCCACTAAATGACTGGTCTATTTGTACCTCACCCAAACAATTTAGCCACTGCCTACCTTTGGCCTTATTTGATTATATTTCAGTTTTGTATACAATGTCAATACGGCTTTACTGAACAATCTAAGCAGAATTTTAAACTCTACTCTTATGTTTGAAAATATTGCATGGCTTTCCATTTCCTATTAAACTAAACCTAATCGCTGAACCTGGAATTTTAGATTTAACCACAAAAAACAATCACTATTTCTCATGATTCAGTCTGTTATACTCTCCCATCAAACAAATACAACCACTTCTGACATCTTTTTTCACGTCCTACTTTCGTCAAGTTTCCATGTCACTTGCACGTCCTGAGATATCTTCAAACTCACGACGTTACATTCATCAAGATGCCTTTCTCCTAAACACACTTTATGGTTCCTAATTTGGACACCCATTTAACACTTCATAACCATAACTAATTACAATGCTTTGATTCATAACTAATTGTACCTTGTCTTATCTTCTCTTCACAAGTATGCCATGGAGGCAGAACCACCATCTTATCCTAACCACAGGAAAATAAAATATCAAACAAATATTCTTAATTAGATAACTGCTTGAATCTCCTTCTGATTGAGATAATAACTAGATATATGATACTCATTTGATTAACTTATTAATTTCGCATTTTAATATTTTTATTTTCAGCTACTACTAAATTCTAAACTATTCTACAGCTATTCTATAACTTCTACGAGTGATAGAGTATGTAAGTTTTAATTCTAGTAACTCAATAGTAGAATACATAAAACCATCATTTATTATTGTCATTTATACAATTTAGATTGAAATTTCTGACTTTAGCACCTATTATCTGTATGATGTGTTAAAGAGGAACAAACCACATATTACATACATATCCTTTGCACCACAGAAGGAGTAATTCAGCTGCAAAAAGCAAGGAATACATCAACAAACAGGGAAGATGATCATTTCAGAACATAACAAATTCTATAAAGGATATAAAATACAATTAGAAAAATTACATCATATAAAATGAATTGAAAGGATAAACATATGTACCCATGTTGAGATAGATTATTTTCACTAACAGTGTTCTTTGTTTTGTCTTGTTTTATTAAGATTTACATGTTAATCGAAATAAATCTAATTTTTCTTACTACCTGTGTAATATACAGCTAGAAAGTACTTGTGATTACATGTTTCAAAAAGTTCATTACTCATGTTGCAATAGTAGGTAGTGCAATTTTAGTACACCATCCCGTTGAGACATAGAATTAAAAAAACTTATCCCCATGCAATTATGGGTTATGAGTTTGCAGTACACAGTGAAACATCAGACTGAACGCCGTTCATATAATAGTCTGTAAGCTCACACAACTCATTACATTTTATGCATCATTAGTGAAAATTTGGCAATAATATTGTATGCTTTTTAATGTAGAGGAATAAAGGTTATGGGGGAGCAGATGATTCAAGAGACCATTAGAGAACGCCTCCAAGCTGACTCAAGATTCTGCTCTACTTCTTTGGAGAATAAATATTGCTATGAGAAAACAACTGCTTGGAAAAACATAACAGTGCTTTATATTCCACAGCTAATAAGCTATAATCTTTACTCTGAAACTGAATGTAAAACCTGATTGTGCCTTTTGTTTTTGTTTTTGTTTGTTTGTTTGTTTGGTTGGTTGGTTTTTTTTTTTTTTTTGGTTTGTATGCTTGATTTTTTTTTTATTTTTTTGTTTGCTTTTTTTGTTTTGTTTTGTTTTGTTTTGTTTTGGTTTGGTTTGGTTTGGTTTGGTTTGGTTTTTCAAGACAGGGTTTCTCTGTGGCTTTGGAGCCAGTCATGGAACTAGCTCTGTAGACCAGGCTGGTCTTGAACTCACAGAGATCCACCTGCCTCTACCTCCTGAGTGCTGGGATAAAAGGCGCCACCATTGCCCAACTGTTTGCTTGTTTTTGGTTTTTCAAGATAGGGTTCTCTATGATACAGCCCCTGCTGCCCTGGAACTAACTTTTGTAGACCAGGCTGGCCTCAAACTTCTAAAACTATTTAGTAGTTTTTTTTCAGAGCAAATTCAAGTGATTTTGAAAACTATTATCATCTGTTTCTACATTTTCCATGAAGTGTCATATTTTTTAATAAAAGTTTATGTTTACAGTGCTTGTTTTCATTGTTTTCCCTATCTTAGACCACTCTTCCCTCTTCCTCTAACTTGTGAGAAGAGCAGACCATGAAACATTTGGAGCTGCACATGATCTAAAAGCTCCGAGAGCATTGTGCAAGAGAAGGCAGAAAGATTATCAGAGAAAGAGAAACAGTATATCTACCGTGAGACTACATCTCCTAATATAAGGGGGTTACTACATTCATGAAGTGTGAACAACATGGCTGTCTAAACAAGACCAGAACAAGGATGATACCAACGGACATGCTAAGACGGATGGGAGGCATTTCACAGTTCAACTTTAGACAAAAACTAAGGAATGCTGGGAGTAGGAGAAAATCATAGTTCCAGGGGGAGAGCATTTATAACTTTGTACCTAATACCAACAGGTCAGTCTTAAAGTTGTGTACACAAAGTAACATTGTATAGATTTGGCAGATTAAATTTATATATTTAACAATAATTAAAGAAAACGAGAACAGAAACCATGAATTTGAAAGAGAGCCAAAGAAAGAAAGAAAAGAAAAAAAGAAAAAAAAAGGTGCGGAGGAGCAGGGTACATTGGGGAGGTTAAAGGGAGGAAAGGAAAAGGCAATATGAAGTGACTGCAGTTTAATTCCAGCTATTTTAAAGAGCAGGTGAAAGTAAATTGTCAAGATTTTTTTCTTTTAGTAATGAGTATATTTAAAAGAAAAGAAGATGGCCGGGCGGTGGTGGCGCACACCTTTAATCCCAGCACTCGGGAGGCAGACGCAGGCGGATCTCTGGGAGTTCGAGGTCAGCCTGGTCTACAAGAGTTAGTTCCAGGACAGGAACCAAAAGCTACGGATACGGAGAAACCCTTCTCAAAAACAAAAACAAAAACAAAAAAAAAGAAAAAAAAAAGAAAAGAAGAGTTAAGAATGCCATAGCACAGATTTAAACATGTATAAAATGTCCTAAAGCACTCAAGGTTAGTTCTTTTTCGTCTATTTTTTGTTTGTATTGTTTTCTTTTGTTTTCTGGGACAAGGTTTCTCTGTAGCTTTGGCATCTGTCCTGGAACTAGCTCTTGTAGTCCAGGCTGGCTTTGAACTCACAGAGATCTGCCTGCCTTTGCCTCCTGAGTGCTGTGATTAAAGGTGTGCGCCACCACGGCCTGACCATTTTTTCAGAATATTAGAGTGATTTATCTAAGTTTTTTGCCCTTGTTTGACCATTGCCAGGATGTCCAAGATTTAAGATACTATAACATTTGTATAGCTCATCAAGTTATCTACAGATTAAATGACATTTATATATCAGGACCCTGCCATTGGAGAGTTTCTAATCACTATGCATCCCACCAATCACTACGTAGCCCCCAGACTAATCTTTCCTCCACCAATCAGACCCAGATCAATCCTTCCTCCCTGGAATTCCCCTAATTCCACTTAAAAGAAGCTTGTGACCTTCTTTGGGGTTCACCACGTTCCACCCCAACGTTGGATTTAATAAAGCTCTCTTGTTTATTGCGTACATGACTTTTGGTCTTTTCTTGGGTGCTTGTAGCGGACCCTCACAACAGCAAGTGGGCCTTTATTTTCTATTTCACTTATTTAATTTATAAATTATGTCTTCTTCATAATCCTGTGGCAAAACCTGCACTGGTTTCTCCCTTTTTCTACAACAAAAAGTAAATAAATTTTATCTTCAACACCCACTGACAAGATTACTACATTTTCATTATTCTTTGATGCAGACACTTCCTCTGTTTCTAATGTGTTACAAGCTTCTGCCATTTTGCCCAAACAACAGTTTTCTGTGTTTTTTTTTTCTACTTCTTTCTCCTGTCTCTCAACTGGCATCCAATTCTCCTATACACAGTGGATACAGAGCTGACCACCACAGCTCCCTATTAATATCAAATGAACAACTACCATTTCCCCAAAACAGTATGAGTCAGAAGAGTATCTGAAGATTAAATCCTCAGAGCAAGCCCATTATCTTCCTTTCAGAGGTGAGCAAGACGCCTGAGGATTTCCCATTATAGAACAGTATTTCATAACAAAAGTCCAGATTATAACTTGGTTCTTTGTGCTAAGAGTAATCTCTTTATCAAAGGATCTTGCATTTAACTCCCAGCAAAGTTTGCAGGTTTAACTTTCTTCTGCTAAAGGAAGAGCTAAGCAAAGACAAACTAGTAACTGTCATAGTATTCTCAGGGAGAAATCTACAATTCATTGTTTGAATTGACGGTTTTTATTATTTGAGAAAATAAAGTAACTCGTTTCACCACAGATGAAGAAGAATCAAATAAAGGAATGCTTTTGTGTTTGTTCTGAATAAGTTTGGCAAGTCCCTAAGGCAAGTAGATGATGATGGCTCTGAAGGAGAGAGAACTATATAGAAAGACTTTAAGAAATCTCAACACAAGCCAGGCCGTGGTGGTGCACGCCTTTAATCCCAGCACTCGGGAGGCAGAGGCAAGCGGATCTCTCCGAGTTTGAGGCCAGCCTGGTCTACAAGAGCTTGTTCCAGGACAGGAACCAAAAGCTACGGAGAAACCCTGTCTCGAAAAATCCAAAAAAAAAAAAAAAAAAAAAAAAGAAACCTCAACACAAAACTTCTTGTAGCAAGAAGCACATAGGCTTCTAGAAGATATAGCTGACACTTTTCCTTGTTTCATATTTCTTCCATATCCTAAAAGCTTTCAGCAAAACCTAAACATGTGCAAAAGCCATGAGATAGAGCTCATTGTTAGAAATGCTCATAGACATTGCAACTCAAGGGACGACTCAGGACAAATTAGTGCTGTGGATGATAAAAATCATGATAGTGTACCACTGACTAAATCTTTTCACTCTGTTTAGAAAGGGCATTTCAGGAGGGGACACATATTGTTGAACCAATTGCAGAAAAATATGGAGATTAAAAGAAAAACATATTCTGAAACCTTGCGTGTAAGGTTTATTCAATTAAAATACCATTATACAAATATCCTGTTTTGCTCAAAAATATATAGTTTTTTCCTTCAAATTTAATTTATTTTGCTCAGTTTCCAGCTCAAATCTAGCACCACTTTTATTTATGTGTTCGTTCGTTCCCATTTCAGCCAAACGATTTTACATTATTTTGTGTAGGTATATTCACTTGTTGCATAAATGTATATATGTATGCTAGTATAACATACATTAGACTCAACTCTTAAATTGTAAGCAACAGCCATTTATGTGTTTACATATGAATTCTGGGGCCAAAAATAGCAATAACAGTTTCTGACTATGGATCATTTCATGGATAGAGCCCTGAAGTGTCTAAGTGTGAAGAAAGGTGCATAAGTATAAGCACCAGAGAGTGAGCTTGGGTCTTTCCATCTGTGTAAACTCTTGGGGATAAATGTGCTGTGAGTAGCCACTTGCATTCCTTTCGTGGCTTCCCCTCTATGACAGTCCATACCTAGAAATATAAGCCTACTCTCCAAGGCAGCTTTCGCTACTGTGTTTTAACACAGTAACAGAAATGAAACAAAAACAAAATTTGGCACTGGAGAAAGAGGTTTGTCACTATGATGAGCTTGACCACGTTGTTTTGTGGGAGGAATGTGGAAGACTTTGACACCCAAGCAGTGAAGTGATAAGGGTGGAACTTGATGGGTCATTTTTGTGGACTTTGGAAGCCAGTAATGCAGTGAGAATGTAGCTTGAATAGGTTTAGCTTCTGAAATTTCAGAAAGGAACAAGGATTCTACTGAATTTGGCCAGGAACTAATTATGTGACACTTTGACTAAGAATTTGTGTGTACCTGTCAGGCTGGGACTGAAAAACTATGATTACTAAGAGATCGGCGTGACTAAAGTTACAAAGGGTGCTGGTCAGGCTGACATTTAAAAATCAACTGTGACACAGAATCAATAGAAATGAATGAAACCGTCTTTGCATCATTAGAAAAGTAGGAAAGTATTATTTCAGTCTCAGCACATAGGAAGTTGTCTAAGAGGACATGCTATATCTCGTTCCCTATAGAAATTTGCAATGTGCAAGCATCCTTTACATGGTTACTTGTTTCCAAGGTATGAAAAGTGGAAGATTTGAAGGGTTCTTGGAGAGCAGCTAAGGCATGGTACCTTGGAGAGGCTATTGATGATGCTGCAGCAACAGTTGCAATGGAGGTCCCAAAGACATTGGAGATGTTAGGCCCTGTGGAGATGCATCACGGAGAGATGCAGTTGTGGAGAGGATTTGGCCTATGATACCAAAGAATCTATGCATACTCTGGATGGTAGTGCTGAAGTGAAGCTCACCATGCCTTTAGGAACCCAACGGATCTTTCAGAGTCTCAGATGTCAGGTGTTGAGCTATAGGATTTGAAATTACACTGTTAGATTTTGTGTTTGTTCTGATATAATTGTTTTATGCCTCTTGTCTTATTTTGGGGGATAAGAATGTTTAATAATATAACTTGTTTTTTTTTTTAATTTTATAAGATCCCACAGTTAAAAGATTTTGAACTTTCAAAGAAACTTTGAACTTTTGAAGTGTTGAAATATGTGAGTACCTGGGGGAATATTTAGGGATGGGCTCTATTTTATGTTGACATAAGACTTTGGGAGTAAGAGATGAAAGATTATGGTTTTCAAATGAAGTGTTTGTGTGTTCAACTTGACAAAGGGTGGATTGTGAAGGTTAGTTTTAACTTTCCATAATCTAGAATCACCTGGAACAATAGTCTCAATTGAGGAAATGTCAAGATCAGTTTGGCCCATGTTCATGTTCCTTTGGGAGGAGGCGTTTATCAGGGTTGTTAGTTTAGGTGGGAAGACCTACTTTAAAGGTATCCAAAGTTAATTCAGCAATTAGTATATAGTTACTCTATGTATTCAGTAATATGTGCTTTCTTTTTGCCACTGTAACACATTATAACAAATTTAGAGACCTAAGACAATACAGATAAAAGACACTCCTGTGATTTCAGATGCTTTCTTGACACAATTACACTCATGTGAGCTTGAGATAGTGGTGTCAGCAAGGCTTATTCCATCCAGAATCTCCAAGGGAAGATCGACTGTTTGTCTTTCCAAGCAATAGTACTTCCCTCTTCCTTTCTTGCTCCCTCCCTCCCCCTCTACTTCTTTCTCTCTCTCTCTTTCTCTCTCTGTGTATGTGTGTGTATAATTCAGTATTATCTATTCCTAAAATTTTTATCATTCCAGACCTGCCAAAATATGACCACAAAATATCATATAACAATAGGTATAAGATGATTTTCAATTATTCATGGAGTATGAGTATGTGAGACAACCTTTTCTAATTGGATACTGCAAGCATGAACCACCAATCATTCTCTAATATCATCTTTCTACCATGTACAAGCCCTGCATTATCTTGAAGATGGCGAAGAGAATAGAATTTACTCTCATGGCACAATATATTTTTTATTTAAATAACATTTATTTCACTTATTTTACATACTGAACAGTTTCCCCTCCCTCTTCTCCTTCTATCCCTGTCCCTTTTCCACCTACCCCTTCCCAATCCACTTCTCCTACATCTGCATTCAGAAAGGATAGACGTCCCATAGGCTTGCACAAAGCATGGCACATCAAGTTGAAGCAGGATTGAGCTCCTCCCCTTACATGGAGGAGGAGCCAGATAATGCAGAATGGGGAACAGGTTACCAAAAGCCAGCTAAGTGTCAGGGAAAGGTCGTGTTCTCACCGTTAGAGCCTTGCTAAAACACCAAACTACAAGATCATCATACACATGCAGAGGACCTAGGTTGGTCCCATGCAGGCTCCCTTACTGTAACCCTAGCATTCATGAGTTCTGCGAACTCAGGTCAACAGTCTCTGTATTGGCCTCAATCATGAGTCCCCTGGCTGATTATAGGCACTGCCTGTATCAGCTCGAGGAAGAGGTGAATGACTGGTGTCACACATAAACTGCCCCAATCCCTAGGACTTAAGACCCAGAGAGAAAGTACTGTGCAGAGAACATGGTGACACTGGGTTGTTTAAGAAGACCTAAGGTGACAGAAAGGGCTGGAGAAAAACCAAAATCCAGAAGATGAGGCATGATAATGAGCCCATCCAACGCTGTTGACTCTTTCTAAATGACTACCTTAGGAGATTATCCATGAGTCATTCCATACTTGGGTTTTATCACTTTTCATCATGAAGAGCTCTATCCAACAGAGATAACTAGCTAAACTGTCTTGGACAAGATATTTTCAAACTTTGTGCCTCACTTTTGACATCTAAGTAATACCGACTTTACAATAAGAAAATACAGTTCATATACTTTTATGCCACATACAATGTGTTTAGAAACAGTTTCAATGATATAAGCAGTAAACGTTGGAATTTAGAAAAAGGGGAAACTTTCGCTGAGGAAGTAAATGTTTCCAAATACCTATCAACTTATCTTAATCTTAATGTAGGGTTTTTTACCAGGAACCAGTATGAACAATCATATAAAGAATCTGATCTATCACAGATATTTAGTAAACAGTATATTAGATGTGCTAACTCTTTTTTTTTAAAGGACATGAATAATGTACAACTTTACTGTTTTATGACTTTTTCCACAGATGTTGACACTTTAGGCCTCTCTTTGAAGCATGACCTACATGAGAATACATGGTATAAACAGTGATTTATTAAGGTACGGCTGGGGTACTTGCTTTTTTTTAGCACATAGCACAGGGGACAATGCACACCAGATCTGCAGTGCTTCACAACGCTGAGGAACAACGGCAACAAACCTAACCCTGGTGCTACAGACAAAACATGATTGGCTATGGGGCTCACTCCTTTAACCCCAGACTTCAGGGGGCTGCCACAAGAAGATCATGAGTTTAAAGCCAGTCTAGGGGTACACAGTCAACCAACAACAAACACCCACCACTTAGGAAGTCAGCCCTATGGGTAAGGGGCTGACTGCCCTTATTCAATAGCCTGGTCTCTATGCTTAGTGACTTGACAAAATATCCAGTTCACAGTGATAAGCTGCCTGCTTCTGACGGGTAGGAGGTATATCATCAAAGTACAGCCACCAAGATACTTTGGTAGAGATGTGTTAGTCCTCGCATTGTTTTTGACTTGGGTAGTCCAAAACATGCTTTTCACGTTGTCTTTTTTTAAATATTATTTTTGGTGAAAGGCATGTTGTCTAATGTTTTTCTCACCTTGAACTTGCGTTTCCTGCAAGCATTAAACAGTTCAAAAAAAAATCTGATCAAGCTACAGAAGTGATGAAACACTCCAGGATACAACAGAGAGGAATACAAAGAGAGGAACAGCTATATAATGAATGTCAAACATGTTTGTGACCAAGGACCTCAGCTCTGATGACTTGTGCTTCAAGGTATAAACTTCTATTATGTACATAAAGCAACATGGACTATTGAAACATTGTCCTAGAGGTTGTAGGTAGGAATTGTCCTTCCTGTTTAAACATGTGATGATTTTCACCCTCGTAAAAACCTTTATTTTAGAAGAAAAAAAGAGCTACAAGTGCCAGAGGTTCAGAGCTGAGTAATTTGTTATCTGGATCTGATTTTATGCCTTGCCTTATGCATTAGAATATTAAGAACTCTAGAAAGACTTTTGCAGCTAAATAAAACCTGCAGCTCTAGCCTTATATATTTCTAATTGATTTCATGAGAGCAGATATTTTCCTGCAAGACACCCATATATATATATATGGGTTTGCAAGAGGATCCTTAAGTCACAATGAAACTGTCTCAAACAATTATCATTTAGCTTTGACAAGGAACAGCTTTTCTTCCAGAGTAAGTTATCATTTCCATCATAAATATCCTTTAAAGTGTTGATTGGTTACAATATTTTGTGCATTTTATTTATTTTGATCTCACTGAAGGTCACACTTAGGAACACAGTTGTTTAAGCTGCAAATAACCAAATACATTGCCCTAAATTTTGATTTGCATTATTTATTTATCTATCAATTTATTTTAATTATCAAAATGTTTGCATTTAAAATTACATCAACTCTCCTTCCCCTTTCACCCCTCAAAAATCTCCCATATTTCCCTTGCTTGTCTTAAAAATCATGGTTGCATGCTTATATGTATATTCATATATTTTCCTCAACATAATCTATTTAGTCTGTAAAATATTGTGTATGTATGTTTATGTGTATGTATATTGGTACTGAACAACCAAATGGTGTGCTTTCCCCTAAGCAAGACTATTTCTTCCTACTTCAGCCTCACACAATTGCTCATAGTGGGGCTGAGTCCTCACAGGCTTTTCCGAATCTCCTTTGGCATGTGGCATGTCTAGTGGTGTCCTCCTTGTTCAGCTTATATGTGGGCAGTCGTGATGGTGAGACTTGATGTGTGCATCTTCCAATATCACTAGGATACACAATCTCAGAGCAAACTCCCCAGTCATCTGGGATTAGTGTCTTTCTATCCCTTTTCCCACAATGCTCCCTGAGTCTTCGTTTGGGAAAATTAGTCTAAACATTTATCCTTGTACTGACAGACAAGTGTCACCTCCAACCCTCATCAAGGAAGCTTCTCTTTGCAACAGATGGAGATCATTCGGTTTATATATATAAACCGAACAGTGTATAAACTGATCAATCTGTATAATGTTTCTGCATATGTACTTTCAAGACTGTTTGGGATTTTAAAAAGCAGTACTGCAATGAATTCTGAATTGCTTATCAAATCAGGAAGCTAGCAGTCCAGAAAGTTACATTCTAGAACATAAAATAATTTTTTTTCTCTTCTTCACAATTAACCAAAGAATCATTCTTAAACATCTTCTCTCGGGGTTCTAACAAATGAGTTAACAACCCCCTCTTATGTGATCACACTGTATTTGGAATCTATTCTTCAGCCAATATGAGCCTGAATTTTGTAATGGGTGTGCCATGGTATATAGTAATTAAATTATGATTAAGTCAGTTTAGATAAATATCTTCTAGTGTTTATGTTTAACTTTGAAGGCAATAACAGTATTAGTCATAGTCCAAGCAGGGCACACCAAATTGCCTAATGAGGTATCTGTATTAATACATAAACATTGCAAACTATAATTTAGGAGCATGTAAACTTGTCAAAATACATAAATCAAGCCATGATCTCATCACTTCGCTAAATATAGATGATGATTTTGTTTCCCCCTAAAAGCCGTGTGTTTAAGGTACCATAGAATAATCGTTCACATATATTTCACAGACTAAGTTCCAACACCCAACACATTAAGTCCCCTTATGCTCATACTTGAGTATAAAAGGAAAAGCAAGTTTCACTTTTCATTTAATTAAAACATACCGTATTGGTTATTTTCTAAATTAATGTGTTCTCTTTCTTTTACTTTTGGTTTACATCCCAAAGGCATAGTCAATTTTATGTTGTTCATAACCCATAGTCAATGAAGAAATTTTGTAATTGTCACACATCCTGCTCACTCCCATTCATCCAAAACAATGTAAAACCATTATTAAATGATATAGCTAGCGTGTGTCTATATGTTCACATGACTCCCTGTATTTTCAAATTCACTTCTTTACATATATGAACGGGAATTCCAACATTTTTAAAATGCATTTTTACTTGCTGGTTTTTCAAAAACAATCAGGCCTTCTCATGCCTGTGAGTATTGAGGCATCTGTACTGGCCTTGGGGTTCTGACAGTATACATCCTCAGCTGTAGCCTTTAAGAGCTCCTCCTGTGCACATGCACTATGTTCCCTTTAAAAAGGGCCCTGCCTACCTTCCATCCTTATCTGTTCCTTCCTCCTTTCCCTCTTCCTCCCTCCCTCCTTGCCTCTCTCTCTCTCTCTCTCTCTCTCTCTCTCTCTCTCTCTCTCTCTCTCTCTCTCTCTCTCTCTCTCTTCCTCTCCCCGACACTCTCTGCCTGCCTCTCTCTTCTCTTCTGATATTCCTGTCCCTAGAGACTGGTCTCCCTTTTCCTCTTATTACCTTCCCTTTCCCCTAGTAAAAACCCCTCCACTTGAATTTTGTCCTATGGTGTCTTTCTCTCGTGCTACTGTTTATTATTATTACAACATTGGTTCCTGAACAGAACAAAAAGACTCTCCTGGTGCTTCCTCTGGCCCACTGGCAGTTTGAGGCATGCCAGGGCCTTGGAACTCGATTCACATAGGGCAGTCTCCCTTCTTTGGATTTCTGGGTCCCTCCATCCAACACCAGCATGATTGGTGAGCTCTTCCCCCTTCTCCACCTCTGGCTATTTTCTATGAGTGAGCACTCATCTCTTTAGAGTGCTGTCTCACCTTTTGGCCTCATTAAGTCCTGGTACCAGGCAACCACAGTTCTCTCAGACTCAAAGCCCTCAGCCTCCATCCTTTGAGTGATGACTCACTGGGCAGCCTGTGCCTTTCTCGTTACTTGAACCCTTGCATCCTTCGGGCTTTGCCCTTCAGCCCTTGCTCCTTGAGTGATGACTCACCCAAGCAGTTTGCACCTTTCTCGCTCAATCCTCGTTTGATAAAAGTCACGAATCTTATTCTACTTTACTCATAAGGGATAAGCTTACCAAAAATCCACTTCCTGGCTCTTTATATCCTGATATTTTACAGAACCTTTGCAACATTCTACCAGCGATCCTGATAGTTGGAAGGAGCTATCACCCTGTTACCCTTTCGATTTTCTCCTCCCCAATAACCTTGTTACACTAACTCTCTTCCGTGCGGCATGTTTGCTTAGTGGAATAGCCCACCGACAGGTAATCACTTCACGCTGGGACCCTACACACCTGATTCACCGTCAAGAGATCCGCTCTTTTTCCACCTGCAACAAATCTGCTTTCTCATTCACTGGCGGTTTCACCTTCCCTTCAATATCGGCAATTGGGTCTCTGGAGGAGCTACCCATCTCTGACCATTCCTCCGGGTGTGAGGCATGATTTCTCGAGCACAGTCCTCTCCTCACCTTCTGCCTTTTCTCGAAGTCCTGGTACCAGACGACTGTGTCTCTCTTGGGCTCAGAACCCTCGGCCCCACCCTTGTGTGACAACTCCCTGGGTATCCTGTGCCTGTCTCAAAACTGACCCTCTCTGAATTTCCGGGACACTACGAATGGCAGACCCTTGGGTCTTACCTCTCTGCCTCACTCGTGGGAACAGTGTCATCATTTATATAACCTTGCTCCCATTGGGATGTTTTTCAAAGACTCATTGACCATTCCTAATTAGCTATTGTTGTAGAGCTAATAGCTGTTGGTTATAGAGCTAGAGGCACAAAACTATCAAAGATGCCCTGGTGATGCTGTAGTGATATGGAAAGGATCAGGTGCTTTAAGACCTAGGGAATCCACCTGAAACAGTATTTTGCCAGGTCCAGGCAGCCGCTAAAGGCTCCACAGAGCCTGGACAGTGAAGTGAAACAATTGAATATTACTGAATATGTACTGAATATAATACAAAGAATATATTTATCGCAACCAAAATTATGCTAAAAAAAACACTTTTTGAAGGATTATCCTATCCTCTCTTCTTCAGCTTTGCTTTTCAGCTTCAGAAGTGGGACACTGGCTTTCACAGCAGTGATGCTGTTCTCTGGTTTACATCCAGGGACTAGTTTTTTTTTTTTTTTTTTTCTCTCAAATCCAAGTAACACAACAGAGGATGCACGAGGGGTTTAATAATAGGCTCTCATCTCATTCCATCATTCTCAGGAGCTGTCTCACAGAGCAGGTCAGAGATAAGGGCATGATCGATGACTCAAAAATTGCTAGCAGAAAAGCCTTTGCCTGAGCTCTCGCAAAGACCTGGCCCTAGAGGAAATAATGTAGGTTGTTACATTACCTGACAAATAACGCTCCAATTCAGCTCCCACCATAGGGAGGGAGAAGCACAGGTTGAGAGGCAAATGAGGACACAGAGGCAGAGCTGATGGGCAATAATGGCCCACTTTTCCCTCTGAGAGGAGAGACACTCACTCCCTTCTGCTCCTTAGCCGGCACTGGGTTCTCTAGCATGTTTTTTTACCACCTTTGGTGCTATGCTCAGCTTGTCTTTCTGAATATTCACCTTCTAAAATACATCGGACCACTCTAGGTGATAAGGCACTGTTAGGTTTCTATCATATGCTGACGCTGACTGGTAATTTTTCTCACACGGGCTTCATTCATTTTACTAAATCCTGGGCAAAATCCCCAAGAGGAAATGTCAGCAGCTTACAACATTTCCTCTTCAATAAATTTCCAATACTAGGAACTTCATGACCTGCCCAAGAGTATTTCCAAGGCATAGTCCAGCTTCTGGAAGACACAGTGTGCATTGAATGTCATATGGGAGTTTTGTTTTTCATTTTTTGTTTCCCTGTAAAGGTAATTATCATTAAATTTATCATTAGATTTTGTTGTGATTCTGGAATTTACCCTGAAATTCTCTATAAAACCTCAAGACCAGCTTCATAAGAAAAACAAAAGGAAGAAGCAAAGGAGAGAATAAAGAAATTACATTAGGCTTCTGGCCAGATTAAGAAAAGCACAGTTATTTTTGTGTTCCTTTTGTAATTCTTCACAGATTTTACATAACGCACATTGTGGACTGATAAACAAGGAATGCCAGGAAAGGCAAAGACACACAATAGCTGTGCATGCTGATTCTTTCAAAATTGTGGTACGGGATGTCTTCATAACATTTTTGGAGCTTTTACAATTTTCTAGGCCAACAGCAACAATCTGAGGACGGTGGCCTCATTTGTCCTAAACTGCTGGCACCTCTCAAGGAAAGCAACAGGACCTGGTATATGAACACCACTCCTTTTCATTTCTCTCAGGGAGGATTTAACCTGAGTGGTTCCTTAGCAGTGTGGTAATTTGAATAAGAATAGCTCCTAGGTTACATTTGAGTGCTCTGTACTCCCTTGGTGGAACTGTGTGGAAAGGATTATGGGGTATAGCCTTAATACATTAGATTTGAAATCTTTTGCAGATAAAAACTAGACTGCATATATTATTTAATTGTGTTCAAATGGATTTGCTAGCTCTTTTCCTCACACATACACAACTTGTAGGAGCTATGCAACTAGGGTTGGGTTTTGCAGTTTCAAAAGTCTCATAACATTTGCAGTTATCCCCCTCTCTCCCTCCCTCTTGGCTTCCAACTTCCAAATAATATGAAAGATCTTAGGTACTGCTACAGCACCACGATTGCCTGTTACCATTCTTCCTTCCATGATGATCACGGATTCTACTTCCCTCAGGAACCACAAGCCACAATAAAATGCTTTCTTATATATAGGTTGCATTGATTATGGTGTTTTGTGAAGGCAATAGAAAATTAATGACAATAACCTACAAAAGAGAATGCCCCCTCCATCTACAGGATCCTCATCCTTACATTTCTGGATATGGTGTGGGCAAGATCCTTCAGGGATCAGCAAGAAAGTAGGTAGCTCTTGATAGGAAAGCTTGTGTCAGGTGGCACTTAGACGTTTTGTGTTTTAGAGGTATGTTCCCGGCACAGACTTCATTTTAAGATGCAACTGAAAGCTAAGACATACCATGGATTCACCCAATATACAATATACAAATGTACTTTCTACATAAAGAAAGAAAAAAAACTTCTATATTCACTTGAATACATGGTTAATACATAAAATTTGAAGGTTTTTTTTTTTTTCAGATAAAAGCCAGACTGCATGTATTGTTTAACTGTGTCTAAATGGGTTTGCTAGCTCTTTCCCCACACATGTTCAGCCCAGAACTTGGACCATCAGTCCAGACAATGAGTATGGAAAAGAAACTATAATAATAGATAATATAATGGTGGTTTAAAAAAAATAGCATCAAGTTGCTGGGCAGTGGTGGTACATGCTACAGCTACATGCGCACAAACACAGCTGAAAACTCCATAATACCTGATGAGGCTGCTACATTAGAATTCCCATTTTCACAAGTGAAGTAAAAACAGGCACAGAAACATTAAATCATTTCCCGAAGATTACATACCCTTGGTAGATAGTTGAGGCAAGATGCAAGCCTATCTGGATTCCAACTCAATGACATCCAAAAACACAGGATAGAAAAGGCAATGCTGCAATATTAAAAGCAAATTTAATTAATGGTTATTCATTCAAATAGTGTTCCAGGAATCTGTGTTTTTCTTATTGTTCAATCAATATCAATAAAGCAGGGAAGTAAATCTTGAAGTTTAGCATAAGTACATTGCAAAGGAAAGAATAACGTTCATTCCGAATATGTTTAAACTCTCTTAGAAAGAAATCAAAGAAGCAGTTATTTAGATTTGAACTTCCTTATTTTCATCTGAATTCCGAAAAAATTAATTTTTTTATGAGCCCTGATACTATGGGGGTACCCCCTGAAAATAAAAGGAGGGATGAATTTGATCTATCAATATTGGGAGCTAGTGAGTACCCCTCCATCTTCTGGAGGTTATCACTCCATCTCAAATGTTAACAGCTTTGTGTTAATTTATTCTTTCTCAAACATTTTTGGGCATGTTTTCTACAGGTTTGCTTAATTGCTGCTTCTTAGATATAGATATTGGAATTTTGTTTGAAACCTAATTGTTCTGTGAACACTGGATAGAAAGTTCTGGTCTTGAGATTTAGTCAATATACTCTTCACCTCATCATTGTGAGAAAAATATGTAATTTTTTTCACCTCTGATTGGTACCATTTTCTTTGTCCCAAATATCAGTGCTTAATAAGTAAGCAACTTTCTGCCACATTTAGCTGCCAGTGCTTTTTTCTGGTGGTAATGTGCAGTGCTTTGTATCCCACAATGCTGGCATCTTAGATTTCAAAATATCCACAGAAAAATGACATGCAATATTTGCTTTGTGTTTCCTCCTTATATCTGCTAAGGACACTAATGCAAACTCAGAGTTTTCTACCATGTTGCTTACTTCCTAGAATATGATATCCCTCAAACTTTTGCTAAAAGTACAGTAAGGAATAGAGGTAGCCACATTGCATTTTTAACAGTTTGCAAGGAAAAATTGCAGTCTTCTATGTTTTTTCACTAGAATGCCAGCACATATACCTGTGTCTGAAATTGGGTGGGGTTTCCAAGGTGAGTAGTCTCTTTCTGATCTTTCTAAAGAACATTATTTGTCATGTCCTTTGTTGTTATTAAGAATGTCCAGAGACCCTAGACAACAATGAGGACACTAAGAGAGACTTACATGGATCTAATCTACATGGGAAATAGAAAAAGACAAGATCTCCTGAGTAAATTTGAAACATGGGGACCTTCGGAGAGGGTTGAAGGGGAGGGGAGAGGCAGGGAGGGGAGCATAGAAAAATTTAGAGCTCAATAAAAATTAATTAAAAAAAGTCACTTCCCAATTTCATTCAGCAGTCCCCCACTGTATCACATTCTCAGGCTGCTGTTCTCTGTTCACTTCCCCTGCTTAGTCTAGGCTCTATTAAACATGTTTATACAATGTGTTTTAATTCTGATGTTCAATTTAACATTCATGGTTTTAAACGGTATTGAAAAAGGCAGGAAAAGAGCATCTCATTTTTTTTTCATATTCTTCCTAAGTAGATGGCTGTTTGGATCTATTAATTTGACACTTGAGGCAGTGAAGTAAGTATAAATAATCACTTTACTTTGCCAAAAAGTTGTTACGATGATGAGTGTGGAAGTGATGTGACATTTTCTATCACCTAATACACATTTATTCTGCTTCCCCTATCAATAACAAATTATATCAGCTCCTGAGGTGCTTGCCTTAACCATTATTCTCATGTATGAGATTTGCAGAGTGTTCTCAACACTCAAAGCAGTATCAAATAAGAATTCCATTGTTCTAGAAGAAAAATAATGACATAATCAGTACAAAGATTCATTTGTCAACTTTCTTTCTACAGATTCTTTAAGACCACAAAGCTAGCTTATCAAGATTGTTAGATTTAGAGTGACCTGTAAATCTTATAAAATCCCTGGGCCTCCCTTTCATTTTACCTTTAGTTTCCATATGGGAAAATGCTTCAAGTTCTGTCTAGAAGTTGCCAAAATGACAATTCACGTTCCTTTCTCCATCCTTCCCTCCACCCCTTTTTCCTTCCCTCACTCCTCAACCGGAATGTTCTATATTTTTGGCTAGTTTTTAACTTGCTATGGAATCAACAATGATTTTGAACGTGCAGTCTTTCTGCCCCTATCTCCTGAGATTATAAACATGCCCCACCAAATCCAGTTTACTCAGTACTGGGGATTGGCAGGCAATCACTACCATCTGAGCTCTAGCTATAGTCCCCAGTCCTCTTACTAAGATTTACTTGTCTTACCTCACAGAGCATGGACTGAACCAGGTAATCTCCCACATTCCTATTCTATTTTCACAGGCGAAAGTTTTAGGAGCAAGCAGGAGCCCACACTTCACAAATATAAACAAACATGGCTTCAAAGCAATATTATTTTCTGCTCTTAAAAAATTGTAAGGAGAAGTAATGGATTGGAAAGTAGATTTTCATGGTTTCTGCAAGATGCCTATTCCAATAACATGCTCATTACTATATAGGGAGGGCATGATTAAGGGTGGTTACATACATGAGTATCAAAATTCCAGACACTAGGCCTCCACTTAAGAGTACTGGGAAATGAGGGATTAACACAGGACAATAAATAATGGAAGCGTCCACGTGCATCCTGTAGACAAGTGTAATGGTAACTCATTGTCAGAATTGCCTACAGGCAAGGAAATCCTGATCAGTCCGGGTGCCCCAAGAAGTTTACTTTAGACATCAATGAACTTTGTGAACTAGTTGGTTAGGACAACTTAACAAATACCCTGAGAGCTTCTACAGGATGAAAAGGAAAAGGTTTAATTTTATTTTGAATATTTTCTTGGTCTAATCTGAAGTAACACCATGATGAGGCTTTGTTCCAATAGAGAATATTTAAAATATATCTTTGTTCTTTCTCTTGCTTCAGTTGGAATTATGCTTTTTTCCACCCAGTGTAATAAATAATGTCTTTGATTTTGGAACCAAAAAGAAATCAAATACTATATGACATTTAAGAATTGGAATTCAAGCAAAGGAATAAGAAGGAAGATAACTAGTGTTGCAAGACACTGTTTTTCTCTCATTTCGCTACTAAATATTGCTTTTTGTTTCTCTCCCTAGTCTCTCTTTTCTAGGCATTTCCTTTCCATCCAAAGTTGGGAACTGCAGTAACTCTATGCCAAATTCTCTCTGAAGTAGGGGAGTAAGGAGCCTTTTTTGGATACATGAGCACTTCTGTCTAAATAAATTCATCAGAACATCTCTAGATAATCTGTTTTCCAGCATTAATAAATAGAGGAAATCATTTCAAATCAGGTTAGTTAATTTGTTAAATGTCACAATGTTCTGTTTGATAAGGGACTAGCAGAGCTCTTCGTGACTTTCTGCCTTTCTGACCTGGGTTCCCAAAGACAAATAAATAAATAAATTAGTGACTCAGCATTTCTCCTAATTACTGATACTCACTCATGGCCACTCTTCTAGTTTGTCTGGGAATATATGGTCGCAAATAATTTTCATACATTAATTTAATTTCTTTCTGATGTTTTGACAATATCATGGGAGTTTAGTATCTGTCATTTTTTGAGAAAATCATTCCAGCTTTCCAGGCTGTATTCTTGGGTACTTATGGAAACCCTATACCTATTCAAGAGCTGAAAATCAAAAGAAGGTTCACCCTAGAAGTCTCGGCACTGACTCTCTCCCTCCTTGGATTCAGGCTATGATTTCCGTAGGCAATCAAACTGATTGATTGCTAAGCCTTTAATTTCAAGACTCATTATCTATATGTGACTCTGTAGAGCCCCGTAGTCCTCATTCTTATGATCTCTCACTTTTCAGTGCCTGTTTGACTATCACCTCTACAGGTAGGCATTTTATTACCAGCCTAGCCATGGCTTTTCTCTTTCTTTTCTTGCTTCATCAGATGGCAATCAAACTTTAACATTAAAAAATTGATATAATGAATAATATCTGTAGCTTTCCATGAGCTGATATTAGGACTTGACTTTACTAGAGCTTTCATAAATATTCATGATAGGATTGCAAAACTGAATGAGTAAATGGATAACTAGTTAGTTAGTCAGACCTCTTTTCCCTCTATGTTAGGGTTGAAATTACTCTGAACCACTAAGGGGAAGCTTCTCACCTACAGGCAATTTCTGAATGAGCATCGACACTCGAAGGACAGGCACCCTAACCATACAGTCTCTTTTGATTCATTATCTCCTTTTATTATGTTGCATTTTTGAGTTCCTTTCTTGATCACATGAAAAGTAGAATAACTATATGCAAATGACCAGGAATAATGCTCAACGTACATGTGCCTTCCAGGTTGCTTATTGCTTGAGAATCAGTATCTTGCTGCTCAAAAATCTACCAACTGATGTTTTTTATAGACACCAAAGGAAAGCACCTTCCTAATTTTTAGGGATTTATTACCACAATTTTGTAAGTTTTAAACTATGTTCTTTTTTTTTTATACTTATTTTTTTTCCTTTTTTTTTTATTCTTTTTTACTTAAAATTTCCAACTGCTCCCCGTTTCCCATTTCCCTCCCCCTCCTCCCACATATTGCCCCCTCCCCCTGTTCCCCTCCCCCTATCCCCACTCCACTTCTCCTCCCCCTAGTCCACTCCCCCTCCCTCTCGATACTGAAGAGCAGTCCAAATTCCCTGCTCTACATGAAGACCAAGGTCCTCCCACTTCTATCTAGGTCCAGGAAGGTGAGCATCCAAACAGGCTACGCTCCCACAAAGCCAGTTCATGTATTAGGATCGAAACCTAGTGCCATTGTCCTTGGCTTCTCATCAGCCTTCATTGTCCGCCTTGTTCAGAGAGTCCAGTTTCAACCCATGCTTATTCAGTCCCAGTCCAGCTGGCCTTGGAGAGCTCCCAATAGATCAGTTCCACTGTCACAGTGGGTGGGTGCACCCCTCGTGGTCCTGATTTCCTTGCTCATGTTCTCCCTCCTTCCGCTCCTCATTTGGACCTTAAGAGCTCAGACGGTTGATCCAAATTGGGTCTCTGTCTCTCTCTCTCGATCCATCGCCAGATGAAAGTTCCTGTGCCATTCTCCTTGGCCTCTCGTCAGCTCTCATTGTCCACCACATTAAGAGAGTCCGGTTTTATCCCATGTTTTTTTCAGTAGCAGTCCAGCTGGCCTTGGTGAGCTCCCAAGAGATCGGCCCCCCTGTCTCAGTGGTTGGGTGCACCCCTTTAAACTATGTTCTTGCAAGAATGGACTGCATGGGCTCTGGGCATGCACAATAATGTTCCTATAGACTACTAAGAAATGTGTGTTCCAAAAAACCAGATTTTTTTTCCTGACAACATTTTTGAGTATTTATCCATGGATTTAATTTCAGAGCAAAAAAGGAAAAAAAAAAAAACAGTTTTTGAAACTTATTAATACTAATGAGCTTTGCAGAAACTTTTATTTGATTTTTTATTTATACTCCGAAATTCAATTTATTTTATTTCATATATCAAAAAATGTATAATGGAAAATGTTGCTTTCACCCATCAGTTCTTCAGGTGCAGCATCTAACTCTCTAGCAAGGTGTGCCATCTAGTGGTACAATTAGAAATATATCAAGAAACATTTTTTCATTAAAATCACTACTACAAATGATCGTATTTTTGTGTTATATATTTTCAGTATATGTGTATGAACTTATAGATTTTTCCAGATTATAAAATAGTTATACTCAATATTTAGACATATTCCTTGAGATTTCAAAACTTACAAAATTCAACATTTTGTTCAGTTATTTTTTAATTATATGTTATATTAATTTGTATATGTATTTCAAGACATATTTCACACATTTCAATATTAAAGATATGAATGTAACTTTAATGGACATTTGTCTTTAACTAGAAGAGAATATCTGGTTTTGAAGCAGAGTTAACTAAGTCAATAGTTGAGAAGAGATTATCTTTCAGATAAGCACACAAAGGTGCTCACAACCTCCTTTCCATACTTTCCTGTGTATCTAAGATTGAAACTGTAAAATAAAATATAAGAGATAATAAAATATTTGAGTTTGAGAGGTATAAGCAATACAAACTTGGTTGCTATTTCATGTTTATCACTACTGAGTTAAATGGTAACAAGTTTCAAGATTCTAATTTTTTTTACTGAACATATAATTTTTTCATTATATATATATATATATCCCCAAATGCTTTTTCCTCTCTCCCAACCTCATCTCCCATCTGGATCCACCTACATTTCTGTCTATTGTGAGAAAACAAAAGGCTTTTAAGGGATAATAAGATGACGTAATATGTAATATAATACAATGAGGTGAAACAAATGCTAACAAATTGGGATAGAACAAAAGAAAAATAAAGAAGAGAGGTCAAGAAAAGACACAAGAAACAGATAAAGCCACAGAGATACACTTGATCAAACACCCAGGAATCTCACAGAAACACAAAATTGGATGTCATAATATCCATACAAAGGATCTATAGTCTATAGGGCAAAACCAAGCAAATAAATAAATAAATAAATAAACTTTCAAAAAAGAGTCTTGACATGACCCAACACACTCCAAAGATGCCATTGATTTCATTTTCTGTTAGCCATCTCTTGCTGGGCATGCAAGAGTAGTTTGCTTTCCCTCTAAGACTTCTTTGAAGAAATGTAAACGTTAATTACAAGTAGTAGTTGTCAACTGTCAATGTCTTCGACTTTAGATGGGGGCATGTGTACTCTTGTCCTTCCATCTCTAAAATGCCATCTGGTGAAGGGCCTGTGCATGCTGCCCTGGTTTCTTTGAGGCCATATGTGCGTGGGTCCAGCTCTGTGCAGAAGTCCTTGTTTCCTCGGTGTCTTTCACTGTAGGACTTAACACTCTTTTGGGCTCCTCCTCTCAGTGTTACCTGAAAGGAGAGATTTGATGGAGACATCCATGTAGAGCTGAGTGTTGTAAGATCTGCACATTGTCTGGCTGTGGGTCTCAGTATTTGTTTTCATCTGCTGCAGGCTAAAGCTTCACTGCTGATGGAAGAGCAAGGCACTGAAAGATGAGTATAACAGAATGCCATATGAAGTCATATTATTGCCATGTATTTTATTAGAACTGAAGTATTACGTTCTTGGTTACACGGTGTTTGGGTATGGAATCTGCTTCAAGGAATGGGCTTTAAATCAAATCAGATATTGCTTGGTGACTTCCACAGGTTTGTGCCACTCTTACGCTAACACATTTTGTAAAGAGGACGACATGGTAGACTGAATGAGTTTTTAGCTGAGTTGATGTTTATATTCTCCTTTGGTAGCACGCAGAGTACTTGAAGTACCACCAAAACTAGTCAATAGGGGTGAAATCTCTCTGCAGGCACCAGCTCAAGTTTTCCATGTTGTGTGGGTGTTGCCTGCAACAATAGAGTGATGATTTCAGCTTGTAGAGCACAACCGGTAGCCTTGGCAACAACATGGGTGGTTTGAAGGTTAACTTTAAGTAACCACTCAACGAGATGTAACTCACTCCAAGTACTAGAAGCTTCCTTTGGTATTGAGAAATTTACATTTGGGGCTCTGCCTCCTCATTATTTGCAATTTCTTTTAGGTTGCCTTCATGTGTGTATATATTTTGGGAGGCTTCTACTGTGCTAGACTTCAATTCTAGTAGTTAAGTGACCCTCCATTTCAGTTCTCCCTCTCTGTGTGCCCTCTCTGTACCCTGTTCCTCTTCATTACCAATTGCTTCTCCTCTTCTCGACTCATCTGTCATCCACTCATAGCTATCTATTCTATTTTCCTTTCCTAAAGTGTTGTATGTTTTGCCCCAGTCCCTTAAACCCAACTTTCATAGTTCTGTGAATTGTAGCATGCTTATTACTAACTTAAAACACAATATCTGCATATAAGTGAATACATACCATATTTACCTTTCTGCCTGGGTTATCTAACTTGGGATGATTTTTTTTTCTAGTTTCTTCCATTTACATGGTAATTTTGTGATGTTGCTTTTCAAATGGCTGAGTAATATTCCATTGTTTAACTATCACATTTTCTATATCCATATGTCTGTTGAGGGACATCTAGATATTTTCTGCTTCTTTTGAGATTATCATGTGGTTTTGTCTTCCTTTTGGTTTATATGGCATATTAAATTTATTGATTTCCATATATTAAACCATTCATATATGTATATATATATGCTAAAGATACTTGATTGTGGTAGATAATATTTTTGATGCATTTTGAATTTGGTTTAAAGTATTTTAATGAAATTTTCTGCAATTATGTTCTTAAGGGAAATTGGTCTGCAATTTCTTTCTTGTTCAGTTTTTATGTGATTTAGGTTTCAAGGTAATTGTTCTCATAAAATGAATTAGGCAGTTTTCATTCTGTTTCTATTTAGTGTGATGAGTTGAGAAGTATTGACATTATTCCTTCTTTGAAAGTCGGGTAGGTTTCTGTGCTAAAACTATCTGATAATGGACCTTTCTTGCTTGGAAGACTTTTAACTACTGCTTCTACTCCTCTTTGTGTTATAGGTCTTTATAAATTGCTCATTTAATCTTGGTTTACTTTGCTGAACTTGTCAGGGAATGCAGATGGTTCCACCTTGACTAAAGGTCAGAGTGTTTGAGCTAATTCTTGCTCTTTCAAAGTTGTTGACAACAGGGGTGGCTACAAACAAGAGATCCTGACATAGGGTGTGATTAATTAGTATTTGGGGTATAGAGATGAATCCACTCCACCTGGCCCAAAGATTGAAGAATTTAAGTCTATTCCCTATATAATTTTGTGGAAGCCTGTTGCCTCTCCCTCCCCTTTGGGAGTGAAGTACATAAGCATGTGTAAAATAAATATGGGTGGTTCAATATTTACTGAATTTCCCTCCTAATGCTGTTCAGTGTTTTTGCTTTTTATTTCTCTCATATCTCTATTGCTTTTACTTAATAATTCTAATCCTTTACGTTCCTACCCTGGAATGTATGAATTTTGTTGAGCCTGGTCCCCAACATAGACTGCATATATTGAGAATATTATCCAATTCTTTTAAATTTGGAGTAATAATTTTTAAAGTATATCTTTACCATCCTCAGTTTGTTTCCTCACTGTCTGCTGTTACATTTCTAATTTCATATTTTATTTTGTTTATTTTTGAATTTTCTTTCTATGCTGTTTACTCAGTTTGGTAACATTGATTTTCTAAAAGAACCAACTCTTTCTCTCATTGATTCATTGTATTGTTTTGTTGCTGATATTCTATTTTGTTTTGTTGTTTTATTATTTCTATTATTTTAGTTTCTACCCTGAGTTTTATTTCTTGCTTTCTACTTTAGGGTATTAATATATCTTTTTGTTCTAGAGCTTTCAGGTTTGATGTTCAGTAAATATGACCTCTTTCAAATTTTTATAGGGTCACTTATTGCAATGATTTTAATTCTTAACGCTTCTTTTATTGTGTTCCGTGAATTTGGGATTCAGTGCTTTTATTTTATTAAGTTCTAGAATGTTTTTACTAGCTCTTGTAGACCAGGCTGGCCTTAAACTCACAGAGATCCGCCTGCCTCTGCATCCCGAGTACTGGGATTAAAGGTGTGCCACCACCGCCCAGTTTTTTTTTTTTTTTTAAGTAGAAAATTGGCCACAGATGGTTGGTGGTGGTGAAGCAATTCCTGAGTTTTGCATGTCAGTGATGAAAACTCGGTGAGAGTCAGTTGCTCAGGAAGGACTTTGTGATGATGGATGAAAGGAGGGATTCGATTCATGCAATGAAGAACAGAAGCTCTGTGCCTCAGCCACCAGTACCTGGGCATTAGGATTTCAGATCTCCAACAAACCACAATACAATGAACACAAAGGGAGCTGCTGCATGCCTTTCAAACACTTAGCCTTGAAATGTATACAGCATCACTAGAGTGGCACTCTCAGCTGCAAGCCCATACAGAGCCACTTAGGTAAATACTTCACCTCTGGGTGAACAATGGAAGGATCTTCAACTATCTTCAAACCACCAGGCATCTAAGGGGAATCACTGAGATGATTAAGATTGTATCCTCTTACGGAAGAGGCAGAGACACTTGGGACTGTCTCCAGCTGTCCAAAGGGTAACGAGTAAAACTATGATGAAGTCCTGTGAACAGTCAAGACTAATGATATCAGGATAGCACAAAATGATAAACCAAGGCTTCAGTTTCCGATGAGTTTTCTGATGGCAAAATATCCACCAAAATCACAAGCTCAGTTGAGTCACAGTGAAGCATTACTGCACAGGAAGACGTTGAACCTGTTATTGATAGATTACCTCCATGTTTTGACAGTTTAGACTACAATGGCCTAGGATTTCAACAATACAGCTGTATTGAAGAAGGCTCTTCTTCGTGCCTATATAGATAATTTATGTGTCTTTTACCGAAAAGAGAGAGATTTAGATCAAGAGCCATGTAATTGCGATACAATTACTTGCCTGTTCCCCATATCACCTTCATGGTATAGCATAATAGCTAGATGATTTTTTTTATTGCTTGTTAGGTTATTTTAAGAAGACAAGCTCTTACTACATACTTTATGCTGACCCCGAATTCACACTTCTTTTACCCCCATTCCTGAGAGCTACAGTCACCTACTTCTCTATTCTAGTTCACTCTCTGAATAAATGGAGATCTGATTAAAATGCACTGCCATATAGAAAATATGGATATAAGTGTCTTATAGTTACTCTCTCTCTCTCTCTCTCTCTCTCTCTATATATATATATATATATATATATATATATATCACTGCAGAGAATTTTCAGATGTGAATTTTCTAGTTACACAGAAGGGAGTATTGGTTACTGTATACAGAGTGACTGTGAACATTGCGGTTTTTTTTTCTACAATACCCCAAATAATTTTAATGTCTGTTTGGGGTTGAAAACCAGTGACCACAGCAGTAGGATGCTTCGGCTCTTGAGTCCCATACTGAAAACTCTGTACTTAGAGACACAGACGCTATAGGAAGCAGAGAGTCAGGATTTAGAACTAAGGATCAGAAGTAAATTACAGTATGCTTTCATTCAATATGTCAGTAACAAGACCTGATTAAAACATCATGGAAAGCTTGTACAGTTCCTACCGTTCCTTTGGAGGGCAGTTGAGGAAAAGCTGTGATTATAGATTGCATATGGTCTGCAGAGGGGAAGCTCATTCAACAAAAGGCATAGCCATCGCCATCTTATTAAAACCAGACAGAATATTGGCCAAGATGAGACTAGAAAGCACACCACATTTATTTGGGGAATTTTCCTGGCTGACACCTTATCTACGCAGTTAAGACACCAATATTCAGATTTCAGATTGAATAACTGCATACAGAAAATTTGATAGATAATATACTTTAAAGTCCTATATTAAAAGGTTGTATTGTAGAGGCACAGGCTCATAGGAAGGAAGCATTTCTGAATAGCCACTTTCCTAGCCGTGTGTATATACTAGACTGATCATTTTCATCTGAATTTAAGCAACACTCTGATGTCAATTACAATGATATTGGTCACCTATTTTTGACATTTTGGTTGTAAGCTTAGCCTTCAACAGCTGAGCTGTCCCTCTTGCCGCACTTATATATTTTTGAAATCACTAGCTATTATTGAAGGTTTGGGAGGGAACAAACTACCTACAAAATTCACTGAGTCTGAAGCTATGATTTCCAGTATAGATATACTGGAAATATATATCTATATCTATCTATCTCTATCTATCTATCTATCTATCTATCTATCTATCTATCTATCTATCTATCTATCTCTTTCAAATTCAAGTGAAAGGTAAAATTACATTTGCCATTTAAAAGTTGCAAGCCTAAAGTTAAATCTCTCGAGACCCACATCACATCTCAACTTTGGGGGCCGCTTTGGGAGTGAGTATGTAAGGAACTTAGCATGAATGCTGATACAAAAACTGTAATTACCTTTCACTTTCCCTTTAGAGTCCGAAATTACTAGGTACACCACTGGAGTGAGTGAATCTTTAGCTACAAGCACCAGACCAGTGTTCAGCTAAGGCACCTCAGGGTTCATTTATGCTAAGTGTTCACAGCGTGACGTTCTGACACTTAATAACAGAAAACTCTCCTGAAGGGTGCTTGACAGTCACATCCATCTCTTATAATAACAACTAGGAATTATTTTGTACTGTGATCCATGAGGAATTAGTAGACTGCTGTGTTAAATACTTCTTGAGCATCATTGCACATGAAAAAAATCCCTCAGTCGTTTTACTTTCTGGTACTCGGTGTGGGAGTTTGTGCATATCACCTAAAATTATTTTCATTTTAGTGAACTTCTTATGAACCTTACTTACTGTATCTTACTAAATAAAAAAGACCTTGAGTTTTTATTTTATGAAAATTGGGAAGAGGGATCCAAAGTCAGAATATATTATATGTAAAAACATTGATTTCCAATTTAAAAAAATTGTATTATTATATAAAATGAAAGTCAAAACAAAGGAAAAATATCTCTCTTTGGTGAACTGAAAAGTGAGTGCCCTTCCTTTCTAATTTCTGAACAAAGAGTACTGAGCATTGAACCTAATTTAACATTGCAATTCTCAGCTTAGAGAGCCCAGCATAAAGCAGCAATCTATTTTAATAAACAATAATTAATCAGGGATCTATCTTATAATATGTGCAAGATGCTTTGGGGGGGCAGGGTTACTTATATTGTTAGTGTGAAATTAGTTCTTAATTATGTATATTTCCTGAATGTAAGCATATACATAATGTATAGATAAAGATATATATGTGTGTGTGTGTGTTTGTTTCATTGCATTTTCTTTTGCTACTTCTTCTGAAAATCCTCCCTTTTGCTATAAACATAAATTTTAAATGGCAAAAATCACAGCAGATAAATAGGTTTGCATATGATACCATCTCTGCTGGCACTAATACTAAAGTATCTCAATACCTTCCTTCCTTTTTGACTCATTGACTTAACAGCAAACCCCAGATCCACTTCTAAATGAGAACACATGCTTGCTGTTCTCATTTATATCAGAGATATTTCTAGTCACCTGTTGCCTAGACAAATAGGGACCAGGATCCCAACTGTTAAGCATGGAGATGGATCTCAACGACTGTGTCTTTGCCTTCTTGCACCAGTGTCTTAATTCTCTCCCTGGAAACCTCTTTGTCCTGTGCTTTCTAGCCCCACACACTTTTCTAGTCTTTCCTCTATGTTTTAGTTTCTGGCGTTTCATAAAGAATTTTAAGTTATTAATACTTTAGCGTCCATGTAGGAAACTTCATTTTATTCTCTGAGAGCACAGTTGGAAAATCCCCAATGGCTGAGATAATATTGTGGCCATTTGCCAATTTGTGATTTGAAAAATGACTTATTGTTTGATCCCAAGCTTCGGCAGCTACCTCTCTGTTTCCCTATTAGTAGTGGGTGTGTTTGGAGTTAGTGAAGTTTCTTTCACATTTTCCAATAACAAATCTTAAGTTGGAGAGCCTGATAATAAGAGGAAACCAAGTCTAGTCTTCACCAGCACTCACTTAAAAAGTAGAATACTCAGGTATTAGGGGAAATAAATATAGTTCAGGAATAACCACCTGGAGCCAACACTGCTTTGAACCAGAAGCAGTGAAGAAAATGAACCAATGACAGGCAAATTGGGGAAGGTACAACCTGTGGTGTCAGATGGGGTACTAGCCTGTGACATCAGATGAAGGACCAATCTGTGACAGCAAAGAGGGGAACCAACTTGCATCATCAGATGGAAACCAACCTGTGACATCATATGAGAACTAACTGTGGTAGAGAAACAAAGGTACAGTTGACTGGGGATGTGCCATGTAGACCAGGTTACATTTGGAGGGTAACGCTTGGCTAGATTCAATATTATTCAACAATACATAGTTGAGGTGCCCAATAGAGGAATTCACCTGTTTACTGCTTAATTTACTTAAATTACAATGAGCTCCCATATGTATTCCAATGTAATTAGCTCAGATTCAGCAATAAAGCACAAGTTTTAATTTCTAAAACAATTTGGAAAAATAAATAACCCAGTTTTATAATCACCCAAGTGAATCTGTAAACTTAAATCATTACCCTTTCTGTTCTTAAATATGAGACTAAAACTCTTTATTTATAAATGGTATGCTTATAAACATTTAAAAAAAATTATAGATCCTACCAAATCTAACTTTGTAATCGAATTTAGAAAAGTCAGTATTCAAAGTCATACACAGATTTCTTTAATAGCATTAGAAAGTCTAGAAACTGAAAAAGGAAATGTGTCCAGTGGTATTCAATTATCACACACCTATAAATAACACATGTAAGACCATGTTCTCAATATTGAAAAATGTAAAACATTGCTAGAAAAATAGTGAAGTAGTCACCAGTTGGAAAAATTAGCTTTTTTGTTTGTTTAAATTAAATATTTTAGCTGGAAAGATGGTTCAATGATTAAAAATTCTTGCACCTCTCAACCACCTGTAACCCCAGTTCCTGAAAACTTGACCCCCTCTTCGGGGCCTGCTAAGACTACTGCAAGCAATGACCTACACTCGTTGGTAAGTAGACACAGATAAAAGGAAAAACAACTGACAATCATGGCTGTTAAGTGAGAGAGAATCAGTTTTCTCCAGGGACAAACCTTTCAGTAAGTTCTCCAGATCTAACTGGTCAGTCACAAACACATGTATATACAGACCAGGAAGGTTTTACATATCTAATTATGGCTGAGGTCATGAATTCTACACGACTCCCTGGTGCTGTAGGCATAAAATGGACACAAAAGGGATTGGAAATAATGTAAGTACTGTGCATAAAATTTTGAAAAGAAATGTTAAAAGTCAATAAGTTAAAATAAATCTTTAAAAAATAAAATCAGGTAGTTATATGTATAGATTATCATACATATAAGGGATTTCATAAAATATCTTCCTAAATGTGTCCATGATTGTTTTATTATTCACTGTTCCCTCCCCAACCTTCTTCTTTCTGGTTTTCTTCCTTTTCTTAGTTATTCCAAAGTTATGTTTTCCTCATATCCCATGTATTCCTTTTTTCCCAGTTTTTCTCTTACTCTTCCTCCTCCCTCAGGATTTACACACACACATGCGCGCACACACGCACACACAAACATTCCATTTTAAATCTAGGTTATGGATTTGTGAGGAAACGCAATTTGTCTCTTTCTGGTCTTGCGTTCCTGACTCACGGGTGTCATCTAGCGGAAATTTGTAGTACAGCACCAGCACATTATTCCCCTCGGGCTTTTCTTAAAAAAGCCCATGCACATTAGATTTGAGAGAGGGTTCTGTTCAGAAAATGATATGTGCTGGCTCATACCTGGAAATTACAGGAGGCAGTTTAAACCTAAAGTCGGATGTAGGAGGCAATGATGGCCATAGTTTTTTTCTTTCTCCTTTTACCAAAACTCCCCAGCCTTGAGGGAAATCACCCTGTATGTGGAGTGACTGATATAGGCTACTGGGGGTTACCTCTGTGTGCACAGATTCCTTTACATTTGCGATGTAAAGAATTTTAAAATTACTACTAAAAATAAATGAGCAAGAGAAAGAAAAGTCTGACAGAGGTGAGAGAGACAATCGCAGCCCAGGTTAAGAAGAAGGCAGACACTAAGATACAGATGTGTGGAACACGAGATACACAGACACCTAAGACTCCTACTTGAGGGAGAGTGGTGGGGGGAGATTTAAAGTCTCTGTTTGTGTAACTAAAACTTACAGCTTCCTATGAAGATAGTCCCTTGGATACACAGTGTGGGTTTTCAGCGCAGTATTTCAAAAAAAAAAAAAAAATGTATTTTGAGACTCAAGAGACCAGTTCTAAGCATTGGAGTTTTAATTTATTACTAAAATGATCAATAAATATGTAATAAAAGTCAGGCTTAGGGAGCAGGCGTGACTCTAAATACACAATGAGGACATGTATTAAATCTGTTCTTGATTATATGCACTTATATGTTTATGTGTTTGATATGAATGACTTCAATTTCAATGACAAATCAAAAACGGATAAGCAGGAAATTGCCCAACTTCTCTGTTCTCTGACATTGAATGATTCCTTGATATATGCTATGGAAGGATAAGAGATCCTTTTTGTACATTGTTGAAGAATGTGGGTATTAGCAAAGGCATGAAATAGCCAGTGGCCACTACAAGTGTGTTTTCTTAGTAGGTACATAGTCAGCCATCTCATTTACTTACCTGTATCCTCATGACAGATTTTCAGCTAATGACGGGAAGAGGACATGGTGCTATCACCAACATTAGTCCATGGCAATCTGAAGATGAGTGCTAAAAAGAAATCTCACACTAACTCAGAATTGAGTATAATCAAGGGTTATTTACTTAGGAGTAGACTCACAGATTATAGTCCTCTGCATGAACAGGGAACAGGAGCTGAATCTGGCAGCCAGAAGAGAAAATGAGCATGCACACACTCTACCTCAGCATCTATAGTATAAGAGACCATGCCCAGGAGGGCTGGTATCTTAAAGGCTATTGGTTGAAGGAGCTCCTATAGCACCTCCCAATTTTGTCTAAATAAGAGAGTTCTAAGCCTAACACAAAACTATATAAAAGAAGAACAAATACCAAGCATAAAAATTAAAATTTTAACCAGAATAAACAATATCATGCAAGAAATGTATGCTAAATGTTTCAATCTTTACCATATCCTAAGAAGTCTAAGTCTTTTTTAGAAATAACTTGGCCAAGTCATGAGAAGAAAGTAACTATGACTATCAATTGTTCAACTCCATCAAAGACCTGAGAAAGGAAATAATATTACTTGAGTAAACAGGAAGTACAATCAAGCAACTTCCAAAACGTGCAATAAATGACAGAGACAACTGGTTACCTGGGCAATCACCCAAAGTCTCATTTGCAACATTGGAGCAACCAACTTTGGTTAAGGCCTAGAATAACTGACAGATCATTTTCAGAGGTAGGGAATTTTTCAAAACTTTCTTATAGTTTCTTGGCAAGATTTGCGAGTCTTTTTTCTTATATCCTGATTATCTTGTCCAGAAACTATGCATTTTGTCAGTGGTTGAGGCATGGGCAGTTTCTTGCCCAAAGGCCAGTTTTGCCAATAAGAAAACAAGCTCCAAGTGGAGTGGCTTCAGTGCTCAATATTCTCTCAGGAATAGATCATTGCAGCCTACACCCTCGAAAAAAAATTTGGCACACCAATGGTCAACTATATCCATGTATATCTGCTAGACATTCTGCAGGACACAGAAGAAAGTGACTGACATACTGCCAATATAAGTCCTTGAAATTTCCTGCCTCATGAAAAAATGTGCCAGATACTATGGGCCAGTAGGCTGAAGATGGGTGCTCACAATGTTACAGAAGAACTTTAGGTGACTGTCCAGGCAACAAGATGTCTCTGTCAATTCCAGAGTTTTGGAAGTTGCTTGCAATTCACTTCCTGTTTACTTAGGTAATATTATATCCTTCTGGAGTCTTTGATGAGATTGGAGAATAGATAGTTATAATTATAGTTTTCCTTAGTTACGATAAAAGATAAAGTAGATATATGTTGTAACTGTAATTCTTGCTTGATGCCTGTTTTGTTGTTTGTAATCTTGCTATGTTAAAGTTAAAACCTTCCTTTTTATTTAGACTGAAAAGGGGTGATGATGTGGGAGTTGATGTATGCTGTGAATATGTTTTATTGCCATTGGTTAAAAAAGAAGCTGTTTGGCAAATGGCTTAACAGAATATAGACAGATACATAGATAAAGTAGGTGGAATCAGAGAGAAGCCACAGGAGACAGACACACTGGAATATTGCCAGTAAACCACAGCCACATGCAATGCACAGAATAATAGAAATGGGTTAATTTAAGATATAAGAATTAGCCAGAAATATACTTAAGCTATTGGTCAGACAGAATTGCAATTAATATACTTTCTGTGTAATTATTTTAGTTCTGAGCAACCAGGAATGAACAAACGTCCCCCCAACAGCAGTTTACCATACATTCTCTTCCACAAACATAGATTTTCATTGCATCCAGGACTGCAATATAGAAGGTATTATCATAAATCTCTTTCAAAGATAGAAGCTCAGCACCACCCCCTTCCCCAGAAGATGAATGACAGTTTTTTAAAAAGGTGGGGAGGGGTATTGAGATAAAATGTTCATTTGACTGCCATCTGTGTGAGAAAGGAAATTTCCATCAAGCAATGATTTGTGGGAACATTGCATTGCTAACATAGTTAGACAATATTTACTAATTTAAACCAAATCCTCGGTTACATTAAATTGTGGAAAGATTCCTTCTACATCTTTCTATGGTAGGAGTTATCAAGGAAAGTAAAAACTTTGCTTTAGATTCATCTCCCTTCAATGAAAAATACTTTTCATTTCCCAGGGAGACACACTTACGTAGGAATTTATTTTGCAACAGGAAAATTACATTTCTTTTTAATTTATTTCTACTAAAGGTATTAAAGAATATAATCTTATAGTAAAATTTTCATTAAATGGAAATGTTCATTTTGCTTCTGTATAACATTTTTTCAATTAAAATTTTGCTTAACGATAGTTTTTTAAACTATCAATAATTTGAACGGTCTCTGAATTTAGTGTTCATATTTGAAGAAGTCCTTATGTCCTAAGGTCTCATAGAAGGAAGAGTGGCTCAAACGTGCCAACAGTTTAAGTAAGAAAAACCCTAAGTGAGGGAAGTGTTGCTAAGAAGCGGAAAGTTTAGTTTTCGTTGAGTATACACATTCATGGTCACAGTTTTGGGTTTCAATCAGCATTGCCAAGTTTAAGTTTATAATTAAATCCCCATTTTACAGAGATGTCAGTTAATTTATTCAGTGGTCTGATGATTTAATTACTGACTAAGACAACTTATTCTAGGCCTGAGTCGTTTTAATAGTAAAGTATAGCTTTGATTACTAACTTGATGTCCCAGAGGGACTGATCTCTTGTGAAAGGGCAATTCATTGTGAGACTTCCCAGTGATCAAACTTGTTCTCATTTCACGCAGGGCATCTCATGACTCAGTCATGTAGTTCCCACGCAGCTATGGTAGAGCAGCTGCTGCCTTGCCCCTCCCTCTTCAGCACGCACACGTTCTCTCCCCTATGAATATAATCATGCATATTTGAGCCAAGACTAATGTAAGGAGGACTTACACATAGGAATCTATAGAAGTGTGGTGGCTCAAGTGATCACAGTGTCGACATCTGTTCATAGTCCCATGAAAGAAGAAACCAAAACAAATAAGGATAATATATGGTGCATTAGGCAATGGCAGGTAGGTCCTGAAGCATGGACCGAAAAGTCTTATTATACAAGCTTCAGCCTTGTATTTCCATTTGATTATCACGAGGAGGCCAAGTGAAAATGTGTGTCTCAGAGAGATGGAAACATTTGCTACTGAAATGGAAAGCAAAATAAAAGATAGTAATAGGCTTACCTGATAATAATTGAGCATAGCACAACTCAGAGGAAACTATACAATATCCTATACACTTCGTAACTAATATTTCTCCAAGCTAAGGAGTTATAGAATCACAAAATTCATTAAGAGAACCTAAACAGAGCTGACACAAATTATAGAAAATTCTAAAAATAATATTCATCTAAATCTGTAATTTTAAGTTGAGCAGCACTTGTGTACAAACATACACACCACACACAGCGTCATGAGTCACTTAATGATGGTGCTCTGAGAAATGAGCAATTAGGTGATTTTATCCTTGAGCAAACTTTACAGAGTGCACTTATCCATCTAGATGGAATAGCTTACTGCTCACTCAGCCTATGTTTGCGTCTTATGGGGTTAATATTATATATAATCTGTTGTGGATGTAAACATTGTTATTATTACACAAGTCATAACTGTACTTTATGATTTTGTAGAGTAAGGAAGGAGAAAAAATGAGAAAGAAATAGAGACAACCGATGCATTGCCTCCATAAATGTGATTGGATGCTACAAAATTATGAAACAAGATTTATGAAATGAAACACAAAATGATGCAGCAATACAATATGTGTTTAATATCAAAACTAAGCTACATTGTACTAAAGAAGAAGTGCTAGCAAGTGATAATGAAATCTGAACACAGTAAATTCAGTCTCAGATCTGTAGACGTCAAGTTGCGCTAATGAGCTCTCTTCATTTTCACATGCCTCACAAAGGGAAGGGCATGCAAAATATCTAAAACGCCTTCTACTTCTAAATTCATGGATTTAATTTTAAACATAAGCAAAACAGGAAGAGAGTGGTTATATTCTCAGAGGGTGTTTGGAGTGAACAGGAATCAAAAGGGTAGGTTCTAGAAAGGAAGAAACATTCAAACACAGAAGTGTGAACATGAGTTGAAACCTGGTGTGTTGAATGAAGTGGCATGTCCAGATAACACTGAGATGCCATCTGAATTAACAGAGATCCTCAACAGAAGCAGAAGTTATATCAGAGGGGATGGTTAGCAAGTCGGGATGGGATAAACGAATGTGTTTGTGAACAAACAGGACCAATATAGTTAGAAGATATTAGAAAGGATCGAGGGTTGAAGAAGTAGTTATACAAATAAAAAGAATCAAATTATTTAAAGAATAAAATGGTACCTTTATGTATCAGGTCTACTATTATAAAGATTGGTTAGTTAAATAGTTGTTTTGAATGAGAATATAATTCTATGAAATGGATATAGATATACCAGTTTTAGGTTATGGCTAGTCAAGGGAAAAATAGCAATGGAAACATTGTTATTTTTCATTAGTTCATTTCATGAATAAAGAACAAACCCTCATTGGGTGTGATATGGCACACTTATGACCCTATTACTTGGGAAACTGAGGCAGGATGATTGCCTTGAGTCTAGGACACTAAAGGACAAAACAAGTCAAGAAAAAAATATATATTCAGTTGTGTCTGTCACTTGTGTCTGCACACACAAAGCAACCCTGCTTTTCAATACCATGAGGAAACAGTAAAAATGTCCACTTGAGTTTTCTAAATATTTTCAATAAGTAACCAACAAATGATATTAAGTAAAACGGCTTTTACAATGTAACTGATAATCTGCAGATAGGTTTAAACCTGAAAGGAGTGCATTGAGTGTTTTAGGGAAAGGGAGAGAGTATTCATAATCAAATTCGTGCAATTCAGAGCAAAAACAGTTCACTGAAGAATGCCATGCTCAGGTACAGTGCGTAAAAACAAATAGAAATATTCAAGAGATGAGAAAATTCTGACTAAGACAAGCTAAGAGGATGTCTAATATTACCTCTATGTGAAAAATTGCTCGAGCAGAATTTGTACAGGAGTGGTTGTTTTCTATAGACAGGAAGCCATAGAACACTTAAGAGATATTTACTGTATGAATTGTGTCTGAACAAAAGAAACATAAGCTTAGGGAAGTTAAAGGAGGAGTTTTCATAATCACAGTGAGAATTTGCAGAGTTATTCACTTAGCTCAGGTATAGGCCCATCAATGTAAAATGATGGGATAATAGAACTCAGAGCTTTGAATGGGAAATATTATATATAAAGCCAGTCTAATGAAGAGCTACAAATGACAGCATTAGATATTAATATTGAATGCATTGTATATTCAAAAAATTTCCGTCAGAGAAATTATGGTAAATGTTTAATTCTTGTCTTCCATAGTCATCGTTCTTAAATATAAAGCTGTACTCAAAAAAAGAATTTAATTACACTCACTGCAACATACTGTAGTCATAAATCAGTCTGCCATTATCCAGAAAGAGTCATTCTATGTTTAGATAAACAGCACACTGCAGATATATTTTATTCACTTCCTAATCAACTCCTTTCAGCTTTATTGAGATATGACCAGCAATATGTTGCACCAATTCCAAACACAGAATGATGGATGTGATCTGTGTTGTATCCATGAAACCATCACCACAAAGAATGAGAGGGAACACTGGGCTCAATAGAGACCATTATCACTTGCACTATGTAATTACTGACATAAAACCATTAATTAATAAGCGCTGACTCGCTCAGTCTTTCTAAGAAATGAATAAGGTAGGTGTTACATCTACCTTCCTTTAAGAAAATAATGGTGTTAAGTCAGTTAAGTAAGCTGCTCAAGGCCATTCAGCTAGTTAATGTCAATCTGATTGAACCAAGGCATTTCAGAATATAAATTATTCATTTAAATATATTGTTCTTTCTATATAACGATAGCAGTAACATATGGAGATAGAATTTCTTTTACAAAAACAAAATCACACTTAAAGATTACATGTTTAAATTAAAAGTAGCAAATTTTATTTTACTTGGACTTAATAAAATACATAAACAGAGGTGAAAATGAAGGAATTATTGAACTTTAAATAAATCCTTCTTCATCACTACAGATATTATTTCAACAAGATCCCTGTAAATTTAAAAAATAAATTCCTATAAGCAGTTAATGTGATAAAAGGAAACCTTGACCCTAATTTGGTTTGTTTAGTGCCCCTTAAGAATTAGAGGTAAAATATTATCTAACTCGAACATAGAAGCCTCTTATGAGACTTCCTAGGCAAACTGCCACCTCAAAGAAGTTCTTTTTCTGTTCTCTGGGGGTCTGACTATGAGAGAGAGGAACACTATAAAACTGGGAATTGACACTTCCAAGTTGGTTGAAGTCACTGGGAATTTTGAATCCAAGGAAATATAGAGATCTGACTATGTCATGCTCCAAGTTACTCTGTATTGTTTAGATCAATGCTTTGTAGACTGTGTTTTATTCTAAGAGACTCCGTTTTACAAACAGCCTTTGGAAGATGGAGGATTACTATGTACCAGGGTGGACACTAAGCGGTACCATCTAGTCAGCAATGCCATGTAGCACACATTGGCAATGACTTAATGGAATGTTGTGGTTAGTGCTGACAGTATGTGCATGGTTATAGGACCATGTAACAGAGCACAAGCAGTCTCTGGGAAGAAAAATGATTCTCCTTCTCCCAAAAGGCATCAGTTGCTGATAACTCCTGATCTAGAGTTAGAAATTCCTTATCTACTCCTCATTCCATGCTGGGACTTTTGTCGGGCTTGATCTTGTGCTAGTCTTTGGTATGCAGTCCCAGCTGCTGTCGGTTTATACATGGAACTGCCTTATTGTATGTGTAATGTCTTGTTGTAGGCTTATTGATGTCTTGGTGAAGCCATCCACTATTCTGTCTTTTGCAGTGTTTCTACCCCCATCTTCTGTCATGAGCCCTGAGTCCTTGAAGACGGGCTTGTGATATAAATGTTCCATTTGGAGTAGTACACTCAACCATCTGTTACCTTGTGCACTTTGACCAGTTCCAAATCCCAGTGTTAATTGCCAACTACTGCAAGAAGCTTCTAAGATGAACACTGAGAGATACCGTAATGTATGGGTGTAATGGTAGTTTTTGGGAGTAGGTTTAATGCTATATTCTTTCTTAAGAAAATTACAGAGTACAAAAAAATCTATTGGGATGTATATTCTAATTATCCAGATTAAAAATAAAACACTCTCCTTTAAGTTTATTCATATGGTCATATGCCCAATAATATTTCAGTCAGGAAAATGCAGCACATACTCAGTTGACCCTAGAGTATTCAGTTGTCTAGTGATATCTTAGTTCCAATTTCATTTGTGCCACTTTCGTACCAATAAATCTCGAAAGCAAGTTACTATTGTAGGTCATGGGTTTGTTAATATCCATCCACTTTCCTATGCTCCCCCTTCCCAGCTCACTTCCTCTTCTCTCTGGCACTTCTCTTCTGTCATTAATCACACAGTGAGAAGATTTGTTAAAAATCGTAAGTTCAGCTTTCAGCTTTCTTTTATCTACTTCTGAATTCCTCAGCAGTGTGATTTCAACACATGCAATATTTCTCTAGTTGTTACACTTATGCTGTCAAAGAATAAAAGAGCGAATTCAGGGACTAATGGTTGTACAATATGACTCCATCTACTTTTTCACAGTTTTGAAATACTTGCAGAATTGATATTCTGGGTTAATATTATAGCAAAGAATTTCATATCTTCATGTGTTTAGCAGGTGTCAGGCATTGTCTCTAATCTTTGTATGCTTGACAATCATTTGATAAAGGGGCCTTAATAAGGTGATTTCACTGGTGAGAAGATGCAAGCTCACAGGCTATAGTGAAGAGTTTCCTTTGATGATTAAAAGGACTTGCACTGCTGGAACCTACCCACTTAGCTACTTCACTGATCATTCCATGACTACTAGAACCTTACTGTTCTATAATAATTAAGATCAAATAAAGGTGTTATTTAAGTGACTAAAACAAAGGAATAAATGTAAAATAGAGAGAATAAATATTCTATTCAAGTTATCAATATCTATTAAACTATTTTTTCTTAAATTATTTATTTTTATTTTACTTCCATTGGTACTGGGTCCCCTGGAAATGGAATTACACCACATTGTAGCTCACAAATATCTATTAAATTATAATAATGGAATCTTCACTTACATATATACAATGTTATTTTTTTTCTTTTTCTAAAACTGAGTATGTCTTTCTTAGGAAAGTAGAAGAAAGTAGGTTCCATTACAGCAATGCAGCAGAAGTACCACTTGTCATCTCGGAATGAAGGTAGGAGGTGACATCTGGGGACAGAAAGAACAAAGCTGCCATCTAAGAACTCTGCCTCTTCTCTCTAAACGTGTGATTAAAACACACATAATTATGGATTCCCATGAAATAGCCGAAAATAGTAGACCTCTGTTGAACGAGAGGGCATAATAATCACTATGTCTCAATTCTGGTTTTGCTCCAGAGGGTAAAGGCTTTCCTATTCAAACTGGTGTTTTTCACCAGCCTCTAGAGAGAACTTAGGTTGATTAGGATAGAGTATGGGAGAACCTATACCATGGTGGGTGGTGAAGTAAAAATATGAACAAATTAATAATACACACACACACATGCACACATACACACAGATAAATATATAATATACATATATATTTCTTTCCAGATCTACTCAATTAATAGAATCATTTCAGATATAATATATGCATTTGTATAACATATTGTCTGTTACTATATTATATGAATTTGCTAAAACTTTCATTAAATAATCTTGACAGAACCATATAATAGAGAATATTTTGTGAAGTTCCTCTCTGGTGCATGTAGCACAGATATTTGTCAACAAGGATAGCCATCCTATTACATAATTATTTCCCAGTAGAAACCAAGTACATTCTTATATCTTAAATCCTTGCTGCATGGTGTTTAACTGGATTAGACCTTTGTATACTGAGGAGATGATACTGGACCTTAGCCAATATAGTCCCATAAATCCGAGTGTCTTTTAAAAGTCCATAAAATTTCCTCACTCCAAGTTATTTCGGTTTATTGCCCTAAACATTATGCCTGCTCTTCACTGCATTTGTTGAATATTTTCATTGTTTATATCTCCCTTTCCTCTCCTTATAGTGTCCCTCAATGAATCCTCTGTTTGAGCCAGGTAGACTGTAAAGGACTTTTGCTTAATTGAGTTAATGCAAAGGAAATGGCTATCCTAACAAGACAAACAAATTAAACAATCTCAAAATTCCCTCTGCCAATGAATGAGACTTTTATTGCTGTGTATAGAAAGGGGCTAAGAATAATCAAAGAAGAAAGGAAATAGGTACATAAACTGAAACAATTCCAAATTTATTGAATTATTTGAAGAAAATTTTGAATTCTATTTATAACCAAGATTCAGTCGTATTTATATTTTGATAGCCAAAATTTAAAATATAGCAGAAAGGAAAATTTATGGAATGGTGAAATATTTAAGTACACTAAGAAGAAGTATATATGCAAACTCACAGAACCTACCATCACACTGTACTCCTGAAAAATGATCTAATATATTAATGGTAATCTAGGAAGTATTTTAATGGTGTTTTAATTTTGACTAACAGATTTTATTCTTTAGAATTGAACATAACGAATGTGTAAAATCTTGCTATGCATAATGGTCTTCTCTTATAATTCTTGGCTGGAAAGTGCCATGGTAAGAGAATCTCAAGTTTGAGGAGAGCCTGGAACATTTAGGTTTATAGTATCATGGGAAAAAAAAGGACATTAAAAACAGAAAGTAGAAAATGTACACAAAGCAAGAACCTTACATTTTCGCTGAAGGCTAAATATCCAGCTGGTTCAAACATCTTTGTGTATTTTAAAACTTGAAAAATTATGGAAATCTTGGTACACAGCACAAAACCCACTAGCACTGGGAAGAGGGTCAGGATTTGAAGAGAACCCTAGCTACTCAGCAACTGTGAGGACAACCTGGGCTACATAAGGCCTTGTCTCAAAATAATATATATTTATGTGTAATTTGTAATTTTCAATGTATATTTGATATATAAGCAATTAATTAATTGTATAAATTATATACAATTACAATTATATGTAAATTGTGTGTATAGATAATTATATGGTAGTCAAAATAAAATTAAAAATCCAGTTGCTTGGTAAGTTAGAACTTTATAAGAGAAAAGACAAGTGATCAGGGGAGTAAAGAGTAGTCACCAAATGAGCTGGCAAACAGATTGACTGTACTGTGAAAGCAGCATAGCAGTGTGCCAAGGACCAAGATTTCATGCTCATTTGGGATGGTGTGATTCCCCATCATATTTTAACTCTGTGTTCAGGTGGATCGCATGGCACATGTTGAATATTTTCAGTGTTTGGAAACTGTATCTATAATATCTTAACGACAGGACCACCCAATGTGAGCTGAACAAGGAGCACAACAAAGAACATGCCAAACTGCCCTGAAAGAAGCCCATGGGAGCGCAACTCAGCAGGAATAACTAGGGTAACTGCGGAAAGCTGGGAGCGGAACAGGTAATCATCCCCAGGGAAGGGCACACGAGCTGACTGTCCAATGCTAAACAGTCATCCCTGACTTGACATTTACTTGCTCTACTCAGCTACCTGAGACACTTAGTGCTTTTGATGATTGTGTTTGCATCTGGGTGGCACCACTTTAAAACAAATAAATGCCCTCATTTGCCTAAGCCTCTGCTTATCAGTAGTCAGCTTCCAGAATAGAATTGTGGTTCCTCCTGCTAATAATCCTCCTGTTTTCTACTGTCCAGTTTCTAGCTTGAACATATAAAAGAGGCTGTGCTATTTCTTAATTACTTATTTTATATATGAGAGAGTATGAGACTTGTCTGGTTGGTGTATGCATGTGTGTGAGTGTGTGTGAGAGAGTAGACCTGTGCTCCTCTGCACAGCATGGAAGCAGGAGGAGGACATTGATGCTCTGTTTTGTTCTCTCTCTTCTTTACTCCCTTAAGACAAATTAGGTGGTAGCACGTGTGCTTAATAGCAGCACTCAGGAGACAGAGGCAAGCAGATCTCTGTGAGTTTGAGGACAGCTTACAGAGTGAGCTCTCGAAAAAACAAACAAAAATAGATGATAAATAGATAGATAGATGATAGACAGATGATAGAGATAGATAGATAGATAGATAGATAGATAGATAGATAGATAGATAGATAGATGATAGATAGATAGATACATAGATAGATAGATACATAGATAGATAGACAGATAGATAGATATAATTTTCATCACAAAGAAGGTTAAGTCGATAAATTCATTGTTATTTTCACTGCTTTGGTATAAATCTCTGTGCAATTTACAAAGGGTAAAACCTTACATTTCACAACATACATGCACATAACTATTATACATCACTAAAAATAAAGATCTAATATTCCTTAAGAATTAAATAAATATAAAGAATTTATATCTATTAAATTATATAAAAGAATTATATAACACAGCAAAATGTGCTGCAGTGTCATATTTATAAACCATTTTTGATAACATTTTATATTCTTATCCACAAGATGGTGCTATTTCCCTACTAGTAGGCCTATAAACTGATCTGTAGGATGAATCTAAAACTATAAAATGCAGTTTATGGGACAAAAGGTAAATATTTTTCTACATGAATTAGATTCACAAAAAGTTTATTGTTCTCCTTGTCTATCTTCTTCAAATACTCTTAGATTAATAATTTGTTTAGTAATATTTTATTGTCATACTAGCATATAGGACAAAATAGAAATATTTTATAAATGAATTAGACTCATATAAACCTACTACATCTTTCTGTCTGACTCCAAATACTTTTTTCTTAGAGCATTAATCTACTTTTAAAAATTCTGTGTCATATCCTACAAAGTAATTTCCTCATAAAGCAGCAACAGTTGTCTCAGATTCAAGTGTATCCAAACACGAGTTCCTGACAGAAACAGGATGAATCGTCGTCTCAGCTGGATCCAAACCTGCTCCAGACACAGTTCGCTTGCTTTGTCCTTGAAGAACTTACATCTCCAAATCTCTGTCTCATTCAGAGTACAAATCGGGGACATGGACTCTCTTCTTCCTCCACCCTCAACTGTCATCATTCTCTTTTCCTCCATGAAAGTCAGAAAGCCTGTTTGATTGTCTGAAAACACAATAAGAAGTATATTTCCCCTCCAGGTCTTGCCTTTGCTAGTTTTAATCTTGTTCACCAAGACATCTGCCATGCCATCTTCTCCTCTTTTTCAAAAATATCTTCTTTTGTTGAGTTCTAACACTCTCTACCACACCTTAGTGCCTGTATGCCAATATTGCAGAGGATTTAATATTAATCACCTATATATGTGTCTCTGCATTCCATGAGATCAGAAATCTTATTTGAATAAGAAATTCAAATCATAGGTCTAGAACAGTGGATAATATCTATCAAATGAAAAAAAATATTCTAACTATTAATAAGTAATGTTTGAAGCAAACAAATTTGGTGTGTGATTTACAGAAGTCTCTGTACATAGAAATAAGGAAAAAATTAAATAAGACATCAATGCTACTACATAATTGGCATGTGCTCAGAGTAGGGAAAATAGGCACTTTTCAAGCTTCCGACCCCACTGGTCATGGTCTGCTATAATCTGATATTGTTCTTACCCTATACACGATGACAGAAGTTGAGCCAGATTGTGACAGACAAACTCAGTTTCCCAACATATGTACTTCTGTGACACAAATTTATTTGTCACATAAAGACATACGCAGACTGCCATTTAGTTTCGGCTTTTGTTTTATGTGAGGTTTAAATTGTGGCTTTTATGCCTAATCTGTATATGTGTTAAGTGGAGGGAAGTGGTTGTGGTTAGCAGAGTCAGTTTGTCTGATTCAGTGAGACATCACTGTGAGAAGCTGATATGGGATATGTAGGTTTCTAACAATTACACAGAAATGGGGTCAGGATTTTCTAAACCAAAACTTTTGGCCATATTCAACTCTGTCAGACTTTTGGGTATGGTTGAGACCATAACTATATGTTTTATCAATTTGACTACTTTTCGTAGTTTTACTACTTTGGCTAAGCACACTTGCTATTAGTTTTTGACTAAATTGAAAAATGAGTAGTTTGTAAACTCTAAAATTAGTTAAAACGTCAAAACTGATTACGTAGAGTCAGTGCAAGCTCTCTATAAAAAAAATCTGTGTTCCCTTGTCTAAGAATGTTCGATTTGTTTCCCTTGGGGTGGCATCTGATTGCTGCCCTGCTTCTCTACCCACAGCCCCAGCTCTGTTGCTCACCATGCCCAACTTCAACCTGTTGCAAAGGCCGAAAAATTAAATAATCCCATCACAGCTGTGCATTCATGGTCTTTTGTATATTTGTTCATTTTATCCCCTAAAAGTACAAATACATTATTTTGATATGGGATTTCCCTTTGTATGCTGTGATTACCATTAATGAATAAAGAAACTGTCTTGGGCCTGTGCAGGGAATAGAAGTAGGCAGGGGAAAACTAAACTGAATGCTGGGAGAAAGGAGGCAGCGGAGGAGAGAAGCCATGTAGCCCACCAGAGACAGATGCTGGGAACTTTACCCTGTAAATCACAGACACGTGGTGATACACAGATTAATAGAATGGGTTAAATTAATATGTAAGAATTAGACAATAAGAAGCTAGAGCTAATGAGCCAAGCAGTGATTTAATTAATACAATTTCTCTGTGATTATTTCGGGGCTAAGTGGCCAGGAACCAACAAGCAGCATTCTTTAACATTATCTTTTGTTCCTGTTTCTGATATTTTGTGCTTTAGTTTCATACATCTTATAAATTGCATCTTTCAGGTTTATTGTGTGAGTGGTGGTTGGGATTAAAAAGGAGACTAGATATTAAATAATTTAACCACACTACTCTCAAATGGCACTTGTGTCTTAGTTAATGTAATAATTCAATGGCCCTGATTTTTTGTATATTACCTGATAAAGACTTGTCATTAAACAAGAATGATTTTTTTTTTCGTTTTTTAAAATTCTGTCTGGCTTAGAATTGTTTATTCAAACACCTGAAACTATTTTCTTAAAGTTACTTTATAGGTTTTGTTTTGCTTTAGTTTTTGTTACACATATTTACCTGTATTTCTTTCTGGTGCAAACCCCTGAAGGCCACTGTGTGTGCAAAACACACACACAATGTATAGTACTGGTATAAGATAAATGACTGTACACAGAGCTAACACTTGACACTTGTAATATGCACCATTTGGGAGCAGGTTGGGTTCCCTGTGGCCTCTCTTCCCCTCCTGGAGTGACCCTGAGTAGCATGGACACGGCTCACAGTCTCAAACATAGTAGAACCCAAGTTTGGTCGAAATCCTTAGTTGAGTTCCTGCAGTAATGGTTCCCATGGATGTTGCAGATATGTATGAATATTTAGGAGGTAAATTTTAGATTAGATAACCATGCTGACTAATTGAAAACTATGAAATTATATCTTGTTTGTGGAACATGCACAGTAAATTGTCTTCCCTTATCACTATTAATTACATAGTTGCTAACATCTTTCTCAATTTATATCAAAATGTTTAGCTCAACCATCCCCCCTCGAGACTGCTGCTATACTGTTAATTATTCAATCCACAGAATATCTACTATCTTCCAAGTAATGTAATAGGATGGTGATTACAAAGAGGCATGGGCTCTAGTCCAACCGAGTTTAGAATTTCTTAGATAGCCAGCTAACAAATAAAAACTACATCAATCCACTATGTCAGAGGAAGAGAGTGGAGGTCAGGAACTGGGCGTGGTCTCATTGGGAAATTCAGAAAAGGCTGGCAAGAGAGATCTAGGTAAGAAGTCATACTCAGAGTCTGAAGCTGAGATCCAGAGCAGTGAGGGAGAACTGGGCCTCTGCAAAAATCCCTGTCTTCCTAAAGAGACACATCTACAATGACATCATTGTCTGGCTGAGAAGAACACACACAGAAATTTGGAGCCAACCTTATAATTGCCAACAACCTGGTCCAGAGGATGAGTGCTTGCAGTTAGCATCTTAGGTGGGGGAGAACTTATTTCCATGCTTGCAATTTGAAGTCTAAAGTTGAAAACAAGTAGGAGCAAAGAACATTAATTCTCTCCCAGCTCAAAACATTCAAGAAACTGCACATTTGGCAGGAAAATTCTAAACAGCCCACAAGTGCCAATATCAGAGGAACAATCTTTACACTATGTAGAAAATTGCCTGTTAACCCTTCTCCAAAAATTTAATTTTACAAAATGAAAGCAAGTCCTGTGCTTTAGCTATAGTGGAAGCGTATGCAGTTCCCTTAAATGATTGGAAAATGTAAGTGAGATACGAGCAGGTTATTTCAAACAGCTTCAGACGACAATCTTCCTAATATACGGCTCAATCCTTTGTGTTTATAGAGTGATTGGCGCTTTCCAAAACATTTTTATATACATTATCTCATTTGATTCCAGTAGATGAAATGTGCATATAATTATATTAAGCTGGAAACATCCTGGCAATACCACCACCCTCAGAATCAAATGTGATTACAAACCGGGTAAGCCCTGTTTGGGGCCAGAAAGAAATAAAATCACATCCTAGATAGTACTAGATGACAAAAAAACAATGAACAAATCAAACAAGCTCTACAAAAGAGTGCCTTTCAGAATCAACTCCGCAACTATCATAACAGATCATAACGATTCTGTCAGTCATAATCCCTTAAAAATATCTGTGGGATGTTTGGCACAATTGAAACAATCCCCTCTCAGAAACTGCGTTCCACCACAAGAACGCCTTTGTAATAAAACTTTCTCCCTTTTGTCCTTAAGCATCATCTGAAATCATTGGAACCGGTGTAGTTAATTCAAAACAGGATGATACAGGGTGTTGCATGTGAAGAACCAGATGTTAGTCCCCCAACATTTTACTCCAGAGTTCCCCGAAAGCCAATCATCTCTTTTACCCTTGATCTTGCCATCCTGTCTTCATCACAACCATTAGAACCTGCCAGCTGGGGAGCCAATGGGATGTCCACTAACAGCCCTAGTGGAGACCAGGCGCTTTGGACAAGACCAATGACTCTTTGCAAGGCACACTTGCAAGTAGAGATGAACGGAACAAGACGTATATGGTGCAACATGATGGGGCACACTGCAGCTTCCATGATGAGATTTTTAATTTCTTCATTTTTTTGTAAATTTTTCTCATTTTATTTTCTTCATTTTTCTTTACTTTATAAGCATCTCAGAATCTTGCTTATATTCATTGTATATCTATAAAGCCAATCCATTTATGAATATGAAGCTTCTTACATTTGATAATGTAGCACATGCAGAAGTTCAAGCCTATCCTCCGCTGGATGGCACTCTAAAGAGCAGCCTGTGTTATATTAGACACTGCTTCAAAACCCATTTTTGAAAGAATTTGGAATTCCTTGTAGCTGTACACAGTTGACCTTGAATACATACATGCCCAACCATTCACTTTTCTCTTTGAAAATACTTGTAAGGGCTGTTTACTCTCGATTAAATGTTCCTATCTCTCTTAGTCTATTCGGGCTGCATTAGAATCGAAGTTTAGACCTCATAACGGTTCTGAATTATTTGTTGTTGCTGTTATCAGTTTGATTTGAATTTTGTTTCTCTGTTTCCTTTGTCAACTTGCCTCAAGCTAGAGTCAATGAAGAAGAGAGATCTCAGTTGAACAAATGCCTCCATCAGATTGGCATTTAGGTAAACACGTGGAACATTTTCTTTACTAATGTTTAATGTGATGAGGACCCAACCCACTGCATATGATGTTACTTGTGGGTTGGTGGGCCTAAGTGTCATAAAATAAAATAAACAAGCTGAACAACCAGGGACGACACACCAGTAAGCAGCACGCCTCCATGATTTCTGCTTCAGTATGTTCCTCCATGCTCTTGCTGAATTCCTGTCCTGAATTTCTTCAATGATGGACTATGATCAAGATATAAAGCCAAATTAACTCTCCCCCCTCCCAGTTGCTTTTACTTTTGGCCACTGTCTCTATCAGAGAAATAGAAAACAAACTAAGACAACATTTATAATAACATAAAAGTATTGCCCATGGTTTGGTAGGGTGTGAGGTACAAGGCTAAAGTACTAAAACATTCAGAGTCAGAAGATGAGGAACCATTCCTCCCAGGAAGGATCTTCTCCTTAGCTGTACCTTTTCTGGAAAAAGGCGATAATGGGCCCTTTTGCATCTCTTTAATAAGAACCATATTCCCATTTATGAGAACAGAACCCTCATAAGCAATACCTCCAGAGGCCCCACCCATTGCCACAATTATGCTGGGAGTTAAACATAGGGATTGGTTGTGAGTAGGAATGCATAGTTAGACTACTTAGACTCTAGATGCAATTGAATTGGCACCGATTATAGAGAGTGGTCATTATTACGTTTCAGAGTGTAGAGACCATGATAGTAGGGCAAGGATGCAACGGCTCCATAGGCAAAGAAAATGATAGTGTAAGTGGACTGGTAATCTCAAATGAAACTGAATAGGTTTTGGATGACGATGGTAAGATACATTACGTGATAAACCAGTGCATCGGTCATAGAAAGGGGTGCTTGGAATTACTAACTCAAGAGGAGCTGCCATTGCTGATCATTACGTGGTCACAAGTATGACCAAATCTACTGCTATTGTTTGGATTGGCAAATATTTTCCCAGTTCTGTATGTGGAAGGTGTAGTCCCAGTGGGCATACTGTTCTGAGGTGATGGAAGCATTAGGAGGAGGGGCTCAGTGTCATCATGGAAGATGTGTTGGTGAAGGACAAACAGGGTTCCAGGGCCTTTCTTTTCTTTCAAATACTAGCTACGATAATGTGAGAATTTGCTTCTCCTGTGCCCTACTGTGATGTCAGGCCTCCTTGCCATGGGAGTGAAATAATTGATGCAAAAGATTTCTGAAGCCATGGGCCAGAGTTCATCTTTCTTCATGTTAAGTCAATTTTCTCGCTTATTTTTGTTACAGCAGCAGAAAGCGAGCAACCACAGATATTCCTTGAGGTTATTACAATGAAAGAAATCCAGTTCCTCTGTGTAGTTCTTCAGTGACCCACAAAGCCTCCCAAATACAACATGAATACATCCTTCTCCATCTTCTGAGGTGAGGAATGACCAGAGGAGATGGTATCAAATGACAAGATGAACATATGCGTTCTGAAACACTATATCCATTTTAAAAGAGAAAACTTGGCAAACTGATGTTACGACTCGTAAGGTAAATATCTGATATTCAGGACATCTGATACGTGACCTCTGCAAAAGGGTCATTTGACCCTCAGGTTGAGAACCACTGACTTAGCGGATGCCAACATTAACTAAGAACTACAGGATTAGAGTCCCAAAATAAATTTTACTATAGCTGAACAATCTCAAGGAAGTGTCACTATTTGATAACTTAGGAGAAATCTGAAGAACTTTCAATAAAACTCCTCAGGAACCCCAAGAGCTCACACAAGTCCTAAAATTCACAGAGCATGACATTCGCTGATTAACTTTTTCCTTGTCAGTCATATCATTTTTTCTTTATTAGGAAAGGAAAGCTGAAATCACATCAGGACCAAGAAGAACTGAAAGGAAAACATGTGGTCCAGTGTTACTGAAATCTGAAATTTTTTGTTCCATAAAGCAAGAATTTTCAAATAAGTCAGTGTGGGGTGTTGAAGGATATACTGAAGTCGTAAAAGCACACTCCCACCACGGAAGGCGTGAGTTCTTTCACTAAGCAATTCACCTGCTGGTGGAAGAGCCAATTAATTCTGCTTTCTAGATATTTCGCTGAAATAGCAAAATTTCTAAAATGTGATTAAAAGTAAATATGTTTTAAAACTTTGGCATTTCCACACTTTCCCTTAAGAGAAAAAAAAAGACTTCTTTTCTTTTAATACTATAATGGTTGAGCTAGTTTAATGTCCTTAATAACCACCCATTAGATTTCCAATCAGACCAATGCTATTTCACGATGTGATAGAACAAGAAAAAAATATTGTTTTAGAAAAATGTGGGCACATATTTCATGGTCTTGAGATAGCCATAATGAGGAAAATAAGTTAGTTAAATATACTCACACTGAAAAGTCTTGTTCCCTACAATATATAATGACCAAAATGAAAAGGTGGGAGGGACCTCCTTGAGACAGAGAAGGGAATTTCAAGTACACTTCCTCTGGGAAGTAAAAATGTGGACCTGCCAAGGGCCATCAACTGGTCATTGAGTATAATGACTGGGTGCAGCCAGAGACACAACTGGCTATTGTTGTCATTGTGAAGATAGAACCTCTAATGCTGGTGGTGTTTGGGTTTACAAAAAAAATGAGCTTAATGTCGAAGCTGATAAATAGCAAATGCTGCATCTTTTTTTATTGGTTCCGTTAGTCTCTTGAGAATTTTATAGTTTGAATATTGTATTTATATCATTCTTCTCCCTCCAGTTCCTCCTGTGTCACACCTACACCCTTATTTCTCAAATTTGTGGCCCCTTGGGGTGTGTGTGTGTGTGTATGTGTGCACACGCAAACGGCTAAGATCATTTAGCATTGTCGGTATGTCTTTAGGGCTGACCTTTTGGGAATGATTAACCTATCAAGAGGCCTGTCATTTGAAAGGGCTAACTCTGCTTCCCTTAACAACCATTAATTGCCTGTAGTTCTTATAGGGTTGAAACTTTATAATTGCCCCTTCTAGTTGGCATGCCAATTGGTGTTGCAAGTATTTAAGTCTTGTTTAGGCAACCATGTCATTGAGATTTCATGGGTGGAGCTTTATTGTTACATATAGAAGACACTATCTTACAGCAGGTACTCTGGTCCTATGACTTTTATGATCTCCCCCACCTTCTTTTTGAAATTAGGAGGATTTGAATCACCGAACCCAATAATTTTAAGTAGCTAAAATAATTTTAAAATTAACTGTCCAATGTGGTGGCCTCTAGCCTGATCTCTTCAAATAAAAACTAAAAGAAAAAATGTATTCCTCTGTCACAGAAGTCAATAGTAAGAGATCAAGAATTCAATACCGATGGATGATTAAAAGGCATTTTGTTAGTGAGCTGATGTATTATCAGAATGAATTATCTAAACTCATACAATTTTTTTTCAGGTGTGGTGACATACACCTGTAATCTCAGCTACTGGAGAGTCTTAAGCAAAGGATTAAAGCATAAAAGTTGTCATGTTAGATAGCTCAGCTCCGGAAAAGGATGGCAGCTCTACTGGCCAGTTGCTTGAGAATGTCTGATTTTCTTTTCTTGTTTGGTTTTGTTTCTTGTTTTTGTTTGTTTGTTTGTTTTGTTTTGTTTTGATGAAGATAGAGACAAAAAAAAAACCCGTAAATTTGGCTGGGTAAGGGGATGGGTAGGATCTGGGAGAGATGAGATAGGGGAAACCATGATCAAAATATATTGTATGAAAAATATGATAATTTTAAAAAGGGGGAATGTCCGTACTCATTTGTGATTACACACTTCTACCCCATGCCTTGTCTCCCACCTGGAAGAGTCTTCGAGTTCCAGTCTAGTCTTCATTTGTAGAATGAGCGGAAGTAAAACAGTCACAAATTCTACTGTATAAATGTATGAATGTGTTAAACAATAAAAAGAAAGCCATCCCATTGCTCTGGAGCCTGAGTACATTCACTTCTTATCAGAACTGTTTCATTAGACAATATTTTTAATTGATTTTTATTGAGCTCTACATTTTTCTCTGCTCCTCTCCCTGTCTCTTTCCTCCCTTTCAACTCTCCCCCAAGGTCCCCATGCTCCCAATTTACTCAGGAGATCTTGTCTTTTTCTACTTCCCATGTAGATTAGACAATATTAAGAACAGCAGATTTCCCCAAATCAGACCACATAGGAGAAATCAGAACTTCAAAAGGCAATACTGATGAGAACTAGCCAAACCGAGATTGCTTTGGAGAGATCTCCAATAAAATAAAGTGATAATAAATCTCAGATTTATTAATGGTATTTTATGTGCTACTCCGACACACACAGGCAATTTGTTAGGATGCATGAAACGTCTCAAAGACATGGGCTTGAGGCGCTTATTTCCTTGGTTACAAAGTCATGCGTACACTGTCTCGATGCCTTCCAGTAGAAATCCATCTTTCTCCTCTGAAATTGTAGTGCAAAGAGTGAGTCGTGCTATATTTTGAATACCTGGCTGAAGTAATAAAACTATTGCACTTTGCTGCAGAGACATTATCATGATAATTGATGATCTATACAGACATTCAGGAAAATAATTTTGTTCTTGATAGTCTTTGTTTTTAATTCCAGTTTATCGACTGTGTGCTTTAAGTTTCTGTATTTTTCCTAATGTAGAACTGTTTTCAAACCCTCAGCAGGCTGCCTACGAGCAAACCAGAGCAGAGGTCTGAATGGCGTTTGACACCATAAATTAGTAATCCTATTAGAATTACAGTAGTTATGAATTAATCCACTCAAGTGATGTATCTTAAATTAGATTTTCACTTTCCGGCCTGTGAGTTGGCTTCAGCAGTATATGGCCTTTGCGCGCCCCCCAGTGGACAAATTTATATGGGCAGCATAATTTATAAAACAACTCTAAAGTCCAGCACTCATTATTTAATATATAAACTCACGACCATCTGGATGAAATCTCATCATGGGAGAACTCATAGTTTTCATTTTCTTCTGGAGCCTGGGGATCCAGCAGGACATGGTGTGGGCACCCTAGAGGAAACTCCTCCAAGTTTTTCAGCCTTGAGCATATGGTTAGAATCAGCAGTTCACCCTGCGCCAGCTTATGACAATGGGCGTGCATAGCAACAACATTCGAGCAATCAGTCGAGAGCTGGCTCTCATAGTCTGCTCTTGTAGAAAGTGCTTTTTGCACCTTATGGAAAAGGTAAGTTAGACAGGGCTAATATTTTTCTCCTGGCCTGTTAAGGCAGCGCGACTGAAGCTAAAACGGTGTCAGAGTTTCCATTCCAGCTCCTGATTTTCAATACTTTAGCTCTCTGTTGGAAATGTTAAATGAACAAGAACAACAACAAACACATACTCAATTATACTAAATCTCAGTCTGAAACTTTATTATTAAAAAATAATAAATAATTGAAACAAGAGACTCTGAATGTTATTAAATTTCACTTTCAATCGAGGTGGATCACATAGAGGACCAAGATGAAAGATTATTTATTCTGAACAACAATGAGTTATTTTTCCAAGTGTTTTGGGAGAATATTGGAAGAATTATAATATATAAAGTTTGTCCACAAACTCGTACCTATAAGACATACCTAGGCATTCATATTATTATATTGCTGTCCAGGGACCTCATTCTGTAAAACCAGGTCAAGACAGCATCCTCCAGTCCTGTCCTTCTAATTGACATATACAAATGTCATTTAGAAAACATGTTTGAGCAAACAATCTTAATCTCCAGTCACCCTGGTCAATGTTGCCTTGGTGCTCAAAGCACAGCCCAGACAGGTTGAGGTTTCTGTGGTCTGGGCTCCTCCCTCTCGGTACCTATTCCCAGGTTTAGGAAGGATGCCAATCGTGGTGCTAAGAAAAGCTTCAGTTCTGCATATTCAATTTATTAGGGCTTTTTAAAAATATTTTTTTAACGTGAAGAGCATCAGCTGATGCAGGGCTTAGGTCTCTTTCAGGTGATGTTGCCTTTGCTGCGTAGAGGGGTTAGTGGGATCTCAACTCTGCTTTCATGGAGTCACCTTGTGAAAGGAAAGGAAAAGTTCAGAATAAGGAGGAGAAGAAGGAAGGATTGGGATAAGGAGAGGAGGACGAGAAAAGAATAGGAAAAGGATTCAGGTGAATTCAGTATTAGGGGAAAACCTGGGCATGAAAACTTCTCTCCAAACTTGTGAAGACATTTCTTATTGCCTTGGAAAAGACAGCAGTTTCATTTTGTTTTTTTTTTTTGTTTGTTTGTTTGTTTTTTAATGAAGTGGATGGATGGATGGATGGATTTACAGTGAAGGCTATGACACCAAGTGGTATCTGGGTGGATTTATTTCAGCTTGTCTTTGAAACGAGAATGGATATTTGTCATATATTTAGCTTGTCTTATAATATTAGGGCCGTGCCTCAAGCAGACTAAAATGATTATAGTCTAAGCATCGTGTCTAACGTGCTCCCAACCCAACAACCTCAACCTCAAAGATACCAGAGTTCCAGACATAAATTTTAATTTCCTGACTTGTGAGGATGGATGTTAGTCCTGGTGTCCTGTGTCGTTTGCTCCTGTCTCTGTAATTCCTTGCACTCACCCAAGTGGGTTATACAATTCTTTTTTATAAGTTTAAATGATTTTCGTATCAGTTGCGCCAGGCATTATTCAAAGAAAGGACGAATTAACATAGTTTAACTTGAGATCATAAGGCACAACAGCTCAGGAAGGCCAGAGCTTTCAGATGCCAGGCGGGCAGTTAGGACACAATGCTATTATCATCTCTCCAAGCCCCAGACGTTATCAGTCTGCAAACGAAACCCAATCCTGCACATAAATTGCATTTCCTAAAAAAAACATAATCTTGCCTTAAGATACCAGCCTCCCTGATTACAGAGAATGTCTGTGTTTACACATTTGTAGAGAGCACGCTGAGTGTGTTAGTGTGTTAGGAAACAAACTGTGTGCCCCACAACAGACCTGCTGCAAGCACTAAGGAGAGAAAAAGAAAGAAATGCTGAAATCTGACTCCCGATCTCTACCTCCTTTCAAATTCCTGAACCGCACTAGCTTTACAACTGCATGATGTACACGGTAGTATTTCTTCTAATGAAATCTGACTAAAAGTTTAAATGAGTTTAATGCATGAAATGTATAAATAAAATGTGGCCTTGATTAAATTTAGACTTAATACATAACTTAAATGGGTAGCTCACCATCAGTTCGGGGATCATGTGTCCAGACTATTTTGAGCTTCGCAAAAGTGGTTTGGACTTTATCAGTGAGGATAGAACTCCTTCTAACAGAAGCAGAGTGCATGTGCAAAGCCGAATTATATGAAAACCCACCTGAGAAAATGCAGCGTTATTGAAATATATAAGAAGAAGAAGGGGGAAAAAAGCATTGGAAAGTGAACGTCCACACAACTAGGAAGCATTGCTTAGCAAGGAACAATTTCGATGCAGGAAAGGAAAGGAGTTGACTTGGTGATTCTTCATGGTGTCTCCTAATTTCAAGACCTGGAAAATAGTTTAGTTTCCAAGGTCCTCTGTCGGCTTCCCTTGTACATCCTCCTCAATATCCACTTCCACCTACGTCTCCGATTGCTGGAATGAGCTGAATGAGTGCTTGATAGAGATATGGCAGTCTCATTAAAATTTGCATTCTTTAGCACAGACATTCCCTATTTACATCGCAGATCTACAAAGCAGATGCACTTCCTAGATAGCGTGTAAGATATGGAATCCCTTATGAAGAGAAAGGATAGTGTGTGTGTGTCTTTTATGAGAAGTAAACAGACTAAAAGCCTCTTGGATGGACCTTAGCAACTTAACAGAAGATTTCACAAATTAGTTCTGAAGTGTGTGATCCTTAAACCTGAATATCCTCAGCCCTAATCCCGCCGGTTCACCACCCCCTTCCCCCCAAGAGGAATAATACAAACGTTAAGTTGATCAAGTTAGTACGTCTTCATGAGCACGCTGCGTGTCGCCATTTGTAAACGAAGACAAAATCTCTTTAATGGTCTTGCCGTGACAACTAAAAAGACAGCTGTTGCACCTTGTGTGTAAGGATAAGTATTGAAAATTCTTCCATCTTTTTCATTTTGTATATACCATGCAGATACCACAGTTTCAAGCCACTCATGCCGACAAACACATAGAAATTATCCCATTTCAAATCGCTCAAGTCTTACTCTTTACTAGCGACGGAAAATGGACTCTGAACACAGAGGTCTTCCAAACTAAAGATAAGGCGAGCTGTATGGCAAGACAGATTGCCATCACAGGAAACACAAAAACAGCGGACGGAGTGGCAAAATGTTGCCTTAAACCTGGGAATTCTAGGCTAAGCCACAGAAAAGCTGTTTACCTTTTTTCTTCTTCCTTTTATTTTTTTTTAAATGTTTGCACAATGCCACTCAGTTTCAGGCATTTAACAGAATGAAACCAGGTGAGTTTGGGCCAATTTTGCCTTTCATTTTTCAAGTTTGTTTATTACTTTACTTAAACCACAACATTCTGAGATCTCCTAAGAAAAATCTGTTTCTGTGAAATTTTCAGCCTGACTTCCAAACCAGGGAAGGAGGTTCAAATAAACTTGGGTCCATTTCAAAAAGGCATGTGAGATTCTGGATGTTTATTTGAAGCAATCTGGACTCCTGACCTTTGGAGGTTCCCCCCATCAGCAATAAAGAGAACCTACAATGAATCGACTGTGTAGAGACCTATGCTTCAGCGACGGAGTGGATGAAAATTCCACCGGTCACAGGGAAAACTGTTTCAGAACACACTCAGTGGAATCAAGCCTTAAGCAGATCTATTGATACCCTCCTTTTAGGGAAAGGCACCAACCAATCGGAGGCCTAGTTCAGAAAACCTGTAAATGGGTGATTTATTCAATATGCCTTTTGAGTTTAAACAGTATCCCTCCCGAGCTTAACACCAGTAAGAGGAGCTACTTGTTGAAGAGTCTGAGGCTTGGGCATTTCCTGAAGCACTATAGAGAAACTCAGATCAAGCTGTGCCTTTCTTAACGTTAATGTGGAACTTCAGAAAGGGGGCCAGTCCTGGACGAGCTCTTAAATCTTTTCAAAACCTGAATTCTGCCACTTTTGAAACGATGAACACTGAGAAATTGGATTTGAAACCACAGCATTAAATGCTTAAAATCTGATCCTCCTGGCAGGACCTGGGATAAATTAAACTGATGTACATTATTTTTAAAGAAAGGAAAAAAAATATGGGAAGCGGGTTTTGAAGCCCGAAGGCATAGAACAAAACAAGTTATGCAGCTGATACAAACCATCTTAGTCCATTCCTGTAATGGCTTCCTGCTTCCATATGGTGGCCCACACTGGAAATAATTCTTAGGAAAACACGTTTGTATGTGATAAATAAAACATTATTTTAGAGGTTTCTGTTTTTATTTTTCAGACATTGCTACTTTTTTATTCAGTGTTCAGGCTGCCGTTTAAGTCTTTATTGCTAAGTTGGGTGTTCAAGTTTATTTTTTCAAAGAGAGTGGCAGAGATCGTGTATAGATGGGAAGGGTAGAAGGTGAACAATTATCAAGAATTTCCATCACATGACTTTAATGCTGCTGCATGCTGTGTTGTTGAATTTAATCAAAGCTTGGGAATTTAAACAGCAAAAGGGTTGGGTTTCTCTTGAGCAGGCTTTAAACCTTCAAGTAAATTTTTTTAACGTTGTGTAGATTTTAATAATTTTTGATTCAAGAAATACAGTGACAAGTGATTAATTTGTTTTACCTCCAAAGGTAATGTTTTATTTCATGATAGAAGCAAAATGAATTAAAGGCTTCCTAACTTAGAGAAATCTCTATAAAAAGATAAAGTATTTAGGAGGTAGCAAGAAGATAACTTCAACTATCAGAAGAGACTAAAGGTAACCAGTTAAATATGTTTTCGTATTAGCAATCGAAGTTCTATGTGCATTTCTGCTACAAAAATGACTCTTTCTATCTAGAATAGATGTTAAACTGCTATACAGATATTGAATATTTGTAAAGCAAAAATGAGAAGGAAGATGTCTAATCAATTTTCACTTTAGGAAAAGGGATACCTATTCATTATACGTCAACTTTATTACATTAAGTAAGATAATTTGTCATCACAATTTTTCTCATGAGAACTTTAAGTTTACTGATTTTACAATGTTTTCAGGAATTTTACTTGCAAACTTTATATTATGTAGCAAAATAAACAATAAAATCATCTAAAGCTGGACTTTCAAAAATAGGAGCCATTGTACAATATCATCATCCTAAATGTCTATTGTGGGCCTCAAAATATTTAAGATGAGATATACAAACTGAAGAAGGGACATTAGTGACTTGGAAATTTGGGGTAAAATAAAATCCATGAGGTCCCTAGACTTTAACTGGATAGTTTATCTAGATCACAGAGAATTTGTGTATTTTCTGTAGCCAGGCCCACGTTTCAGGAAAGAGACATCCGAGTGCTCACTGGTAAACAAACGGGTTTAAGCTGCCAGGCTGCCACACCCTGCTGCCTGCATTTCAGCTCGCATTCCGAACTGCTGCATCTCATTTGACATCATCAAAGGTGAGCACAAAACACACTCTTAAATCAATTAACACAACATGCAAACTTTTTTTAAAAAAATCTTGATTCTAAACAGTGCCTGCGAACTGAAGCAAACGGTAAAGCCGCTTTTCTAGCAAACTTGATCTCTGTGTATGTCACCAATGAGCTCTAATTATCCAAGATCTCATATCCCTAGTCTTACAATTTGGAGCACAAACTGCCTAAGTGTTTTCTTTCACATTACGTTATTTAGTTGGACCTGAAATTTCCGGGGAAAGTTACAGGATGCTGCAAGTCTAAAGGTTGTAAAGACTCCTCTGAAGACAGGTCTCTCCTTAGGTAGACTGACTCTAAGGTCGAAGGAATCATGCCGTTAAGAAGAAGCATATTTGTCTGTATAATCTTTCTACCTCAAACCAATAGCTGAGAGAAATTTTAATCAGCCTTTCTTTAGTAATTCATTTTGGCTTTGCCAGTTTATTTTGAAACTATTTTATTTCATAATGTTTTAGGCACATTGAACATTTCCAAGAAGCATTCAAAAACTAGAATCTGAGTCATAAAAATTTCCTCAGGTTTGTGATATCAACATGGAGTTATATGCATAGGATCCTTAGCAACGAACATTTTCCCACCAATTTCTGAAAAATTGTTCAATTTTCAAAATATATGTTACATCAACATCTGAAGAAAACATGTCTATAGTACACCAAACTTCATGTGAAAACATTTCTTTTATTTCAAAAGCTTATCATAAATGGAATATCAAAAACATCATCATACATTTTTCCCAAAATAGTTTTAATTTGAGGAATATTTAAGCAATTCCAGTTTATCGGAAATTATTTTTGTACACTCCATTTTCATTTGAAAAATAAGTTAAATTATTACAATTTAGCCATAGGGTTTTACACAAATCAAAACTGTTTTACATATTAGGAAGGCTTATATGCATATAAACTCTACTTTAAAATCATAACTATGAGGAAAATTTTATGAATCAGTTTGGACTTTTACAATGCTTCTTAGAAGTGTTCAATATACTCAATATATTATAAAATAAAATCAGTGCCTTACATAGTGGGTGTTCTTGACTGGCTGTCAGCTGAAAGGAAGAAGGATATTTTTTTTTCTTTTTTGCTGCATCCAAAAGCAACTCAAAGTACATTTCAAGTTAAGCACTGCTTTAAATTGAAATGCAGCTATCCTAGGAAAACTGCATAAGTTGTCAGTCACTGTGTGGCTACTGTATGCTGATGGCAAAACAGTAGATTTTTGGCAACCATGGCAAAACCCTTTTCATACCAAAAATACAGTGGTGCCATTATATTCAGAGAAAGAAGTCCAAGCTTCTTGGCTTTTTCCACAAGGATTCATCCAGAAAAAATCTACAAGACCAGATCCACTACTTATTAAAAAAAAAAAAAAATCATTTGCGGGAATTGATCACATGACAAAGGAAAGAGACCTGCTAAGAAACATTTAAGCAAGAATTTTTCTCTTGTCCTAACGTTTATAAAACCAGTGAAAAACTTCTTCCTGGGATGTTGTCCTTACCAAAACCTATTTGCATCTGGTATTCCAAATACTAAATTCCATTGAAGTGTTGTCTCTCAAACACACACACACACACAGAGAGACAGAGACAGAGACAGAGAGAGTGTTTGTGCCTCTGTTTTAATGACTGTTCCCTCTGTAGTAGTTATAAAATATCCTATATGAAATATATCTATAATCTTTGGAACTCTTAAGAAAATAAGAGTAAACTATACAAAGTCATGTCTTCATTTGTCATACATTTTTAAATTTAAAATTAAAAGAGAAGCTACAGTCTTTCTAAGATTTTTTTAGCTTCTGGTTTGTTTTTTTGTTTTTTTTTTTTTTTTTGCCTATTATATTTTTTAAATGTGACTTTGATTCTTGCAAACCCTGGTCTCAAATGAAGAAGGCAGTACGTTAGTAACTAGCACCTCAGTCATTGTAAGGGAAGTTAATGACAAAATGAACGCTGAGCACGATCACTGCTACACACAGCCTCAGTGTTTCACGAGATTTGTTTTTATTCAGATAGCTTCTTAATCTCGAACAGGGCATGAAAGTGAAATTCAGTTTCTAGAGTACCCAGTATGTGCTGGCAAGTGCCAGAGTTCCATTTTCTCATCTCTTCACTAAGAACTACCATGATCTTGGGGCCAGGGACTGGTGGAGTATCATAGCTTCCTGTTGTTTTCTTTTCTTCTCAGTGAAGTGAGATGAGTTCCCACCACCACTCCAAAAGGCTCAGGTCTGTGACTTCCCCTAGAATGTCTACAGATAAATAAGTGATGTGGTAGCCATTTCAAGAGCTCTTCTCAAATCCATCCATTGATTCCTCTCTCTCTATCTCTTTCTATGAGACCAGCATGCCCGGGGGATGAAGGAGTGGAGGCATAGGGCAGTGAATGGTCTTGCATGGTCTGAAACAGCCAAGCAAGAATGTATCCTATTGTGAGCCACCTAACTTTGGGCAATGCTTTCATTACACTGTAATGAACAGAATATAGGTAAACAATGATCATTAGTCATTTTACAGAGAACTGCATAAAGGATTCAATATACCATTCAAAGTAACACATTCAGCAAGCTAGACATCAGGGAAATTAATTCACAATTGTCTGGCCAGGTATGTTAGGTTCTCCCTTCTGGTGTTTTAAGAGGTTAAAATACATGCCAAACCACTCTCTAGGAATTTCCGCACTCGCTTAATTCACCAGTGTAACCACAAAACTATTACTCAACTTTACCATATGTCTCTTCCAGGTAGGCCCTTGTACATGCCAAACATCAGTTCTCTTTCATTTATGTTTCTATTCTGTGCCATTTCTTTCATATATCCACTTGTATATTTTACTGACACAGAAAACTTTCAATTCCACCTTTAGGTTCAAACATCTACTTGCTATTCATTAGCTATAAGACCTTGAGCATGGCACATAAGCTCAGTGGACCTCACTTCTTATCGATCATGGGGTAAAAAGCCCTTTTACCAACTTTCTGTGGCTGCCAATGATCCCTGGAAAACAGCAATGGTAGGGACCCAGCCAAGATTAGCACATTCTCCTAGCATCCCATTCCCCATTTCCATAGGATTGTCTGTTTGCAGACAGCATGAAGAGACATGGAATCCCAGTTTCATTAAAAAAGTTCAGACAGTCTTCCTGAAGTCAATTCAGTCAGTGACATGATTTGTTCCACCTATGCTTCCCTCGGTTTAGAACATTTGCTTGTTGTTTACTCCACAGATGATACATTTGATCAGATCCAATCCTCTTTATTCATTAGTGATTATAGACCTTTCAATAAAAGGTATTCTACACTAAGAAGAAAAATGTCGCAATGTATTTATCTACAAACCTGAGTTAATGCAAGTACCAACGAGATCTTAAGGTGTATCCCCTGTCTACTACTTCAGCCTTCGGGATAACATCAGGGTGACACATATTCACCCCCCATTTACTGTTAAATTGAGCTTAAATGTCATTCAATATGCCCCGCATGACTTTAATGAATCTCTGATTTTATGAGTAGTGTATAATGGTGGTGGACACCAACCCCAATGCCTGAATCATAGTAAGAATTCAGCCTCTTGTTACAGCAAGACCAAGCCTTAAGTTTCTCTTTATGTTAAATAAGACAAAAGAATCTATCTGTATTAAAATATAGGACTCTCATACTTCAAAAGAGAAAACAGAAGCACATTACGAAATCCTATGAACTTGGCACAGATGTAGTGAAGAAGTTTTGTTATCCTACCTAAGATCATTAAATAGAAGGAATTTTCTACCTATATCCTATGTTTCCAGCAGTTTGGCCACCCACATGCATCATTTTAAAACACACTATATTTGGAAACAATGATTAGAATACATATATACATCAGTCCTCATAATCGATACATATGATATACGATATACATAATAGACACATTTTTTTTTTAATTTGTAAGAAAGTGAATTGCTGTTGCCATTGATCCCAATTCAGTTCATCTTGTGATTTCTGCAAAACACTTTATAACATTTGACTTACAGGGGAAGATAAGACAACTCTCCCTGGGAGTGTTTTAAAATGTAATTGAGTAACGCAATGGAACATCCCAGCTGTTGGGAAGAACAGCTATGCTGATCCTTCACCGTGTCGTACAGTTTTACCTTTTCATTCTAAGATGTACATATTATGTTCAATTTCCTTTTCCATCCCCTATCGAGTTCAGTGTCCAGGTTATTTTCATTTCTGTAACTCATCACTATTCATCAAGAATTATTAGTGCTAGTATTTTCTACCCAAACAAATGTGAAACAAATTTAAAACCAGAGGAGCTGATCTTGAAGTAATCCTAGAAGAAAACATGGTTTTCAAATTCTCCACAGCCTGCACAATAAATTAGGTTGAAGAGAGAAAGGCTTTTTTTTTTCCTTACAGAGGAACCCAACAACATATGTAGAATACTTAGATTTTTCCTCACTGCTCATGTTTCTAGATTATTTTTCCTCTAATGCTAATAAAATGACATTTGATTCAAACTGAGCCCTTTTAGCACATGAAATGTAACTGGACTCACAGGTCTGCATGCCACCTCTTTAGACATTGCTAGGTGCTTTTAGTTCATCTCTGAATTATCTGAGAGATTTTCTCTTGTACCTATAATATTGTGTAATCACAGCTCTTTAGCGGTGGCTTTTTTCAATGACTTAACTTCAGTGGTCTGAAGTATATAAACTCACTTGCAAGAAAAATACACATGCTTTAGTTAAAAACCTACAATCTACCAGGTTGGAAATCACTGTTAATTGTCACAGAGCCGTACTACAGTGTCCTGCAAAATGCAGCACCAAAATCCCCCATTTTGGTTTACCATGCTATCTACCCACGGCCTTTGAGAGATGGCATACTTTCAAATATTCCAGACTGGTTCACGATGCTGTCATATGTCACATTGGATTACCTTAGCCAGCTTGTGTTATGTTACATCAAGGATGTGACTAACTTTAACCACATGTAATGCAGCCAAGCAATATTGTCCGCCAGGGAAATTTCTTAACGGCATGGTTTTGAGAAACCAGAATTTTAGTAATATCTGGTCATTAAGGGGGGAAATAAAGATCTTTAAATAATTTTAAAAGAGATTTCTATTTCTTTCTGCTTTTACTCTCACTTTCAAAGGAGTTTGCAATTGCAGGCAAATTACAGCTTTCCATGCTAACATTCCACATGAAGGCTGCACAGAGAAGAAACTGACTTGATCCATCACAAGCATTTTCTAACACAATCAACTGATGGTTAAATGGGCCTTCCTTAGAAGACATTGTACAATTAAGTATTTGTAAATGAAGAAAATAATTTTAATGAAAGAAGAAAAAAAGTCATGCATTTTAACAACCAGGTGTTTTTGCAAACAATTATAAACTTACATTTTTCAGGGATCAAAAGGAATTATTTTGTCAAACAATGATGTAAATAAATGCTTTGCACATGGACAAGATAATCAGGTAAACAATGCAAATTGTATTTTACATAATTAAAGCTGAACTTACATAATAAATAAATCTATTTATTAAATATTCTGTTAATATTACTAAGTAGCTAATAACATTTTCAACGTTAATTGTTTAGCAAAACCTTCATACTCTATAAAGCATTACAGATACTAAATTCTCTATGAAGACTGTGAAACCTATTAGCAATTAATAAACAGCTGAACAGGCTTAGTAGCTAATACCTGTAATCCCAACACACGGAAGGTTGGGAAAAGAGAATCAGAATCCAGTCTGAGGCCAAGTTGAAATTCATGAGTACATATAGCCTAGGAGAGAGTGAGACTGTTTTTTGTTTTTGCTTTTTTAAGCAAACAAACAAAGCCATAACAAGACAGAGACAAAGACAAAGGACTCTGGTTGATTTTGTACCATGGTAAAAACTGGAGTCACAGATCTGCCTGCTTTTTTACTGAAAAGAAAATTCGCCTAAAGTTCAACCCTCAGTCCCACTCACACATATGCAATATTAAATAGGGTTTGAACTAAGAAAAGAAACTGCTAAATTAGAACTTGGTAGAAGTTCATACCTTTGAAAATCTCTTAATTCTAGAAAACTCCCATCTTCAACCACTTTGCAATCTCTAACTCTTCTTGACTCCTTTCTCCATCTTCTCTGGATTTGCCTTGGACTAGACTCATAACAGCACATGCAAAAATCTGCTCTTGTTTGCATTATCCACTTATACCCATGACAATTATTCCAATTAAAAAATTCCCTGAACCATATATTTTGTGAGCAAATTAAATTTAAGGTTTCTGGTGTCAGCAAGGCTATATATTTTTTCCTGGTTACTCTATTTCTTCTTGGTTACTAACACTAAAGTAGTGTCTCTTCACGGGGAATTATTTTTTCAGATGGCTCATTGGGTAAGGACTGAAGGCATTTCTGACTGGTATAAGGTTTGGAGACATTTCTGGCAGGTATGACTTGAGAAATGACCCTGACATCTGATGGGTAGCGGCTAGGAAATTTCTAAACCTTTCACGAGGCACAGGAAAGCCATTGGCCTAAACACAGCAAAGCTGAAGTTAAGAAACGTCTAATTAACTTTCAGTCATAACACCTACATGTCTTTGCATTAACGTTTTATACAAGTGGCTGCTGTTTAAATACTTGAAATTTACATCTAAATAATTGTATGATATATAAACTTGCATGTCAAGACAACTCATATTCAAATTATTGCAAACTCGTTTTTTTTTTTTTTCTTTTTTCTTTGTTTTGTTTTGGCAAGTCCTCAGACCCAACCATGGTGATGGCATACCACCCACAACCTAGTGCAGAAGCCACACTTTCAATCTCCTTTCTCATTGTTCCCCTTAATTACATGCCATGATCATTACTGCGGTTTACTATTTCTACAGATTCAAGGTCTTCTGAGACACACTGATTCCTTCCACTCTATGGTTAAGCCAGGGAATATTTTCTCGGTTATATCTCTTATGGCATCACAAGCTTGGTATGGACACTTGTGCAGTTATAGAAGCAATTATCAAAAATGGCAAAGATTTAATCAACCTGGCTTCTTGAGTAACTCCTCTACCTCACCCAAAAAATCCAAGTTATATTCTATAGTAAAATATAAACTTATTTTATTGACAGTAATTATAATTTTACAGTTTTTTGTTTCTTTTTAAACACAAGTAAACATAAACATATTATTGAAACCAAAAATATATCATATACTTATTGGAGGGATGGGGATGCATAGCTGGATGAGCAATTGTCTTGAATGCCCAAGATGCTGTGTTCAACTTTGTAGCACAACAAAAATGAGTTCTCTGAGAGATTAGAGGAAAATGGGTTATCTGGCAAACAGTGACAAACATAAAGTTTACCACATACAGAAAATGAGATGCATAATCTGGAGGGTTTCTGTCAATCCCTAAACCAGTGAAAGGTCACCAGTGGCAAGCATCTGTAGTAATAACAAGCATTTCTGTATCTAATTATTTGAAAGTATAAATGTACTAGAGATTTATAGGTTAATTAGACAAAACATTTTTATATTTGGCAAGCCTAGTGTAGTCCTTAAAATAATATTTTTAGCAAAAGCTTTAACATGATTAAATCTAATGACTTAAATTTTATTCATAGTAATATGCCAAAACTATGCTAAAATATCTATGTTTTGTCACAAAGCATCTATTTACACTCTAACATTACTTCATGTAAAAACTGTAAGTGGACTACATGTCCAACAAAAAGACATACACTGGGGACATTGTGGCATATAATGCTTTGTTCTATTGTTATTCAGTGACTTTATCTATGATTTTGAAGAATAAGCAGTACCATACATCAAAAGACGTAGGATTATAAGGTAGGGGACAGCATTCTATAAAAACCAGTATCACCATATTCTATCCGGGCATAGTTTGTGTCCTCGTGTTTATTTCTATGTTTCTATGTATATTTATGAGTATAATAACTCTATAGGAAGATTTGTCCTGGCCGGGTTTCCTCTTTGTCTTTTGTCTGCCATGTAATGGTATATTCACAATGACCTGTTTATTCTTTAGTAGGCTAAGGATGAGAAATAGCTAAATGAAACTTAGCCTGTTCTCTGGTGAGCTGTGTGTTGATATACTTCTTCTCAATCATAATGTGTTTCTTTATTACTACTCATGAAAAACCCTTTCCTGTTCTAGTCATAATTACACTGTTTCTGGATAAGAATTTAATGTTCATCTTTGGCTATAAATAAAGCAATCAAGAATGTCCACTTTGGCTGCTGGAGACCTGAGAATCTAGATTAGGATGTGTCTCTAACCTGTGGACTAAGTTTGGGACCCACACTCTGTGACCTAACTTCCAAATGGCACCCTCCTGATTTGTATTTTACTTTTATCAGGTTTTATTTATTTGAGATTACTTTATAATATTCTAGAGCTAAAATCTAGTATTAGCTTCTGAAGGGGACAGGGAAAAGAAAATGTGGTCTTGAAAGATGATGATAGTCACAGAAGAAACAAGTAGAGAGGAAAGATAAATTCCTTAATAGTGCGAGAAAGTTGGTGTTCCGAGTTGAAATGAAGCACACACTGCCAAGTTTGCAGCACTCGCCCTTAGTTGTGTTCATTTGTTGCACTCTGAGATTCCACTTCTTTTCCCTAACCAATTATTTTGTTTTAATCAAGGCTACCCCTTAGCTTATAAACTATGGACTTGATTATCATGCGGATCCATAGAACTCAGGATGCTTGCCTGGAGAAACTCGTACATAGATTACACCAAATTAAATTGTTTGAATGGGATACTAGTCAATTTTCATTTGTGTAGCATTTTTGTTCACAGTAAAACAGACAAGAAATTGCCTGAGGCTACATCTCATCTTCAGCCTTCAGTGGTCCACGGGGTTTATATAAGCTACTTTTATCCTCAGTTTCCTCATCAGCAAATTGGGGCTAAAACTGACATTTCTCCTAAGTGTGTGGAATAAAATGTGAAATGAACTGAAAGGTGTAAAAGTCCACACAAAAGACTATAACCAAACCTCAGAGACTGACCCACCAGCAGCACTCTTTGTGTTGGTTGCCAGTTTATCTCTCTGCTATTAAAATATGTTTTTTGAGATGATTGAAATAAGCTTGCAATTAGGAAGCCATTGAACGGTGCAGGCTTTAAGGACAGAGTTAGTTTTTTTGTCATTTGCCAGTTCTAAGTTGTGGTGGACATTATACCAAATGCTCCCTGGTGCACAGCAGGGAGAAGAGTTAGCAAACTCACCAATTAGGGTTTTGTTTATACTTCCAGTGGGAAGAATGGTTTGTTAGTTTAAAGGAAACCACTTGTGCTGATTACAGGTGTCAGCACATCAAGTTGGGGCTGTGCTTAGAGCCTGCTGTGCCAGGCAAGAGAGAAGAGCACCAAGATAATTGTTTTCACTCAATAATATTTTCATTTACAACTCTGCTCCTTGCTTTAGGCTCAATAACTTACATGAAATAAGAATGTGAAACCGAGATGAAATGAGCTCTTATTGCAAGCATAACATCTGAAAAATAGCCAGACTTTCACAATTAGATTAGGGGTAGATTTATTATATTTTTCTCTTATAGAAACTAGCAGTTCAATTTGCCTGTGGAATAGGCTGCAATGTTTAATGCTTGTGAACATGGCCAGACATTTGTTTCTCAGATAGAAAATGAAGGAATTGAATTAACACTAAATCAGAAAAGGGTGTCTGAAGGAACTTACCAGAAGTGCCCTAGCATTAAAAACGACCTCTCAAAATACACTTTACACATTAGAGCACTGTAGTTTTCTCCAAGTTTTATTTGATTTTTTTTGGGTGTAAACAGAGGGGCAGTTTTGAGAGAATGGTGGGGGAAAAAAAAGAATAAAAAACTGTAACTTGATATCAGATATCTTGGTATCTATGAAAACCAACAAAATGTTATTTTAGTATGATGCATGTATTTTCTCAAGGTGACTTTATAAATATGCACACTTCAAAATCTCATGACAGAATTATTTACTATTATTTTGCAAGTAGCTCTCTAGGATTAAATGCACAAGGCAAATCTTAACATTTTGGACTTTATCTCCCACCCACGTTTTAGTAATGGGTGACATTTTATTGATTGGATAGAGGTGGCAGGCACTTAGGAAATGGAAAAAAAAAGGGGGATAAAAAGAAAGAAGGAGGAGGAGGAAGAAGAGGAGGACCAGGAAGAAGAAGAGGAGGAGGAGGAGGAGGAGGAGGAGGAGGAGGAGGAGGAGGAGGAGGGAGGAAGAGAAACAAAGAAAGGAAAGAAGGAAGGGGAGGGAGGGAGGGAGAGAGGGAGGGAGGGAGGAAGAGGGAGAGAGAGAGAGAACATGAAGAAGAAGAGGAAGAGGAAGATGTGGAGGTGGAGAAAAGAAAGGACCAAATTTGCAGCATCTCCTCTTTAGTTCTCAACAAACTGTCGTTTTCTATTCTTTAACATTTGGGACTCTAAGCTCAGGCTGTCATAAAATAAACAACCCAGGATTGTCTTTCCTGTCTCAGTTAATTTGAATCAGAATACAGTATTTACCTTTGCTTGGAGTTTGTGTGATTCAAGGTTAGTCTGTTTTGGAAAGACTGAGTGAGGGTCAACTAATCCCTTCCTGGAGCCCATTAATGGGAATCAGGACTACACTTGGGTGCCCTTTTCTAAACTCAAGAGACAAATTAAGAATTCAAATGAGGTAAAAACTCCCAAACATGATTCTCCTAGTGACTTCTTTTGTTGACACAGTAACACCCTGAAAATAAAGCTGACATCAGCAGGTTCGAATTTCGCTGGTTTAGCTGATAAGCTTCTCAGAGCACGTGCTGGCTGCCTGTATCCCTGCCCTTTTACAGTGAGCTCAGAAGGGATCTATGGCAATTCTCCCTTTTAGCAAACAAGCTGCAGTTTTGAAAATAGTAGGTAAAAATAAACAGATAGATAGTCAGACAACTGAGTTGATCATTTCATTTATTTGATACTCGGTCTAAGCTTCCCCCAGAGAATGGAAATTCGCTTTCACTACATTTGCAAATACACAAAGATCTTGAACAAAACAACTTTCTTTTTTAAGTACAGTAATGGCAGCAATGTCCATACTGTTAGGAATCCTTCACTACTGCAGTCTCCTCCACAGTGAACCCCAAACTGTGAATGAAGGTGATTTTAATCATAGAAAGAAATTCTTAGACTATTTTTAAAGTCTCGTCTTGATGTTTCACATTCTCTTTTAACCAGAGAATAATTTTCAGCAGTGACCAGAAAACTTCTTAATTCTGTGAATGACTCACAAAATATTTTCATGCATTTCAGCAATTTCAAAAATTATTTCAGAAATGAAGACTTCCAATCATTTTCATTCAGTATTTTATGCTAAAAGATTTGCCAACATTATTTTATTCAAACACATTGAAGACCATGCTGTACTCACTAGGCTTCTCCTTCTATTGTCTGCTTTGTTAACATCATTCATGACTGTGCAAGATCACCAAGTCACATTGTCATCTTCTTGGAATTGCATCTGTCCTTTTAAGAGCTGCTTCCAATGACATGTCTGTCCTTCACAGCTCTTTTGAGGTCTCCAGACAGAGAATTTGGACACCAGCTTTTTGAATTATATCTCACTTCTACCTGGCACTTGTTGACAATTGTTTGTTGACAATCTCATTCATTTTGTCATTTTAAAATCAAGGGAGATTCTGTGATAACATGCCACCAACTTTAACACTTTTTCTAAGTAATTTTATAAGCGCTCCATCATACTTACTGGTCTACTCATGGTACATTAGCTACATCGCCTTAAGATACAACATGGTCTTATTCAACAAGGTTAAATTACTTGCTAAGAACAGTAATTTAAGAGATCATATAGTATATCCTAGTAGAATCAAGCTTGGTTCAGTTTTCCTTCTTATTGCCTCTTATTCAATAGAAATATTAAATCAAATCATCATTTATTCTATTCATGGATAACATAAAAGACAATTGAAAATGAATGATAGTGTTCTGTTTATATCATTTCAAATCTAATTCTGTCAGCCCTTATAAGAAGAAAGCATATGCTATGAATTATTTTAATAAACATCTATGTTTATACTGTTGGAGCCTGATGAAACCAATGGAATCTGTCTTGTAAAATAGCTTTTCACTGAAATGGCAGATACTTTACTTCTCAACAAATCCTTATTGAAAATTTTAGGGTCTTAGAATGAGTTCCATATATTTATTATTCACAACTTAATAAGCTTGACATGTTTGTATCCATGAAACTATCACCAAAATATAGTGAACATATTCATCACTCCAGACACCTTTCAGAACCTTGTTTACTCCCTCCTCTCTGCCTTGTTCTTCAAACTTCCATGATGCATTCAACTCTCATGCCAGAACCATATGCTCTACTTCCAATTATAGAGGAGTATATTTTATCAATTGTTTTATACATGATTTTACTGTTTTAATGACCTATGATAAGTGTATATGGGCGATAAAGTACACAAATTTAACACAAGAATAATGACTAAATCAGAGTAATAATCACCTCTTTAATATTTATTCTTTGTGATGAGAAATATCAGGATTCTCTAATAATTTTGAAATTTATGAAAAATTGCTTCTCTGCTGCTACAGACATCATGGTTAATGAGATGATAACTATTCAATTTTAGGAAGCCAGTAAAGTGATGTCAAAGGGAGATTAGAAAGTGTTTTTAAGAGGGGGTCAGTTAGAAAGGAGACTGTGAGCCAAAGACACTTGGGAGGCCAGTGCAACAGTCAACTCTGTCAGCCCCGAGATCACATATATACAGGTAACCACAAATGGACCTGAGGATTGTATTTATGTATTTATGAACAGATATATATGCAACAATAATAGAGAAAGAGAAACCATGAGTTTGAGAGGGGTGGCATGGGGGATGTTAGAGAGGAAAGAATGGAGGGAGATGATGTCATTATATTTTAATTTTCTAAAAAGGATGCAGAGTCTAGGCGTATGGTTTAGCTTCCAAAGACAAAAACATTCTACGCAATACATTTTGAGAAACACTTTCAAACCAACCCCCGTGCTTCTCTCAGCTCATTTCCCAAAGGACCAAGATGTTTTCTTTGTTAATTGTCAATGAAATATCCTACTTAAGGAACATTTGAACCTTATCATCCACCTATTCTTTTAGAGGTTTCAACTATTTTTTCTTTTAATAAGAGAAAATCCACAAAACTGCCAATCTCTTAGCACAGCCTTTGGAGGCTCAGGCAGAGGGTTTTCATTATACTGTATATGTCGTGCAATCCAGGGCCACATTCTCTTCCATAACCCCATTAAGTAGGAACAATTATTCTTGCAACGCGCCAGAGACTTCCCTAAGCAACCCGCACAGCATGTGGTTTGACTCGAATCAGTTGCCTTAATAGAGCAAAAAAAGTTTAAGCTAAAGTGATGAATGCTGTAAATTTATCAATAATATTACTGCTTGGAGCATATAAAAATCTATCATTTATGACTAAAAATTATAAAAGTGCCTTTGCCACAAATTTTATTGTTTCATAGGAAGGAGCAATAATTTTGTAGTATAATAAAGTGGCTATATGTACGTCCTACCAAATCCATCTTAATGTGTCCCATATTCTAGAAGGAGTTGAAAGGTATTTGGACTGTTTGCTTATGTGCACAGGTTCTGAAGAAGAGGATGCATGTAATCCTATGAATACTTCCTATACTCTACAGAGATATGTTGATATACAGAAATGGCTGATGACTTGCCTGAGTCTTTTCAAAACACACACACGCACGTATAATGTACAAAATGTGTGTGCATATATATACATATATATGTGTATATATAAATATATAATCTAAACAAGTGCAGTGGTATCAAATGTCTGCATCTTGCCTCTTTGTTAATGTACTTATACCATAAATATTTGCCTATGTGTAATGTATGAAGTTTAGCCAGAAAGAAGCAGTCTGACTGACTTTCTAATAGTTTAAATTCTTTTCATACTGTCAATATGATCTCCAGGATTAGGTACTTTAATGACTTCCTATTTCACAATTTCTTAGCATTGGCATTGTCACCAAATAAAGAAGGCTCATTCATTGTGACAGAGGATTGCGCTATACAGTAGAAGAGAGTTAACAGCCTCTCTGGTCTCCACCCACTAAATGCTAATGCCCCTTCCTACTTACCTAGGTGCAAGATGTCTGCAGTTGTTTATATCCCAATATCTTGAGTGACGCACCCCGTGTTTTCTTCTGAAAGTTTCAGAGTTCAGAGTTTTAAACTAAGATCCTTGATCCATTTTTAATTGTTCTTTTGTATAAGGTGAAAAATAGAAATCTAATTTAATTTATATGTAGAAATACCGTTATGCCAGCACTATTTGTTGAGCAGACTTCCCCCCCCCCCCAAATATGCCATTGCCTCTTTTGTCAAAAATTAAGTGGGTGTAGATTGTTGTTTTATTTCTATGTTCTACATTCAATTCCACTGTTTGCTTCCTGTATTGCTTTATGTTAGTACTTGGTTGTCTTTATCACTGTAACTCTATTGTATGAAGAAGTCAGATATTGTAATACCTCCTTCACTGTTCTTAATCCTTAGGATTTTGTCTAGTCATGGTCTTTTGTGGTTTCATATGAAATCTTTTGTTGTTGATTTTCCCTAAACATGGGAAATATGAAAGTGATATTTTTGATAGGTATTTCAATAATACATTAAATTAATTTTGGTAGTTTATACATTTTCACACTTTTTATTCTGCTTGTCCAGTAACACAGAGTATTTTTCTATTACCTATTATCCCTGTAATTTCCTTTTCCAATATTTTAGCATTTTTTCTTCTAGAGGTTTTTCACTTTTTTAGTTAGATAAATTCATAAATACTTAATTTTGCGAAGAGTCATTTTAAATGTAATATCTTTCTAAGTGCTTTCTTGATATTTGAAATCCAATGTTCATGTCTGATTTTATTCTTTATAATAATGAATTGGAATCAACAGTTGTCCATCAACAAATGAATGGGATATATACATACATATATATATACATACATACATGTATATACATACCTATATACATGTATGGATTATACACATATATGTGTATATATATATATTCATATATATACTTTCCTGGCCTAAAGAAAGAAGTAAAAAAATTTGCAGGAATATTTATGGACTTAAAATTTTGTCAATAATTTTCTCTCTCTCTCTTTCTCTCTCTCTCTTTCCCTCTCTCTCATACACACACCACACACACATAAGCACACACACACAGTACATAAGAGCATTGTATAACATGAATGAAAGAGAACAAGAAAGTCTAAATATAAAAGAATAAGAAGGACTGAATACAGGTAATTCAAGCAATTCACATGTTACAAAGCTGTCTATAAAACTAATCATTTTTCTAGTTCTGATTCTGTCATGGAATTTTTTTAGTAGATGGTGGATAAATGCATAAAATTTATTCAGTAATGAGCATGTAAAATTTAGATGAAGCTACACAGCATCAATTCTGAGTGCTATTCTAATTCTGTAGAAGTGCTTATTATAACTCTGTCCATAGTTGTGTATAAGCTTTGGTTATTGTTAATTTTGATATGTGGTAGGTTTATTTTTCATATTATCTACAATAAACTATAAAATGAAAATGTTTTTTTAGAATCAGGGTTCAAATTGTAACTAGCCAATTTATTGAGTATTTTTGTCTTTATTTTGTTGGTGAGTATAGGTCACATAAACTGAATTGCCTTCCATAATTGTTAAAGCCAATACATTCCTGTAAATTCTAATTTGCTGATGAAGAATTGCTTATGGAAAGGGAATTTTGTTTATCAGGATAGTGAGAAATTTCGTGAAGAAGATTTGAGACTAGTTGATAGGAACAGGAGAGAGGAGGCAGGAACAGCATTGCAGAGAGCATGGGAAAGACCTTCATGGCACACATGAATAACAGAGAAAGAAACTACCCACTACCTTAATCAAGTGGCCAGAGAATCCTTGCTCATCCTCCTTAGAATCTATACTCTATGTACCAGACAAGATGATATTTTTCATAGCTTTTTGTTTGTTTGCTTGTTTTTGTTTTTTTTGAGAGTTTCTTTTTAGCTTTGGAGCCTTGTCCTGGAACTAGCTTGTGTAGACCAGGTTGGCCTCGAACTCCCAGAGATCTGCATGCCTCTTTCTCCCAAGTGCTGGGATTAAAGGCATGTGCCACCACAACCAGCTTAAATCTCTTTCTACAGTCAATGAGACAAGACACCATCTTCTCTAAGCTTTCCTCTGCTCCCTTCCTATGAATCTCCTAATACTCACATTGGCACACCAAGTGTTTCCAAGGGCTCAGTGGCCTTTGCTTGGATTTTTCACTAAGATATTCAAATAACTTTTTTATATTTTGTCTTTATATCTCATCTAAAAGCCACCCCCACAGTGAGAATTTACTATTTCTTAAAATTTTTAATATGTTAATTTTACTTATTTATAGTTATTTTGGTATGAGTAGACCTCTAAAACTTCTGCAGACATATTTATAATCATTTCCATATCCTTACTGCCCTAAAATGATAATTAACTTGTTTCCTTACAGTTATATCATTGGATCTCGCATAATACTTCTTCAGGGTAGTTACTAAACAAACATTTGCTGTAGGAAGAAGGGAAAGAAAGGAAGTACCAAATGTTTAATCATTTTCTATAAAACTTAAATCCTTTGTAGGGGACTGGGGTCTTATGCTCATTTATTTTATGTGTCAGGAGGATTTATCAAACCACATCAAAGTACTTTTTACTTCTATTCATTTGCTTCTAGTGCATTTGGTCTATGAAACATAAAGGTGAAATTCTGGCAAAAAAAGCAAAATTTAGAATCAATTATATATAGTATCACATTTTTGGCATTTATACAACCCTTTTAGAAATCCATGCTCACAACATTCAGAATTATTTAGAAAAGCATAGAATTATTATTGTATTTTTAAAATAACTGGGTAAATATTAAAGATGTGGAAGCCAGGATAAGCTAAGTAAAGAAAAGAACATCCCCTAAATCTTGGCCCTGAGACCTGCATCTTCACTGGAGGAAAAAAAACGATACCCCAGCCACTGTTACTTAAACAGAAAATGTTGTGCTGTAAGAGCTGTGATTGATTTCCTGTGTGGTGTTAACTGCAGAGTTTGATTCCAGCACATGTGGAAAGCGCCCCCCTAATTCCCAAATCCTGTGCAATTACCTAGAAAAGAAGCTTCAAACCTGCAACGTTATGAATGGATGCCCTTTCTCCGATAGTTCTTGTTGGATCGCCTTTCTTGGGGGCTCCTGTAACCACTGGAAACATGACTTGGTCGCCCTGAGCTTAGTAACTCCGGGTTATTTTTGATTCGTTAGTTTACTCCTTTGAAGCAAGCAGGGCAGGCTGAAGTTTTATTTTAAGCACAAACTTAACTTTTAGAAATAGTTTGAGGGGGAAACTTCGGAGTACTGCTGCCTTTAGGACTGTCTATCTTCACACCATCACGTTTTTTCACGAGGAATGGTGGGCTGGAGGCTGGCTCCAGCTAAATCCTTTTCATTGCTGTACAAAGAAGGCTGGAGGAAAGTGACAATTTCTATCAAGCAGTTGGGTTTTTGTGTGTGTGTATGTGTGTGTGTGTTTTCTTTTTCTTTCCTTCTCTTGCCAGACTCTAGGGCAATCATATTATACTGAGAAAAACCACAACTTGTCTGTGGCCCTTCCACTTAATTTTTCATACAAATTTAAGGTCAGACTGTGGTTTAGCAACCTCAGGGGCTCCTGTTACATAGACAAAGTTGCACAAAAGTGACTACTTTGAATAATCTATACCTGTTACCTGGCAATTGAGAGACAGATTCAAAAAGGTAGGACAGATGAAATTTGTTTGGTGGGATGCTTTGTTTTGTAAGCTACACTGATTCTAACAAGACATAAGGTTTTATTTCCTATGCTTTAGATAGGGTTGTTAATAGGCAGTGGTGACATGTTTGAGGTATACTTTTTGTATAAGTATATCCTCCTTTTAGAAACATCATAGCTGTTTATATACACTTATTTAGACATATTTATAGTTGTCCACTATGGAAGAAGAGGTAGGTATGCTTTTGAACCTAATATTTTCATTCAGGTACCAACTTTATGTTCTACCTCTATTTCATTAGTTGGAGCACACAATTTATTAAGAAGTTGAATAAAAATAACGACATTTTATACAACTATTTTTAGGAAACAACCAGTAATTGCTTGCATTTCAAAAATAATGTTGCACTATTTTTTTAAAGCATGGTCATCGTTTTTCAATTATTCATCTATATGTGATAGAAATATTGCCCTGCATATGTTATGAGTCATGTATGCACTATTCTCCTGTCTTTGGGTTAACATCTTTTACAAATTCACTATGTGGTCCTGATAGAGTCCTGAACTCTATGTTTTCCCGATGACTAGATTTGCCCTTCAGTAACATTTTCTCATCAATATTCTATGAAATGAGGTGATGTTTCATTGGAAGAAACAGATTGGAAACTTGTGTCTCCCACTTTGTTCCATCTGGGTGAAGCTCCCAATGCGATTGTTTTTCCTTCCTATTAATCTTACAAAGAAATGTTCAAATTGAAGGACTGACCCTGTGTTCAAAGTTATCGTCAGAAACAGTGAAGTCATAGGCTTCTGTTTTCAATAATGCCTCATAAAACACAGAACATCGTTAATCATAAATGACTGCAGATTTCCTAGATCCTGGCATTGCTATGGGGCTTGAGCATTTTTAAGGATCGTATAAATTTGAGTAGACAACAGCCTCATGACATTGCATAAAAATTGAGCTGTGATAGGAAGATGAAACAACAGTTGAAAGCATTAAAATGCTTGAAAACTGAAGATAGTTTTATTGCATTTCAATAAAATATTAGCCTGATTTTCAACTACTTTTAGTTTTTATGTTCCACTAACATATCAATCAATCAACAACTATTTATTGAGTGGCAACAATGCCTTCAGCCCCACTTAGCAGTACAGGGAACACAGAGACATGAGAATTCCATTATTTAAAATACATTATGTGAAACATCTGAGTGCATGGCTCTGCGCTTTGGAAGTTGCTCTCTGGTTTAGGAAGACAAAGGAGACATAATTACTTTCTTCAGGAAACCAACAACCAAGTTGGGCATGAAGGCTGACATCTGCAGTCCCTACTCTCAGGCTACTGAAGCAGGAGTCCATGGAGTTCAAGGCTAGCTTGGAGAGAGGGGGGGAGGGAGAGAGTCTGAGAGAAAGACAGAGAGAGAGAGAGAGAGAGAGAGAGAGAGAGACTCTATGGGAAGAAAAGACAAAATAAGAAAAAGATAAAACTATGTTCACTTAGGAAGACATTTCTGATGGAAAAATTAACTATCCATGTTTCCTGTCCTCTCAGCAAAACAATCAAAAATGGAGACTTATCTGACAATAAAAAATGTGAGAAACTCCCCCTGCAATACATACACCATCACACATGGTAGTAAAGAAGGAACTTCTACCGTGATGTCAAATGGGAATCCTATTCATTTCTCATAGTCCTCATAATGTGACTTGTATGTAATGTGGGATTTGAAGGGGAGTTATTTTCATAAGCACTGCTGCTAGTGACCAGAACTAGAAAATTCATCAAGGTCTTGCGTCATGGATTCTCTGTAATGGATAGTGTTTACTGATATGCTGTAAGATGGGGGGATTCAGAATTTAGTCACAGTAAAGTAAGAGTGGGGGACCGATAGAGTCCCTGTTACCTGCTTTAAAGAAAAGAAACTGAAGTTATTATGAACTGAGCTTAAAAAGAATCATGATCCAGGAACTATGAATAAAATCCTGCATGTGTTCATGCATATAATATAAATGTTATAGGTCACTGGTTCTCAAATTTCCTAATTTTGCTGCCCTCTAATCCAGTTCCTCATGCTGTGGTGACCTTCCAACCATAAAATTATTTTACTGTTACTTCAAACTCTAATTTTGCTGCCATTTAATAATCTTAATGTAAGCTGGGCGGTGGTGGCACACACCTTTAATCCCAGCACTCCGGAGGCAGAGGCAGGCAGATCTCTGTGAGTTTGAGGCCAGCCTGGTCTACAAGAGCTAGTTCCAGGACAGGAACCAAAAACTACGGAGAAACCCTGTCTCGAAAATTCAAAATAAATAAATAAATAAACAATCTTAATGTAAATATGGATATGCAGGATATCTTATTTGCAACCCCTGTAAGAGGATCACTTGAGCCTGATGTGGAATTCCCCTCTGTATGCTGTGATTACTCTTAATGAATAAAGAAACTGCTTTAAACTTTTAGCAGGGCAGAACTTACCTAGGCGGGGAAAACTAAACTGAATGCTGGGAGAAAGGAGGTGAAGTCAGGGAGAAGCCATAGAGCCTCTGCCTGAGACAGACATGCCAGAACCTTACTGGTAGACCATGAGCCTAGTGGAAATGGGTTAAATTAATATATAAGAGTTAGCCAAAGAGAAGCTGGAGCTAATAGGCTGACCCTCTAAAGGTCCTTCTACTTTACAGTACTACCAACAACACCTATGCTTTCATTACAGTCATGGCTCTTGTAGAGAAGCTGACAGAGGACTGTTTCCATCCACAAATCAGTAAATGAATGGGATTTGAATACTGAATATATTTGATTTTTGATATAAAGGAAAAGAGGAGGATTGGAATGACATAAAAAATTGAATGCTATACCATTAACAACACCAAGATTTGATTATAAAGATTTCCAGAAGGGAATGGCCAAAGAACTGAAAAAAAAATTGATAGAGATACAGATATAGTTTTTATGACTATTCCAACTAAGATGAAGTATCAAATTTAGTGAAAATCACTAACACTGAGTCAGCACTGTGGAGGCAGAGGTGGGAGGGTCTCTGTGAGTTTGAGGACAGACCGATCTACATAATCAGTTCCAAGACAACTAGGACTCTACGGATAGACTCTGTTTCAAAAACAAAAAATATAAACAACCTCATTATCAAAACTTTATTTTATACTTTTGGAGATAACAGAAAGTTGAAAGCAAATTAGAAATATAAAGGGCGGTATATAAATAAAAACAAATAATTCATTCTATGAATGAAATCACTAATCATTTGGAGTATTAAAAACTTTAAACAAAAGTCTACTCCAATATTAATATTATTCTCACACAGTGACTTTATAATCATATAAGCACCTCAGCAATATAAATTGTGTTACTGAATTAAAACTCATAATGGAAGAGAAATCCATATGAGCTATGCAAAAAGGGAAGACAAAATCAAGACACTTAAAGTACTTAGTAAACAGGGTACGAAGTATATTACTCATATATTCCAGAAAATTATATCCAATGACTTTTAAATACAAAAAATTATTTACTCCTGACCAGAGTTTGAAAAATTATAAACTCAATAATTACTTTTTAATTTTATCATTAATAAAATTCAATATGTGAAACACATTTGGTTTTCAAGGCTGTAGTGAAGGAGGACTCTGGATACAGAATCGGATTAACTACAGAGAGCAAGTTGACAGGCTCAAACAAAGTTAAAGTAGATTTACTCCTTCATCTATGAATACTTGATCCCATATACATGCTAGCATATCTTTGAAACAACATACATATATATTTATTCATTATAATATCCATCATTAGACAGTGCCAATATAATCCCTATATCTGAATTTAGAGGAATGATAAGATAAACCACAATGCATTTACTCAATGGGATATTATAGAGCTAGAAACAAATGAACAAAACAGCTTCTGTGCCAGGGGCAAGGGGAAGGGGCAGGTGGGCGGTTGGTGGTAAAAAACACCTTTAATTCTGAAGGCAGCGAGATCTCTCTGACGTTGAGGTCAGCCTGCTCTACAAAGCAAATACCAAGAACAGCCAAGATTGTTACACAGAGAAACTCTATTAAAAAACAAACAACAAAATCAACTTCTAAACATCAATGTGAAAAGAAATCCATTATCTGTACATACATGAATGGAACAGTGTACATGACTTGCTACATTTTGTATGTACATAACAAAAGGAAATAAATTTAACGTACACTTGTGAATTCATTTACCTGTGTTCTTTTAACACAAGAAACATTAAACACACAAATGCATACAGGGTTGCATACAGACACACACTCGTAAAACACACACATAGACACCCGAAGAAACACACAATTTAATAATTAATACACGAACAAGAAGAAAAAGTTTTAAAATGAAAACTGAACAGCAAAGAGTTAAAATTATTTCAATAAATATTGTGACTGTCTTCCATTTGAGTAATATACAGAATGGGTAATTTGATTAAACTAAAATTAGTAGTGATAATTGAGGACTTTATGGAGAAATCTTTATTCATTTAGAAGTAAATGCCTCTGGCAAGTAATCCATGAAAAACTGACTTTTTTATTTCAGAAATTTCACTATGAAAGAAATACATATGTAAAGCTGATTCTAGAGGGTATTAATTGATTTTCAAGTTCAATAAAATCCATTATTTAATGTTCTACTCTGTTGTTCTGTTTATCATTTTATTATCACATTAATATAATGTTTAATAGCAAATTATTATGTTCAATAACTGGAAAATTTTTCTGAGTCATTTAAAACAGTTGCTTATGCCAAAGAAATTAATCACTTCTTTAGTGTAATTAGGGTATAATCAAAATACAAATTTGAAGGAAGCATCCTTGAGTCTTGTGCTTTCAAAACAAGTAAGCATAGGAGCAAACGTGTCATCATTTATTTTTTGTTTTTTCAAAAGATTAACAGTTAATTAGCTGGCAGCTAATGAGAATACAATGTGTATTGGAGGTGTTAGCCTACTTCTTACCTAATGAGAAGTCTTGTTGTGTTTTCATATCATGACTACTCTAGAGAAGAGATGGGTGTCAAATATTTGTCACTGGGGGCTGCTCTTAACAGTCACTGAAGTTCTCAAGTTGCCGAGTGGGATTATCCTGAGATAGTTTATCACAGATTCTTAATTCGCTAAGCAAACATTAGCAAGTGACTTATAATTGGCCTCCTGCAATGGTTCAAGATTAACTGAAGGGGGCCTATTTAGACAGAAAGTGTTCAGATTAGGCCTCGAAAATTCCTCCTGAAACAGATAGGCAAAGTAGGGTAGGGAGTTCAACCCTAACTGACATTGTTTTAGAAATTAGAGGGTAACCTTGTTTGTGAACGTTTTATGCATGATAGGGTTTAACTGAGTACAGGGAATGGAACTTGGGTTCGCTTCTTGTACTTGTAGAGTACTCTCATTGAAAGTAAAATCTGATATCCATAGTCTTAATTGCATTATCTCCATACTGAAGTCTAGAAATCAAATGACATTCATGGTATCTCTCTTCTTATCCATCTCCTTATTAATATTAATGAGGTAGAGGAACATGGAAATGACAAGAGTAGATCGTAGGGCTGACTTATTGATGAATAACTGAATGATTAATCTAGGCGCAGAACAGACTATAAGTTAAAAAGAAGACTCACTAACAACAGGTTTAGTGTGTTATCCTGAAAAGTGATTGCGATGCTTTCCCTACTCCTTTCACCTGTTCTCTGGCAAATTGCTATTCCACATCCTCGTAAAATGATATTGTGTATCTCCAGGGGTCCATAACAACAGAGTCAATTGTCTGTAGGCTGGAATCTTACAACTATGAGCCAAGTTCAGTCTATTCTCATGTCAATGATCTCTGGCATTTTCTTAACATAACTGAAAGGAAAAAAATAAATGGTACACTAGTATTAAAAGTAAATATTAGAGAACAGGAAACATTTTGGGGAGAGCTGATGTCTAAAATTACTTCTATTTCTGTTGAGTTTAAATGTTTTATTGGGAGCATGAAAGGAGTAGACTGCACCGCAAGTTAATTTATTGTAAATTAATAATGAATCAGCTAATAGGAGATAGGATCAGGAAAAGAAAATTAGATTTCTAAGCACCGAGAGCATGTCTCCACAAGATATCTGTGCCTTGTTTCATTCTCTTCCTGCCCCATGCTTCTCCCCCTCTTTCTCTCTCTCTTTCTCTCTCTCTGTCACACACACACACATGCACACACATTCCTCCTTTCTATGCTGAAATGAACAATCTTGTTCCCTCAGACCCTTCCACCATAATATCACTGCACTCTATAGGTGAGGGAGACAGCTGACCACATGTGAAAAAATTTGAAACTCTGATTCAAAACAAATTTTCACCTCTTCCCTGTGTTTTAGATCAAATATTTATTGCAACAATTCTGAACTTCCCAGTACACAATGACTATCAGAATTGCTATGACGAAAGTCTGCATTTTCAATTTCTTAATATAATAAATAAATAAATAAATAAAATTGGAATAGTTTTTATTTCTTAAATACAGAGAGTGTTTACAATAAAGAATCCCAGTGGTGACAATGAACTATGAATAAATGCTATCAATAATGCAAGAGTATTTAATTTAGCTAAAATGAAAGCATTTGCTGCAAAAAAATAAACTTGTTCTTGCACACTAGCAGCTCCTAGAATGGCAATTAGCTCAAAGCACATACGGCAATTCAGTTTAGAAAATTTATTTGGTTGTTAGCTAAACTGTCAAGGAGTGACTGACGAAGAATACAGAAGACATGAACTAAAATGAACTGCACGATTGACCAAAAAGTTAAACTTACAGAGGTCAGCATTCAGGGTTATCACAAATAATAATCTTTGTTGGAATTTGGGAGGGAAATTGTGTGAGAAGGCAGCATGTGGAAATGTCAACTGTAAATTGTTTTTAGAATTGTAGCAGCCCCTCCCATGAAAGGACCATGAATTACCTTCACCTACTTCACTAAAGCGAACACTTCATACAATATCTGTCAAAATAGGCTCACTGAATCAGCGTAGTAGTATAAATTGGTAGAGAAATATAGATTTGTTCCAGATTATATCTTGTCTCATTGCATTCGAGGGAGCTATCCTAGATGTCTGTTTCCATATTTTTAGCATTCCATACAAAATGAAGTAGAAATAATGAACCAATAGAATATTTTTTCAAATGTCAAATATAGAAGTCACATGTGTGGCTTGGTGGACAGACCCGGAAACCACAATCAGTATTAGAGAATGAAGTATTAACTCAGAATGAGGTTCTAGATGTTTCCAGATGTTTCGGTGGAGAATGCAGAAGTTTTTTTTTTTTTTGTTGTTGTTGTTCTGTTTTTCTTTGTAGTTTCTATTCCACTTTCTGATCCAGTGACTGAAAATATCAACCTTGCTATCTATCTAATTCTGCTACCATCGCCACCCCCAAGACAGCTAGCATCCCCCCCTCCCAGGCACCATCAGTTATTTGTAAAACTAGGTGTGTTTTAAAAACCTCTTTTTTACTATAAGGATATATATTTTCCAAGCATATTGCAAATATATCTCCATGTGAAACAAATCACATAAAATGAATTATCAGCTAAAATTTTCCTTTGAGATAGTTTGAAACCTAAATCAAATTTGGCGAAAATGTAGAAGATCTAGATTTCTAAAGCCTAAAATATGAAGTAGTCAAATTCCACAGAAAGATTTGGCAAAGCAGTAATATGTTTCTAACCAGAGCCTAATTTCTTGTTATTACCAGTGGTTTCTTTTCAAAGTATTACAGTCAGCACATTGTAAAAGGCATTTGGGGAGCAACTCACTCTGTGCCAAGGTTAAATGGGGATTTCGCTCTTGGTAGCTTATCTGCACATGTATTTACAGGCATCCTGCTCCCAGACTGATAAACAAAACTAGCAGACAGCAGACAAGGAAAACAGTCTGTCTTCATCATCTTTCTTTTCCAGCTTGCTTCCCTATACCCAAGAGTGAACGAACCAACTTCCAGTCAGAATAAGTCCAGACCCAGAAGACTGAACTGCACAGCATTTTGGCAAGCCGTAAGCTCAAGGGTGAAGCATTCACAAAGATGGAGAGCTCATTGGTCGTTCTGGAAAGATTTGGTGGTGCTCATATAGCTTGTACTTAGTCAGGCCCCTTGATTTAGGTTTCGAAAGGTATCTAGAAACCAACTGACCAAGATATCTGTCTACTCTTATTTTATAAGCAGAAGAATCTACTAGGAACTGGGCAAAGTCTAGACCTTACACATGTAAAGTTGAATAAATTGTGTGTTCTGATGCCTAATCATAAGACCCAGAGGACCAAGAGATAGCATAGTTAAAAATTAAATAAAGAGGACATAAAGTGAGTAGGCAGGAGGATTTGCATATTTGAGGATTTGAGGGCATATGTGGAAGGTAAATATGATAGAATGAACTATATACAAAGAACTAATACATAAGCTGCTAAAAGAGGGATAATTACTATGATTAACAAAATCAATTATTTCTTTGCTGGTCTTTATATTAACGTCAGTGTATATGAAAGAGACCCAAAAGTCATAATTTAAAATATTTTACTAGGATCAGCAAAATATAACATAACACCAACCTGCAGACAGTTCTTACAGGGCTTTACCAGAAGATAGACACATTGCTTTTTAACCTCTGCTCACAACCATCTGGATATGACAATGTTATAGTGAAGTAATTGGCACACATACCTCATGAGCTAAAGCTAACTAAAAAAATAGTCTTATAATTTATCTATCCACAAGGTTTTCTAATCTGCTATCACTCTGCTAAAGTCGTTCGCTGCTGGCTACCTTGCTAAGGTACTTCATTTCTATACTTCCAATTAGGGAATTGTCACTAATACATTAACTTAGCTGAACTTCAAGGAACTTACTTGAAGTTATTTTTCTATTTTCATATTTCGTATTAGTTACCTCATGTTTTCTTGTTGGTAACTTATACATAATAATAATTCTTTTCTTTTCTGATAAGTTGGCTTAACAATTTATTATTCATACACCTAACAGAAACTGTTACATTATTTAAGGCCCGCTTATTTTATTAATTTCATAACTCCTGTTTTGTCTTATTAAATTTAATGCTATCTTAAACATGATCTATACTCCTACACTAAAGAAAAGATCTTAGTGAAATGCTCGCAACAAATTCTAGCTAATAAGAACCAAGGCCAGCCTAGTATATATGGAAAAGGGGATTAACTGACTTAAAATTTATGGTCCTGGTCTAGTGCTTGTGGCAGTAACTGATCTTAGGAGATAAATAACCTTCTTAAATACTTTCATGATGCATTCTCAAGTTGGGAGGGAGGACAGAGGTGGAAGGAGTGTGCCCTGTGTTTGGTAAGATTTAAGACTGCTGTGACAATAAGACACAACACAGAGAGGATGGGTAGATAGATGAAAGAGAGAATTCGGTGGCTTACAGCTCCTCCTGCCACTCAAGGGAAGGAGAATTGCTCCCTTGGAAGGAAAAACCACTGGGTTGGAATTGAAGAAGCAGCTGATGTGTGGCCAGAGAGATAAAATTTTCTGTGTGCTGAGCTTTTTTGTGACTGGCTAACCTAATAATTTCCGATGCTCCAGGACATAGGGGATGTCCCTGGTTCGGAGGCACTTGGCCTTAGGATAACTGGCATTGATACAGAGAGCACGGGCTCGGAAAGCCTAATAGAAATAAAATTTAAGCGTGGACATAAAGCTGTTTCAGTGCCCTGGAAGCTGAGAAAGAAGTAATTTAATTTGATAAAAAATAGCACAAGTAAGATGATTATGAGTTGCCAGATGGTGGTGGTGCACACCCTTAATCCCAGCACTCAGAAGGCAGAGGCAGAGGCAGAGGCAGAGGCAGAGGATCTTTGTGAGTTTGAAACCAGCTTGGTCTACAGAGAGAGATCCATGACCGACTCCAAAGCTAAGGAGAAACCCTGTCTTGAAAAACAAACCAATAAACAAACAAACAAGATGACTGAGTGTACAAAAGCCCTTACTCTGAAAGATTAATAACCTGAATTCAATCCTTAGAACCAACAGTGGAGGGGAAATTGACTCATTGCACACATTCAGAATCACACATGCACACATGCACAGTATACAAACACATGATTATGAGGAGGAGAAGGGGATGATGACAACAATGAAAAGAAAATTGAAACAACCAACCAGCAGTAGACACTGCATTTTGGAATCCAAATTTTTGCATTCAAGTCTGATTACAAATACTTGTTAACAATGTATTTCTGAGCCAGTTATGCAAACGCCTATAGTTTCAGTTTCGAGACCTTTAGACAACAAAAGAACAGCTGTATTTCAGAGTTTGTTGCATTGTAAAATGAATGATTCACACAATGAGTCCAGTGCAGCATGGTTCCTAGCAAGGTCTCATTGTGGGATATGAGTTGTCATTATAGATAGTCTCTCCAAGCCAACACTGAAGATACATTATTAGAGCATCCGGAGGTAAAACGTGCTATTCTAGAAAGTGCGCTATCATGCAGGTCTGTCATTGCTGTTATGCATGCTTCTCTAATTATAAAAAATCTAACGTATATAAACTCCCTGTGATGCGTAAATGTATTTTCTTTAACAGCTTGTTAGGATAAAGCTTTTCTGATGATCACATTATAGTCATCATGGAATTGGTTGAACAGGGAATCTGAAGTAGTCATTTATAATTTTGAAAATCACAGCTCAAGGAAAATTGCTTTTATTGATTTTCTTCATAAAAAGAAATAGCTTATAATTTTACTTCTCTTCTGTAATAGCTGTAGAAATATGGAGTGTAACAATGGTTTGTGGTATTTTTTAAAGCTTAAACATAAATTGATTTATTCACTTGCTATTTTATGGTATGAAGGAAGCAAAGACTAACTGTAAATAAAATGTCATCTGGAGATTCTGAAACAAGACACAGGCGTGTATTAGTTATTCCTCTATTTTCTAAGTGTCTACTGTTATAATGCCATGTCTTGATCATTTAACATATTTTTAAAAACATCTTAATATGATAATAAACATTTCAGGGAAATGAAACCGAGAGTTTTAAGTATGTATGCATTGATAAAAAGATGATGGAATATATATAATTTTTGTGTTAATTGGTGTTACAGTTTGAACATAAAATGTCTCTCAGAAGCTCATGCATTAGGGTTTGTGGTTCCCAATGGGAAGCATTTCCTTGGTCTTAGCTAGCCAGATAATTTAAGGGCTGTTTATTTGGTCTATGAAACATATTCTCCTGAGAAATGAAACAGTGAGGAGTCCCAGGAAAATGAAACCATGTGCCATCTATCACCATGTCTCCAAAATGTTGGATTGAATTCCCTCAAATCATAAGGTAAAATAAATCTTTCCTCACTTACATCACTTCTTATCAATGATTTGGTGACAACAACAGGCAGAGCATATAACACAAGTGGGACCCTGAAAGTCCAACTACACCAATCTTACTTCCTGTTTTCCCACACACAATCCTCTCTCCTTCAGAAAGTTTCTGTGGAATGTAGAGGGAGCTACGGGCAGGTCTGCTTTTCGTCCAGCCCGGCTACTGCATGCCTAGCTTTACACGCGGAATAACAACACACAAACTGTATTCATTTAAACACTGCCTCGCCCATTAGTTCCAGCCTCTTATTGGCTAATTCTCATAACTTGCTTAACCCATTTCTAATAATCTGTGTAGTACCACGAGATGGTGACTTACCAGGAAAGATTCAGCATGTCTGACCTGGCGGCTGGCTCCATTGCGTCTGACCAGAGAGGAGAGGCATGGCATCTGACCTCACTTCCCTTCTTCCCAGCATTCTGTTCTGTCTACTCCACCCACCTATGTTCTGACCTTTCAGGCCAAGCAGTTTCTTTATTAATTAACCAATGAAATAACAGATAGATAGAAGACCCACTACATCAGTGGAAGAAACTAGAGAGATGGCTAAGCAGGTAAAAGAACTTGTAACTTCGGCAGAGATAGTTCAGAGACAGTCATAACTCCAGAACCAGGGATCCAACGCTCTCTTCTGAACTCTTGTACATACCAGTCATGCACATGGTTCACATACATACACACAGATAAAACTCACACATAAACAAATAGCCTATAAGAGCAATGGTATCTCCACATGGTATTATGTAACTTGAGTCAACAAACATAGCTTAGCAGGAACTTTGCTGGCTGAATTTGGATAAATCTCAGCTGTGTAATTGAAGAAGTTTAAATTAAAATCACCTGTTCTCACCTATTACCAACAATTTTAACATTCAATCGAGTATTTGATTCCATTAATGGTTTGCTATATGATGTAGGCTTTTCTTTTAGACCAGTAATGTTTGGTTTTACTCTAGTTCTCAGAACTACTAGGTACTCTAGCATCTGGTTCTTGGTCAACCAACTTTTTTTTTTTTTTTTTTTTTTTTTTTAGATTAGTAGTGTTTGGTTTCACTCTAGGTCTATTTGGTTCATGGTCAGTATTAGTCCTAGTTCTTGGAGTTGGTCTTAGTTCATATCTGATATTGGTTGTCTACTTCCACAAATTCTGTGTCATCATTGCTCTGTCTTATCTTTCGGGCAGGACAGATTGTAAATCAAAGGTTTTGAGGCTGGGATGACATCTCTGTTTCTCTTTTGGTAGCTTGTGGTGTACTTTCCTATACTCACCAACACATGGCAGTGAAGACTCCATGTAGTCACCATCTGGACTCTTCTTGTTCAATGAGTTATGTGGCTGTTGTTCATGGCAATGTGGACCTACCATCAGTTTTCAGAGAACAACCCATGACCTTAGCAATAGCATGGGTTCTTTGGAAATTTCTGTGGGACATCCTTGGCAAACAGCTTAGTTGAATGCAACCCAGTCCCATTACTGAAAGCCTTGTTTAGTAACAAGTGTTGACCAGTGCAAACTCCAAGAGAAAACAACCACAAACTGCAAAACAAGATATAATGAGGAAAGGCAAAAATCTCTCGTATCAAGGTTCGACAAGGCAACCCAATAGTAAGAGAATAGTCCTAAAAAGGAGTCAGAAGAGTCAGAGACATACCCGTCCATACTGTTAGGAGTCCCACAAAGTCACCAAGTTAATAGCCTGCAGAGTACCTTCCCATACCAAAGAACCTAGAGTGTAGGGTTGAAGGCTCGCTGCAGGCACAAGCTCAGTCACTCTATGTTCAATGAGCTGTGTGGATTTATCATCAGTAATAGGGTCCCACTGTCAGTTTTCAGCATTAGCCTGGGTTATTTGAGCATTTACATGGAAGCCCTTCAGTCAACAAACGGACTGAATGCAACCTCAGTCCATCTCCGGAAGCCTTGCCTGGCTACAGATGTTGGCCTGTTTGTTTCTATCTTACTGATTTCAGGCCTGGGTTTGATTATGTCTTGCAATCTATTCCTTTTGGATGTATTTTTTTTATTTCAGTTCTATAGATTTCAGACGTTCAGTTAAGATACTATCATGATATTGTATGAGATGTCTCTATTTTTTTTAGTATACTATGCACTTTCTTCTTAGAACACACTTCATTATGTCCAGTAAGTTTGAATATGTTGTTTATGTATTTTGACTCACTGTCAAAAGTCTTAAATTACTTTGTTTCTGTCTCTAATATTTTTTCATTCAGTGATGAGGTGTTCAGTGTATTTATTTATTTATTTATTAAAGATTTCTGCCTTCTCCCCGCCACCACCTCCCATTTCCCTCCCCCTCCCCCATCAAGTCCCCCTCCCTCATCATCCCTAAGAGTAATCCGGGTTCCCTGCCCTGTGGGAAGTCCAAGGACCACCCACCTCCATCCAGGTTTAGGAAGGTGAGCATCCAAACTGCCTAGGCTCCCACAAAGCCAGTACGTGCAGTAGGATCAAAAACCCATTGCCATTGTTCTTGAGTTTTTTTTTGAGTTTATAAGAGGGGCTGGCTTGTGGGTTTCCCATGGAATGTCTGCTAATGTGGAGGCTAGCTTAGTGAGAAGAGTAAGAGGAAGAAAATCTGCTAGAGAAAGTCTATGTGATCCATTAGAGATGGAGAGCAGCAAGGAGTGAGAGGCAGCAGTTGGACTTAGATTAAAGAGCTAGAGATGAGAACGGAGCGGAGGATGTATTTGGAGGATAGGAGGTATTGGTGCAGTTATCTTGCCTTTTCCCCTAGTTTTCTGGGATTATCTGCTAAAATTAGGTGCTAGGATAAGGTAAGGATTGCAGACAAAGTTGGTTGCAGGAAAAGGTCCACAGCCATTTGTTGGAGTTGATGGCAGAGGGGACAGTGAATCCGTATCATATGGTCTGCTCCCGATTGGTTGGACTTGTAGGAATGGAAGCAGAGGGGAAGTTCTACAATAAGCCTACTTACTTCCCTGGATGAACTGCATAAAATAAGTTCCTGTTTTGTTTTTTTTTTTTTTAAATTAGAGCATCGAACAAACATTAATTCTATAAGGACAAGAAAAATGCAAATGTACCCTAATAGTGATACATCTAAAAATACTGCAGCCTAAACAATTATTGCATTTCCATATCCCTTAGATAAAAACATTGGGTTTTACAGAAAATTCATTAAAGAATTTTAAAAATAATCTCATTGGGGAATAACCGTTTATAGATAGGTTGTTTGCAAAAGAAATTTTCACTTTAAGCATCTTGCTCAGCTAAAGGCAGCTCCACCCTGAATGTAGGAGCAAACATTCCTGAAAGGATGGCCAAAATCAACAACATGTTCCTGGGTTGCTAAGCTTTTCTCCTCCCCCATTGGTTGGCTTAGTGTCTGCTTTGGCTGCTCATTTAGAGAAGTGTTCATTCTCAGAAAAGAATGGACTTTTGGGTTTTTAACATAACTTTTCCTTCAGTTGGGGAAATATGGAAAATAGTATGATGTAATTATATTTGTGTAACAGTTATTTTAATTATTCAAGTTGTATTTTATGTAGTAAATAAATGATATTGGATTGACAGCAATAGCCACAAGGTATGCAGAGAACATTCTTTTCCTCTAAATAACAAGTAAACACCTGAAGATTGTGTTTTCCATGGAACCCAAACTCCTAGTGAACAGCAAGATATTCAGATTCTCTAAGATTGGGCACTGGTACCATTTTCTTCTCTGTCCCTCCTCATATCTGGAGCCCTCATAAAATTTGCATTGCCTCATAAAGACAATGCTGTTATGCATCAAAATGAAAGGTCTGAATAGGAAAGATTGGACTTAAAATCCATTTTTACAGAACAGTGAAGTGACTTCGATGCCATCACTATACCCATAGATCAGTGCATTTCTCCAGAGAAGTTTATTGCAGTAAATGCTAATTAGCACAGAGACCCACAGTTGGATAATGTGCATAGAGTGAGAAACATCAGAGTTCTCAGATCTTAATGGAATGTCTTTATAATGTCTGAGCTGATCTCTATACACTCACAAGTTAACACATTTGTTTCTTAATTCATTGAATTTCCAAATGTGCACACATAATAGTAAATCGATCTTGCTCCATTCACAATTCTGAAAATTTGAAAGAAGCTACCTTTTTATGTAGTTCTCAAATTTACACATAATGAAGCCCTTTGATTGCTTTCTTACAGAAAAGAGCTTAGAGTAAGATTCAACGATAAGTTCTGTGTTTTAAACACCTTATTGGGCAAGAGTGATGGCTTATTCAATTAGGTGCTTGCTGCATAAACAGAGAATCCTGACTTTGGATCACAAATACCCACATACAAAAGTGAGTGTTTTGGTTCATTCCTGAATTTCCAACACTAAGGTAGCAGAGACATAAAGTTCTCTGGCATTTGCTGGCCAGCCAATCTAGTTGAATCATTGAGTACCATTTTCAGAGAGAGGCATCTTCAAAATTACAACAGAGGCTGGGAGATGGCTCCAGAGTTAGGAGCATGGGCTACTCTGCCAGGACGTAAGTTAGATTCCTAGCATCCACAGGGCAGCTCAACCCATCTGTAATTCTACCGAGTTCTTGGAGGTTTGACATCTTTTAGACTCCATAAGCACTGTGGTATACAGACCTGTATGCAGGCAAAACACCAATATACACAAAGTGAAAATTTTAAAAAATTAAGTAAGGCATTTGAGGAAGACACTGAACATCAACCTCTAAACTCCAAGCATATACATCTTTATTTATTCATATACACATGCATGCACACACAGACACACAGAGAATTGCATGCACACTGAACCCAAATTATGCAATCTGTATTTATTGACACATAGATGTAGAGAGAAATCTGATTACACACACACAGACACAGACAAAACATGCGTACACACTGAACCCCAATTATGCAATCTGTATTTATTGACACATAGAGATAGGGATAAATTTGGTTTTCAACATTTAAGCAGATTTTGGATGCATAATGTCTTTGGGGTTATACAGAACACTAATTCTAACAGAAGACTGAACTTTTATCACCAAAAACATAGATTATGGGCAAGCTGCATGACTATTATGTAGTGAACTGAATTCTATTGCAAATTTATCTTCTTCTACAAGTGATTTGTGTGAACATTATTGATTGGAAATTACTGTCTTGCTTAAAAGTATTGTTAATTTCTCCCCAGACAGGAGAGTTCTGGAAATTCTAGATATAACTTTCTCATCTGGCTTTGCAGTCATGTTTCCCATGTGTTTTGTTTTCCTGAGACATTGTTTAAAGACAAGAAGACTAGCCTCCTTTGTGTCTATTCTTTTGAGGTCCTTGCTTCGTGATTCCATTAGTGAGACGATAGAGTTATGATTGGTTAAGACTAACCAGTATTTTCTCTGGGGCTAAGAAAGAGTCCGATTTCTTGTACACAAAAACACTCTTTCTCAGTAGCTTTGCCACAAGTATTTGGCTGCTTCTGGTTCCTGATTCAACAAAGACGTGTCATGAGACTCAGAATGATACCACAGGAATCCCGTTCTGTGGGAAATAACTGTAATTCAAATGTCAAATATAAGTCTTAAGACAATAATAACACATCGCCTCTTTATACGAACTTCTGTAAACAGAAAAAGGTGCATAGTGTACGTAGAAATTCTCTTTTCAAATTGTTTATCCTGTTTCAGATAGACTGTAAATATTGTCTCATTTCGTCTGAACAAATAACAAAATGAGGATGATATCCAGATACTTGTATTGTTTTTTCATAGATATTTTGGGTATAATTCATGCATCACGGAATTTTTTGATTTAAAGTCTGCAATCCAATGTTTTTTTAATATGTCCCTAATGCCCCAAATTCTTTTATCAAATGATAGCAAATTTTTGTCACCCATGAAAGAAGCTTTGCATACCAATGTGCTTGCCTACATGCAAACAAAGTGTCATATCAGATATAGATAACTGCAATATTCACCATCTCAATATTTTAGCATTCATTTGTTTTAGAAGCATTCACAATTTTCAACTAAATTTTTTGAAGTACGTAATTAATTAACTGTTGTCAGCCAGAGTTTCCCGATTGGGACAGGACATTTGTCTTCCTAACCAGTTCTATCCTTATGCGGTTGATAACTGTCTCCTCCAATCCCTCTCTTCACCAGACACTTCAATGTTCTACTTCAAGCTTTTCATTTGATTTTGTATTTTTTTTTTCTGAGACAGGGTCACTGTGAGTGTCCCTGGATGTCCTAGAACTCACTTTTGTAGACTATAAGGCTGGTCTAAAGCTCACAGAAATCATGCATGCCTTTGCCTCCTCGTTGCTGAGAAAAAAGTCATACATCACCATGCCCAGCAAGCTTGCTTTTTAAAAAGTGTTTTGATTCATACTGAAATGCCATTACAGAATTAGGTAATTTGTTTGTGTGTGTGTGTGTGTGTGTGTGTGTGTCTAAGGTATGTCTGTGTGTCAATGTCTGTCAGGGCCAGACAAGGGCATCAGATCCTCTGGAACCACTTACAGGTGGCTGTAAATCATCCCACATGGGTCTTGGGAACTGAATTTGCATTCACTGCAAGAGTAATAAAAGCTCATAACCACAAGCAATCACTCCCATCCTGCAAGTAGTTGATTCACTGAACAAATACTATATATTCCAGGCTTTGTTCAAACCGTGAGTGTGCAACGATTAGTGTTGAAGTGCCGATCATTTGCTGTGTATTGTCAATGGTGTTTTTAACTGAATCCTATCTGGCCACTTGTGTGTCTTATCACACTAACAAAATATCCAACATAAACACCAGAAGAGAAGATTTATTTTGACTTACAATTTCAAAGTTTCATTCCATGAGTGCTTAGGCAACACCTCATGGTCATGGAAACATGTGGGAAAGATATTCTTAATTACTTGACTGGAAGGAAGGGGAGTGGGTGAGGTGGTGTTGGCATACAAGGGCTCAAGGCAAGGTACATGTTCAAAGTGAGGTCCCAGGGACCTACTTCCTTCAAGGTCCTAATTTTCCATCTCCCTTTAAGGCAATTATGAATCCATCAAGGACCAATCTATTGACCAGGTCATACAACCATTCATAGAAATACTACCATAGACAAACCCGAATGTATCTATCACCAGGTTTCTTCCTGGGAATTTCTTAACCCAACCAAGATGATGAGCAAAACTGATTATTTATGGAACTTTATCTAAGTCACAGAATATGCAGCAGTGATATACTTATATAATGCTATTGAGTTATTACAGAACTGGAATAGTTTATGTTTGAAGAAAAAAATGTATTCATTATCAATAAAAGAATGAGTAGGGGAGGGAAGAGAAGGAAAGCGTTATAAAACATCAAGCATGTCTTCTCCTAAAGCAGGACAGCTTCTCTGCTCTATGCCTGACTGGCCCTCAGTCTTTCCCTTTAACTGTACATTAGTCAGAGGCCTGCTTTGATCAGTAAAACTTATCTAGCAGATTCACTTTTGTGCAGGACAGAAACCGCTAAGCTTTACGAGTCATTCGCTGGGTACTTTTAGAAACTGCAGTGTGTGCATCTGTGAGAATCAGATACCTGCTCACCTGGTAGAAAGAGTATCAAAACTCTAGCATCCTCAGACTTAATGAAAGCTGTTTGTAAGAAAAAAATCAGTTAGATTTTGAAAAGGGTCACTCATCACAGTTGATTTATCACCTAAACTGCTAATGTGGAAAAACATCTGGGCTGGTCCCCTTGGGTCCTTTTAAACAGACACTTGACAAAATCGCATAGACTTTGGCCAGTCAGCACATCTCGTCTTTGCTTGTGTTTGTTGTTGTAATCCAGCGGGCCCATCGTCAAAATGAATGGGCCCTTCATTTGAAACTTGAAACCCTCAGCAAAAAGTAAGGTAAGTTAATTGATTTACACTAAGACAAATCAAGGCATTTGTGTAGTAGAGAATTGCTTTAAGCATACTTATCTAAGTATAATTGTAACCAAGAAGGACATTGAACATCAAATGTCAAAGAAAGATTCTTGCTGTGAATATTAAAACAATGATTTTTTTTCTGTATTACCTGTGTATCAGAAAACACACACAAAATAACAGGCACCAGATAGAATCAGAAATCTAGACTTCTACTCCAGTATCTATTAAACATGTGATTTGAGAAGGTTATTTAAAATAATTTTAGCTTTAGGTTTTGCAGTATGAGACTAAGATAATAATGTTTAGTTGATTCGAGTAATAATGTAACAATAATGTAAGGTTCGTTTAGAGTCATCTAGTGGCTAGAGGACATGACTGATGACATACACTGGAAATTACTTAATATGTTATTGTAAATAAGATTCACAAAGTTGAGCACCTGCGGATTTACAAGAAAAGAATGTTACAGAACACTGTGTGTTAGAAGGGAAGAAAGATTGCCGCAAAGCTTCCGCGCATGTCTGCTGAAGGAAAGAGGAGTCAAAGGGATTATAAATCATCTCCTACCTATGCAGTCACTGTTTCTTCTCACGTTGACTTCTGAGCTGAAAAGATTGCCTGATTTCTGAGGGAAGCTTAGCCCTGAGACAGAAGACAGATGAAGCAGGTTATCAGCTGCTAGTTCGGGGAGGCCAATTTATAACTGTTCAGTTTATATCAGGATCCTTTCCAAATTCCATTAGAAACCGGGACAGATGTGCCTTGTAAAGCTTCGATTTTTGTCACATGATTTTTATTTTCCAAGCACAGATTTGGAGTGGGCAGTGAAATTTAAAAGGACTATTTCGTATTGTATTGTGACTGCTTGTATGCCATGGGAAGCTAAGTACAGAAGAAGGCTGAGATAAAATCTATATGAACTTCAGGAGTTTGGGCCAGAATAAAACACTCTCTCACAACTTGTATTCACAGATCCTTTCTGATGTGGCCCGTGTTATGAAGAAATTGGAAACTCTCACTCTTGAAAGAACTTAAGAAATCAAGTGTTATCTCTCTGGCTGAGGTCAGAGTTGCTTGTGACCTTAGAGCGGGAAGCAATGGAAAAATCATGTTGGGTTTCAATATGCGACTCACGTGGAAGTTTTTACAAAGACATAAATGCACATATGATTTTGATGATTTCATATGAAATATAAGGGTGCTTGAGTTAAATATTAGGTTTATAGTAGAAAAGTCTTATTTTAGAAACAATAAGAAAAATGATGCTTTTTTGTTTGAAATTGATCATCCTGTCTGTTCACAAAATGCAACAAGATTCCAAGATTAATATGTACAACTGGGACGTTAATTACTCAAAATTCAGCATGCATATATTAGCAAATAAAGAGGTTCAGTTGTGAGTTTAGCAGGAAGAGACAAAGGTTTAGGACATTGTAACTACACAGTTTATTACAAACTGGTATTCACTGACACTTTTTGAAGGAACTAGAAAAATTGTTTTAATATAAAAATGTCAACCAGATATGATATGTTTAATAACAATTCTACAGGCTTCTAACTTATGCTAATCAAATATTTCATTTTAGTCCATACCTGTCATTGGATGCCTGCTAGAAATGAGGCAATAAATATACAAATTGTTCATAGGAAAAGCTCATAGTTAAGAAATAGAAAAATACTGAAGAAATATTCTGATGTTTATATTTCTCTATGAAATGAGCTTTAGTCACAATAGCTAGAGGAGTAGCATATAGCAAAACAAGTACTCAAACATATTAGATATTCTGAGGCCTGGAAAAAAAGAGTACCATGTTACATAAATATATTATCAAATTATATATATATTCTATTATTAAAATTGTCTATCAAATAACGTGGTAAATATAAATCTTTACATTTTACTTCAGTATGATTTTTTTCCATATATTTAATGGACTTGGGATTTTTTTAAAGAATGATTATAACTGAACTGTTATTTGAAAAGCACACATTTTAAATACAATAACATATCAGAAAAATACAACCCCATGTATAAAAACCTGTATTATTGATTTCTCGACATCACTTTTATAGAAAATGACCATTTTAGATTTCTGATTACAACTATTATGCTCACTGAGGCCTCGCTGAATTGGTTTTACAAGTGAGAAATATTAAAACTCTGTAGAGAAGTTACTGCATTATAGATAATCCATTGGTTAAATGAGCTTTTAAACCAATTGACTAAAGTGGAAGCCACAAGAAATAGGACTGCAGATTGAATCTTTTCAAAGGAACTGCTCCCTATTGACTTGGGCTTAAAGAACCTGATACTTCTGGTTTATTTCCAAGACTGTAGTTAGTATTCCAAAACTGGACTTGACTATTTTATTATTAGTCTTTTTCACAGGGAAGTCAAACTGTAACTCCTTCACCACTGCCAGGGCCTTTCTGAGTATTACGTTAAGTGTTACATGTGAGTATTTCATCCAGCTGCCTCCTGTTAGACTCTAATTCCACCCTTAGCCTTGTCGGAGGTTACCAGGTTCTCAAATAATGCATTTCATCAGAGGACAAAACCAAAGCAGAGCATCAGGGGTTCAGGGACAGCAGCAGACACACAGCAGAGCTGGGCATTTAAAAATTCTTGCTGGACTTTAAATCCATGGCATTTGAAATTGCTTTAAACACTTTTAAAATTAGTTGGAACTAAATTTACCTTATCAGATGTTCATAATCACTTCACATTACTCTCTTTACTGGATAGATTTTGGAATTAAAATTCCAGATATTACTCATGATGGAAAATACTCAAAATAACCTGGTTTTCAAACTTGCTACCTTTAACATTTTTTGTTGTTGTTATTTCAAAACTCTTCTGTTGTATTTTGGCATTAGGTCTCATGATCTGGATCAAACTGGCCTTGAATTCATGACAATCTTAGCCTCATAAATGATGTGATTACACCCATGAACCACTATGTCTGGATTTTAACTCTCTTCTACTTAATGCATTATTATGTGTATTTTAATCCCTAAATTTATTTATATTGGGCATTTGTCTATTTCAGTGAAAGTAGACATTTGCAGATACAGAAACTTTTAAAATATTAAACTTTAAAAATTATATCCATTGAATATCCCAAGGCAGGGATCTAATGCAGAGTTTGGAATGAGATAGGGAATTAATGACCAGGCTTTTCTCATTAAAAACTTTGGCAATGTTGTCTCAAACAGTAAGGAGGAATACCACACCTGAACTTCAGTGTCTTAATGCCATGTTCTATCTTTGTATCCATGGTAAGTTTCTCCTGAAATTTTCATCTCAACTCCATATATGAGCTCTTTGTATCAGTCTCCATCCATTGACTACTTTCCAGATTTTCTCTACTATTTGAACTCTAGCTCAACATGTTAGTTAAACTGATGCAGACTAGTGTTGTTATAAAGGATAGTTTTAAGAGAGAGTGAATTCCTGGAGACACATAGAACATGAAAAGTAGGAGAATACCATGTCAAATTCTGGATAAATTTTCTGTGGTTCTAGTGTGTGTTTGTGCATGTGTGCTTGTGTTAATGATAGCCAATGAATTCAGCAATTTTACAGAATTTCTTTACATACACATCCCTCTCCTTCATAACATAAATACTAAGTTGGCATTGGCATTTTATAATATTCCATTCCCTAAGAAGAGGCATAGTTATGTAGGTTAGTATTAAGGCCATGTTGACATCATGTTTTATGCACTGGTTTACTTATTGGCCAGAGTTTCTTTTTTCTTTTTTCTTTCATGGAGACCTGAGCTTAGAGGTGACTCTAATGGAACATAATAGAACACATACAGAGAGTACTCAACCATTTTACAACATGTATATTGAACACCTTCTCTGTCCAAAGGCAATGAAGCTAACAAGAAGGACACAGAGTAGTGGGGTCTAGTAGAGGTTTGATCCTTGAATTGGAAAACTAAGGCACAAATCAAATCATTGTCACTGACTTTGGAGACAAATTGTGATCCTGGATAGAGACAATTAGAATTAAAAGGAGAAACAACGAATCAAAGATGCGAAGAAATGAAAAACATCTCCAGCACCTTTTAAGCCCCGCTGTGTACCAGGTGCTGTGCGTGTGTACTTCATCACTTAATCATCATAGCGACCATATGGTGGCTGAGTTATGGCACTGTTTTTATAGGGAAGGAAATTGTTTTGAGATCCTTCCAACAAGCATTTTTCAATCTTACAGCAATCAATTTTTCACAATAAATTTGTATAGCAAAGTTGGCAGAATGACTCTGACTGAAGGTACAATATTATTGTTGTATACCCTAAATAAAGTCAAAATTCTAATTGTAGAGGTTGTTCACAGGATAATCGAGTATAATTTCATTTTAATGTTGACATACTGACAGAACCAAACCTACTTTCTGAGGAAGCAAGAAGAGTTCACCCATAAATATGGGTCCCAATGGCATTTTTTTTTTTTTTTAGAGATGGTATCTCGGTGCTAAATATTTAAGAATGACATATGGGTGAAAGTTCCTTCTAGAAAGAAGAAGCTGGAAGAACAAAGTCAGAGAGTTTTGAATCTGGGTTATTTTTATTGGCGAAAGTCATGACAGTTAGAACAATGAAACTCCCAAATACACATAGGCTCACGTATTCTAAAGGTGAATTTTGCTCATACTCTAAATCAATTATTTTGATTTCACAGGATTTCTTTATGGATTGGTGATTCTTGGACCCAGACACCTTTATTTTATATCAGTAGCATCAACAATGAGGCTTCCATTTTGTCGAAGATTTTTAGCTTTGGCCTGGCTATTTGCCTGAGGTAAGCCTGCTTTCAGACACCAAATCCTGACCTAGTTGACTTCCCTTCCAATTGCCTATGATACATCTAAGTGGTCACAAATATACTCTGTGCATATTATATCTTTTCCTGGAAAGAAAGGAATTTTTTTTTCAAGTCAGGGTTTCTCTGTGTGACAGCCCTAGTTGGCTTTAAACTCACTGAGTTCTACCTGCCTTTGCCTCTTGAGTTCTACCTGCCTTTGCCTCTTTAATCTTGAGGATTAAAGGTGTGCACCATCACTGCTTGGCAGAATTTTTTTTTAAATGTTAGATGGTAAGAAACATGGTAAGCCTAATATCCCAAATAGAAAATTTAAACTTGAATACGGCTACACCAGTAGGATGCAAATACTGATGAAAAAAGCGGGAAGTTCTATTTCACTGTGTACAATGACGAGAGGGAAAGCCATTGGTAACATAAGCATTTCTAGCTTCAGTAAATAAAGAAATCGCCTTACTGCCAGCTAAGGAATAGAACAAAAGAAGGAATCTTTACCCTGAGGAGCATGATAATTCTGTGAGTTATTTTTTAACGTAAATTTGAAAAGCTATGGGACACTGTTGATGTAAACCAGAATCTTGAGTGATGTGGTAGGAGGATTCTGCACTCGGTCCTAAATAATGAAAGGCTTTTCAGGTATGGTTAGAGGTTGAGAAGGGAAGACTATCTTGTATTTTCAGGTAGTCTTGATGCAATTGCATAGGTCCTTATTGGAGAGTTTAACAGAAGAATTAGAGACAAAGAGAGGAGATAAGGATGGAAATACAGAGCACAAGGGAGAGCAACGATGGGCTAGTAGCAGAAGTTGGGAAGGAAAGAAATAAACTCTGTGCTATAACCTTGAGAAGAAAAAAAGGTTTTTGCAAAATTTTTACTTCCGCTCAATATTGGCTTGTTACCTCCAAAATTGTATGATATTTATTTTTACTTTAAACCACTATGTTTATGAATTTTACAGCAATAATAATGGAAACTAACGCAGAGGTATGTATTTCCTTAATCCAAAAAAGTATATGTAGAAAAATAACTGTAGGAAAGTGTTTTATATTTTCTGTATTATCCACAATAAGTAAGCAAGATGACTCATACTTTGAAACAGTTTAAATAATTTAGAAATATGCAATTCTATTGGAAAGTATATTTCTTAAATTCTACAATTACATGAAATGTGCAAACTCTAATTTAAAAACAGACTTCAATATTTCTAAATATTCCACATCTTTTTCTTAATGAAGTGTTTCCTCTACAAATGTAAACGGTTTCAGTTTTTCATGTTTTTCCCATCTAGCAGATCGTCCTGTAATTTTACAAGCGTTGGCGCAAGTGCAGCTGTTGTTCTAAGGAGGTGTTCATACAACTCTGTGTGCAAAGTTCATCCATCATGTTCTGCTCACATTTTCCAAGAATCATAACATACAAGAACACTGATAAAATGCATAGAGTGTCAAATATTAGACTACAGATTTGCAGTGTACATAAGGAAACGTTGAAGTCAACTTAGCCTCAGCAAAAGCCTGAGGAACGGTTCTGAGTAACCATTTACTCAGACAAGCACAAGGATGTTTAATATCAGAGTTCCAAACTAGAATTAGTATTGATTATAAACTCTGAAAAACCAGAAGACTGTTATTTACTTTGCATAAAATATTCTTTTTGATGATATTGACATTCCTGTATCGCTTTCTCTGTTTTAGAATGGATTTTGCAGGTGTGTATGAGTGTTTGAATACATACACATACACACACACACACACGTTTGTGTGTTCATGGGTGTCCAGTATATGCGGTGCATGTGAAGGTCAGAGGACAATCTTGAGTCAGGCTGCTTGAATGTCATTCATCAGATGCTATCCACCCAGTATATTTGAGGATGCTATCCTACTAGTTAGCCTGGAACTTACAAAATTGACTAGGCTGCCAGGCAGGCAGCTTCCTGCCTCTGCCTACCCAGCACCAATGCTCAGTAAGATTCTAAACCTGCTACCACATGCAGTGTTTGAAATTGTCCTCATGCTTGTGACCCAAGATGACACTTTACTGACTGAGCTTTCTCCGGCCTTTAGAAAGACTGGTTTGGGATTTTTAAATATATTCTTTACTTATTGTATGACAACAATAAAATATATTCAATGGTCTTTTTATATTTGTAAACATAAAATGGCTTGTACCACCCTCAAAAACAAGTAACTGCCTTCCCTGCCCGAAGAATGTCATTTAAACATCTGGAAACATGTCACAATAGAGCATAAAGTTTTTATGATCAGATTCAGTTTTTGCTTATTCTCTATGACACAACCAGTAACAAGTTTATTGTGTCCCATACATCTACATACCGTCATTTCAGACATGACAGGGGCTTTCATGGTACATAATAAAACACAGCATCTGTGAATGCACACACAAGACCTGCACAAGATCAAGCCAGCAGAAACACCAGCCATGACGAGAGAGCAGCTCATGAAATCCCATGCCTAATTTAGGAGATATTGGCAAAAGAAGGCTGCTGAGGAAAGGGGAGTCTATTTATTTCAAAAATGAGTCCGGTAAGAGGATACAGATGTTCCAGTAGTTGTTCCTGTATCTTTGCATATACAAACAGCACCAAGTAGAATCAGTGAAAATCAGAATACATGGATTTAAGAGAGAGAAAAGTGGCATGGGGGAAGTAGGGAGTGAATGGAAGGGAGGATAGGGTTCTGAATCTGGTCCAAAACATATATGCATATATTAAAGTCTTAATCAGTAAACAACTGCAACATTTATTGCAGTATTCTGTTTTCAATAAAAAAATTGGTACATAGCATGTATGAACAAAACAGATTTGTGCAGCAAACACTGATTTAAAATGATCAGAAAAGTGCATCATAATTTTTGTACATTTAACCATGTGTCATTTCCCATCATCAATGTTATCTCTACCTCAAACCAATACGTTTATTCTTGGCATAGCTACCAGCGCTACAGCCACACTCATCAAATCACCAATGGGATATGTGGCAAGTGCACTGGAAATCTTTGGCTATTATTCCTGTCATGGACTATGAGCTATAAAATTAGGAAAGATATCTTATTCTTCAGAAGCTAGAGTTCACCATAATATTCATTCTTAATTGACTTGTTGACATCCAAAATTATTTTAGAACATAGAAAACAACATGATATATCTGATACATAATGCAAAGGGCACAGATGGTTTTCTGAGACTGAATCCTGTAATTACCATAACAGTATTTCTACAGTGACTCATAATGTGGTAATCATTTACCAAATATTTCCAGTTCTGTCTCGCATCAAGCACACAGAAGGATTATGCTGCATGTGGTTTGGAGGGAAACATGGGAGAAGTTCTCTTGGCTAATGGAATTGATATCAATTCAAATATTATTTTTAATAGTGTGTGTGTGTGTGTGTGTGTGTGTGTGTGTGTGTGTGTGTGTGTGTGTGAATATAGGTATGTCCAGATGCCAGGAATTTTCTGGACCTGTGTATCAGGAAATTGTGAGCTGCCCAAGATGGGTCCTAGGAAGCAAACTTAGATCCTCTGCATGATTAGAAAATGTTCATAGCCACCATTCCAGCCTCCTAATTATTCATATTGAATGAAAAATTCTTCAAAAGGCTCTCTACCTCTCAGGCATGAAAAACATCAACATTTGAAGTGGATGATGTAATAAAGACCTACTTTCTTGATTGCATATGCAAACACACTAATCTTATTATTGTGCTACCAGACTTGGGAACTTTTTTCATTGCATTAGAGCCTAATACATGCTGGCATGCAAATATATATAAGCAAGCATACTAAGAATACACAAAACTACACTTACGTTAATATACTACATTGTAAGTCCTTTATTTTGGCAACTTTGAAGTTTTATACAAAGTTAGTTGTGAAGTATTCTTTAAATTTTTAGAGATGGATTTTTAAATTATTATTAAAGTGATAAAACGAGCAAGAATATGAAACCTAAAGCAATAAAGTGTTTCTGGAAACTAGAACATGAAATAAAAGCTGGTTTAAAGTAAAGAGGAATCTTTTGTTTTGTATGCTGGTTCTGACCTTAACAGTTAAAAGATAATTTAAAAAAGAAAGAAAGACTTTTAAATCTATAAGAAAACTTTAATATGAATATAGTGATATTATGTTCTGGCTTAGTTTTTATTCTCATTTACCACTGTAAGAGGCAGAAAACACCATACTTATGTATGATGCAGAAGTTACGTTTCCGTAGGGGAAATTTCTTACAGCCCTGTTTTGTGTGCATATAATCAAGAAGAGATATGGGCTTTGCTCTTCTCTTGACATGATGTATTAGCTGGGCTTATCAACTATGTCATATGTGTAGGCACTATTCTCAACATTCCGCCTGTATTAGCATAAACCTGACTGTGCTTTCTCTGGTGTTACAGTAAGGCTTTTCTATAACACAAGGCAAGAGAATAAAGTAGATTTGACGAAACGTCTATGATATTCCAGGGTCAGTACAAGTCAACTCCAGAATGTGTACTCTTAATTGCTAGGAAGGATGTCCTAACATGACAAACCTAGACCCCGGGAAAACAAAATATGGTAATGTTACTACATTTCGATAAACTCCGGTTTTTCTTTCTTTTCATTTCTATCACTTTCTGTTTTTCCATGAAAATTCTCATCAGTCTTCTTGATAATGAGCTACTAGTTCAAAAAATGTAAGTGCATCCGCACCCTCTTACGGTCATTGCCTTTTAAAATACAAATGCTACGTTTCTGGTCCTTATTTTGTCTGTCAACTAATAAACGTATGCATTTCCAGAAATACGTAATAAGTGCCCAACTCTAATTTTTTGTTTTAATTCAGTCTCAACCATGCATTTATAATAATGAAGAATGAGCTATCATCTATCAAAGACATAATATTGTAAGTCTAGCCATTTTGTAGTCATGTCGCATACTCTGTACAGCCATCATTCAACCATGCCTTCGTAATTTTATTTCACAGATGAGAAAACTGACATTCAGCATAGGTTTAGCAACTTGGTGAGAAGTAAAACTGGTTTTTCCAAATGATGTCATCCTTGCTTTGGTTTCTGCCATCTGTGTTACAGGGCACAGCGGGCACTGTGCCCTGTCACTAGTTAGTAAACTTGAAGCAGTTTAGTATCTGGGACTTCTTTCAACTATCATTATGTCTCAAGAAAAACAGTGTAATAAGCGACAGTAAGCCATTGCATTTTAAAATCCACCGGTAAAAATACGGTGAGCAGTTTAACAATGAATGAGCATGTGAGTTAATGAATCTTCTGCTCTAGCAGCGGCTCCAACCTGTCAAGTCAGTTTACATAAGATGGCGGTAAATTTTCACATTAACCCGGAAATTGTGGTTTGGTTTCTATAGACATTTATTTTATGCGATTTAAGTTGACAGTGAGGCATCTCAAAGAGGTATAGTCGTTTCTTCAGCTACTTTCATTTCTGAATATAGCCCACAGTGGTATTCTTTGTAGGAAGAGAAACATGATCTCTTTAGTTCTGGAGGGAGAATATATCTTAATATATGTTTTCTGCAGTTGATCAGCATCAATGGGCCCCCATGCATATGGCATTTTAAAGAACTTTGAGGATCTTAAGTTTAAAAGATGCACAGTATTTGTTGAATTGTACATAATTCAAATGCAAAAATATGTTAGAAGGAAATATGATAACACTTATACCAAGAAATCTGGTAAATCTAATTTTAATAAATTGTGGTGGTTATTTACCACCAGATACAGCCCAGTTTTCCTTAGAAATAACTCCTCCTTAGCAACCGACTTCAGAGAAACTTATGAGGTAGAATACCAGAAGCAGCATAAATTCCCTAAAAGAGCAATAAAATACCTTTGCAAAGAAACCAAACCCAGATTCCATACCATAATTCAGGCAGCACCGCCCATCATAAACAAAAATTCATTATGCCCGCTGTGTGGAAAAATGTTAAGCAAGAAGAAATAAACAGAGAATGTTTTAACAAATCATATTAGCCAAATGAAAAAAAATAGGATAAAGCCACAGTTCTGAATGAGACTGCCAATAAAGCTTAAAACGCAGCCAAAATTTGGAAGAAATCTAAACATAGCCAGACCAAGTCTAAATCTTCCTAAGATATTTTATTCTGGGTTTTTCCTTTCAACTATTTCCTTTAAGTTTGGGGGGGGGGAAACCTTGACTAGATCGAGAGATGTGATATTAAATGCATGCCCACTGCATCCGAACCTAAATTGAGGATACAACTGACTAACGTTTAAGGACATAAACCAGATCATGACTGCCATGCAAGAATTACAAAGTGCATCAGAAGAGAGAATAAAAAATGTTTGCAGGTTTAGAATGCCCTCCCAGACACACACACACACACACAAACACACGCATGCACACATAAAAACAACTCCAAGAATAATCTTTTATGGTCCATTTCCCCATGGATGTACAGAACTTGGAGTGGTTGCAGTATGTATGTTTCTTGAATGCTTAGTAGCATGCACACAGTAAAATAGCCTTCTGTGGGACCACTTTCAATCTATGTGCTCTCTGATTAGATATAACACATACAAAGACACGTAGCTGCTGAGAAAATACAAGGAGAAAGAAAATTTCTTACCATGCATTAAAAATCTGTCATTTATACACTGAGGTCTTCTTTGTCCCTTTCTATCATTTTATGTATTTATAGAAAAATAGCTAATTTCCCATGAAGCTGGCATGTTAAGGGCCATTGTATGTTTTTAACCGTGAGAAGGTCTATGGCCACAATTATGATCTTAAAAGACAGAGGAGGGGTCACCATGAAACTAGAAAGAGAAAAGGGAGAAAGCGATCTTAAAATATGATATTTCTTTCTTGACCTGTGTCTGTTAACACGTTCAGGAGATGTCCCTGAGTGATAGAGTTAAGATGAATGAAATTTGAAAGTTATCTTGAAATCTTGCCACCAATTTCAACCTTGTTTCCTTTTGGGAAAAAGAAAAAAGAATGATCTACTGGTTCCAAACAAGCAAAATATGAAGATGTTTCTAGTACAAAACACCTTTGTTTATATACAGTGGGAAATCTTTTTTGTGTGTTTGTTTACTGAAACAGGGTTTCTCTGTAGTTTTTTGAGCCTGCCCTGGAACTTGCTTGGCAAACCAAACTGACCTTGAACTCAGAGAGATCTGCCTGCCTCAGCCTCCCAAGTGCTGGGGTGAAAGATGTGCACCACCACCACACTGCACAGTGGGAAATCTTTAACTAAATACTGTGTATGTACAACCAGCAACAGCAACTGTGATAAATCTCGTGTTCACTATTGAGGCATAACAAAACTAATCACCGGGGCATAATTTATCAGATGATAATTAGATGATAAGATATTGCAATGCTTTAGCTTTTCTATTTTTCTTTTCTGTTTTTGGTTTATTTTTGTTGTTGGTGGTGGGTTTTTTTTTTCAAGACAGGGTTTCTCTGTAGCTATGGAGGCTGTCCTGGAACTAGCTCTTGTAGACCAGGCTGGCCTTCAGCTCACAGAGATCCACCTGCCTCTGCCTCCTGAGTGCTGGGATTAAAGGCGTGCGCCACCACCACCTGGCAGCTTTCATATTTTTCAAAAAGCTTCTAAATACTGAATTCTCTACTCAAAATTGATCCTTGCTTTTCCATTTCTCTGTTTATTCTCAGACAATCTTCAAGAAAGGAAGCAATGGCAAAAGAAATGAAACAAAAATATACACTATCTTCAGTCCTACATTGTCGCCCGTGTAGTTCATTTCTGAAAAATAAGAAACCATATTTTTGCTGTCATCCTATGCTTTTAAATTTCTCTCTATGCTTTACAAGCTTCATTATTTTATTTGAGTTATCTTTGGAAGAAAAATGGAAGAAAGCAATGGAAAGGAAGAGGAGGAAAGCTTAGTTGGGAGGATAAGAGGAGAGCGGATGGGAGGAGAAGGGAGGAGAGCAGAGGGGTCTAGAGAAGTGAAAAAGGCAGTGGATGTCAGAGAAATAAATAGCTTTCATAAGAATGAGAGATTTTGAGCATTAGAACCATACACATGTATAATCCATGCGGACAAAAATTCTAAGTATCTATGTGTGCTCACTGGGATCTTCATTCTAGTCAAGAGGTAAGAGATAATTAGTTGATAGTTTAAGATTTTTAAATAGTTTTAAATTTTCCAATCCTTATTTTAATTAAGGAATGTTTATTTTTCAGTGTTTTTGCGCCTCAGAAATATTTAAAGGCTAGGCTCACAACCAAAAATATAAAAAAAAAGAAGGAAGGAAGGAAGAAGGGAGGGAGGAAGGGAGGGAGGGAGGAAGGAAGGAAGGAAGGAAGGAAGGAAGGAAGGAAGGAAGGAAGGAAGGAAGGAAGGAAGGAAGGAAAGGAGACAGATTTCAGTTTCCTTGGGTCTCCCGACTGTAATAAAACGAGTGCACTTGTATATTTAAATAATGCAAAAGTACCAATGACATTGCTATCAACAAGAAAACTATGAAATTAGATTCAGAAAAGCTGGTAAACACTTAGCTTATAATTTTATCTAAATATATCTTGACCTAAAATCTTGAAGAAGATTAACAAATCATAAAAAGGAAACTCATCAGAAACTCTATTACTTAAAGCCTTTAATGACCCAAACCTTTTGAAAATATCTTTATTTTTGTTTGTTTGGAAAATGCTGGAAGAAAAATATTCACCAATATGAAGCTAAGTCAAACCTTGTTTTCCCAAGTCTTAAAATAAAACTCTCAGAAAACAAACATGGCATTGTTCATTTTTTAAAACATATACTATTTCACATCCATTAAATGCTCTCAGAATAAATCTGTAGCAATGAATCTGCTCTAGTCTGATGGCGAACTAGTCCAGTTTGAATAGACATCCTTTTTCCTATGCTCTTTGCAACAAAGCTTGTCCTTATGCCCTTCTCAAGGCTGACAGCTTCTATTTAATTTACAGAAGCTGAAATATTCATATTTATATTATCAATAAATCACTTATGCTAGAATAGGTACAGGAGCAAATATGTTTCTGTTTTCTTGCGAGCTTGCAAGAATCACAAGTTCTTAAAATAGCCAGAGGTGCGTGGAGATTTAAGTGATGTTCTCCATGAGCAAATTCAAGCTGGAACATCTGACAAGAGGAATTTCAAAAGTTAGAAAGATGAGGCCCACTCCTTGAATGAACTATTTTACTAAGTAATTTATTGTGTTGACCTTTCACCTGTCTTGTTGGTGTGAATGAGTTTCACTGTTACGCACTCCAAATGATATTCAAGGTTATTATTTTCACATAAAGCATAGGGTCAGATCACAGAAAATTAATTACCATTAATAAAAGCAAGAACACTTTCAAATTTTTAAGCTATTAATTAGGTTCAGGTTACACAGGATACTACGCTATCTGCTCTAAAAGGAAACTCAGGTGACAAAATTAAATGAGTAATCACTCCAATGGTACAACTCACCCCTATGTTATAAGTACCAAGAGCATTGTGACTGTTTTATATTCATTAGCAATTGGAAGAGCTCCTAATATTAACATCTTGGTTCATGTATCTGTACTTTTGTCACTAAAACTCAAAACTGTATATGTCATGTAATTTCAGCATGATTATTAGCAATCTGGTTTTAATCATTTTTATTTTGGGTAGCATGAATGTGTTTATTTATAACCAAAAGAGCTATGAACAAAAAGCATTGTTTTACAAATGTCATTTATCCATCATAGAAAGAGATGAAGGAGAGTGAGGTGTAAAGGTGCACAGGTATTTGCATCCATTTCATCTGATGCAGATTCACTGCACAGATATGCGACTTCACCAATAACTCCGGTCACAAGCACACTTCTCTCGTTTCTTCTTTTTTTATTTTTTTTTATTTTTTTTATTCTTTTTTACTTAAAATTTCCAACTGCTCCCCGTTTCCCATTTCCCTCCCCCTCCTCCCACATATTGCCCCCTCCCCCCACTCCCCTCCCCCTATCCCCACTCCACTTCTCCTCCCCCTAGTCCACTCCCCCTCCCTCTCGATACTGAAGAGCAGTCCAAATTCCCTGCTCTACAGGAAGACCAAGGTCCTCCCACTTCTATCTAGGTCCAGGAAGGTGAGCATCCACACAGGCTACGCTCCCACAAAGCCAGTTCATGTATTAGGATCGAAACCTAGTGCCATTGTCCTTGGCTTCTCATCAGCCTTCATTGTCCGCCTTGTTCAGAGAGTCCAGTTTCAACCCATGCTTATTCAGTCCCATCTCGTTTCTTCTTGCTCCCTTATTTCTTCTCTCTGTCAGTGCACCCTGATAGACATATGCATAGATATATTTTTTTAAAGAAGGTTTTTTTTGTTTTTTTTTTTTTTTGAGCAGCATAGTAATTGCATGGACTTTGTAAACTTTAGATGCTCTAAAGTAAAATAATACAAACAGATAAAAAAAAGTAGCTTGATCAATTTCTATACCTTTATTCAGAAGTCTGCTTTCTACAAGTCATCTGCATGGACATCCACAAAACATATGCTACCAATTAAAAGTTACATAAGCTTAGGTCTGAGTAAAATCTTCAAAGCATGTTGGCTTCTGAACAACATACATTAGTTGAAATTCAATGAAAAAAAATACACTTTCTATAAATAAGCCTCAGAATTTTTCTGTATTTTTTTCCTTCAAATCTATGAATCCGTGAATAGGAATAAGCAAAGATGACCTAGTTCCAACTTTTAGTATAATCTAATCAAAGAACTAACAGCACAAAGGATGTTTTTGTTTGAAATCAGGTATCATATTTCTTGCTGACATTTCCTAGTCATAGCCTTTTTTGCATAGTGATAATTCAACATTTTATTTTATTTGTACAATTACGAGGAAGGCATTTGTCATGTACAGACTATTTTCATTAAAACTTACTAAATAAAAAGGACTCAATGGTGTGCTAACGGTACATAAAATACTTTATTAAAAAAATCCACATTTTAATGGGAAGAACACTTATGTATTCCTTTCACTGTGCTGCATTGATGTAATAGGGGTCTGATCAAAGCACAGTTGAAACATTCTAAAAAGACTGGCAAGTACCAACTCATGTGGGGGAGCAGGGTGAAACCTCGAGACGTCCCAGATAGCCTCCTTAAAGAAGAGCGGCAGATTTCAAAGAAAATGTAACTTGAAATTCATCAAATGTCAGGAAACCCATTATGTGTCTAAGCAAACAAGACTAAAGAATTATGCCATTGCGTCACTTACCAGTTTGACACCTTGACCGACTTAGGCCAGAAAAAAACTGAGTGCATTTTCTGTAATTGAAGAGACTGGGAAACTCACACCCACAAAATCACATTCATTTGTACACGCAAAAATTATTGTGCAGGTGTATATGCATATCATACAAGGAGAGGACAAAGCACTCAGAAGAGATAGACGTGAGTATAGTCATGACTCGGTGATCAAGTTCTCTTCTCTCCTCCACAAGAATTTCTGAGAAAACAGAGGAAAAATGTATCCTGCTAGAGTAATTATAACCAAGGGCCAGCAGGGCATGAAGAGTGGAGAGTTGGAGGGTTCAAGACTACCAATAGAGCCTGGATTGACAAAATGTCAGCAGGGACAAGTATTGGACAGAAGGGAGTGAGCAAGGAGGAGAGGAAGAGTTCAGAGAAGGGAACATGAAGTGGGTGTAAGTCACTGGGGGAAAAGAAAAACTACCATAAGAAGAAGAAAGCAAAACAATTGCATTTTTTGTTGTGTGGAGGGAGAAACTGGCAACTTAGGTCCCAGAAACCACGACGTTAGACACTGAAATCACTAAAATGCTTTCTTTGTTTTTCTGTATCCTTGAATGCTGTAATGTTTTCTACATATGTTAGGAGGGATTCTCTGCATTGAATGCCTTTAAAATGTGCCTGCATTCAACCGCTGGGAAGCACATGCATACCTTAAACAAAAGCGAACCAAAGTGGTAGCAGCATGAATGGGAAGGAAGCTATTTTAAACTAAATTCCTGTTCTCTCTTTGTATAGTGTTTAGAAGAGTAAAGCAACTAATTTATGCCGGCAAGTATGTACAAGTATTTACTGAATCTGTGTCAGCCCTTTAGACCTTCTTATCATTTTCATTTGTTCATCACAGTACCTTAAGCAGACCCCCTCTGCCCATCACTGAGATTCAGAAACTTACTTGATTTTGTTAACATTTTTTATAAAATCTTATTTCCTCAAATGATGGCTAAATTATAATACAAAATGATCTCCAATGACTATTTTTTTAATTTATGAACTGATATATTTCATGGCCAAATATAAATAGGAATTTTCATGTCTTTGACCCACTCTCAAGGACAGTATCTATCACTTGAGGTAGTATTCAAAATATACATAGTAATTAACAGCACGGTTCTAGTTTCAGATCTGATAGGTGTCCTATAAATGCCTGTAATCTTCAGGTGGGTGGTTCTGGTGGTTAATATTAGCTGCTTTCTTTCATTATAATTCTCTTTAAATTGTGCAAAGCTCTTTTCTCTTAAACAGAATTCCTGTGAAAAGATATGTATAGTTGAAAACTTCTCAATGAAATAATACTTGTAAAGTCAGAATTTCTTCCATTTGGCAAAATAGCTAAAAATTAATATGTGTCAATGAAAGTTAAATAACTTAATAATGACAAGCACTTAGCCATAAGACCTTCTGGGGGCAGGCAGTCCATTTGTGGAGCAGCCTTTCATGTGATAAGGAATTAGGCAGAGATATAGTCTGTCAAGTCACATGTTTCTGCTGTAAAATGTTTCTTTTTAAAATATAAATATCTCAAGGAATCTCTTTGCCTTACTGCTTAACATCCTTTGATACTGAAGGATACTAGCCAGAGCTTGCTGTCCAAATATTGAACAATATGAACATATGTGGGCTGTACTAACTGACCTATATTGTTTGTTAATATTCTCAATAGTTGGCTAATAATCAACACTCCAGAGTCATTCTAAAGAGGATAAGCATACAGGAATACTTCTTATTCTTAGACTAAAAACCAGAGTATGTGGTACCCCCTGCTTGCCATTATGAATGAATGAAACAAGGAAAGACAAAACATTGCTTTTTTTCTATGTGACAGATCCTTTAACCAAATTAAACCCCTTCCCTATGTTCTTTGATGACCTAAGTATGATGATGAGACATTCTCATAGTCTTATCGTCACAGGTACAATAAATTATGATAATCATTACCCCAGAGACATAAAACATAGTTGGCAGATACTAGGCACAATAACAAAAGTCAGTGTGGACGCAGAGTCATGAAACATCTGAAACTCACATTGAGCTTGATAGATAGGAAGACCATTAGAGAGAGTGAGAAAATATTGTTTTTGTCATCAAAGATAATAGATAAAAAATGTTCAAAACCAAAAGAGGATTTGAAGCCTATGTACATCAAAGAAAAGAACAATTGACTTCCAAGGCTAGAGCATCAGGTGATGGGCTTAAAGATGGTAGCATGTACCAGATCATGTGAGACCTCGTTAGTATGCCACAAAAAGACAGCTTATCTAAAACACATGAAAACATGAAAGAATTTTGAACAAAGATATGACTTCAGCATATGCTTCAGTCATAAACCTCAAGCAGAGATGAGCTCTGGACTGTGCCATATAACATTAAAAACAAAATTGCAAGTGAGATTGATTAATTTTGCAGCTCGAAAGATGTTCTAGTGCTATACTGAATGTATTTTTCATGAACTGATGACTAGCATACTTATTAGGTCATTATAATGAGTTAAATATCTATCCCAAGGTAGAGAAATTTCCCCTATCATGGCTTCTATAAAATATGCAGGACCATTGTTTACCTTCAAAATAACGTTGCTCTTTCCCTCATGGGAGTTTAGTATACTGTTTCTTTTTTTTTTTTTTTTTTTTTTTTGGTTTTTCGAGACAGGGTTTCTCTGTGGTTTTGGAGCCTGTCCTGGAACTAGCTCTTGTAGACCAGGCTGGTCTCAAACTCACAGAGATCCACCTGCCAATGCCTCCCGAGTGCTGGGATTAAAGGCGTGCACCACCACCGCCCGGCTAGTATACTGTTTCTTATGAGGTGAAAGATCTCATCTTGGAAGAAAGCTCTTTAAATCACAGCAAATTCTGTATTGAGTTAAATTATTTCATTCTAAGGTGAGTCTCCTCAAGGTTCAAGAAGCAAATAACCTAACAGCTCCCAGAAGCCCCTCAAATTAGCCAGATGCACTAGGTTCCACCTTCTCCAATCATATATAAATAGCTCAGACTGCTGAGAGACAGTCTTACACAAGACAAGTTGCCTGGGAAAGACTCAGACCAACATAGCTACCTAGATATGTAACATGGAGGGGGCCAGGCTGCTTGTTTGTTGTTGGGGGTTCTCATCCTGCCCGTACCCCCATCTGTTTAGCCCCAAAGAAAATCACACATAGGTCTCCATAAATTATAAGCTGATTGGCTTATTAGCTCTAGCCTCTCACTGGCTAACTCTCACATCTTGATCTGTGTTAGCCATGTGGCTCAGTACCTTTTTTCAGTGGGGTAGATCACATCCTGTTGCTTCAGTGGTCTGGGCAGAGTGGGAGAAATCAGCTTCTTCCTTCCCATAATTCTCCTGATCTCATTACATCATTTCTACTTCCTGTCTGGTTTTCCCACCTATATTTCCTGCCTGGCCAATCAGCGTTTAATTATAACATGATTGACAGAATACAGACGATTCTCCCGCACCACAGATAGAACACCTATCAAGGACGTTGATACAGTTTAAAATTGTGGTGTATTTCTGTTTCTGGCTGTCATGGGATGTCACTCATGCTTTAATAGACTTTTGGTGAAGCAGCTGTCTTTCAGTTATTTCTACTGCCAAAAGCAACCCTCACCCACATTTCTAAGATTAATATCAATAAAACTCATTGGTTCATCAACTTATGCTCAGTGGTATTCTTACTTTCGTCCTTCATTGGCTCCCTCTCTGTGGTGAGTAGACATTGGTTACTCTCCCCGCTCCCAGCCTGGGAACAGTGGCACATAGCACATGTGTATGCGGAAGCACAGACATCCACATATGCACACATGCATGTAACTTTGAGATCTACTTTTAAATAACTGCTATTAGAGTTTAAAAGTTATTCTGCAACGACTCACATGCATTTATTAAACTTTAGTTTCTTCATAGCTACATCAAGTTTCTAAAAGTTGAGGATCATATATCCCTGATTAAAAAAAAAGAACAACATGTATTATTAAAGCATGATCTTTCTCTAGGAACACATGTTAATTAACATTACATCAGACTGGCTTTCAAACATATTATGTGATAGTAGTTAAACTATAAATTTCTTTACTATAGGAACTCTGTCTAAAGAAATTAGGAAAATGATGTCTAGCATTATCCACGATTTTTAAAACATTTCCTGACACAGAGTAGATGATCTGATTTTATAAGTGACTACTCTCCATTAATTTCTTTCACTTAAATTAATTCAGTTCAGGTAGGGAAGATAGTTCTGTGGACAACACGCATGATGTTCAAGCATGATGACTACAATTCCCAGAACCCACATCAAAGCCTGACATAGTGACCTCCTATAATATCAGCATGTTAGAGGCGATGATGAGAGATCACCAGGGCAAGACACATAAACTACCCAGAATTAGCAAGCTCCACGTTCAGCAAAACACTTTGACTTGATAAATAATATGAAGAGTGAGAGAGGAAGACACCCATGGACAGCTTCACTTCCCAGCTTCATATGTACACATACCCATGTTCATGAACAGATGTATGTACAAGTGTATTCATTGCATGTAAATGTATAAGCATATATATGCATCATAAATGTATACGTGCAAATTAATTATTGTAATAATTCCCTATTTTATGCAATATTTCCTATCTGCCATTCAGTGGGAAATGTCCATTTGAAGTGCATAGAAAAATGATTACATGTTTTCTGTAGCATTGAAATGGCCATGTCTAGCACCACATTTACTCAACATGATTAGATTGATTTTTTTCATTAGAATTCACATGCCAGTTCCCAGGAGGTATTTTGGGGTGGCACGGGGACTGGAAGCAGATATCATTAATATCACAGATGGAAGCCATTCCTTTTCTCTTGCGGGTTCTCCTATGCTTACTCCCACATTCACAGGGTCCTTCTGCACAAGGCTCTCCGTGGTCCCTGCCTCGAAAGCTCTCTCATGAGATGTCTGATCAGGTGCTAATCCCCAAAGGTCTTCCGCATTCCTACATCTCTCCTTTCCCTTCCTTCTTGATAATGAAAACTGAAAACTTGAAACCTGTGTGGTGGAAGAACATTTCTGGAAGGCTGCCAGCCTCTTCCCTGGGTGTTAGCAGGGGTTGAATTTCATTCCATTCATGTAACCTTATTTTGTTAAAATGGAGTGACCTTCTCAGAGGTGAAACATTGTTCGAAAAAAACAATGGTGGGAAGAACCGAAGCTATTTACCACATGCTAAGGGAGAAGTTGAGAGAAATCAATGAATAGCAATGTCTTCTTTGCTGTGGAGACCTGTAGCATGGACACGTGATTAATTGCCCATTGGTATTTCTAGATTGGTCCTCAGTGGAAGATACTACTGGGAAAAAATACTTGTCACTTTTTTTTTCTTGTTTGCTTACTTGCTTGATTAGTCGCTTGCTTTCTGTCTATGCGTGTGTTTTTTTATATTTATTTATTTGCTATATGAGTCTTTCATAACATTAATTATATATTTATTTTTCCATCTCTCATTCCTTGTGATCTTGATAAATATTTGCACGCAATAGCTTAATCCACGTTGAAGTAAAGTGTCACCAAATCCAGTGGGCTTTCCGGGTTTGGGCCATAGGACAAGCTCTGTAGATGTGGTACTTTTCCACACACAATCTCCTCTGTATCACCAAGTGTTCACAAATCTTGTACAGCATTTATTCAGCCCAATAATAATACCTCACAGTTGTCCACTACATTGAGGGACTGCAAAGCCCACCTTGTTGACAACTTCTATGTCCATCCTCATCTTGCTGTCCTCTGTGAACCAGGAGAGAATTCTTAGTGTTTATATTCAAAGTTCTAAACACTGATTAAAGACTTTGAGGCAGCACATTTCTTGGAAACTTGTACCCAAACAGCCATGGAAATCAACATGGCCAGCACTTCAAAACATATGTGAAAAGGGAAAGGTTAGTTGAGGGTCAAGAGGGGGATGACAACTTACCTCATGTCCTTTCAAAAAGTTCACAGGCAAAAAGAAAAAAAAAGAAAGAAAAAAATGTACCTTGTTCTCGAGGTTACCTAATTTTCTCCCTCTATCAACAGAATCAAAAGTAATAATCGCGAGGAGGTCTCTTCCTCCTTGAGGCAGGAAGCTTCCACACTATACCACTCATGTATCCCTTGCAACTGATTAAGATCGCCTTAGATGTGGGGAGCTGTATCTGATCCCCTTATCTCAGTGTAAAGTAAAACATGCTTGACTGGTTAATAAAAATGGAAGATGGAGTTACAGAGAGGAAAAGTTCACTTGAAAACAAAGACTGAAGTCTTTTGGTCACACCCAAAACAGTCAGATTGCAGATATTCTAGAAATAAGGAGTTAGAGAGCCCTTGGTAAACATTTTCTAATTCACTATTTGTTATGAATAGAGCTAAGAAAGCAAGCATTCCATACCAACTGTCTGAATTGAAATACCTCAAACAAAACAAATAACAAACAACAAACAAGTTTTCCAGGTTTTTACTTCTATGGTCTAGTATTTGATTGCCAAAGACTGAATCTGTAAAAGCAATTTTTTCCTTTTTCCAGGGATCACTAAATAAACCCAGTGTGTTGCAGCAGCTATTAATATGTATGATTTTTACCTCCCCTTTCATAAATCACCATTCATTTTTCTAGTTTTTTTTCAGTTATAATCCATTTTGGATACTGCACAAGTAGTCGTATCTGTAAAACTTTGCTATAACAATTGAAGGAATTCATAAAATATTAAACTTCTTATGGACTCCGGGGGCTGACTAGAATGGTCCTTTCTTTGACAGAGTGGGGCTTGAAGACTTTTAGAAAAGAAGGTCTTACTGGAGTCAGAACCGGGTTCCAGCTATGCCTTTTCCAGCAGATGGTTCCTATCACAAGAGTTTTAGCCCTACAAGGGCTGTAGGGCATGGTAACTGAGCTCAATACCCACCACTGAAGCCAGAGGACTTCACGAAGAGACTGCAGTTTCAAAGCACATTGCCTCACGTATATACTAGGATGGTAGAGGAGGGTATTGTCCAGAGCACTTTTTAAAATTAATTTTTAAAGTGTTTATTAGAGAAAAAATGCCTATGTTACGTTTTGTTATGCATCAACTGTTATGAAGGATTTCGCTTCCACGTTTGCTATGAATGATGAAATGAACATTTCATCCTGGGGAAGTCTGGTTGAAAGGAATGTTTGAAGTCTAACAACCACCATGAAAAATTCCTAGTTACTGTACTCCAAATCCTCTTAAGAGCAGTGAGTGATCTCACTAAATGTCAAGTTTTATTGGTGTCAACTGACATTACATAGTCACTCAAGAGGCTGATGCGGAAGAACTGTGAGATGTTCAAAGTTATTATCCTTGTACGAAATAAATAATAGAGGAAACAAAATGAGTATAGAAGACGAAGAAGATAAAATATGAAATATATAACTGCTAGGCAAGCTCATTTTTGCAAACTCGTTTCTGATGATAAGTTATTTTGTTTTCAGTAGATAAAATATTTTTATGGTGCCTTATTTTTAAGTAAAGAGACTCACAAATCTCTAAAGCATTTGGTATAATACTTTGAATATACTTCTTTTTTGTTTGTTTTGTTCTTCAAGACAGAGTTTCTCTGTGTATCTCTGGCTGTCCTGGAACTCTGTAGACCAGGCTGGCCTTGAACTCACAAAGATCCACCTGCCTCTGCCCTCTGAGTTCTAGGAATAAAAACATGCATCACCCCTGCTTGGCTGAATATACCTCTTTACAGAACAGTTTTCCCGGTTGCAAAGTTCCCAAGAGACCCCCTCTTCCTTTGTCAAGCTTCAAGTCAGGACAGCGCTAAACACTTAGGAAGAGTCTGTAATGTGCTTCATTTTAATATTTAATATTCTTGATGATACCCTAACCTCAGATAGCCTATTTCTTAATGTATTTAACTCATTTTCTACTAAAATCTGCCTTATTATATAGATAGCTCATGAATGAGAAAACACCCTTAAAAGTGGCCAAGATTTTTCTTCAAAATCTTAGAATCTCAATCGGGATTATAGGTTAAAGTTACAGAGATAGCCCAGAGCTTCAAGGACTTGCCATGAATGAAAGGGGACCAGAGTTTAGGTCGTAGAAACCACATGAAATGCCAGGCCAGGTGGGCTCACTTGTTTTTCCAGATGTACTTATAAATTTCAAGAAAACAAATTGACCCATCAGCTAGCTCTGTGTTTAATCACAGGACCCTGTCTCAAAGAATAAGATAGAAACACTTTCCCAGAAGATTGCTGGACATCAACCTAGGGTATACATAAGGAAAAACACAAATGTGAACACACGTGGCAACATACATACAAAACATATGTGAATGTCATACACACAAAAGTATAAATGAATACAATAATTGTTTTGCTGGAATACTTGCTCATTGTTGATGGAAAACTCATTATTGTTTCTGCCATTATATCCTCTTCACAAAGACAAATTGTTCATAAAGTTAAATATGTTCATGCTGCCCCAAAACTCACACTTGATGTTTCTTTTGATTTTGTTAGTTTCATAGAATTGATGGTTGTATTTCCACCTGTAAAACTTATGTATCTGTTCCTACCAAACAATTAGTAAATTATGTAGACTTTCTGAGTCTTGGTCATTTTCTTCAACAAAAGTTGTCAAGGATGACGCTCAAAGTGTCATGCTTAATTCCATCTTGTCTAGATTTTCATAATTCCGGCTCCCATCAAATGGAGATCATTTCAATGCAATTCAGCTGCTTCCTCCATTTCTTGAGGTCTAAACTGTAATTTTCTAGTCTGTAATATAGAAGTAGGAAGGAGATGAACTTTAAAATGTTTTTAGTATAATCAAATGAAATAATACAAACAAAAACATCATTTGACATTGTTCAAAGATGTTAAACGATGCTCAGTTATGAAAAGCAATTACTACTTTACAACCGAGATACAAATTATCGGGTTGAAGGAGTGGACAGTTACTGTTACACGGCACGACTTCAAAGAACTATGAAATGGGACTGTCACCCTTTACCGTAAACAGTGTGTATTGTTATTTCTTCGGCAATCCCCTGTCATTCAAAGGATGGAGAAAGTATGCTTGAGAAAACAGATAGGTGGTTCAGGGCCCTCACACTGCAGCTCACAGGTGGCCGTGTTCTCTGATCACACATCAGTCTGGCCCTGACTGTTGCCTACAGGGGCTTTGGCCATGTGCTATTCATTAGTGAGAATTGTATTTTACCTTTGAAGTTCTTGTTTTAAAACCCCATAATACTAAATGTTCAGCAATCCGAATTGTATTTAACTATGCAAGAATTTTTACATACCTCCTCATGGACTTAACCATTTTCTGTGTCGAATACAAACTTTATTTTACATATGCTAAATCCCAAGGACATTTATTTTGGAAACTTTGGGGTACTGTAGTTTGAAACAGATGAATATGACTGAAGAAAGCTAGGTCGATTAGATAAATTATGTAATCACATTTCTGAGCCAGACATTCCAAAGGGCCCGTATTTAACAACAAAAACCTGGTTGACACATAGATTTACCCTGAGGAGAGCATCAAAATCTCTATCAATATTCCCCAAATTAGATGTTTTCTAATGAAAAGATTTTTTTGGTTAATTAGATTAGAAAAATCACCCCTTTTCTATATTGCCGATGAAGTTTATATACAAATTAATTTATTAAGGATTTTAGAGATGTCTACAAAACAGAAACATTTTAAATTGTTTTTTTCTAGCTGATAAACAAGCTTACAATTTGCTTTCTTTAATGAATGCCCATTATCTGCCTGGGGAAATAGTTTTCTTTAAAATATATTGCATAGCAAAATTATTTTTTTATATATATATATGTTTTCCCTCATGTATATATGTGTACCCGAAGCGTGATTGGCACGAGCAGAGAAAAGAGGGCACCAGATCCACAAGTAGATGTCAGTACCAGAACCCAAATCCTCTAAGAGAGTAACAAGTGCTCCCAACCACTGAGCCGTCTCTCCAGATCTCTGTTTGAATATTTTAGAATTAGGCAGATTCTAGTTTGGAAGAAGAAAATAGTTAAGTTGCGGAAGAAATCAGATAACAGTTGAACATCATTTTGAATTTCTGTGGAGGAAAATCCTGATCTAGCTGTCTCATATAGAAAACAATTATTATCTCTGTTATTTGGAGTGAATAATATTTCCTATTTCAGCTGTCACAGCCCCTGGACATGAAAAAGAACTCAATATTTTATTAAGGTCTAGACAATTTACATATGTATGAAGCTGCAATTCAATTGAATAAATTTTTATGTTTGTTCTTAGGGAAGTTAAGGATCAGTTCATATGCTGACGCCTAGTATTCAATGAGATGGCAGTTGGTAGGGAGACCTCTAGGGAATGGCCAGGATGTGAGTGATGAGATTGGTGCCCATAAATGGCAATGAAGAAGCTGGAGTTTTCCTACTTCAAATGGCGACAATGGGCCATCCATGAACTGAAAAGACTGCTTCTAGCTCACGCTGAGTGTGCCCTGGCCAAGGTTTCATCTTAGACTTTCCAGATTCTTGTGTATTCTAAGAACATTTCTGCTGTTTAAAGGTAGCTTCTGTTATATTGCTATAAACATCAAAATGGACTAAGACAGAATGGTGGTTAAGAACTATCTGATGAATTATATGGTTTTTAACTTCATAAACAATCAACATAAAAGTCAGTGCAAAAAGGAGTAATGCCGAAACACCAAAGTAAAATGCAAAGCATAGCTAAATAATATAGCGTGGAGTAACTCCTAGTGGCCAAAGCTTGGACTCGAAAATGTTTTGTTCACCCAGTTACAAAACAAAAGGCAACAAATACTTATTGATACCAAGTAGTGGATGTCAAGATTCCAGAAGCGTCCTACTAGAAAAGATGTCTCTTTGCCTTTCAAAATAATTGCAGTGGCTGATGTACAAGAGAGCAGAAATACAAGAGCGGTTTTGAAAATATGAATACTATGAATAATCAGAGAGGTACTTAACAAAATAGATGAGCACTATGTCCCCTTTGGGGACAAGGCTCCTTCAGGGAAGTCTCCCCTAGGACAAATTCACACCAACAATGAATAATCACCTTAAAGTATTTGTAACTCCATTTTCATTTGGTAAATGTACAACAAACCTAGTGGGACATATTTTTTATTAAGTAAAGTTTAATGTAAATAAAAATGAAAAGCCAAATAAAGACATTGGAGACTAAGGAAGGTAAAAGAAACATGCACAATACAGACTTAAGGACAGACACTTTCCACAGAGCAGGAAAAGCAGGCCACCATGGCAGAAGCAAGAATTTATACAGAAAGTGGTGTCATAAACATATTTTGGAGTTTATTTTCTTCTAAGGAATGGGCCCATGAGTTAGTTTTATGATCAGAGATTTCACACTTATGTATTAAAAAGAAGCCAGCTAAACCTGAGTGAATACAAGAAGTACCTTGACTGTCAGTAAACTACCCAAGGGATGAGGATGGCTTGGATTAATATGTTGTTAATGAGGACTGGAAGATGTTAACAACTCTATTATCTACTGCCATGATGCTTGAAGTAACTATAATACTTGAAAGTTCAGATTCAGCATCCAATTGTTCAGACAGATAAACTCTGTGATGCTAGGCATCATAAATTTTAAGATCAAATCTATTTTGATCTATTTCTACAACTAGAACTCCTCCACGAGATCTGGAAGAAATAGGATTTTTCTCCATATTAAAACTGAAAGCATATTATACTTATATAACATGTAAAACTGGTGGCTCATTGATTGTGAGGATGACTGAATGGGTACAGAAACTGGTACTATGGATCGACTACTGGGCATAGAATAATTTAATAATAAGAGGCCAGAGTTTTCCAGGAAGATAGAAACATAAAAAATAATCAACATGTGGAAAGGGGGCTGGAGAGTTGGCTCAGCAGTTAAGAGCAATTGCTTATCTTCTAGAACACCTGAGTTTGCTTCCCAGCTGCCATGACAGACAGCTCATGACTGTCCGTATCTCAACCAGCACAGTGTCACCTTCACCTGAACTTGCCTGTGCACACTCACGGGTAGACACACACAACCACACAGAACGAAAAATAATTAAAAATAAATAGATAAAACAGAGGTAACAAAATTTTTTACAAGATCTCTTGCAGCCCAGCTTAGACTAACATACAGTGTATCTGAGAATGGTTTTGAACACCTAACCTTCCTGCTTGCACCTCCTGGGTGCCAGGACTATAGACATGTGCTACTATGTCCCCTGGCACACTGTTGTGATGGAGAAGGAAAGGTGACACGCGGATGAAAAAAACACTTTCTCTCTGAACAACAGGACATCCATACGGGGGGAAAAAAGAGTCCTGGAATAAACTTTATGCAATCCATGAATGTCAACTATAATTATGTCAAAGACTTAAGTGTAAACCTCGAAACTGTAAAAAAAAAAAATTATAGAAGCCCCACATAAAAGAAAATCTGGCACTGGTGGTCAGTAATATGAAATTGTCAACTTGATCTTTGAAAAAAAAAAAACTGGATTGCAATCACTAAGATTAAAAATCTGGGTCATTGTCAAGAGAATAAAAAAGACAAGTTATAGAAAATGGAGAATGACAAGACATCTTCCTGACAAATACCTTGTACTGAATATCCCAAACACTATTGAAACTTGGAAATAAAGCCCCTCAATTACTTGCAAATAGCTGACTGCTAATTAGTAATTATGCAAGGCCATAAAACATCAGGAGTAAGCGTTCTGTGTTTCACTTTTAGGTGACTGAATACGGATGCATGCTGTTGAGAAGGATGACCGAGCGTGGGACCTGGAATCAGGAACTGCAGCAAAGACACCTGCAGTAGGTATTGGAGGTGGGGCAGGAGGAGAACGTACCAAAAGACCTGAGAATCACCAATGCCTGACCAAAGAGGATAGGGCACTGGGAAAGACGGAGGCAAACGAGGATGGCAGAAAACCACGTAGTACGTGTTCACTTGAGGGAGGGGGTCTGTATCAGTGAGTCAACTGAGCATTAGAATTTTTCTGCAGTCATTTCCATGTCTCCATTGATGGTCAATGTGCGACCGTCTGATTGAATGAGAACAAAAAAAAAAAATATACAGTCTCATCAAAGCTAGAGGTTTGAGGTACTCCTTCATAAAAACAGCAACTCTAGAGCTTCTGAGGGGAAATCAGCTCCACAACTGCCTGCTGCTTTTTCTGTGCTGGCCAGAAGTTCTTCGTGCGCCTTGGCTTGGAGACTCAGTTCCCCAATCTCTGTGCCTTTATCACGTGACAGTCTTCCCTTATCCACATTCCAATTTGTCTGTTCTTGTGAGGAAATCAATAATTGGATTAGGGTTAATCTTAATCTAATATAACTTTATCCTAACTTGATTATCTGCAAAGACCATATTTCTAAATAAGAACACATTCACAGACAGGTATTGGAGATTGGCTTGAGCATGTCTTTGGGGAAAGCACAATTCAATCCAGTTAAAAAACTGATTAAATAAGAAAAAACTAGAATATGACAATTTTATTTAAATTGATGTTCTTAAAAATAAATACTAAATATAGTGATTGTGATTAGCAGTTCTCAAAACCCAGTGGTAGAAGTTTACCTAGTGTACATGAAGAAAAATTAGAGACAGGAGCTTATGAAAGGATGAGAAGGGATGCAACACTGGACTCAAGTGAAAATTAGTAAAAGAATGGAACTTTTCCCCAAATATACATGAAAAGGAAGCCATGGATATATGGATATAAATGAATTGGAAACTGTCATTCATTGTTATAGTGGCAGGACTTGGAAGCGGTGTTACAGAAGATCTCACTTTTGTGTGTATCTGCCCGAAAACAGATAAGCACTGAAGTAAGAGACTTAAGGAGAGACCAAACTGCAACGTTTATGATTGAAAGCAGGAAAGAAAGATCACCGAGTGAGTTCAAGCATGCAGAGGGTCCCTTTGGGGCTGATGACCCATATTTTGAGAGAAGTCAAAATACATTCTCTATGTGGAACTCACTGCATACCTTTCTGATTTCTTTGTAGTGCTATTCATTAGCCCAGGTGGGAAGGGGCGTGATAAAAGAAAAGCAGCAGGAATGTGAAGACACTTGTCTGAGGATAAAGAATGGACTGCCATGTCAAAGCTGAACAGGAGAGGAAGTGAAGTTAGAAAGCAGTGTCAGAGAAAACATGCAGAGGTCAAGGAACTGGAAATCTTGGTGGGATTGCATAAAAGCCAAGTTGAAGAAACCAAGTCAAAACTCTTGGGTAGTATAGGATTCCAGTCAAGAATGGGAACAACTTCTGACATGATGATTGTGGATACCTGAAGTATGGAAGAGGCAACAGTTACGTGATATAGTGTCCTAGGTACAGAACATGTCACAATCTGACTATTAATGCTTTTTGCAAGTTTTCCCTAAACTGGGAAGACTATCAACCTACCTGAAAAATGTTAAGAGTGAGTGTGTGTGTTGGAAGCAAAACATAGCTTTATACTACTAAGGAAAATCCTGAGCCTGTAGGTGTGTTTGCATGGCGATTTCTCTCTTCCAGTAAGTAAGTGTTTTGCTTCCTACTGTTGGCTTCTTTTCCTCCTTCTACCCTCATCTCTTCCCCTTGAGGATACTGTTTCACTCGTCATCATCACCTCCTAGGACTTCTTTGATTCCATAATGGCAATGTTTCAGACCCTCTTAAAATGTTGATTAGATTAATAAAATTCACATTAGTCAACTGAGAAGGAATACATTACCCCAAATCTTACCCCTTGCTCGTTGTATGATGTTAGAGAGAGCAACCTTTCTACTTCAGCTTTCTCACCTGGGTAGAGGAATAACAGTGCTATCCATTTGCCACTGAGAAGCACTTTGCTGCATAAATCAAATGAGTGCTCATGAAGGTATGTTCTGACACATAGAACTGTTGGCACTCTGAGGTGCAATTTAGTTAAAAAATCTAGCTTTACTGGAGGGAATGTCACACAGGCCAACACAACTGATATTTCTCTTGTTCTCTAAGTCACGTGGGTATAAATAAATCCCATACCTATGCAGTGCCATCTACTGGTAAAAAAGTAATAAAACAAATAATAAGTAGATTTAATATTCTTCTCAATAATATGTTCTTCAGCTGCTGTATTTTCAATGCATTATATTTCCAATTTTTCACTAGTTTCTCGTTTATCATTTTTCTATTTGCTTTTGAAAAATATAGACTTGAGGAGTAAAAACAAAATCAAACAAATTTAAAACACATACAGATGTTTTAACAAAAGGTATGTTTTTCCATGAATGCCTTGAACTGACTAGATTGTTTTAGGAGTTTTTTTTTTTAAAAAAAAAATAAAAAAAAATCCTTATTCTGACTCTAAATGTTCACACTGTTGAATTATTTACAAACTCAGTCAGAAAGATAAATGGAATAGTGGCACTCAACTAGTATAGGTTATTGGCAGATAAACAGCCTCTTCCTGGCTTATCGGCTGGGTTTATTCAAGACCATATCACCACTCTAACAGCATGAGCTAGATGTATATGCTAGGAAGAGTTTTTAAAAAATCAAAAACAAAACAAGAAATGCTCACTTGGTGTTACTGTGCTCAGCCAGCCAGGGATTTCATGAATCGCACCAAGATTTAGACTTGAATAAACTTCAACTTAATACAGTCTCCAGGAAAGAAGAATAGACTTTAAAACAAGAAAACATGTCCTAATCAGGGAGTAAATGACATTATGGAGAGTAAATCCTTAAGTAGAAGATAAGTGTATTAAAGAGATTCACACAATGAATCACAATTTGTCTTGGTTTAGGAGAAAAACCCTTTACAACAGGTTTTAATGCTGATTTCTAGTTTTGTTCATGAAACTAGCTTCATAGATCACTTTTAATAATTTGTGAACTAATTTAGGCTGTCAATATGATAGCTTGACATCAATCCATATAATTTCCTAATGTTTTCAAATAACCTTCCATATAAAGACTTAAAGTGAAGATAGGTTTCTAGTGCAATATTTGGAATCCTTTCACGTGGTTAGATCCAATGCTTTCTAACACGGGGACTTGCATGTAAAAATCAAACAAAACACGGAACAGCTCCTGTGGGAGCATCAGGATAAAGGCAATTGCCTGAGATGGGTTTGTTTGTTAATCACTTTGGTCTACTTTACAAGGTCAAATCCATTCTCCTACTGAAGAATCTCATCTGTTCTGGCGGGGAAAGAAATGTTTTCTTTCACTCCTATGTGTGGCAAGAGATCATTCATCTCCGAAAGTTCTGAAGAGAAACCTCACTACATCAGAGAGAAGAGTATCCAAAGGGCATCTGATGGCCAGGAAGATAGATGGATTTCACTTTCCTGAGACAGACATTCAAATGGTAACAAGTGATAGAAAACAGCTCTATATTTCAGGCCGGTGTGTGCTTGCTCCTGATGATTAAGCCCCCTGTGAGCCATCTGCATTTAATGGGTTAGAACTACTTTGTAGAGCTGCCGCCGTTCTTTCCTTCCATGGCGTTCTTATTTATTTGTGAGGAGGCCGAACTCCACTTTTTAAAAGTGAAGCATGTAAGAAACCCTGCCAAGAGCATCAGAAAGAAAAGGCAAATTTATAGCCTCATGTTGTTTTAAGCATTTAGCAGTATAAATAAGAAGTGTAGATAAATGTGTACAAGTAGAAGCATAAGTGACCCTGTGTTTATCTCAGTTACAATATTTGCCTAAATTCCAGACTGAATTAACCCAGTTAGTTTAGGTAATACCTAATGCTGCTTTTCAGCTGATCCTAGGCTGTGGGGTATTGTTGTTTTTTACCTGTAAGTCAGGTCTTGGGGACTACAGTTTGTATCTGATGATTTCTGCAGTTAAAACTCAAAATCTAATGTGGAAATCATTGCACCTCAAAGCTATGTATATTGTGGGTGCTATCGATGAAATTAAAATGAACTTCTGGTTGTAAATGGCAACAATACTACTACTAGTTCTCTTTGGGCACATACGGCTTACTGGAGTTGTGTCAGTTTTTACTAACATCTCATCATTTTTCTCTGACTTAGAAAAGTCAGTAGCTATGAGTACTCAATAAATATTTGCTGTCTTGAGATGAACCCTGTGGACTGAGAGGTGAGATGGGAAGGTCTGGGATCAGAAACTTGACTGTGTTTTCAAATTGTAACTGATCTCGGCCTCAGTCGAAAGACACACAATATGAAGGACTTCAGGTCACCACACAACCACACTTGCTAAGCTGAGGCAAACGATCCCCAGCTACCAACTTCTTTTGCCATTTATTTTCATTTTTCCTAATTTCATGTCTAGCTCTGTATTAGACCTTTAAATTCTGCCTTAGGTATTTCTCTCTGGTAATCTATTTTTTCTTTCTTCATACCTTTCTTCCATTCTCTCTCCCTTTCCTTCCTTCTATCTTTCCTTCCTTCTTTCATTCCTCTCTCTCTCTCTCTCTCTCTCTCTCTCTCTCTCTCTCTCTCTCTCTCTCTCTCTCTTTCTGTCTTCTTTGTTTTCCTTCCTTCCCTTGAACCAGAAAATATATCTCTTAGAAGAAGCCTTCGGAATTTCAAAGCCATCAATCAGTTTCTCAGCTGGAAAGAGAAAGGTGGAGATAAGACAGAGATTCATCCATTAAACTTCTATTTACAAATTTCAGGCCGCAGTGCTTGATAAAGTGGGACAAATGCTCAACAGAAGCAAACAATGAGTTAAAGACCCAGAGCCAGGAATTCCTAGCTGCCTCTTTTTTCTCTCTCTTGCCTGGAGTTGGGAGTGTTTTCCCCCGCATTAACCTCAGAATCTTCTAGCAGTCTTTTTCTTGGTCAGAGATCAAGGGATACACCAGGGTGAATGCTTCTTATTGAACTTTTCCATCGGCACTCTGCAGATGTCTGTTTTGCAGTTACAATTTTCATTTTTTATTGTCTTCTTTTATATTTAAAGCGGAGTAAAAATATTTTATCTTTTATAATATAAAAGTTTCCATATTTCAACTATACAAGTAGAACAGCTACATCTCAAAAACAGTCTGTAGGGCTTGGATTCATTATAATTTCTATTGGTACGGCCAAGAGATTTAATTCATGAATCCAGCACATACTCACTGTATTAATTTGATAAAAGGAAATTTGCAAAACCTTGAAGAAAACAATTATTTTTTTCCTTGAAATTTGTAAATTCTCACCTAGTTGATAAATATATATAGTATATATATATATATATGAAAAAAATTAAAAATAGTTAAAAGTTGTATTGGCACAATGTACATAAAGAATCCAAAGTATTCTAGATAACATAGCATTTTAAAATTTGCTTGGTCTCTCTTTCAGAGAAGAATTTCAAATAGCCATTTCTGCATATCTCACAAGACCTTGATCTGTCTTTTCTCTATGGACATCTATGAACTATAAAATGTTTATTAGTTGCACTGTTGCCTATTGCAAAGTTTAATTATTCCTTTTTACTTGTTCTTCTCTTCTGTCCAGTAGATTAGTGGCTGTCAACTCTTAGCAACAGAGTAAGAGTAAGAATCTTTCAAAAAATTCCAATAAGTAAAATAAAACTGAATTTAAAGATTTGCAAATAGAAGGGGTGATAAGGAGAGCAGCTAACCTTGACCGAACAGCAGGAAAACTGAAGCTGTTAATACTTCTTTACACATTTCACAGACTTCAACCAAGTAGTTTTCAAACCCGTATTCAGGTTATGTTTCCTTTGTTGCTTTAAAGAAAGCCCATAGGATAAAGCAGCAGATAACACTTTGATTTTGAAACTCTCTATCTTGACTGAACATTCATTTCTTTATTTATTAAATGCTCTGCCACAAAACCATGGAAGAGAGACAACAAATTAAGTTTGAGAAGACCTGGGTTCAGATGAAACTTTATGCTTGGTGATACTTTACAGTTATTGGTAAGAAAATTTTCCAGGGAAATGATTGACCCACCCAAGGTTTTATCGTGGGAGAAGTGGGATTCTTTAGGCCTCACTCTTGTTGAGATATTCCATCAACCATTGTTCTCGTCCAATGTCTACTCTCACCTACCGCACCTTGACCACTCTTTCATTCATACGTATGTATAAGTTCGCCTGTCAAAATGTCCTATTATCTTTAATGCATTCGTTCTGCTAGGCTGAGATAGATCATCCTTTCACACCTTTCATAATGTGAGCCTCCTTTGTGGCGAAAATTTTATTTAAACTGAGGCCGTTGCCATGATGTGGATCTTAATGCTATGCATCTAGAGGAGTCTGGTAAAGCTTTTGAAGTTTTCTTTGTATTTTTTTTTTTTTTTTTTGATGCTTAGTTCTCATTTTAAAATGTAACGGTTTGGGGGGGCAGGAAATGAATCAGTGATTAAGAGATCATGGTAGGCAAATGTGATTGTCTATTTCCTAAGCTCTGAATTCTATGTAGAAACAAGCCCCCACTCTCCTCTCGTGTTTAAATTATGACCTGTCCTCATGGGGAGCTTTTGAATGTGCGTGACAAGTGTTCAAAAACTTACAATGTCTCAGCAACCTGTAGAAAGTTTCCTTTGGCCTTCTACTGGAAGGAAACCTGTGAGGTTTTACCAGTGAGCACAACTGTTCTGGATTGTTCTAGTGAACCTTTAAATTAAGTATCAAAATAAAGAAGAAAGGGAAACTATAAGAATATACTATGTTAAGATGCATATGTACTATTTCTGCCCTTCTGGACACAGGAAGATACTGTAAACAGTGTTGTGATGTGAGATTCGAGTGACATCATTTGTTTTAAATTTGTAGTTGAGAAATTCAGATGGTACATTTAACTTAGAAAATCAAAGCTATGAATGATGATGGAAATATGATGACTGGTCTTTCTTCTTTACTTATTTTATTCAAGATATTGTTTAGAGATTGAGATGGTTAAGAAAGCTTTATTCCACCATTATTTTCTCAGTATAACAGAGGAGTCAATAAGATCTTATTTTCCAGTTTCGCTGGATATATTTTTTTTTTTACAACAGATTTCCAGGATAAATGATGGTGATGTGTTTAATTTCAAAGGAGACTTAGGAACCGTTTTTTTGCTTTTGAGTTTTTTTTTTTTTTTAAATTCCATGGAACCATGAGATTGTCATATGAGCCTGGTGACCTCAATTAAGTTGGAAGAGAAAAACAAAAACAAAACAAAACAAAAAAATTCAAAAAGTTGTCTCCTGATCTCCACACATGTTCACATATCACATACATACAGAGACAATTGTAAAACTTCAAAACTATAAAAAAAAAACCTTCTATTTTGTACTCACTATACTCTGAAAAATACCACATTTAATCAGGTTTTTTCCATTTTTTGTCATATAAAAGGGATCCACTGCACATCATGTCACTGTCTTTATTCCCATTATCAGCATCAGTGAGGCTACATCTTGATTTTCATAAAATATGGATAAAGAATTTAGGGGCTAAGCATAAAAAGATTATTTAATATTCCAATTTATCAAACAGATTCTGTTGCAAATTGGTTAGATTATTCCATATAAAACTTGAGTAGCTATAATAAAATGAAACATGTGTTTTTAATGTCTAATTTCTCAAACTAGAATTGGAGTAAAGAAAAATGACATTTTCAGTAATGAATGTATATTTTCTATTTTAATCAAAAAAGAATGAGAATTCAGCCTAGATGGTAACTCATAAATTAAGATCATTTCTGTCTTTCTACTAAATTATTAAGGAATATAAGGTATAGTTATTTTTAATAAAGCTGTACGCAATGAAATTATTTATATATAAAATGCTACTTAAAGGGGGAAGGAATGTCAGGATCCCTGATAAATTTAAAAAATTGAAACTTTAAACAGTTTATGTGACCACTATAATTTAGTTTTTCACTCATTTTCTCTGTGCCATTATTTAGGTGCTGCTACAGTACATCTGCAGCATCCACAGACAAATTCATGAATCAGCACTGCATGAACACAGGGTCCGGCTGTTATCTGTGTTATAGGGCTTTAAACAAGGACCTGGTATTTCCAGATTAGACAATGTGAAGATGGAAAAGAAAACCATCTTTATATAAAGGGTACTAAAACTGGTTGGTTTTAATTCCAGCACTCTGGAGGCAGAGGCAGGTGGATCTCTTTGAACTCGAGGCCAGCCTGGTCTACAGAGCTAGTTCCATGACAGGCTCCAATGCTACAGAGAGAAATACTGTCTCAAAAAACCAAAGGGGTAAATAAACAAACAAACAAACAGTACTAAGCGCAATGCTCTTTCACACTGAGGCAAAAGAATCAACAGCACATGAAGCAATAGAAATAATGCATTGAGGGGCTGGAGAGATGACTCAGAAGTAAAGAGGAGGTCCTGAGTTCAATTCCCAGCAACCACATGGTAGCACACAACCATCTTTAATAAGATCTGGTATCCTCTTCTGTACTGCAGGATACATGCAAGAAGAACCCTGTATACATAATAAATAAAAATCTTTAAAAAAAAACAAAAAGTAAAAAAAAAGAAATAATGAATTGAAGTAACTTATATACCCAATTTCAAGTTTCCTTAACATTTTGTAGGTTAGGTAACTCTTTTAGTCTCCTGAGATATCTTGACAAAACTAAGGACAAAGATTGCAGGACTTTTATTTTTCCACTTTCTTAAGTCATTATATAAAAGAATATACTAGTTCACGTTAATGATAAATGAGATATTTTCAAAATCTACAAACATTTTTTTTCTGAATTTCATTTAGTTTCATACTTAAGAACATGACCCTTATAGAAGTTCTCTAGAGATACATTTCTTATCCTGATATTCAATCCCTACTTGTTAAGAAAAAAATTTTATAAGAAACATCTTTTAAATCACTCATGCAGAAAAAAAATTATGTAGAAGAATTAAGTTGCAGGAATCAACATCAAAAAGATGTTGGTATTGAACTGAAATACTCAATCGCCCATACTGTCAATAATGAATGTGAATCTCTTTCTTTCAGCTGTTAAGTACATAAGCTCAACATTTGCGTATACAGTAAATATCAAGACAGTAAATGAAGCTTTAATTTCAGTTTAGAAAAAAAAAACACAGGAAGGAAGGAAGGAAGGAAGGAAGGAAGGAAGGAAGGAAGGAAGGAAGGAAGGAAGGATATCCAGAGAAGGTGTTTTGCTTCTTAAATTCTTTGTCCTTAGCTTTTTCCTCACCTATTAATTCCAAAACTAATTTTTGTATATGGTGGCAATTAAAATATATAATAGAATTTCTGACAGAAGGAAAGTGTGTTAGCTTATTAGTGCTAGCCAATGCATGTGTGTCTTACTCCTCTCTTACAATACGCGTCTTGGTTGATGTCATATGCATTAGGCATTTGTCCAGGAAGACTATGAAATCATGAAGGACAGAAACCACCATTCTACCATATACTTCATTAATCCAAACATTACTTCAAATCCTTTATATGTGAGCCTCTGATATTATATTTATACAGTATAGCAGAGATAAAACATCAATTGTAAATGTATTTTGAATTAAAAAAGAGCTTCCAAAATTTCAAACTAATTGCTCAATATAATATTAAGAAAAAAATTTAAGAAGTAAAACCAATAATTGGTGTGAAACTCATACTTTATGCCTTTTGCTTTTCAAATATGTGCATGCATATGTATATGTAATACATATAATGTGTGCATGTTGATATGCAGTCAAATATAAGATCTATAAATACATATGTATGAAAAGCAAAGTGTCATATATACATGTATATGTGATGCCAGCCAAGAAGTTGCAAGATCTAAATCATAAAAGAAGAAAATGAAATGAACATTGTTAATTTGTGAAATGTTTAGCAACAAAAAATTTAGTTTCTACTTTTAAATTTCCAGTTCCCAAATTCAAATGAACCGCATTAATATTAAAGTAAGTCAGTTTCTTCTGCAACATGAAAGATGGTTCACAGCTGTTTTTAGCCCTCCTTTCACAGGGCTCCTGCATTGGAGCCTAATTCTCAAGGCCAAAGTTGAACAAGTTATTCTTGGGAGCAATACTAAAAAGGGAAAGCACAAAAGCCATAAAGAATGGAGCCACGAGGAAGTCAAGGAATGTTTGTTTAGGACATCACTCATCTCCATCATCTGCCTGATTTAAACTTTTATTACAAAAGCTGCCTAATTACTGCAAATATTTTCCCACTAACAAAAGTCACTTCTGGGATAAAAGTAACTTTTCATCAAATTTAATTTAAAAAAAAAATCATGTCTTCCTATTCTCTACCCAAATTAAGGCTTTGCAGAAGATTGTTAAAGTCCATAGGAACCACATAAAGATCCTAACAGACTACAAAGAGTAGAGGATGCTCTGATCTGAACCATGCAAGCCATCTTCGCTTCAATTAATTGACTTTGCCTTTATGAACTTAAGAATCTTTCAAAGGGGCTGACATTTCACTCATATGAAAAAGCTTGGAATGTGACAGAGGAAAGGGAGGAGAAGTAAATCAAAGAAGTGAGCAATTTTCCAGATGCAATGTATTTTTTCTTCTTCTTCCTTCTCTTTAAATAAAAAAAAAAGAAAGAAACTAGAAATGTTGGAGAGCCTCCTGACATCTTAATTGTCTACGCAAAACACAGTAGCAGAAGTGCCTAACCCACAGAGCGTCAAGACCCAGACAGGCGTGCATCTGAGCATGTACATACCCACAAAGCAAACTTTAGTTCCAAGCTCATGTTCCTTTGGTTGAAAAGTTACCCCGAATTTGCTAGATGTCTGTGTATGCGATTCAATCAACATCATTTTAGCACAAAAACAACATCACATTTGCTACCATATCTTTGTTTTAATCACTAAGTCACCATCTTCATGCTGGCCTCTTTACCTAAAAGTTTCATTTATAAAACCTGTGCAGTTGGCTAGACTTTAAATCACACCAGAATATTTCAGTTGTCACCTTTAGCCATATGCTTGCAAGAAACTGTGCTCAGATAGTTCATGCAAATACCGATCCATTCAGAAAGATTTCCCCCACCCTGCCGAGTAGAAAGTCACTAAACCATTGAAAGGTTAAAAAAAAAAAATCTTGAGTCTTGAAGATAAATTCTGAGCAATAGAGTATATGATCATTATGTCTTGGAGCCATAGAAGGGGAAATGGCGTTAGCTCTCAAAGCCCCCTGGTTCAATATTGCCTTTTTCCCCAGGGTTTTTCCTCGTTTATCAGGTATCATTTTACAAGGAATTTCTTGTTATTCACTACTAGCATAAATCAATCTATGACAGAAGGATTTGTTTAATACATTTATTCCTTTAAGAAGTTGCATGACCATATTTCATTGACTTGTACAATAGGAAAAAAAATCTTACTACTAAAACAGAGTTTGTGGAGGCTAGTGCATGGTAAACCTATTTAGTCCTTTCACGGGTCCACTCCTAGATTTTCATGTTAAATAATAACAACTATTCATGTGAGCTGGTCTCACTGTATATCTTGACCTTTAGCCCATCCACACACAGCAGCTTATTGTGGTATCCTTTAAATATGAGAAATAAGAATGTTTTACTCTGCTATTAGAAGATAAAATAAAAGAGTACTGTATGTTACATGGCCCATGAAATATTGGCGGTGTGCTCCTTCGCCTTCATTCTCAGAACGGCGATACTGGAAGACCTCCTTTCAAAGTCTGGCTTTGTTTCCAATGCATGTCCGTTGGTAGCCCCAGTGAGAAGAGAGTCAGTGAAAAAATTGTTGAGGGGCATGTGACCAAACTGGTTCTGGTGGTTTGAAAACCCCGTGTAACTGGAATCTGTCCGAGGCGAGTGAGAATAAGGTGTCATGCAGGAGGACGCGTCACGTGGTAACATGCATGAAGTAACCACAGAACCACCACTTGCATTTCCTGCCCACAAATTGTTCTGAATCTGGAATACATGAAACAACAAATATTACATTCACACATTCTCACTTTGGTACTCTTACGTTTACAAACTTGGCTTAACTATTCACTATTTGACCCAATTATAGGAGCTCTGTAATTTCATTCAAGTATATAAAACAATGACTGGAAAAAAAACATTATTGAAAATGTCTTACAGTTTATTTATTATAATAAGTCAACAAAGCTTCATACAGAAGCACAGAAAATACCCCCAGGAAACAAAGCTTTCGTGAATTTTTTTGTTATAGTCATGATGTAAAATATACATGAGATATTTAGTCATGAATCATGGCTTCTTTTCATGCGTTTAGGGAAGGAGATTAAAGCATGATCTTAAATTTAAAGATAATATTAATCTTTCTAAACACAGTGTTACAACTGTGTTTTTCCTGGTTCTGAAGCTGGACTCTTAGCACAACGTTTTTTTTTGGAAACTATAGCTGACTTTCACACAGTTTTGTTTGAAATGTTATTTTTCATTGTATTCGTTCAGAAAGTCCTTTTCTGTTTCATTGCTCCTTGTGTCCTATATCGACCCTTCAATAAATTGCTCTGAGATTCTGAAATATATGTACTTGAAGCATGTGTCCTACATTTTATATATTACTTGGAGAATTCAAAACTGACATGTGTAATGTAAAACACACTTATAATTCTAAAACATCAACCATGACCAAATAATAGAAGTATAGGTAAAAAAAAAATTGCAAATGTTAGGATGTCCTGTAAAAATAATTAAGGTACTACACACGTAACAGATGACCAAAGAGAGGTACAATTTGTGATCAGCAAATTCAACATTCTTATGATTAAATCTCTAGAGAAAATAATTAAAGAAAACCATCAAGCACAAAGTTGTCAAAGTTAGTAGCATATAAAAGGGACATTGCAAAGACTTTTTTAAATGAAAATTTTTAAGTAAAAAGTATCTCATTCACAATAAGCAGCAGCAACAAAAACAAAAACAAAACCAGACCAAAGAAATTACTGGGATACACGTGGAAAGTCATCATGGGTGGAAGAGGGGCAAAGGAGGACTAGAGACATTTATGTGGTAGAGTCAGGCAGGGAGATGCAGTCTCGAGAAATGAATAAACCAAAAGTAGGTGCCCTTGAAGGGTGCTGTGCTCTTTTGCTTTGCTTTATGAAACAGAGACTGGCTCTGTAGTGTAGATATGCCTAGAACTTGCCAAGTAATCCAGGCAAGGCTCAAATTCCCGGTCCTCCTGAGTCAGCCACCTGAGTTTTGGGATTACAGGAATACACATGACTCCAGGCGTGTTGCTTCCAACAGCCTGAGTATAATACATTTAAACCAAACATGGCACCAATGTGTATTGTCACCATATCTGGCTTTCTTCTATTTTTTTTTTTTTTGGTCATGATAAAGAATCAACAATGATTTTGACACATATGGAAGTCTTGTAATTTTCATATTCCAGGCTTCTACATATAGCCTCTCATATAGTCTTACAAAACCCAAGTTGAATAGCACTCTATGACAACCTATATTTTTATCAATAATAGAGAAAGGTATTCATAAATCTAGCTCAAACTGATAGAGCAGTTACTCTGTGACTCAAAACAGGGTGGTGCATTTGTTTCCAAAACATGAAAGAAAATGTACACATTTTAACACTTTTGTAGGGTACCACACCAAAACACTTACTGAACAGCAAAATACTTATTCCTGTGTTGTTCTAACATGGACTCCTTATGAAATAAATTTAAATTTTTATTTTAAACATGTATGTCACTTTATGTATAAATATAAATTCATAGAGTTGACTGGTGAAACTATGTATAGATGTATATAATTATTTGCATATAGATTAACCCTTAAATCACCATGTGCTGTGTTGTTTTACTGTCTGCTTACTCCTCTATCCAATTTCACATCAGCCAGAATGATTGCTGGGCTATGTATTACAAACCAAAAAAAGGACTGTTAATGTCATTACTCTGTCAAACTAGCTATTCGCAACATTCAGTCGGATATTGTAAAACATTGCACAACCCACAGTCACATGACTGAAAAAAAGCTTTCAGAAAGAAAGGTGAACTTGTTTGCTTATTTAAAAATGAATAGTAATGGGAAAATTTACTTGCCTCTCCTTATTAAAGTGTTTCTTAATTCATAATGTCACTAAAATTTATTATATTCCACATGCATAGAAATGTTTCCAACCAATTACACAGTGAGAAGAAGGGGGTAAAGGCAACTAAACAATCCATAAAGTTTAATAAAGAAAATATTTATTCTGAAAAAGAAGTAACAGTAATCAACTTGTAAATCTAAAAAAAGTCTATAATCTATTCTTGTTAAAAACTAGGGCAAATGATTTTACTAGCATACACTTATCTGAATCTAATCAACACATGAATGCATTATTTGTGATAGAGAAAATTTCTAACATGTAGGTATATTTTCTGAGCAGACAAAATGACACAGCCAATTACTCACAGCAATAGTTTAGTTTGGATATGCAAATATTCTGAAGAATTTGCAACTTCATCTCCTGCGCAGAGAACACTCAGGAACATTTTCTAATAGTATTTCTTCATGCTGTCTCTCTATTCCTTCTTACTCCCATCCCCAAAGAGCCTTTATTTTAAAAATATAATCTATTATGTTTCCATAGCAAAACATCAGATGTAAATTATAAGGTAATATACCATAAGAAAACGTGATTTTTTTTCTCTAAAATATTTCCTCTGGGTATTTCCATATCTGACAAGGATGGTTAGGATCTAGTGATTGACAACTAATAAACGTTAGTTAATTGCCATGTCTGTCATAAACTACAAAGACTTTTATTTTAGCACAAATACATGGGTGTTTTACAATCTGTCCTTTGTAGAAGGTAAGTCTAAAATAACAAAAACAAACAAACAAAAAACAGAGACCTGAGACTTTTAGCTAGACTGAATAACCAATAAGGTCAAATCTGACCCAAAGAAATTTAAAGATACTAAAATAATGCTACTATTTTTGAAAGTTATTAGTGCTTATTTATTTGTGCATATCTCCAACTTTGTAATTCAAAGGCTCTACTCTATGATAGCAAATTGAATGATTACTGCTCATTATTATTTTACTTCTCTTGGCCTATAAAGACAAATCCTTCATAAAATGTACTGTATGATTCAAATGTTGCCAAGAAAGTGAAATTTAAACAAACCAAATACTGAAAGTATGATAAAAATTTAGGAATTACTTGTATTAACACAGCTAATGCGTGTTTATGGTTGGAAGTCTAAATGGTCATAAAAGTAGAATCATAACAAAGATCATATTCAGATTCTTCTATCTTGCTACCTATTTTTACCAACTGTAATTTTTTGTCATCAAAACTTATTTCCCATCCCAGACACATTTAAAAGGTACTTAATCATTATGTATGTGGTATCAGATCATGGAATCACGGAGCAATGAAAAGACCAACTCAGATAAAAATGAGGACACAACTTCAGTTCCTACTTGGTAGCTCTAATTTTAGTTTTAAAATACTGAAAATGGTATATCAAATACAAGGATTTTTGAGTCAATTTCCATTTTTAATTCCTAAAAATATATGGATTGGGTATACAATGCAATGAATGGAAGTTAAATTACATATTCACCAGAAAATCCTCTACTAAAATAGTTTCTCTTTTTTTGTTTTTTAAATAAAATTTCACCTTGGAAATGAAACCAGGGATTTGGAAGTAGGTGTGTTATCTCCAACTTGAAATCACTATTGTATGCAGCAGGATGATACTGACAGCATGAGGAAAAGCTGGACAACTGTCATGCCACCGAAAACGTAAAAGCACTGTTTCCTAAGAAACTGAATGCCTAGAAACCTTCACAGTAGCATCATATAAATGTCTTTAAAATATTACTCTAACAAATTCTCTGACTCAAATATGTAACAGTTGATTATTTGTCTTTGATTTTTGAGTACATTCTTATCTTTTATAGAATTTGTAATAACTGAAAATGATTATTTGTGGGAAATCTTTCAAATTCAAAATTATTTCAGTTATGAAGGAGTAAATAATAGAATTTACTTTTACTATTTTATTTTTATGAGGCAATTATGTGCATATAGTACATGTTCCAGACATTTCTTATACTGTTTCTTCATCGATTTCGGTGTGTACACGAGTTACTCTGATCCAACTGTGCCTAGTCAATCTTATAACAATTATTTTATGAAATTCACAATTATGGTGAAAAGCTAAAATGACCATTTGTTCATAAAGTTGACTTTATGCAATGGAAAAGTCTATAATATGAAACAAGTATGCACATGCCTTGATTTTTCCATGTTTTCATTCTTTTTTTTTTTTGGTTTTTCGAGACAGGGTTTCTCTGTAGCTTTGGAGCCTGTCCTGGAACTAGCTCTTGTAGACCAGGCTGGTCTCGAACTCACAGAGATCCGCCTGCCTCTGCCTCCCGAGTGCTGGGATTAAAGGCATGCGCCACCACGGCCCAGCCCATGTTTTCATTCTTGTCTACTCCACTTTGGAGTCATATATTATCATAGAATGTATTCATTCCCGCTTGAGCAAGTTTGTTAGTTTTATTTATTTATTTATTTATTTATTTATTTATTTATTTATTTATTTATTTATTTATTTTGCTGATGGTTAATATGTTTCATTTTGTTTTCCTTTGCTTTGTTTTTTTAAGACAGGATCCCACGATGGAGCATGGACTGTCCTGTGGCTTACTATGTAGACCCAAGTTGCCCTCCAATTCAGAGATCCAGCTTCCTCTGCATCATGAGTGCTGGTATTAAAGGAATGAGCCACTTGGCGGTTATACTTATTTTTCAATTGCTTTTTATTTTTTTTAATATTTTTATATATTTTTGAGATTAAAAGAAAATACACCACTTTCTTCTTTCCTTTTTCATCCTCCAACACTTTCTATGTCCCATCCCTTGATTCCTCCCAAACTCATTGCTTCTTTTCTTTAATTGCTTTGCTGTTGTGCTTTTTCCACCCACCACCTCCTCTACACACATTCACACACTGTACTAAAGACAAATTAGAATTTTATGTTTGCAATTTTTTAATTAACTTGAATTTTTATACAATTATTTTTAATAGCTATGATTTTCATTTTTAAAAATCTATAAAGACACGAGGAATTAAAAATAGCATTTGACCCACCAGGGCAGCATGATGAGACACCATGTCAAAGTGATATACACTAATTAAATTAAGTATGACATAGGGAAAGTTATAAATCATAAGTGAAGCTATGTTCTCATAGGAGAGAGAGTAAACTGCAGGCTTTAACCCACATATCTGTTCTAGTAGGCTGGCCAAGCTTTATTTTCTATAGGACTATTCTCTGTTCATTTGAATGATATTTCTTTCCATATTTTCCTCATGTATTCTTGTAAACTACTTAATTGTATTTTTTTCTTAAGATACACAAGTGGTGAAAAATTATTTAAATCTAATGTAATAACTTATTCTAAGCAATAAAGAAAAGCCATAAAAATCACATTAAAATATGGTTTGACACTTGAAAAAAATAAATGTAAATTTTCATAATTTAAATAGTGTGAATTATTTCTTTGAGTATTATTTTTATAAATTCAAATTTTTAATATTTTAACATAATTAAAATAATAAGTATTTGAATTAAATATATCTTTCAACTTTATGAAAAATTTTTAAATACTAATACTTTGAGGCAGACAATATTGATAAAATATCTAATGAAACGTATAACTTGTTTTTGGCATATATAAATGTATATGAAATCGTCTTCATGTATAATTTTGAAATCTTATACATTAAACTGAAACAGTAGCTTCACTCATTATAAAACTATACTTATTTGGATAACATAGAATACCCTGCATTTTTCTGACTCTAAATATTACAGTTAGTGAAAGTTCTGTACTACCAATATGATTTGCTGTCGTAATATAATATGGTTCCTCTATATTTGGTTGCTGTATCCTTCCATAACTGACTATTCCATAGGTATTTCACAGACTAAAAACAATCATTATCCAATAAACCAAACACAACTTTATAATTAATGATAGTGAAATAAACATGATTTTTTTAAGTCCTTAAGGAGTAATTTTACTCTGTTTGAATGAAGTTAAATACTACAGTTTTAAGAGAATAGGGAGATACTTAGAAAACAAATATTGATAACTAGTGGCTATAAGATTCACCACCAATTAGTGAGAGTTCATTGTGTGCAAGGGACTGTCCTAAGGACTTTGCATAAACCATTTTGTTCAACGCTCACATATGTCTTGTGAACTTTTATCCTCTTACTCTAAGTGAGGAGAAATGTTCCTAGAAGTTAATCCATTTGCCAAAAATCTGAAAGTGATTAAGCGGCAAGTCAGGGTTTGAATGCAAACCATTAGGTTAACCCTAAGATCTCCTCACCTCCCAGGATTCAGCGCCAATGAAAGCAAGTAAGCAAGGGCTTTTATTGTTGTTATTATTCGAAATCGATTGAAGCCTCAAGATAAAGGAAATACCATCACCACTCATGGTGCCAACACCGCCTGCACTAGTCCCCAAAAACTTCGAAGTTTACAAATAAGGACTCCAAAGGAAACCAAGGAATTACCCAAAAGCACCTAGCTACATAATAGATACTTTATAAAGTAAATGTTTCTGTGATCCAAATGAAGCCCAGCAACATGGAAATAGCAACCCTTGTAAGATTAAAGGTTGGCAGAAATTATTTAAACCTCAACAGAAAATACCTCCTTCTTCAAAATTATTATTATTATGTTAATTATAAATAAATGAGGATCTAATGATGATAGGTTCTTTCTTGCTCTAAGGCTAAAATCATTTAAGTCTCTAGTTAATTGGGTCTAGTTGCTGTGCAGAAATGTGTGTGTCACTTAATTTAAACAATACCTAGCTTGTGATTTACCTATAGATCAGAGAATTTTGACCTAATAATTTACATACCCTCCATGCCTAAACCAGCAACTAACATGGATTTTTTGATAAAATGTAAAGAATATGGGGGAGGGGTCATTATGATGAAAGGGGGTCTGGAAATCTTTCTAGTCTATTAAACAGAAGAAGCAAGGAGAGATTAATTGCTTAAACCCAGAGGTGCCGCTTCTCATAGAGACTGCAGAAACAGTAAATCAGTACTTGCATTAACGTCTACTGACTAATAATTTGTTTACTGTCACAGCAATACAGAGGTTATTAAAAACTGAACTGTATTTTTAAAAGGCTAAATTACAGGAAACAAGAAGACCTTCCATACCACATACTTCACTGTCTCTAAGAAGGTTCTAATAGAGAGAGGACTCAAGAGGGTCAAGGAGAAAATATTTCTTGGGTGGGGATGGAATTCTTTTAGAGAAAAAGAATCCACACAAGCAGTGAGACTGTTCTTAGTACAATCATGTCCTGGAGCACCAAATAATTTAACCTGATCATAATATTCCCAAATGGCAACTGATATTGTAGGCAAAACCAAGGTACTATATATTTATATTTATATCTATCTATCTATCTATCTATCTATCTATCTATCTGTCTGTCTGTCTGTCTGTCTGTCTGTCTGTCTGTCTGTCTGTCTGTCTGTCTGTCTGCCTGTCTGTATATTGTGTGTCTTTGCATATGTATATATATCTACATATGTGTATGTGTGTATATATATGTATATATATATATATGTTTTCTTTTTTACCTATGTTTGTGGGTCCCTGTGTGAAGGCATGTACATGTGAGGACAGGTGTCCACATCACTGGCACCGGTGTATCCTCAATCTTGGATGCTTGGGAATCAATCTCAGGCTCTTACCAAGCCAGTTCTCCAGCTTTGAGCTCACAGAGATCCTATGATCTCTGCCTCCTGAATTAGAGGTATGTGCACTATGCCTGGTTTTAATGTATGTGTAGTAGTTGGTTGATCGATTGGTTGATTGGTTGGAACAGGGTTTCTTGAAGTCCAGGTTGACCTCAAACTCACAGCTAAAGATGACCTTGAACTCGTGTTCATTTGGCTTCCATATGCTACTCGGTGCTGGGATTATAGGTCTGAGCCGCTATGCTTAGTTTAAACTGTCTTCAACACATAAAAAAAAAAAATGTTACCCTAATGTATGTGACTCTCGACATTATCCAGCTCATCTTGTTCATTTGCAACAAAAGATAAGCAGATTTTTTTTTAAAAAGAACTTATCACAATCTAAATGGATTCAACACTTTAAAAAATATTTTGCAATATTCTTCTACTAACTTGAAGATGAAAGCATACTTTGCTTTGCAAGAAGAAAGTCACATAGATGACAAAATTGACTACTTTGTTATGAGATGAATTTAGAAGACAAGATTGCAAACATAGTTCTTGGTGCCTAGCCTCAGATGACATGGCCTCACACGAGACTATGACAAGAAAGATTCGAAATGCCTGGTTAAAGTAAACCTGGGTTGTTCATTTCTGATGATATTTCTAGAGTGATATTGCTACTAAAAATTAAAAAAGACCAACTGAAATAAAAGTTTTTTAAAGCATGATACAAGTGTTAGTTACTATTTATGTCCTATGTAGACATCTTTCTGTTAAATACAGTGATTTTTGCCTACTTTAAAAGACTACATTTTAAGTCGTTTTTGTTTTTCCTGTATTTCTGTGTATGGTTTTGCTTCCCTGCCAAATTGTTAATTCTTTATTTCTGCCCTGCCTCCAACGTTCTCCAGTTTTCAGCTTTTTTTGCAGTTTGTACATTCCCCCTGCCCTGTAATTAGTAACAGTACCAAATTCAATGCTTTAGTACGCTAAGTTGTTGGATTCTATTTCAGTGCCTATTTCTCCTGTTATGTGTTTCTATTTTCAAGCTGTATGAGAGAAAACATTTCCTTTAGGCTAAAGCTTGGGAGACATAATTTTCAAGTAATTTTTTTTCAAAGAAACTAGAATAAGTCTATTCCATTCTTTATGTTGAAGGAGAATTCTACCCTGGCTTTTGCCAGTTTTATTGTGACATATGCTTCATTCCAGAATTTCTAACCATACAGAAAAAAATAAATGGTTTACCAGTAAGATAGGATAGTATGAGAGGTTGTCACAGTCCTCATTATATAAGCATTTATTAATTTTTCTGTCAAAACAAATTTAGCACAATTCTTCTGTATTCCCATACTATAGTATGGCCAATTTATTTAAATGACATGGACGTTTCAAGGAGAATAAGAATAAAATTCCCATAATTTGTGGAAATTCAAAAATAAAACTAGTCAGTATACACCTGGGCATACATTACTCCTGCCTTAGCTATGAGGCTACCGTATTTATTAACTGATGTTCAAAGATGTGAGATACAATAAGTCAATGACAAAATAATGCTAGAAGAAGGGATGGTTAGTCAGTTTGTTAGATTCGCCCCAAGATTTTAATTGGTGCCAGGCCCAATTCCAAATGTTTTACGAAACAGCAAATAAGAAAGATGAACCAAAAACACAGTAACCAACAGCCAGGAACGCAAAATAGGAAATATAACTAGGCCTCGAAGGCAAAGGAATGAGGACAACCAGCAGTATTCAAAATGAGGGATTTCAGTCAAGAACTATGTAGAATACAATTGTTTAAGTTCTACTTGAAAACAGTTCGACAGCTGGTACCTTGGCCTTCCAAAATCTCAAAGTTAGTAGCTTCAAAATGATATAAGTTGTGTAGTGTCCCAATTATTTATTATTTTGCTGGCCTGGGGTACATTCCCTGCCTCCCTAAAGAAAATCGCATATTCTACCAATGGAACTCATGGTTCTTTTTGGATTATGTAGCTGTAAATGTGTTCGCCAGGAAAGAGTGTGCTGAATGAGTTAAGATGAGCCTTAAACCACAATACACACAAGCAAAATGGTCTCAGCAGGCTTTGTGCATGCGTGGGTGCATGCATGCCTGTGTGCGTGTGTGTGTGCATGTGTGTATGTATGTATATATAAATGCAACAATAAAAACTAAATAATAATTTGAGAGTGAATGAGGGACTTGGGAGGAATTGGAGGGCAAGGTAGGAATAATGTAATATGAATATAGCATTCTAATAAATTATTTAAATAATATGTTTTCAGAAAGATCTTGTGCAAATGAGCCGAACATGACTCTGGTTAAATTTGGGTTTTATCACAAGTGAAAGTAAATGAATACTTCCTATTTCACTGCCTCATATTTCCTATGAGAGAAATGAAGAAGATTAATATCCACTATAGATGGCTGTTACTTTGACTAAATAAGTCCTAATTTAACCCATTTAGGACATGGCCTGAACAGTACATAAGGGTCAGGAAGTGAGAAAAACTGTAAGGTATGGCAGAGCTTACAATCCAGAGTAGAAATGTCTTCATAATATTTTGTTAATAAATCAACTGTCACGTGAAAAATATGAGGTTAATGAAATTTCCCAAGCTCTCTGGCCAGAAGAAAGCAAATGATAGCCATGGTTTAAACCAGGTAGGAGTAAGGTAACTGATTTCAGATAAGTTTGAAAGGACATAAGATATACTAGCGGAGGAATGTGGCAAAAATTAAAAACATTTCCATAATACTGGCCTCTTGAATCCTGCTGGGGATAGCCTGATCCATAGCAGTTGCTCATTGCCTGCCCTGTAGGAAACCATCCATGTGTTCATGGGCCAACTACTTGGCATAGCTAGGCTTTCTTTTCCTAAAATGAGAGAGCTATACTTGGTGTTCTCTGACACTCCTTTTTAATGTGCAAAGGGACACAATAAATTTAAAGAATTATATGCAAATGTGAAGTTTCCCAAATCCTTTTCAAAGGAATTTTTAAAGACAAAAGAATATTGTCACTAGAGGACTGAACTCACATGGGGGGGGTGAGAATTTACAGTTGAACGGAATGGTTGTTCTCACATTCCAAGCTGAGATAAACTTGTTCCTGGAGTATCAAAATGTTTATCCAGCATACATTTCATATTGTTTCCCTAGCAGTGTCTCACAAAGCATGTATCAATAAGTAACAAGGTATAAAACATCACATAGCTTGCTCCAGACAATCCCCATTACCCCTCTCAAGCATCAACAAAGCAGCACAGAACATCATTATTCCATATTTAAAATATATAATATGATAGATTTGAAGATGAGAAAAGACAGGCATGTATATGCAAAGTGTGAAAAAGAAGAAACATTATTGATTAAAAAGTAAGAAAAAGAAATACAAATGTTTTTTGAAATGTGGTTAGAGAGTTTCCATTATAAAAAACATCTTATGGATGATGGCTTTTATAAACATGTCTCCAGATTGTAAAGTATTGAATGAGCTCTTGAAACAATGAATGCCATCAAATCTGAAAAAATAGGTTGGTAAAAAAAAAATAAGTTTTTTAAAAAATTTGAGAAGTAAAAGGTCCCATTTGACAGCAGCATTTTGTATTTTGCACAAAATTATGGCCAGGGAGATTTTGTGACAGGCAACACACTTTTTTAAATGTAATGGACAAAAATAGCCTGGATAATTAAAATGTTCAATAAAATTAAGATATATCATTAAATACTATTTCTCTTTTTTCCAATTTATAAAAACCCCCTTCCCCCCCAAAAAAATCCCAAAGGGCACAGATCATGGAATATTTTTCAGTGAATGACTCTGAAAGAAATAAAAAAAATCAATAAATCATGTAGTAAATAAAAATGTGTTAAGCATGGAAGGAGTTTTGTGGAGGTCAAAGTTCCACTCTTCACTACTGTGCTAGATCTAGTAAACCTCTGAGTGAAATCACGCCCACTCTCCTTGATGAGCCTCCGTCTCATCGGCCATACCTGCGGGTAGCTGTCAGTCCTCGGCAAAACTGATATGTCGTAGGTGGCAGCAAAATGGCTTTTAGCTTGCTGGATTTGGCCATAACGTTCTCTTTTTCTCCACTTGGCCCTTCGATTTTGAAACCAAACCTAGTGGTATTTTTTAAAAAGAGTATAATTTTAGCTGAAGAACATTTGGTAAAGTAAATTTGACATTAAAATTTTCATGCCAGAAAGGAAAACCAAGTCAGTACAAAACGACAGCAAAGGATTTTTTTTTCATCAGAACAGGAGTCACGTGTTTCACATTGTCTTGTATTCTGATAGGAGGCGTGGCATGTCCAGGAGGTAACGTAACTTAATAGAAAAAGTGGGGTTCTAGACAAGTTATCTTATGTATCTGTGCCTGTTTTTATTTGTGGAAAATAAAAAAGGAATTTGTGCATATGGTCATTCTTGCTGTTAAAGGGCATCATCCTCCAAGTGGATTTAGTGAACTTGAGAGACAATATCTCATCCTTTTTTTTCCTCCAGCCAATTCATAACCCAATTATGATTTTTGTCTATGGACAAATTTTCTTGAAAATGTGTCATAAACAGGAGACACTTCTGAGATGAAGTTGTACTTAAATGATCTTACAAAAGTCAAGGACTGCTATTTTGTCTAAAATGATTGGCAACAGTGATACCTTGATTACTTAGAAATAGGAAAATAAGGTGGCATATTCTGTGGAGTATTGTAGGGCTGATCGGTGAAGTGCAATCAGCTGACGCTAAACTGTGGTTTGAAAACACATAACTGTGCTTCTTAGACCCGATTAAAAACGCTTATAGATCGTAAAATCAGTGAGGCAGACAGAACCATGTGTCACGAATCCCTGTGAGTTCATCTGCTTCTCCCAGGTCATTAAATGCCTTTCATGGTTTCTCAAATTATGTCTTAGAAATCCTCATCCACACAACGGTATCCCTGAGAGGAATCCTTACTTCTCATGTCTTGCTCTTGAATTTTTAAAATTCTAATATTGCAGTATTCTAAAAGGAGAAACAGAAAATTTTATTTTAAATGAAAAACTTTGATATTTTTGAGTAAACACCATCTAGGCAGCGTTCAGGAACCACTCAGTCTTCTTTATATAACTACATGCAGACTCTAAATGGTTTAGAAAGAAATTGAAATCATGTATAAATAAATATAAATTACAAATTTTTTCACTAAACTTTACTTGGAATTTGCATATACTTTTCAAATACCAAATTCTAATTTCACATATTTTATACCATCACAGCCTTTGCTGTCTATTAATATTCGGCTCAAGGCCTACACATATATGGCAGATTATGGTTTGAAGAGTGTTCTGAAATCACAATCTTTCAATAGCTACCTGGTAAGTATCATTCCCAAGTTGCATTGCTAGTATCAAATAGTGCCCATCATTACAAGGCTATGGGAAAATATGAGGAGAACACGTATTTTTCTGTGAAGCACAAAGACTACACTGAAAATCATAAGTGCTTTCTGTCTCCTCCCCTGCTCTGTGACAGTCTTTAAAATGGGCATCGATTTCCACACTCCTGTTAAATGCGTAACCTGCACTAATATGGGTCAGGTTGGCTCGCTCTGAATGTCCTCCAACAGATATGGATCTGTCCTGAAGGGGAAACATACAGGCAACAGCTAATCAGTCTGCATGTAAACATATTTTTCTATGGTAACAAGTATAACTAATTTAAATAACAGTCACGGGACAAAATCACATGCAAGACTGCTGTTAATACTAGACAGTTCCAACGTTCTTCATTAGTGCAAACTTTCTATGTTTTTTTTTTCTGAACTAAGATAGAATCACCCTTTGCTTCAAGAATGTTAAGCATAACCTTCTGTCTGTTATCCCAGACTCACCCCATGTGGTCAGAAATGACAAATGGACCATACAAGCAAAACTAACTTCATTAACAAAGGAAAAAAATCAAAATTTGTTCATCTTTCTATTTCAATAATTTAAGAGAGAAGGAATTCAATAACGTGGTAAAAGTATATATAAAGAAGAAACGCCTTTTGGATTATTGATGCCTTTCAAATTTGTACTTATTACTTAACAACTAATAAAGTATAATTTGAAAATATCAGCTTTAGCCACAATAAAATACTGCTGAGAAGGCAGGTAACATTTTATCCAGTATAAACTTTTCTTTTAATTCTTTTTTTACAAGAACTTACATTTATCGCAACTTCTGGTTTAATGATTTGACTAAGTAATTAAGAAATATATAATCAAGTACATAAAAATATTTAAAGTACATTGTTAGTAATTACTCTGAAAAAATGTACACTTACCTAGACCTTAAAAAACAAATATAATGGTATGTATTTATAATGGTTGGGGCAAAAAAATTCTAAATGAGTCATTTTACATTTCTTAAATTTTATTATTATACATAATTATTTAGAGTTAGTATTATTATTTCATTTTTTCCATCATAATAATTCCAACCTAAATAAAGATTTAGATTTATGGGCTAGTATTTGAATAATCTGCCAATAATTCATACATAATTAAAAAACAAAATCATAATAGTTGAACATAAATCAAAGATATAAATTAGATATATTTACTTATTAGCGAAAGGTAACTATGAAATTTGGGTTTTGTCTTTTAAGTTTATCTTTTTTTAATCAGAGACATAGTAGCATATTCTATTCTTTTCAATGACCTCATTTTTAAGTTTCTGGAATAGCCCTGGTCCCTCAGCTTAGTGAGGGTCAAAAGCAACATGAAATTTTAATGGGCCAGTTTGCTCACACATCATTTTGGTCCAAATAAGATTTCTTATTGTTATATTAGCCCTCCCTGAAAGGCCACCATCTGGGACCTACCTGGACCCTGGCCTCAGTGAGCTCTGTTCTCAGTGCAAGCTGTTCTCTGACATATACATCCGGGTAATGGGTTTTTTGGAAGACCTTTTCTAGTTCCTCCAGCTGCAAACTGGTGAAGGTAGTTCTGTGTCTCCGCTTTTTGCTGCTGGATACGTTGCTGTCACATTTGTCCCCAAGTTCATCCAGTTCGCCCTTCTCTGGCATCCCTTTCACGGGAGACATCCTGAGGTTGTTGCAGCTGTCCATTGCTCTATTCAGCTCGGTGTGAAGGGGCTGTCCTTCCACTTTGGTGATCCCATAGTTTACTGTACTCGGAAGGGAGAACAGGAATTCTCAGGAGAGTGAAAGATACTTTGATGAAGTAACTAACGCGAACTAATTTCAAGCACCAGGAAATAGGTTTGCTAGTAATTTACCAGTATTCTATCATCACACGGTGTGCAACGCATAATTATTAATTCACTGTTGATCAGGCTTAAAAACAGTTATAAATATGGACACTGAATAATGATTTGTCAAAGTCCATAAAACTGTTTTATATGGCAAATGTACTGTTTATGCATATTATTTATAATCAGATTAAAATAGTCAAGTGAAAATTTGCTCCCCAGACTTTAAAAAATTCTAAACCACCATGGCTTTTGAAATGTGTATAAAACATATAGCATATACTTTTATTTTGTGCATAAGACAAAATTAGACTACTGATTTTCAAAAAAGTGACACTTCACGTCATTAGATCTATCTCCCACCCCCCACAAAATGATGCTGAGCAGAGATTTCCATTGAATATGATTTCTATTACAATTCACACATTTGAGCTCATGTCTGAATTTAAATTTCGTGAACCAACCCATCTTTACATTAAAAACGTCTTGCATCCCTTAAATATTTCATACTTCCCTTCCGTTTAACTCGTGTCTGCTTAGGTCAGAATGTCTTTTTTTGTTTTCTCTAGGAACGCTCAGAAATGAAAATTATAAAAATAAAGTAAAATTTAAAACGGCGTTTTGCATTCTGTCAAGAGTTATTTTAATTTCAATGATGTTCTTGAGATCGGAGAGTTCAGGCTTGCAATAGAACAAGAAACTAATTGTAACGCTAAAATTCACAAATACCAGGAACATAGGAAGCAGGAGCGATTTGGGGTTTGTGTTGTTGCTGTTGTCTTGTAAGAAAAACAAAGGCAATCCAACCAGAACACTAATTCCCAACCACTGATTGTACTTTTTTCATTTGCTTCTTTAGAAGGGGGTGGGGGTTGGGTGGGAGGGGTGGTATGCCCCACAACGGTTTGAAGAACCTTTTCATGAGTTCTACAAATGTATTGAATTTTACTGTCTATATACTCTAAATTGCACATTGATCTTAAGCAAAGAAAGATGCGATGTAAAATTAAATATGAAGAGGGTTATGACTGATGAACAATAAGGTTTTGTCTTAGGAGACAAGAGTTAAACCGGGAACTGCGGCAATTAGAGTTGGGGGAGGGGAACCCGCAAGACGCTGGGGGCAGGACTGGAGAAAGACTGGCTTTTTTTCTCAGATGTAGCCGGTAACCATCCCTGTTCATTTTGTTCATTATTTCACCGTTAAAATTTTTCCAAACAGTGAGACAATCGCTTAAAAGTTAATGAAGCACTCCAAATCAGTCACCGTTGCACTCTCCCCTTTCCCCGACTATTTAAAAACACTGCTGAATTTATCTAACAGTCAGCGCAGGCCACTATAAAACCATTTGGAAAAATCCTGTCAGTTTAAATGGCTTCGTGCACGCATCTAAAAAACGCCGAAAACACAGAAGCGTCCGCCGAAAAGCAGCCAGGAAGCCAAAACGTTCTTGTACGTAAAAATTTGCTGCTCCAGTCTTTCCAGATAAACGACTGAATCCATTTCAGTAATAGTGTTCTCTATCGTATGTATTTCTTTTTGTTACAACCGAACAAGTCAAAAGTCGCCCTCCGCACTGAATAAAATTAGTGGGCTATGAGATTCGTTTAAAATCTGCGTATGAAGTATCGTACGATTGAGCTGCCGAAAGAATAAATGCCTTGCCAGATATTTGAACTTCCATTAAAATAGAAGGCGGAGGCTTGTTGTAAATATTTCACACTTAATTCGTTTGTTATTTGAACGCAGCCCGCTCCTTACAGCTCAGGGGTGGAGTATACACTTTGATAAGGAAAAGTCCTCTTGGAATCGTAAACCCGCTTTAGCGGTTGGGATGTGAAATGATAGGTCTGTACTGAGCTACAAGATAGAAAGAGATAGATGGTTTGTTTTGATAACATTTTGACTTGGAGAGAGACTCTGGCATTCAAAGTTGAAGATTCTGTCCAGAAGCATTCCGAAAGGCTCTTTAGGTGGCATTTTTATGTGGGTAAGATAAAAGTAGACAACGCAGAATCCGAATACGAATGACGTTGGCGGGAAGGCTTTGCTCAAAGCCAATGTGACTTGATGTTTAAGAATTTGTGTTTGTAGGTTGCAAACGCAAAGAATAAGTAAATAAAATCCGCACAAATCAGGAATGCACACAAGCTAATAAAGAGCAACAGAAATATATACACCATCTTTACAATGGAAATATCATCACGTCTTAGACAATAAAACCAGTTTTGTTTTTATTTTCTCCCCACCTAAAAGAGTTCAAAGATTTTTGATTTCCAGACCACTGTGACGCCCAGTCCAGTGATGGATTTTGCGTCCTTGCGCCCTGGCATTCCGGCGGGGCGGGGATCCCAAGTAGGCGCGCTATCTTGACTCACATACTGTCTTTTTTACCTATACTGGGGTCCTGGCCCCGTCCAGTTTTAGATTCTCTTGGAGAGCGGGGTGGAGGGGGTATCGCTCAAGATTTAGCACTGGACCCTGGTGTGGTGCCGAGTACCAAAGCGTGAGAAAGTGCGGGGCTCCAGGCTGCCTCCTTTGGTTCCCCCCACAGTCTGGATCCATGCTCCCCCATTTCTTCACTACGACCCGCAGCGCACCGCACATTGGGGAAGGGCAACTGAGGCTGGTGCTAAGGCTAGGGCCCCCGGCCTGGCCACCCGGAACTAAGGATAAAGGATGGGGTTGGGGCTGGAGCCCGGCCCTGGTGACTTACCGCTGCTGTCCTGACAGGGCGAGGTCCTGTCCAGACGCACGTGATGCTCAGCTCTCGGCAGCGGCCCGAAGGCCTGCACGCATTTGCCTGCCGTTGCTTTGCCGTAAAAGGACTCATTGTCCAGGGTCTCCATAACGTGCTCCAACGCGCCTCCTGTGCCCATGTAAAAGTCACTGTTTTTACTTGGCGGACTTTTCAGGGCAAACTTCTCACTCAGAAACTCCATAATCCAGGAAGGCTGTCCGCGGCTTCTCGGGGCGCGGAGGCTGGAGGGCTCTGAGGGAGGAGGGAGCAGTGGGCGGGAGGAGGGAGGGTCAGAGAGGAGGGAAAGGGAAGCGAGCCCCGCGACGCCAGGAGCTGCCCAGCTCCCAGCCTCTTAATGCGTCCCGGCTGCAGAAGGGACACCCGAAGTTGCTTTTATATCTTGAAACTCAGCTGGGCTCCTCCGGCAACCTCCCAACCCTAATGAATATGAAAATAGGCAGGGACTAACTCCACCCCAGGGCCCCCCTTCTCCCCCCCCACCCCACCCCCATCTTCCCTATTCACCCACCCAGGGCAGGGCGCGCCCCGGCCTAGTTCAGACAGACAGCTCCATGTCAGACAAATGCCAGGAGAGACAAGGCCCGACACCCAGAAAACGTAATCGCCTCAACAGTGGACTGGCATTGCAGAGGAGCCTGGTGAGAACGCACAGTGGTTAACCCTCCACTCCCAGCGCCCTGCCGGGCCATCCCACCCTCCACCCCCCAACACCCGCTGTCTTCCCCGCCCCCACGCCAGCCACTCACTCCCAGAAGATTTAGAGGCATCTTAAGAACTTGAAAGGAAGTATTGCTCTAAAGAGCTTTTATTTCATCCGTAAATCGTTTACGTGGAAGATCTACATTAATCTGAGCCCAAGAAGCCGGATACAGCGGCAGCTGTTAACTGGGTTGCTGGTGGTAGAGGGGCCGACGTTGCCTCTAACCTAAAAGGCTGGCGTCGTGGCGACAGGAGCGCTAGCCAAGGCCCTGGTCTCCAAGTTTGCTGTGGGATGCAGGGGCTTGTGGATGTGGGTGGCATCGCATGGGAATGGGAGATTGTAGGAGTCCTGGAAAAGACCGAATTTTGCCAATACCAGTCAGTGTCCCAACCTCTTCGCTTAATCTACGCCTTAATTACTGAGAACAAAATTATTTCTTCAGAAAATTCATAAAGACATGTGCCTCCGAAAAGCCCGTTCTTATTGGAGGTCAGACGAAGGCTCATCACACAAAGTATTGTGAGTGTGCGTGGCGGTGTGTGTGTGTGTGTGTGTGTGTGTGTGTGAAGGCCTTCAGAGTGTTTTAACAAAACAGTTACTACTTGCAGTTTTCAAGAGTTGGGGCAGCGCCTTGGTAAAGGGGTGGGGAAGTTAGTGGCTCCCAGGATTGCTGTTGGACTCAAGGTTCCAGGCCCAGAACCTTTGGTCCAGCTGAAGGAGATGCTAGGGCGTGTGAAAACAACGCTTTAGAGCTGCAAACCATTCTGCTTGGCCTTGTGCCCGACTTCAGCTTCTGAGGAACCCGGGGCGACTGGGGAAAAAGTGTTCCTTGCCTTGGCACATACAAGCAGCCATTTGCAATAGATCACCGAAGCTTACAAATTTGGTGAAGCTCCCCTACAAACTGTGGACTAGGGAGGTCTCTGCTCACCGGTCCTGAGGAGGCCTTTCCCATCACAGGCCTTCCCAGCGGGTGTCATTTTCTCCAGGTTACTTTCGCCAGAGTCATAGACACTTCGGGCATCCCTGCTGCAGCGGGTGGCCTAGCCCAGTTCAGAAGAATGCCCATTAGCAAGGGGTCGGATTTCCACGTTCTTCGGAGTTCTCCTGACCCACGCCTCACAGGTGAGACTTTCTTGGATGCGCAACCTGGCCTAACTTGGGAAGATTCCCGGCACAGTGTGCGCCAGAACTGCTGCTTTGCACTGTCCCAAAGGCGTGGCTGGCGATGAAAATGCAAATTCCTTCGAACTGAACCGGAGCAGAAGAGTCAGGAGCAGCATTTGTATTCGCAGTGCCTGTGGTACGCGACAGACAGTTCTCCTAAGGAGGGGCTCCTGTGGAGATTTGCTCAGCTCCTAAGAGTTGACACTGTTCTGCCTTTTAACACCTTCTATTAGTTCTTAATTGTTGTCACGGAGCTTTAGCACCAAAGGCAAAGTGACGAATCTCAAGAGTAGTCAAAGAAAAGCCCCCTGGGTACAGTGATTTAGCGGAAAAGGGAGTCAAGACTCCAAGCTGGGCATTTTTACCATGTGAGGCCAGAGTTGCTTCACCTTAGCTGGAGAGTGGAAGAGGGGAGCAAAGGCCCAGGAAATGTGTGCGGGAAGTCTTGCTTACAAAAAGAGATGCTGTGTTCTTCGATTGTTCCATGTGTGGGGGGAAGTAGATTGAGTTTGTTGGCTTGGCAATTTTGCGGGATCTCACCTCTCTCTTTTTACTCTATCTCACCTCTAGGTATTTTCAAATCATGCTTTACCCTAATAAACACGGGAAAGACGGAAAGAATAGACGTTTGTTGGGTCTTTCAGATATTCACAGCAGCAAGCACTCCCATAACTGATGAAGAACTATGCCGAGAATTCCTAAACTTAGCTCTGTCGTACAGCCATGTCGGTCTGTTTATAAATATGCGTTTTAGGGGCTCCAAATCCCCTGAAAGACATTCGGTGTCTTTTAAATCAAAGACATATGATACCAGCTCTCCAGGACTTGTATACCAATAGAAGTCCCAATCCGAGGAAACTGCAGGTATAGCCCAGGTCCCCTGGTGCCTAGAAGCCACCACATTACCCAAGCCCACTTCTGATTGAAGCGGTGAATGGGTGGGGTAAAGGTGTCACCCTCCCACTTCAGACTCCCGAAACCTCCTGGAAACTCAAATCTATTACAGGGAACTCCTTGTGTTTTGTGACACGCAACCACATATGCCCGTAACAGGGGGAACAGCTAATGGCAAACTCCCATAACGAATGTATAATCTGCAGTTGTTGGCAAGAAGGTGGGTCTTTGGTTGCCAAGAGCTGCATTAAATAGATTTTGAGAAGTTGAGATAGAGTTTACAGAAATGACACAGCCCTAGCCATTAGGTCATTAACATCTATTCAAAATACTAATTAAGGCAATGATAATTGAGTGGTTTCTGGAAGTCACAAGAAGCTGAGATAAAAATAGGACATCATTTTACCTGTGTTTTTTCTGCCAGACGCTTTGGGACATAATGTTGGAAACAGACTGAAAGACTTTGATAAATACTTGCAACTACTCCAGACAGATCTAGTGTGGGTGCTAACTCTCTTCTAAAATTGACTGCTTCTAGTCTTTGCCTCATCCCAACTCTCCCTGATTTGAACCACCTAAAGTCAATGATGGCTGGGAAGGAGGAACCAGTTAATTGGTCAGCATTTAAATGGCTGTATTTTTCCTCTTCATCCTCCCTGTCATTTCCAGGTTAATATTTCACTTTTCCGGTTCTGCACTTTTCTTTACACGTTCAAAACTGGTGACCAGAACTCAGGACACACCTTGCTTCTTTTCACTCCCACCCAACAAGTCAATCTGAAGTAGGTTGCTGTGCATCTTTCTCTCACCTCCTTTTTCTCACGTTTGAATTTTGAGGGTAGGCTACCAATGGCGATGGAGGACCATTGTTTGTTTGTTTGTTTGTTTTCTTTTTGAGCCTGGAACCACTCTGGACATCTCAGGATTCTAGCACTTTTAGATCCCTGGAAGTTTCATAATTTTTGATGGAGCCTCAGCACCTGTGGAGGACTTCAAAGTGGAATGTAGAAAGAAAACAAGGAGATAAAGGAGTTAAGAAGACTATTTGGGGGGAAAGTCTTGGCTGTTTTCTCCTCCAGTAACTAAGATGTGTTGCAGCAATGGAGATCATTCCTCTGGCACCAGGTGTGGGCAAACACATCTGTGAAGATGACTGCTACTCCCTTCTGAAGTCACACCTAGCATTCCTTACTCTTGTAGAGCTTACTGTTGCAAGCTGGAAGCTTCGCCTATAGAAATATAATTTGGGTATTTATGAAATTGTCTTTATTTGGCTTTCCTTCGAAGAATAAAAGTCAGAATAAATAGATGAGCTAAAGTATTTGAAAATTCCATTGGTAGGATTATTTTACACTCCTCTTCAGGAGCATCTAATGAGAACATCGAGGTGAGTGATTGACCTTATAGGGCAGCCTCATTCATTTTGTACTTAAGAAAAGAGAGAGAAGGAAGTCTCACAGATACAAGATGCTCTGAGTCATGCTCTTCCGTATGCAAATTCATTTTGGGAAAGTTAAGATATTTCTATTTACATAAAAGCTGTAGAAAAGGCAACTTGTGGAACTCTCATTTCTCTCAACTCATTAAATGAAATGCCATGTTTGTATACCAATAGTGGGCAGACCAAGATAAGACTCCAGAAATTTTAGTTTTAGCAACTTATTGCACAGAGAATTTGGAACTTATGAGTAAAGCTTGGATTCTTGGGACATGCATGTATGCTGAATCAGGCAAAGTACACCAAATGCAGAAATGCAATGGTCTGTAGAGTGGGGGAGGAGCTGGCAAGAGAGCAACTCTCATGAAAAAGGACTAAAATAATTGAATGTCATGTTTCATGGCAGGAAGCCAAGTGGCCTCCTGTTTGTGTATGCTCTGCTGCTGAGTTTATTCCCTGGCTCCGTCTTCAGCCTTCCCACAGTTCTGCAGAAATAATTGATGCAGAAATATATATTGCATCAAGGCAACTTGGTGGTTTTTACACACACACACACACACACACACACACAGAGAGAGAGAGAGAGAGAGAGAGAGAGAGAGAGAGAGAGAGAGAGAGCAGGAACTTGCCTAGAGACCTACAGACAAGTGTGGAGCTTGTGCTATTTGTGAACTGAATCATGTACAACAATGATCTGAGTAAAAAAAGAAATGAATCTTGAAGACTTTCAAATGTGCCCTTACAAAGCCCTCTGACACTAGGGACTATGCTCCTCTTGACTTCAGTGCTAATATTATTTGGTATCCCAAATCAACTCATGAGGTTTCAGAGAGCTGTATTTGTTTCTGAGTTTCAGCCGGTTTCAGTCATAGCTTTGCACATAGTTGACTTTTCTTCAAAAGAGAAGGGATGGAATTGAATTCAGTTCTCTGGTTCTACAAGAGCCAAGTCAAGTGTAAAAATCTCAGGTGATGATTTATCCTTAATACAAATGATTTGACTTTTTAGCTACTGGTTATATTAGAGGCATCGTTCATATTCACTAAAAATTGTGTTTTATTATAAAGGCATAAATAGTAGCTGAATCATTATACATTATTTTTATTATATAAAATACAATATCTTTGATAGAAATTATAGAAATAACTTTATTTCTCTCTAAAATTGTGTTCATTTTCCTAAAGGACTGAATGCTGGAGTTTTTACATCACATCTCTTTAAGGGGTAAATAAATTCAACTGAACTCAATTCACAGATCCTAATTGCACTAGTATATTATTAACTATTTAAAACATACTTCCAAATATCTTCCTATTTGATAAATATGGTGTTTAAGCTTTTATTCAGTATATTTTGAGATTATTTTCCTTACTGATTTCTGGGGTGTATCTTAAAGACAGACCTGCTTGTTTTCATGAAGCTGTGTGCACATATCCCATAAGCACTTTGTCCTTTCATGTGAAGACTTTTGGTTTTTAAAAGAAATCACAGCATAGATCTTGAGCTCAAGTGACAGATGTTTCTCCTTTGCACTAGAATTAAACTCCGTTAAGTGTAAAGTCCATGGTCTTTAAAACAAGTCCAGCAGGGTAAGCCAGATAGGGAAAACCAGGGCAGGTTCAAAGAGTGAGAAACATCATCCTGTGCAAATACCTCACCTACTGTTTGCTCCCCCTCGGTCCTTTGACTCCTCAGCAGAAGAGGACAGCGTTTGGATGTTGAGAGTAGTAAGGTTTGCTAGGGGTGACATTTACACAAAATCTAACGTCTTCTTAACCATGGTACTCCCTACTTCGTAAAATCCAGCAAGAATAAGAAGAGCACGGTTGTTACAGCAGGATTTATTTCCAGAGGAAGATTGGAGGGAAAAAAGGGTGAGTGCACGGACTCCTTTAGAAAATCAACAAAGAACTTGAGAACAAAGTGAAGCCACCCAGGCACTCCCCCATCGAAATTGCCCTGCCCCTCACAGCAGCGATCCTGGTGTGAATTTGAGTAAGTGAGATTTAACTTGGAAAAAGGGTTCGACATAGAGTTTTCTGGCAAAGAAAGGTCTCCACGTCTGTGGGAGCCTGATCAAGGACATTCCAGAAAAAAAAAAAAATGCAGCCGAGAGGAAAACCTCAATATCTTAACTAGAACTTCTTGGGGCTACAGGCAAGGTCTCTCCGGGCGGCGACTCGCTTGCTGATCCAAGTCCTAACCTCAGCCGGAGAACTTATGGGGTCTATCTGGTTACAGTTCCTTAGACAGTCCTAGATCTTGTCGCCTCACAAAGGTGAAGAGAAACCTGGGGCTCACCTGAATGAGACTCAAGGTACAGAATAGAATCCCCTACCTAGGAAGCAGCGAGTGAAGGCGTTAGTGAGCATCTGGGATGGAGAGAAGGTTTCCAAAAGGAGCCTGAGGTGCTGTAGACAAAGTGACCTACAACCAGACAAGACTCTTTGTGTAAGCATGCGTGCTGGGGTGTCTCTTCTGAGCGAAAGGAGCGAAGTTTCGTTTCCAAATGGAGACTTGAAAGAGCCTCCTGAACAAGAAAGAAGTTAGTGGTTAACCGATTCGCTGGTAATATTTCATCAGCGGTGCTTTCTCCCCTTTAAAGTCTAACTCTTGGAAAAACAACATATTTTGAGCTTTCCAAACAAATATTGATCTTGGCGAACAGATAATCTAGCCGTCCCTTGGTAAGGACAGTGGCCGTTCTGTTTCGCAGATTGGGAATCAGAATTAATCCGTATCACGAACTGTTGTAGATTCGGAGGTGGTAAAGGGGAGGAGGCAGGTATATTTGACAGTAGCTGCTGAGCAGCCGGTGGTGTGTTTGTGCGTTTATGGGCACGATTAAGGGAACCCCGGATTCCTCGCTTTCAAATCCCTTCTTCATCAGAGAGTGGTCCGCTCTCTAGCCTTGCGGAAAGCCAGGCTTTATGGGCGACTGCAAGTCATGAAGGGAAATGCCAGGCCTCATCTCTTCTTAGATCTAGCTATAAAGGAAAAGTTTCTTAACGTCACCGAAAAAAAATTCTGTTATTTCTCATTCCACAAAGCTGACACTTTACCTTTACCAGGTGCCTGTGGAGGTGTCCAGTCATGGGGGGCGGGGAGGGCGGGGCAGCGGGAAGAACTTAGGGAAACATGTCATCTTTCAAATACAAACATCAGAAGCTCACAAATACAGCCTTTCTATCAAGTCAAAGCAAAATGAACGGATTCTTGCCTTCACAGATGCTCTTCAAAAATCACAGGACTTGAAGGCACAATTGAATGTTTACAGTAAGCAATTCCAGTATTTACTGTTATTATAGTAACTACTTATATAAGGATTTTTTAAATTGGAAAGAAAGAAAAAAATCTTCTAGACACTTTTTTTGTTTGTTTGTTTGTTTGGTTGTAGAGTTTCACACACAACCCAAACTCACTATAATTTTAATTTTAAAAGGTACCGTTTGGAGAAAATCTCTTTAATGCAATTAGTTATAGGGAACCTAACTCCCATAGTGTGCTTTTCTGATTGAAGTTCTTGGAATTCTCTCTTTCACTGTATTTGGTTCATATGGGCTACTTTTGGGGGAGAAGAGTATCCTGGCTTTTTTTTTCCTCTGTGTTAGAATTGGCTCAATAATTGAATTGAATTTAGCAAATCTAAGTAACTCATTACTCTACTTTGAGTAAGAATGCCCTTTATTATTACATCCTTTCTAATGTTAATAAAACTTTGAATATTGTCTCAGCACTCTTAAAGAAATGTAAATCTTGGCAAGACGAATTAAGGCAAAGAACTTTAAAGTAATTTTCATGTTTTAAACATTGAAAGAGAGTAGGTTGTGTCTCCTTCAGGTTTCTTTGAGTAAAGAACCATTTGGATCAAAGTTGAAGGGAACCATGTCAAGAAGCAAGGACATCCTGGGATTTCTTCAATCCAGGAGTGATGCTGAGTCCTGTAAATCACGTAGTGTGCTACAGGTGTTTGGTGATGATGAGCATTAACTTAAAACTTCCACTGAAAAGCAAATGATACTCTTTTTAAATGTTATTTAAAATTTTGAGGATTTAAAAAAAATGTCTTTGGAAAGGGAAGGGTGAGAGAATTAAATCATCCCAGAGAAACACAAAGTTGTACATTGCAGTTAAAACAGAAGGAAACAAAGCTTGTAAGGATTTGAACAAGGAAGATTCTGGGATACTCTGAATCTACTGCTTGGCTTAGTGGCTCAGCTAAAACAATTCTCACTTACCCTACTGACAGAATTGAAATTGGTCAACCAAAAAGCTCAGATCCACTCTGTAAATCCTGATACTTTTGAGACTAATTTTGTAGATGAGAGTAAGGTTTAAAATTTTTCTTTCTCGTAGTGACCGAGCCAAAAAAGAATTTAAAAGTCATAGGAATGGTTGAAAGAACCCGTGATCTTTTTACCTAAGGGAAGATATATGAATTGATGATTAAATGCAATCAGTTTAAACCCAGAAACAGAAATGCTGACAGCATTGGATCAGAAAAGAGATTTGTGTGTATGTTAAAAAAGTTTTTAAACAATTATTGCTTCTATGGCTATACTGGACTGGTTCTCATAATTACACACTACTGGAAAAGAGATACTGTAGAGATACATATTGGTGGTGCTAAATGTATTTAAGATCAAAACTTTCAAAATGACATTCTTGACTCTTGAAGGAGCTTCCATCTCTGAAATGACTTTGGCAAGAAAATCAGAGTGCTATTGTTTTCTAAATTAGAAAAATAGAGAGAAAAAGGTTGTTATTCTGCCATTATGTTTATTTTGTTTTGTTTTATTTTATTTGGCTTTTTGAGATAAGGTTTCTTTGTGTTGTTTGGCTATCGTGGAACTCACTCTGGGTAGGCCAAACTTGCATCAACTCAGAGATCCACCGGCCTCTGCCTCCCAAATGTTGAGACTAAAGATGGGTGTCACCACTTCCTGGTTAAGTTATTTTGCCATTAATAATTTCAAAGTATATACTATTTGGATTTCCTACTGGCAGATGTGCAAATCTGTAATGATACAAATTTTGATCATAATGCATATTCATATCTATTTATCCATAGTGCTAAAATAATAACATATAGATTCAGACTCATAGTATATATGTCCAGGTTTTAGCTCCTGTTTGCTGAGGGTGTTGGAAAAGGGATGTAACAAGTCTGATTTTGTATGTAAAATATAGACAATTTCCATCACATGGTAGGAAGTAAATATAGAGACAGCTAATATACTTAGCCATGTAGACAGTACTTGGTCATAAATTTAAATAATTTTAAAAATTAAGGGTGGAAAAAAAATCACTCAATGACTATAGGTCATTGGGAAATACACTAATGGTGCTATGAAATAAAAACAGAACACAAAGAAAGCAAAGGATTCAACCATTAAAAAATAAGATATATAATTTTGATTAGTTAAGATATGAAAAGGATCAAGAACAATATGTAGAAAACAAATTTCATAATGCTGCTATGTCCTGAGGTATGTGTACCCATCATACTGTTCAGTTTTGAGGTATGTGAACCACTAAGGTAAGTGTATTTGGCCCCACTTATTATTCAATTAGCATATTAACATGGGTCTTGTCTGTTACCATTCATTTTCCAAGGTCTTTGTCACTCAAGGAACTAGAGTTATAGTCTTAGTTTTGTTGTTAAGTATCTGGATAACCTAAAACAAATGGAGTTACCATTCAGGGACTCAGTTTCTGCCATAAACTGTAAAATTGTTGAGAAATATTTTATTAAAATTTATGGGAAAAATGTATGATTTTAAGAAGTTTCTCAGTAGGAATGCCTCCTCTGTTCCAAAATAAATGTTTTGGAGGAAGTTCATCAATAGGTAGCATTTAGAAATGGAGTCTTTGGAGGATAGCAAACTGAGATTAGGTCAAGAAGTGGGGTAAAGTCGGGTCTCTTGATGAGATAGCTGGCCTTAAATGGGATGAATCATTGGGAAAATCTTTTCTCAACATATGTAACACACAACCAGAGAATGGCTTTTAAAGATTTTATTTATTTATTACGTATACAACATTCTACCTCCATGTATGCCTGAATGCCAGAAGAGGGAGCCAGATCTCATTACAGATGGTTGTGAGCCACCATGTGGTTGCTGGGAATTGAACTCAGGACCTCTGGAAGAGCAGCCAGGGCTCTTAACCACTGAGCCATCTCTCCAGCCCCCAAGAATGGCTTTCTTTAAATCATAACCAAGAGTCCAGCAGAACTAGCACCACAATTCTCAGAGCTCTAACTTCCAGAACTATGAGAAGACAAAGTTTGCTGTTTCAGCCATTCAATCTGTAGCACTTGATGTTTGAGGTAAATCCTTCCCACTGCTTAAAAACACTATTAGAAACTCTAGGTTTCCCCAGACATCCTTGGTTTAAAGAAAGCACAGAATGCTGGAAGGAATTAGGGGATTTGTTCATGGGACAGAGTTCCTAGGACCAAAATCATCCATCTTGCTAGTCACAACTCTGCTGTTTCTCACCAGGCTCCCTTACTTCTATGCAATAATCATTTCCCTTGTTTGCTCTACTTTCCATTCTTTGCATGCACCAAATTTATTGGTCTTCAGGTATTTACTTTGGCCATATCCCTATGCCTAAAATGATTTCACTGCATCAACTCATTCTTCAAGATCAAATAGAATATGAAAATACCTTTTCCTTGATGATCCTCACTTGAAACTAATCTTCTCTCCAGTTTTAAATCCCCATTTACATATAAAAATATAATTCTTTAGAGTATTTATTAAGTGTAGAGTGATACTAAAAAGTTAATATCTGGTATCGAGAGGGAGGGGGAATGGAGTGGGGGGAGGAGAAGAGGAGTGGGGATAGGGGGAGGGAAGTGGGGGGAGGGCAATATTTGGGAGGAGGGGAGGGAAATGGGAAATGGGGAGCAGGTGGAAATTTTAATTAAAAAAGAATAAAAATAAATAAATAAGTAAAAAAAAAAGTTAATATCTGAAAAGTTTCTGTCAACATAAAAAATAATGGAAAACTTAAATACCAAGTAAAGATTAAAAATCAAACCAAAGGGTGGATGTTCTTTGTTTCGCATGCTTAGAGATGAACCAATATTATTTTTACTTGAAAAGAATGGAATAAAACGAAATTGAGGATTCCAGACACTTATGTTGCACAGCCTTTGGGATGCTGGTGGTGGAAACATTTCACTTGTTTATTTTGTAGTATAAAATATTGCCTAGATAAGTAAGGGACTGATAATCCTTTTCTTATAAATACAATTTTATGAACAATATCTAGATAAGATATGTAGAGTTCATCCACCTTTCAATAAGTCTGCTTAGTGAAAAATTTGCTTTCATATTGGAAGATGATCCTGGAATGATTTACTGTGCTGTGTCAGTATTTAATGCTGACATCACACAACCAAGATCCTAAGCCTTTCATATACTTTGTTATTTGACCTTACAGAATCCTATAACTCTATATTGTATTGTTAATATAATGGTAAGAAGAGCGCCTCTGAAAGTTTGTCACTGTTCAAGATGACTCATTAAAGTGATGGGTATCACATGAGTCAGTCAGATTATATAAAACATGTTCTTTTCACTTTCTTCCATATGCTTCATACCAAAATATGTACTTAGCATGGTAGAACTGCTGGGCTGATTTCTTACTTTGTTCTACGTATCATATTGAGTTATTCTAAACATTGGTTTCATTTTGAAGTTCATAGAAACTCCATGGTTAGACCAAATCTGAGTGATGCAGAGAGATGAGAAACAGACCCAGACTTACAATGTCTCCTTGTAATTTTCTGTTGCTACATAAAATTTGGAAGAGAAGTCTAGCATCCAATAACTTTCAATAGAAACCTCAAATCCACATCAAAGTTTAAAAGAATAATATGGTCTTTATGTATTTGATTTGGAATATATTTGGTGACTTGTTTATTAATAGTTAAGCATTAATAATTGTGTAAATTTAAAATTTCTTTTAATCCATACCTTTTATTATCTTGTAATATTAAGGGATAACATGCTTAAAGTTTTCCACTGTAAGACAAGTAAATTCCCCTCTGCCAACATTACCCACACATGCTGATCCTGCACATAGAGAGCTGATAGAAGTGACTAGAACACGTTACATGGTTATGCAATACCAGGACGTAAAACCAATACCTTGTGAACAATGAAGAAAGACATATATATTATATATAAAAGGCTAAAGATTTTAAAAAGTAAATTCTATTTTTCCATGTTTACTGCAGCTGTCAGAAACTTTAAAGTTACACATACATCTCATAAGGCATTTGTATTTCCCAGTGACAGACTAGGGTAGTGCTATTACGATCCTAAAAATAATTCTGAAAGTCTTGATAACAGACGTTACAACCAATCTGCCCTTTTCATTGACTCCAGTGGTCTACTCATTATGGATAAAATACTCCATTTACTTGCTCAGCGACATCTAGCATGTGCCATGCTTCTATAAATACTGATAGATTTGCAGTGGGCTTAAACTCTGGCTCTCAAATGTAAAGTGCTGTGAAGATACCTACAGTCTTGCAAAGTTGATGCAGATGGTGGTCTCTCAGCAATTGTAAACATAAGCCAGGAAGAATAAGAGGATTTTTTAATCTAATTTATTAGATGAAATGGTTCAATTGGGTGAGGTGACATAAATACCTGACAGTCCCATGGAGGTTGAGGCTAGTTAATTGCCCTGAGTTCAAAATTGGGCTACTTGAACCTAGACTTTAAAGGGCTGTATATCAGGATACTGCCTAACTAAAATATGAAGCTTCATAAAAAGGATTGGCTGATAGCATTTTAGTTAGTACTTAGCTGGGAGGGAAGATTTGGTGACATAGTAGACTTGGCCAAGTAGCCCACTATTTAAGTTGCTTCACGATAATTTCCTCATTAAGCACTGATGAGACCTCATGATTTCATTGCTCAGATCTATTCGACATCTAGTAGTAAATTCTTGAAACTTATTTGTCTTTTGCCCTAAACTGCTTACAAGGACATACATTTTTAAGGAAATCAAATGTAACGTTTTCCTGTAGATTTTGCTTTAAGAAAAATCCTGGATCCCATCAATAGTGGATCAAATGAGTTATGTGGGAGGGAGGGAAGAAGGTTGGTGGGAGGTATCACACAAAGCATGTGCTGACCATATACTCTTTAGAATTTATAGGCACAACTCATTCATGAAGTCAGGGAGGAAATGAGGTGCAAAGCTATAATGAAGTGAAATGTTCTGCAACAGACTGAAGATGACCCCTTGTTGTTTACTATGTTCATGAAGGTGGTGGTACTAGCCCAGACTATGAGAAGGGACCCTTGTTATAAGCCAGTGTATTGACTCTCATACAAAAACATTCTGGACTTTCAAAATGACCTTTCCTGAAGAATGATTCAGTTTGCCAGTCTTACCAAAACAAAACAAGAAGACAAAACTTGTTGAGTCTTTTGCCCTAGAAATGGGAGACGGAAAGGAAGGGGAGAACCAAATTTAAAGGTATTAAAGATCAACTATGTTTATTTATGCAACAGTTAGTCCTTTCATGTATTTAACTTAGATTGAAACTTCATTTATGGACTGAAGAGATGATTCCATGATTAACAGCACTGGCTACTTTTCTACAGGACCACAATTCCACTCCCAGCATCCACATGGCAGATCATGGGAGTCACAGGGAATCTCATGTCATTGTCTACCCTCATGGGCACCAGACATGCTCAGAGTTCATAGACAAACATGCAGACAAAATAGCCATAAAAACAAATTTAAAAAAATAAAAGTTCATTTATAATATCATAGAATGTCTTTCCTTATGAGAATTTATTCATTTTATTTGAAAATTCAACTGTTCTGTTTACATATATGAATACATTCATGAGAAGATATAAAGATTGATATATCATGGTTAGGAATGTGGGCGCTAAGCCAGTAAGACAAAGGGCTTCAACTTGACTTTGTAAGATGATCTCTAATAGAAAATCAAATCAAATTAAAAAAATACAAAGATGAAGAGACCGAATCAGTCACCTAATAGAAAACCAAATCAAATTAAAAAAATACAAAGATAAAGAGACCGAATCAGTCATTTCAACGTTAAATGTGAATATACAACCTGAAAGTCTAGATCCACAACAGAGTTCCCTTTATACCTCATCATATTCACTGTGTTTAGCAGAATCAAAGTTCTCCCTCTTAGTATGTTGGATATGTACGGAGTTTTTTTGTAGTCTCTGTCTATCCCTTTCTATCCTTATCAGACTAATAGCTTTCTGAATTATCTCAAGAGCAGTCTCAAGATCAGAACCACCAAAGATAAATGGAATGTTAGCCATCTCTGTAACTTTATGAGAACAACTCATAATTAAAAAGAAATGTCATATTTGTTACACTAAATCTTTGAGATACAATAGACAGTTTACACACACATCTAAACAGAAATTGTTTTGTGACTCAATAATATATAGGTCTAGTCTGTTTTCTTGAAAAATGCCTACATCTGAACATCACAGTCAAGGCAGTTCCATATAGATAGACAAAAAGATCTTGGCAGCTAGTATCATCAAATATTTAAATGAAAAGTAGAATTACATTTCATGTCAGCAATTACTTTAGAAATTAAATTTCATAATAATTGTAGAATACATTAGAATTTTTCTTAAAATTAATATATTCATTAAATTTTCTCTTTGTTATAGTCATGAAAAGAATAATGTATGATAAACTTTTGTCACCTTTAAAAATATCCAAAACTCCATTTGGCATGATAATGAAGAAATATCATGTATTAAGGAATCCTTATTCACCAATCCCTACTATGTCAATGACATTTTATGCTTTTTAAAATTAATAAAGATGTGTCTCTTTGCCAGACTATTTATTACAGTTACTTTGATTAGAATACAGTCAGTTAAAAATTTTCAAAATATAATTTAAAATATTTTAGTCTAAATTTTAGAGCACTCCAGGGAAAATATGAATTAACTATAAACTAAGAAAAAAATCAAGGGAATGACCAATCTAATAAGTATACAGTATAGTTGCTTAAATATAAGAAGAATGTTTTATGGTATTGATATTAAGATTTGAAATAACTACTCTATAAAAGATTTATATTTATTTTTACAAATATCAGAAACACTTTAATACTTGCATGTTGCCTCTAGCATATTCTTCTTAAGATAAATTCTCTCCTGATTTCAGTCAAAAGGAAAAAACTCCACCTTCTAGGAGTCTTGGTATATTATCATTTTAGTGTCTAATGTAAAATTATAATACTTACAACCAACCATATTCTGATTTTTGTTACATACTTATTTTTATTTCCTTCAAATGAGACTGGCATACCTTCAACTCATTCATGAAGACAGTGAGGAATTGGGGATCTATTATTGATTACTATGTTCCAAAAGGTGGTGATGGTAGCCCAGACTCTAATAAGGGACCCTTGTTATAAGACAGTGTATTGATTCTCATATCAAAAAATTCTGGACTCTCTAAATAACCCACGTAACCCTTCGAACAGGCCTTTTGTGTATAATGGTTCAGTTTGCCATTGTTACCAAAAAATAAAACAATACAACCCCTCCCCCCCCCCAAAAAAAAACTGGTGAGTTTTCTGAGCTGGAAATGGGAGACAGTAAGACATAGTATCCAGAAAAGGCAGTCAGTGGGATAATTTCCTTGAATAGCACCAATGACTATGTCTACGACTGTCATTAGGAAATGCATAGTCAGCTACATGATAAGATAGTCTTACACATTTTCTTCTTGAACCCTAGAGGCAAATATTTATTAAATATATTTGCTTAACAAGGTGGTTAGGAAAGTAGAGGCACTTATGCTGCTTTGACAAGTTGAGTTCCATCTTGGATCCCACAAGGTGGCGGGAGAGAACTGTCGCCTGAGAGCAGTTCTGACTTCCTCAGGTGTGTCCTGCCATAGAACCTCTCCCCTGGTCTCTATCTCTCTAGGCATCACATCACTACACACACACACACACACACCCCAAGTAAACAAATGAATAAATTGTTAGGAATGTCTCTTAAAAAACAGAAGAAAACAATTCTTTGTTCAAATACTTGGGCGTTTTATTAAATTTTAAAAATAGCAGTTGGACAAATATAAATGTATGACTAGTAATACAAAGTTACAGGTTTGAAATTATAAGGTTCTTTAAACAATCAGTTTCAGGGTAGGCAGAAATAAATCACACTATAAAGAACTTCCGATTTAAACACCATAATTCAGGAACAGCTTTATTCGCATTTAGTAATCATCACCTACAAATTTAAGAACATCAATAGCAATTATCTTCACAGCTTATGAAAAAAAATCGCAAATGCTATAAAGGAAAAAACTATGAAGTTTCTTTTACATACTAAAACAGTTTAATAATAAACATCTCGTTTCTCATACTAGCCTTTCCGCTTCATTGGGTAGGTATACGAACCATAAAACCCTATCAATGTCAGCTTTAATGTGGTTTTCTCCTTCAGAGTTGAAAATAAGCTGAGATAAAATATTTTCCATCATTACATTATGCTGATTTGTGGATGTTGCTAGCAAAGGGATGACCTAACAGTGCTCACAAAACAAGTACATGTGGACCTGCGTTTCTAGGTTGAAGCATAGAAATCCATGTTTTCTTTATAGATTGACAGCCTGAGGCTCATTAACATTTCCATCTCAATCAGGTTAAAAGAGATTTACAGGTTTGAAATGCAACAGGACTCCAAAAGTGAATGGGGGTAAAAACTAAACAAATGCATATTGAAATCTGGTTAGTCATCGCTGGATGAAGAATTTCACTAGAGAGCAGAAAAACAAAGGGAAAGATGAAGTTCACTGGATCCTGTTACACAGAGTGTGCTAAGGAGAGTCACTGGAGAACCCTGGCTTTAGCTTCGTAAAAGACATTCCAGATGCAGATTAATAGATCCCTGAGCCCTGAACCGAATGCAACATTTTGCATACTGTATTTGCTAAGATAGCAGGAGAAAATTATCCTCATATTAGTAAGACCTTAGTGAGACCTGTCTGTGATTTAAGCAAATATATTAATATTTAAAAATGTTAGTTTTCAGCTTGGAATATAATTTTTAAAATGACAATTTAAGATCATTTAAAAACATTTCAAGTGACTATGTTTGAATGAATTGAATCATCTTAAAGAATCACAGTTCACATCGACCTGTCATAAACAAGGATAAACTACAATTGAATGAAACATTACAAATAAACTTCCCAATTAATAGGATGATAATTATTTAAATTTTTTTCATTTTAACTTAAACAGGATATGCATTTTTTTTTACCATAATCCTCTACGGTACTTTAAAATAAAATACTGGTGATTTTTCACTATCTATTTTGAATTGCCATATGTAGTTTATCTTTGCAATACCTAACAAATACAATTTAGTACATTCAAACTTGTCGATGTAGCAATTATTCACTAATATTTGTCTAACATTTATACTCCTTTGCATATTATATTAAATTTGTAAAAAGAATAATCTTGAGTATATGTGTCATAAAATATAAGCCAAATGAGAAAGTATATGTACAAATTGCCCTACAGTGTCTCAAGAAATTTTTTGGGTGGGGCCATTCCACAAGAAAACAGGAGGAACTGAAAACTCTAGCAATGAATGAGAAGTAGGTAACTGCACATAAAACAAAATTATGAAATATCATAACTAAACATGAAATACATCACATGAAAACATTGTTTCCAACTCATAACAAGACCAGATATCCATAGACTTAAATAAATCATGGGCCTTTCATTTGGAATGATGAAGCTGCAAGTATTAGGTGCAGTTTTTGGCCTTTTTGCCACTTCCCCATCCACCACTGAGTTGAACAGGATGGTTACGGAATGATATGCGCTCTTTAATAGAAGGTCTTGTATTTGTTTTCATTGGTGCAAGTATTCTCTTGCTTGAACAACCTAGACAGTGATATTAAATACATTTTCACTTATCATACTCCAATCAAATCATATTTTAGAATAAAAAGCATTCCTTTACCAATGACATGCACTTGAATATCTTATAATCTCCAAGCTTATAAAAATATATTTGCTGAATTATTGTTTACAAAGTGACATGATAAAAATTTGACATAAATTGCATTTAGGTTAAATAAGAGAAGAGGTCTAAAATATGTGTTAGATGTCACTGTTTCTTTCTAAGCAGGCTTCTTTATTTTTTCAAGTTGTAGGTTCAATGTTACTATGCAAACATTAAACATTTTAACGAATCATATTTCTATGTTCAGAAGTTCAACAGTTAATGGTTTCTGTCTTGTAAGATAAAGCATATGCTAAATTATCCTTGAAAGTTGAATTATTAAATTATTTCTCCATAACAAAGAATTTGGGGTACAATAAAAAGTACACTAAACCTAGAAGTTAAGAACTTCCATAGGAGCCAATCTAGTAAAACACACACAGAGAGACACATACACACCCCACAGCTGTTGCTGAGAACCTTGGTTGTATGAATGGAGGAGATTACACAGCACTCTGGACTGGTGTGAGGAGTGTCTTTTCAGCTGGATTTCAACGACAGCAAATTGTGGGGCTATTTTGTGCCCAGGTGCTATAAAAATGGGGGGTGCTGGATGAAGATTTGTTTATCTGGATCAAGTTATAGATTACCTACAGAGAAGCAACAGCAACTGCTCGAGGGTAAAACAAATGGTGGTCAAAGCATTGGGTGAGAGGACAAAGCGTGCTTTGTTCCGTGAGACCCAAAGGGGCCATATCAAGAATACTATTAAAAACTTGTGCTCATCTGCTTCAAATCTCCTGGGGATTAAGCAACAGGGCTGGATTTGTGGGGGGGGGAACCACTGTAAAAGCGGCAGAAAGACAGATTCCAGGGCTTCCTTAATACTGGCTTGAGGCAAGGGTTCAAACCACATGACTCTCCACTGTGATGCTTTTGTGTCTAAATAAGTTTAAGCAAAACAAAACAAATTCCAAACCCCCTTTTTATTTAGGCTAATATAGTCTAATGAAAACTTCAATATATTTTAAAACATTTTAGAAGAATTAGCACAAGGGTAGATCATTTGTGGACAGTGCGTTTGATTTAAATATGTTGTGACAGCAAGTATGAGCTTCAAAAGCTTATTTCATATTTAAAAATATTCTCATAATTAGACTGTTACACTTTAGTTTCTAGTGTTAATACTGTGATTAAACAAATTCAAAGAAATTACTGAATGTATGCAAAGGGGCATATTTAACTGAGAGTGTAAAACGAGTATTTTTGAAAAGCATGTGTGCAGGGAATAAAACCTATTGTTTCAGGAAAGAGTGTTTGTGATATAAAGCGATTACCACCTAAGGGTCAAAGATTGCTGGAGACAGAGTACTGTTCAGAAGTTAAGACTTCTCCGCTAGCACTCCCTGAATGCAATCTCAGTAGAGGAAATAAGGGAGAGAAAATGACAGCTGAAGTTGGCTTCCACATGCGGCCAGATTTACCCTGCCTTACTCTATCCCTATTAGGGAGAGTGCAGAAGAGGAGAATGCATTAGGGCAATAGGGATGATGGACCGATGGACGGAAGCAGAAGCAATGATTTCCCAGATGATCAACCAGTGGCCTAAATGGTGCCAGTGGAGCGTGCTGACAGCACAGCTTCTTTCTCACTATTATATGCTGCACAGCTCTAATTTAATTTTTCCCCAATAGCTAAATGAAATGTCTACTTCAGACTTTTTAAAAAACAGTGAGAGCAAACCCTCATTACACTCCAGCATTTAAAACTCCCTGAACAAACTATGCAGGCATTTATGAAAATGTATATGTGTATATATATATATATGTGTGTGTGTGTGTGTGTGCATTTGTATATACACATATATTTCCATATATAAATATGACTATGGGAGTGTAAGGCACCTGAGAAAAATATATTTATATTCAATATGAGCCTAAACAAAACGTGAGTAGTTTTCGCTAGTGTCCAGCCAAAAATGCAGGTCAGATAGAGAGAGTTAAATCAAGTTGTTACAAGCACTAGTTAAAGTATAGGTAGAAATAAGCAGGCACTTTAAAACTGAAGTCAGTAACAGCTCACTATTAGTAGTATCCTTCATGCAGCTGCCTATTACATGTGTTGTTCACATACTTTGTCCTTAATAAAAAGTTTTTAACCAAAATGTTAAGGAGTACGTAATTGGAGAAGCATTTTATGTCCACATTGCTGAAATAGTTATAGATAATTTTACATACGTCCAGAAGAATTATTTTAAAATGAGATCGAAATGAATTAAAACAACTCTGATTACAGCAGTGTTTCTGCAATCTGGAGGATTCTTCCACTAAGAATTCACCATCTGGCCTATGTGTTCTCCTATTACTGCTCTGTCGCCTTTGTTGTTTTAGATCTGCAGATGACTCTTCCCATCTTATTGTATTTATCCTTACTCTGGTCCTATATTTATGAAGGCCATTTATAAATTTTCCCTTCTTTAGTGCAGTTCATTCGGGAAATAATAACTACAATTTAGAAAACATTATGGGACTACTTCACAGCAATTGTGAAGTCTGCTGTTCATTGACAACCAGGGAATTAGGCTTTAAAATAAGCAATACTGTAGCGAACCCAGAATTTTCTGTAAACCATAGTTTAGGTGTGACCACGTGCCTGAGTTAATCCTCTTGCTGTGTATAAATGAACAATTTAAGCAGGAATCCATATGGCTTATTTTCTCATTGCATTAGTGCGAGGCATTGTTATCATATGAACTCTCAAATCACTAGATACATTAAAAACGAATCGAGGAGTAAAAACGCATCTGTGAAGGAATCACATATTGGCACTCATAACAAAGTCATTACTTCATCCCATGATTACGCTAAGAATGAACACAGAAATAAAAATCAATTTAATACGGTCAATGTATAATCGTTCTAAAATTACTTACCCACACGAAAATAAAACAGGCAAAGGTTCTCGCTTCAAAAAATTGATATAGGAGTTAGACACACCTTACTGAAGAGAGCTCCAGGAACAGAAAAAAATATCACCAAAGGGATTTGAGCAGTACTCTTCTGCAATGTTAATGCTATGGATTTTATTTTTCAATAATGATCTGCTGCATATTTGCAGGTGATCATAGAAACCAGGCAATTGGCCTCTCACATTTATTCTTAAAAAGTGTCCTTGCGAGTGTGGTATATTTCCCATGAAGCCACTTCTTTGCTACATGATCCATGTTTTGCTCAAGATTTGTTCTGGTCTTAAAAAAAATTTCTCTTAAAGATTTAATCCTTGGTTCCTTAACAAATGTCAAGGTCTATATATACAGTGTTTTGATAAGTAATTTAATATGTAAAATGCTTTGAATGACTCTCCTGGTATGTATAAAAAACCTGTTAAACAGGTCGTCAAAATAGAAATCTCATGATGTATAGTAATACGTCATCGGATTTTCATCAATATACCCAACACTAGGTGCCTGGCTATAAAAACCTTTGCAAAGGCCTTCCCATATTGTATTACTTAACAGCAGATACAGCATAAGTAAAGCATGGAGAAAAAAAAATTAATGAAAGTGACCAGAACAAATTTTTAGCAGCAAAGCATTTACATCAATTTAAGTATGATGAATTAGTTACATTGGTCAAGTTTGAAGCAGGGCAGGTAGGGCAGACTTCAAATAACAACCCTCTCTAACAACCTCTGCTGTGTTTGATTCTGAATAAAATTCAGGTAGATTAATTTAAAAACAAACACCAAGAATATAAATAAATGAGCCACAAGTTATTTACGCTATGTGTAAATATTATTTTTCACTGTCCTTGAGATTTTAAATTTTGTTTACAGAACAAAAGGTTTTTATATAGATTATAAATTATTAACAGAATTTCTCTCATTCTCAAAATTGCAACTGAAAAGTGGAAATTATATTTCTTCCTATTATTTTCCTTTTGAGAAAAAGTCTATTCTGTAACTTTGACTTGACTCGGGAACTCACTATGTAGACAAGGGAAGCCTGGAACTCATAGAGATCAACCTGACTCTGCCTCATGAGTGCTGGCGTTAAAAACACGCGCTACCATATCTGGCTAATATTTATTTTCCCTACTATTTAAGATACACATAAATAAAAAATGATAAATTGAGTTCCCATAGTGTTTGCTCTCAGTATTAGTATAAATATATCTCTATTTGCTTCTTATTTTTATTTTTGGAGGTGAGTTTTTAAAATGTCACTGGTATAATACAAATATTCAGCATTGACAAAGCATATTTATTTTGAAAATAATAGAATACACATAAAAGTTAAAATTCATCACAGAGAGGAACTCATTGTATCATATATCTTGTATTTTACCTCTTTAGAACTTCTAGAATAACTCACGTATACTTGACTTAGTATCTTCTAGACTATCTTACAGTATACACCGTTTTCCAGGTTTTCCTACTTTTAGCATGCTGCTGTGGAATTATCCTCTGCTCTTCTTTGCAGTTGTCTTCTGGACACACAAGGATGGGTAGAACATGCAGCAAACATGGGGTGCTAAAGTCTTGTCTTGTTCCTATGTATCCAGTGGTTATTACTGGGCAACATTGATCTGTTTCCTCCTGGAGGTCTTTGGTGATTTGAGCAATAAAATCTGAATGCTGTGCGATGTGTTTCAGAAATACACTATCACTCTCACGTGGCTCTAAGTTACCCCAAATCCTTCTTTCCATCAGCAATTATTTCGCATAATCTTGATTATTGTGTTTTTATTATTTCTAGATTTAATATTAGATAATTATTGGATTTTTAAACTTATATATTAACCAGGTGATCAAAAGTGTGTCTCAGTATTCAAAGAGTGAGATTTAGTAACCATCAGGCAACTTCCATCACTCACAATCTCCTAGATATTGTTTGTCTTAAATGGAATTTTAGAAGTCAGACCATGCCTTTTGCTGATTTGGGAGAAGCCTCTTTATAAAACTTCCCAATCACTTTTTAGAAAACATTCTCCTCAGAATTGTATTCTGTCTCATTTAATAACATCTAAGTGTCCACAAGTGTCTGTAACCAAGAAACTGTCCTAGGTAGGGTAAATATCTAAAAGTTTATTTTTATCTTAGCTTGACATGTGCATTTATTTGATGCTATCTAGTTCAGATGTAACACTGCATTTGAAAATTGAATTATCTCCTATCTTCTTTGCCTCATGTAATTTTGCCAAAGTAAATTTGTAGCAAAATTATGCATTTTAAGTAATCTCTCAAAAGCTTGTTGCATCCTTTAAAATGTGAACTTTTCCAACCCCAGTTGGGTTTTCAAGTTCACTTGCTGTCTTTGCAGGCTTCAATTGAAAACATCGCTTCGGTTCACACATTCACTCATCATGGGTGTGGGTTTCTGCCTCGAGGAGCAGACACTGTCCTATTACTGCTGCTCAAGGAAACATTCTCGTCAGTTTCCTTCTGTGAACCAAAGACTATCAGGAACTGTTATACTGTCGTGGTTTCCCATGTGACTCCAGTCTCCAAATTTCATCTTTACTATCCTCATATGGAACTCGTAGAAAACAAATACTTATTTCCACCCTTTCAGATAGTGAGGACTTGTGGAGAGGTTTCCCAAAAACGTTTCATGGAAACTTTCATTATCCCTTTTCATGCTTATTAGTTCTTAGCAGAGAGACATTTGGCAACAATAAACATGGCTAGCCTGAGGATTTATTATATTATTACACTTCAGTTTCATTCATTTGACAAATGCATTTCATATTTGACCATACCCATTTATTTTTGTACCACATTAACTGGTGTAAGAAATTGGTTTGAAAGCCACAATAGCAATAATACAAAAGAAAAAATAGAGTAAAATAATTTATTTAAGAAAGAAAATTCTCATGAAAGAAAAGCATAAGAACTAAAATATTATACTTAGAAATATTATACTTTAACAATTATCAATATAGCATGCAAGGATCTTGTCCTCAAAATTGTTATTTTTTAATCTATAAAGAATAAATTAGCTGACATGGTCAGCTATTTCTCTCATGTAAGGGCAGTTGAAATTTGTTTTTCTTTGGATTGCCTCTATTTCTGCATGAAGTAGCTACATTTTCAGATATGAAAATGTTATTCTGTGGTTCCGAATAACTGTCATATTTAACTCTACTTATAATCACTGCACACCACTTCCTTAAGCTGTCTCAGACCTTGGATAGTATCAACTGATTCAAGGATATTAAGGCAATAGAAAATTATCCTGTGTCTCCTTTCTTTCTTTTTTTTTTTTTTTTGTTTTGTTTTTCGAGACAGGGTTTCTCTGTAGCTTTGGAGCCTGTCCTGGAACTAGCTCTTGTAGACCAGGCTGGTCTCGAACTCACAGAGATCCGCCTGCCTCTGCCTCCCAAGTGCTGGGATTAAAGGCGTGCGCCACCACCGCCTGGCTGTGTGTCTCCTTTCTTAATAAGAGAATTTTAAATATTATTTATATTAGAGCAGTCTACTAATCATATAAGCATGGTCTTGGTAGTGCACTAACTAATTATACAGCTTTTGTTTATGGACTATTCTAGGATCTGAAATGCAAATGTCGCTATGTTTGTTCAATTAATTGTCAAGTACTTCAGAGATAAAAATATCAATATGTAATAAGTTTATATATTTTAATGTTCCTTCCCAATAATTTTAGACAACAATAAAGATAAAACAAATAGCAACAACAAAAACAGACCTCCCTGGCTTTGAAACAAGAATAAGGAGGATCCTTGGACTAGTAACGTGGATCAGTTGGTTAAAGTAGGTAAAGGAACTTGCTTTCAAGTCTACTGACCTGAGTTGCTCCAGACGCACATGGTGGAATGAAAGAATCGACTCTCACAAGTTATCTCGTGACCTCTACAAGAATACCCTGTGTTGCATGTCTTAATGCATACATGCGTGCACACACACACAAATATATAACAAAACTAAGTCTTAAAAAGATTTACATTGGCAGAAACCAAATATAACAGTAATAGTCTTTGTGGCATGAGTGGTGTAGCATTTTTCTATTCTTACATTAATATAAAATAAAAACAGAAGTAAAAATCTCAGATTTTATTGTTCAGAATAAAAGTATGACTTAGTGAGAAACTTATTTATTTTGTGTGGGTAGTGGGAGCATGTGCATGTCACAGCACTCATGTGGCGGTCTGAAGACAACTTGAAGGCATTGGCGCCCTCCCTCTCCCTTGTGGTCCTGAGTCCAGAACTCAGATGTTCAGCCTCGGTGGCAACTGCCTTTACATATTGAACCATCTCAACAGTGATTACAAATATTGATAATATCTAAGATTAAGTTTAAATCTGGGTAAAGCAAGTTTTTAAGGATGGATTATAATTCAAATGCTTTCCATGGACAATATGAAGAAGTCAACGGAGCATGTTCCATGATGAAGTTTTACATTTTTCACAAATTGTGCACATCAAGTAGTTGTTTTAGTAGATTTTGAAGGCAGAACATAGTCAGTTTCACTTCTGCCATTCATTAAAAGCATACACACACACATACACACATGTGTATATATATATGTATATATATATGTATATATATATTTACATTTGATATTCATGGAGCTTTTACTATTAAAATAACATTTTATTATTCAATATGCTAAAAAAAATGTTCTTTGAATATACTGTTATAATAAAAATATGTTATTCTATCCAAAAATCCATAATTTCATACATGAAATTATGTTCATTATCAAGGTATTACAAGTTACCAATGAATGCATCCTAACAATATGATTTGTGATAAGAATATTTAGGCATTTCTCTTTTAAAATGAAATCCATACTCAGTTTATTCATTAAAGGTTTTAAGAGAGGCATTGCAGGAGGATGAGGCTTTGCCATAGTGATTTTAGAGTGTGCCTTTTGATAAACATTGATCCTGAGTTAAGGACCAAATTAGGAGCCCAAATTCACAGCAAATATTTATATAGATCAAAATTCCATGATGAATGGCAAGGTGGTCTTGTCTGTAGTCTTCCTTCTGTGATATACTAAGGTAGCAAAGAGCAATCCACTTCACATTCCCTTTGGAATAAACAAATGAAGGATCGACTTCGTATAAGTTGGAACTACAGAAATTTGTGTCTCGTGATAGGGTTCACCTGGAATAAAATCCTCCATATGCTGAGAGATTGTCCTCATGAATGCTGTAGATATGAGGATTTGAGCATGGCAGAAACTCTTAGACACTACAGACTCAACTCGGAATTTCTACCAAAGCTTTTACCTTCCTTAGCATACCCTGCCTCCAGTGAAGGAAGAAAAAAATGTCATATACTCTCCTTTTTACCTATAATGCATTCTAGGTAATTGTCATCTATCTGTCCATCCATCCATCCATCCATCCATCCATCCATCCATCCATCCATCTATACATACATACATACATACATACATACATACATACATACATACATACATTCACACAGCCAATATATGTGAAAAGCCTACTATATACCAGGGTGCTTTTCGGGAAACTAAGAAAATTTTATTAAATTCCCTGATGTGGAACATTATGATTATGGAGGATAACTATAAACTTTCAAAATTAGTATGGCATTACTGTTGTCAGTAGAATCTTTTAGCGATTCCGGGAGAAAATTTTCACAGCTATAGAGGATAAACCCTTACAAAGCTCATATTAATGTTTATTTAAATGTATCACTGAATTCTGTTCTAATATATAAAACTTTTTATTATCACTCTAAATCTTACAAGATTGTGTTAGAGAGTTGTATATAGATATTTTCATTTAACAACAGAAAATAATGACTATAAGATAAAATGATAAAAATATATGATACTATTATAGCAGTAAATCTGTATTCTAAATGTGTCTTCTTTGTGTAAGGCATAAAAAAGTCAACTTCTTATTTATTAATGGCTTGTAGAAATGACCTGCACACTGTAGATATCTGAGATACTATAGTAATTATATATATATATATATAATACTTAAGCCTTAAATTCACTCACCATAGGATTATAAAAACAGTTAAGCCTAAAATAGATACTCAAATATGTGTACTTGACCAAATAAACATGCATCAATATGCAACATACCAAGAATTCTTGACTTAGAAAACCTTGAAATTAAATTATGAAAATGTGCTCATCCCATATTATCAGGCATGATATTAACAATGGCATTTCGTGCTCTTAAGATAAGAACTCTAAAATTCTGGTCAATTTATTTGAGTCAGAACATAAACAGAATACTTTTCCTTGCTAACCTTAAGCCTTGAAAGCCTTAAGTTATTTTCTGAAGTCTTCATTAGCTATTCATTATCAGGAGAAAAGTTAAGCTTTCTATCTGAAGACTTACCCCAAAACTGGCTTTCCTTTCCCACCCCATCTTCTTTTACATTGCTTTGGGAATTGAAGGCATTTGTTTTCTGTTCTATTCTTCAGTTTCCAGAGCCTCTGACCCAGAAAGACTGTATAATGGTCTCCAAGCATACATTGGATTTTACTATTGGCTTCTGTTTAAAGGCTTTCTTTCTACTGTTATTTCTTTCCCAGTTGTCATCCTCAGTACAAGCGAAGCACACTGCATACCAGTGGCGTTCTATTCTCAACACAGCTAGCTACATTAACTGAGTCCCTTCTGAACAATACGTACTTCCATATTCAGGAAGATGAATACCTCAAGAAAAAAGTTATCACGTCATGAGAAGTTTCTATGTATCCAAATGAGGACATAACTTGAGGTTTATATTTCCTATTACAGAACCATTGAGGCTATTGAATTCTTAGCTAATTATAAAAATAAAAGGCTATCCAGAAAGCTCAGTTATAATTAGAGGCCGCCATGGTAAGTATGCAGAGACAGTGAGCATTCAATAAATGGCTTGAAAATTTTACGTTCTACTTTTTATCATCTAAGTTATGACTTGGAGGATTCACGTAGCTGCTTTCTCTTTTTTGTGGGATGAATTTGTTAAGTTCTTCAATATTATTTATGTTAGTTGTCAAAGAAAAATCATCATGAGGTAATTTTCTTCTTTGTTCATTTTTGAGAGATTTTCTCTCTGTAACTTTGACTGTCCTGGCATTCATTCTGTAGACCAAGCTGGCCTCAAACTAACAGAGATTCACCTGCCTCTGCCTCCTGAGGGCTGGGATTAAAGGCATGTGGCAAAACACGCTGCAATAAAAGTAATTTTCAAAGCTTTAAATTGCATTTATAGTAAAATATTACTGTAATGTATATTAGATAATATATTAAATGAGAAAAATAGACAAAGCAAAACTGATTAATAAAATAAGATATTTTGTATAAACATTATTTAAATAATAAACTCCTTGACACATGTTTCAGATAACAAAGGAACCTCCATTCTTTCTTTGCAAACTTTATGCTGGTTCAGAAATTTAGAGAGTGACTGTGATCTGGACTTCTTTTAATGAGAAGTAAAGATGAAAAGAAATGGAAAACAAATTAAGAAATTCTCTATACCAAGATACAAATGCTCGTAACAGCTGTCATAGTAAAAGAAAAGCATCTGCTTTTAGAAAGAAAAAATGCATTTTCTTTTTAGAAAAGAAATCCATTTCTGTGGATTCATTCTAAAATGATGCAAGAGGACCCAAAAGATACGACAAAAGAAGAAAACAGTAGATCCTGTTGTTTAAGCCTATACAATATTCTAAGTAATATGTCATATGATTTACACATTATACTCATTTATTCATAGTACCTTGAGAGAGAAACATTCTTGCCCCCATTTTACAGATAGTAAGCTTATGGTTAGAAGTTAATTTATCATCAGTCTTATGACTTGTCTCTGATAGTAGACTTGGGATGTTAAGCCAGAATCTATCTAATCACAAAGAACACATGTAATGCTATTAGAGAAACAGTACAGGATAGTATCTCGAAGAACCCAAAGGCTCACAGAGCGTTTCACAGCTGTGGCTCATAAACTACTCTCTAGATTTGGCTTACAAAGTAAAAAGAAATGTTTTAGCTTTAACAGGGTGACAAGATTTGAAAGAGAGAGAGAAAGCTCAAGGAAAAAGCTTTCAAAGCTATAAGTGGTTGGCCCAGGGCCATGAAAGCACAGTTTGTAAAATCTTTGAAGGTTAAAGGATCTCTTTGGACTAAAAGGCAAAACCAACTATTTTTTTTTTTTGCCAAGTTGCTAAGAGTAAAGGTTCGTATACATAAAGAACCAATTAGCCCATGTATCGCTGCACTTGAGATCTCAGTATAATAATTCAGCTGCCGTGCCTAGGTTGTAATTATAATAACACTTACTCATCACTGACTTTGACCTGAATTATTCTAAGTGCTTTCTATTTGACTCTTGCAGCAATTTCATAAGAAGTACTCCCATCATCTCTTTTGGAGGGACCAGGTTATGTCTGGTGTCAGAGCTCATGGTCTTTACAAATATTTTGTGCCGATGTCAGAGCAGATAAATAATTACAAGTATGTATCTTGCCCAATCATTTTGATATTTGATATAATCTTTTTCTAAAATGACCTACACTTGCTAAACATATTTAAAGATTGTTAGTGTTTTCAATACAGTCAGTCATCTATCATCAACTAACTATCATATTAGGTTGAGAAGGAAGCCTTCAGGCATTGGGCTGGATAAGAGAAGGTAAGGGGTAGTCAGGTATGTTCACAACACGTTTATACCGCATTGTTAAAATTAAAAAAAAATAAATAATGTAAGCATAAAAATAATCCAAATAAAATAAAGAAACATGAATTCTATTTAATGATCTTTATATACTCTATAAACTCTAGTTCAATGTCATACAATGAAACACAAAGCTGTGTGTTACAGTATAGTGACTGATTTTTTGAGCCATTTAAGATTTAACTTCCTGATGACATATAATGATCAAAGTTTCTTGTTAGTGTTGTTTCTTTCTTTCCTTTATTTTTTTTTCAGTATGGGGATCGAATTCAGGCTGCACTTTCTAAGCAAGTTCTCTATCAATTTACTAAACACAAGACCTGAAGAAAAGTTTTGATACTGTGTACTGTGAGCAAACATTGTTGTGCTTTTGTATTTCATTCTAGATTTTTCATTTTTAACTACAGTCATTGAAATTGATATTAAATGCATAATATAGATAGCATTGTTCATATGTGTGTGTGTGCTACAAGCTGAAACCAATGTAGCTATCATATTCTAGCAAGAACCCAGAAATTTATATTAGATAAGTAATGTTACTTATGTCAGTAAACATAAAATATTCTAAAATCACACAGAGAGGCTAACCAGATTCTATAATCAAGTAATAAAATGTAAGAATTGAAATATGTTCTAAATCTTAGAATATGCACAAGTTAGAACTATTGAAATAACTATTGTAAAAGTAACTAACATTTATCACAGTTAAGTTTCATATATAAAGGGATTTAAATTCTTATAATCTACCGTTGTTCAAGTACTTGGATGAAAATTAAGGCCCCAGAATCATTTCCAGGTTTGATTTTATCTGGAAAGCAGTAAGAGGATTATTGAGTTTTTCACATGCAACAGAATATTAATTTTGTATGGACATAAGATCAAGGAGTACTGAAGCTTTCAGAATGAATAATGGGAAGGCTGCATAAACTTCTGTGTAGACATGAATTTCACTGTGTTTTGGAAAATTACCATATATGATATGAAATGAGACACTTTTTATATTAGTGTATCATGACATATTACAGGGTATTTCAAATTGTATAGGATAAAAATTAAATAAAACCTTAGGAAAACAGGGTTTATTACTATAAAATGAAATAAGATGCAGATATTTTTCCATGTTTACTTTTTTCAGAGTTCATAACTGCTATATATTTTTTCAGATATAATTTTATACCTATATATCAGGCTGTTTCACCTCTCAATTAAAAATGGCAGATAATAGACATATAAGATAGGCGTGACTATAAAGTCACCTGTCACAAACATAATCAGAATGATATCTTTCCAATTAGAATACGTTTTAAAAACATGTCCATTCATTACATTATCATGTAAAATTCTGTTACATTTAGAATTTTTCTTTAAAAGGTAAATTTCTTTAACATATTTATTAATGACAAAGATCTAAATGCTCTGGTTTAATACACAAATTCTACTTTTAAAAGTTATCCTAAAAATCTTTAGGAAAGAAAAAGATCAAAGAATTCAACATGATCAAGAGTGTGGATAAGGGAAGAGCCTGAACTGACATAATGTATTTAAAGAAATACTGATGCTGTTAATTTTAGAAATAATTTAATTTGGTCCATATCAAAGAAGCCATGTAATGGAAGAAAAGAGGCCAAAGGCATGTCTGTGAGGAACACTGATGGTTGGTACCCTAACCCCTATCTGTAAAAGAGCATGCACTGGCATTAGCTTCCGTCAATTCATCTGTGATTTTTAGATTAATTCTGAAGGAAACCATAGCTTACTTGAGGATCCCGATGAGTATCTGTGTGCCTGGCTTTTTTTGTCTCTGTTCGTAGACAAAGAACCCCCACTGGCCATGGAAAAAAGGTCTAAATCCGTGTCTTCTCTGCTTACAAGTCTTGCCTGGGAGCAACGAGAGAGAATGTATACAATCATGAAACAAAATATGGCATTTTCTGAATGCAGCTCACATTACCCCAAATAAACAAACAGGCTCTGTCAAACAACCTTCTTCAAAATGATACCACAATCCTTTATTGCTGCCCAGGCAGAACAAATGCACTATGTCAAAGGATGTTTTGCAAATAAGAGTCGATTTTAAAATTGAGGTTTGCTATTTGAGTCTGTACAACAAAAGAAAACATTTTAGTACAGTAATTTTGATGAAAATCAATCTTAAAGGCAATGGGTGAAACTATAAACAGCTTAACCTCACTTACTGACCAAGTATATTATTTAATAGTTAATTAAATGTTAAAGATGTCATATTATATTATTTTGTAGTATTTTTTATTAAACTGGCTATAGCATTATTTTCTATCAACAATTCTTGAAATGAATTTTGCATATTTGTGGACCACTGCATCACAGACTGTACATGCCCTTTCATTATAACCATTATCAGTGTGAAATATTACACATCAAATGATCTCATTTTGAGGTATTGTTAAATACATAGTAATTTCAAGGCATATTTATGCACCCAATGGATTATTCAGTCATCTGAAATTACTATTGTACTTTTATTACTATGGGATATTGATACTTAACATCAAAAGAATTGCTTGTCACCTACAGAATATTCTCTTACAGAATGTCTTTTATCATTAGGAATTTATCAAGACTGAGCTGTGAAGTGGAGAATATGCTGTTATAAAAACCAAAGCAGTCTCTAAGTGGATGGGATCTCCCCCAAACCACTCTATAATTGGATTCCCGTGAGAGAGTATTGCCCTAAATGTTTGATGGGAGGAAAACTTAAGCACAGGGAAATAAAGGGAAGAAACCCCCATTGTGGTTTAGAAAACTATCTCTGTGTAATGAGTTATATAGGCTCAAGGAATCAGAATCTAAATACACTCTTTCACATTTTGATATCACTGTCTTCTCTCTCCCCTCTTCCGTCTCCTCTACTTTCCTCCCCCTCCTCAACCTTCCTTGACAACACCATCTCTCTTCCCCTCCTCCTCTTCTATTCCTCTTTCTCCTCATCCCTCCTTATTCCTATCCTCTTTTCATTGGATCTCTGCTCTCTTCCTGGCTGCCCTGGAGCTCTCCAGTGATAAGAATAGAAACATACACCATTTCTGGTTTGTCATTTTTTCCTTTCTTTTCCTACCTTCCCATTCTCACTCACAAATGAATACAAACATTTGTTTTTCTGAAATATAATTTTTCATCTACAAAATTTGTGCACATTTATGTTGTATTACACATTTTAAATTTGTATACACAATGGAATAGCCTGCCCCCCAAAGCTATAGACATACGAATTAATGCGCAAACTTTTCTAGACTTCCATAAACAAACCTCTGGGCCATATCTCAAATTTAAACCATAAAACATAAGATAAAAATTTAAAGTGCAATTTACCAGGAACATTTGACTTCACAAAAGTGCCATCTAACAGTTTAAATTTAATTATTCAAAGATTGTTGCTTTACTTCACAGAAGACAAAGTAGTTGGACTCTGGCAGACTTCCTCAGAAACCTAGAATTCCATATATAGGCTCAATCCATGGCTTTCAGTGAATCTAGCACAGCTCATGGATTATTAATGTTTAAATTATATATCTAAAATATTGGCTTTAGCACTATTTTATCAGTTAACAGAAAAATTATAAAGGAAAAATATATCTTTTCTTCCACATGCTTGTTATCATTGGAATATGGTGCATTTCCACAAAGGGCTTATAATGGAAGGCTTTGTCTGAGCTAGTAGATCTGATCTGCAATGATCGGATCATGAGGTCTCACAGAGTCTGTGGACTACCCCACCGAGGAACTAAAAATCTCTTGGCATAAATGGGATATGAGGGAAAAAATGGAGGTAAGGCTAAGTAAAAAGCAATACGACACTAGAGTCTATGTCTTTTCTTTGGGCCTCTTCCTATTTCTCTCCAGCTCTTAGCTACTATCACCATTGTCCCAGAAACACAGATTCCAGTGACTATGGACTTATGCTTCTGTAACAGTGGATCAAAAGAAATCTTTCCTTCATGGAGTTTTTTTTTTTAATGTATTTGCCACAGTGACAAAAAATCAGACTGAATATGCAAATATACTTATTCAGTAATTCCTTTGAATCCCTTGATTCCAGGACCATGTTGGCTATGGAGATGACAAGTCATATATGTCAAAAGATGCAGTGTTTACATGAAACTTAGACAATCCATCCCTATAGTTTACAAATAACATCTATCCCTTACAAATAACAACTAATGCAATATAAATTCCATATGGGTAGATGTCCTAGTGCATTGCATAGAAGACAATAAGAAAGACATATTTACAAGTTCACTACACAGGGTATTTCCCCAAATACCTCATTCTTATATTAAGCCCATCAGTAGGGGTTCAATGAAGAAAAAAGAATAACTGTTCTTCAAATGATATAACTAAGCACAAATTTAATATTTACATTACAGAAATATATGTTAAGCACTACAGTGTTAAATAGTGGGATCAGTAGACTCAATTCAGATAAAAATATTATAAATGGAATGATTTCATTTTACATCTACTTTGCCTGTCTTCCACTGTTATATTTTCATGCACTGAGTGGACTTTGGTTGCATTAAGTTTTGCAGCTATTATGAACAAAACTATTCTAAAAATATTGTATAATATTTAAAATGAATGTGTGCTAAAATTCTTTGAGAATTTTAAATATTGAGAATCTATTTTAATTATATTCAACCTCCTTTGTACTATTTTCGCAATGAATGTTCATTACTTAGGAAAAATGTTTAGTAGCTCATCTGTTGCATATATGTTCTAAATTTTCTTCATTAAAGTTCTTTAATTAAAAAATAATCAAAATATAATTACATTTCCCCCGCTACACTTTTCTCTTTAGAACCACTCCATACCACCCCCACTAATCGCTCTTCAAATTGATGGCCTCTTTTTTGTTTTTATTGTTACATATATGACATTATTATATTGTTAGATACATTTGCATGTAAATACATAACTGCAGTTGAGTTGCTCAATCTTGTTTGTATGCATTTGATTTCAGGACTGACCAGTTGCTATTGGATAATCCATTAGGAGGATCATCCCTGGGAGAGACAGAACCTCCTTCTATCAGTGGCCATTAGTTGTCTGTATTTGCTTAGAGGTCCGTACTGTGAAATTACCCCCTCCTACATCAGCGTGAGCCACAGCATGAGCAGCAGGCCAAGATATCACTACAGGTTCAAGTGTGGCTTTCATAGCGTGGTGGTAAGCAAGAGCTGTCTAATTAGACTTAAGGTACATTCAGTAGGAAGGGAATCACGTCTGGAATTAGAAACCTAATGAACATCCTGGGACGCATGAGATCATAGAGTAGAAACTACTAACACTACATTACTAGATCAGCAGAATTCTAAACTGTATTGCAAAACTTATCCTTATACCCACAGATGAATGTAGTTCTCACCCTATTCAAGACAGACAAAACAAAACCTCACTTTGTAGCAAATGGTCCACTACAGAAAATCACAGCTGATCATAATTCAGTGGTTAAGTCGCCATGGTGAGCTCAGCAAGGATGGATACATCTACAATAAAACTCCTATACCTAAGCCTCTGTAAACATCATGGAAGAGGGTATAGAAGTATTACAACAGCAGAGGAACAGGATGTCTTCTGTACAATTATGTACCCTAGAAACAACAGAGGACTTACACATAATACCACAATAATATGGTTACCGAGCAATTCTTGAATTATTACAATGCCAACAAGTATGCTAACATGGGAGAGGTAATTTCACAGACAGCATATTCTCAAATTTTAAAATCTGAATAATTTATAACCTGAAACATGATTATTCTCTGGAAAACCCCAGAATTTGCTTCATTTATCAATTTAATCCAATTATCAACATACTTTTATATATTGTTAACATATTTTCTTATATATTTTACACTATAAATACTTTACAATATATTTTTTTTGATTTTTCGAGACAGGGTTTCTCTGTAGCTTTTTGGCTCCTGTCCTGGAACTACCTCTTGTAGACCAGGCTGGCCTCGAACTCACAGAGATCCGCCTGCCTCTGCCTCCCGAGTGCTGGGATTAAAGGCGTGCGCCACCACCGCCCGGCAATATTTTACAGTATTATAAAATGATATTTTCTATTTTTCTCAGTTTCTTTGCCCTTGCTCATTTAAATGCGGAAATTAAATTTGATTATAGCCTTGTGATATAATACTGAAGTTTAATAAGAGGTATAAAAATAGTTTTATCTCCATTATTAATAATTTGTTGCCTTTTAATATTTTTTTCCTTCCTTCCTATTGGCCACATGTGGCCATTGCCAGGCAGTGATAGCACAAGCCTTTAATCCCAGCACTCAGGAGGCAGAGGCAGGTGGATCTCAGTGAGTTTGAGGCCAGCCTTGTCTACAAAGCAAGTTTCAAGGCAGCCAGGAATGTTACACAGAGAATCTCTGCACGCCCCCTCCCCAAAACAAAGAAGGAAAGGAAAAAAGGAAGGAAAAAGAATGACCATTAATAAACCTGTGCAAAAATATAGTCAAATATATATTATCTAACAGATTGACGTTCTAAAATTCCTAGGATAATATGCATGACACCCTCACAGAAGAATTTTATTAGAATATAGGAAAATATTTATGAGTAATAATTTTGAATGGGACATAAAATTATCTTGTCTTTTATTCTCTGTCTAAATGCACATATTTATGTGTACAAATATATACTACACACCACACACACACATAAATTATTGCTCAAATTCAGAAAAGTCTTTGGAAAAAATGTTCAAGAAAATGGCATGGAAGTGCTCTTACAACCATAATATTATTTTTATCATAAAGAAAAGTAACTTTGGCTGTTAAATTCTCACTGGAAAACAAAATAATAATTCATTTTCTTGGTCAATGTAGAATCCGAGCTACGGAGATTTGTTAGTCTTTTATAAAGGGAGGTGTTCTCCACTGTAATCAGTCATGATTCCCTCCTCCAAACTTCTGAGACAACGCTGAAAAGTTTCCTTTTTATGAGATCTAAATTTCTAGATCACAATGTTGGCCATAGTCCTCTATTTACAAAGTCTTTCTTCAAGTAGCTTACAGCAAAGTGAATTTAACAAGCATATGCCTTCCATTTTCTAGACGACACTCTTATTGAGATGATTAGAATGTGGTCTTAAAGCTCAAAAAATACTTACCAGAGTACCACTGCACTCCATAAAACTTGGAGGGGTTAAGCTGCTAATCACTTGTTACTTTTAATACAGTTTGATTTTCCAAGCTGGAAACTCTTATTGCTGTTTCTTTCTATTGTAATCTTTATATTGGGCTCTTAAAATTTTCAAGAAAATAATCTCATTAAGCAATTTCCCATCCAGAGTAAATTTGTTTTAAAATGGTAACAGGTTAATATTTTTACATCTGTCAAATAAAATTATTATTTTAAACAATGTCATATTGTAACATTATATTTTAAGTCAAGAAAATATGTTATTATTTTAGCACACGGCATTTGAGGTTTCCCCAAAATAGATACAGTTGTGATATTCCATAGCTTAAACATATTATGAGTATATTTTAAAGTGTTATTTATTGAGTATGTGTGTCTATAACATTTTTCTCTAACTTTAAACATATTTCTTACCACAAGTTGAACTCTTCCACCATTGAGTACATCTGGATCTAACTCAGGCAAGAAGTGATTGCTTCATGGTGGCAAGAAAGGAAAAAAAGTTACAGTATACATATAGAGAAAGAGTATTGAAAAATTCCAAAATATCTTTATTCATAGAGACAACAGCTTTAATTTATGTTGCATATAATAAATGCACATATCATATATATATAATTTCACTATTATATATAAATTAAGTTTCACAAAAATTAATATCTAAATAATACTTCAATAGTACATCTCTTTTTAAAATATAAATGTTAATGAGCAAACATCTGAAAGAGCTAACAGTGATATTTAATAAATTATAGAAAATCTAAGTATATTTTAATGACATTTACTTATTTTGTCCCCATTTTTCTTTGGCTTTTTGAGACAGTGTCTCATGCAGTCCAGGCTTGCCTCGAACTCACCATGTAGTCAAAGGCAAGCCAAAACTTGCTGCTTTATCTCCACCTCCAAGGACTGGGCTTACAAGCCTGAATCATCACTTATAGTTTTTACAGTCTTAAATTTTCATTTGAAGCAAGCGAAGTTTTCTACTTCAGTGTTCTACTATGTTTGATGCGCCCTACAAATATTCACAGTGCAGTTTAATTTTACTCTGGTAAAATATTCTGATATCGACGTTTTTCTTTAAATTTTTGTCTTTGGGAGCTATAGAGGTGGTTCAATAATGAGAATTTAAGGCATGGTACTCTGTGCTTAGAATCAAAGAACTGTGCGTTGGGTGAGGGGGAAGAAAAACAGATCCATAGAGTTTGCTGGGGAGCCAATCGAGCCTAAATCAGTGATTCCCAGATATGGCTTCTGACTTCAAAATAACATACACACGTGCATTTGCACACATATACATGCACTTCTCCCAAAATCTAGGCATGTGTGTGTGTCACACACACACACAGGTTTTCTATATATAAAGTGATTTTTTTGAATATATTTCAAAATAATATTTTATATATAGTTAATAAAAAATCCGAGGAATTAATTGATTGTTTCATCTACTAGATACAGATTTTATTACCAGTAAGTGATAATATTAAAAGTTTAGGCATTTAAAATTTACCTTAAAATATTGTTTATATTTTCTGCTGAATCACATCTATATTAACACTAACTTTGGAACAAAATCTCTCATATCTAGTTAACAGAGATAACTAATAGATTTTGTTGCATTTGTTATAATTATAAAGATGATATTTCTATGAATTCTGTTAAGCTGATTAATGTGAACGTGAAATAAATTTATGTTTTCATTAGTTATAATACTTCATATTAAAACACGAGAATTATCGATGTCTTTATTTCATTCTTTGATCACAGTAAATATGTCAAATAGCAAAATACTTCTATTTTAAGTTTGTTTTCATATGATGTCCACGTTTTTGTAAGAAGTTAAATGGGCTGAAGTCCTTCAATATGAAACTTCATGTCACATATATCATCATAAAACTTTTATCCACAAATGTAGCTGTCAATTTCACAAGTGACTAATTTTTAAAACAAATCTATATATTGACATGACGACAGTTACAAGATACCACACGTTTTCTTGATGAAGTAGAGGAGACTGCATGATTCGTGTGTTGGTTTTAAGCATAACAGAGTAGAGCTCTTCCTAAACACTTTTGGTGAGAACCGTAAAGAACAATTAAATCCACGCTGTATGAAAGCCTCTGGCGATGTGATGTATTGGCTTTTGGCTAAGAAGTTGTATTTGTTTTAGCACAATTAACCCAGGTTTCACTTTTCAAGATCTGTTTACGATACAAAAATCTAATTTGAAGGAAATGACCTCACCATTTCAGGGTTCTGGAACTAGTTGTTTCTGGAAAGTCCACCTGTGTATGAAGCCACTGGTAGGTGTACTCCTTACTCTTTTCTAACTTTTCATCCACAGTGGTCGGCTTGGAGAGGGCGTCTTCCTCTTCGCCTTGGGAAGAAATGTGTAACATTCAAAGAATTAAAAGTAGGGCAGGTAGCTGAGATGATGCTAGGAATTTCACTATAATGAAAGAGTATTGACAAAGCGTGGTGACTAATGAACGTCAGTTATTAGGAGTTAAGCATCTCCCATTTCAGTCTCAATTCAATACTTTGAAGAATAAAAGAAAAAAAAAATTAATGCAGTTACCATTGTTTAAAAATAGCATCCATTAGAAAACTCGATTGTTTCGGAGAGACAATAGACCTTTCTTATATGAACAGCCTTGTTTTATATGAACAGACTTATTTTAAGATCCAAATGTCCTTATACCATCCTCATATACAATAGAATTTATAGATTATAGCAAAGGTATTTAAAACAGACTTTTGATTTTCCAGAATTGAGCTTTATGTAAGCTATTATTTTCAATTATCAATAGTTTATACTAACTATTCAAAACAATGAATTTCATTGTGGTACTTGCTTACATGGTAGAGGAGGGAGCTGATTCTCAAAAGTTATTCGCTGACCTTCAAAGACCATATGCTGTGGCATAGGTGAGCTCACATTCAACACACACCCCAAGGAAAGTGGAAAAGTATACAACATGCTGAAAGCAATATTGATGTTAAATTACACAAATCTCTGTCTCTGTTTCTCTCTCTTGGTGTGTCTCTGTGTGTGTGTGGTGTGTTTAGAAAACCGTGCAAACATTGCTGCCGTGTGAGTGTCACACATTTGTATGACACCATTGCTTTGCACCATTGTTTAGCATCGTGGGCTTGCTCCTTCACACTGCTTCTTTTGTGGAACCCTCTCATAAATGTTAAGGGCTTACTGGCTTTGTAAGTTTGTGGACTGCATGTTTCTAAAGTTAGTTCATGGCAACTAAACACACCAGTACATAAAACTATAAAATCTGATGGTTAAAAACGCCAACTTTTCCAGGTGCAGCAGTGAACACAGCCTTTGAAAGTGCTGACTCAAGTTTGCAAGTTCAAGGTTCATCTGGGCTACGTGAAAACTGCCAGGCAAGCCAGGGAAAGATATTGAGACCATTCATTTAAATATTAAAGAATAAGTAAATAAAAGAAAACTGAATGCCAACTTATTAAATTGAGGCGTTCTCTTACTTATTGCCTGTAATCAGTAAGTAATCAGAATGTGTGTACGCTCTTTGGAAAATGAAGCAGGTCTTCAAACTCATAGTAAATACAGTTCTGTGTACACACAAACTATAGCATGCATAATGCTGAATGTGATGAGAACGAGCATCTTACATCTCTTTTTCCTGTAAAGGTCAGTGAAATGACTCTGGTTTTCAAATCAAGAAGATGCTAGAGCCAACATTTAGGAAAGTCTAAAAGAAGGTGCTCATTTCTCTAATGTCTAAGTTATTGTCACTTCTGATGCTATCACATGGTTCTAAACTGTCCATAGCTCCTGTCAAACAATTTCAAGTCAAGCCTTCATTGGTTACAAATGGAGAAAGGATTCCTTCACATTCCAGGGCTGGCTGATGAATTCATATGCAGAAGCATTTGATACATAGAGAAAGTATAAAGCAGACGTCCCCAAAAGGAACATGTGTTGTCACAGTTACTCCACAAAGTAAAGTGACTTTTCAGTAGATCCTGGGTTCTGATCTACCAGTGTTGGTTGGCCACAACAGGTACAATTCAGTACCATTAACTAGTAAGACTTCAGTGAGTCTGATGATCAGCTGAGCTAAGGCTCAAGCCTTACCTGTTTTTAATATGTAGAAAGCATGGTATAATAAGCAGGTCTAGCTTAGAATTATCTGTGGCCTTCTGTTTCTTTAATACTGACATTTACTGCCATAGTCACTTATTAACATACTCTTGGAAAATTTCCCCAGTTCTTCATAAGGCTAACTGATTTCACAGGAGAACTCAGATAAAGTTTTAAACAATTCCTGTGTAAAGATCAGATCTTTCATTGTAAGGGACCAACTTATTGAGACCATCATGAAAACCCAGACTGATATATTGCCTGAAGCTCAATTAAGAAACAGAACAAGCAAAAACGTGAACTTGGCTGACTGTAAACCAAAAGTAGTTGAGAGCCGAGGGATGGGATTCCATCCCAGCTAAACCACCACAAGATTATCCTGTCACTGAGCAGAACACCTCAAATAAAATTCACTCTGAGTCATACAGAAGGCCCGCTTCAGCATCTTTGTTTGGAAAAGTAACAGAGGCTTCTATTACTTTACAGCACTCTGGTCATGCTATTTCATGAGCCTCTCCATTCAGCGTCGAAGAAAGCAGCATTTTTGCCTGTGGAAGGCGAAATCCATGGCCCACCGTCTGTTACTTAGCATCCTGCTTCGCCTATTCTCTGTGCTTTGAACCTCAGAAAGGCGACTTCCTTTGATTCTTGCTAATCTCTGGTTACTTTAAAGCATGGCTTGAAGCAATTTTAATTAAAGCAATTGTTAGACTCAATAACAAAATGCTATGCCATTTATAAAGACAATTTACGAAGAAAAGTATTAATGAAGAGAAAACCTGAAAAATAAATGCCACGTTCTAAAGCCAGCTACTTTGTAACATTTTAAGATAAGTTTCTTTAACCCACAAAATAATTTGCTTTGACTTCAGTTTTTGTTAGAATGATATGAGTTCTTTATGGTCTGATTCCAGTTGGTTGCAACAAAAATATATGCAATAGAAATCTCATGATAAATATGGTTTTTATTGATTTATATTATAAAATATCAAGTTGTCTGGTGATTAGATTTTTATTCTTTGAAGATTTTAAAATTTATTTTTATCATATGTGTTTTGTTTGCATGTAAAAGTATGCATTATATGCATGCAAAGCCCTTGGAAACCATTACAGAGCAACAGCAACCATGGAAACGGAGTTTCAAGCGGTTGGAGCTGTCATAGGAAAGTTGGGTATGAAATTTTGGTCCTCTCCAAAAGAAACAAATGTCCTTAACTTCAGAGATATATCTCTAGTCCCTTGATGATTATGTCTTTATTATCACATTTAATTCATTTTCAAGTGAATTTAGAGATAATATGTCTAAAATTTTATATAAAATTTTATTTTATAAAACTTGGTATATATTTGTATATAGTGTTTAGTGTCCCACCCATATTTACTTCATATTGGCACATTAAATACCTGAAAAGCTATTGATAATTGGATAATATTGTCTAATTATGGTTGTTATTTACTTCTTTAATTCTAGGTAAACAACATTAGCCTGTATAGTTATTTACTAATTTTATATTATATATTGTGAAAAATGTTTTTGATACTTTTAAATTGGAAACCACCTAAATCCTGTAGCATCTTCCTTTATGATTTTAACAAAGTATAAATCTTTTCTCTGTTATTAATGGTACAAATATTTTTCCTGTTCATTGATGTTTTCGATTTCTGTTCTCTTTTCAAAAAGGTCAGCTTTCCAGGCTGCATATTTGTGTACATCTTAAATATCATCTAAACTACATTCAGTTTTCCACTGCGACTTACTGGCTTGCATCTCTGAACTCAATAAACTGTTGTATAAAGTGTAGGACTCCAGAAAGAAATTCTATAAATTTTCAGTGATTTTTCTTCACTGACAAAAGTCTTTTATTTATTCTTTATCATTGTTTTGTCAATTTCTATTTTGTAATTTATGCAATCTTGCTTTGGTAAATTGAAATTGTAGCTCCTAAGGTTTCAGGACTGGGTATTTAGTTCAGTAATAGAAAGCTTACCTAGCATGCACACGGCCCGAGCTTCAGTTCCTAGTATAGAAAAGGAAAGACATAATTTGTAAATGTTATATACTGAATGTAAGATGGGTATGGTGGCTTACACATATATTCCTATCATTTTAGAGATTACAGTAAAAGGATTGGTGTAAATTTAAAGATAGTCTGGGCTAAATAGAGTTAGACATAATTAAACCGGTTCCCAAGCAAGACTTTAAAAATTTCTTATCTTATATTCATTTTTTTATTGTTAACCACTTCTCCACTAAATCAAATTACTCAGTCCAGTTCGCTTTTCTTAGAAACTATAGAAAACACATTTTTATTGCTTCCCTTTAGGATATTTCACATATGATTTAGGTGTTGATTTGCTGGGTTCAACATAAATAGATGAGCCCTTATTTACGTGCTGGCATCTAATAATGATTGAATATACAGAGAGAGTTTGCTACCTCATAGGGCTATCAAATTGGATGTCTAGGGATAAATAACTTGCATCTTACTCATGAAAATATCTCAGCTACTGTTCAAACGCCATGATTGTCGGGACCATGTTCCTCGCCATGATGACCACGGACTCTATACAGGCCTGCATGTAAGCCATATAACACAAGAGGACACAAGATCTCATTAGAGATGGCTGTGAATCATCATGTGATTGCTGGGAATTGAACTCAGGACCTCTCAAAGAGCAACCAGTACTCTTAACCTCTGAGCCCCTTCTCCAGGGCCCAAAATGTTTCTTTTTTAGATAGTAGACCAGTCTTGCTTTAGATATTGAGAGACATATTTTAAATTCCCACCTTAATCCACCAGACACTGTAGTTAACCAGCTTCTGTGACTGTAAGCCTTTTCTTCAGTAATGGTATTTCTGCTTCAAATCTTCAAGTATTAGCTTATAAAAACCATTCTTCAGAATAAACTACCTAACTTTCAACAATGTATTTTATACTTAAGCTTGAATAAGTATTGGTATTTTTAAAGGTTTGTTGCATTTGAATATGGTCTGAATATTTGATTCCCAGCTGGCAGTGCTGTTTTTGGAGTCTCTGAAGGCATTAAGATATAATCAGGTGGATTTAGGCCATGAGAGATGGGCCTCTTAAAGTTTGCCCAGACTGGTTCAGGTTTAACTTTCTGCTCATTGATTCACTGAGACAAAAGGAGACCCATCCTTGTTATATCGCCACTGTGATTATAACATGAATCAAGACAACTTGGGTAGGAAAGTATTTATTTGGCTGAAATATCATTGTCCATTATTGAGGGAAGCCAAGACAAGCACTCAACCAAAACAGAGCTCTGGAGGCAGAAACTAAATCTGAGACCACGGAGGCTGGACCATCTGTGTGTGTGTGTGTGAGTGTGTGTGTGTGTGTGTGTGTGTGTGATGGTCTACAGTGGCCAGGGCCTTCACTCATCAATCACTCATATGAAAATGTCCTAGGGTTTGCCTTCAGTCAACTTGATTGAGGTATTAGCACAATTTACATCTTGTCAGTTTTACACATGAAATTGTCACTATTAATATTATTTTAATGTTATAAGATAAAACATAATATAACATTAAAAGTCTCATAGCCTCTAAAATTTTTCAACATGTTAAAGTACTTAAAAAATAGCCAGCATCTCCTTTAAAAATCCAATATCTAGCTAGATGTGATGATACATACTTTTGATCACAGCACTCAGGGGACAGAGGCAGGAGGATCTCTGTGGGTTTGAAACCAGCCTAGTCTACAAAGTGAGTTCCAGGTCAACCAAGCCTATAACACAGAGAAGCCCTGTCTAGAAAAATAAAAGTCCCAATATCTCTCAACTGTGGCTCCTGTGAAATCATAAAAAAATTAAAACGTAAGTTACATATTTTTTTTCCAAGAGGACACAGCCAGGGCACACTTGCAATTATATCAAAGGCAAACAAAATTCAAACAGTGCTCATTGCTCAATGTCAATGTCCAATATCTGGAACTCACACGTGACCTTCTGGGTTCTAAATGCCTGGGGCATCTCATCCTCTGTTCTACTATCATTACATGCAACTTGTTTCTTAGGCTCATGCTGGCTCTGCAGCTGCTGCATTCACAAGTGATCATCCTCCTGTCCTGGCATCACCAACATTCTGCAGCTGTCAACTGCAGCTAAGGTTCCACCTTAGCTAAGGTCACCTCTTCAGGGACTCCAACCCAGACACACAGTGCCAGACTGTAGCTGTCTCTCTACGGTTCCTCCATGCTGCCCAAATCAGTAACATGTGGGAGGCTCTCACGGATTACCAAGCTTGGCTGCCGGCATGTGATGCAACCTCCCTACTTCCCGGTTTCTGGACCACAGCTTTTGTTGTGGTAACCCCAAGAAAAATTTCCCCCAAAGGGTTCATATCAATCATGCTATTCTTTCTTAATCAAGGCTAATAGCTCAGCCCTATCTAACCAGCATCAATTGTCCCAGTAAATCCAAGATACACTTCACTGGTTCTTGTCTCTTAATCACAACTGATTCTTCAGCCCCAACTGACCAGAAACCACAGGCTGTTAATTCCAATATATCACATGAACAGCCCTGATAGTCTTTGCTTCCCTCTGGGAATTCATAAGCCAAACCTCCATCATCTGGATCTCTGTTGTCATTATCTTCCAAATTCCTTTAACAGTTTATTAAACTCTGAGAACTCAATGGCCTTTCCGGTTGTAAACTTCAAAATCCTTCTATAATCCACCTTTGAAATCAGTCCAATCTCAGTAATATCTCATTATGTGGTACCAATTTGTTCTAGTTTGGCTTCTGTTGCTGTGCTGAAACACTGACCAAAACCAATCTGGGGAGGAAAGTATCTCTTTGGTTTACACATCCTAATCACTGTCTATCATAATGGGAAGTCAAGGCAGGAAGTCAAGCTGCGCAGGGACCTGGAGATAGAAACTGAATCAGACAGAGACCATAGATGACTGATGCTTACTGGCTTGCTTCACATGACTTGTTCTGACGACTTCATTATAGAACATAGGGCCACCAGCTCAGGAGCGGTACCACTCAGAGTGCGCAGTCTTCCTACATTAACCATTTTTTAAGAGAAAGTACAGCGGCCCATAAGATGGCAGCTTTTTTTCAGTTGAGGTTTCCTCTTCCCAGATGATTGTAGCTTGGGTCAAGTTGACAGAAATCTGACAACCACACCCCTGACATGTTGCTACATTTTCCATGCCGTGAGAAACTGAAGCCATGGACCAAAACTAATCCTTCCACCTTGCGTTGCTCCGTCAGGTGTAACAATACAATAACTAGAAAAGGAGCTAGTGTGAGGGCGTTCATGTCACATGACCCTATAAGAACTTCAGGACACTTTTCCTTATGCCGTATTTTAATTTGCCATTTTTGTCTGTTTTGCCTCTTATAACAAGCTCTTGATAATACTAATGCATAATATGCCGACACTCAGTTTGTATCAGAGAAAAAGGAACAGTTGCCACCCTTGTACTTTCTGTACTGTATAAAAATTGCGGGGCTCTCCTGCTCTCAGGTCCACAGGACCAGCTCACCTGTGTCCCTGCCAACATTGTCAGCTCTAGAATGCGACCCAGTCGAGTTGCAGGGCCTGCTCTCCCAAGTGCTGCTGCTGCTGAGGGGCAGTGACAATTCTCTCATCCTCATGACCTTGGGACCAGCTCTCCTACCCACCACAGGCAGCGAGGGGCAGGGGAAGGGGTAAGGTCTTCTCTCCCTAGTCCACTCTACCAATGGCAGTTAAGAGGTGGGGCCGGATCTCCCAGGCATGCTCACCTGGTTGGGGGTGGATAGGTGAGGGGGCTCATCTACACAGCCTCAGCTCATATGCCAAGTGATGGCATGGGTGAGGGAAAGATTCCCTCCTACCCCACCTCTAGCTTCAGAGATGTGAGAATGGAAGGGGGGCTGCTGCCCCTCATTGACTGAGGGAATCTGGATAACGGGCCTTGCATCTAGCAGGGCAAAACAGCAGAGCTGGCCCTGGGGGTATGAGTGTGAGTGTGGGTGAGCTGGACCCAAGGACATGAGAGCAGAAGAACTGAGCCAGCTCCTTACTGCCTGCTTACGTTGGGTGAGTTAGCTGGGGCAGTGTTAAGGAGCTTGCCCCTGTGGCGGTGATGAACCCAGCTGCTACCCAGGCCCAGAACTAGGGCTATGAGTTAGCCCATGCCAGCATCCACCGAATCTTGATCTACTGGAGTATGTGAAGGAACTGGACCTGCAGATACAAAGCTACAGAATCTCAATGACACAAGGCAACAACAAGATATCAAAGAGGAGTCCCAGTGAGAGCCCGTTATCAATAGTGTAGCACAAGCTAGAGCCCTCCAACCAGACCAATGCCTCATAGCATAGAACACTAACAAGATAAGATATATGTACTAAAGGCTACGTTGTGTGAGTCACTGACCCACACTACACCTTCCACAACCAATTTTTTTGTTGTTGTTGTTTATTTGACTGACTGATTTTACTTTTAAACTTCATTTTGTTTTGCAGGGGAGTTTGCAAGGGCAGAGGGAGAAAGCAAGAGGACACGGAGATGAGTGGAACTGGGATGCATGATGTGAAATCCACACATAATCAATAAACAGTTTTAAAAAGCGCAGAGCTATACTGCAAAGGCTTTTAACGAGTAGACAAGACTGTTATTGACGATAGCATATGCCTAAACACTATTGATTTAATTACTAGAATAGGGAGGTACATTAACTCTGAAAATCAGAATTATATCCAACTAAAATTAGCAAATCAAAACACAGAACAAAAATGATAACCTCTTCATAGGTCCACAGCATACATAATCCAAGGGGAGAGCAGTTTTATTTCTAAGGTTCACCGAAAGAAATGAAGCAATTTAAAAATTCATGGAAATATTGTTCTTTTCTTTATAAAAGGCAATAAAAGGTGCTCATTAAAGCCATATGCTTCAAATAAATCAAATTTCTAAATTTTCTGCATAATATCCAATATGGAGGGAAATTAAGATTCAATTATCATTTAAGGCACAGAGAAATAAACTAAGTAGTTATATTTTTAATTCACATGGTAACTTTCCCATGACTGTTTCCTTTTTCGCTAATGGCTTTTCTCCGTAATATAATTTTGAAATAGTCTTGGTTTCATGAGCAGAGATGAGTTCATTTGTTTACCGGACGCTTTGGGGGGACATTGTTGTGGCTACACAAAATGCTTCTCCTTGTGCTGTGAAATATTTTAAGTCATTTTGATAAATGGTTGACTCTATGTAGCTCAGGCTGGAAATACTAAAAATTGCTTTATAAAGTATAAGTGGTTTGGCTGTGTTTAGTAAAGAGATTATTACCTCATACCTCACAAATAAAAGATACCCCAAAAGGGGAATTTGGCATAAATACGCCAAGAGAATTTGAGTTTCATTAACATCTGTATAAATACTTGTTGATAGGCTGTTTATGGCTTCTTCCTTAACCAGGCCAATCTGCGGCTGGAAAGCAGAGGGCACTGGCAGGAAACCAGTAACTCTCCCAGAGCCATTTGAATGTGACAGCGACATCACTGTTCTTTAAAGACATACAGACATATACACGCGCTGGATCACTGAGGGAAAAAATGACTTCATGAATAAAGACCAGGATTGTTGGTAAAAAGATTAAAAACAGAAACTTTGGGAGGGCAGCCAAAACTGTATATGTAAGGTCAAAGGCTAAGTACAGCATTAATCATTCCTTTACTCAATTCATTCAATTTTTATGGCTCAACAGATTTTGTTTTTTTTTTTTAAAAAAATAGAATGAAAGATACTTGTGAGCTTCTGACATTTGAATTAACCCTCAAAACTGGGCTGTTTGGAGGCACACAAGGAGTATAAAAGACTTTTATGAAAGCAAAAATAAATAAATAATAAGTAAACAGATAGAGATAATTATGAAGTTATGTATCTAAAGTATTTGATATTTTAAAGATTTTTTTAAAAAAACAGAATTGCTTGAGGTGTTGAAACTACAAATCCTTCAACAAAGTGTTTTTTATCCAATTATTAAAAAAAAACCCAGACTATCTAGTTCTTCCAAAACATAGCATATTGTTTACATTGTGTTCTTTTGACCTGTGCCTTTTTGCTCATATGTGTATAGTGAATTTTTGATGATACTTCAATATTTTCTTCTCTGACAGTCACAAAAATTGAGAAAAAAAAATCTTAGATGGTTTAGATCATGTATACTTGAACATCTAAAATTCTGCCTGGGAACAGGTTAAAGTGAGGAAGACAAACAAAAAGAAATTTTCCTAACATGAAAATTTAAAAGGTGCACCAAGATCTTCAGTTATTAAAATAAATATTTTACTGTTGTATTTCTTAATAAAAATAATAACAAAAATTTAGGACCAACTGTTCAGATTCAGATGCAGTGGTCTGCTGAGGCATCGGAAGCCTGAAGGCAAAAGTCACACTGGCCCTGCCTCCTCCCTGGGGTATGTTTATTTCTAAGCAATACTATAAAAAGAGTCAACAGGGCACAGTTTTAGAACTACCCTTTAGCCACAGGATTTACATTTTTTCCCTATATTTTCATATGAATCTGCCACAATACTTCATTATCCATGAACAGGGTTTGTGACATATAATGAATTTATTTTGAAACTATTTTGGGTGGTGTTTTCTGAGTTCCGCTTCATCCGTCTTTGTACCTGTAAGAAAGTAACCTGCATAGAGTAAGCTGGCTTTTCACTTACAGGCCGTGGAGGGATTCACAATTGATTTACCATCCCTCTGCTTCTTCTCTTCTTCTTACAGCGAATATACTAATATAAAATGAATAACTATAGCATCCCTAATATGAGGTATTTTGCAATGTTTGAATTTCTATCCATATTGTTACAATTTTCAAAGAAAATGGATTCCATTTTGTGTGGTTTAACATTGCCTTGCTTAGCACAGGCCAGACCTAACCCATCTTGCAGGAAAAACTATACGTGTGAGTTAAAGTTCCATGGGTTTACTGGAAGGAAGGAAGGAAGGAAGGAAGGAAGGAAGGAAGGAAGGAAGGAAGGAAGGAAGGAAGGAAGGAAGGAAGGAAGACTTCAGAGTTAAGCACAGAGGAAAGGAGAACAGCTTCCTGGAGGTTACTCCAGGAAGTGCTCCATAGAAAAAAATATAAATCTTCAACAGATATTTTTTTTAAAAAATATATATTTTCTTTCATAATATGTAAGGGTTCTCAGGTGTCTTTTATAGAGAACAATCAATTTCCAAGAGATAAGAAGGGTGTATGGTCCTAATTGATTTTAAGTTATTTCAAATAATTTTTAGCAATTGCTGAGTAACAACCATGAAGGAGGTTCCATTGACATGATTCTCTCCTGTTTCACTCTTTTAATTTAATTAGCCGTGAAAAATATTCCTCTGTCTAACCTCGATTCCCTCAGGGAGTGTTAATATGGTGGGTCATCCAAACTAGGGCCCACCCAAAAGAGTAATCAGGAATAATGACGTAATTAGTTTGGTTTTCAGAATGATATACTCGTATTGACCAAATAAGTACTTTGAGGAACTTATTTTTATAGTTTATTTTTCTGATTTTGATATAAACATGTATACAGGTTTTTTTCTTGTGGCAAAAGACATCTATAATTATGCTCATTCATATATGTATTTATTAATTGCTATCCAAGCTTATGACATAATTCCCTTTATCTGTTTTATTTCAATGAAAAATAATAAGTGGTATTAGAATTGATTAAGGCTAGGAGCTCTAAACAAGCTCTTGAAATTTTCTTGATGTCATTGTAATTATAAAATATTACATAACAATGGGATAGAAATATTAATCTAGTGCACATATTTACACAATCAAAATTAACTTCTCATTATGCCTATTATAATATTTTAGTTTTTCTTTATAATTTTATATAACAATGATTTGTATGTTTTTCAAATTAACACAGATATTCTTATTATTGAAAACAGTCATATAAAACACTACACATATCTTAAAATATTGCTTGCATTATAAACAAAAAATAAATAAAAATTGCATTATTTCACAAATTAAATAGATGTAGCCTGAAGAATATGAAGAGATTATTTTTCTGAAGCACTTCAGGAAGATATTTTTATTCTCATTATATTATTAGTAAAAAGATGAATCACTTCAGGTAGCAAGACTTTGTTATACACAAATCAAGCCCTTCTGATGGATTTCACTTTGTTAGAGACAAGTTAAAGACTTCTGATGCATTTTTATGGTAGTAGAAGTCCATAGAGTCAGTATGTACCTACCACAAAAGTCACTCTCAGCTTCAAACTCTTATAGAACACATAAAATTTCAATATAATATGTCAATGAGATAGAATCATGGAATAAAATATAAAAAATAAAATATAATTAATTTATATGATTTAAATATAAATAGTTCATGAGATCTCTGCTAATTCCAAAAATAGAACAATCTACAAATAGAGGTTCTACTTTAAAAAAACTTTTTAATAGAGCTTGATGTCAGGGATGGTGATGCTCCGGAAGTTCTTTTATTGTATAGGATTGTTTTGGCTATCCTGGGCTTTTGTTTTTCCATATGAAATTGATTATTGTTCTTTCAAGGTCTGTGAAGAATTGTGTTGGGACTTTGATGGAAACTGCATTGACTCCATAGATTGCTTTCAGTAGGATTGCCATTTTTACTATGTTGACTTTACCTACTTAAAAGCATGGGAGATCTTTCTATTATCTGGTATCTTCTTCAGTTACTTTCTTCAAAGACTTAAACTTCTTGTCAAATAGGTCTTTTACTTCATTGGTTAGTGATACCTTAAGATATTTTATGCTATTTGTGGCTATTGTGAAAGGTAATGTTTCTCTGATTTCTTTCTCAGCTTCTTTATCAATTGTATAGGAGGGCTACTTTTTTTTTTTTTTTTGAGTTGATCTTGTATCCTGCCACATCACTGAAGGTATTTATCAGCTGTAGGAGTTCTCTGATAAGAGTTTTTGGGGTCACTTATATATACTATGATATCATCTGCAAATAACGAAAGTTTGACTTCTTCCTTTTCAATTTTAATCCCCTTGATCGCCTTTTGTTGTTTTATTGCTATTGTTAAAACTTCAAGAACTATGTTGAACAGATATGGAGAGAGGGTTCAGCCTTGTCTTGTTCCTGATTTTAGTGGAATCACTATGGATTTCTCTCCAATTAATTTGATGTTGGCTATTGGCTTGCTGTGTATTGCTTTTATTATATTTAGACCTCTATTTTTTTTTTGAATTTTTCGAGACAGGGTTTCTCCATAGATTTTTTTTTTTTTGAGGGGGGTCCTGTCCTGGAACTAGCTCTTCTAGACCAGACTGACTTCGAACTCACAGAGATCCGCCTGCCTCTGCCTCCCGAGTGCTGGGATTAAAGGCGTGCTCCACCACAACCTGGCGCTTTTATTATATTTAGATATGATCCTTGTATTCCTAATCTCTCCAAGACCTTTATCATGAAGGGGTGTTGGATCTTGTCAAATGCTTTTTCAGCATCTATTGAAATGATCATATGGAGCTACAGTAATTAAAACAGCTTGGTGTTGGCATAAAAACAGAGATGCTGACCAATGTAATCCAAGACCTGGATATTAATCCATACACCTTTGACCACCTGATTTTTGACAAAGAAGCTAAAATTATACAATGAAAAAAAAGAAGGTATCTTCAAAAAATGGTGCTGGCATAACTTGATGTCAATATGTAGAAGAATGAAAATAGATCCATATCTATCTCCATACACAAAACTCAAGTCCAAATGGAACAAAGACCTTGATATAAATCTGGCTACACTGAACCTGATAGAAGAGAAAGTGGGAAGTAGTCTTCAATGCATAGGCACAGGAGACCACTTCCTAAATATAACCCCTGTAGCACAGACACTGAGAGCAACATTAAATAAATGGGACCTCCTGAAACTGAGAAGCTTCTGTAAAGCAAAGTACACAGTCAATAAGACAAAAGGGCAGCTCACCAACCATAAATCAAAGGACTGATCTCCAAAATGTATAAAGAACTCAAGAAATTAGACATTAAAATTCTAAATAACCCAATTAAAATGGGGGCACTAAGCTAAACAGAGAATTCTCAATGGAATAATGATGTGGGATTTTCCTCTGTATGCTGTGATTACCATTAATGAATAAAAAAAGCTGCCTTGCCCTGTTGATAGGACAGCACTTAGGTAGGCGGGGGGGGGGGAGGGGGAAACCTATATAGCATGCTGGGAGAAAGGAGGCAGAGACAGGGAGAAGCCATGTAGCCCCGCTGGAGCCAGAAAGAAAGGTAAGCCACAGCCATGTAGCAATACACAGATTAATAGAAATGGGTTAAATTAATATGTAAGAGTTAGTCAATTAAGAAGTTAGAGCTAATGGGCCAAGCAGTGTTTTAAATAAAATAGGTTCTATGTGGTTATTTTGGTTCTCGGTGGCTGGGACGAATTAGTGGACTCCTTGCTACAGGAGAATCTCAAATGGCCAAAAGATACTTAAGGAAATGTTAAAAATCCTTAGCTATTAGGGAAATGCAAATCCTCTGAAATACCATCTTACTCCTGTCAGAATGGCTAAAATAAAAAACACTAATGCTAGCTTATGCTGGAGAGGATGTGGAGAAAGGGGCACTCTCATCTATTGCTGGTGGGAATGCAAACTTGTGATATCTATCACCATGCACAAAACTCAAGTCCAAATGGATTAAAGACCTCAATATCAGTCCAAACACACTGAACCTGATAGAAGAGAAAGTGGGAAGTACTCTACAACACATGGGCACAGGAGAACACTTCCTACGTATAACCCCAGCAGCACAAACACTAGGGGCATCATTGAATAAATGGGACCTCCTGAGACTGAGAAGCTTCTGTAAAGCAAAGGACACTGTCACTAAGACAGAAAGGCAACCCACTGACTGGGAGAAGATCTTCACCAACCCCGCAACTGACAAAGGTCTGATATCCATAATATACAAAGAACTCAAGAAATTAGACCGTAAAAGGTTAATCAATCCAATTATAAAATGGGGCACTGAGCTGAACAGAGACTTTTCAACAGAAGAAGTTCAAATGGCCAAAAGTCACTTAAGATCATGCTCAACTTCCTTAGCAATCAGGGAAATGCAAATCAAGACAACATTAAGATACCATCTTACACCGGTCAGAATGGCTAAAATCAAAAACACCAATGATAGCCTCTGCTGGAGAGGTTGTGGAGAAAGGGGCACTCTCATCCATTGCTGGTGGGAATGCAAACTTGTGCAACCACTTTGGAAAGCAGTGTGGCGGTTTCTCAGGAAAGTCGGGTTCAACCTACCTCTTGACCCAGCAATACCACTATTGGGAATATACCCAAGAGATGCCCAAACATACAACAAAAGTATATGCTCAACTATGTTCATAGCAGCATTGTTTGTAATTGCCAGAACCTGGAAACAACCTAGATGTCCTTCAATGGAAGAATGGATGAAGAAAGTATGGAATATATACATATTAGAGTACTACTCAGCAGTAAAAAACAATGACTTCTTGAATTTTGCATACAAATGGACGGAAATTGAAAACACTATCCTGAGTGAGGTAAGCCAGACCCAAAAAGAGGAACATGGGATGTACTCACTCATATTTGGTTTCTAGCCATAAATAAAGGACATTGAGACTATAATTCATGACTCTAGAGAAGCTAAATAAGAAGGTGAACCCAAAGAAAAACATATAAGCATCCCCCTGTGCAACCATTTTGGAAATCAGTGTGGCGGTTTCTCAGAAAACTGGGAATCAACCTACCTCAGGATCCAGCAATACCACTCTTGGGCATATACCCAAAAGATGCTCAATCATACTACAAAAGCGTTTGTTAAACTATGTTCATAGCTGCATTATTTGTAAGAGCCAGAACCTGGAAACAACCTAGATACCCCTCAAATGAAGAATAGATAAAGGAAGTGTGGCACATCTACACATTAGAGTACCACTCAGTGGTTAAAAAAAATGGCATCTTGACTTTTGCATGCAAATGGATGGAATTAGAAAACACTGTCATGAGTGAGGTAACCCAGGCCCCAAAAGATGAATATGGCCATCTATTCAGCTCCAGTTACTTTGGTATAGTTTATTCATATCACTGCTGTTGGACGCATGGACAATTCTTCAATTCTGCAAGTTGGGATAGATTGCAGGTTACATGCATGAGAAGAACTTATCTCTTCAGGGTGTATTTTCATTACTTATGTACTCAAGTATCCACTCAAAATATAAACTATTTGCCAAGTTTATAGTTTAGTTTGAATAAAAATTTACATCGTTAAGTCAATTTCAGAAAATTAATACCCTAATTGGATACTCCATACTAGCAGATAAAAACAGTACAAGGAATGGGCTACCTTTTTAAGCTGTTGGTCAATAGGGTCTCTTAGACTCCCAGGGATTAGAGTCTACAATAGTACTCTTGATTATCCTTCAGAACTTGGTAGTTACATAATGTTGCAGAGGACACTGTATAATATAGCATGGAGAAATCAAACTGGTACTCTGTGGAAGCTGCATCTCTATGGCATCTCTACTAGCTAACTCTCATTTTTCTGGAAAGTGCTCTGAACATTATCAGAGAATAAAATTAGTCATCAACTACACTGAGCTGTGAACACTGCAAGGTACAGCAATGACTAGCCTGACAAGATAAGCCCATTGGTGAAATAGTGGACATAATGCTGTAGAAGTAACCAACCATGTTCTAATTGGATCTAAGGTATTTCATGAGTGTGAAATTCATACATCTGGTTAAGGAAACAAGAATCTGTGGATAGATAGGTCAGAGTCCCTAGAAGGTACTATTACAAGATAAAATATTAAAACTACTCTAATGATCTATTGCTATACGCATAGATCAGAGCCCCTCTAAACCCTTAGCAGAGAAGCTTCTTCTAGTAGATGTAAGTTAATATAAATACCTGATCAAAACACAGAGAAAAAGTGTCATTGGAGTTTGCAGCCTTAAACTGGACATATATCACACCCCTTCTATTAAGGCCCAGAGAAGTTTTAAGAATAAGAGTAGAAAGTTTGTAAGAGCTTGGGGGTTAGATAATATACAGGAAATTGTAGTTTTTGGAAACAATGTACAGTTGTACATACAAATACACAGAGACTGTGACTACATATAAAAGAGTTCTGCAAGCACAAGCCAGAAAAAATTCCAGTACACAGGAAGGAAGGTGGGAATGAAAGCCCACCCCATCTCCAACTGAGGATTTATTGGCATTTGATGGCTTGCGGGAGAGGAAGAATACATTTTTCTTCGATGATGTCATCCTTGCATAGGTCTACCAGATACCATATGTGAAGGTCAAGTCAAAAGACTAGTTGCACAACATAAACTGGGCCTGATGAGGTCTGCAGAGAAGAGGAAAACTCAGAGTTGGGTAGGTAGGGAAAGATGGGTGGTGAGGGTGGTCATGTGAGAAGCTGAGGGAAGGAGACACTATGTTCAAACTAGTGTGTTCCAGATCAGTCAGGGCTATTTAGGGAGACATTAACTCAAAAAAAAAATTGTAAGATTTTTTTTCCTAAATTGTCTATTTTTATAGACATATTGAGTTTACTCTCAAACTTGGTCTGGGCCAGTATGGGTAAGATTTTCTGAGTGTTTTTTTCTTCTAATATTTTTCACACTCATTGACATAAAGCAACTGTAACATCTGTTATTCCATGCATGATCCACCCACAAGACTGTGTAATTTTCCCATGAAAAAAACTTGCCAATATCCATTCAATTTATTAGTGTTTTTAAACTAAATCTGGCTTTATTGATGCAAAATAGTGTATTTTTTCTTATTTAGCACCGATCCTAAAATATGCAGCCATTTTACACTGTATCATTACTTTTTTAAAAGATCATTGAAATTTTTTTCTACTTGCGATTTCTAACATCTTTTAAATTTATGAGCAAGGGTTCATCATTTTAGTTAGCTTAGTGTTATTTATTTACGACTTAATAGCATTACTTTCAGGAACTGCACGGTACAAGTGTTCTATTTTTACCAATTTTCAGTCCTTATTTAAAGCCAGTACGAGTTCAGGTTTGGTAACTATCCTTTTGTTCTTCAGGATAACATGTTTCCAGTCAGTCAGTGTCCTATATAAGACCTCCAACCATAATTTATTAAATATGTTCATCAGATCATATCTTTAGTGATTCTTTTGAATATTCTATAACTTAGTGAAAGAAACATCATTAAAATTTCTTAATTGTTAGAATTTCTTCTTGCTACAACTTTAATTTTTGCCTTATATTAGTACTGTGTGTTATACTAGCTCATGCAAAATTAAGTGTATTAGGAATGTATTATCTATTTTCTTCCTCGTCTTGACAAATACATGATTTTACACCACAAAGGTAGGATGATTTATTTTCATCCATAGTGTCACTGAGTTTAGTTGATAGTCACTTGTCTTCTGATAGTCACTTGTCTTCATACGTTTGGATAGAATCTCATTGGGCCGGGGTACATTACAGAGGACATGCGTCACTTCATGTTGCATTAGGAAGCAAAGGGAGGAAAGACTAGGCAGCTACACTGCCTTGTCATATATTACTTTGGCTGCTAGGTTTCCTTCTGAAATAAAACTTGTACTTCTTACATTTTTGTCTTTACCATTTTTATTTGTATTTAAATTGTGGAAGTAACATCAAGAGGTACTATACGATCAAGCATTAACCAGGCTCTTTGGACCAGGGATGCAGTAGCCTCTGAATTGAACACAGTGAAAAGTATTTATTGGAAACGTATAAATACCTTTGCTGCTAAGTGCCAGAGTTGTGCCTCAGAAATTATTGCTTCTCAAAGGTAAGGCTATTAAATAACTTATTTTTCATACTCTAGAGCTTCAGATGGGTGTCTTATTCATTCATGAGATGCCCTCAAGAAATAGTTTGTATTTTTCCATTATTGTCTTAACTTTTCATTAAAATACTATCTCATCAAGTCTCATGTATTACATATAAGGGTTTTTAATTAATTTTTAAGTTTATCACGCAAAGTGATAGATTTTATTATATAATTTTCACACATACATTTTGTCAGAATTCTTATTCCTTTTCAATGACCCTCCTCCACCCTTACAAGTTCCTTTCTCTGATGTTCTCTCTTTTTCTAAATAATTGACTTCCTCAAGACACTGATCTTTTAGTCAGTCATGTGTTCTTTAGCCTAATATACTTTAATTAACACACCAAGTTTTCAGTCTTTCTGATGTTTCAATCTCCAGTTCTCACTTTAAACAGTCCTAAAAATGGTACTAAGTATGCCACAGTCTGAAGAGTGAATTTTCCTCTGTCAAGGTAGCTCATCACCTAAAACTAAGTCCTCCAATTTCTCATAACATCATCAAGATGTGATGTCATATGTAGTGACTGGGTTTAGCAAATTTCTAAATAATGTATTTATTCCCATATGTATCCTCAGGACCACAGGGTTTGTTGTCTGAGTTCTTCTTTGCATTCTGGTGTCTGGAACTACTAGCATAATTAAAAATTCAGCTGAGCTTACAGAATTTTTGAGTTTTTTCCCCCCATGTTTCCAAGATCCTCCAAATCCCCCATCACAAATCAGTTCTAAGCATTTAAGAAGCACACAGTCATACTTAATCATGGCAATGACCCCATTCTAATAATGTATTTTCCATATTGGTTACTTTTCTTGTTTCCCTGACAAAGCTCCTGGCATAAATAATTAAGGACAGAAAAATTTATTCTTGACATCAAGATTTGAGTCTAATAACATGGCCACCTGCTTGGGCAAAATTCATGACTATAGAAGCCTTTGCAGGTGTGGCTCGGCCAATAAGGAGAGAAAGAGAGGAGAATTGGGATCAATCCCAGCATAGTCTGCACACCCCTGTTTCTACTTTGACACAACTGTTAACATATGCAAAACCTCCCCAAATAATATGAGCAGCTTTCTATGTTGGAGCTATGGGGAAAAATTTATATTCCAACTAATGCTATCTTTTTCTCAACTAAAGTCTATTTTATTAAATTTACTTAGTAGGTTTTTGTGGTATTTTTAAAAATTCTACTGACAGAAATAATTTCCTAGTATTTGAGATTACTTAACCTAACCCCAAGTGAATCACTTGCAACTATGTTATATCTCCCCCAAAATGGTGCTATTGTTTGAAATGTCCTTAAATTTTCAGATTCTGGCCAAGCTCCTCATACTGCGAATGCCAGTGGCATCCCTAGAGGTAGAAGTTAAAGGCAATTAAATCAGTAGGAATGTGATTTTGAAGAAAGCAGTAAACCTAGAAATACTCCTAACCTTTCACCTTCAAAAAAAAAATCATGTTATATTTATACCCATCATGAACATGGACCTTCCCCAGGCTGCACAAGCAGACTGCAGGAGTCAATGACTGAAACCACAGAAATTGTGAGTTAAATTTTCTTCCTTTAAGGTGATATTCTCAAGGTTTTGTCAAAGCAGTAAAAAAAAAAAAAAAAAAAAAAAAAAAACTGGTTAGCATGACTGATAGATGTGAATTTATCCAACATTTTGTGATTTCTATTTATCGTGTCTGAACCACGTCCTTTTGCTTAGTCCAGCAACCTATATTGACTGCTTCTTCTTTTCTCACATTAGTGTAGAGATTATATTAGTTGCATCTATTCATTTGGTTTTTAATCGTAGATATCACAAGGGTTTTTTTTTTTTTTTGCAAATAAGCAAACACCCAAAACTAAACAAAACAAAATCACCACCACCACCACCAACAACAACAACCTCCTCAATTTATCTATTTTAAAATATATTTATTTAACAAAGGTCAGCTAGGGATATTTTACATGAAAAATTCTAATTTTTTCAAGGTATTTCAATGATACAGCATTCCATCTTGGTAGTTCTATTTCCTATTTCCTTCATTAACTTTCTGGTTACCGTCAACTTTATCACTTTCTTTCTTCTATTGATTTTAAAACATCAACTTTCAATTCCACTGCATCTTACTTAATGGTGAAAATCTGTTAGCACTTTAAGTACAACTTCACCATTTATTAAACAGGAAACAAACACATCTTGAAGACTTACCCTGATAATTCAGGCTATAAAATTTATTTTTTTAAATATCCTACTCTATTAAAGTACAATTGATGAAAGTTATAGATTCCTTTTCAAACACATCATGTTTAAGATTCAGTACTATGGTTTTTTTCATGTATTTAAGATAATTTTCAGTGGATAATTTTTCTTAGTGTCTTCTTTTCCTAGAATTCTAATGAGCCAAAATTTAAACCAGTGGTTCTCAATCTTCCTAAGGCCATGGCCCTTTAATAGATTCCCTCATGTTGTGATGACCCTCAACCATAAAATTATTTTCATTACTACTTCATACTTGTAATTTTGCTACTGTTAGGAATTGTAATGTAAATATGGGTGCTTTCTGATGGTCTTAGGCAACCCCTGTGAAAGGTCATTAGGTTCCCTACAGAGGTGTTGACCCACAGGTTGGGAACTAGTGATTTAGATCATCTTTACATCACTCTCTATATTTTTACCTCTTAAACTTTCATCCCTTTGTAGTGGATTTTGGATATGGCTTCTCAGAAATTTACAAATTCCTTTCTTCATCTGTCTGTTGTGAAGTTATAACTAGAGCAGTGGTTTTCAACCTGTGGGCCGAGACCACCAACAGACTTTTGGAAACACGTAATTCCGATTACAATTAGTAATGGTGGCAAAATGAGTTATGAAGTAGCAACTAAATAATTTTTTTGTCTGGGGTCAGCACAAATAAAGGACTGTACTATAAAGGGTTGCATCCTTAGGAAGGTTAAGAACTACTGATGTAGAGTTAAGATTTTAATGTCAATTGTACTATTTTCATTTCTGATATTTATATACAGTTCTTTCTTAAATATTATTTCATGTGTAGATATTTTAAGATAGTGTTTACTCCTTAATGAAACTTTATGGCATTATTATCTGTGTCTATATATAATTTGTAGTTATAATTATATTTGTATATTTTTGTTGTCATTTGTTCCTATTGACTATTATTTATGGTGTCTTTTCCATATGTTATAATTTATTTTTACAGAAATGATATCTATACATATTAGCCACATCTATGTGACATGATTAGACTCACATTATATAAATATTAAACTTGTTTAATAAGTTACATTCTTACTTTATGTTTCTTGCAAAAATGTATTATAAGAGTTTAACTATTCAAAATGAAATGTATCAGCTCTTTCTTTCAAAAGAAGCCTTTTCCTTCAAAACCTATGTTTTTGTGTTCAAATTAACTTTTCTAAAACACAAAGTTTATATCTTTTGTCAGGAGTATTTCAGCATATTAATGTTTCCATTTCTCAACATTTTGAGGCCCTTGGTTATACATATTATCATATTCACTAAAATCAAAAGATTACATGCCAGGAAATGATCAATCTATAGCACATGAGGGTGCCTTCTAATATTTTCCACAATTTAAAAATGTATCATTATAGTATTAGACATTTTTGAATGGCCTAAATTTAATATTGATTGGTATGGCAGATATAGAACTGAACTGTGTGGCAGGACATAATTTTGAACTTTATAATTTCATAAAACAGGAAACATATTTTGCTTCCTGTGGAAGCAAAAATATAAAGTAATTTGAGTTCCATTAAAATAGATTACTATATTTTATTTCTTTTTTTCTTCTTTTGAGAATGTTCTTGCTCTGGTTCTAGAAACATTGTTTTGAATAGGTATATTTTCCCTCCCCTCCCACTCATTCCTCTCCCCTTCTCTCCTGCCCTCCCCTCCCGGCTTCTCCCTTACAGATTGAGTTTCTTATATATTCTGAATAGTGAGCCTCTGTTAGATGAACAGCTGCCTAAGATTCTCTCCCACTCTCTGGACTTCCTTGTCATTCAAATAACTGCTCCGCTATCCTAACAGAAACTTGTAGTTTTATGAAGATTCTCGGGTAAATATGGAGTCATATTCAGCAAGCCTTTTCTTATCCCTCTACCATGTAGGGTGGTGCCTATGCTTTCTTCTAGAAGTTTTAGTGTTTCAGGTTTCAGGTTTAGCTCTTTTACCCAACTGGGGTTAGTTTTTGTATAAAGTGGCAGATATAAGGGTATAATGACTTTTTCTGTATGTGGATTTTCTGTTTCCCTGGGACCATTTACTGAAGATCTTTTCTTTATCATATATTTCTGGAGTCTTCTTTAAATATAAAAGTTCTGAAGTTACTGTGCTCCTGTTTGGGTCTTTGATTTTGTTCCATTTTTTTGGAATACCATATTGTTTTTATTACTATGGTTCTGTAATATATCTTGAGACCTGGAATGGAGATTTCTCCAGGATCTTTCTTTTCTTTCAGAATAGTTTTGACTACCTAGGGGTTTCTGTGGTTCCATTGAAATTTTAGAACTCTATTTTCTCCTTCTGTGTAGGATGCAATGAGGATTTTAATTGGGATTGGATTTACCTTGTGCATAGCTTTTGGTAAAATGCTCATTTTTAGAATATCAATTCTACCAACCCACGAGTATGGGATATCTTTCCATTTTCTAGTGTAATTTATCTCCTCTTTTTTAAGAATTAAAGTTGTCATTCCAGAGGTCCTTCCCTTCTTTGATGATCTGGTTTCTTCCTAAATATTTTTTGTTTTTGTTTTTGAGCCTATTGTAAATGGGACTATCTCCATTATCTCTTTGTAAGTTTTTTCGTATATAGAAATTCAATTGATTTGTGCATGTTGATTCAGTATGCTATTGCACTGATAAATTTACTTATCATTTCTAGAAGTTTTCCGTTAAAAATATTTGGGACACCTACTGCAAATTATTAGGTCACCTACAAATAAGGTAATATAGTTTGTGACAACAATTAATGAAACAGCTGTTAAGAGTTTGAGAGAGAGCAAGGAGTGTCTATGGCAGTGTCTGGAGAGATAAAAGGGAAGGAGGAAATAATGTAGCTATGTTATCAACTAAAAATGAAAGCAATAATTAAAAAAGAAAAGCATGATATCAATTGTTATTATAGTCTACATATTTATTAACTATTAAAAACATTACTTTATAGAAGATGACTAAATACTACTTGTACCTATTTTGGAAATATTCCAACAGAAAATGTTTGTATTTAATGTTCTAAAAGAATTATATTTTTATTATTTAATTAACAGTATTTTTATATTATAGCCATTTATTGCATTAAAGCCATTTCCTTTTAAGACCATTATTGTACTGTATTATCTTATTCATGGGTGTGTATGTGCCCACATCAACTACACTCCAAATACTTCATATTAGAGGTTTTGGCAATGTCACTTTCTTGCCCCTTCTTTTTACAGTGTTTTTATTTCCATAAAATTGACTATATTCTCAAATAAAAGCCTCATCTGTTTAAAATATTCATATAAATTATAAAAAACTAGAAAAAAACTAATATTTTATTATATTTTTTTCTGAGTGGATAAAAAATAGAAAAGGCAGTTAATTTGCTTAGGCATGTTTTGTTTAATTCCAGGAGTTTCTCTCTGCTATAGAAAATGGCAGTCCTCTGGGAACAACATTGTACTAATCCATAATATGCATATATTTAAATAATAGACGCAGGCAGGTAAATTAAAATTGTTATAGTAATAAAATTCTATGAATTCATGTTTATAAAAAAGCATATTCAGAAAAGTGGTAATTATACTTCCACTGTTGCCAAAGGAATCCATAGACTGAATTCATAAAAAAAAAACGGAATCAAATTTGAGACTGTAGAGACAATTGGTTAAGTAGTTAAGTCTTTCTGTGCAGTCATGAGGACTATAGTTCAGACCAGAGCCCCATAGAACAATCCTGGTGGTCCATGCCCACTTTTAACCCCAGGTTTGATGAAGGCAGTGTCATGAGGATTTGAGGCACTTGCTATCTTCTAGCCTAGCTCTAAAACCCAGGCTCCAGATTCAGAGAGTCCATGCCGCAAAGGAAGAGGTGAAACCTGGCAGAAGGGGATAGCTGTTGTACTACATACACCCGGAGACCCATATACACATGGATATATAAGAAGACAGAAGTTTGCTAAGTGAGAGACAAAGAGACCTATATAATAATAATTATGAACATCAGTAAACTTTTATTGGTTAACTTTATCTTTAAATTTCAGTAAAGTTGAGATGAAAGACATGTGAATACGCTACAAGGAAGGTTTGTGTGGTCACTAAACAAGTTGTTTTCCTAACATATAAAGCAAACTACAATGGAGACCAGAGTTTTGCCATATATTTCAAAGGGAAAAACAACCTCTTGTCCTCCCCTCATAGGAAATCAGTGCTGTCCTCAGCAAAAAATATTCTGTTTTTTAATAGTTTTCTGCATACAAAGATGCAGTAGTCACAGTTGCACGCATTTTCCAAACTGTGAGAAAAACGCCGTTTTTTTTTTAGAAAGCAATTACCATAGAAAAATGCATTATGGGATATGTGGGTTCTGACCAACTCATACATAATTCCCTATGGCTAGAGTGTTTACTGCACTCTGCCATGCTCATAATTTAATATCAGAGCGAATTTAAAGGAAACTTACAAATTCCTCTGAGACCAAATATGGGAAAATTGTATTTTAATTTTTTCCCCTATTTTCCAAAAGTTATTCACAAGAGAAAACAAAATTCTGTGTTATTTTTGCAGCTGGTATATTAATAACATAGTGAAATATCATTTGTTTCCATATTCTCAAACGCTCAAAAGGGAGTTTTGTGAAAAAATACAAAATTTTAGTGAAGTAGAAACATCACACCTGGGCTTTTAGGGTTACAGTGATAGGGGTTGAAATTCCAGTGTGTCATTTGTTAAGTGATTAGATAATAAAAGTTTAATTTAAAAAGATGTTATTCTTTTAAGACTATTATCAAGATAAAATTATATGCATAATTATATTTGTTTTCTCAATAAATAGCATCCTATGCTTTTTTTCCTCCTGTGATCCCTACGTCAAAATATTAAGGAAACAATTTATGTATAAATTATCTAGATATAGATATTTACCAGAGATATTTTATAAGGCATTTGATTTTGTCTGGCAAGTAAAGGACCTTCTTTTGGCTCTGTGGACTCATGATCATGGAATTTTTAAGATCATAGGTGATTGCTGCTCATGCTCAATGGAGATCAATATTGATTGTGAATATATTTTTGAGATATAGGGTGAAAAGACAGGAAAATTAGCTCCATAAGAGAACATGGATAACAAATGAGTGTTCTTCAAAGATCATAAAGAATTGTTAAAACTCAAGGAAGTGGTTCACTTCATAAAAAATGGGTCAAAAACCACATGCAACACCAAAGAAAAAAAGATATACAACACTAAAATCATAGACGGAAAAACAGTCTGGATAAAGATGTTCAACTTCTCATGCCAATAAGGAATTCCAACAATAAGATGGCACTACTACATTCCTACCAGGAAGTGAAGAATGCAAAATTATTAAACACCAAGCAATGAAGAAGATGTGAACCCACAGGGAATTCATGCAATGTTGCTGAGAACAGAAAACTGGACAGCCACTTTGGAAAACTTCCTGGCAGCTGATTAGAAATCAAACATGCTCTAAGCATATAATCCAATAATCACACTGTGGATTTTACCCCTACATGATTTAACAGCATGTGGACACATAATATACACTGTAGCCCTATTCATAATTGCTAAACTTTAGTAGGTTGGAGGATAAACTGAGGTCCAACCGATAGTGGACTATTTGTGAGTACTGAAAGGAAATAAACTAACAGAACTATCCCCACCACTATCAAAACTTGGGATGGATACAGAGGTACTCACTGATAATACTAGAAATCAGGAGGCTATGGCAGCAAGTGTGTGCCCAAAGCCAACTACCCATACCACATTCCAGGTTAGCTGAAGCTACAAGGTGGTGGCCTGTTATAAAGATGCAGCTGCCTGTGCTGCTGCTGCTGGTTACGTGCAAGGGAGCTTCTTGGGCAGTGGTATTGAGGACTGCAGAATCATAATTGAGAATGAGAGATATTGAGGGATCTGTGACAACCTCCCCAACTCTGTGCTCAAAAGAAACAGTACAGAAAGGAAGCCATTGAAGAGAGCCCTTAAAAACTGTGACAAAGATGCTGAAGTGTAGCTCTTCACCGTTGATTGCTTCTGGCAAGGGTGGGGGAGGGAGAGGGGAAAGGACTCTGTCTTTAAGATGCTGGCCACTGGGAGTTTGACCATGTTTCTATGAGTATATGGGCAAAACAAACTGGACTTGAAATATATATATATATGGTGGAGATGGTGGACCTGGAAGGGATGGAAAGTGACTGAGATCAGGGTGCATTGTATGAAACTCTAAAATAATCAATAAGAATATTGTGTTGGTAAAAAGGAGCTATGAAGTCACAAATATAAATGAATATTAAATATATAGCAGTAAGTGAAAAAAGACAATCTTGAAAGTCTGTATGCTGTATAAATTCAACTATATTATGCTCTTAAAAAGGCACAACTACAGAGAAAGTTAAAAACAAAAATAAAAGCAAAACACTGGTGGTTTACAGATAGGATTTTGAAGAAAGAAAAACAAGGTGTACTAGCAAGACAAAACTAAAACAAATTCTGAATTTCAAATCTCGATGATGTGTTGGTATGCCCTCTACCATTCTGGTAGTAATAACATGACATTGTACCTTGATCTTCTAGACTTATAGATCAGTGCCTTGTTAGCCATCATCAGGGAAGCTTCCTCCTACAGCAGATAATAGCACATATAGAGATGCACAGCTGCACACTATAGAGGGAGAGGGGATCGCAGGTGGTGCTTGGTTGACTACTACCTGCCCCAACTACAAGGAATGGTAAAGTTGCTGTCTTTCCCCTCCCCTGTGCCCAGGTCTAGAGATCTTAGGCAGCTATTGGTATGATGGTACCCGATTCCTTGGAGCTTTTGGTGCCTGGTGGGCTGTTGGTTGATTGTGGTTCTCCTCCCCCACCCCTATCACAAAGTCTGGGGCCCTCTACCTGCTTCCTCCACTTAATTGGTGGAGGACACAGTTGGTACCTCCCAGTCTTTTTAGTTTCGGGTTCCACAATCAACGAGGAGCTGCTGGCCTAACCTGGGGTTTAATCAGTGTGGGACACAGAAGGAGAATAAAGAATGTGGATTTGGTTGGGCAGGTGAGGAGGATCTGGGAGGAGCTGGGGGATGAAAAACTATAGAGTATTTTGTATTTAAAAATTTAATTAGTAACATAAAAATAAGTTACATCATAAAAAACTCTTACACAACAATCAGTTTTTAAATTCAATTATTTTCTTTAGCATACTATTATTGCAACACAGTCTGATTATACAAAACTATCATCAGTAAATCAAATTACCTGAATAATAACTATGACCTTGGAATTTTGATCATGATTTCAGTGCCTTTTATAAGAACTGCTGTAGCTTTACTGAGCACCTGTTATTTGCTGCAAATTTTGCTGTTCAACAAGGACCCAGCTGTGAGTCAACAGGGTCCCGAACTCATAAAGGCACCTGAGAAAAATTACTTAGTAGATGCTTCAGGAAAATGTAGTGCTTGATAAGCCCAACATACAGTTTTGTTAGTCCTAAGAGTAACGAATCAAAGGATACACAAGAGAGACTCTTCTTTGTCAAATCACACTGTCAGCTCTGCTCTGTAAAGCCATGGAAAGTTTTGCAAATGGATTCTAATGATTACTAAGTGACTAAGTGATCAGATCCACTTCCTAGACTATTGCTGCTTTATACTGCCTTGAAGTGTTGAAAATATTTCATGTGGAAAGAAGAGGCTTTCTGTTAAAATATAAATTTTGATTACATTACAGAAAACCACGACTGATGGAAATACCCTGCACCAATTATTACATCTATAGCATGGCGGCTATACGAATGCTCGGGAAACATTGTAGAAAATAGGACAGAAAAACTGTAAACTCCAGAGGACCAGGACATTGGCTGTAAGATAGTGTTTTCTATATATGTCAGAAAAGCCACACCCATGGAATCCTATCAATACGGTCAAACAAGATCCACACAGTGATACCACCCATTGACATTCCAATATGGATGGAAGAAAATCTTCTTAGAACCCTACTAGATGAAGAGCTACCAGGTAATTAATGGAAAAGAGAGAGAATATGGAAAGAGAGAGAATTTGTCTTCCACAAAGTCAAGATTCGTAATTGGTTTGTTGTCTAACACCAAGTGCATATCTCTAAATGCATATGTATCTGAGTAATAATAAAAGGACGTGATATACTGTATTTATATAGGTGTGTACGTGAGTGTGTGTATGTGTGTGTGTGCATTTGACAATAATATTTAAACAATAAGAGATCATGAATTTGAGAGGGGGCTGGAGAACACAGGAAGAGTTGGAGGGGAAATGGAGGAATAGAAATGAAGAAAACATAGTACTTATACATAGAATCTCAAAAAGAAAAACAAAAGCACAATGCCACCGACAAAGAAAATGTATTGCAGAACGCTGTAACATATTACGTTCATTGCACCCATTTCATTTAATTCTAACAGAAATTCTAAATGGTATTTCGCATTTTTAGTTATAAAATGGAGGCCAAAATTGAAGTAATCAGGCCATGGTGACAGTGATAAGGATGAAAGATGTCTCTGTATTTGTTTTATGTAGTCATTCTCATGAAATGATGCCATCCTACCTCTTGACACCAACTCGATTACCTAGATACAACCAAGGATGTAGGGCCTTTTTCTTTGATTCAGGCCAAAAAAACAGGTAAGAAACTTTAAAAATATAAATTTTTAAATATGCAAAAGCAAACAAATGTCTTGGAAACAGTATTTTCTCTAAGAAATAATGAGCAGAGATGTATTAGAAAAAGTAATCAGTGCATAATTCATTAAGAGTGAAGTGTTGCTATGAAAGTTCTCAAACAGATGTACACAAAAATAACAATACTAAGGGATGGTGGGAGAGGTAGCATATGGAATTTACACAAATCTAGGCAGGCTGGGCAGCCTTCCTGGCTAAGAACTAGGAGTTACGCTTGTTATGGGGAACTCTCAAGGGTACTGTGCAATCAGAGGTCACAATCGAGGCAACAGAAGCAATGTCACCATATCACAGAATGGGCCAATTCAGATCAGACTCATGACAGTCACTGAGGTCAAGGCTTGCAGCAACTAATTGTGTTAAATGGGAATATTCCCTGTATACGTCTAGAACTGTCATCTGAACAAACAGGTCCAGGTCATCTACAGGTTACATCTGAGTTCTTTTCCTGGTACTTAAGATTTACTTTCTAGACTTAATCCCTCACGTTTTTTTTTTTTTAATCTTACAATTGAAACTTTGTTTTGACCAAGTAGATGCTTCAAGAATTTCTGTTGTCCATCCTAAACTCTCATAACCAAGAAAAACATTTCATGTCAATGTATGCATTTGTCACTGAATTGTATCAATGTTATTTGTTCTGAAATGTTTTAAAATTCTATTACATTGATAATATAAATAATTTAAAGCTAATAATTTAGTACATCATACTTAATTGCATTATATTTAAAATAATAGGAAAATAATTGCATGTCCAAATTAAATAATTCAAAACCCATGTGTCATTGAATGTGTTTTACTAATAGGAACTGAATTTCAAAAAGTAATTTTTGAAAAACTATAAAATATATAAATAGTATTTAGTATATAGAAAAATATGTATATTTTTGTACCTTAAACATTAAATAGTAATAATATAATATTAAATGGACTTCCCTTGAAATTTACAGGAGATTTATATTGCATTATATTTGTTTATAATATAATATAATCAATTTGAATTTTATGAATTATTAATTTTATTTTCTTGAACCCCTAGGTAACTTTTTTAAAATTTAGTAGTAAATACTTAAAGTACCCACATTATGATACAATTTTGATTATGGAGGTATTTTCAATATCTAAAGCTTAAATTTATGAATTTGAATGTATATTCTTATTTCTACATCGTCTTCTCAAATAATGTACAGAAAAATTATTTTCTGTGGAATTTTATTTGTTCAAAAATTAAGAAAGTCAAAGTCATATGATGATTTAATAAGCTTGATAATGATTTCTATCTCGGTTTTGAATGTCTTTAAATTTAACATTTAAATTCAACATAAGTAAGGACAATTCCATGTACAGTTCCAAATGAAACTGACAATAAACCAAATTACGATATCCTAAATACACTAGTAATATATCAGCCTTCAACTGTACAGTTCCAAATGAAACTGACAATAAACCAAATTTTTGATATCCTAAATACACTAGTAATATATCAGCCTTCAACTCAGTACACTGAAATTATTTATTTTTCATGACTTTTCTATTAGTGTATTATCAGGGGAAAATGTGTGGACCTTGGGAGTGATATGTTACACTCTAAAATACATTGGTCATCTTTATAGTGAGAATTTGTCTATTTTTAAAGCATTCTTTAGAATAATTTAGAGAAAAACAGAATTTGTTGTCTGATAAATTATGTTATCCTTGATAAAAGTGTAAATTTTAGCTTACACTGCTTAGGGTAAAAGTCAATTTCAACAGCTTCTCAACATACACATTTTCATATCTTACTTTAAAAATTTAGTTCTAATATATTTGTAATCTATGACTTCATTATCTTTCCAAGGAGGGGAAACATCAACCCTATGTTAAACATAAAATTGTTATTTTAAGGAAACACTTCTTGACCTCATTAAAACAATTAACATTTCATAACACTATATTTCACATCCAAGTTTTGGAAAAGGAAAAAAAAATTATCAAAGCAAACTCTGGTCAATTACATTTTCAGATCAGCAAAATGCACATGTAAAAGTCTTCCTCCCCTTAATTCAATTGTCTGAGCTGTTTTAACAGATCAGAAGGCGGCTAGGCACATGCCTGCCTGCTCTGGGGCAGAGGCAAGATTTTCCCTTTGTTCTGTCTTTCCACAGGTATAAATGCTAATAGAGAAGCAAGGTTGCACACATGTATGTATCTATAGGTATACACAATTCAGCTTACGTTAGTATAACTTGTTTGCGAGTTTACAGGTGAATTATTGTAATAGTAATATTGTTCCATAGAGGGCATTTCTAAAATGTTTAAATTATGTGAATAGAAGGGAAATGAGAAATTGGATGAAAGTTTTTGTTTCAGAAAAAGATGCTGATTTTTAATCCTCCATGATAAGACCATAACTATCCAGACAGCTTTAATATGGTCAGAGTATAGAGGTAACACACTTTATTATTATGCCTTTGTATTTAAGATACATGATTTCCTTTTGAAAGAAAGAATTTAGTGAAACTCTCTTCTCTCATACTATGGCATCTGATTGGTTTCTAAAATTATCCGGGTTTCGCACTCTTAGACCTGGGTCACAACCTCATTGAGGGACAGGAAATAGTTATCAGGTCATCCAGTGGTCAAATGGAAAAGGATTTGAAATGCTTCAGCCTTTCAAATAGTCCTAAGTGGACTCTATTCATTCAAATGATTGACTTCGACATTGCAAAGATTGTTGTTTCTTTACCAAATCTAGACAACCTACACCTCTATGATCATTGCAATATTAGGAAAAATCTAGCATTAGCAGATTTCATGAGAGTGTCAGCAAAAGCCACATAAGTCTACAAAAGCAGTGAACTTTGGAGCAGGTATGGTTATTTTGATTAAAAATACTTACATTTAACTCTTTTGGTAGATTCTAGCAATAAAAATTGAAGTGTAAAATGAGAGGAACTAACATTATTTCTTTATGTTCTTTTTCTTCTAAATAGCTTGCAAACGCTGGGGTAATTTAAGCAACCCATCTTATTATCATAAATGATAAGACCACATATTGTCCCTGTATTCTTTTTATTATCATAAAGGATAAGATCACATATTGTCCCTGTATTCTTTTTGTTAAGTTCATGCACGTGGTAAGTTCTCTTCTGTTTTTATATCTGCCTGATACCATTTCAATTAAATATATATTTTTGATGATGAAAAGGGGAAAACAAGAGGAAGTTGGGGAAACAGAGTAAATATTTAAAAAGAATTACACCATACTTTACAATTTTTCCTGAAGATCAAATAATTCTTGATAATAAAAATGATTACTTTTTAAAGCAGTAATTAAATTTGATACAATAAAATCTCATGGATCAAAAAGGTATGTTTTATACCCATATGGTCGAGGAAGGAAGACAACCAAGCCAAAGTGATGACATGTCCAAAATGCCCAAGAGCCTAGGTAGAACTTATGTCCTGACACCGTATGAAATAAATGTGGGACCTAGTCACAAATACATCTATCTTTGCTGGAATTAAGAATTATCCCTGTTGCTTTGCTTCACGATATTGGAGGCCAGCAGTTCTATCACTGATAGAGAGAAGGTTGGAAAACTAAACACGGATTTTATTTTTAAGTTTTATCTTATAATAAGAAACCAGGCTATTAAAACTCCGTAACCGAAGCTGGAGTGCGTGCACTGGAAGGCCCCTGCAGTCTTTTACAGCTCTTCAGAGGCCTTGGTTATGAACTGGTTTTGCACTCTGCCAGAAGAGCAGACCTGACCCACGGAGAGCACTCTTTCAGATCAACACTGCCTCGGGCCTTTCTGCTTTCTCCAAGAAGTCTTACATTTCAGGCATCAAGTTGAATTTCTTCTGGAGATGATTAACCCAAACCCATGACAGATTTTTTCCAAGATATCCAACCCCTTATGTTTATTTTATCCTGGCTCTTTTTTGGATGTACTGGACACAAGTAACTTACTCATTTTACATGTTAAAGGGTTGGTGGGGAGACATTAATTCCCTTAAAAAATGAGAAAATATTTCAGTGTGCAGGGCTTTATTGTGTGTGCTCACATTAGCTACATGATTTTGAATTTTAAGGGAGGTATTTCTCCTCTTCTATAGAATTAAGAAAAAACATTTCATCACATCGCAAGATACAGATCTTACACTTTTTGGAGAAATGCATTCTTGTGATGTATTGAAAAACACGATGTTAGAAGGGTCAGTTTCTGTTTCCGTAAGCTCGGTTTGTAGGGGGTTTCAACTAACCTACGTCTTGGCACATGCAATTTCAGCTGAGAGTCAAATAAAATCCTATAAAAGGTCTATTCTAGTGCCGTAGCAACCACCCCAATCATTGTTTTTATTCTTCAAGTTTTCTTCTTATCAGTGACAAATAAGTCAGGTGTTTGATGGAACAGTTGATGTGCGGCTTTTAAATTTCAAGATGGCTACATGAATTACTGAACATGGGTATAGGTTTTAATAAATGACTTTCTTTTTTTTTAAAGAAACATTATAAAAGGTGATGCCATTATAGCATTGTGAGAACATATTCGGACACCGTATTCTCATAAAAATAGAATTATAATCATGAGTTATTTAAAATATTTTATACATTAATTTCAAATGTATTTGCTGCCAACATATAACAACATAATATCATATTTAATAACATAATACATATTCTTATGCTAACAGAACTGTATAGGTAAAAAAAATAAAGGCTTTTTAATGTAAAAGCTTAGTTTCATTACAGACTTTGATTGCGGAAAAAAAGTTAAGAGGTGGAAATTCCAGTTTGGCATTATATACCAATTATAAAATGTTCTTCATCAGACAGAAAGATGTGCAGATGTGTATCTGTGAAGACAGAGTGGGGATGGGCACAATCGTTGGAGACCAGTTTAAGTTACACACCACCACAAACACAAGACAATTTGGACATTAGCATGACATTCATTTATTCATATTGTTTAAAGAAACTTGCAATTTTGATTTAGCATTTGGTTGTGATAAAAATGCTAACCATATAGTAAATATAGTTAGTTTCTTAAAATTAAGTCTAAGCATTCCTTGTGATAGAAGTCCATTTAATAAATTTCCAGAAGGTGTTTCACATATTTTTTCCCATAAAAGAGAAAAAAATCTCATATATAGTTTATGATACTAGATACAAAATCCATAGCATATATTTTAGGAAGCTTCAAGTGATTATTATTTCTCATATTGACAAACAACTTAAAAATATTTTAAAATGTTAAGTACTAGAATCGTAAGAAGCACTGGAAATCAACTAACCCTATGTGCTGTGGAGTTCTAGGTGTGTGAAGTTTTTTCTGTGTCTGAACAAAATGGCAATGCAAATTTTATCTTTATGAAACACATATCAATATCTGAACCAAAATATTTTATCGCTAAGTGAAGGATAAAAACTAAGTTAATTTTTGTAATTAGATTTATTACTGGAATGTTTGGAGATATCAGATTCTTCTTTTGTTCATGCTTCAGTGGGCTACCTAAGTTCAGGACCCTGTACAGGGCAAAGAGAAGAAATAACCAGGGACAACATATAAATGGGGGTGGTAGGTTAATGCCAGAAGTGTGACTGATTGATTGATTGACATCACCTTGAAAAATCTGGATTAAGGGAGTTTATTAAATTTATTCAGGTAGATTTTTTAAGTAGAATGGATCACTGACTGGATTCGGCATCTTACCCATTTGCCAGAACCTGGAAAATTTCTTTGCGCTCAAGAATAATTCACTAAGCAGAATAATACACGTCTCACCACACACCACCTACTTATGCAAACTACATTCAATATGAAATACATCAAAATGTATCCAGTTACTATAATAGAATTAAATTCTAAATATAATCTTATTGCAAATGGCTACTGGTTTTGATACTGGCAAGAGCTAAAAGTAGTTCCAGTGTTTTATGTGTACTAATTCATTTGCTGAGCTCCAAATTGTACATTATTTCTCTAATGTTTACTTATGTTAATACTAGAAAGCAGACACAGAAATGCTAAGAAGCAAACGGTGGATTTAAATTTAAGAGTCCCACGTCCACAATCCAATTTTTGGACTATTTCTGGATCTTTTATTTGTATTTCTTAAAATAAAACAAGAATGCAGAAATACCTTATAGATGGAAGTGAAGCCTTAGGATAAAACATACGAACTCAAAGTCTCCCCAAAGCACTGTGGCATCTCTAGAAACACGCCAGTCCTTTAGCTTTTTTCTGACATTTAGGACTTATATTGATAATATGTTTAATTTTATTCTTTAAGATAATGTTTGTAAATTGATGAAACACTAAAAATGACGGAATGATATGTATACTAAGGTTTGTAAGATCAACGCAGTTATCTAGGGTCCAATGAGTATACCTTTGAATGCATTATGAAGTTTGCTAAATTGATCTCAGGGTGGCTGAGAGTAGAACGTACAACTTGAACGTGAACACTGAACATGTTAAAAAGTTTAAGTTGGGAACAGGTCAGTATCTGATTCTGAGGACTAGCAATTGATAGGAAGAGTTTGCAAAGTTGTTTTTTCTTTTGAAGTCCGAAATGTATAGTAATCCACCAACCAGTTCTTGAGTGCCTAGTATAAAGAAGCCAATGCAGTTAGTGAGTCCTAAGGGCAGGATGTTTCAGGCATATGACCAAGATGTGATTCCTGAACTCGAAAGACTAGCAATCTGGAGAAAACCGTTAATAGCACAGGTAAGTGTAGAATCAAGCATAAGGTTGGCTGAATTAGGAATGACTGAGAGAGGAAATTTTATTTATTTGAACCGTGAAGAGCAAGGACAATTGATACGGAAAATTGAAGAAGGGTATTTCTGAAAAATGTAAAAGAATGAGGATGAAAAATTAAAAAAAAAGAACAAATAGTTTATTAACATTTGAAGAAATATTAAAGTCCGGTGTTCTCAGGATCTATTTCGGGATGGGGAAGAATGTTACGAAGTTAAAATGGAAAAGTAGTTTGCAAACAAAAAAAACCAAGGGCATTGCATTCTAAAGACTTGGGATTTTTACTAGAGGAAATGGAGTTTAAACAGTTTTCAGTGATGGTCAGCTGTAGGCAAGATTACGGTTTTAGTAGGGCAGGAATGCCAGGATTGCATTTTATCCTAGCAATTTGGAGACTGTGGCAGGAAGATTGTGTATGGGGCAATACTAACTTACGTAGTGACACTGTGTCTTAAAACAAGCAGAAAAAGACAAGAGGAAAAATAAAACAAGAATTATGGTTTAGAAAGACATAGCAGTAGAAATATAGATAATAGTTTATGCAATACAGATGTATAGATTTTAGGATGAAAACAGGCTGTTTCGAGACAATGTGATATAAGGTGGCGGTCGTTACACTTAAAACTTAAAATATGAATGATTTAATTTTTCCAGAAAAAGTAAATAAATGATTTAATGATACTTTTAACAAAGATGTAATACAAAGAATCAAGCAGGTCTAGAGTACAGAAGGCACTTCATAGTAGATATGTCAGGCTTGAAAATTTGTATGAAATGTTAAAGGGGGAAGGATGAATGTGAGAGGCTTGGTTATGGTCACCTGTGACCACAGTTCTGGGAGAGAATCACCTGTCTATAAGGATTCCCACATAGAATCTTTATACACGGGGTTTGCTACTCATGATATTGTATGTGGGTTGTTGCCCATAAAATCACCTTTTGAGACATAACCAGGGCTGGGCTCTTTTTGAATGGATGAAGAAAGAAGTTGGACGTCATAGAGATGCTGTCCTTCAGAACAATATATGAAAGGATTAATGATTTCCTTCAGAATCAACTACTTTCTACAAGACTTAGAAGTTACAAAAAAAGTAGGAGTGGTCATTTCTGGCTTGATTTCCTCTGTCTTCACATACCTCCCACGATACCATGGTATCATCTGCCAGAAGGATCTCAGTGGAAGTTGAAAAGGTGAGAACACATCAGACTTTCAATCTCCAACACTTTTACTTTGTAGGTCCCTAAATTTAGATTGTTTGTTTTGCTTTTTGAGACAGGGTTTCCGTAACAGTCCTGGCAAACCTGTAACTTGCTTTGTAGACCAGGCTGCCCATGAACTCATTGAGTTTTGCCTGCCTCTGCCTCCAAAGTGCTGGGGTTAAAAGGCATGCTCCCCCCCCACCACCGGCCAGTTTTAGATATTTTTAAGCATGGAAAGGAAAGATCATTTATTGCCAGATAGGGAACAAAAAAATGAGGCACTGTTTACTAAGTGAGGAGCAAGTAAAGTTATAGAAAAATTTGAAACTATAATGAAATACACATAATGACTTCTGTCCTTACTGTTTATTACATATGATGATGAGTGATGACCTTATATCATACATGTACAGTGAGGGTGACATTGCGATTTTCTCCAAATGTACATGCAAAGTGAATAGACCTGCCCCATCTCCATGTTTCCTCCTCTTTCTCATCAGTTCTAGGATAACATCTCCACTGCCATTACCTTCTAACTGATTTTGCCACGTTCCTTCTTGCATTGTTCTTACAATATATCCTCATACCATATCTTTAATAGCAAACTTGAGTATCTCATCTTCTGCTTAAAGTCTTATAATGCCTTTTGGTTTTGGAGTATGGTAAGCCAAATTCTCAAGGTAGACTACAAAGGTTGGGCTACCATTGCCTTGCCCCTGCCATGGTATCTAGTTGTATGCCAAGCTTTCTCCTGCTCATACCAGCTTATTTTAGTTTTTTGAATGACCTCAACAACATCCACTTTTAAGGTCTTTTAATATGTCCATGTCTTTATTTGGATTACTCAATTTTTATTTTTCCTCCTACTTAAGCATAATCTTTAAATTCTGCTCAAGTCTTGCCTTCTCCTACATCAAATTCTGCTCAAATGATTGTTTCTTCCTTAATAATGTATTCTGCTCCTTCAGTCAAAAGTACTTAAGATACCAGCCCAATTAAGCATGGTCTCTTATACTATAAATGCAGCTGAAAAGGTGATGTTTTGAATAAGAATAGTCCCTGCAGGCTTGTATGTTTGAATACTTTTCTCAGTTGCTGGAACTTCTTTGGAAGTATTAGGAAGTATGACATTATTGGAGGAGTTTTGTTACTGAGGGTGGTCTTAGAGGTTTGGAGAGAATTGGTCCATTTGCACTGCATTGCCTGTCTTCTGATTTGATTGGCCTTGAACTCACAGAGGTCTATCTGCCTCTGCCTCCTGAGTGCTGGGATTAAAGGTGTGTGCCACTACTGCCCAGCTTTATTTTATTTTTTTTAACAATTTTTTTAATTTTACATATCAATATCAGTTTCCTCTCTTGCCCCTCCTTCTACTCCTCCCTTCTTCCCATCCACTCCTCAGAGAGGGTAAGGCCTCCCATGGGGAGTCAAGAAAGTATGTCAAATCACTAAAGGAAGGACCAGGGCCCTCCTTCTTGTGTGTAGGCTGAGCAAGGTAACCATTCATATGGACTGGGCTCCAAAACGTCAGACTTTTTATGATGAAAGATATTCTATTTTCTCATCAAAAATTTAAAAATTATTTTCTTTAAACGCATACATTTAGTATTGTCATGTCATGTTGCATGTGAACACAATTCTTGTCTTTTATATACATAGGGAGTCAGGTCAAGCCCAGTCAATGGTACATGTGTCTCCATGGCTCTATGGCCTTGAGCCCAACAACTAACATCATCAAATACCAGAAATAATATAAGATATTCACAATGTGGTAAGAATACAGTAATTCAAATTATAGCAATTATAGGAAACCAAGCTACTGACAAACTATATTTTCTACATCTTTGTAGCCATGTCTAGTTTGATTAATAATATATTTTACTCCACAAAAACAAGACTACAGACATCTCTTAACAGGATGTTTTCAGGTTCTCGTTGTTTCCACTTTCCCTGTGGCTAAATGCTAGTCAATATAAATGTTAGCAAATATCTGTTAACTCTTAATATATAAACACTGCACATAATTAGCAAGTATTTTATATACAGCTATAGAAACACAAAACCTACTCTAAAACAATCTGAATAATATGATTTTGTGCTCGAACTGTCATTAAAAGAGAGAAAGAAGAAGAAAATGCTTGTAATCATAAAGCAAAAAATACCACAAAAGACGATGGTTTGATTAGGATGCTCTGAAGTTAAAATTATAGAAATTAAAGTTTTTCAAATGTCTTCATTACTTGAAAACTGAATACAAAATATTTAAGCATTTATGGCATACAGGAACATATGGTATCTGTAAATCTTCCATTTTATAAGAGGACAAATAGGATTCATGTTTGTGATGACAGCACCATGCTATGATGTAAGAAAACTTGACTTTAAAATCAAGTAAAATCATTCCAGGGAATAACGAACAGAGACTTAAAACTCTCTCCCTGAGAAAGTTGTCAAGCTAGACCCAATTTTTCCAGCTTTATTTCTTCCCCCTGGCTAATACTAAAATTATAAATTTTCTTTTGCTTTAGAAGTAGCAAATTTAGAAGCTCAGTAGATGAGGGTAGGGAAGGAATGTCGTTTATATATAAATGAGAAGAAATGAAGTAAAAATACATTGTTTACTTTAGGACTGTGTGTGAAGCTTCCTGAGTATCCAAAAAATGAACAGATGTGAATCAAAATATTGCCATTGATTAAGATGACTACAAAGACAAATAGATTTGGTTCTCAAAAATATAGCATTATCATAATGTCAATATTAGTAGCTAATTATAGGATAAACATGAAATATTAATTGCAATGATGGGAAAAATTACTTCTTCCTTTATTTTGGTACCAACAAGGATGCAAGAATTAAAATGAAATACACCACTAATCTCCTAGAGTTTTGCATTACCTAATATATTAGTTTTTATTTTTATCAATAATTTACTTCTAAAGTGTATACCCTGAAATCTTGTTCCTCAAAGCTTACATTATGTTTTGATTCTCCTAGATTTGGCTTTATGAAGAAATCAGCTCCCTTTCAGGTTCTTACTCTTGATATGACTTTGGACAAGTCACTTCTCAAATTTTCTAAATCATTGATTTCTCACAGTTATTAGACTTGTATCAGAGTCTCTGAAAGAGAGGAAACTCGGAGTTTTAATAATAAATTCAGATTTTAAGCATAAAATGCCATTAACTTAGAATCAATTAATGTTGCTGAAAATTTTAGTTTTGGACCACTTACTATGTAAGTATGATGTGTATTTATGTCCTTTGCAAACAGGATCTCAGGTCATGCTTTTAGCACTCACCAAACTATGTATAATTCTAATCAATTTTATGAATACTAGTTAATGACTATGATTAAGCATATCTCTCAAAGGATTAAAGTTCAGTTCCAAGTACCGTTACTGAGTGGCTCATAAGTACCTCTTACTCCATCTTTAGGATGCAACACTTTACCCTTAGCTCTGTGAGTACCTGCACACACACATACATACACGACCATGTACACACACTTGCACAAATGCACACACACATACGCATGAATACACACATGCGCACACACCCACACACATGCACACACACATAATTTAAAAATTAGTAAAAACATAAACCTTAAAAATAAAAAATAATTAAAATGAAACACAAAATAGTAAAGTAGCAGAAGTTAGCCCCCTGAAGAAAATACAGACCATAGCTAATAAAGTTCAAATACAAGTTGCTATGATCAAATGATACTGATGTCCAGTCAGACTACAGGGTACTAGTAGCTCTGTCTAGAGGAATTAGTCAAGACAAAAGTAGAAAAGGCATTCTAATGTGTAAAAAGTAACTGTCTCTATTTGTTGACATCATAGTCTTACCTACTCTTTTACCACAGAAAGCCTAATATATTTGATCAATAAATTCAGCAGTGCACGAAAATACAAAAAGTAGTGTTTCTACATATGTATAAAAGGTATTTATAAAAGCTTAAAATGAAATTAAATCAACAAGTTACTTACAAAAGCAACAACAATAAAATCCTTATATACAAATTTACAGACACAAAAGGGCTGAAAATTTTTTCTTGCCAACATCTTCATGTAAGACTTTTTTTTTTTTTTTTGAGACAGGGTTTCTCTGTGGTTTTGGAGTCTGTCCTGGAACTAGCTCTTGGAGACCAGGCTGGTCTTGAACTCACAGAGATCCGCCTGCCTCTGCCTCCCAAGTGCTGAGATTAAAGGCGTGCGCCACCACCGCCCAGCAATATTTTACAGTTTTATAAAATGATATTTATTATATTTATATAATTTATATTTTATTATATTTATTTGTAAAACTTCAATGCAATTGTATCAAAATTCAAGGTTATTTTTCACATAAATGGAAAAAAATTATTAAATTTGCATGGAACCACAAAAGAGCTAAGACTATCATGAGTTTAGAGAGCAAAGCTTGAGGTATCAAATTCCATGATTTCAAAATTTATTAGAAAATAATTGTCATCCAAACAGCATAATGTTGACATGGAGACAGACATATGAGCAAATGAAGTGGTCCATAAAGCTTAGAAGTAAACTCACACATTCATGGTTAGCCTCATTTTCACACATAGGTCCCAAGAATATGCAATATGGAATGGATAATTTTTTCAAAAAAGATTGGAACAAAACCACTTTAAAAAGTATGGAGGGAACTGAAAAACAATGACACAGGAAGAAGTTTAAAATACATGTCATAATTTTTTCTAACATCTATCTATCTATCTATCTATCTATCTATCTATCATCTATCTATCTATCCTCTTATCTATCTATCTATCTATCTATCTATCTATCTATCTATCATTTTTCTGTCTGTCTATCAGTCTGTCTATTTATTATCTATCTACTTATCAACCCATTCATTTATAAAAAATGACATGCAAATGACCAAACTGTATATGAGAAAATGTTCAGAATCACTAATATAAGGACAATGAAAACCATAATGAAATATTGTATACTTTTGCAAGATGGATTTTATTATAAACATAAAAGGTAAAAAGCCATCATGTGGAGAAAAAGGAACAAATATACATGGTTAGAGGAATATAAAATAGCACAAGCTATTAATTAAAGCATGATGGAAATTTCTCAGAAAACTGCATATAAAAGTATCATTTGATCAAGCAATGTCGAAGTATCATTTGATCTATCAATCTCACCACTGGATAGTTATCTAATGGTAATGAAGACAGAATGCTAGAGACATCTCTGGAAGTCTCTATTTATTGCATTAAACATATTCACCAAAATATATCAATAACTGCAGAGTCTAGTAAAACATGAATGGGTAAAGAAAATATCATATACATATACAAAGAAATATTATTCAGTCTTAAAAAGGGTGAAGGATGTTGGGCGGTAGTGACACATGCACACCTTTAATCCCAGCACTAGGAAGGCAGAGGCAGGTGGATCTCTGTGAGTTCGAGGTCAGCCTGGTCTACAAGAGCTAGTTCCAGGACAAGCCCCAAAGCTACACAGAGTAACCCTGCTTCAAAAAACAAAAACAAAAACAAAAAAGGCGAAGGAAATCAGATTATTGTGACAACATGAATGGAATTGAAGGACATTACTGTAAGCGACATAGAAAACCCAAAAGGCATATCATGTATCTCTAAGTGGAATCTAGTCATGTTGAACTGATGAACGTAGAGAGTAGAAAAACGGTACCAAAAGTCAAGGTAGGGAGAGTGAAGGAATGAGAAAATGCTGATTAAGATCTAGGCAGGAAAAGCAGGTGTTGAGTCCCAACATACATCAACAATAATAGAGAAGATAATAACGCATTGTTTACTTCAGAATAGTTAATGGAATAATTTAAATATTTCACCATAGAAATTATAAGTAGTTGAAGTAATATACAGACTGATTAGCTAAATTTAATCATGCCATGCGGTATACATATTCAAAAGTTCATATTGTTCCTTATAATTTTATATAATCATGATTTATCAATGAACATTAAAAAGACTAAAATGACTTACAGCAGGGACTATCCAGGATAGTGACATGAACATTCATATATCGCTTTATACTGTTTGAACCTGTAAAACTTGTTGTAACGCAGTTTCATGAATGCCATACTATAAACATTTAAATTTACCTGCTTTAATTTACTATTTATTTATAGAACATAATTAAAGCAGATAGTTGAAACAGCTATTTAAAAAAAAAAAGAATTAAGCTGTGTTAGACAACTTGCGGCATCCACACTTAGAACACGGCAACTCTGCTTCCTCTTAGGTCAGTAGCAAACAGTGAAGGGTAATTTCAGGATTCTTAACTGATCAGAGCCTTTCAAGGGAATATCGAGTTTTGACTTTCAAGGCAAGATTAGATATTTAAACCCAAGTGAGAATTATATGTGATAGCAGAGCTAAATGAAGAGAGGTACCTAGCAATCAAACAAGCAAGCAAACCTGTAATAGATCTATATAATTTTTAGGCCCTCAGTCCTGGAGGAAGAATCAAATAATATCTGACACGTGGCATACTTCTGGTTAACCTGCATACAGGCATGATCAAAGCCTAGCCTTGACCAGGTTTAACGAAAAGTCATTTTCTTCATTTTACAAATGTGGCAAATGATATAAACAGGTATTTTATAAAAATGGACTGATGAATGATAAGATTTTTACATCATGCTATTTAATATAATTAATTCCATATCAAATATTCCTCAGGTGGAACCATATTTGTTTCTATGGATATCTGAAACAATTTAATACAATTTGCAAGACTCATGACATTTCACATGGTCATGACTGAAAAATTGAAAAAGAATGGTTTTCTATAACTCCTACAATGTTACTATAAAATAAATTAGAATTATAGAATCAATATTCAAATAATATTATGATATAATTTGAGGATAATAAGAAAATTAAAAAACAATGCTGGCATACCATAGTCATGAGATATTATTTCACATGGAGTTATTTAATCTAAAACCTATAGCAAATTTAATTTTGATTTCCCTCATGGGGGGGTTCAGAATCTGACTATTAATTTTATTTTAGTTTTTTTTCTTAAGGGAAAGTAAGTTTTAATGTTCTAAAACTAAAAGGTAATGCTGGTTATGTAACAGTAAGATTAATTGAATTGTAATCTTAAAATATTCCATATAACATACAAGTTGTATCTCAAAAAAAAAAACTTGGTTTCAAAATGCACCAACCACTGGGCAGCCCAGCAGATCAGCCTGCTTAATTAAGCTTCCCTCTGCATCAGCAAAGATATATCTAGTTGCAGGTTGAGTTCAGAGAAGCATATGAGACAGTATGGAATTTTAACTTTTTTTCCCTTTTTGAATTAAGAATTTTTAAATATAATCTTTTCTCATTTTACATAACTATCCTTATACCCACTCCCTCCTTTCCTCCCACCCCACCTTTCACTTCACTCCATGCCTCCATCCACTCCTAAGAAAGGGTAAGTCAACAAAGTCTGACACTTCACTTCAAGGTAAGACCAAGGCCTTCCTTCCTCTATCTAGGCTGAGTAAGGTATCCCTCCAAAGAGAATGTGTTCCTAAGGCAATGATTCTAAAGACTGGGCTTGACACTAGCAGTTTATCTTTAACACGTCTTTTTAAAGAGACAAATGCTAGCATATTAATTGGAAATTTTTCTCATGTAGAACCATTCTTGTCAAAGCCCATTCCTTAAAATCAAACACCTTAGAATAACCACAATAATGAATACCCACAAGTTGGGAAATCTATCTATCTATCTATCTATCTATCTATCTATCTATCTATCTATCTATCTATCTATCATCTATCTATCTATCTATCTATCTATCTATCTATCTATCTATCTATCTATCATCTGTACATAATACTCATTCAGTATAATAAAGGAAGTTCCAAATATTTAGGAGGACTGCAAAATAAAACTTAAAACACCAAAGCAAGCACTTTTGCACGGGAGAAAGAAAACCAAATACAATTATGCGGCTAAAACTTATGTGCAAACCCTGTGCTCTATAGAACGTCTTCTGTCCCTACTGTGAACTTTTCTTAGCCTATTTTGTATTGGGTCATAGTTAAAAAACAAAACAAAACAAAACACGCTCTTCACATGCACTCTCATGGGTAGGAACTCGGAATACACTGGAACATTTTAGGATAGAGCTCTTTCTGAATGTTCAAGTCATCTAAATTAAATGTCTCTTTCTTCTAAGTACTTACTTTCTGTAGTAAGGATGTCTTTATTTAACAGGGGAAAGTTATCGATGGAATTGGTGCGAATCTTACCACAACTGTTATTATTACTTATGAAAAGAGTGAACTGCTTGCTAACATAATAGCAGGAAATAGAATGCTGTTTGAAAGCCCTGGCTTGTTTTAATTTTGGAAATCTAATTTAATTCTATTACAGTAGTTCCTAAAATACTGAGGTTTTTATTTTTAATTTTATGTGTATGAATATTTTTGCTTGCACGTGGTCTGTGTACCTCATGTGTACCTTGTGCCTAAGGAGGCTAGAAGGTGTTTTGTATACTCTAGAACTGGAGTAACCGATAATTACAAGTCTCCAAATATATGCTGGATTTGAATCCAGGTCCTATTAAAGAGTCTCCTCTGCTGTTAACCAATGACTCATCTCTCCCGTACCAATACTGAGTTGACACCTTCAATGGACACTAAAGTTTGAAATTTCTTACCATGACAAATTGCAAACATAAAAACAATATAATGGATAATACCATATACATATATACATGCCATAAACTATTCAAGCAATAAACTCAATCACCTTCCGCACATGTTTTATGTATTTTTAAAAATATTTGCTTGTTGTTATAGACTTCCAAGAAAACTCTAGATGTCATGTCTCCCAGTCATACATACTTGAATATGTTACTCTATATCACAATAACTTAGTGACTTCCAAATCATAATGAAATGCAAATCACAATGAACCCATTCTTGATCACGTTATCAATAATGTATACTTTTTAAGATTTATTACATAAAAAATAAGAAGATAATAGTTATTTTCCATTCAAAAGTACATGCCCTTTTCTCTCTGTTATAATTATCAGGAAGTATGGATAGTACTACAAATAGGTATGAAACTGGTAAGTCACATTGTGGTTCTGTTTAATGATACAAGAATTTAATTCTTTGGTATGGTGAAATCAGAAAGGAAACCTTTGAAGTAGACATGAAAACCTTCATTCTAAAAGTAACTGAGAAAGCTTTCAATATAACAAAGTATAATTTGTACTGTTTAACAACAGTTGACATTTTATAAGTGTATCAGAATATCATGTGATCAGTCTCACTAATTCAAGCTATTATAATTTGTACTCATTAAGATTTTATATCAATATTAAAACTGATGATACATTATTACATGGTTATTATACAATAATCAAAGACACATAAAATTTAGATAAACACTAACACAAATGAAAATTGGATTTTCATTTGTATCAGCATTGTAAATAGGGTTTTTAATTTGATAAATATATTTAATTCTTCGAGGCTATTTTACACAAACACACACATACATACATATATGTGTGTACTTTAGGTCGTAGGAGGGCTGTAAACGTTTTAACACCTTTTTTCTATCCTTACAGAACATTTTAATCTCTCCATGTGTTACATTAAACCTTACCTTCAAAGTAACTGACCCTCCTCAGCTGTGACCTCTTCGATGACTTTGTAACACGAACTTCATTTTTGTGTTTTTTGAATAATGCTAGTCTCACAGAGGGTTCTAGGGGGAAAAAAGGAAGAAGAAAGATCAGCTCTTGGTTACTCCTTCTCTAATATGAACATGTTTTTCCTTTCGCTGTTATTAAAAATAATATACATTCCATTGGGTCTCTGCGAAATTGCCAATGCCTTTTATAACTTGATAATGTAAAAAAGAAGTGCCCAGAAATTGTATATTCTTAGTCGTAACATCAATCTTATGACCCTTCTTTAGTAGAAAGTCAGAAATGTGAGCCATCATGTGGTTGCTGGGAATTGAACTCAGGACCTTTGGAAGAGCAAGCAATGCTCTTAACCGCTGAGAATATTGTGAAAATTTGAACATATATTCTTTGACATCATCTTTATATTTGGGAGTCAGGCTACAGTTATTTTAGTTCCTTTCCTAGTATTTCTCCTCAAACTAGAAAAAGCAGTTGATTACCAAGCAGGACAGTTAACTCACTACATCCTCCCTAAACTATACAGAGAACTCAGCTGTGAGATGGAAGCAAGACAGCAAGAAACCAGCTTGCTAGAAAATCTCCGTATCGTGAAAAAGTGGTGGTTTCTCTTCTATAATAACATATTTACAGAACCTAAAAGTTAATTTTTTTTCTATATTTTAAAGTTATAAATAGTATTATTCTATCATATTACAGGGTGAGTCACAGTAAATGTAGGGCCTTGCAATTTTTTATTAACAACAAATGATTGTATGGAATGTGAAAAATGGGTTTTGGCCCTGCAGAATTTTGAGGTTTTTGCCTAAGACTGAAAACGCAGGGATATAAGCAACAAGGGGTGAAAGCTTTTGGAAATTTAAACACTTTTAGTATGGTAAAACCACCTTTTCAGGGTGGTACATTTTTTTCTACTATCTTAAATTATTTGGAAAAAAAGGTCTAGGAGAGTAAGAATTTATTAATTAATGTCTAGTGTAGTAGAATTAAATCAAACAAAGAGTCAACATTTTAAAAATTTAAGACACTAAAGCACATTAATAATTTAGTGCTAAAGTAGTAAGTTTCAAACTGTACACTGAGAGGAGAAAGAAAAGCATCTGTGGAAGGCTGCTCCGTGATGAGTAACCTGGCAATTCCCAGTAGCCTTCCAGCATAACTGAGCACCATTAAGGCTCATTGTCGTGTCTCACAAACACTATTTTGATCATGTCTACAGAAACTATAAGTCAGACTTTGGCTCCTTTATGAGGTATCTGCACCCTATGGTATTATAATCTCTGGAAATTCCTACAAAAACTCTCTAGGAATTAGCAAAAATAACAAATGTACAGACACTCCCCAGCCCAGGGAGGATGTTATATAAGCCAGCCACAAATCTAGTGATATCTCAAAAGAAGCCGAAGTCAATAATGGAAAGTATAATTTCAACTGCTCATTGCTGTGGTTCGTCATAACCATCTTCCCGTTCTCTTAGTCTTCTTTCTTCTCGCACTCTTATTAGATCTATGTCGCTTTCAGAAGGATGGTGTTACAATTCTATATAACTGAGTTAGATATCAGTACCAGCTCTTACCAGTTGTATGAATGTGAACACACTGCTTCCCCAATGTCTTTTCCCAACGTGAACAGTACTGACTTTCCATGCAAAAGGTAAAATGGTTGAAAATCAATAATGCTCATTGCCCACATGTAGGCACTCAATAAATGACACAAACAAACGTAAGGCAGCGCAAATCATAACAACATTTTCTAATAATTTATGTCTTTGGTAAATACTCTGAATATAGGAAATAGATTGATGGATTTATCACTGGTTAGCTTTTACTCTAAAGAATAAAGCATTATGGATAAAAGACTGGAACTTTCTTGGAAAAAGCAGCAAGTATTCTTGCTCTGTACAAATTCCTTTGTGAAGCAGGGGTATCATTAGTACATACTTCCTTCATGCTGTTAATTCAGAGCCAATCCTTTAATATACAAAAACTATTTAGAGTGCAAGTCTGAAAAATACTCATGAAAATAATTTTATTTTCCAAGAGCATATGAGGAGCACTACTGCACCATAAATATCCTTTTACTTTCAGAACATGTTGATTGCATCACCTTAAACTGATGCTCTTCAGAATGGAGAGGGAGGGGGAGAGGAGTGGGGGAGGGGGAGTGGAGTAGGGGGAGGGGGAGAGCAGTGGGAGGAAGGGGAGGGAAATGGGAGGTGGGGAGGAGGCGGAAACTTTTTCAATAAAAAAATAAATAAATTTAAAAAGCAATAATGATAAGAAGATTGATATATGGTGATTTAAAATGAGGAAAAACTACAGTTTCAGGGGATCTGACACCTTCAACCAATGTGCATACAGTGAATTTGAATAAATTATTAAACAAGAGAAAAAAATGGATGCCAAAAATACCTAGAAATAACACCATGAATAATAACAGTCTGAAGTTTAGAAAACACATAGTCAAGCAGGGAAGCCGGGAAAACAGGGATACTGTAAAGAGAAGAGCTTGTGGATCATTTTGTGTCTATTGTACAGTGGGCCAAATCCTATGTCCACCTTTTACTAGTTACACGGCTACAAGCAAACTGGTCTTGCACTTTGCCAAGTCTTTCGACCATTGACCTTGGCTAGGAGAGTTGACACAGCGTGTGGAAATTGCATGCTCACATAGGTGTAGGCACTCAATAAATGCCACAAGCAAATGAAGCTGAACACAAATAATGACAACATTTTAAAATGGTTAAGTTACTGGAAAATACCTTTAATCATTCAGAGAATAAGGTAGGCTGTGCAGAGAACAGGTAGACAGATCCAACATTGTTCACTTTTTAAAGTATGTTTTTCTCATTAAATATACTTGTCTGTCATTATTGTTACTTTAAATAAAAAGTTCTTTCTCTCTTTTAAAATTCCTTGCCAGTGTAAAAAAAAATATTTAAACACATTTAAGGAGACTTTCAAGTATGAGAATCAAATTCATTTATGCATTTGGCTCCATGTGTGATGTTTTATAACCATTATCTCATTAAGGCAGTATTATTTTACTCATTAAGTTTCTATTTTTTGCATAATCTGTTTTTCAGTTTCTATAGTCTCAGTTGTGATTAAGTGTGGGGTTCCTCTGCAGAACACTCCCTTGCCCCCCATAAAGAATTGAGCCACCTGCCTGTAACTGGCCCTGGCTAACGAGAGGAAGTGCCCTGCTTGCCACCCAGCCCCCACGTTCTAGAGACAGTCAGATGCAGTGAGGAGTCCAGTCAAGCAGGAACTTGTTTATTTCCCTACAGCATGCAAGTTATAAAGCAAAATCCCCACAAATCCCAAAGGAAATAGAAGGAGAATTAACCAGTCACAACAGCAGTCACGTCTGCATGAGCAGCACCTCCTATAGCCCCTAATGGAGATTACCAGGGCACCAGGCATTTTAAATCATCTTACCCCATCTTTAACGCCAATCATCCTTTTTGTAAATAAGTTAGGTCTCCACCCCACTTGCTTCCCTTCAGCGCCATCTTGGCTGGGAATATTTTGTATGGGCTTTGTAATGTCACTGTTTTTTGAATTTTGTGCCTTTTTCTAGCTCTCGTGCTTTTGGCGTAGTTGTCATACTTTTGGCACCAACTGTGCCTTTTACTAAATGTCACTGTTTTTGGTGCTAGCTTGACTACTCCAGCCTCCTATGTGCTTGATTCAGTTTACAATTAACTACCTTAATGTCATTCTTCTTAAACAAAACCAAGAAAAGGCTTGGTCCTCCCTCAATTTAATGTGCCAGGTTATGTTTACTCCCATAGGAGGCCTTACCCTTTCTGAGGAGTGGATGAGGGATGAGTTGGAAGGAAGCAGGGTTGGTGAGTAGAAGGAAGGGTGAGAGGGGGAACTGTGGTTGGTATGTAAATTGAATAAAAAATTTTATATAATGTATATATACTATAATATATCACGTATAATGTAGTTATTGTGACTTTTTAAAAGACAAGGTGTCAAACAGTCTATGTAGGCTGATCTCAAACTTTTAAGATAAAAGTTTTAACTTCAACATCCTTGCCTTTAACTTCTGAGTGGATTTTAACCATCTATCACCATGCCCAATTTTTGTGAACTGCTGGAGGCTCAACCCAGGGTCTGCTGCATGGGAGACCACATTCTTCAAACTGAACGAATGTATTAGTGACTTTTATATTGCTATATTAAAGCACCTAGACCAAAAACCAACATGAAAAGGGAGTTTATTTTAGCTTATGACTCCTAGGGGATAAGAGTCCATGATGGCTGACAGAGTCATGGCAACAAACGGCAGCCATGGCAATAAGAGAAGGATGCTGAGAGCCCACATCTTGAACCAAAACCACAAAGCAGACAAACTGACAGCAGGCCAGATTTTTAAATTATACCTTGTCTCATGTGCTTCCTCTACGTCTGAAGGTTCACCCAAGCCGTGTTACCAACTGGGGACCAAGTATTCACATGCTTGAGACTACTGCGGACAGTTCTAATTTGAGCCACTGCACTCAGCTCCCTGTCTCTAGTTGATGGCCATAAAAGAATGTGAATTTCCTAAATTTTACCTCAAATATTTGCACAGGCATATGCAGTCTTAGCACTGTCTAAAATCTAAAGGCTCTTCCATTAAATCAAGGCAATCATTTAGTCATAAACTCTTGTAAAATAAAAATGCAAATCATATACTTCCATCATACAGTGGCACAGTGTAGATTCTGTATCTGTTACCATTCCCAAGAGGAAGAATAGGGACACAGTACGGAAATACCGGACTAAAGCAAGACTAGAACCCAGCTAGGCAAAGACCAAACCCTGCAGCTGTGTCTCATCTCCAGGACTTTGATTTCAAAGGGCTAGGGGCTCTTGCCCTTCATTTTGCTTCCTACAGCAGACATTTCTCTCTGGCTGCCTCCACTCCCTATATACAGTTTTCCTTGGAAAATATTCCCCAGCTCACATCTTGGGGTTTCACTTTCATAGGCTTAGGCATTGGTCCTTTGCCCTCTCCAGTACTTCACAGAGAAACTCCTCTGTCACATCCTGCCTGTTCTTATCAGCTCTCTGAAAACACGAAGTGAGAATCTCTACTTCTCTTACTCTGACATCCATCATGTCCCTAAACCAGCACCATATGGAAAACACGGCTCAGTGGCTTGGGATCCACACTGGCCCACTTGAATCCCATTAGCACCAATTTTATTTGCATTGACCTGCATATTATCCACTAATTTAAATATAACTTCCCATATATAAATCTATAATTGAGTAAAGACTAACAAAGCCGTAAATATACACTTTTAAATGTTTGTCAATATCTTTTTTGTTTGTTTGTTTTTGTTTTTGTTTTTTCCAGACAGGGTTTCTCTGTGGTTTTGGAGCCTGTCCTGGAACTAGCTCTTGTAGACCAGGCTGGTCTCGAACTCACAGAGATCCGCCTGCCTCTGCCTCCCAAGTGCTGGGATTAAAGGCGTGCGCCACCACCGCCCGACTTTTGTCAATATCTTTAATGTAATTTGTTGAGTCAGGTGCCAGACATATTAGCAGATTCAGGGAGTTTTATGCAAAATAGATACTCGACTGCTTACAATTCAAAGTGAATTTTATTATCGATTTTGGAAGCACACCAAATTAGTGTTTGGCTAAAATTCTTATTGATTCTTTCTACAACTCTTGGAGGTCACTAAAATAAATCTTAAGAAATTTGGTCAATATTAATCATTCTTGATCCTTCTCACTTACAAATTCATTAGCTAGATTACCACTTTGGAAACTCTTTTCCCACAACCTATGAACAGCTTAAAATGCACGAAATGAATCTTTCCTAATATTCTGCATTACTTAATTCTTGGATATGATGTCATGGTAGGAACTGGCTTAAGCCATTTTTTTCTTGGAAATAAACTCACCAACGAACACCTACTGAACAAGAGAGAATCACGTACTAGAATCATGCTAATAGGTGTTAAAATAATTGGTGAATCATTTCTCTCCTGTCTGCCACCTTTCTTCAAAAATAAATTAATCTGCTTTGTTTCATTTTGTTTTTTTCTTTTTTTTAATTACAGAAGCTTAAATTCAACATGCATTAATCTGATAAATACAGAGAAAAACATATTATTTGAGCATTCTACATTTTCTGCCCTTATACTTGGCCAGCTTCTAGGCACCCATTTAGCTCTTCTAAGGCGTGCTAGGCATCCAAACGAGCCACCCACTCCCTCTCCTCAGCCCAGATATGCTCACTACCCTCGGGTTATTGACCCTGCATGTTTCCAATCCACCAGGAACTCTCACTTTACAAACCATGTTCATCATTGCAGGCCTGCATCTTAAACTTCCCTCAGTGTCTGCTAACTCCATTTCTGGTCGCCAAATTCTGAAGTTACTTTCGTGTCTCCTTCAGTAGGTCAGCAGAGCAAAGAGCAAAACTCGATTAGTCGGTATTGTTTCTAGCTGATGTCAATCACGAAATAAAAAACAAAACAAAACAAAACAAAAAAAAACACCAAGAAGAACAACAACCACAACCCAAACAAACTAAGTAAACAATGACAACGATAACGTCACACATTGTTGAACTCCTTTCAAGACTGCAAGCAATCCCGTCATCATCTCCCCATTCTTCCTTCTTCTGCTTCTCTTAATTTTTTCCTATGCAAATGATACTTTATATCAAAGTAGTAAGATGAAACAAACCAGGCCTGGGCCAGAGGCCTGTAAACTCTGCTGCGCAGGACACTGGGTCCCGCTGCTCCTTACAGCAGATGGCTTTATTTATGCCCGCAGATTTCAGCAGCACTGGGGCTTCCCTCATAGCTGCCCTCACTTGTCCTCAACTGTGTTTCATGATTAGTCCGTTTCTGCAGCAGTTTTCTTCCTCTGTCGGCAATTTATTTCATTAACTCCTACTTTCTCCACTCACTGGACTTTCGGCACTTGCCATGTTCTCATTTCAACATTAAATAAATATTGTGGATTCATCTTTCTTGGCTAATCAAAGTATGTAAAAGATGCAAACGGGAAATATTAAGTGCTTTCTCTGGACCAGATTATTTTATATTTTCCATGACTGATATTTAAAGCTTCTGCATTCTCTGTATATATTTGACTTTTTTGAGGATCACTGCTTTGTTAGAACAGAGAATACTGTTGATTCCATGTAATTCATAGACAGTGACACACAATACACACCCTGATCTCTGCAGCCAACAGAACAAGTGAGTCTCACAGCATTTTTGTGGACAATGCTGCCCTCTCGTGGCTTCAGATTTTCATGTTGGCAAGTTTTCCACAGAAGAAGTATTGAATATGCCCACTAATATTTAAGATTTTCTAGGTAACTTTACAGTTTTAGCGGAATTTAGATTTAAATATTGCTTTCGAACGTTAGTGACTACAATTTTAAATCATCATCATATTAATGTAAATCAATGGCACATTGCCAGCTGAATTATGAAATTGGAAAGGCAACAGAAATTTGATTTAAATTTTAATCTCTAAACAAAACCCAATTGTACAGAGTCTTAAATAATTTATTCGTAGATTAAAATGGTCTAAGTTGTAAATCTCGGACTTAACAGAAGTTAAACAAAACATGATCATTCAAGAAGGTCCCTCTGGTTTCTTTCTCATTTTTAACCTCTCTTATTCCAACGGGTATGCCTACTCTAAGGCGGGAGTAAGGGAAATCACGAGAACCATGAGAGATTCGTCATTAAATTCTTTACTTAACATTATGAGTGTAAAGTAAAATTTATTTTGTGTCATTAATAAATGTTGATGTAAAAAAAGCAACAAACATGAAACGAAAAGATTCAAATTTCCCAATCAGTGGTAAAGAGACTATTGGAATCCTGTAAGATGTTGATAATTTTCATTTAAAAGTCACAATTGTAGGTGACAACCTTTACCTGGCCCATCCCACTGATTCACCACTGCTAAACATTGAGTTTAAAATGGAGTTACAAAGTTTACCTCTGGGCTCTCCTTTCTCATTTTTGACCCTATCATGCCCCCTTGTGACTGACAAAAAGAAGCTCCTTTTTTGTTTAAGATTATATATCTGTGACCATAAAATTTAAAATAAATAAGTAAAATAGAGAGAAAGAAAGGAAAAGTCACATCTATGCAGATATTACTTGCTGAGTCATTTGCTGAAACATTTAATAATGCTCACTTTTCACATCTTCCTCAATCAATACGAATAAAGTTTTGATGATAACAACAGGAAGAAAGACATTTACACTGGCAGAATCATGAAAGTTTTGGTGACATAAACTTTTTCTCAGCTCTCTCCAGCGAGAGGGGACTGCAAGCACGGTGTTACTTCTATTAACAGAAGGTCTAGAAAAACTTCTAGAATAGAAAAGCAATTATTTACTGAATATTGACTGGGTCAGTTCTCAAACCATTTTGCCTTTGAACTTGGCATGGAAGTTACAGTCTGGGTTTGCAGTTACTGTTTCACTGACATAGACATAACATGGTTCGGTTCACAGCTGATGGACTTCTTTGGGGCTTTCAAAATGAGTGAACAGCAGATATAGGCAAAGGGAAGGTGCAGCACTCACTCTTACTCATTTTAGCATGTTGAAATGGTCAATGATTTGTATTTGATGAATGGGCTACAAAATAATAGTTATCTCTAAAGGATAGAGCATAGAAACTAAAATAACTAATAACACATCAATGTAGAAAAACATGTTTAAAAACTCAAAAATGAGTTATCATGAAATTACTAATGGATAGTGACTTATCAGTCAATTGGCTTATTGTACAAGCATTTGATTTATTAAAATAAGAAATTATTTTTGCTATTTTAAGCATTTTCACGTATGTACACAACTCATAATTCAATGAACACAGAAAACAAATGTAATTTCTGAACTACAAGAATAGATTTTTCTTCTTGGTTAATTATAACAAAAGTGCACATTAGAAGAGCTATGAGCCTTATCATAAACCCATGAATTCATAAGATGATAAAGATAAACATTAATTAAATATGTAGATAATTTTAAATAGTTTTAAGAAAATATAAAAAATCATAGCTGTTTCCTATTTTTTTATATTTATCCTGGATACAAAACTCAATAAAAGTGTCTAAAGAAAGATAAATTATTTGTACAATAATTTCAGAAGTGAACAGGGAAAAAATAAGAAGATGCTTTCCAATTTTTGTCAAATTCTTTAAAAATCATAATAAAAAATAAATTACGACCAAAAGTTACGGAGAAACCCTGTCTCGAAAAAATCCAAAAAAAAAAAATATGTTTCTTTCCAAGAGATCATATGTGAAATCTCTATAGATAAAATCCACCAAACTTATGTATTTAACTTACTGACTGACAATGCAACTTGAGAACTTTCAAAGGAATGAGTCCAGTAAGTGGATTGTTTTTGAATCAACATTCCATGAATGTACCAGCTTAGAGAGAAATTATAGAATAATTGCTAGAGTGCAAAACACACAGAAAAGTCAGTACTAATATGCATGGAACAGGGAATATTTTTAAAATAAAAAGGGCAAAATATATCATTAAATGTGATAGCATAATTTTCTTAGGAAGTTGAGGATTGTAGTAATTATCTTAGATATATTTACCTGTGCATTAATTTGTTTATATTAAATATGACATGGAAAGCTTAATTTAAAATTTTACAGTCACTATCACATACAACTACTGCTCAAAGGTCATTACTTACCTAACTTTTTCCTTAATTTTTTTGATTTCATTTTCTGTGCCCTCTTTAGCATCTGCTGAGCTGTAGAGATATCCTTAAAGCCCCTATTGAAAAGAAAATGTAAAATATCTAAAACCAAGTTATACATAGACATACATGTGAATGTACATGTTTCAATTATAGTGCATTCAATAAATTTGTAATCTCACTTAAGAAAGCCTAACTTACTACACAGGTGAGTTAGTTTCTTAAAGAAGAATGACTTCTTGAATGCCCCCCCCCAATATCTGCCTTGGATATCCAGCAGTCCTTCAATTTCTTGTTTTCTTTAGTATAAAATGGAAGACTTACCATTCTTCTGAAATTTTTTCCTCTTTTTCAGATTGCAGCAAACTCTTTTTACTTGTGTTTGATTCAGGTGTCCTAGATAAAGTTCTATTTTCAGATCTGTTAACAAAATTGCATTTAAAAAAAAAAAACTGAATCAACACAAGTACGTCAGCTTTTTTTTTAAAAAACTACAAGCTGTTTATGTTGTCTCAAACTTGAAAATGAAATCTATGTAAGACACAGAGGAGCTTTATCTTGAAAAGTAATAAAAGCCTTCCATTAATTTAAAATGTTTACATTTCAATTACACGGAGCATACTTCAGTTCTTCTGCTGAGAAGACTGTGGCACTGGGATTTTCATTCTGCTTCTCCTTTCTACCTGCCAAGTCGCAAAGATCCGTTTGTACAGCTAGTGCATTATTTCACCGAAATGTAAGCCTTGTCGCAGCTTTCATGGGTCTCCTCCACATAATTGGAACCCTAGAATCTTCATATTTACCATCGCACGTGTTTCATCTTCTAAGCCAGGAAATTCACACTTATTTTTATAATGATTCTTCTTTTGTAAGGGATATGGACTTTTGTCCTTGCCCTTCATCAGTTCATCCCCGCTTAAAAGAGCAACTTAGCTTACCTGCCACTTAACTGTGTGTGTTCTGATGAAAACAAATTTTCCTTCTCATTGCACAGCCAAGCCTGAGCTGGATGCGTGGGTACAGCAAGGGAGGTTTCAGCATGTTTCAAAGTCCGAGCATTCTTATTTTAAAAATGTAAATAAATGTAAAATGAATTGAACACTTCCAGCTTTGTTATTGCTACCTAACACACATAAACCTGAGCAATTGCATAAAGAGACATTCATTACAAAATTAAAATAATAATAAGATGAAAGTTTTGGAACATTTATTCTATTTGGACAATTTATTGTTTGGTTGCAAGGTGAAGAATATGCTTTTTGGTATAGCTCATGTGTACAAAATGATTAATTGCAAAGCTTAAAACATCTCAGAAAACAAAAACTTCAAAGATGATCAAATAAATAACAGATATTGTGGTCCCTTGACCTCTGGCTGAGGATCCTCAGCTGCTGTCTCTCAGCGTGTCTTTCTGCTTTTTCAAAGTGCTGTTAACGAGTGATTTTAGTCTAGTGCCAAATATGCAGCTGAGGTACATCATTTTTTTTTCCTCTGCTGGCTACTGTTAAATAAAGCGTTGAAAGAAATCCAAAGTAAAGAAAAAAAATAAAGAGCAAATGAAAGAAAAGTTACATGAAAAATTACATCTGGGGATGAGGAGGAAGTCAAAGGCTTCTAAAAGTAATTATGTTTTTCAGGTCAATAAATTGCATTATTAATCACCCCAGCAGAGCAGAACCTTCAGAGCCAGCAAAGATGGAGCAGTCCGAAGTGTCCGTGGCAGCTTACCTTTGGCCAGGGCAGCTGATTGGAGAGAGGCAATGTTTGTGAAGGGAAGCCGCCGGTGGAATCTGAAACTGCCCAGGCATCCTGCACAAGTAACGGCATTAGAGTGGACAAGGCGTCACTTGCAAAGCTCTACCAAGTTTCTTTGAAACTGTACGGTAACCAGAAATAGTCCCAGAGTCTACGAGGGCTCGCATTTATAGGAAAGCTTTATTTGCTCTTGCAAGAGGCTGCACCTCTGGTTAAGGCCCACATTATAAAACAATGATGGGGTTTTCATCCACACACTTTGGTTAAGGAAAGAGCTGATATTTGACTGCTGCAGTAATTAGGTAAACATTTTTCTGCATATTTATTCATTACTGACTTCCAGCTAAGTCTAGAAGTAGCCAAGAAGCATCAGTATTTTAGCTCCCTGTCGTGCAAATTATGTTTTCTATTAAACATTGATACTTAAACTACAATATTTTAACACTTCAGTATCAATGTTCTTTCAATACTACATATAAGCTAAGGTTTGCCTTAATTTTTTATTTTCCAAATTTCAGAATATTTTGGGTGGACATAAAAGACCAATTTGTTAGAATGGATAAAAATGTATGGTATATCATTGCTAAGATACACAGCTCTTCAAATGGGAAAACAGTTAGCTTATACATCAAATGTGAGATTTCTCCCTTTTAACTCATTCTCTTCATCCTTAATCATATTTTTTCATCTGTACAATTCCCAAGTTATTCTTTATTCAATGAAGTTATATTAATTATATGAGTACTGTACATTTAAGATATAATTATCTAAATTTTATTTAATTTGGTTATCTTATCTGATATATCTCAGAATAAACTTCTGTGATTCTTTATGAACAAGGATAACCAGAACACAAATTTCTATCTCACAGTTAGACTGATTTTAAGAGTTGCAATTGGGCAGTGAAGAATAAGAAATCTGTTGAATTTTTTGGTAATTGTAGCAACTAACAATGTACTAAACATCTCTGAGAGAATTTTAACTATTCTCATCACAAAACAATAAACATACTGGTTACTGCATTTGATCATAAAATTAAGATTTTGAGTCTACCAGAATGAGATATTTTAAACCATTATGTTGTAAATAACAAACATACAAATCATACTTTTCAAATAAATTATTCAAATGTGAATCTTCTTAAATAAGGCATTATTGGAGAGAGAGAGAGAGAGAGAGAGAGAGAGAGAGAGAGAGAGAGAGAGGATATGAAAGGGAGCTCTCACTGAAAGCTTCGGTGTTCTCCTTTCCTGTATCTTAGGTTGATAAGAAAATGGCAGTCCAGAAACAATGATGTTCTTTGGGGACACAACAATACAAGGAAACAAAGGGATGTTAGTCAGACTTTGAAATAAAAGGGTTGACATGACGAACGTTTGCTTTGATATTTCTGGGAAAATTAAGAAAATAAGATCTTGCAAATGTTTGCTGCCTGTTGAAGCTGCTAATAGTAATTACTTGTTAAGTCGTGTCAGAAATTCAGTAAACTCCCGCTGACTTCTTCATGCAGAACAGTTTGTCCAATTCATGTCGGATGATAAAAACAAAATTGATGACTATCCTTTGAATAATGAATTTCAGCTCAACATAAACTCCTGACAAGATTTAGGCTCAAATTTTAAAATTAATTTCTGAGTGGCATTGGAGATTAATTCAAGGAATGATCACATTTGCTGTACACCAGCTGTTATGAATTCAGTGATCTTATTGTAAGGACAACGAGAAGATGATAAGTAGTAAAAGACAATGAGCCATCTGACTAGTGTTTTTCTTGCACAGAGAAGGGAGCATCCTAATACAGTTACATTTTTCTGTCTCTGACACATCTCGCAAACAGAACATCCTGAAGGATGCTCACCATGAGAGCTATCCCCTGAGGAAACTGAGTCACTGATTGAGCCTGTTTTCCAGATGCTGAAGTTATCAGTGTATGCTGGACTTGTGACATTTGGAAAGTTACCTATTTATCTCAGATGAGCCCCCGTCTAATGGGCCATTGGTCTGCTTGCTTCTAGCTAGTGGCTGCATCGCAATTTCAATTCCATCTCAACACCGCTGTTTTTCACCACCCCAATCAGCTGATATTGGCTATGCCAATTTGGTCACGGAATGGCATCTGCAAAATTCTTCAGGTTCTAGAACACTTAAGTCTGACGGTGCACACTTTGAATCATTCATGTCACATTTTAATTCTAAACACTTATTGTCAGTCACGATTGTTCCTGAGAAGGACAGGTATTTCTTTTTCTTATAAAAAGCGATGGAGAACAAGGAAAGAGATATCTCGGTGAGGGAGCCATTATAGGGCTAACAGGAAACCTGGCACTAGAGGAATTCCCAGGAACCCACAAAGATGACCCCAGTTAAGACCCTAAACAATAGTGGAGATGGTGCCTGAACTGAACTTGCCCTGTAGTCAGATTGATGAATATGCTAAATTTCATCATACAACCTTCATCCAGCAACTAATGGAAACAGAGGCAGAGGTCTACAGTGGAGCACTGGGCTGAGCTCCCAAAGTCCAGTCGAAGAGTTGGAGGAATGAGAATATGAGTAAAGAGGTTAAGACCATGATGGAGATACCCACTGAAAGAGCTAACCTGAGCTAATGGGCAATCACCAACACTGTCCTAACAGGAAGGAACCAACTTAGAACCAAACTAGGCCCTCTGAATGTGGGTGACAGTTCTTGCTGAGGCAGAGTTTGGGACCACTGGCAGTGGGGCCAGGATTTATACCTACTGATTGTATTGGCTTTTTGGAGCCCATTCTCTTTGGAGGGACACCTTGCTCAGCCTAGATATAGTAGGGAGGGCCTTGGTCCTTCCTCAAAGTAATGTGCTCGACTTTGTTGACTCCCATGGGAAGCCTTACCCTTCCTGAAGAGTAGATGGGGTGCAGAGTGGAGGGGAAGGTGGAGAAAAAGGGGGAGGAGGGGAGAGAGTGGGAGCTGGGATTGGTATGTAAAATGAGAAAAGATAGTCTTTCTAAATAAATAAATAAATAAATAAATAAATAAATAAATAAATAAATAAATAAGACTGAGATGGTGTCCCTGTCCTACCACTGGTAGTCTTGCCTAGTTACAGAAGATGGTTAGTTCAGGCTCTGTTTCCTTTATTACTAGGGGTCATTGCTAAGATTACCCTCAGAGGTTCCAGAAAGTTCCCAGTGCACTAGGTTTCCAAACCCTCCCCCAAATGTGCCCCAAATCCAATCATCTCTTGGCAAACTCTCTCCCTCTCCCTCCCTCTTCCACCTGATCCGTTCTATTCATCTTTCTCACTCACTTCCAATACAGTAACAAAATTTATTGCTCGAAAAACCAATTACCCTCCTTTCACATTACCCTCCTCTATATGATATTTTTTCACTATCATTCACTATCTGTTTTACAGAGTGGACAAATGCTTTGCTTTAGGGAAGGTGTTACTGTCCCAGCACACTGTGTCCTGAAGAAGCACTAGTCGCCCAACTACTCACTGGATTAGACTATTCTGAACAACAACAACAACAAAATTAACGTATATGTCCTTAGTGTGGGATAAGGAGTCCACCATAGCTCCACCTGGATCTAATTCTTTTTTTTTTTTTTTTTTTTTTTTTTTTTTTTTTTTTTTTTTTTTTTTTGGTTTTTCGAGACAGGGTTTCTCTGTAGCTTTGGTGCCTGTCCTGGAACTAGCTCTTGTAGACCAGGCTGGCCTTGAACTCACAGAGATCCGCCTGCCTCTGCCTCCCGAGTACTGGGATTAAAGGCATGCGCCACCACCGCGGGGCTGGATCAAATTCTTAAGCCTATTGGAAGGTCAATATAGAAACGGAAGGACAAAAACCTAGGCAAATGACAATAACCTCAATTAAATATACTACAAGATCAATTGCTTGAATTCTTTTCCAACCCCGTCAGTCACAGTACTCATAATGGCCATTAGAGTGCATTGTGAGAAAAAAATCTGCCGTTTAGGGCTAAGGAATAGGCACTCTTGGTGGACAATTGTTCTTTGCTGGTATTCTATGGTAGCTTTTATTATAAGCTATCATCGTAGTGATGTTCAGAAGGTAACACACTAGAGAACAAATGGTGCTGTTTCTCTGAGGTAGAAAGCAATCTGTTTGCTGTACAACATAATAAAGTAATAATATCATCATCTGACCTAGTTTCTCTAGGTCAGGATTAGTAGAGGGTGCTCTCCGGATACGCCATGTTGAAGTTCTATGTGCAGAAAATGTTAAACACACAAAGTTCTGACTGCTTGCAGTGAAGTTTGCTTTCATCTGGAAATCTCAATTCTTCTGAAAGCATCCAAAAATGTGCTTGCATAACTTATTATATTGTACGGAGAATAAAATGTCATACACTGTAAAGTTCATGGTACTTAATAAATTTGGTAGACTATATCTAATCAAACAAAAAAATATCTACTTGTTATTATTGTCTTTAGTTAACCACTGCCTATACAGCATGACATTTAAGGGACAAAATCATAGTATACTGATGTAGGTTCCTGATCCCAGGCAATATGTCAAGCTAGTTTCATATTTATTTCCTTTGGATAATTGCAATAAGGATATTCAAGTGCATTACTAAAATGCCTTGAAATTCTGCACATCTTTTTATGTATCTGTCCTGGCACCAGGAAGGTTGACTATCATTTTATCAGGACCTGCTGCTTACAAGAGAGAAAGTTTGAATAATAATAATATATGATATGTAATATATTATTATATTATATATATAATTATGCTGTGCAAGCATGAAGGTTGATTTTTGATTCCCAGCATTCATAAATGCTAAACATATATCTGTAATGCTAGGGACAGGAGGGGATGGGGGAGAAAGTATTCAGAATCAGCTACTTACCTATATAGTATAGTCAAGAACCAAAATTGACACTCGGGAGGCAGAGGCAGGCAGATCTCTGTGAGTTCGAGACCAGCCTGGTCTACAGAGCTAGTTCCAGGACAGGCTCCAAAGCCACAGAGAAACCCTGTCTCGAAAAACCAAAAAAAAAAGAACCAAAATTGATAAAAAAATAATCAAACTGTAAATTTTGAACTGAATAATAGTATCAATTAAATAAAGAATTCATTAAATGAGCTAAATGATTATATATAGAGGACAAAATGACTTGGTGCCATCCTCTTGACACTTTATACACCATACAAACTAGGAGGAAAGTTTAAGAAAAAGGTAGAAAGTAGCAGTAATACCTATCTTAAAATGTTACTACCCACCCTAGGAAGTGTCTCAAATTACACAAAATAGCTTGAATGTATTCAAGGATGGTGGTGACCTACTACATCTGGAGCAATCAGCTGAAGAGACAGCTTTGAAACTCTCTAGAACAAAATCTTAGGAACAGTATTTGCCTGTAGCTGGCACTTACCTCATCATATTCAAAATCCTCCAAATCTATTTCTTCATATTCTTCTCCAGATTCTTCATTCCTGATAGCCTCCAGGGCTGTCACCAGTTTCTTTCGTAAAATAAAGCCTTTCCAAACTGCCTGAACAAAAATGTGAAGTATGTTATGCAGGGTTACAGATCAAACCCTAAACCAGCTTCTCTGTGTTATCCCATTAGGAAGATAAAACATCTTAGAACTTAGTCTAATGGCTCAATAATCTGTTTCTTGAACTTTATGTGACATGTAAAATTGCAAGATAAATTAAATGACCGCATGTGTCTGCATCTCTAGAGACTTGCTTTGTGGTAAGTGGAGAAATATCTTTAACACTCCCCTCTACTGCACATGTAGGTCAGCCAATCAATTATCTGACAATTCCTCCAGGACCCATTCTGAATGAAGAAGAAAGACATTTTTTAAAGGTCAATTTTGCTCATTTTCAAATCATTAGGTTTAAAATAAGACAAAGCTCATTAAAAAAACAGTGTATTTAAATGACCATAATAAGGAGGGGTAGTATCATGGCCCAAAATAAATTAATTTCAGGAAAAAAAATTAAGTCAACACACAATAATGCAGCTGAAAACAGTCAGGTCCCTTAACAATTCTGGCGTAAAGAAGTTTTCCAACTTATGTCCTCAAGCACGGTAATGCTTTAGATAATAAATGATGCTCATATTTTCCAACAATGAGCTTTAGGATGCATGAGGTATAAAAATCAATTGAGAGGTACATGAACATATTGAAATACATATGTATGCATGATTGCTTACATATAAGAATAAAATACTAAATTATGAAATTAATTTTTAAATGGTTGTCTATGAATGCTAAATGACAGTAAACAAAAACTTCAATTTCCCATTATTTAGGAGGTAGAGACAATACATCTAGGTGAGACTTGAGGTGAGTCCAGTTTAACAGTCAGGTCCAGGTCTTGTCTCAAAAATTAATAATACAAAGCTTCAGTTCTCTGATCAATCAGCGTTTGTTTGAATATGAATTTGAAACTGTGTGTATGCTCACAATAATTGTAAAAAAAGTAAATTAATAAGAAACAACTAGAATATAATAATGTTATTCAAGCTCATATATTCTATAAGTTATTTAAGGTGATTTTGAAAATTGATTTATTTTGCTTTTAAGAATGAACTAAAGTACAGACTTAATGAAAAGCTTCATTGAATAAATAATAATATGCTAATCAATCAAGTTAAAATTCATTTTGAAATCTGGTCTTGGTGTTACTAAAGTAAACATTTTACATATTTCATTCCCTTCCTTCTTTTCTTTATTAATTTCCTAATTATCATACAAAGTAGTATTATAACTTATGATTTCTTTCATTCATATTTTTTTTATTGATTCTTCTTTCCCTTCTCTTCCCCTCCATTTCTAGAGGCCATGGGACCATTGAAGCCTTCTATTACCAGAATTCCTCTCTTTCAATTTCACTTCTTGACTTCTGAGGTTGTAACTGAAGCAGGTATGTTTAGAACTTTAAATTTTTGTTATAATTTTAAAATATATTTATATAATAGCTATCAATTAGGTCAAATTATTAGCTTTCACTACTCAAATTTTAAATGATTTGACAAATACTACATTGAGACAGTAGTGCTTGGAAACAGTAAGTAAAAATCTCCCAACTTAAGAAGGCTCAAGGCCAGATGGATTCAGTGCAATATTCTATGAATATTCTTCACAGAACAAATATCAAACTCCTCAAACTGTTCCATAATAGAAAAGAGAAAAAAAAGTTTTAAATTCTTCTTATGTATAGCATTTGTATCACTTCAGTATCAAAACCAAATAAATACACAACAACAACACAAAAGAGATTGATGGGCCAATATCCCTTATTGGCATAAATTTAAAAATTGTCAATAAAATGCAAGCAAACTACAGTAAAGAACACATACATAAGTCACAGTCAAGGTAGTGTCATTTCAGACATGCATGAATGGTTTCATGTCTCTAAATCATGTATACTCAAGTTCAGAAACCACATGGTCATTTTAGGCTACTGACTTTCAGGTTAATTTTGTATATTGCTACTTTATAGGATATTGTTATTATCTATAGTAACAATATTAAAAGAGCACATGAACCTAAGAGACAAATGTGGTGAGGGGAACATGGGTTGTTGAAATGGGAAGCACATTTGTTCAAAATTTATTATATTTATTATATATTTATTATTTATTAATTCTCCTTAAGATGAAAATAAAACAGATCATCATAAATGGGAAGGTATAAAACATCAGTAGTTTCTCTATATATCAACTATAAACCTACAGCAAAAGTAAAAAGAAGACAAAACAATTTATAATAGTCTCATAAAATATTTTCGGTCTGGAGAGGGAGGCGGAGGGGAGTGGGGCATGGGGAGTGGGGGGAGGGAGAGGGGAAAAGGGAGGCGGGGAGGAAGCCGAAATTTTTTAATAAAAATTAAATAATAAATAAAAAGAAAAAAAAAACGAATTTGTCAACTCCTGAAAAAAAAATCTTGAAATAGAATGAAATCAAGAAAGTAAAGGATTTCTACAAAGAAGCGAAGTTTTAAATATCATTGTGTGGTTTAGCTTGAACCACAATCGTGGTCATAATATTTCAGATTTTAGGACGATTATCTACAGCCCTGATAGTCAGCAGAATCATAGCCACCTGCCAGTTAGCCTTGGCCTGCAAATCTATGCAAGTGTCAAAGAAATTCAAGTAACTTTAAATCATTGAAACGTTTTCTAATAAAGGAAAACTGAGTGAAAGGGGAGTAAAATATTTTTATGACTACTCCCCTACCAAAAGATTGAAATTAACCTGAATATGGAGAGCGGCCTTCTGCCTTTGTTCTTGAATATTCATAATATTTTTTCTCCTTTCTTTATTTGAAGTAGTCTTGTTATTGATGGGGGGATTTTGCAGAACTTCTGTTGTGGTAGAATGCATTTTTGCAGAAAAATTAATCTGTCTGCGTGCAATGTAACTGCGCCATTGGGTTTGAATTAACACAGCTGCCTTACTAAAAATAGAAGAAGAAAAAAAAAGAAAACCACTTTAATATGTATGAAAATATAGACGGTAATAAAAGGTCTTCATAAGCTGCTGTATACTATGTCTTCTATGTATGACGGTAAGATTCTTCATGGACTCTCAACAATATGGCCCTATCCTATACAGGACCAGCACAGTGACAGCAGCACTTGGTATGCTATTGTGAATGAGGATAATCTTAAAAGCCCACCCCTAGATGAAGAGTTAAAGACAATAGATGACAGATGATAGAGGGAAAATCAGTGTTATTCAGAACTGAGTCCCTGATAGGTTATGTGAACAATATTAATTGGATAAAGCAAGTTGTATTTATAAGTGCATATATGAACATATATATATGTGTGTGTGTGTGTGTGTGTAACAAAAAATGAAGGAGTTATAGATTTGACAATGAGTAAAGGAGACACAGGAGAAGTTGGAGAGGGAGGGGTACAAATTATGTAAATATAACACTCTTATAAGAAAAAATAAAAGATGTCTTTGTTATCTGTACATGAATATAAAGAATATAAAATGTCACTTAAAATTAAAACAAAATCTCTGTGTTGTAAATTATTGTCACAAATGTAAAATTATATAGATACTGATTCTGGAAGAGAACATGAACTAAGAGTTCAGACAGGGATTTATTTAGTTTCAGAAAGTTTTTTGAATTTTGTTTTGTTTTAATTCCCTAAAGATGAAAGATATTACAGAGATTCTTCTAGATAACGAGAGTATTGATAAGGAGAGCGAAAGGGTACAGAAGAGGGGTTCCAAAAGTATGGAACAATAAGGACTTGGCAAGAACGGTTAGGTGCTTATCACTCTGGGTTGCTTCAGAGAGGAAGAGGGAAAGTCATTCTTAACGTGATTCATGGGAAAAGGAAGGACACTGGGCAGTTTTTAGTAGTTTTTCTTTACTTCTTGACCACTTGAAAATATTCACTTATACACCCATGAGGAAATTCTAACATGACTCAGAGTCAATAGCAATTTGTCAATAACAAGCGGCTCTCTGAGTTGCAATTTGTTTCCTTTCTCATGCAGATTATTGAAGAATTATAAAGGCATGAGGGGTAATCAAAGTGCTAGATATTCTACCTTAATTTCTTGTGGAATTTCTGGGTTTGACTTAAAGAGTATTTGGAGAACAAATTCCATTCCTCATAATTCCCTTGAGCAAGCTTTTGATAAGTTTGTTTGTTTTGGTTTGAAAAGCTTGAACACAGTCATCTCAGGGGCCAAGGATCTATCCCAACCTGTCAGCCATATCTCCTAAAAATACCCAAAGGCAACACCAACTGGAAAGCCAGTATTTAAGTACCTGAGACAGGGGTATTTCATTAAAACCACCATATTCCATTTCCCTAACCCTACAGACCATATTATAATGAAAATGCATTTAGTCTGATGTCAAAGTCCTCATAATCTTTCAATCTCAATACTATTAAAAATCCAAAGTCTCTTCTAAGACACACATGCAAACAGTAACTGTAACATCGACAAAAAAAGGCGGGGGGGGGGGGCTTACCTTGTTTCACTGTGTTCACTACTTTGATGATTACTCATTGGAGATTTTGCCATCTTCATTTCTATGAACGAGGCTCTTGCAGGGGATGGACTATGTATCCTGCTGTGTTCATTCTTTTCTGTCATATTTTGCTCCTGACCTCTTCCTACTGGTTCCTCACAGTTTGCTGGTGAAGGTCTGGAGCCAGCGTCCATCAGGTTTTCAGCATTATCTGGGAAATCTGCCTTATATTTGTCAGCCTGAGAATGAAAGACCTTGATTTGCAGTGTGCTGTTGGTGTTTAAAAGGGCTGGATGGTTTGTCTCGGTTTCTGATTCAGGACTCTTGATGATACTTGCATCCCCATGTTCATGTGCACATCGGCATTCATCACTGAGTTTCATTAAGTTCTTATAGTAGTGGCAGAGTTTGTCTGCAGCATGCAAAGTGAGAACGTCCCTGAACACATAGAAGAGAAGAAGAAATTTATGACTATTAGATAATAGTAAAGGAATAAAATGCCCCAGAAAACCTGCTTGTAATCAAACTAATGTCACTGTGATTATCATAACATATTTAATCATGTGTTTACATTAAATTATTTATTTAAAATAAAGCAGGAAGAAAATCAGAATCTTACTCTTTCTGTGTGATATACTTTTTAGTTAGTAAGTTGAACTCTTCAAGTTGGTTCTGACAAAGTGCCAAGAAACCTCCTAGGTCTTGGTGATAGTGTTCCTCAATATGGACATCAGACTGAGAGTTTAACATGTCACCATTAAGGATTCTCAGAGCTGGTAATATTTTAAGTATAGAATGCCTATTAGAAACGAAGAAGAAGTTAATAATCTTAATAAAGACTTATGTTTTAAAATAACCATAAAATATCACATAATAAGAATTTTTAGGTACACACATTCTAAACTTATTTTTATCACACTTAAAATTGTTAATAAATTATATTTACCACAAGTGGTTAAGTAAATGATATATTCTATTTCTTCTTGCATTATTTTAAAGATGCTATGTTTATTTGTCTTAATTTAAAGAATGCAGTGTTTCAATACCAACAATCATAGCACTAATTACAATTCACAACTATTAAAATAAAATATTAAAATCATAAATATTTGATTAGGTTATCAACAAATCGAAGAAAGCTTTCTCTCTTAAATAAAGCTGCGACTGAATATTCCTTATGCATTTATCTATTAACCAAAAGAGAAAGCCATGGTAGACTGAGAACTAGGAAAATAATGTTTTAGCTTATGCATGACCTGCATGCATTCCTTCTTCATCCCCTTAGATATATTTGTTTTCTTTTCTATATCTTAGACTATATCCACAAGGTACAGTTTTTTTTTAATCTATACATATATGGTATAGGAGTTCCTTCTGTTTGTGTGTTGTTTTCATTAGTTAATGAATGAAGAAACTGACTTGGCCCAGTTGATAGGGTGGAACTTAGGTAGGCGGAGAAAAACAGAACTGAATGCTGGGAGGAAGAAGGGCAGAGTGGGAGACGCCATGAATTCGCTGCCTGTGATGGATGCTGGCTAGAATCTCTGGTAAGCCACTGCCATGTGGCGATACACAGATTAATGGAGATGGGTTAAACTAATATGGAAGAATTAGCCAATAAGAAATTAGAGCTAATGGGAAAGCAGTGCTTTAATTAATAGAGTTTCTATGTGGTTGTTTCAGGTGTAAGCTAGCTGGGCAGCCAGGATGAACAAGGGGCCCTCTCCCTACAATACAGATAGTCTTGTTTATATTTTATACTGAAAGTATGGAAGTCAATGTGGAGTCCCACAGCTTCTATTCCAAATGCCCATTCTAACTGTGTAGAAGTTTACTGGGTTGTAAAGACTTTTGTTCTGGTTAATTATGGTGTGTGGTACCTTTATTTACTTGCATTTTTATAATAATGATTATAAAATTTGAATATTAAAACTGATAATAATCAAAATATAAGGGAGTTATCAATTATCCACATTCTTTCCTCGCAAATATTTTATTCATGACTAATGAAATGTCATATTGCTCAGGCTTCACAGAAGCACCAAGTTGAGATGACCACAAGCCATGACAATACAAAAGTAACATTTAATTGCAATTATAAATCTAAGGTATGTAAATAGAATGAAAGGCAACAAAAAATAAACCTGTATCTTCCAGGATAGAAGAGAAAATGCTCTGATTCTATGACTAGCACTATGGGTCTATAGACTGCTCTTAAACTGTGGGTTAGCAACTTTAAACCTCAAGAGCTGGGTGGCTATGTTCCTAGAAAACAACCAATGATTTGTTCTAATTGGTTTTAGAACCAAACCTATTCCTGTGTGATATCTTACTCTTCAGAATGGACTAGAGTAGATGAAGGAATGAAATGTGTCATGGCTTGCTACTGTTGTTTTGAGGAGCTATATATGTAAATGCATGCATATAATATATATTATACATATACACATTATATACGTGTGTATATACACACATATATATAATAAGAAAAAGGAACTCAATTTTTCTATTATACCTTATAACTTAGGACTGGTTTAAAAAGTTTATTCATTTTAGAATATAATAATTTTTATTGAACAAAATAATACAAGTTATTGAGCAGAGCTTTCACCAGAAAGTAATTAGGCTTGATTCAATTTGATTGGACCAATTGAAAAACCTTAAAAGGCTTTTTTGAGCAGCCATCCCTCAGGTCTCATTCTGGCCAAATGAGGAAAAAATAACAAAAGGAAATAATACTTGGACTGGTATTATAATAGCCATAAAAATCTAACATATTGGTTCTTTGACTTAGATATTCTCCCCAAGGCAGGAATTGAGGTAACATCCCTATTTGCTATTCTGAAATGGCTCCATAAGAACTGACATTGAATCATTGTATCAGTAGTGTTTGGGATGCATTGAAAACACAATGCCTGGCGATACCAAAACTTTATTTGGTAAATTGTGGGTTGGGTATCTGCACAAATCTTGTTCCTTTAAAAAATACTCAAATATTGTATTTTTTAAAAACAAAAGTATGTACTGAGAAGAAACTTAACTACTATACAATGCTAAAGTTATAGATATTTTAACTTTAAAAACGGAAGCCAAAACATAAAGTAAAATAAAAACATGTCAGATAAGTAAGACCTGTGTAATCAGATCACACTGTGAATTGGAAAATCTCATAAGACCCCACTAATGTAAAGATTTAGACAACTAACAGTTGCTGAAAGGAATCAATCTTCTTTAGATTATCTAATTCAAAAGTGATCATTCTAAATATATGTGGATGCACATATGAGGAATACCTAATGGACTCAGCCATTTTAAATATACAGATATATGTGGGGGTATATATTTAAATATTGACATATACATATTTACAAGGATATATTTAAATATACATAAAAGGAAGAGTTCATGAAGTTGAGGAGGGATGGGGATTGGGAGAATTTGGAGGGAGGAGAGTATGGGTCAGTAGTTCTGAAATATAGCACTTATATAGGAAATTCTTAAAAATGAACATTTTTAAAATAAATAACTATTCTTTTCCAATGACTGGCAGAAAGGGAATAGATCGGGATGGAACAGGAGTTGGGGAGGAAGTGAGAGGAGCTGAGGGAGGGGAAACTTTATATAAGAAAAGAATCTATTTTCAATAAAGGGGAAAAACAATACATATACAATAAAAGGTTCACGATCGCTAGTACATATAAGGTATTGAAAGAAGACTATAAGCATATAAATTAATTAGATGTATGGCTCTATTATTTAATGACATTAATGTATCATGATAAAAATTTAGTTTTGCTAGTGAAAAAATATGATCAAATAAATGTGAGAAAATTACTGTGTTTACCAACTCTACATTCTCAAATTACTTAAAGCTTGGAATTCTTATCAAGACATTAAAATAGGGAGGATCCCCTCTGGAAAAGGTTCAGGACTCTTTTAGGAAGAGGGTGTCGAAGGACTGGAAGAGCAAGAATTGGTGAGTTCCTCCCAGGATGGTATTTGCGGGACACAACAGGTGAGCTGAATGCGGGAACTCACAAAGATTATGACAGTGTGCACAAAGCATGCATAAGCTGAAACCAGATAGTACCCCTGAATGGTGGGTGGAGTGTAGGGCAGAAAATCCCACCCCAGCCAAGGAGCTATAAGCACCTGATAATTATTGAGAGACAGTATTTTCTAATGGTGTGGCCCATGGTAAGTCAGTCATACAATGGAGCAGGCCCTGTACTCAAGAGGAGGTATGCAGCACACAAACACATACATACACTGAGAAGGAGGAAGAAGAAGAGAAGAAGGGGAAGGATCTGGGGGGACAGAGAGGAGAGGAGGAGCAGGAGGTAGAGTACTAAGATAGGTGAGTAGGAAGGCGTGGTTGCATTCTGGGAGGCAAAGGGGGCAAATATAATACAGATAAATTGTATAAAATTACCAAATAATATGTTTTTACAAAGTAAAATCAAGTAGTTTTAAGCACAGCACTAAATGTCAGATGTATTTCAAAATATTGCAGTCGTCACTATTTGGCAGCTGTCCGTGTGGAAAGTACTAGATAAGAAAAGGACAAAACAGTGTTTCTATCATCAATACTTTGCATCTGGCTAATGACATGAATAGCATTAGGAAAAGTGTTTTTGTTAGGGAGTATATTTTCGGGTAAGACTGAGCTTGAATTTCTATGTTAGGCAAATTTTGATGCTATCTTTCTCACTTCTACACACAAAAGTTCTCAAGCAGTTCACTTTAATCAGAATATTTTGAAATTCTTTACGATGTAAAAATTTGCATGGATGTTTAAGATAGAAATAATATGTTAAAGTCTCTGGGACATATAATCAAAATTCATAATGGGTGTACTTATTTGAAGAAGAGGGTTTTTTCCTTAAATTTTGAAGGGAGCAGTCCTCAGACCTGCAAAAGACAACAGTGTGTGGATTGTCCCTAAGTTCGGCAGTCAGCCATGTGAGCTTGTGGGGAATAGATGAGAAAGCTGATTAATGTAGGGAATAAAGTAGAAGAACACTGTGAGATTTCAAGATTAGTTTTTCCAGCTGGGCTCCTCCTACTCGAGGGCCAAATCAATATTTCATTTAGTGAAAACTTCCTGGTGCATATTCTGCCACTTACCAAGCGCCATTAATCATCAGTCAATGAAACAAATTCTCAAAGGAGATTTCAAATGTTGCCTCTGGATTATGTTTTAAAAGAGGTTTTTTTTTCTTTTTTCAGTACATCAGTTTTTTTTTTTTTTTTTTTTTTTTTTTTGCATGTTATCACTGGCTTGACATGAAAGTAAGAAACCAATTGGGAAAATCTATAACTAATCCCTTTGTTGGTACCATGAGGTTATGTAAAGTTCACTGAAACAAACTGTATCCAAGTTGCCTGAGTCCTTTCATTAACAAATCCATATTTTATAGACTTCTTGATTTTAAACCCTCTAGATAAATGAATCTCTTCTTTTAGATAATGGAATGTATATTAGAACAATTGATCTAACTGAAATTTGACAGGCTCAGTTTTTAAGTAAGAAATACGTAAGTTTTACTTTACCAGTCTGCCTTTCGGAAAGAAATAATTGAAATAGTAAGTTAGACACAGACTCACAAGATGTTGCTGGAAAATGTTAGTTCTCTAGCAAAGCAAAATCCAAGTTAATTCAAAGATAACTGGACTTCTCATCAACTACTTGCGTCAAAATCATACTTTCAAATTTGCATTAACTCATCTGTATGTGAGAAAATATTTTAGGATAATAATATTTTATAATGAACAAAAATAAATTAAGCTATTCAGGTAACTTTAATAATTTTTCAAGGAAAATTGGTATCATATTTTGCCCTAAGAAATGATAAATAGGATATTCATCGGTTAAAATTGTTTCCTTACCTCCAGTTTGTTTCCTGAAGGACTGGGTTCCCAGTAAGACAAAGCTCACGGAGAGAGTAGCATGCATTGAACCAAGACATGACACTTGTAAGATCTAAAGGAAGAAAGAAAGAAAGAAAGAAAGAAAGAAAGAAAGAAAGAAAGAAAGAAAGAAAGAAAGAAGGGAGGGAGGGAGGGAGGGAGGGAGGGAGGGAGGGAGGAAGGAAAGGGAGAAGGGAAGGAAGAAAGGAAGGAAGGACGGAAGAAAGGAAGGAAGGACGGAAGAAAGAAAGGAAGGATGAAAGAAAATTAGCAAAGTTACATAGATAATTTTAACATAATTGGGCATAAATAAATCACCAATTTCCCAATTAAAATGATACTTAATGTTTCCCATTGAAGACCCCAAGCTTTCAGAAAAGAGGAGGTACTGAGTAGAACATAGACTAGTATAAAATTATGTTTCCACCACTTAGCAACTATACAAACTCAGACAACTCATTTCTAAAATCCAGTTTTTGACTCTGTTGCTGTGTGAGAACTAGATGAGATAATGTACTTAATGCTATATTATACCTAGAACAAAAATTATAGCGCCAAAAATAAAGTAATAAAACATGCTAAAGCTTATAAGTACATCTACAGACACAATCACATAGACCTTCTACACTTTTAAAAATGAAGCTTATAGGTGAATCTAGACTGTGTAGAGACTTGATTTCACCCAGAAGGCTAACACTGACTATACATGCACACTTGTGGGTACATACAAAGGCACACAAACATGACATACACATGTGAAGTCAGGATCTGATGGAAAGGAAACACACAATATGTCCTTTTAGTTTTTCTATGATCTCAATAATTTTATGTTGGTTCCTCTGTAAGGACAGTACAATATTCTACTTTGCTGAATTAAAGTGTAAACTGTTAGAAACGAGGCTAGGATATCTGGGGAAACATATAGAGAAGAAAATTCAGGAATGATGGAGATGTATTTTGAGAATTCATTGCATGGCCTTGACAGAGTGTTGGATATGATGCAGGATGAAAAGATTCAAAGTAGCACAGGTATCCAGTGTTTGGGAAAAGGTCCAATAAACCTGACGCTAAGACGTATGTAATAGTTCTATAAATGACATAAGAATTTTGCACCCAACATAATGAAACCTTGTCAATCATCTCAGAGATCCAACTAAAGTCCAAGAGCACATATATTGTTTTTATAGCTTTTGGTGGGAAAAAAAGACTGTGGCTGCTGTTTGGAAGGGCCTGACTGGAAGAGTAAGTGGGAAAACATTTAGGGGGATTCATTCAATTCATAATGATTTAACGAACTTTTAATGGGTAAACAGGCAGGAATAAAAGAGCTAGCAGCAATCTTTTTGCTCATATTCATGTATATAAATGCATATGTATTCAGAAGAACTCTTCACTTTATTTGGAACAGAAATGAAAAGCCTATAATTTAATAGAAACAAAGAAATAGAATCCCAGGCTTACCAGAAAGGCAATTGTTGCTGACATCCAGCTTTTCCAAAGACACAAAATGAAAAAGTGGCACAATTGTTGTTAGACTGAAAGCAAAATATTACCATGATTAAAAAAAATTAATATGCATATTCTCGTTATTTTGTTTGAAGTACAACTCATTTATCTAATGCAATTATATAATTATAAGAAATTATATACAATTATTTATAATTGTACAATACAATGCAGTAAAATTAAAACATTGAATAACAGTATTTATTAAGAATGCAAGTAATCCTATTACGGAAAATCGAAGTTCATTTTTAAAGAGAATTTACTGTAGAACATTACAATAATGGCAGATTTTGAATCATTTAAGAAAGAAACTACCGTGGAATTGTTAATTACAGCCACAAATACCATGGACTTAAATATATATTTGTGATCCAGTTTAAAACAGGTAGTTATCTGGTTATTATTTTGCTATATATATTTATAAGGCTAGTTATACAGAAATTACATGATTTGTTTTTCCTCTTTTAGTTTAAGCACATGGCCTAAATCTTTTAGGTACAAACTTGGTTTTGGGGGTTACTAGGATTATTTTATATGTAAATAAAATGTCATCATTCCCCTTCCCCCACATTTCATTATTTCAGGCCTTCCCAGCTACACTAGCTCCAAGCTCTACATTGTCCCCTCCAAGTTGACAGCCTATTTTTCTTTGCTTATTATTGTTACACACAAATATTCAGGGGTGCGTGTGTGTCCATGTGTGTGTGTGTGTGTGAACCACACTGGTCACAGCGCAATGATAAATAAATCATGAGGAGCCCAGCTCTAAAGAATACATCTATACCACCTCTACAGAATCTATGGCTCAGATCACATTCTAAAAGGGTTCAGAAAGAATATAAGAGGCAGAATCGACTATGAAAGTTTTTCCTACTAATAGTCCCACTAAGAAGTTTGGACTGCTGGCAGTATCAATGAATGTTTTAACATGGAAGAGAAAATTTTACAGGGCTCTATTCCCAGACAAAAATCTAGAGGAACTAGGTACTGCTGGAAGAAGATTAAGCCTCTCCCAGGCTTTACTCTCCTTATTCATTGTTCAATGCAGAGTTTTAGTATACAATATACTACATATAAACAACAAAACCAAACTCAACAGGTTATCCTTATATTGGTGTGTGCATGCATACACAGACAACTTTTTAAAAAATCACTTTTAATAAAATAACTGATTATTGTTGCTTTAAAAGATATTTTAGACTAAAGGGAGTTACTATCAATATAAATACCTAACGTTGTATTGTGCTTCGTTCACAATTAGAAATATGAACTTAATTTCAATCAAGAAATAATGGTACTTAACATATGACATATATATATACATATATTCAAGTAAATGCTGAGAAATTCATATTAATTTTATCTTTCTGTCTCCCTCTCTCTTGCGTGGGTGTATGTGTCTAAACCTATTATAACTATTATTCTAAGGTCAGAGGTCACACAGCAGCACTGTGGCTAAAAGCCTCACGGTGTCTGGCACAGACTAACCCTTGTACTACCCTGTTCTGCATTAGGAGAAGGAAAGAAGATACTACTGATGAAACCTATACGAAATAACAAAGCTGGAGGAAAATGCCGTTCACTGTCGTGACTCCTAAGCACAATATAACCATTCATTCTAATCCTGTACACTGCCACTTCTTTAAAAGAGTCTCATGGGTGACAGGGTGTAGAACAAAAATACTTAAAAAAAAAAGCTGGAACTACACACCCCTCTTTGTATAACCTAAGAATAAAATTGACTTAAATGTCACATGAATGTAACAGGAAACAAAGGAAGAAGACAGAATAAACAAGTAAAAGGCAGGGAAGCAGGGGTTTGGTGAAGGAGAGGAGGAGGAAGACGGGCAAAATTAAAGCATTGTGGATAGATAATTATTTTATGTAAGACTTCATCTTATAGTGCTTCCATCCTGAACATGTTCCTGATAATTTTACAGATATAAATTTTGATTCTTCAAGTGATAGCATAAAAATACTTAACCAAAATTATGTTTGTAGTTTTTCTACATTTTAGTATTAAATCTATGTCTTTCTGCTAAAATTCAATAGCGAGTAAATTAGTTCACTCTCCATAATGCAGGTACTTTCTTTTCGTCATAATATTTTGTGTACTTCTCAAGGCTACATGGTGACATATACTTAAAAACACCAAGAGAAAATAAGCAATGTCATTCCAGAATTTAAAAACAGTATGACTTTTTTTTAAAAAAAAATCACTTTAAACAATTAAATTTCTGATGTGGTTAAATATCTCTGTAATGTGCATTTTTATCTACTCACATACTCATTCTTTTAAAACCATGATTTGTGAATTGTTTTTTTTTATCTTAATCAAGGAAAGTAGCTATTCATGCGTCTTTATGACTACCCATTGTGATGGTAGAAATCTGATCATAGACTCCTTTTACTCATGCATTTATAGGTTTTCCCTTTACTAACATTTCATGAATATTTTTTTCAAGAAAATTCAAACCAGAAAGACAAAGGGACATTAGTGAAAACCTAATACGACTTGACCTTGTCACATTAGCCCTGGGCATTAAATGATATAGCTTTCAAAGACGACAAAAAAGCAAAGATTTGTACAATGAGCACCCAATGGGTAAGTTTCAACTCTGGCCCCACTTAGGGTCTGACTGGAAGTAGGACAGTTTGTCTAGCCAGAGAGTCTTCGAGTTAGAACTCCTCCGAGTCAAACTTAAACCAGTCACATGGCCTAATGAAAATTTAAAACAGAAGACTGGATGAAACAAGTATTCCAAACAATATTCACTAAATACTGCTCTTTCTATGTGTTCCATTTGTGCGGAAAGAAGGTATGTGGATGTATAATCTCTTCCTCGTGATGGAAATAGTTACCAAAAATCAAAGAAAATATAAACCATGTAAGAGTATCCTAATTAGACATCCCAACCATGTCTATACAACCGCATTTTAAATGTCTCCATTTTAAATTCATTGGACTCACATTCATTCCCTATGTGGATGGTACTTGAACTTGGTAGCAGAAGGTAGGCAACAGCAACGCTTTGCTTGGGAAGAAGGTAAGTCTTAGACAATGCAGAAATCTGCTTCATGCAAACTGACCGGGATGTCAAAGATTCAAACCACAAACCTGAACTGGTCTATCTGAGTTTTAACACCCGCTATGTGGCTCTGCACACACTGCACAGACAGAACACTGTGACATGCATCACTGCTAAAGATATAAACCTGCTGATTATTAGAAATGGGCTAAATTAATACGTGAGAATTAGCCTAGAAGAGGCTAGATATAATGGGCCAGGCAGTGTTTAAAAGAAAAAAAAGAAAGAAAGAAATCTGCTGAGAAAAGACTAAGTCCTGAGATTATAAGCCATTCGGAAATAATTTCCTTTCCTCGCGTGCCTTCAGGTCTCCTGCTTTACTAACAGAATGTGCTGATATATGCAAAGGATTTGATAGTATAAAAAATGCTTAAATAAGTAATAGTATTATAAAATTCTATATGTTGTATACAATAATAATTATACATATATTTAATAACTGTATATTCCTTTTTGATCAGTATATAATGTACATTGACTGTGTTCCCCACATATTTCCACATACTTACCTGCCCCCTTCATCCTTGAACCCTTTTTCTCTAGTCTTATGCTGTATATACATGCATTATTTTTTTTTTATAAAATTACAAATGATGCTTGTCATTTTAGTCTGAATGACATTTTGTACAGACATGATACAAGTTTAATTTTTCTTTTCCAAGAAGTTTATAAAGGTTATAATATATGCGTCTCAATGTTATAGCTCTCAAAATAACAAGCCCCACCTTAGTATACAAATGTTTTATCGAAGTAAACAAAATTACAAATATTAAAAATTGGGAGAAATTATTTCAACGATCATTATAAAATCCCGGAACTGATTGGTGTAGTTGAATAATTCCTTGATAGGGGAATATCATCAGAGAATGATAAAGCCAAAGCTCATCATTACCTGTGATATTTTAACTTTGACAGAAAGAATATTTCATTGTAGGCTTAAAGCAGTCAAATAACTAAGGGCATTTTTCTTTTTTTTTTTTTTTTTTGAGACAGGGTTTCTCTGTGGTTTTGGAGCCTGTCCTGGAACTAGCTCTTGTAGACCAGGCTGGTCTCAAATTCACAGAGATCCGCCTGCCTCTGCCTCCCAAAAATATAAATATTTTCTAGTGTGAGAAATATAGTTTGAGAACTACTTCTGTCAAATATGTGTATTGTGCTCATCTGTGCATGGTTTACTACCTGTGTCCAATTCATAATTGATCACTTCATTTTTGATTATATTTTTATAAAAAGATCAAAGATCCTACGTACTCATACAGGTCCAAAGTACATATGTAGTTTCACTTGAAGGAGCTTACTTCAAATTGAAACAATGTTCTGTTAAATGCAAGTCAGATTTCATAATTTAGATATGATTACAACAATGTAATTTGACTTTAAAATGTATATTTATGTTTTTTATTTTCAAAGACTAATAGCTCTGGGTTAAATCATTTGATACACACGTGCTTAAAATATGAACACTCCTTGGCAAAGACTGAGAGAAAGTATTTTATGGTTTATCAGCGAGCACACAGTTGTCCTTTCTCACTGGTCTTGTAAACATCTTGTAACTCAAAAAAATTAATTTCTTGTTATAGTAGTTCAACCATCTTTCTCCACATCTGTGGTTAATAAATTAATCATATTAGATTGAATATCTTTCAATAAAACATTAAGCACAGAGAGAAAAAAATGACACACATTATTGTGATATTTTGACTTTACACAATAATTCAGTCCAATGATCTAGGTATTTGATTGCTCTAATGTGCCTATAGATGCAGGTACTCAGTTTATATTAATGTTAAGACATTTTAAGTGTTACTCCTTTACATGCCTGTGGAATTCAAATTTAAATCCATTTTAGCAATTACAAAAGAAAAGCAAATTGACAGAAGATTTAAAAACCATTGTTTTATGACTTAATAAATAACATTTGAGAGAGTGAGGCATCCCTCTGTATTAAATTTCCTATATCTTATATTTTTTGAAGACTAATTCTTTATAAACATAAACAAGACTTCCCTGAGATGTTTCTACAAGTATTTTTTTTTTTTTTTTTTTTTTTTTTTTTTTTTTTTTTTTTTTGGTTTTTTGAGACAGGGTTTCTCTGTGGCTTTGGAGCCTGTCCTGGAACTAGCTCTGTAGACCAGGCTGGTCTCGAACTCACAGAGATCCGCCTGCCTCTGCCTCCCGAGTGCTGGGATTAAAGGCGTGTGCCACCATCGCCCGGCTTACAAGTACATTTTTGAGGGAAAACAAAATAAGTAGAATAAACTTAAAAAGTTTACTGAATGTGTCGGGTAACTCAGCCACTTCAGTTTTTAAACCTCTAGATAGTTATATCTGTATCCTGTGTACTGATTTATTTTGATGCATCCTGATTTAATTTCAGAAATCCCAAGTTTTCTAGTTTATGTACATCATATAGCAATTTTAAATAACTATTCCTAAAATAAAATATATCTTTACCTGTTTTGAGAGATACTAAGATCTTGTAGTAGAGGCAGCCAACACGAAGAAAGTACTTCCGCATTTAAGATGCTGTTGTCATCCAAATGCAATTCTCTAAGCAGAACATGATTTTTTAAGGATGGAGGCTGCGATTAAATATATTTTATTACTTGATAACAGGCAAAATATTTTCTTTTTTTTTTTCTGGGCCAATGGTTTTCTTTTTTTTTAAATTTTTTTTTATTCTTTTTTAATTAAAATTTCCACCTGCTCCCCGTTTCCCATTTCCCTCCCCTCCTCCCAAATATTGCCCCCTCCCCCCACTTCCCTCCCCCTATCCCCACTCCTCTTCTCCTCCCCCCACTCCATTCCCCCTCCCTCTCGATACTAAAGAGCAGTCCAAATTCCTCTGATGAGAAGCCAAGGACAATGGCACTAGGTTTCGGTCCTAATGCAAAATATTTTCTAAGCAAATTTAAAAGTATAGAGTCTACCAAAGCTTATGAGATATACATTCTGATAAGCAATAAACAGTAACTCAAAGCATATTATTATGAGTCTTTCAGTATGGATAAAATGCCTACTAACTACTTTTATTATTTCTAATGTTTTTTACAAGAAGTTTTATGACAAAATGCCATTTAATCTCGATAGGAGATAAATGTGTTCCAACTTATGTACCTGAGACTGAAATAGTATGATATGCTATACTTTAGTTTTTTGAGAATCTTACCTTAAACTATACTTATTAGACACCATAAGAAACTGGGGTTTTTCCTAACTGGATAAAAATCTAAATAATAAAAAGAGGCCAATGAGCAGGAAAGATATTTAAGAAAGGTAGTAGAATATAAAAATACAAGTATGAAAGGCCAGATGTTGGAAAGCGGGACAAAGGCAAAGAACGGACCACAGAACTACATGGGGCAGATGGTCAGATGAAAGTAAGTTGTAGGAAAATATCATAAGGAAATATAATTAAAAATGAGCTTTTATTGATGGTATCCTGTTTAGGTAGATGAAGTTGCTCCCAGAAGCTAAGTGTTATTAAATGAAAATCCCAGTTCCAAGAGTGCTCCCATCTCCATGTTGTTGGTCCATAAACTATATGGGCAATTGCCACTGGTCTTGGTTAAATACCAGAACTAGATGGATAAGATCTTATTGATGAAGACCCCACCTGCCTGGGTTGTATGACATAAAGAAATAAAACTGGAACTGGGCTGAACCCTTCTTTGCTGTCTAGCCTTCAGACTTTAATAAAATATTATACAGGCTTCTTGGGGACAATTGTCATCAATGCTCAAATTCAGTTGTGCACCTGTATGCAGCACTATTCACAAGACAAGTGATATGAACCCAGTAGTTCAACAATGATAAATCTGTTACAGGAATAAACAACTGCTTTCTGATTGAATTTATTGCTTCCTCTACAGGAGAAAATTCCTGCCTGTACAGTAAACATGGTATAAACTCCTTCGATGGGAAGTTTGTAAGCTCTAATAGGGAAGAATGCTGAGAGACAATGCTCTTGTACCCTGTAAAGATTTGTCACTCATATTGGTTTCATAAAACACTCTTTGGCCAGTAGCCAGGCAGGAAATCTAGATGGTCAACCAGACTAGGAAAATTCTGGGAAGAGGAAAAGCAAAGAGTCAGTCATCAGCTGGATGCAGAGGAAGCAAGATGAGAGTACCTCACTAAGTAAGGTACCAAGTCATGTGGCTAAGCATAGATAAGAATTTAAGTTGTAAGAGATAGTTAGCCTGAACAATTGGTCAAACAGTTTATAATTAATATAAGGTTTCTGTGCTTTGTTCAGGACTGAACAGTTGTGAGACTCGGTGTTATGGAAACTTCCTTCTACAGAAGATAATGATGGTATTTTGTTAATTAAACATGATGTGCCTTTCAAAATTGTCTTCTCCATAACTAAGCTAATTATCATATATTACTGCAGTCAGCTTCAGAGATATTTGGTTTTACAGTGCTGAGTGTATGTACTCAACTGATCAAAGTAGAGAGAATAAACTGGTGATCAATGCCAATCTGTAAGCTCTTCCAAAGCTCATATAACATTTAAGAAGGAGTCAAAGAATGTTGGGACTGGAGGGAATGAGGTGGACCATTTGGAACACTATCTTCAGGGCACAACATGGTCATTACATTCTTGAATGAACAGCAGTTCTGTGGAGCTGCAAAAGATCTCCTCTAAGTTAGACTTGACAACACCTAATCATAGAATGCTAAATGCCCCATGAAGCCCTACCCTTCTCTGAAGATTTCTATGCAGTTAGTAATAGTGTTTAAATGCTCCTGAAAAAAAAATACCTAGCTGTACTTCTGTACATAGCATGAATGAAACTCATTGAGTTTCTTTCTCTTTTTCCCTCTCTCCATCTCTCCCTCCCCACATACAAAATAAATGATATAAGAGGGCAACAAGTGGCCGGGCGGTGGTGGCGCACGCCTTTAATCCCAGCACTCGGGAGGCAGAGGCAGGCGGATCTCTGTGAGTTCGAGACCAGCCTGGTCTACAAGAGCTAGTTCCAGGACAGGCTCCAAAACCACAGAGAAACCCTGTCTCGAAAATCAAAAAAAAAAAAAAAAAAAAAAAGAGGGCAACAAGTTCAAAAGGGAAATAACTGGTATTGGAAGTGGATGAGAGAGTAATGTGTTTTTTGAATATGGTCAAACTATATTGTGCTCATGTATGGAAATACCATAATGAAAATCATTATTATGTGTAATTAATATATTCTAACAAAAACTAAAAAGAAAAAAAGTAACTTGTAAATAATGTAAATAATTAAAAATAAAGAAAAACTATTTAAATTGCTTTCAAAATATATAGTAGATATTTCAATTAAAAGAAGGACATTGCATTGGTTATGGATATTAATTACTTATTTAATTTACCTCTCTTAGGTAATTTCCCTGTAGCTTTACTATTTGGAGCAATCCACAATGTCCGATGCCATCAACATCAGTAAGATGATTATGTGAACAATCCAAGTATATGATGGTTGGTGCTTCACAAAGACCTTTAGTGCTGATTAACTGATTATGGTCCATAGTTAGTTGCTGAAGGGATTTCAAAGATTCTAAACCACCTGGAAGATAAGTTTTCTAATATCACACTTCTATTATACATTCTTCTTGAGACATAACATCATGCAAACTGTTTTTGGAGATAAATTCACATCTTCATCTATATCTGTCTTTCAGCCATTTTAGATTTATCTGTTGAGAGTTCTCTATTTAGGTCTATACTCCTTTTTTTTTAAAAAAAATTATTTGGTCTTTTTTTTTTTGATGATCAATTTCTTGAGTTCCTTATATATTTTGGAGATCAGACCTCTGTCTGATGTGGGGTTGGTGAAGATTTTTTTCTAATTGTGTAAGAGTCCATTTTGTCTTGTTGACTGTGTCCTTTGCTTTACAGAAGCTTTTCAGTTTCAGGAGGTCCCATTTACTAATTGTTTCTTTCAGAATCTGTACTACTGGGGTTATATTTAGGAAGTGGTCTCCTGTGCAAATGCGTTCAAGTGTACTTCACACTTTCTCTTCTATGAGGTTCAGTGTGGTTGGATTTATGTTATGGTCTTTGATCCATTTGAGTTTTGTGCAAGGCAATAGATATGGATCTATCTTCTTTCTCAATCTCAAAGATAGGCATCACCTCAGAATAAAGGGTTGGGGGAAAATTCTAATTAAAAGGACCTAAGAAACAAGCTGGTATAGCTATCCTACCTAATAGCTAACAAAACAGACTTCAAACTAAAATCAAACAAAAGAGACAAATAAGAACATTTTATATTAATCACAGGAACAAAACCCATCAAGAGGAAATCTCAATACTGAACATCTATGCCCCAAATACAAGGGCACTCTCATGTGTAAAAGAAACACTACTAAAGCTACACATCAAACCCCACAAACTAAAAGTAGGAGATTTCAACACCCCACTCTCAGTACAGGACAGGTCTACCAGACAGAAACTTAACAGAGAAATAAGGGAACTAACAGATATTATGACTCAAATAGACTTAACAGACATCTACAGAACATTCCACCCAAACATAAAAGAATAGAACTGTTGGGAGCAGTGAGACCCCGATCTTGAATTTCTTGTAATCCCCTGATCTGAGTGCCTACAGCTGCTCTGAGCACGAGACCTTCAGGAGTTCCTGACGGCAGGAGAGTGGTTTCTGGTGGGTTTGGCTGGGGCGTGTCTATCTCTATATAATCTGACCCTGAACACAATAAAGGGGGTATTCTTGGGGAATTCAAGAATGACCAGGGTCGCTGTCTCTCCGTCTGTATGTGTCTGTGTATTTTAACCTCCAGCCCCCTTGTCCGAATCTCGGTAACTGGGTTCAAGAGCACAGAGCGCAGACACGGGGGCGCAGTGCGCCCCATATACCCTTTTCTCAGCACCTCATGGAATCTTCTCAGAAATTGAACACATATTAGGTAACAAAGCAAACCTCAATAGATACAAAAAATTGGAATAACCCCATGTATCTTTTTGGATTGCCGTGGCTTAAAATTAGAATTCAACAGCAACACTAATTTCAGAAAGCTCATAAGCTGGTGGAAATTAAACAATGCTCACCTGATTCAGCAATGGGTCAAGGAAGAAATTAAAGACTTTCTAAAATTCAATGAAAATGACACACAGCACCTCAAATTTATGGGAAACAATGAAAACAGTGTTAAGAGGAAAGTTCATAGCACTAAATGCCTACATGAAGAAGCTGAGAAAAATTCCGTTCTAGTGAGTCAACAGAACACTTGAAAACTCAAGAACAAAAAGAAGCAAACTCTCCAGGAGGGAAGGAAATAATCAAATTGAGGGCTGAAATCAACAAAATAGAAACAAAGAAAACAATACAAAGAATCAATGAGACAGAGCGTTGGTTCTTTGAGAAAATCAACACAATAGACAAAAGTTTATCCAAACTAATCAAAAGAGAGAGAATATCCAAATTAACACAATCAGAAATGAAAAGGGGACATAGCAACATACATGGAAGAAATCCACAGAATCATCAAGTTGTACTTCGAAAACCTACGGTATTCTTAACTTTATAAAGTTCTTTAAAGCCCCCAATCCTGGAATGTATGCTTGAGCTAAAGCCAAGTGTGTCTACTGCTCAAAGTACTCAGTCCACGCTATATATGGATCAAACATTTTAAATATCCATTTTAAAGAATTCTCACAGCAATTAGCCAACCTACAATAAAACCTGTCACCTGACATAAATAGCAAAGCTAAAGATGTGAAAGTAGCCAGGAAGCTTTCAATGAATACAATATTAACATCCAAGCTCTCTCAATTCTTCAAAAATGCTTATGTCCAAAATTTTTTTCACGACTATCTACACATATGCTCAGCTGACCTACTGTCTACACTTATGCTCAGCTAACATTGAGAGTTTTAATTTCAGTGCAAAGTCCTTAAATTATCTATAGAAACAAGAAACATTGAAGAAGGAGTCAGGGCACTCATCCATATTGTGAATTTTCACCACAATTTTTTCACGATTGCTTTTTCTCTACTTGTAAACCTGGGCACTGACTGCATTTCCAAAGGTGCACTAGTGCCATCTAGTGGATCCAAATGTTTATGGTATAATACTGAAAACATTTCTACTTGCTAAACATTAGAATTTTTACTTTCTTCCTCAATAATTCAAACACATAATCTTGATGTATTCCCGTCGTGTCTTGCACAATGACTATGAGTCACAGGTTCAAAAGTTGTGTGGCAGGTGTATTGTGTAATTATATCATAATCTCAAAAAAAAAAACCCACTCAACATTAAAAAATAAGGAAATGGAATGAATTCCAAACCTGAAATCCCGCCTACATCATTTACTAGCAGTGTAACTTCAACTGACTTTCTTCAGCATATGGGTAATGCTTTTATTAAATATGTGAAGGAAGAGAAGATTCATCTGTAACTATTTCATAATATCTACATGAGAAGTAAATTACACAACTAATGTACTAGGATGAAGACGATTTATTTCTGCTATATTAAAAATCTGTTTTTCTGTAATCATACTTATAAAATTTTATTTTCATAAAACATGGAGTTATTTTCAAAAAAACAATATAAATTTAGTGATTCTGTTGAAGTCACTAAGAACTAACATGAAAATGAAAGAAATAAAGAATCCTTGACTATATATCTGAATATAAATTACCCATTTTTCACTGGAATTGCCTATGTTCAAACGAAAACTATTTCAGTAAAACATAAAATCCTAAAATTGCCTGAAAGCCAGTTTTAGAAACTTTAACCATCAACGTCAAACTTCCATTCCAGCGTTGTTTCTCCATCTAACAAATTGAAAACAAATGTTTTCCCAATTTTAGGCAATAGAAGACATCAGTTATAGAAATCATATGGAAACATCCCTATTTAACTGCATTCCAACCAAACTAAACTAAATTATGAATGGAAAATTCAAGAAAAATAAAACATCATTCAAATAAAAAAGAATAACTAAATGTCTGCTCTGATAAAAAGTGAATTTGCTAAAGATCACTTGATCAGTAAGCTTTTGTGAGCTAATTCTGAATGTGCAGAAAAACATTCCAGAGCATGGCAAATTCTTGTTCAATGGAAATATCTTTGCAAATAGTGTCAAGGATTCACAGAAACTTAAAAACATGCTTTTTTTTTGCTTGTTTGTTTGTTTGTTTTATTCTTGTTTTTGTTTGCTTGCTTTCATTGTTTTGTTTTCTTTTTAGGGTGCTTCAGGGGTGAAGGAAAATGGGGAAGCAGAAAATGAGCGAAATCGGGGTGCAAGATGTGAAATTCCCAAAGAATCAATAAAGAAGTTAAATAAAAAAAAAAGTACCCTTTATATTACTACACAACTTCTACAAAAGCACACACTAAAAAAAATGCTTGTTTCTTAACTTCACTAACCACAATTAGTCTGTACTTCGTTAAGCTGAAATATTCGTACTGTGATTCAATTAAGATTTAAATGTAGATCTCATTAGTGATAGTGAAAACTGTATATTCCCAGAGTTACTGCATGTAAATATATTTTAATATTAAATTTAATAATAATAAAAATCCAGTTTCATAACTTGAGTTTACCAGTACTTTTGTTAAAAGAGTACCTCTTACTTTGAAATTAATTTAATTATTTCATTTTGCCACTACAATGTTGAATTGTTTAATTTGTAGTGAACTGATTTTAATATCTAATGAATTGATTTAAAAGATTAATGGTAATATTACTATTGTCCACTTAAATCTAAAGGAACACAGATAACATTTATAATATTTTTATAATATAAAGATTATTTAAAGTGAGCACTGCTTATTGCCTACAGCAAAGACAGAGAGGACTTAGAAAAGCATCAGCAAGCAATTAAATTTGAAACTAAAAATATAAAACAGCATGGTATCTCTGCCAATTTTACTTCACCTACTTAAGAAATATTATACAACGGAACTGTAACTTGCTGACTTCTAAATACCAATCCATCTTCGTGCTCCTTCGTGAGAGTGCTTAAGAGCAGTATATCATCCAAATGACAAAATCGATCTTTTCCCATAGCTCAACCAGAATTTCTAGGCTGCTCTTAAAGATGAAAACCAGACTCCACTGGTCGTCAGGAAAGCACTTGCAAATATACACTCTTCTCGCACTCAATAAATAGAGCAGTCTCACTACATCCAAAAGACAGCAAAGGCATCCTAGGCTTGTTTTCTCTGTACTACAGAGATACTTCAGGCACATCAATTAAAGCAGTGGCGGCTTTCACATACATCTGATAGATATCCTTTCCCAGGAAATCCAGTGCTTACACAAATTCCCACATAGCACTACTGCCAATAAAAATGGCGACTCTACTAATTCTTAAAAACAGTGTCTGTTCTTAGTCTCTTTAGCTTTGTTCTAGTACTCTCGTGTGTGCCCACATGGTAATATACTATTAATGCTCTTGCCTTCATTTTTTTTTTAAATATTTATTTATTTATTATGTATACAATATTCTGTGTGTATGCCTGCAGGCCAGAAGAGGGCACCAGACCCCATTACAGATGGTTGTGAGCCACCATGTGGTTGCTGGGAATTGAACTCAGGACCTTTGGAAGAGCAGGCCATGCTCTTAACCTCTGAGCCATCTCTCCAGCACTCTTGCCTTCATTTTTAAAAAAATCATTATTCGAGCTAGTTCCAGGACAGGCTCCAAAGCCACAGAGAAACCCTGTCTCGAAAAACCAAAAAAAAAAAAAAAAAAAAATCATTATTCCTTCTGTATTATTTATACTAGAATTTCAAAACAAAACAAAAATATAACAACAATTATTTGTATCTGGGAAAATTCATGGGTGTTTGAACACACTACAAGTGAGAGTGTCTTTGTGACAGAAACTTTAAATATGGATCAAAAAGGTAGGCTCAAATCTAAACTTTATGACTATAAATATCTAAATCAATGATACTTGAAACATTTTAAAGTAGAAGGTGATCCAGAGGAAAAAACAAAAGAAAAGCCATGAAAAAAAAAGGGGGGGCTTTAGTTTCAAGGACATTTTAAGGGCAACTATGGTAGCATAATATTCAAGGCTGAAATTTATAATAAAAATAACAGTCTTCTTTGAAAATGTAGAAATTCACAGTCTCAAAGAAGAAAGCCAAAGCTATGCAAAGCAATGTGTTGCTAATAATAATATTATTAACATTATCATTGCTAATAATAACAGCTGACATTTAAAATATCACAACCCAACCAGTCTAAAACCAATCAGCTTAAATGAAATAACTGAGATACATCTTACAGAATAAAAATTGTCTCCCAATGAAAAACAAAAGTCGGTCACCTTTTCAAGGCTCATAAAACATTCATTACAATAGCACCATATACAACTGACAAGACAGCCATGCATTATTCTAAATAGTAGAAGTGCAGGTTTTCTCTGGCTATGAGAAAACAAGAAAGAAATGAGAAAAAATAATAAATATTTTTGCAAAGAAATGTAAATCTTCAGAAAAAGGACAACATACAACTGCAAAGCCAATTAAATTACATATCAGAACCTGCAGGAAGGGATATGTGATGATTTAAGCATTTATGCCAATACATACACAATATTAGAATGAAGTGTTTGAAAATGAAGAGTGTAAAGAACAGAAAGGAAACTGATATACTCTATATTACTATCAGACTTGCAAAAAAACACTACACGTATTAAAGAAGTACAACACAGGCTTTTCTAAATTACAAAAGCCCCTTGGCCTACAATAAAAATCACAGCTAATTATTTGACCTAACATCAGTCAATAATTCACAATGAAAAGATAATAGGCAGTCAAGGAAAAGGACTGTTATAAACTCCATAATAAGGGAAAATTTTAAAGAATTTTAAATAACATCACTTAAAATGTGCTAGGATTTATCACCAGTGCATGAACTGGCATTTTGGAGCCCATTTCCTAAGGAGGGATACCTTGCTCAGCGGGGAGGGGCTTGTCCTGTCTCAACTTGTTAAACCAGGCTTTGTAGACTCTCCATGGGAGGCCTTACTTATCCTTTCTGAGGAAGAGATGGAAGATTAGGTGGTGGGAAGGTGTGGGGTTTAAACTAGAGGATGGAGGAAGGGAGGAACTGTTGTATGTAAAATGAAAAAAAAAACCTTTCAATAAGACATATAAAAATGTGCCACATTTAGTGAAATTATAGATATCGATATGATGTGGTAGCTAAAGTTGATTAGCAACTGGACAGGATCAAGATTCACCTATGAAAGGAACTGCTGGTTATATCTGTGAGGAATAATCTAGAGAGGTGGGGATGTCTGGGAGGGATGCTCCTGATTAAGATAACCAAGATAGGAAGACCCATCAAAAACTTTGAAGGCTCAATTAATAGGTCCTATTGCTGAAGAAACAACACACCTAAGTCACAGAATGTGAAGAAAACAAGAAGATAGTTACATGGAAACTAACTTCTTATTGGCTAACTTTTGTGGTGCTAGAGAGTGTTATGCATGCTCCTGAAGAAAAAAAGTATTCATTAGTTCATCCAATTATGAACAATTATAACTGAGTTACAATAATGAATGCTCTGGCCAGATAAGACCTCTGGTGCAGTAATGGCACAAATGTTATGGGAATAACCAATCACTTTCTGATAGAATCTAAATTCTTTTCCATGAGGTGACCACCTACCTGATACCACAAAAGAGATTACAGACCTATGGCTAGATTGGTCAGAAGAGAACCTATTACTAAAGGGATACAATAATAAAACTATTCCTATTGACTTATTGTTGTCCTCATAGATCAGAGCATCTTTCAATACTCATCATAAAAGCTTCTTGCAGGAGATGCCAATTAGCACAGGAACCCTCAATTTGTCAACTTATAGAGAGGAAGAGACCGTGGAGTGCTCAGCCCTAAATAGGAAATAAATATCACACTTCTCCCTAAAGCTCAGAGCCAGAAAGACTATAAGAGCCACAGATAGGAGATAATATTAAGGAAACAGTATTTTCCAGAAACAACAGGGCAGCTGCACATGGAAACTCACGGTGATTGCAACAGTATGCACAAGCTCAAACCAAACAAAAATCACACACATTTGGGGGAAGGTGGGCATGAAATTCCGGAACCAGTTGCAGAGCTATTGACATTGGATAGCTACTAGGGAAGGGAGATTCAATGGTTTTTCATAATGTATCTCCTGGTAGGTTGACAACATAGCAGGGAAGACCCTACCCCAGGACTAGGTAGATGATGGAACAGCATCTGTGAAGAAGTCCTGTCTACACAGCTGAAATCCAAGTTGATCAAACCCTTCTATTAGGCTTGGGGGAGCAATTTTACTGATTCAGCAAGGGAAGGACATGTACAAAGCCAGGAGGATTATGCCATAATTAGGTTTTGCCACAAATGAATGCATGAGCATAGCAACTAAGAGGATTGCTATAGATAAAGGACTTCAAGATTTTGATAAATGAAAAATGTTTATGATCCATGCTTTTATTCAAATAAATGTGATGCTTTTTGAGAAAATAAGAATATAGGATCACATATTATTGGTTCATGCAAGGAATCATTACTAGGTTTACTGGGTGCAACAATATTCTGTGGTTAAGTAAAAAAAAAAAGAACCATCCCATTCCCAGAAACTGTTTTTTCAAACATGAAGACAGAATTACATTTAAGGATTCTTTTAAAAACAAAAACAGAAATAAGGAAAACTCAGGCAAGCACTGAAAATATGTAATGGACATGTGCAGTTTCTGTTGTATCATTCTATTTTCACAAATGTTTTAAGATTTCCCACATCAAAGGAAGAGAAAGCAAATATAAGCAAACGCACAGAAGGAATGTCGAGAAATCTCAATAGAACCTGACCTGCATGGACAGAGGGCTGACTTATCTCCTTAACATACTCCACTCCCACTAAATACATACTGCTCTCCCACTAAATGCATACTCCACTCCTACCAGATATGTCTATGTCAGTCAGGATTAATAGTGACTAGGATGGAAGAGGAGGTAAGGTGATATCTGTGGGGGTGAAGCAGACATTTAGCAATTTGTAGAGCTATCAGAGCCAAAGTTTCATCAAGTTCCCCAACTTTTGACAAACCTTGACTCTTTATTAACTGTTCAGTCATTAACAGGGTCCTTCAGTATCTGACGTTAAATTTGCAAAAAAAAAAAAAAATTAAGTATTCTTTATCCTCTCCTTCAGTGACTGGGATTACAAGCAGGTCCCCATACTCATGCAGCATTTACATGGGTTCTCTGACCCAACCTCAATCCTAAACTTGAACTGTAAGCATTTTAACCCCTGAGCATCTCCCTCACATCTTCCTAGGATTGTTTACAGGGGCTCTGGAGATCAGCCTAAGGTGTTCATGCCTGCCGGTCAACACTTTACCAACTGTGACATCGCCCCAGCCCTCGGAGAGGCTAATTTGAAAATGAATGAAAAAATACAATTATGGAAAATAAATGCTGAAATATTAAAATTGATCTTACTGATTCGAGTGATTTTGTTATGTGAAAGTTCGAGGTTTTGTATACTCGTGCATCCATCCAAACCATGAATAGATGTCAGCAGGTTATAATTAAGAAGAAGGACAACGAGATTTTCCAGATTTTCACAATTGATAGTTTCAATGTGGTTTTCCTAAAGCAGAGAAAGAGCAAATACAATAATTTTATTTCAATATTTTATCAATATAATACTTAATCCTTTCAAAATATTAAGGTTGAGATACAATGTCTAAATTGACATATAAGTCTCTAATTTCTAAACTAATCATGCAAATAACTACTCTATAAAGAAGAAAAATTAATGCACAAAGAAGTAGCTATTTTTACATTGGCTTAATAGTCTTTAAAATATAGAAGATAATACAACAAAATATTTGAACAATCTAAATAAGCAGAGTGGAATATTAGTCAATTATGTTGTTTGTGTATTCAGATGGGAAAGGTTGTGGTGATTAACTGAGCCCATGTTCACCATGATTCCTGAGTGGATGTGGGGGGAGGAACTTCTCATTTTACTGTGCATCTCTCTGACTTGTAAGGACCATGCTTTCACAAGTGTATCTGAGGAAGGGCACAGAGAAGCTGCTTGTCCACCATGTAAAGTTTATGAACTGATGGCATAAACTAATGAGATTCTGTGGTCTTTGAGATATGAGCCTATTTTCTAATCATAAGGAAGACACTGGGTGTCAGATTGTGAAGGAACATGAGTTGGAAAATCTCTTAGAAACCAGACAACCCAGTCTCGGCACACATGTGGTTCCTTCCCATATGAACTCACAGCTCAGCCAATGAAACACTGGGTGACATGACGTAGGCGCTTGATGACTGGATGAACGTCCATTCTTGGAAACAAAGAACCCCTAACAGTTACAAAATAGTCTAACCTTTGAGACCTCCTTATCAATAGACAAAAAAAGTAGGATTTTTGGATATTCTCAACCCAGCTAATATGTGATAATTATAAAAGAGACTAAGTTACATGGTATAAAATGTTCAGCCAGGCTTGGCTGCAGAATCACAAGAAATCACATGATGTTTTTATAATATTATTTTAAAGATTCTTGTCATTGCTACAGTCACCACAACATTTAAAAAGCAAAACCATTCATTACTGGCTCAGAATATCCTCAGCCTATCTACTCAGTTCCCTTAGGGCCGTGGTGCTTGCTTTAAACCTCATGCATCAAGATATTTTATTGCTTCTTCAAATCCATCATATCTGAAACTGAAACATGCAGCTAGTTAGTATCTATTGTATGGCAACTGCTAAAAACAAGCAACTTGCCTGCGCATCAATGTATTTAAGGTTTTTGCAGTGGTTCAGGCCATGCAGAGAAGTTAAGCCACAGCGTTGGAGGGACAGAAGCTGAAGATTTGGGCACTCTGCCAGTGTAGAGAGGCTACAGCCGGGTAAATCCTGGAATGTAATGGCTGTGACCTAGAGATTTCAAAGAGACTGTGATGAGCGACACTGTGGAACAGCACAATATAGATTAGCCTTGCAGGGTTCTCAAAAATTCCCCTAAGTAATTGTATATATAGAATCCGACCTTTTTTAAGAACTCAGTTTTTTTTTTTTTTTTTTTTTTTTTTTTTTTTTTTTTTTTGGTTTTTCGAGACAGGGTTTCTCTGTGGCTTTGGAGCCTGTCCTGGAACTAGCTCTGTAGACCAGGCTGGTCTCGAACTCACAGAGATCCGCCTGCCTCTGCCTCCCAAGTGCTGGGATTAAAGGCGTGCGCCACCACCGCCCGGCTCAAGAACTCAGTTTTATTCTACCTATCTGGTCTCATTTTCTTGCAACATAGCAAGATAACTCATGCAATCATTCACAATCAATTCAAGTGGAAAGGTAAACGTGAAAGCAATGTGGCAATCCCTTATTAAGTTTCTCCTTAATTTTTAGCAAATTTTCGTTGTTTTCATACTTTTCTTTGTATACTATAGCATAAAGGTCTATGCTATATGTCTAACAGTAGAGTTGAGATTCCTGGATCTCTGACAGGGACAAACATTGATGGAAATACAACATTTGGCCCATTTCTTGCTTAACCAACAAAAGTAATAACATATTTCTTACACTTAAGTAAATAAAGATTCTACTTTCATAATCATCTCAGAGTATTCTGAGTATTCATTATCTAAAGCAATTCATGTAACAAATCATCTTTCAAATTTTTAGAAATGAAAATATATCATCCACTTAAGTGACAATGGCAAATGCACTTCTTATTGAGTTTGAATGCAAAAAGATAAAATCTATAATTAGAAAGTTGGCCATGCACTAGAAAATGAAAACAATTGGACTCAGAATTGAATAACTCAAAATTTGACAATTACAGAAAGCTATATAATAATGAAGGTAAATTGGCTGTGCCACAATTATTCTGCCTTATTTGATAACATGCCTATTTCAGTAAACTATGTAGTCACAATCAGATTTTACTTACTTATGAGGAGCAAGCTCTCTAATTTCTGTGATTTCATTTCATTACAATTTATGAATGAAAGTTATGTTGGCACCTTGTTATGGGTAGTTCACCAATATGTCTTTCACATTTTTGAATTCTAAGATATAGGAATGTATCCTATATCCCAACCTAAAGTTTTCTAAACTTATGACATCAAAATGGTGTTCATATTTATTGTTTGACACATACACTATAGAAGTTACGTTTTAAATCCCTCAAATTCAGGTAAATACAGAATTATTAATCATAGGTTCCCATTACTATTTAATCAGCTAGAAAAACATCAGTTGGAGCATAAGGGAGTTTGACTAAATGGCTCTAAAATTTAAAAAAAAATAAATTTTTTCAACTTGTAGCAAACCTTAAGTATATTTATAGCAGTCATATTTTCTTTTCTCGTTATGAACAATATAAACACATATTTGAAAGCTTTGTGTCTCAATCTCTTGTGGTCAGAGAATGAACTGTTCCATCTATGGAACCTATGATTAATTCATTGTCATGATAATTATTAATATTTTTCATTTAATCACATATTTTCTCAAATATTTAATATATATAAAGTTTATATGTGTGTGCATATATATATTACTTAAGACTGCTATAATATTTTAGAGATTTAATTATGAATTATCCTTATGTTTAACCTTTACCCCCATCACTTTAAAAAAAACCTTCCAAAGGTGATGTTCATGGTCAGACTAGGCACAGAGTTGTGAAGCTAAATGACTTGAGAATCAAAGTAGGAAAGTCACAGTGGATGAATAAAACACTATGATAAACTACTTGTCAATCAGAAAAATGACAGAAACTTTATGGAAATAAAAAAAAAGTATTTTGTAGTATCTCAGTATTTCCATGACACATTAAGACATATATTAAGACATATTTTTCACTTTTATAAAATAGTTTTGAAACTTCAAAGAAAAATGTAGTTTGGGTCAGTAGATTTAGTGACAGAGAAAGTATGCTAGAGTCCTGGGGACCACAGTTAATCGAATCAGCCTATCTACCAGTGCCAAGCCATCACTTCAGAGACTCGAATAATAGGTAATATTTGCTCAATCAATTAATCAAAAGACCTAGTTCACATTTTAGGAGATGCTCAGATGACGAAGCATCACTCTAAAAGATATAAAGAGAGCTAATTTCCTTTTTGAGGAAACTGACAGGAGTTCTCAATAAAGAACAGGGCTTGGCTAGAAGACATATCCAGGAAAAAGGTCAGTACTCTCCTCATTGATAGGGAACAGACCAGCTAGTAACAAGGACCAATAACTTGGTTTCTCTAACTTAAGCTTTATTTTCAAAGCAGTTCCCACGTAAGTGTCACCTGTAGCTAGTTTTCAGATATGTACATGAGGGTAGTTTTTGCAAGTAATGGTCACTGTTATCATAATGAAAAGTCTGAAACAATCTTGGGGAAAGAAAACTGTGGAAAGAATGGGCCCAGAAACAGTGTCATCCAAGTAAAAACAGGGAAAAACCACAGAGATCTGTATGTAGCTGCAGAGAGCTGGTAGCCATGGTCAATGACTAAGAAACAGACGCAACTTCACTCAGTAAATTCTAACTCTTGTTTCTTATGTTGATTTTCTTCAACTGCGATGTCTCTTCTGAACCTCATCACCAGCTGGAAATGGTGGTATAGCCCTGCAATTCTAAGCTCAGAGGTTTGAGGCATGAGCATAACACATTTAGTTCACCAAGGCTGCACAGTGAGCTCAAAGCTAGCCTGGGAAATTCCATGAGACCCTGTCTCAAAATATTTTTTTTCTTACCAAAGGGCAAGGCATACAGTTAAGTTGTAGGGTTCCTGCTAGCATAGGTCAATTCTGAATACACAATGAAAATAAATCAACAAACCCAATTAATTTATTTTCCTTTCACAGAACACACAAGAATCTTATTTACAGCAGCCAAAATTTATGGAGCAATTCTTTACTTATGTTCCATAGGGACAAAGGCTCCATTTTCTGTTCAGCTCAACAATAACTATTGGTCAAATATATTAGACAAATGAAAAACTTCCAAGTGAATAAAACCCTGTTTGTTTATTAGTATTTGCCTGGGCAACTGTCTATATAAAAAATGGAATGTAGTCTGGAGGGTAGCTCGATCAGAGAAGACTTGAGTGGCACACACAAGGGCCCACCCTAAAGCAATAAAAAGGACAAGCATTCGTAGTACTGTAGGCTTGTGATCCCAGCACATGGGATATGAGGAAGGTGTACATGAGCTTTAGGTCAGTGTGTGTACCATGGCAAGAGGCTGTCAATTTTCTCTTTAAATAAATATGAAGTCATAAAAGGCCATGAAGTGATAAAAATATTTTAATGAAAAGGTCCTGCAGAAATCTGGGGTCAGTTGTGAACAGCTTACTGTCTATAGGCTTGTTCTGTTATATAAGAGGACACTCTTCATCCACCTTCATGATGCAGGGACTCGTGTTCTCTGAGGTAGCTAATCTTCAGAACCATAGTCCCTCATAGAGACCAAGGCAGGTCCTACTTGTTTCAGGGTGAGGATCCAGTGACACCTATCAGATTATTGATAATTGTCCTTCCATTCCATTTTGAGGACATAATGCCAGAAGACAACCTCCTACTCCAACTGAGACACAAAAGGGCTGTGATTTGGAGCCTCTCTCTAACACGTGTTGGAGCTTGCCTCCACTCTGATGGATGGAACTTGTATTTCTCTTCTGCGCATAATCAGCTTCCATGTGTGATACATAATCTTAGGGCCCAGTGTCCCTAGATATTCTATAGCACAAAAATAGAATTCCAAAGGTCTCTTGAAAAACCAGGGTTTTTATGATGTTAAATATCTACCTGTATTGTATCTAACATTAGTTGCTTGGAATTTGATTTTTAGTTTCAGTGACAGTCAGATCTCACCATGTACAATCTACCCTAATAATCAAGTGACAGAAGGCGGCTATAAACTTAATTCCTAAAACTAAAATTATAAAAAGTTGTTTTCATGCCTCTAAAATAAATTTTACTCTATATATTTGACTTTCAAACCTCAGTTAAATAAAAATTGTAACTTGTTTGAAGCATTTTACAATCAAAATTCCTTATACATAGGTTTCTATGTCAAGTTCGTTTGATGTTGTGTTCTCCATAAAATAAAATTAGTAGCACTTAATGAAAACTATGATGTTTCCAGCCTCCGTATATTGCAGCTATATAGCATATGGCTACATAACACTGCCACATGGGAAATCTAGGGCCTGCCATCCTGTAAGTACCTCTTTCAGTGCAGTAACCATTTTCATATGAATGTAGGTAGAGTGTTTGTCCCAATCTGGACCAAACTCCTAAACAGCAAAAGCACTGTGTCTTTGTATAATTCCAACCATAATTTCCAGATGTCCCTACAGGGCCTTGAATCTGGACTCAAGACACTGAAAAGTATAAATCAAAGCTCTTTAGACTGCTGAAGTGGGTAAGGTCCTGAAAAACTGTACTTGAGATCTTAAAAATATAAGCCCACTGAAACAAGGCAGCTTGTCTTTTGTAATGTATCTACGAAGACGCATAATTCTTACACATAAAACCACTGAAAGGCAAAATTCACATTTTATAAAATTAACTTTTCATTCAACATAAAAATATTATTGCCAGATTTTAAATACCTTCTGTAAAGTCTTCCAAGGGCCATGCTGAAGAATGGCAGATGTATCCAAAGGAGGCATTGTATCTGCTGGACACTTCACAAGTCTCTTTCTCTTAACGATTTTCTTGAATTGATTTTGTTCGAAGATTTCAGACCAAGGTTTAAATGATTTCATCCAAGCTAATCTCCTTTCCTCAACTGAAGATAAAATGGCTATCTGTGGCTCAGAGCAGACCAGAACACCGCTGTTTTCAGCCTTAGTTTGCTTCCATTGCTCGGGAACGTCTTTAATCTCAGCTTTAGGAGGGTCCCCTTCTTCAGTGTCCAAGGGGCTATTAGCACTGTGACTGCCAGCCTCTACAGTGGGAGCCGGTTTGCTTGAGACAGAGCTCTGCTGGTTTGTCTTGTCTTCTGTATGCACCAGGGCATCTGAGGTAATGACGACAGAATCGCCAGTCAGCACATTATCTATTAAGATTTCCTCAACTCTTCTTGATTTTAAATCAATTTCTTTGTCTTCTAGCATCACATTTCTTTCTATAGGTTCTGGATTTTTTAATAATAGTGATAGTGGGTCTTTTTGCATGGGAATATTTGAAGAATAATTCTCCTCTTGCACTGATCCATCTTGCTCTGTGGTGTCTGTTTTTTCTATCTTTTCAGCCAATCTCTCTTGATTATCTCTTATGATTTCCTGTCCTCCATTATTGACCCCTTCACTCATTTCTTGTATGTGTTCAGACATTATTTGGGTTTCTTGTCTCACACTCTCCTTTGTGGCATGCTCCACATTTTCCTTATTTTGAGTTTGAGGCTTTAGTTCTTGTTCCTGGCACTGTGCATTGACGTTTTCCTTCAGGTCTGAGTTTTTCAATTCATTTTTTTGGTCTATGTTTTCCAAGTTAATTTCTTGGTTAGCCAATTTTTCTGAACATTGTTTCTTTGGTAAGTTCTCACTTTTTTCATTCATTTTTAATTTTGGTACATTGCCATTTTTTTCAATCATTTTTAATTTTGATAAGTTTTCCTTTATTTTTAATTTTGGTAAGTTTTCATTAATTTTTAATTTTGGTAAGTTTTCATTAATTTTTAATTTTGGTAAGTTTTCATTAATTTTTTCTTTTGGTAACTTTTCATTCTTTTCATTTGTTTTTAATTCTGTCAAAATTCCCTGACTTGGTTTCAATGTTACTCCTATTGATTCTGTCAACGCAAGCTCTTTATGCACATTTTCTCTCTTGGTTGACTGCTGAACCAGACAAACATCTTCATGCTCCTTTGAGTTGGTGTTCACTAATTCATCGGCTATAGCATCCTTATCCTTTGATATATTTGTGACAGCTAGCTGCTTGGTATGACTGCCCTCCTTCTTTAAAGCACAGGTAGCCACTGTCAGATGGTGGGCATCTTCCCTTGGTCTCATTTTGTCCTTGTTTCGTTGTTCCTCTCTCTTTTGTCTCAGGATGTTCTTTTTCTCTTCGTATTCCCTTTCCCGCCTCCGTCTTTCCTCGAGCATCTTCTTCTTTCTCTCCTCCTCAATCCTCCGCCCCTCTTCAATTCTTCTTCTTCTCTCTTCCTCCTTCTGTCGGATCTTTGCTTCCTTCTCTTTCCACTCCCGTTCTTTCCTTTTCTTATTTTCTATTTGCTCTCTTATGATTGGGCTATATTTTCGGTAAGTTACAAATGCTCTATATTTGGCTTGAATTTTTACAGCTGCATTATACTGCAATTTTAGCAACCGTGCTTTTTCTTTTTCCCGTAGCTCCCTTAATCGTGTTCTCTCCTCCTCCATTTGCAAATGCAAGTTTCTAATGAGTTCCTGAAACCAAGTAAGAGAAATAGTAATGAGCGTCAGCTGAACTGGCAATTTTGTAAGTAGATTAAAAGTAACACAAAATCTAAATCCAGAGTCAAATTGCTATAAAGCTCATTGAGAAAAAAGTCACTTATTTTATAGGAAGCTAGATTTTTTTAATAGATGGACAATTGGGTCAGATTGGGAAGTTGATAATACTCTTTTAAAGTATGAGCCAATGAGTTAACAAGTAAGGTATTGTCTGCAGGTAGAAAGCATTTGATATCAAGACGATAGAGGAAACACAAAGGAAGAAACAAGCCAAAGTCCATGGGACTCAACTTCCTGACATGGACGATGTAATAATGAAAACTAAAACAAAAGTAAAAAGACACAAGTAATTCAGCAAATTTTAAAGAATATTAGCAGGTAGGGCAAGTCAACAAGTAGAAGGAATAAACATTACATACTGGATTAAGTCCTCAACATAAAGATAAGCCTTATGAATAATATATACAGTAGAATGATTTTTCACTCAAAAAGAGAAATCAGGAAAAATGAAAAAGGAATGGCTGGGTGGCTGATGGTCTAAAGAAAAACATTTTTAAAAGCCTTTATTTAGTTCAAATCAATATATATATATATATATATATATATATATATATATATATACATGCACATAAACACAAAATAAAGGAATAAGAAGGATAAACACAAGAGACTTACATATGATCAGTAGGCATCCCAGAATAAAGATCTGAGAATAACTGAAGGGCTAAAACTATTATAAATTATTTTTGTATACAAATACAAATATACAATTTCTTGTATACTAATACACATACAGTCATAGGAAAATCAGAAGAGTTAACTTTACAGCCTATCTCTCAACACACACATGACACATTTACACAGATACCCAAAGTACAGAAATATCTATGCAAGCATGTACTCTTTTTTTTTTCATTTTTAATCACTTAGCAAAATGTTTGACATATAGTTAAAAAAGACTAAATCTTTAGAGGCCAATATATAGTGTGAAAAATCTTAAAGCTTCAAAAGAATATCTGGGTTATCCATAAAATTTGCAATCACTAAAATAAATAAATATGCAATCTAATCATATCTCTGAATTGTCAGGAGTCAGAAGAAATTGGTCTGGATGTTAGGCTCAAAGTAAAAACTAAAATATTTTTTGCTTGGTAAAAATTGGAAGAATTTCCTATTCAAATCTTATTTTTATGATCCAAAAATATATAGCAGTAAATGTCAAATGAACACAAAACAGAGAGAGACCCAGGAACTAAAGAAAACTAAGGAGAAATGAAGTCATGGAGTCACTCAATTGCTACTTTTCTTCTTTCTTAATATTACTTTAATGGATCCATCTTATCAAACATTTGGATGGCATGTCACTTATATTTATGTATTTTCCTCTTTTCACTCAAAGGATTTTTCTATTTACATGTCTAGTGATTTTTGCATTTAAATACATATAATATAAACCTTCCTTTGCAGGAGTGTATAAAGTGAAGACTCAAAATAAAAAATACAAAGAAAGGAAGCCATGAGCAGTAGGATAACATTACTTTATTCAGTATTGGAGATTTAAATGAAAATTTTATCTATTTTATATTGTAAATGTTTAAGTAAGGTTATATAAAATTATGGGAACCAACAAAAAATAAACTGAAATATTTGTGATAACTATATTACCTTAAGTTCAAAATCCTTTGATACACTCAAACAATTGTGTCAAGATACAGTAATGTTTCTTCAAATCTTCAAATATTATGGAATGTTCAAATGGAAAACAACAATATATGAAGGCAAAACAACAAATACATACCTCATGCTGTCTATATTTTTCTTTCCATATTTTCTCTTCTTGATGAAGTTCATCATTCATTTTATCCTGATTTTGCTGAATGTAGAATAACATCAGAGTATTATTATATTCAACCATCAAGAAATATGTTAATTATATCTGATTCTTTCAACATATTTATTAACAAGGATTAAATGTGAAAATCTCCTTGCATCATCAGTTATTAATAATGAAAACTTAAAACGACTAAATACCTCTTAATGATACAAAGAAATGCTGAAGGCATCACTTTTCCTGATAAACCTGTACTACAGACCACAAAACTATAGTAATAAAAATAGCATGGTAATATATATATATATATATATATATATATATATATATAGAGAGAGAGAGAGAGAGAGAGAGAGAGAGATACCTAGAGATATAAAGGTAATAAAGGTATATGTGGTGTAGGAGAAAGGTGAACACCAACCCAAATACAAAGCCTACAATGGCAACCTGTAGCAAGATAAGCAGGTACAACAGTGGCACAAGGCTTATTGGAGTAACCAATCAATATCTGATTTATGCTAAAGTTCACTCCATTAGACAAAACCCCTACTCGATGCTGCTTGGGAGGCCAAAAACTTGGGCTTAGATTCGTCAGGAACCTAGAAGAAATCAAACAATGCTGTATTGCTGAAGGAATATAGTGATAAAATGACTCCTAACCATGTTTAGACACACCCAACAATTAGAAAAACAAATTGAACAGTCTACAGTGAATAAACTTAGCTAAAGTTAGGGGCAGGGCAGAGAATGTCACTTAAATTACTGAACTACTTCAACTTAATATGTCTTTTAGAATGTGTCATTATGGCAGTCATTGCAAAGAATACATTATATACTCAAAAGATCTGTCTTTTCCTGTCATTCAAAATCTATGGAAAATAATTAGATTATGTTGCAAATTTCAGATTATGTAGGATATTCCTTGAAATTCTATAAACCCCAGTGGTTTCCAAGATTAAAATTTCACATTTGAAATTCTAATGGATCATGATCAGGCATTTCCTCATCAAGAGCGATTAAAAGCCACATAGTAACTTCTTCCATTGATATCACAGCCAGACATCAGTACCTTTCAGAGGTACCTATGCTCTTAGGAAGAGTTGAAAGATACCATACCTTCTGAAGGGTTTCTAATTTTTCCTTTTCAACTTCAAACTGTTTTATCCAGCAATGTCTCTTTTCATCATCTTCTCGAAATTTCTGTTTGTCTATATCACTCTGAGCTTTGAGTGTTTCTTTATCTTTTTTTTCGAGTTCTTTTTGTTTGTCCTGCCAAGCTTCGAAAGACTTTCTACATCTTTCTTCTACTTCAAAGTATCCAAAACTCAAATCAGCATCATCTGCATTCATTCAGAGAAACATAAGTACTCTTCTTGATATTAACTTATCATACTGATTTATTTTACTATATAATTTACACTGTAAAAGCATATTACCAAAGTAAATACATTTTAAAATGTAAATAGATATCAACTGTGATACTTTGCATATTCATGATTTCAACTGTTTACACATGGAAATTCCATTACTGTCAATAAGGAAGTCCAATAACTTTTAAAAAATATTCCCTAAAATTTAAAATAATGCTGCATTTATCTGTGCCTGTGAATATGGAGTTAAGTGACAGAGTTAAGAGATATTGTTCAGGATTGTTTTGGTTAATGGTCTTTGGAGTATTACATTGAAATTTTTATGAGAATAATAGTGAATCTGTTAATTGATTATGGCCATTTACATAAAGTTAATGCTACCTACTATGTACATGGTTTCTTCTTCAATTTCTTTCATCAGTGTTTTTCTTTTTAGAATTTCGCATGTGTATTTAAAGTTGTCATTGTATGGTATGCTGACTTATTTTATGTCAACTTAATACAAGCTAAAGTCATCTGAGAGGAAGAAACCTTAATTAGGAAAATGTCCCCATAAGACCATAAGATTAAGCTGTGGACAAGCCTGTAAGGTGTGTGTGTGTGTGTGTGTGTGTGTGTGTGTGTGTATATATATATATATATATATATATATATATATATATATAGTAATTAGCGGTGTTGATATGGGAAGACACAGCCCATTTTGAGTGGGGTCACCCCTATAGTTCTGGAATCTTTAAGAAAGCATGAAGAGGAAGGTATGGGAAAACATGCCAGTAAGAAGCATCTTCATGGCCTCTGCATCAGCTCCTGACTCTAGTTTTCTACCATGTCTGAATTCCTGTCCTGACTTCTTCCAGTGAGAAACGTGATTAGAAAGAATAGACCAAATAAATCCTTTCCTCCCCAACTTGAATTTTGTCATGGTGTTTCATCTTAACAGTAGAAACTTGAACTAAGACATGTGGTGAATGAGATGGTTTCCTTCATTTCTTTCTTAGTTTGTCTGTCTTAGTATCTGGGAAGGATGCTAATTTGAGTAGGTTAATTTCATAAAATTTCATATTTTGTTAAATATGTTTGTTACCTCTAAAAGATTTCTGGTGCATTCTTTAGGGGCCACTCATATAGAATCATGTATTCTGCAAGTAGAGGTATTTTGACTTATTCTTTTCATACTTATATCTATTTGATTTTCTTTGATTGATCTAGCTAGGACATCAAGAACTATATATTAAAAGGGTGTTCAACAGAGATAATTTGACTTCTTATGATCTTAATGGGAATGTCTAAATTTTTCAACATATAACATGATTATGACTATCAGTTTGTAATAGGCAGCCTTTATTATGCTGAGACAAATTCCTTCCATCACAAGTCTCAAAGATATATTTATTATGATGGGATGCTGGAGTCATTTGAAGATCCTTTCAGCATCAATTAAAATAATGATATAATTTCCATCCTTGAGTTGATTTATGCACTGGTACGTATATCGAATTACACGTGTTGAAATATCCTAGTCTACCTGGAATGAAGCCAACTTGATGGCAAATGACTTTTTAAAACTAACTAAAAGTTTCATATCATTTTCATCCTTACCCATCTCCCTTCCAACTAACCCCATGCTTTTTTGGTGTGTTAGCGAACTCAACTTGAAAAAAAATTATTGAAAAATAATGATTTTAAAATTTTAAAAATATTGTAATTGTGTGTTTACAAGTGCCATAAAGAAAAAATTTCAATGCCCTTTGATACACAACATATTTTTTTTAATATAACTGGGAATATTGCCCACCTGGTAAAATATAATTATCCATGGATGTGTCAAGAGGAACAGTCTCAGGAACAGAAACAGGCCTGGCAGAATCAGTTAGACTTCTCATAAATTCTTCCTTTTCTATTACAGATAATATCTAAGAGGTTAAAATGGTGTCTTTATTATTTAATTATTAAAGAAAGACAAAATAAAATAAAACCATGATTTTAATATTTCTAAATATTCATAATGAGAATTTTATATACTGTAAATCCTTTCAAATACATTGCTAATTATTTTTATAAGTATATTTTATTCTCATAAACTTGCTTCCTGATGGATTTCTATCTTTTATATCTACGGTGATTGTTCATGTACATAGGCTATTAATATATTCAGTATAATAAAAAGAGAACTATTATTTACTTAAATGTGAATTGTGCACATAGTTTTGACTAAGTATCAGATAATTATATATTCAATGTACTTCAAAATAAGCAGGATGTCTTCAATGAGGAAAAAAAATTCAAAATTGGTACTTCAAATCTGAGGGTTAATATAAAGGATGCAAAATGTTTTTCAAGCTGTGCTCCAATTCTTACAAAGTAGGAACAAAACTAGATAAAATAGACCAATATTATAACTGAATCTAAGAAGAAAATCTGTCAAAGACATTCTTTATTACATATTTTGGGGATTTCAACCTGTAAAATGTGAGACTTGACTTTGATATTTCCAGAAATTTTATTCTGTGTTTTTTCCAAAAAGTAATACAAAATATTCCACTTTTCTATATTCTCTGAAGTATTTAAAATAATGTTGTTAAAGTACTTTTTTCACAAGAAAAACAATCAGCACTATAATATAGTCATTTTCTTGCTCCAAAAAATGATAAATGCAAGATTAATATTTTACTGTTCTGTGTATATGAACATTTATTTCTCAAATACTTATATTAAATCACTACCTTAATGACTGAAATTTGTGTAGTTTTATATAATATGCCAAAGGATACCATGAAATCAAAGACTATTTGCTTAAAATCATCTAATTGAAGCTAATAAGCTAACTTTCACTGTAGAAAAACAACAAATTCCTAAGTGTAATGTATTTTCATTTGGATGTCAAACGCATACTTTCATTAACTGCTCAGAATCTGCTTTTGATTCAGCTGGTGATCCAGTCCTCAAATGCATACGACTGTTAGAAACTGTACCACAACCACAACCTAGAAAAAGAAAAAAATAATTCTAATTTCAAATATTAGAATATATGTCAAAACCTCCAAACTTTTAATTATCCTTTATCTTCATTTCTATCAACATACTTCACCAGTAACAGTAACTCCACAGAATAGAGAATAATTATTAAAAAGTTGTAAGAAATTTATCATTATTTTAAAATAAAAGCAATCGTCTAAAGCACTCTATCTTGTTACCATTGTTCACATTCTAGAATGAGTTTTATTTTCTATGCATATAGAATCATTCTTGCTTGATAATGTGTGAATCAATTCCTGAAAAGACATGGATAAGCAAACCTCTACTCAACTGAGATAGGTAAGTAACCTCACCAAAAAGAAACTACATAAATCTTGATAAACCAACAGGATCATTGAGGTTATTTACATGAATATGGGTAAGTGGTTTCTTACAAAAACAGGAATGATGCAAAAACAGTTCTGTCAACACGGTTCACACCAGCATCACTGATCACCCACACAGTTCACACCAGCATCACTGATCATCACCACAGTTCACACCAGCATCATTGCGTCCACACCACAATCACTGATCATCAGCACAGTTCACACCAGGATCACTGATCATCAACACAGTTCTCACCAGCATCATTGAGTTCACACCACCATCACTGATCATTCACACAGTTCACACCAGCATCACTGAGTTCACACCACAATCACTGATCATCAGCACAGTTCACACCACCACCACTGATCATCCACACAGTTCACACCAGCATCATTGAGTTCACACCACCATCACTGATCATCAGCACAGTTCACACCACAATCACTGATCATCAACACAGTTCACTCCAGTATTACTGATAGCTTAAGAAAACTGGAAGCCTGGATTCCACTGTCTGATTTACAATGGGCTCTAATGCTTGGAGAGTGTCTCTTGGAAGCAACTCAGTTGGTCTCCACCTCTCTGAAGAAGCTTATTGCTCTCTCCATCTCCCAGGCAGTTATGATGACCTGGAGCCTTTTCTAGACAGAGACTCCACTAGGCAGGAAGGTTCACCTTAGGATGTCTCTAAGCAGTTTTGAGTTTATGTAAGTTTAAGGAATAAGGGACATAGTGTTTCTGAAATTTTCGAAGCTTTGCAGATGGTCAGTTTCTGAGTCCTAGGGAGCCCCTTTTTAGACATTTTGAGTCCTTTTGAACTTCCCACAGGATGGAATATTTCACATCCTTGAGTACTGAGGAGCATCCCTCCAAAACGGAGTGTTTTATTTCAAAGGAAATTGCATACATACATTATATACAATGACACATTGATCAGGAATATATCAAAGCTCAATGCTACTTGCTGGAAACTAGCAATAGAATCTTCTATAATATAATGAAAACATTTTACTACACATGCTAATTTAAAAGTTTCAAATTACCATGATGAATGATATTAATTTATTTTATGAGATTTAATTGAATTTTATTTTCTTCTAATTGTAGCTTCAAATGTAATTACACCTGATTTCTTTATTCAATTAATGTATCAAATTTTGTCAGTGTTTTCTAATAGCAAACCACCCTTACAGGGAACTATTCCCATTTACTTTACCAAATACATTTTTCTTCCTTGATATTTACTCACAATCTTTATTACATTTATTAAAATGTAATAATTGGAAAGAAAATAATACCATTAACCATATTCTTTTATCATTAACTTTTTGTGCATGATTCAAATCATTTTTTTTGTCTTCATAAAACTCCATGTATAAAGACAAGCAGGCTCAGTTTCCATTTATTGACCAAGATTGTGATAAGGAGCTTCAGGATAAGACTCTACAAGATAAAACAGGTGTGCTAGCATTGACTCTGCACTTCCTAATCCTAGCGAGCAACAATTTCTGCAGCAGTGCAGTTTTGTAATGGGCAGAGTTAACCTTGGGTTTTCATCGTACAGCCTATCCTTTCAGTCTTAGCAAGAATAATGCTACTGATTGGAATAGCTGGTTCTCAAAGATGGTTCTTCAAAAGAACAACTCGCCTTGATGTATACGTTCTGTGTACTCATTGAAGACGTCGGTGTCTTCTAAGTCCTGAAGAAAGAGAGTCTCTGCAGTTTTACTCTTGTTCTTAATGACATTGATACAGTGAAGAACTGACTCTGGCAATTCAACTAAATCCTGAAATTTGAGTAACAAAAGTATAAGAAAGATTACCAAAAATATATGTCAAATATCACATCATTCATTTTACACCAAAAACTTTAGCAAACTATGCAAATAGGTAAAAGTGCCTCTATATAATGGGTCTATTTCAGAAAAACATATTTGATTTAATATTTCTTTCAATTTCCAGGCAGTTATGTGTTCCTAGAAAATTCTAAGACAAGTGGAGAAGGTTATCAAGTTATTTTCTTTTTTATTAGAGGTATTATGTTTCCAATATCAGTTCTTGATATTTCATTGATACATCACAAATATTTATTATGAAATATAAATCAAACTTTGAAATATTTTAAAAAATATAATATTACCTAGTACATTATGTAAGTGCTTAATATGAAATTATCAAATACAGTTGCATTTATGTAACATTACAGAACATCTATCAAAATACTTATGTAAATAAATTTTCAAATTTTCTAAATACCCAAATAGATTGATAATATTATCCTACAAATTAAGTTCATTCCTATGTAAATACCAGTTAGACAGTATACTACAAAATATACTCATAAAAGTATTCCACACATTTAAATATATTTCAATAACAATTCCAAAACTATCAATAAATCTCTACATTAGTAGAAAACCTTCCTTAAGGAAGATAAACCACAGTGTGACTGAGTGATTGGATCTATATAGATATCTGGATACAGAAAATCACATGCTTAATATCATGGGACCAAACAAAGCTTTCTCTCATATTGGGTTTTCATGAGTTAAACAAAAAGCATTTTGGCTTTGTTATAACCAATGAAATGCATTGTTAAGTTTTAACAATTAAGAACAAGTTCATGCACTTAACTTTCCTCTTTCAGCTACAGAAACACACACTAAAATGTATGACATAATACTAAACTAGTCTTGAAAAAAAGTATCCACTCTCCTCCTATGTTCTCTGTCCTTTATTCAATCCTTTGTGATTGCTTCTGCCTGGTGACAAAGTGTTTTGAACACAAATAATACCAGTATTTATCATTGTACATTCTGTAAAAGATAATTTTAAATCCTTGATTCTTTCATTTTGAGTTAATATTATAATTTATTTCCTTGTAATAATATTTGAATTCTACAAATAATTTTATGGTATCTGAAGCCAGAGTGTTACCTGAAAGGTTTATTTTGCCTTTGTGTATGAAGCAAAAAAATATTTAAAAAAATTGTTTTAGGTATATAATATTCTAGCATTTTTCTCACTTAAATTAGCTATAAAAGAGAGGATATTGTTAAATTTATTTTAAAACTAATATCTAAGTGAAGAAGAATCTTAAATAATGAGAAAAGCAGATCTAAAAGTATAGCACAATGGTAGAACATTGGCCTAATATAAGCAAAGCCATGGATGGCAAGACTAAAGAAAAAAAAATCTACATAACTCACTGGATATGGAGAATTCAAAATGATGCCTGTCTACAACCTCCACCTCTATGAACTAATAATGTCTGTAGCACTATAATGTTCTCTGCAGATAAAGGAGAAAAGCAAATATGAGCCCAGATACAAACTATTTGATATATGATGATGACCTGCTTGCAAGATATGCTAGATATATACATAGGTCAGTGCCTTTCGGAGCCTCCATCAGAGAGACTTCCTCCCGCAGTCAATGAGAAAAAATATAGAGAGGAACAGCCAAAAAATATGTGGATAGTGAGAGATCTTGGAACACACAGTCATAAATGGGATGTCTCAATTAAAGCCCTCCACCAAGGGAACAGGGAACACTGCAGAAGAGAAGTTGGAAAGACTGTAAAAGCCAAGGGCACGGATAACAGCAATTAAAGAAGGCCTTCTTGGCACAACAGGGCCATTGCACACAGAGACTGGCAACATGCACACGGCCTGCAGGGGTCTGCCCCAGATGTGGTCCCAGCATTGAGACAGAAAGGGACAAAACCAGTTCCCTAATTTAAAAGTTGTCACTAATGAACAACCACTCTGAAATGAAAAATGGGTTCTCTCTGATGTTGTCCCACTGGGGGAAACACATCACTCTTAAGGGCTGGCCCCATGCCCATCAGTACAGGGCCAGCACAAAAGACACTCAATGGCATCTTTGGAGGTTCTTCGAATCAAAATTATTTTATCCATATAATTTTTATAGTTTTATGGGTCCTTTTGCTTTTACTGTGGTTTATGATTTCATGGAATACCTGTGCATGAAGATGTGTGTGTGTGTACATATGTTTCATGTACTTTTTTGACACTTTTTTCTGTTTTTTTTGTTTTATCTTATTTAATTTTATGATTATTATTTAGATGTCTCTTTGTTTCCTAAGAAGAAATAAACAGGGAGTAAATTTTCTAGGAGTTAAAGTGGGGAGGGTTTTGGAGGAATTGGGGGAAAGGACTCTATTATAAATAATTAAAAATGAACAGAAAAAGGCTTGTATAATATTCCAGTAAAGGTTCAGAGGTCTTTGCAGAAATGAGAGCAGACAGTATGCAAGAGTCAGGGGCAGAGGATGACTGCAATGAAGCAGTGTTTTACAGACACATCAGGGAAGTTGCACACGAGCTCACAGTGATTGTGACAGTATGCACAAGGTCTGTGCAAGCACAATCCAATCCAAATGCCAGCGTGGAGAAAAGTGATTTGAAGTCTCACCTATAACTAAGGAGTTACTGGGAACTGATAGCAACTGGGAAAGAAGTAATTTTCTCTAAGAGCATGGCCCTTGTTTGGTGGATCACACTCTATCCAGTGGAAGGGTACACATCCAAGAGTATAGGGAGAGCGCCAATTTTCCATTTTGGGTTTAAAATAAAAGGACATATAGGTGAGTCTGAAGGGAAGGGAGGTGGATCTTGGAGGAAAAGTTATAGAAAAGGATGAACACATTGTATGAAATCAAAATATGAAATTCTCAATGAACTAATAAAAATGAAAAAATGTGAAACACTTACAGTATCACTATTGTCACTCTCAGTTTCTGATTCTGAATCAATTTCCACCTCATCATTTTCCAAGGAAGAAATGCTGATTTTATCCAATTCAGCTTCTATTTCTTCTCTGAGCTTTGCCTCACTGTCATCATTGTCCTCCATAACTCTTAACAACGAAAACATAGAACTTAAGAAAAGAGTCTAATATGTCTCTAAAAAAATATGGGTTTCTGTAATTTGTCACACAATCCAACATACATGTAGACATTTAATTTAAAGCCACTTGTATGGTACCATATTAGGCTAGCTCTACATGATAAGGAATGTGGCCTTGCCTGTAGATTTGTTCAATTTTTAAAATATTTTGAGCACACTATAGCCAAAACCATTACTATTCTTTCATTTCTTCAAGAAAAATCACATGGGATTAACAGGCTTATCTCCCACAATTAAGAAATTTCCAAGTAATCTTGTCTTTGAAAATATAGTTCATTAAAAAAAAGTTGAACCATTTGACTATCTACAGATTAAAACACACCAAAGAGAAAATCTCAAATCTATTTCTGAGAGCAATCTATGGCTACCTTGAATTCATTGAGTCCAAATTCTAGTGATTCTGCCCTACACACAGGCACATGCTCTTGCTAAGGCGGCACCCAGTAACAGATAATGTACAGCGTAAAATCTACAATTTACTGTTTAAATCCTTAATACTTGAAATGGATATTCACTAGATAGGAATATGCTTTTATATCTTCATCATCACCCACCACTTCCATCACCACCACCACTGTAATGATGTCCCCGATGCTCAGGGCTGTCATAGGCCAAGTACTAGAGGATAAACCCTTAACTGATCTTTGGGAGAAATTAACAGGCTAAAGATTATGAAGTCACTGTTTACATGAGAACACTAATGTCCTAAAAGGCTACTTAACCATCTAAAACCATTGTGCTAATGAATAATGGGGACAGGGCCATGACTCAGAGATGCTGAGCACAAAGTCAGAGATCTTCTCACTATTAAAGAGCCTTCCAAGCAAAAAACATTTCCCCTGTAGTCTCTCTGTATAACACCTTTTCCAATAATATTGAAAACTCTATGCCATAAATAACCTATCAAAAAGTTAATCTGTTGCTTTTGATAAACATGTTTTAATAATAAAATAGAACAGAAAAAGTTAGGGGAACATAGAAATCAAAATATGAGTACACCATATATACTAAAGATAAAATCTGAAAAAATTTTTAGTTTTGCTCTAAGTATTCACATGTCCATGAACATGTGTTTAGGTTGTAATGAATTACACAGTTGCATGCTATTTGGGCTTTTCATTTTATTGGAAGTCCTGGGAGAGGCTGAAGGTTTGAAAACGAGCTGGTTGGCTCTCATTTCCTCTCCTACAATAGTCTTACAAGTATTTCCTATTCCTTAAGGTCTTAGACGTTCTTGTTCTTTTTTTTTCTTCTCCTTTCCTTCTTTTCCGTCTTTTTCTCACTAAACTTGGATTAACTTAAATGTTAATCTATTGCATGCATTCAAAGCCACGTTGAGTGCTTCATTTATGACTGACTGAACAGATCTCCGGATCTTAGTCTTTAAAGTCCAAATACTAAAGAAAATGAAATGAAACATTTGCATAGGTCTTTGTAGGACATTCTTTTTACTACATACTGTTGGGAGAAGACCTGCAGCGAGGCACTTTCCTCCAACATAAAACTGCCTATCAAGCGTGGAAGTTCCTTACGACACAGAATATAAAGGAAGGTAAAACATTCCATCCTGAAAGGAACAGTCTAAGACAGAATGTTCTAAGGGGAAGGGAGATATTCCACCCTGCAGGGAGGGTCGCTAAACTCAGTATGTAAACTACTGGAAGGCTTCCAGAGAGTTCAGTACCAGAATATAGTCACTAGGCTCCTCCCTCCTCAGGCATCTTACCCGGAGGAGTCACTCTCAGACAAGTACGGCTGCCTAGCAGAGGCTCAGACCGGTCACCTGGAAGAAGCAGAGAGAACCAGCTCAGCAGCCCGAGTCCAACTTGTTTGAGCTTCCTTCTGACTCTACAGTATGCTTCGTGTTTCCAGCGTTTGTGAGCTCTCAGTCATGTTGGAGTGGATTTTTGGTGACCCAGCTGCCGTTCAGTCATTTTTTTTTGTTTGTTTGTTTTGTTTTGTTTTGTTTTTCGAGACAGGGTTTCTCTGTGGTTTTGGAGCCTGTCCTGGAACTAGCTCTTGTAGACCAGGCTGGTCTCGAACTCACAGAGATCCGCCTGCCTCTGCCTCTCAAGTGCTGGGATTAAAGGCGTGCGCCACCACCGCCCGGCCGTTCAGTCATTTTTGAAACACCCCCTTAAACATATTCCTGTCAGTAACCCCAATAAAGCTCAGACGTTCTCCTAGTTGGATTTTGGTGGTATTTCAACTTTGGTTTGCCATAGGTTTCCCATGTGGGGCAAGTGGGCAATCTGTTCAACTCTTCCCAGGAATAGTGTCTCACAAGGAAGCTGATCTTCATGATATAAACATTCTTCCAATGCCTTAAATCAGGCTTGGGCACCTACTGAATTGTGTTTCACTCAGTATTCCTTGTACATATTGCCCCACCGTACACGTTACTTCTATGCGAGGCTCTCCACATAATCATAGACTGGTATTTAAAAAGCTAAGAGAGTGAAACATAAAAGCGTGTACTTGCCTCTCTTTCAGCTATGGACATCACATATCTTTCTTCCCCACAAATGGTTTCAAAACTTTTTGCTGTGTTGCCCGAGAAATGAGAACTTAAATTTACACTTAGCCATATATGTAAATGTACGAAAAAGAATTTTTCAGTTAAGATCCTAGTGTCAGTAAGCGACCCTAGACTACCTCGAGTTGATAAAGAACCACATGGGCTCTCTTACTGCCTAAGATTAAGGGACTCTCTCCGCCCTCCACGGTCTGGAACAGGAAAACGTTCTGGGGAAAGTAACAACTACGAAATCATTACATATGGGTAATAAGCAAAGGGGAAGGTAGATGGGAAGAAAAGAATTACCAGTTGAGGCGGGGTGTGGTCGAGAGGAGTGTGACAGTCTCTCTAGCTTCTCAAAAAGAATTTCAAGTTTGGAGAGAGCTAGGAAAACCTTGAAAGGAAAGGGCTGAAGTCCTGCGCAGCCCCCGCGCACCCTGTCCTCGAGACCGTCCTGCAGATTGGGCCAGTAGGAGCTCTGTCCACCAGACGGGGCGCACCCACGCTACCACAGCGGACCTTTTGCACTCACCCTTCTCACTCACCAGCGCTAACTGGACTTCCTGGGAGCCAGCGCCCCCAGCCTCTCAACAAACCGCAACCATGGCAACAGCCTATCCAGAGCCGGCTGAGCAGCCTTTCTTTACAGGTGCCCAAACAGGACAAACAACTTTGATTCGAATTCAGCAAGGTCACTGCATTTTGGTACCGGGAGGAGGGATTCATTTTTTCCTTGTAGGTAGCTATTTTTATAAGTTGGGAAATTTACTTACGACGATATGGCATTTGTTATAATTATTCGAGTGGCGGTGTCAGGAGCCATCTACTGGGATAGCTGTGTAGACATTGTTTCTTCTACAAAACTATTTAAAAAGTGATTTGTGAGGCTGAAGTGCAGAGAAGGAACCAATAATAATTTGCTGCCGTGACAATAGGTTTTTTCAATGAAAGAATTATCAGTTATCAATAAATGAATTATCACCAATCTTTAATCACAAGTATGTGTGGTGTAGCAAATTTGAAAAATTATTCTGTATCATAGAAAATTTACTGTAAAATATTCATCATCCATTCAATGCAATGTGTTCTCTAAAAAAAGGTGACTAGGTGTCTTTTGCAGAACAACCATGAGCTTTTATAAAATTTATTATTTTAATAATTAATGGTTTAATTTTTTAAAGTTTGCAAACAAGCCATTATATTCTAAGAAGTGTCTAAATACAACAAAGTTATCTGCAAGGCGATATCCAAATGCAAACATTTCCTGCATCTCTGAAAGAAAGCAAACAGACAGTAACAGTGAAGTTTAATTACACCCACATAACTAAGAAAATAGTGAGAGAGTAGCAGCTATTTTGTACTGAAAAACCGCAATAGTACTTTAGCAGAAAAATAATAACAATCCATGGTTTAAGAATTAATAAATTTAAGATATTTTTTAAGCAAAATTCATGCTCAGCATTCATTTATTCCTGTCTAATTGCTATTTTATAGACTATTACAACATTTATTGAAAATACTTGGGTTAGCATATTGAGTTTGATGTGTTAAGCACATTTTAATATTAATTTGGTTTGTAATTATCAAATCCTTGACATTTCTATAAAAATATTTCTTCCTTTAATAATACATTTCAGCTTACTTTTAAATAGATTATTTTAGTACTGATTTTGAAAACTCCCTATTAATTTGTCAAAAAATTTCATATAAAATATATAGAAAGCCTTTCTGAAGATGATGATGCTTGGAATGTTAAGGGTTTATTATCATTTTATGTTTATGGATACTTGTCCTGCACATGTCTTTGAACTATGCACATGCTCGATGTCTGAAGAAGGTAGAAGAGGGTGTCCAATTCCCTGGAACTGAAGTGACAGTTATGGACCTCCATGTGGGTGCTGGGAACTGAACCTGGGTTCTTTGCAAGATGAGAGCTCTTATTCACTCAACCACCTCTCCAGCCCCAAAATAGAGATCTTACAACCAGATGTTTTCTTATGATTAATTTAGAAGAAAATCATTGTTCTCAAAATTAGGGCTAATTAAACTAGAACATTATCCACAAACAGATACAAACTACAACAAATATATAAAACAGCTGTAGGTTAGAAACAGTCTATTCTGTTGCTTCTAAACTATGTTTTGTTTAGTAGAAACACGGTTAGCTGAAAAATCTTCCAAGAAAAACATAGTGTCGTTTTGAGTATGCTAGTTTAACTCAGCAACCTGTGGGTTGCAACCACTTTTGCAAACCTCTGCTCCAAAAATATTTAGATTATGATTCATAACAGTAACAAAATTGCAGTTATGATGTAGCAGTAAAAATAATTTTCTTGTTTGGGTCACCAAAACTTGAGTAGCTACACTAAAGAGTCATAGCATTAAGGATGTTAGTTAAGATCTATTGGTTTAGCTTATCCATAAACTTTTTACCTTGAATGGCTACTTTTTTAAATAAAATTGAATAGCTAAAACTACTTCATTGAAAATCATTCCCAGTGTGATTTATTGAAACCTACCAGCCCACTACAATATATTCCCTTATGAGAACATGCATAGTCACTTATTTATTAAAATAATGAAAAAATGAAAGAAATCTGCTTGTTATCCAATAGGAATAATATTTCTTTTAAATGATGAATGATGTATGTAAAAGAATTCAAGTAAACCCATACTTATTACCCTGTATAGAAGTCTACTCCAAGTGGATCAAGGATACACTAAAATCAGACGTACTAAACCTGATAGAAGAAAAAGTGGAGAAAAACCTTGAACTCCTTGGCATAGGAAAAGACTTTCTGAACAGAACACTGTTAGGACAGACCCTGAAGTTTGACAATAAATGGGGACTCAAGAAACTGAGAAGCGTTGCATGACAAAGGACCCTGACATTTGAACGTACGTTCAATGTCATATAATCCTGCAGTCTATAGGATGGCAAAAGACTTTTACCAGCTACATACCTGATAAAGAGATAATATCCAAAAACATGTAAAGAGTCCAAGAAATGTCAAGACATAAATAACTGAATTTAAAAATGACGTCCAAATCCAAACAGAATTCTAAATAGAGGGAAATGAAATGGCCGAGAAACACTTAAAAGAAATGTCCAACATCCTTAGCCACCAGGGAAATACTAGTCAAAACTACTTTGTGATTCTGTATTTTACCTGTCAGAGTGTCTAAGATCAACGACACAAATGGCATCTCATGATGGGAAGGATGTGGAACACTCATACATTGCTGGTTAAAAAAAAATTTAATTGAAATGTCTGTAAACTTGTTTATTTCCTTATATTTTATAATAAAGTAATTTATAGGCTAGGTGAAAAGTTCAGTTCATCCACTCATTGATTTATTATTAGATATCTGCTGAGTATTTACTGTATGCTAGACTTGGATGCTATTGTACAGAAGGTTTCTATCTCGGCTAAATACCTGGTAACTTCATGTGAAAAGAGACAGATGAATAGGGAAAATAGAGACACAAGTCAAATAGAAGTTGAAGAAAGACATCAATACTGTGATTTGAGTGAGCGGGACTAAAAGGAAAGCCAGGCAGAGGTGAAAGATGAGAGAAACATTAAGGAAAGCTCCAGCAAGGGACTAGAAGTATGTTAATACTGAAACTAAACAACAAAAATTCTTACTTTCAAAAACAAGTGAAAGTTCAACATTAAACCTTCAAAAGCAAAGTAACAGCAACCAAAATAAAAAAATAAAAAATAAACAAGTCATTCAAGATAGCTTCCTGATGGAGACAAAGAAATATACTGGCAGTTAGTACAGAGAAACAACAAGCAAAACAGACCAGAGTCAGCAGAGTTAAAAAGTTGACATCTGAGACCCACATCCAGACTCTCTACAACAAGAGAGAGTCCAAATGGGATGTCTCCATCGAATTTCTCTTCTAAGAGTTCATTGGACCCCATGGAAGAGGAGATAGAGAGTAAGAGCCAGAAGGGATGTAGGTCACGTAGAGAACAAGGGCCTCTAAAGCAGCTAAGCGAAAAGCATATGAATTGATAGAGATCAAAGCAGAAAGAACACTATACCAGGTCTATACCAGGTCCTCTGCATATACACTTTTAACTTAATATTTTTATGGGACTCCTGAGTGTGAGAACAAGAGAGTCTCTGATTCTTGCACCTTGTTTTGGGGCTTTCTCCTCTTGTTGGGTTGCCTTTTCCAACTTCATTATGAAAGTTTATTTTATTTTATTTTGACACGTTTGGTTGCTATCTTTTAGAAGGCTGTTCTTTTCTAATGAGAGACAGAAAGGGACTGGAACCAGAGAGAAAGAGAGGTGGGGTGGAGCCAGGAGGAGGAGGGAGAGGGGAAACTACAATCAAAATATAGTGTGTAAGAAAAGAATCTATTTTCAAAGAAAGGAAAAAATTAAAAATAAAAGAAGAAAAGAAAAGGTTGAGATCTGGTTGAATTTCTAATAAAAACTGTGGTCATCTTTTCAAAGTTATCAATACACAGAGAAGAAAGGACGTTGAAGAACAACAAAATGGTAATTTTAAAATATCTTCATCTCATTAATGGTGTTTTTATATATAAGAATCTTCATAAGTAATTGGTATGGAAAATGCAATTTATTTTATAGACAGTTATTACAAAGTAGGATTGAGTCTTTGGATGTATTTGGACTTTTATCCCTGAGATTTGATGCATTCCTGGAATTTGATTTTATTTCTTGCTGTGATTGGAGTGAAATAACTTTTTAAAACAACTTTGGATATGTATGTTTTTCTTTGTTGACACCAAGGAAACAATTTCATACACGATTTTTTCAGCAGGTGGCAGTATTTCTCTAAGGTTCATGAAGTATGGTGTGCCATCTTTCTTACTAAGGAACAAGACTGAAGTGAGACGCCATAGTGTAGGAAGAACATGAAGAGGGTAGTCTCAGGAAATATCACTCAACAAAGGAAATGAGGAAAGAAGAAGAAAACTGAACTGCTGTGCTAATTGTAGGTTATTTAGAAATCTGAAGACATCAAAGATAATGGAGCTCAATATAATCACAATGATCATTATATGTGTGCGTGTGTGTGTATGTATATATTTAACAATTTATTTCCATGACATAGTTAAAACAAACTGTAGCAAACCACAACTTTAAAAACATTAATTACTAAAAAAAATCAGCAAGAAAAAAAAACATTAATTACTGAATACCTTTCATTTATAAAATATTTACATATTTTAAGCCATCTTTGTGTGTTGCTCCCTGTGTCAAGAATTTAGGAGCAAATAGACTGTGATTTTTCTCCATACACATATAATTGTCAAAAGAAAAGCAATGCATGTTTCAAGTGCTGAGTAACTGGCTTGTAGATATTTGTGACTGGCGACCCTATTCAGTAGCAAAGATACAGAACTTACCTACTTGCCCAGTAAACCACACTGAATCACTCTATTAGCAACATATATGGATGGCAATACTATAAAGTATAACATTTTCCTTACTTAATATCAAACAAGACAAAATGTAGGAAAGGAAAAATCAATGGAAATCTTACTATGAAATGAGTCATTCAAAATGTTGAGTACCAGTAAACTGCAGGCTTATTAAATGTGTCACATTTGCACCTTCTGCTTGTATACTTTGCTTACAGTAAAGCACTTGTGACACCTGACTACAGACTTGTGATTCTCCTTTCCATGATGACAATAATATTTTGCACTAACTGGAAATTGAAGGTGAGCCAAATGCTGGACTCAATGCTTCCCACACAATATTTAATTTAATAGTGCAGCTCTTCAAGTGGAACAAGAATCATTTTCATCTTTTCTTCTCCATGCCGCATTGTTATGGAGTTGGCAGCCATTTTTTATGAATCCTAGTGTAACTCATTATAAAAATCCCCTGAAAAGAATCCATTATGTTCCATAAAATATGAACCAAACAAACTAACCCCATGTTCAAATCACTTTGTAAAATCCTGATTACAGTAATTCCTTTCCCTTTCTTTACCAACAATTTTCAACTAATTTACCTCATTTTAAATTAGTTTTCTCTTACCTTTTTCAGACATAATAGCACCTTGTTGGTAGAACCCTGTCTATCTTCTGCTACTTTGATAAATCCCCCGAAACTTTGAGTGTGTATCATTTGTCCTACTATCTTCCATATGACCCTGAATAGCTAAAGGGAAAATTTAACCAATTCATTTTCTTATTAAAGCTCCTTTCTGATGCCTCAATGTCTTCTATCACTCGTTTGCCAAATGCTGCACTATTTTCTGATGGATAAAGAATTGATCAAGGAGTTCCTGTCTATAAATTGACAACTGACGGAGGGGAGCTGGAGAAATGCTTCTTTGCTCCACAAAAAAAACAAAAAACAAAAACAACAACAACAACAAATAAAAAACACAACAAACAATTTTTCCTAAGAAAAGTTCCTCTATTAATTTTTTTCCTCTTTTTAAAAAGATTTTTTATTTTTATTTCATATGCATTAGTTTTTGTTTGTTTGTTTGTTTGTTTTTTTTGCATTAGTGTTTTTCCTGAAAGTGTGTTTGCAACTGGAGATACAGAGAATTGTAGCCACCTTCTGGATGCTGGAGACAGAGCCTGGGTCCTCTGGAAGAACAGCCAGTGCTCTTAAAGGCTGAGCCATCACTTCAGCTCCTCTGTTAGTTGTCAGCTTATACTCAACAGTTACCTATTTCCAAGGGTAACTGTATCTGAAGAGGATATAAAAATCAGTGATCAATGAACCTTAGCAAAAAAAAAGGAAACAAGTCCTTACACAATACTCCTTTACTCTGTTACACCACCCTATGGAAATCTTACTCAAACCGAAGTCACCATTAGTAATTCAGAAGCGAAGTTAAGTGCCAATAGGGATAAATTCCATCATTTGTCCACTCTATCGTCTTCTATTATAAATAATTGATGACAATCAGTAGTGCTAAGCTAAATATGAACCGTACATAAAACCATGTGGGACTTAGGTCATTTTCATATACTCAGGCAAAATATATCTTATTTTTTTTAGTCAAATTTATTTTAAGTTACAGTCAGCATTCTATCAACCAGATTAGGAATTTTATTGTGGTTGTTCTGTCCTTTCATGATAAGAGGATACTGACATCCTTTTGTGTGACACGGAAAGTCTGAGTGGCCATTCTCTAACCTGACTGTCACTTACATGGGTATCTGTGAATACAGTTATGCTACCTGTACCTTCAAGTCTGTTTATTGTGCTGCTTGGGTGGTCTACAGTGGCAAAACCAGGATAACTATCCAGTGTGTGGCTGAATAGCCAGCGCAGGAATACTTCTGTGATGGATTAGCAAATGACCACTTCACTGAAGTGTTCATGCCAATAAATTCAGAGTTATCAGTGACACAACACACAAAAGCTTACACGGTGGAGGGGTTGGTTGCTACCTATAATTAGCATTTGCTACTGATGAGCAGGGAGAAGGGAAATTGGAGGGGAAGATCTATGTTGTGCACTGGAGATGGGGCACGGTGGGGGAGAGGCTGCAGCAGTTATTCTGCTGCAGAGCAGGAAATGAGATTAGGGGTTGCATTTGGAGAGCTGCGGGAAAGATGACCATCTGCAGATGCCTACCTTCATCTCTGGTCCCTGTCTATAAAAGAAGATTTTAATGAACAGTCTGTTACTTATAGGCACTTTGATTTCCCCAAAATGAATTTAAAGCTAAACTGAACTGTAAATCCACTTTCCTCACTATAGCAATATACAAGGGAAAAATTTATTTTAAATAAAAATTAATGTTGAGCACAGAATCGATAAAAATCCCCTTTCCATTATTATGATCTTTAGTGTGTTAACAAAGATATGTTACTAAGTTTAATTTGTATGCATTTGATAATTATAGCACTAGTCTCACAACCTATTTTAGTTTTCAATATTCAAAGATATCTTAAAACAATCATTAGACCACTGGTAGATGTATCCACCTTTAGAACTCTAAGTTTTCTGTAAATAAAAGCAAATAGTTAAATCCCCTGAATTTGTCTTCTCACTCATAGAATAGGAGCTATGTCTGTTCCTTATTTTATATGCGATTCTATGTAGGATCAAATTAGAAGTTAATTATGAAAACCATGTGACTTTTAGATGCTTATTTAAGTTACAACCATAAAGTTTCGAAGTAGCAGTCATCCCTCTCCTCTGCAAATTAGATTTGATATGTCTCCTTAGGACTGCAATATTCAAAAGCAGTATCTTTTCTTCATCCATTGCAATGTTCCTAGCTGTGACCCCTAAAATAAAAACCTGGCAAGAGGAAAGCCTAGCCAATTGACCTACCCAAAGTTTACTGACTATATATTAAAGGTGTCTGTCCAATTAATGGGGTAAGATTCCAGGGGAAACTATTTTTAAGGACAATATTCAGAAGTGTACTTGGAGGACAAAGGTGTCTGGTCTAATGACAACAGTTTGGGTTTTTTTAAGGCTGTTATTTGCAATCTTTGATTCTGGGTGTTGTTAGCATTCATGCATTTACACCTGTCTGCCTGCAAAAACCTAGCAATGACAGCAGGGCAAGTCAGCAGCAGCAGCCAAGATGTGACACTGTTTACACTGTCAGGAGTCTTGAACTCTCGCGATGCGTATGAACTGTAGCTCTTTGTAAAAAAGCAAGGGCTTCCTCTTCCCACTCCCTCCTCCTCCCGCCCTCACTCAGTGGCTGCCTTTGCAGCCCCCCCACCCACCCAATAAACCTCTCAAGTCAGTCCTATTGCATGATATGACATTGGTGCCCCTTGACGCCAACCCGCCAAGGTACTTTCTGCCCATGAATCATTACAGGTGTAGTCAAGTCTCTCTCTGCAATAAGGGTTTGGTGACCTCTCTCAAGAGGTAGGTCTTTTCTGACCTGCTTCCAGAAGCAAGAGGCATTCTGAGTCACTCTTATGCTTTCAGTGGTATTCTCAATTTTCTATAATGTAATACACTGAGCATGTGAAGGTGTTATATTCTTGGACATCAGATTTTGAATACCACAAGAGAATATTTGATAAATCATAAAAATCATTTTTATTTGATATATATGTGTTCTTCTTAGTTAGTATTTCCTTTGCTGTGGTGAAACATGACCAAAAGCAAGCTGGAGAAGAAAGGGTTTACTTTGCTTGTATGTCTATTCACTGTTTATCATCAAGGGGTATCAGGACAGCAACTCAAACAGTGCAGGAACCTGGAAACAGGAGCTGAGACAGAGGCCAAGGAAGGATGCCTATTATTAGCCTTCTCAGCCTGGTTTTACAGAGAACAGGCTCATCAGCCCAGGAGTGGTCCCGCCCACAAGAGTTTGGACAGGGCTCTCCCCATCAATCACTAATTAAGAAAATGCCCCACAAACCAATCTTATAGTGGAACCTATTTTCTTAATTGTAGTTCCCTACTCTCAGAAGACTTTAGCTTGTGACAAATTAACAGAAAAGTAGCTAGCACAATGTCAATGTTTTAATTTCATATTTTGGTTAAGGAGGGAACTGGTAAAAACCAAGATACTGACTCCAGAGACTCCAAAAAAAGATGCTTACACACGCCATCACTTAACAGAACAGACACAGCAAGGGAAGAGCTAATTTCACATTCTCTCATTCTTTGTCTCCATGTCTTTCTTACACACACACACACACACACACACACACACACACACCTATGAAATATGTTTTTTTCTTTAAACAAGAATAACTTGGATGTTAACAGCTTTCTACAACTTGCAATGTTTAGCAAGTTAATCGCTAAAACAAGAGGAGAGAGGCACCCTGTTGAGCCATCAAAGAACCCTAAAGTTAGTTTGAACACACCTGGAGCCTATGAAAAGAATTCTCAGTCAACAGTTTTGTTCTATTTGTAAGTCTTTTACAATTTTCCCTAAAAGAAATGACTAAAAACAATTGTGAAATCCAGTGATTCAGAATATTTACTTCATTGGATTCTCCCTGACAGTGAACTTAACTTCACAGTTTTGTGTACATGGAGAAGTGAAGACCAAAACCCTGACTCATCCATTGACTGCTGAGAAGGGGTTCAGGGAAAAAAAAATTTAGAAATAAGAGTCTCTCACATTTGAGCCCTCTTTTCTGAGGAGGCATTGGAAAATTTCCATAAAGTTTTTACTTTCACCTCGGTATTAACAACATCCTGATTGTGACATAATCAAACCTGCTTTAGTCATTTCTGAGTATGGGTCTAAGGATAAGCCCAAAGATAAACCCAAGTGGGAGACCGAACGTCTTACAAAAAACAGTAAGATGAATTATCATGATGGCCACTGAGAGCTGGGGTATTAATATCAGGGACAAAACATTGACCTATGTGCACAAGGCACTGGGTTTGATATCCAGCGCCAAACAAGAAGAAAGGGTAACCATAGGAGAAGGACAGACACAACAGGCAAGTTGCAGGAGGGATGGGTCAAGATAATATCACATATGACAGAGTCTAGATTCGAATCTATGGAATCTTTCATACTAGGCAATATATAAGTTATTATTTTTTGTGTACCAAACTAAATAGCAAATGTATTTTCAGAGAATTAAATGTAATTGCAACTTTTTTCTGCTCTCTTTCACTTGATGGGTGTGATATTATATTTATTGCTTTTTTAGATTACATTGCAATATGGGAAGAGGACGGAACCATATTGAGTTGATAATAAGCAGAAATGTAATTCTATGTGAGGCATAACCATCATAAAAGAGATACCAGTGTACATTCCCTAATACAGACAGCATGATGTGTAGGTTTGCTGGAATAAGCTACTAAATCAGAGCTCTGTCTCAGAAGTGCTATTTTAATCATTCAACTCTTCCTAAACTTACCTTAGTGCATACTGCAGTATAATAGTCATTCCATTCTCCTAAACTATCGGTCCAAATAGTAGCTATCACAGTACAGATGTTGAAACTTCCACTAAGAACTTTAAAGAGCAGTGAAATGCCTAGTTCACCCATCCCTCTCATATGAAAGAGTTTAAGCTGCCTTTGAGGATGTTGCCTTTAACCACTTGGTTATCTCAACGTACCAAGCTATTTCTTTGGCATATTCTTAACACATCTTGACAGGATTCTAAGATCATCAGTGGAAATGAGGCAGGCATTTCTTAGATTTTCCTGTGATTGTTTTATTAGTTTACTTTATTTTTTTTTTTTTGGTTCTTGGGAGCAGTTTTTTATACAACACAAAACTGTGAATAAATCTTGCATTATTCCTAAGAAATAGGAATATACTAAATCTCTTTTTAGCTACTGCAGCAAGGGTGACAGAAGCTTTAGTTAAATATAGAACGACTTCTATAATTAGGAGCAAATATGGCTCAGGTGATTCCCTGTATGATATTCTGGTCGGAAACATACTTGAAATCTATTCAAACCAAGCTCTTTTTCTACCCTGTACTGAAATATGACAATATGCAAATTAATAATTTCATCCAATCACAGCCTGATTCTAGAACCTCAGCTCTAATTGACAGCAGCAGTTGCAGCAACAAAGTAACAAATTAAACAAAAATATGCTTGTTTATTTCATTAAACTACAGGGAAGTAATAAATTCAATTTCCTTCATCACAAAGCGCTTCAATATGTGCCGGGATTACATAAAACAGCAGCGTTTTGAATATTTTAAGATGAAAATTAATAGAACTTTTTGTTCCTAGCTACAGTATCATGACCAACATTATTATACTGATTGGCTCTAGAACAAGAACCAAGTCAATTCAGAACAGGTGCTTTGTAATGGCACAAATAATACATTAAGAAGATGGTTTTGTGAAGAGTTATTGAATGTGACTTACCGAGGGGTAAAAATTATTAGCCAAGCACCTCATGCTGATGAGGATGTGGAGTTAGGGGAACATCTATTCATTACTTGTAAGAGTAAAAAATTGAACAGTCACTGTGAAAACCAGTGTGGCTGCTCCTCAGGAAGATGGGAATTTATCTACCTCAAGATCCAGCTATACAACTCTTGGGCGTATACCTGAAGGATGCTTCATCCTGCCACAGAGAAACTTGCTCAACCATGTTCATTTGCTATTCTATCCAAAGTAACTAGAAATAAGAAACAACCTAGATGTCTCTCAACAGAAGAATGGACAAAGAAAATATTGTACGTTTACATTGTGGTGTATTACTCAGTCATTTAAAAAAAAAGATGACATGAAATTTGCAGACAAATGTATGGAACTAAAAAAATCACCCTGAGTGATTTATTACAGACTGAGGAAGACAAATAAGATGTGTGTTCACTTACATGTGGCTATTAGCTGTTAAGTATATAATAACTAGTTATAATCCATAGAGCCACAGAGGGTATATATAAAATAAAGGATGAGAGGGAATAGATATATCTCACTAGAAGAGAGATTATATAATCATATAATTATAAGTGGATGGCAGGGGTGGAGGACTAGAATGGGGTGGAGAGAGGGATTTGCAGGAGGGAATACAGACAAAGATATATAAAATTAAGGGCCATTTGAATAGTAGTACGGAAACCTAAAACATCAGAAACTTCTTAAAATGTGTAAATATGTTTATATATACATATATATGAAGGTGATCTAGAGAAAACCCAAATAATGGGGAGACAGGGTCCTGACTACAAACTCTTGTCATAAACAAAGCTTTCAGTGCCAAGACTGGGTTACATATAATAGAGTTGTTGGAGAAAGGAAACCAAATGACCCAGGCTATTGCCAAGGTAACAGGTTGCTCTTCATAACGTGACATAAGTCGCCACGGCTGAAGACAACACCCACGCAACTCATTGAGTAGAGAGAGGTCTTGCTGTTGACTACCTTGAACCTTTACTCTTAAGTCTTAGGGTCTTTTGTAAAGGAAGGTATTCTGCATGCTGTCAAAAGAAAAACATGAACACCAAATCAGCAAAAAATCCTTTGGCCTACAATGGTATCCTGCCTGCAAGTTATGCTAGTGTGTAAGGGTGGTATAAAGGTTCTGGGTGGAATCAACTAATAACTGGTTTGAACAGAGGCTTGTTCCATTAAATGGAACCCATTGCAGGCACTACTTGAGAGACTAAGTGCCAGAGATAGCTCAAGGATCAAATATAAATGTGAATAATATTGGTCTTAAACAACAACAATATAAAGAGTGATAAATGACTCCTGATGGCATTCTGCTATACTCAGAGATCAGTGCCTTGCTCAGCCATCATCAAAGAAGTTTCCTCTTGTTGTAGTTGGGAACAATACAGACGAGAGAGAGAGAGAGAGAGAGAGAGAGAGAGAGAGAGAGAGGAGAAGGGAGGAAAACTCAGCCCTAAATGGGATGATGGGATGTCTCCATCAAACCCATCTGCTCAGAGTTTAGGTAAACCTGTAGAAAGGGAGCCACATTTAGCTTATGAGGCTCATTCGAATTTGCTAGTTCACTGATTAGTCTTTTCACCCGTCTTTTCAATGCCTCGAAGATTCCAAATATTAGTTTGTAGAGTGAAAACAAAGAAAACAGAATAATAATTTCTTCTAAAGTATAATTTAGATATAGGGATGTCAAATGAAATAGGTTCTATTCTCAGAGGAATGCTCTCTAGAGATGTAAAACATCTTCAAATTCCATTTCTACCTAAAATATGTCAAGAAAACAACAATAAAACTTTACACTCCTGTGATGTATTCATTGTTTAGCCTCTTTCATACATTTTTCTTCATTTCTTTTTGTATTTGTGGACTTACTCACTGGTGAGATCAGCAAAATATTTCTAGGTTATCTGTAACTGATCAATGAAAAACAATGAAATTTCACAAAGTACACAATGCAAAACAGAGGAAACCAGGAGCTTCTTTAGAATAAATTAAATTCTAGATTAAGCCTTCAATAGTTTTTCGATCATTTGAAACAAAGGTGAAAATGTGTGCACATGGGAACATCAACAATGCAAAACCATAGTATCGTATATTTTTTGAAATTCATTCAATCCTATTACTGATTGTATTCAAGTTATGAGACATGCAAGTGTACTGGTTTTCATAATAGTCATTGTTATTATATATTTTATTTTTGAAGAATAGGGTAAAGAGTACTAGACCATAGATGATATCCATCAGACTCTCTACACACTGAAAAAATAATTGCATATGTATTTACTATGTGTGTAATGTATATGTAATGATTCAGTTACATGCATTTGGCTATAAGAAAACATTATGTGAAAAATTATGATCAGATTTAATTTCACTGTCTGATATCATCTGAGAGTGAAAAATGACTAGTAAGTAAAGAATTATAATATTTAAATGAACTGAGACTCATGACAATTTTCTCTAATAAAAACTATATAATGTTTTAAAAGTTGATATATTTGGCAAAAAAATTGACAAATATCAGTAATATTCTCAAACAAATTAATAATAAAAAAGTCATTGACTTGGTAAGGATCTTTGTCTAACCCTAACCCTAAATTTTAACCCTAACCATATTACAGAAATTCCATTTGAATAATATATGAAGATTATGAATTTCATTATTTACTTTGATTATTGCTGCTCAGTACTCATAAAATAAGCTTTATGCTTATAAAATGTGCATGTGATTGTGTTTTCACGTAGGTACACACACATGTGTAGTCCAGAGTTGGATGCCACATATCTTCCTAAGTGGCTCCCCACACTATTTAATTTCTATCTATCTATCTATCTATCTATCTATCTATCTATCTATCTATCTATCTATCTATCTATCTATCTATCTATCATCTATCTATCTACCTATCTATCTAGTATTTATTAAGATGGGATCTCTCCATGATTCTAGAGCTCACTGATTTTGCTTGATTGACTGACCAGCAAGCTCCAGGGCTCCTTCTCTGTGCTATGATTGACATGCTACTGCCTCAGGGTTTTCTCCATAGGAGCTGAGGTTCAAACTCTGGTCCTCATGGCTTTAGGGCAAACACTTTGAGAGTACATTCTTTCATTTCAATTCCCTTGACTATTATTGAATATATACTCCTATAGGTTGGATCAATAAATCATTTTTCAATATTAGCAAATTTCCCCGAATCCTGTCACAGCAGTATATTATGTATTTTTATTGTATACTGTTTCATCTATGTATTATATCTTATACTTAGCAATTTTCACTGAAAATATTAATCACTTTTCCAGCTTAACAGTTTCATCTTTCCATCGGTATATTTTAAAACCTGGGCTGCAGATATAGCACCCTAGTACAAACACCATAATTTTTTCCTGCCTGTGTGTTTAATGTCAAACTTAAAAATACACATTAATTAATTGAAAAGAAGAGAAATGAGAAAGTGGAACCCAACTAATCCATGTAACACTATTTTCTGTAACATCTCTGGTTTTTAGTCTATCTGTAAATGCTGAAGAAAATGGAAAACACGTAAGATTTGTCAACAGAAAATTCTTGAGAAATGTGACATAAATTCTGTTTTTTATAAAAGTAGTTATCTTCAGAACCATAACCATTGTTATGTAAAGTGACTTTTTCTCTAGGTTTGTATGGGACACGTATGCACTTTCCAGTCATCATAGAGTAAGTTTTGTCAGCATCCAGCTCTCATCCAGTTTTCACTGTACTCTACCACGAATTGTTAAGATTTGAAATAGACTAATTTGTCCAGTAAATTTTGGTTACTCTTGCAGGAAGACTCAAAACTCTTTATTTAATTTTCCATTGTGAAAAGCTTTGACACATTTTTCCTCGCTATGAGATCATAGCCACAGTCAATGATTAGATGAGTTTTAAGTCTTAGGATATCCTTATCACATTGCAAACATACATTAGATAAATTAAATTACTAAAAGAAATAGTTATCTATTAAAATCTCTTTCTGATTTTATAGGATCAAAGTTCTCTCTCCCCCATCAGTGATAGAGCACCCAACAGGTAGGTATGAGGGAGACTGATTCCAGAAAAATACACAATCTCTCTCTCTCTCTCTCTCTCTCTCACGCACGCACACACACACTCACATACACTCTCATAAAAACACAAGCACATAGATAAATATTATTTATACAGAGACAATAAATTTCTATGTGACATCAGTCCTGAATCTCAGGTGACTTATTCAACTCTTTACAAAAAAGAACTCTTGCTTTCAGATAGTATGCTAAGGGTCTCTAAGGTCGACCAGGTTCAGAGACTTGCTGGAATGACTCACCAAACAAGACACAGCTTTATGCATAAGTAAGATTTATTACAATGAAAGGAAACATGCAAATACCCATCAAAACCAACAGGTGAATAGGATAAAGGCAAGATAAAACCAACTGTCCCTTTTTGAGAGTCCTCTGCCAGTGGATTCACATAGGGTAGGTATTATTTCTTAGCAATAATTTTCCAAAGCACATGACTAGCTTTGTTTCCCAGACGCTTATTCTAGGCTTGCATCCATCAATATTTTTATTGGGGACTGGTCACATAGATACAGTCTGCCTACCTTGTATACAAATTTGCTTTGTATATTAGCTTCTTGATGTGCCCTTAGCAACTAACACATAATATTGTTTTGTTTTTCTATTGCATCCCTTTATCAAATCATTCAGAATCAATCTGAGCATAGTGGGTTTATCAAAACACATCTGCTGCTTCTGCCTACATGTTTGCTCATTCTGTTCCCAGGCCTTAAGTACCTCCTTTCACATCTCCCATTGGCAGACTCCTTTTAAGTATCATGGAGAAGCAGAGAAGTTGAGTGGTGGTGTTTTATGAATGTTTAATCCTCATAATTAATACTGTGGAAACTTTGTACTCAAGGTCATATACCAGCAACATTGGGACAGCCAGTCACTATGATACATACACAGTAAAACCCCTACATCTAAGACACAGAAAACAATGAGGAATTGGAGGACCAGGAAACTTAAACATGATTGTTTCTTAAAGATAAGACAGGGACACTACACCCATGACATCTTTACAACATGGCTGCATAAACAAGACATAGAAACACCAGTTGACATGTCATTGTGGATGGGGGAAATCTCATATGGCCTCACCCCTAGATAAAGAACTGCAGAAGACTAAGGATTGCTGAGAGACGAGTATCAATCTGCTCCAAGGGTGAGTCTGTGAAATGATTCCCAAGTGGTGTTAAAAAAACACATGCATAGAAGCAATGCTCAACAGATTCATTATGTTACATTTATATATTTATTCACGTATAGATGTATACCAACAATAGTGAAAAAGAGGCCATGAGTGTGGAGATAAGGGAGGGTTTGTAGAAGTGAAGGGAGGGATAATAAAATAATGTAATTATATTTAATTAAATATATAATTTGAAAGTTAAGCTAATTCAAGGTGAAGCAACATCTGGTAACAAAAGATCCCTGAGAACAAAAGAAGAAATTAGGGCAAAGAGTTTGTAGAAGTACAAATGCATATATGATGATTGAAATTCTTTAGATAAAATTTATAATTTGCAGATCTGATTGTCCCATCCACAAGCACAATGAAACCAATAAGAAAACTCTGATACACAATACAGTAGTTAAAGCAGCTTTCTGTATATGAAATTTACATTGTTTTTTTAAGTTTTGATTTTAAAAATGTTGATTTATCTCTTATTTTATGTGTATATATGCAAGATTGCATGAACTTATGTGCCTCCATGCTTGCAGAATCCTGTAGAGAAGAGGATATTGGAATCCCTAGAACTGGAGTCACATAGAGTTTTAAACAGATAGTGCAAGGAAAGGAGATGAGACTTCTAGCAGCCAATACTTAGTCCCCAAGCCATCTTTCCAGCCCTATGCTATTTTTCTTATTGCTGAAAATGAACAGTGCATAAAATTCTAGTGAAATTAAGATGCTACCTATAAAAAATCACAAGACTATCTGCAAAGTAGGTTCGAGCAAAATATCAGGACATACAAAAAATTTACAGAAAAGTTGGATTCCACTTTTCTGTAAAGTGGATTTGATCTACTTTGACCAAAAATCAGAGAGTTCAAGTCCATTCTGCTCTCTCAAGGTTATGACAGGAGGTTTGACCTGAGATGTGGTTGTCTACAGGAGGATGCTTGGCCTATGGTGTGGTCCCTGCCTGTCCTGCCTACACAACAGAATACGTTACTCAGGATATAGCTACTTGATGTTTCAGATACTGAAGAGCTAATTACTTTGTTTCTTGTTTGTATCATGGTAATGAAGTCTTGCCTTCTTCCCCCCTTTTGGATTGGGGTATATAAAACATATGGAAAATAAACCACAGACAAATTCAGTATTCACTGGGTTGCCCTCCCGACTCTGTCCTGTGACTCTGTATATTTCCTTTTGTGTCTCTTTTTTTTTTTTTGCCTAAAATTTCTATACCACACATCCCTACTCTGAAACATATGAACCCGTCGAGGCTGGACCCCTGCAGATGTCCCAAAATGGAACCTGACACAGAAAAATCTTAGTTTGTTTTTTAAGAAGATAGAAAATGACCTGAAAATGAGAAGCGATTTTATATTTGTATCAAGTTTCCATAAAATGTTTCATCCATTGAACATAGTCCTATTAATATTCTCTTTCATCATTTACATCTGTGTGCTTCTGTAAATTATTGTGTCTCTTAGTATCCTGCTTTCGGTAGAGAGAGAGAAAGAGAGAGAGAGAGAGAGAGAGAGAGAGAGAGAGAGAGAAGCAAGATGCACAGCACACCCTCTGCGTTCTCCATTCAGTACTGCAGCCAATGAACACTGTTCCCAGCTTCGTTTTCCTCAGGACCACAATCACAGGACACACTTATGGGGCCTGACTCTCACTTATACTTTATTTTTCATTTGCTATTTAAAAAAATGTCCCTTGATCTGGGATTAAAGGATCTGTAAAAGCCGAAAACTAATTTTCAAAATCATTTTTTATTACTTACACATGAGCGTATAATTTTTGATATGCACAAAGGAGATTAGCAAATACCTAAAGACTGTTGACACCATTAATAGCTTTGAACTGAGATAGACTGGATTTTGGCACGCTATCAGATAAATTAATGATTTTACTCAAAACCTTTTATCCACATGTATAGATATCATAGATGCATATCTGTCTGTTTGTCTGTCTACCTACCTACATACCCATTCATCCATCCATCATCCATCTATCTTCTATCTATCTATCTATCTATCTATCTATCTATCTATCTATCTATCTATCATCTATCTGTCTTACTCACTCTGATAAAACTAAAATTTCTGGCCTCTCTTAAGGCAAAAGTGGCAATACAGATTTAAATAGAAGTAACAGTCTCAGCTAATAGGTCATTCTTACAAGAAATTAGGCTCTTTTCCCTTTCTTCCTATTTTCAAGGATTAAAGTATAGGTGTGATAGTAAATTTTGTTTCGTTCTATGGAGGGAAATCATACTTTGGGAATGTAAGAGCAACAAAATGGAAATTTAGGACTCAAACATACATAGTGAAAGTGATATCCTGAGCAGGAACACTGACTCAGACAGCCTACTCAATGAGAAATTAAGTACTTCTTTTATGCAGTTGTTTAATTCCTTACAGCAAAAACAAAAAACAAATAAAATAAAAACAAAACATGTGCATTATTAGCCCACAAAATTTGATGTAGTCTGATTTGTTTGGAGGCAAGTGAAGTGCTTACATATATAAACATTGTTATTTCATGCAAGGCAACAAAAATTTTAAAATTGAATAAAGTGAGTCGCTGGATTAAAATTCAAGCTTTACAATTCCTATATCAGTATATATAGTTATAGTATATATATATATCTTATTCCCTGTTGGGAATTGTGAACTTATACAGCCACTGTGGAAATCAGTATGGAAGGTTCTGAGAAACACTAAATGTAGTATCTTATGATCTACCTATAGCAAGTAATATTCAAGTGCCCTTATCTCCTACCATAGGAATACTTGCAAATCCACATTTCTGGTCTTTTCACAATAGCTAGAATTAGTCTAACTCAGTGTTATTAATCAGACAATGTATAAAATGGGGGCATGCTTAAAATCAGTGGAATTTATTCATGCATGAAGAAAAGTGAAATGATTACATATGCAGGAAACTGAATAAAACTCAGTGTAGTAAACAAAAATAAGCCAGAATCAGATACACACACACACACAACACACACACACAACACACACACACACACACACTTGTTTTTTTCATATGCAGAACTTGAATTTAATTCTTTCCATCCCTCTTCTGTCCGGCTCTCGGTGTGTGTGTGTGTGTGTGTGTGTGTGTGTGTATAACTAGGAAGGAGATTAAGATCATGAGAAAAAGAAGACGAAATCTTAAAAGAGTAGTTGTGGTGGGAGAGAGTTGGGATAATAGAATGCCTGTGATCAGAAAACATGTGAGCAGAAGCGAGGCTATGGGGACAGGAAATGTGATAGGAGAGCAGAGAGGTTATGGGAATGGGGGAGTAGGGATGAGAACAAGAAAGGAGAGCGAAGCAGGAAGCAAATAGGAACAAAATATAAATAATGTCATAACAGTGCCATAATAAAGCCCATTAGTTCATTACTCTGTAAGCTAACTAAAAATAAGCAAAAGTTAAGCGGTGAGGGAGGCAGCGGTAGTACATCTGGTAAGAGGAAGCTACTTCATGTCTTCATGTGCAAGTTTGCAACTTCCTGCAAGTTTTAGAATCGGTTCTTAAGATTTCAGGAGTGTGCTTCACATTTTCAAGGGTGTTTTTTTTTTTTCTTTTTTTTTTTTTTTTCAGAGCGTGTCCCAGTTTGCAGGTTTTCTTAATAGCTTTGTAATGTGAGTGAGTCACCGCTTGTTCTTCAGGAAAAGCAGATCTGAGTAAGAGGGTGATTAAATGCTGTGAAGAGGGTGCGAATATTCAGGGTTTGTTGTTGTTGTTACCACACACATCTCAAATTTGCTGCTCCTATAATTATATATGATATTTAACCGTATCAACAACCAAAAAAAGACTGGGAGACATCAAAAGATCTACACAACACTCTGTGTCTAGGCGGAAGGAAAACCAAGTTTGAAAAGGAGTGGCCTGCACTGTAAGGTCATCACCTTGATGTCCAGGATGTCATTACTTGCCAGGTGCAGGCTGTGGGGCATGGACCGGAATAAATGAGAGAAGCAGGAACAAAGAATCAAAGGTACAGAATCCTCTCTGCCAGTGAAAAAAGAGGGTAAGTACTTAACTGGAGACTATGAGTGTATTAGAATCCATAGAAAAAGGGAGAGAAGAGCACAAACGCCTTCCAAGTTCACCTGCTAAAAATGTCTAAGGTCAGATTAATTCCCACAATGGCAGGAAATTATTCTCAGAGCTACATTTATATACAAGGGAAATTAGAAATGAATTCTCCAAGTGGTGATATTGATGTCCTAAAGTGGAATCATTTTTGAGCAAAAGTAACAGTTGATCACTGCCATCCAACACTTATGCCAATTCAAGTTTCCTCTATATTAAGATAAAGGCAAAGTTCAACAAACATCTTAAAATTCCTCTCTTCCTTCTGGCTGTTTCTATACCCCATCTTCCTATAGCAACTTAACTTCTCATGTCTCCTTTCCACTCAGTCTCTGTTTTCATAACTTCCCCATCCCTACTTTCCCTCTTGCCTTTTATAAATAAATATGTTTTCACTGTTTTAAATTTATATTTAGATATGATTATGTTGATGAATTTTTAGAGCATCATATGGACTCAGGCATAATACTAGATAAGAGTTACAATAATTAAACAAGAGTATCCTCGTGCTTGTATTATCAATAGAAAATGATAAATAGGAGGCCAGAGGGTAACAATTTCATAAAGCCCGGATTATATGACTATGTATATGCTCCCTCCATATATTTCTACTAAAAATAGTTAGTGCCTGATGCCAGGAAGATAATATGTAGTTGTGGGGGAAACAGAGTTAGAACTGATCAAATGCCATGCCCTATGCTGCTTGGGTACTGGAAACCTGGCTAAGACCATAGAAAAATAAAGGAGAGACACACACAGAGAGACACGTACAAGGAAGCTGGGATAGGGTGGAGTCTCTAACCTCTACAGCAGCAACCTGGAACTCCTGCGTTTTTCTTAGGTACAGCACAGAGGGAGGAGTTAGCTAGTCTGTCTAGGAGATCTCTGTAGGTAATCAGTCTCAGACTGTAAATATTTGGTTTTTTGTTTGTTTGTTTTCAAGACAGGGTTTCTTTGTAGCTCTGGAGCCAGTCCTAGAACTATCTCTTCAAGACCAGGCTGGCCTCGAACACACAGAAATCTGCCTGCCTCTGCCTTCCGAGTGCTGGGATTAAAGGCATGAGCCACCACTACCCGGACAGACTGTAAATGTTTAGGAGTAGAAAAGAATAATTGCTAATCTTTTCTCAAACTTATTGTTGTTCATAGACATTCATCCTAGAATTCACGTGGAAAGCTTTTCCATTACTTTTGATAAAAGGGAGATATTTTCTTTTCTTTTTCATTTCATTTTATTTATTTTACATTCCAAACACAGTTATTTCTCCCACCCCTCCAACAGCGCCCCCCCCCACTTCTCCTCCAGCCCACACCCCATCCACTCCTCCCAATGTGTAAGACATTGATGGCAGACATTTCTTTGTAAACTTTTTCGCTTCACTAAATTTCTCTTTACAAAATTTTCTTTGAAGTAGGTTATTAAGTGCATTAAAGTGTTGGGAAAAGTACATGGAAGGATTAAATAACGCAGAAGTACTTTCATCTTCTACATGATATTTAATATTGGCCCTTCGGTTGTTACTCTACGTTTTTTATAGTTTATGGAAGAATGTCTTAACAACTGAATTATTTGACTTTGTTTATGATTGTAGAGAACATAGTCTTCCTAAATATTTGCCCAAACCATATTTAAAATCATATACTTTTGCATGGAGCATGAATGACATTACCTTATAATTTATTCTATTATCATTAGCCATAGAAACTGTTTTAAGAACCATAGAAAAGATTTGATCTAAAATTTGTTTATTTATTTAATCTTCTTCTGTTCTGGGGATTAGGGGATTGAACCTGAGATTTGAGTAAGCACTCTAACACAGAGAGTCATAACTAACCATTAAATCAACATCAACAAACAATCTTTTTAAACATGAGCACGGTAATACCTAGTAGACACCTCAGTCTTGGACTTAATTGTGATGAGTACAGCGGAAAGCATTTATTGTCATGGAACCACCTTTTTTCTTATCAAATAGGACAATGAGATTTAGCTTTCTTTACTAAATATAAATTAAATTACAGGGAAAGAAAGGATTAGAAAGGATATTCTGTACTACCTGAACACAAATTAAATTAAATTAAATATTGCAATAACCTCCAGGAATATGCTGGCTCATGTCACTATTGTTTCTTACCTGATTTTTTTCATTTTTTTTGTTGTTGCAGTTGTTGTTACTTTTTATTTTCTTGCCTTATATATTTATATCCTTACCCCTGCACATTACATGTACAGGTCTCTTTTCTGCACTAATATTTTGGCTTCATGTTGCTTAGCTCCTCCTATGCACCGCTGTGGCCCAGCAGTGGGCTCACATGAACACTGTCAGATTCTGTTCTTGCTGCTAAGAGCAACATTGCAGATGGTGAGGATATGGGTATTGTAAGTCACATGTTACACATGGACACACATGTTGGTTAGAATTAGCTTACACGACACAGTGAAGATTGCCTGTACACATTATAATATGATGACTCTCTGGAATGTTCTTTAAAGTAAGATGCTGAACATCACTTAATAAAAGTATTTTCTGTCATTTTACAGACAATTACCCTTTCTGACAACGTAGGCAATTAATGAACTAGAAAGATTTATAATCTCCCAATATTGTTGTCTGAATTATAAAACACACCGTACAAACAAATGACCCTTGATTATTCAGTTGTGACATAAACTTGACCTCACCTCAAAGACAATAAGAACACACAATATTTAAGAGAAAGAGTTGGTCAATTTGATAATATAATAGATCCGAATCTTTAAATTCTGTGTCCACATAGTCCGTAGTATATGCTGCTTTCCTTGTAATCTTTACTTCATACTTACATCACAATAGAGGATCTCATAGATGCTTTGAAAATGCTACAAATATCACCAGATTACGTATATGCAAATATGCCTACTAAGTATTGACTTTGATATATCGAGAGATATATAAATATACCTTAGATAAAATATTGAATTTTACATTCAGTTTTGTTTGTTTTTTTTTCCTTTCACAGTGAAAATCATTCTCTTCATGGATCAATGGCTCTGAGAGTCAGGCTTTGTCTGAATTTTTCTCCTTCTGAATACTTGTCAATCATACTGGAGAGGAAAATTGAACAGATTATCTTGGGGAAAAAGGACTGTGGTTTTCATGTGTTGAAAGTTGAGTATCAAGTTAAATCTCCATGGGCAAAGAGAATTGAAAAGTCACAGCAATTATTCAGCTAATTAAAGAGAAAGAGGACAGAACATTGTCCCTAATCTTACTCACTGAGGGATTTCACAATCTTTGCGCTGCAGTATACTACAGATATAAAATAATAATACTATTTGAATAGCAAAATCACAATGGAGAAATGAAGCATTTTGCAGTGGGGAAATTAATTTCTCCTTAAGGTGCCATATATTTAGATGCTTTGCATAAAGTAGTAACTGTTTTTTATTGTAATAAATATGTATTTTTTCTGTGTTCTGATTTTTCAAAGAAGATAGAGTTAAGTCAGAAATGAGCATGTGAATATTCCCACTACATTAGTGGAATATGAGTTAGAACACGGCTTATACTTTATGAGTTTCAGTTACTTGACATTTAAATACATGAGAATATGACATTTATATGTAAATATGTTTTAGATGACATATTTTTACATAAATATGTGTCTTTATCTTACTGGCTTATTGTGTTATTTCATGGGCTGAACAGTTCATCCAAATGAAAAACGTAATTTAAGAAAAGACTCACACTAAGTGGTGAAATAAGACTATTGTCCAATATTGAAATTTTCAATATTAATTTTAATATAAATGTACAAATTTGGTTTTTTTGTCTGAGCATCCAACTCCATTACCTGATTAAATTGTTCCTTGAAAGGTTAGTTGATGAGACAGTAAATAAAACAGCTAATGATGCTGATAATTGTACAAAGGGAATGGTAATTTTTAATGAATTCAGTGTCTTGTTTGAACTTCATCTAAGTAAATTATTTTATGCATTGATTCGTTTCTCCATGTCAATTAAGCAAATAAGCATAAAGCAATTTGAAAACTAAGTACATCTTTAATATTAATTATTTGGCAGTTAATCAGCCACCAACAGTGATGCTTTTTAATCCTTTCTCTTTTTGTTCCCTCTTAGTCCAAAATTTCTGAGCTTCATCAAGACTTTTTTTTTTTGAAAGCACAGTGTCATGACTCTTCACCTGTACATTTCTCATTACTGGTATGTTTTCGATAGCTTCTGTGTTTCAGAACATTTCCATGCACCGGGCGATGGTGGCGCACGCCTTTAATCCCAGCACTCGTGAAGCAGAGGCAGGCGGATCTCTGTGAGTTCGAGACCAGCCTGGTCTACAGAGCTAGTTCCAGGACAGGCTCCAAAGCCACAGAGAAACCCTGTCTCGAAAAATCAAAAAAAAAAAATTTTCCATGCATTTGAGATTTTTTAGAGAAGTGTATTTTGTGGTCTTTGCATAGAAATATTCTTAGGGAAATATTTTGACTTCAGGACTATTTTAGAGAACAGTAAACACACTCATAATTATTGTGTCTATAAGTCAGTGTTCCATTTTCCCAGGCTCTGAATTTGGTGTTTTGCTTAGAATAAATACAGTGCTGCTAACTTTGCCTTTGCAGACAGCAGTTTTCTTTTCCATTGCAAGAATGAAACAGTGATTTGAATTATAATAAGCATTTCAGAAAAAAATGTCCAATACTGTAATTCCCAGTAATAAAGGAAATCAACCTACATCTGTTCAGAAACAGTAATGTTTATGCTGATAACTAAAGAAGCAGATGGAGAGACAGGAGCAGTGCACAGAAGGAAGTTGGGTGGTGCTGGTCGGACCAGAGGGGGAGGTGTTTGAATACACCAGTGTTTGAATACAACAGTGAAGAAAGATGAAGGTGGGTTCTGCGGGTTTTCTTGCATTGTCCTTGACACATTGAGTCCTCCAATTCTCCTCCCCCTCTTCATCAGAATCCCCTGACCTCCATCTAATGTTTGAGTGTGGGTCTCTGCCTCTGTTTCCATCAAGCACTGGGTGAAGCCTCTCTGATGACATGAACGATGCATAGTGAAAGAAGCTGGAAAGTGAAGATTGATAGGACTTAGTCTGGGAAGGAGCGAGTGCTGATATGGTTTTTAATGAAATCTAAGCAGCATTACAAAGTGGATTTAAGAGTGCTTGGCTAGTGGTAGAACATGTGAGAAAGGGAGAGAAAAGTTCCAGCAAAACTCAACATATTTATGCTTGGAACACCCAGCAACAATGAAGAAAGAATGAGCCAGAAATTCTATTAGGAAATATCCATGGGAACTGGAGTGAGTGTTTATAATGTTCAGGCAGAATGAGTCACGAGCATAGGGAAGTTTTAAATGGAAAAGAGAGGAAGACCAGATTAAGGAAGGACAAATTTGTATACATTTATCCAATACCCATGGCCAACCTTGAAACATACATATGTATAACTTGACACAAACTGAGTAGTCCATAATACATGTGCATATATAATAAAATTAAGATGTATAATACAACTATAATATTAAATATAACATTAAAATATAATATAACTATAGTATACATCATATTTACTTATTGTATTTATTACATAGTTCATAGTATTATTTTAAACATTTATTTTAATATTAATTTATATGGAACATAAAATATTCATATATAACATAGACATAATAAATGCATATTATATGTTTAATGCTACATGAATATGTTATTGTATATTCATATATATTGTATACCTATATAATATATTAGATATGTATATAAAACAAGAATACATTTTATGATGTATTAATTATGTATTTATTGTATAATATCTTATATATTACACATATAAAATAAATATTATATATGCATATGAGTGTAATAACTGCTAATGAGAAAAGAGGAAATGAATTTGAAGGAGAGCAGAAAGGCTATAAGGGAGAGTTTGGAGGTAAGAAAGGGAAGGGAGAGGTGAAACAATTAGAACACCAAAAATAAAATTGAAAAAGTGAAGTAAAAGAAAGTACATATATGCACATAGTTGGTAATAAAATGGAAGTGACTACTGCTAGGCTTACATAGACAGAGAATCTTGCTGTGTCTGTAGCTTAGCTGAAAGGGTGCTTGCTTTGCATGCTTGAAGTCCTGGGTTTGATCCTCTACTATATTCTGTAGGACTAGAAATATGAGAAGATTGATTCAAATATTAATTTTTCATTTTGTTTAACTCTTCAGTTAATTTTTCTGACATTATTTCTACAGCAAAATCAGATATTCATCCAATGTATATGGACATGCATATATATTTCTCTGTGTGTGCACAGTGGCAACTGGAGATCGAAACCAGTAAGGTGGGAAGGAACTGCTCCAAAAAGCAACTGTTCTGTCAGTGAACTTATTATAGGTCAACGGTGCCAGAGTTCTCGGTTTTGGCTCCTTCTTAGCTCTTATGCTTGCCTGAGAGCGTTGGAGAGACAATAAAAAATAAATAAAAGAGAGGCCTGGACGTCTCAAAGTTGAATCAGTTGGGCTGACGAGCTTGTCTTCCTCTCCCTACCTCATGGAAGCTTCTGCCATCAATCCTTTGAAAAGAGCAAAGAGTAGTCATTCAGTGACCCTCCATGTCTTGCTTGACCCCTTCTGCTCTACAAGGGCTCTCTCTGTCCCTGTCACTGTCCAGTCCCTATTTGTATCTCTGTCTGTCTTTTTCTCTCTGTCGCTCTCTCTGTTTCTCTGTCTCTTTCTTCCCCGTCCTTCTTCTCCTTCTCTTCCATACACACATAGGAATCTATAAAAAAGCTTCTATCCAGAATTCTCCTTTAATGGGTCATAAGTTCATTCTTCAAATGCATGAAACAAAATCTTGAGAACCATTGTCTTCAACCTCCTTTGCTGGCTGAGTTCTCTGGGAACTTAGCCGCTGATGTATACTCAATAGGAGCCAAGAAAAGCTCTCTCTGGAAAAACGCAAAATTTTCCAGATCATGTATATATGTATTGGATTTTATATCAGTAATATTTATAAGAGAGAATTGCAATGAAAAATGAAAATATACAATCCAAATATAAGTACTTTGGTTTATTTGTGAGAAAGTAATACACTTTTTTATTTTCAATCTGCTCTCACTACCTCTAACCTTCATCAGTCACCCACAACATAACTCTCCCAACTTCATCTGCTTTTCTTTTCTTAAGCCAATGAGCCCATAAGTGCGATCTACATGGTTATGGATCTGGGGTAATAAGTTTATGAAGAAACTTCCAGTGGTTCCATTCCTAAAGTAAAAAGTTATTTTCTCCATTCCAGAAACCACATACTTCATAGCTCAATAAGTAAGGTAAGACCTTGGGAGCAAATTATTAACTAGTTTGTTTTTTACAAGTCTTATGTACTACAACTCCTATGAGTTCATGTGGACAACAAATGTATCTAATCCAGAGAATACCATTTTACAACACTCTCATCTTCTAGTTTGCTCTCCCTTCCTCTCTCTCTCCCTCCCTCCCTCCCTCCTATCTCCTTTCCTCTTTCCCTCCCTCCCTCCCTCCCTCCCTCCCTCCCTCCCTCCCTCCCTCCCTCCCTCCCTCCCTCTCTTCCTTCCTTCCTTCTGAGAGGGTTCATACAGATGTCTCATCTATGGTTGAACACTTACAGTTGCTTTTCCTCTGCACTTGTACAGTTTGAGTCTTTGAACAAACTACTACTCAGAAGTCACTTAGACTGAGTTTAGGAGTAGCCCAATTGTATAGAGATAAACATAAATATTGAGAAGGCGGTTTGAAAACATAAAGAAGAAAAACATCAATAGGTCCCCCCCCCCATGGCTTATCACTTTCCTTATTATGGGGGTATTCGATCCTGTTTGCAGTACTAGGTATAAATTCCTCTAGGTGAATGAGGCCTCAGATCCAATCAATAGAGGTATTGATTCCTCCTATAAGCAGCGTTGCCGTGAATCTTCAAATATAGTCATGAGCATTTAACGAACAGTTGAGCAGCATGCCTTCCATAGTTTGCTTTAACTGTCAATATGACACAGCTTAAATCACCTGAAATTGGTGCTTCAGTGGAGGGATTGGTCGGGCTGGCCTGTGGGCATTTCTGTGGTGGGTTGTCCTGATTGCTAATTGACTGAGAAGGACTTAGTCCATTGTGGGTGGCATCATCCCTTAGGCAGGTGGTCTTGGAATGTGTCAAAAAGCTAGTTAATCACAGTATTTCTAACAATCCAGAAAGTAAGCCATTCAACTAGATTCCTCCAAGGTTTCAGTGATGGGTTCCTGCTTAAATTCCTGCCTTGATTCCTTCAATGATGAATTGTAAGTTGAAATAAACCCTTTCCTATCTCATTTCCTGTCCTATATTATAGATTTTTGTCATAGCAGCAGAATGAAACCAGAACAAAGACCATTTAACAAAATAATATCTACATATCCTTAGTTAGACCCTTTGACTTCCATCTGTTTTGTCTGTATTTACTATATAATAGGCACATGCTCAAAAACAATGTTTTCAATGAAAAGAGACAAAAAATTAATTAACAAAAAAGACAACACATGAAAGAGTGATAGTTTTTTAACTCATAGAAGAACCCAAACTCTTTATATAAATATTTTGAGTATTTAATTTAGATTTTCTTAATAATTCAAAAATTAAAATTTTAGAAGCTATTGAAATAGTTTGCTATGAAATAATTTAACCAAACCATTGACAGCTAAAAGATAAAAAATATTGCTTGTTAACTGGAAAATAATGAAATTAGTGACTCAATATACAAGGCTAACCAAAGAATGGACAAGATTTATCTTCTGGACATTTAGAAAACACAAGGGCCATGTTTCAAAAAAATAAAATAAAATTGCACAACTGTTTGAGAAATAGAAAGAAAAACCTTACTTTCAGAAATGTTTAAGGAAAAATATACAGTTTTCTATAACAGAAATAAGACTAGAGCTTAAAAGGAAAATCTTGTGAATAAATTCTCAGAAGAAGAGATGAAAGAATAAACCCACAAATGAGGTCTGAACCCAATGAATTTCAGATGAAAAGCTGCTTCAAGCAGGCCCGTGATACAGATAATGGGATTTGTATTTAGTCCCTCTAACTAGAAGACTAATATTTCTTGATGGCTGCATATATAATTAGTGGAAAAGATTATAAATTTACTCACTTTAAGCTTTCTTTTTTAAATTTTAGTCATGTCTGAACACTGACTTTATCGAGGAGACATGCCAGATATGATTTACATTATGTAGGTCTTAAGAATAAATCTTGTGATATTGCTGGCTGTGATTCAGAAGAATAAAGATTTAAAAACTTAAATCCTAGAGTATGCTTCTTAATGATTACTCCTTCAGCTAGCCTTCTCTTAATTAACTTCATAAGCTAATATCTTATGACTGTCTTTGACATACACAAGAAATTTTAAATGAAGGTAACTTATCAGTTACTGGTTCAATACCTGAAGCACTATAAAATCTATTTCTAAATTCTTTCATTGGTTTATTATTTTAATTAAAAATATTCTAAATAAAAGAAACTCCTCAAAAAGTGATAATTTAGAAGAAAATTATTTTCAAAAAATGTCAAATAATTATTTTTTCACAATTAATATGTTTATAATAAAATATCATCATTTTTAGGATTATTGCATGCAGGTGTGCTTATTCAATTCTTCAGGAATTTTTTTACAGTTTTAAATAAATTCACCTCCCTTCTCTAACATTTCCTAAATCCCTTTTCATACTTACCCAGATTTGATTAAAGAACAAGAAAACACCACATAGATCAATTTATGCTGCCCATTCATTCTTGGACGTGTGGCCTTTCACTGACATATGATCCACCTGCTGGAGGCCACACACTTAAAAAAATAATTCCTCTTTTCACAGTAGAAAACTAAGAAATTGTGTCATATTGTGGCTTTTAAAAGGTATGTAACTCTTAACCACGATAACGTGTGAAAGTCAGTAATTTTAAGTAAGCTCAAATTGTCGCAAAACATCTTCAGAATATTCTCATCTTGCCGGGCGTTGGTGGCGCACGCCTTTAATCCCAGCACTCGGGAGGCAGAGGCAGACGAATCTCTGTGAGTTCAAGTCCAGCCTGGTCTACAAGAGCTAGTTCCAGAACAGGCTCCAAAACCACAGAGAAACCCTGTCTCGAAAAACCACAAAAAAAAAAAAAAAAAGAACATTCTAATCTTGAAAATTTGAAATCCATATCTGTTAAGTAATCACTTTTTACCCACTCCAGTCTTACAACTTATCAGCACTATCTATTATCTTTTCTCTTCTTTTGAATTAAAGTATTTAAATAATCCATATACATGGAATCATACAGTATTTGTCATTTTGTGCATGTTTAAAATACAACCTCAATTTCCATCTGTGTTATAAAAAATAATATGATTTACCTGTTAAAGCTGAAAATAAATTTTGTTTTAACTTTGTTCTTATTGGAGTTCCTCCTATTCATGTCTGTGCACCACATATGTACTTAGTGACTGTGGTAGCCAGGGTGTCGTTTCAGTTATTCAGTAACTATACATGATTTTGAGCTACCATAATGTGCAAGGAATCAAACACAGCAAAATCAAAGAGCAGCAAGTACCCCTAATTACTCTCTTAGTCAGGGTTTGTAGTGTTTTGAGAAACACAAAAACCAAAAAGCAAGGAAGGAAAGGGCTTATTTGACTACCACCCCCACTTTGCTGTTCATCACTGAAGGAAGTCAGGACAGGAGCTCAAACAGGGCAGGAACCTGGAGGCCGAAGCTAATGCAGAGAACAAGGAAAGGTATTTTTTATTGGTTTCCTTCCCCTGGCTTGCACAGTCTGTTCTCTTCTGGAACCCAGAACGAGCAGCCCAGGAATGGCCCCACACTCCATGGACTAAGCCCTCTCTCATTGATGACCAGTTGAGAAATGCTTTACACCTGGGTCTCATGAAGGCATTTCCTCAATCTAGGCTCCCCTCTCTCCAGTGACTCTCGCATGTATCAAGTTGACACATAGAACCAGTCAGTACAACTCCTGAGTCAACATTTGGCCACAAACTTCAAATATATGTATGTGTATGTATAAATATATATTGATTTTCCTAAAGTCATTAACGGTAATTATATCCCTCCCTGTACTGTGACCTCTACCCATCTTAATTTGGCCCTTCTTTTTCCATTATTCACCTGTAACCACTTATACTACTGAATTCTGCTTCCTCTTCTTTGAGATTTTTTTGACCTCAATGAGTATTCCAAATGAAACACACCTATCTGAAGATTCAAAACTATCCCCACAAAAATGATAGAAAATATCTCACATTTGTCCTTGTGTGCCCGTATTTCTTCACTCAGTATGATTATCTCCATAGTCATCCATTTAACTTTTTAAAAAAAATTTTGTAAATCCACATTTCTTGACAGCTGAATATTATTGTACTGTGTAAATACACCACATTGTCACTATTCATCCTTCAGTTGATGGGCATATTGTTCCCTGTCCATCAAGTTTCTTTTTTAAACATGGGTTTTACGAATAGAGAAGCTATAAACATGACTAAATAAATATCTTCATAGTAGGATGCGAAGGTGAATGACATGGTGATTGAAGGGTAATTAGAGGAACTGGAAGGCAGGGACTAGGTGGCATTTTATCTTAACATTAAATATAAATGTGACATCCTCAATAAGAAAAATATATTTGTAAATATGCAAAAATATCACAAGTTTATAAAGAAAGGTTTAAAAATTTCCACTTCTATTGAAAATGTCATAAAAAATATTCAACACAAATAAATATTACAAATTGAGTGTTATTTAACACAATATTCTTTTTAAACTGCTAAGTTTATACTAATGTTTAGCCAGAACAATTAGTAGAGTATTCAAAGACAGTTCCAAACAATTCCTCTCATCAATTTTTCTAAATGCCATTTACTTCTGCTATGAAGAGGAAGTTATGTCTTTCTGATGAATCTGGGTCGCACTTCACCACTGTTTTGAGCAATGGACTGTGAAGAAAGGTATGCGCTGGGACTTTGGAAACAAATACGAAAAGAATGCCATGTCACTTCTCCCTCTCTCCTCTGAGAATACTGACATTCACATGAATAGCGTTTAGATCGGACACATGGGGAATCGGCCACATGGTTGAATAACAAGAGCGCAGACATCTAATTACAGCTATCACCTGTATGTTCCATCATGACACTCAAGCTAAATTGACACGTTGAATTCCTGGGTCCCACATAGTCCACAGAATTTGAGATATAACAAAATCATACTTTTTAATGTTACTAATTATTATTATCATTCTTAACTTCCCAACCACAGATTCTCCTTCTCCCTCTTCTATCAGTCACACCCTCATTTCTCATCTGCTTCCCACATCCACTCTCCTCCCACGGATATCAACCAAACATGGCATATATATTAATTTATGGTGAGGGAAATTTGCTAAGACATGAACAGCAAGAATCACCTAACTCTTATGTCTTCTATAAATGTACTAAATTTTGCATGTTCCTATTTTTTCCAAATAACAAAATACCTCTGCTGAGGTTAGAGATTTTTACTTCTTGCATCCCATCCATTCAAAGAAAATAACACTGAAAGCCTCAGATGCTTGCACAGCATACAAAGCAAAGCAAATTACCGCTTTCATTCAGGGGCAAATACTAATGAAGTACTTATTTTAATTACATATGCTACTATAAAACAAGGCCATGTAGACAACCAGAGTAGAGACAGAAGACAGCCAGCTAGCCTTCATCTATATGTGGTGCTTTAGTGAGGAAGTTCTGGTTTCCAAGCGTGAAGACAGGGATTTGATCTCCGGAATCTAAGTAAAGCTGGGTACCACACCATGCGTCTCCCAGTGCTGCTACAGTGACACGGAAGAACAGAAGAATCACTGGAATCTGGGAGTACAGGTAGTCTGGAAATCCCAGAGGTGAGCAAGAGAGATACTTTTTATCAAACAAGGAAGAAAAGGATTGACAACCAGGATTGGCTTCTAATCTCCATATGACATGCAACCACACACACAGATGTGCATGCACACACACATGTGCACACAGAAATATATTTTGGCACCATCATATAAACAATGAACAAATAAATAAACTGCAGTTTTATCTTGTGAAGAACTACATTGTATGAGTTAGTGAAAAATCATTATGATAGAATTTACTTAAGTAAACGACCTTAAATATCAAATCATTTCAGAGGATTCTGGTGATTTTTCCATGAAATGTTGCCCTATTTGATGGGTCTAGATTAACTGGTAAATGGAACAAATAAATAATCTGGAATTATTAATGGTTTTAATTTTAGAAATGTAATAAACTAAATTTCTTAAATGAACTAGGAACATTTCTGTATTTGTTGCCCATGGCAACAGTGAAGTTGAGTAAGAGACCCAGCAGCTTGCTAAGCATTGTTTTGAAGATGTAACATCTGTTTATTTACAGAAGCACAGACGGATGTTTGAAGGCTGGCCTTAGGATTTAGCACGTCTGACTGTCTGTGGCTTACCCAATTAATCTTGCACGTCTCTGGACCTCAGTTAAAGCATTTTAGTGATGAGATATGTGTATTGTATTGCATTCAATCATTCACTGAATTCATTCACGCAGAATTCTTTCTAATGTTTACAAAAGTCAGGCAGGAATACTGAGAATTAAAACACAGCTACCTCTTTATTGCTTGTGTAAAAGAGTAGATTACTGGTTAGAAAAATGAAGTGTATGAAATAGATTAGATATATCACTTATAGAATATATTTTCTCTTAAAATCATACATTTGTTCCAAACTGAAAATCAATATGGAAGAGATAAGGTACTCATGTTTCTTTTTGTTTTGTTTTGTTTTGTTTTGTGTGTGTGTGTGATATTGATTTGAAGTTGTGTGAGGTCAACATGCTGTCAGATGAGAGTACGTGCTAAAATCATCATCATGTTCCCAGGAGTTTTGTAGCTAGTACTGAAATGCTACATGAGTGGTAAGGTAACCATCAAGAGATGGATTGCTCCTGCAGCTCTCAGCTGAAGTGAGGGTGGTGGCCCACAGGCAGATGTGTAAAAACGGAATGAAGGTGTGTTTTGATATTTCGACAGTATCAAAATTCTCCCTCCTATATTTTGGAGCCTTAAAGTCCATTATCTTCTAATAAAATCAGCTTTAACTTAGGAGGTGAAGAGAGGCAGAGGAGTAATTTGGGGATTGGGGATGGAGCAATTTTTTTTTTTAGCAGTTTACAACGGGAAATGAAATCTCTGTTATAAAACTTACCAATGTATTTGTTAAGAAAAATATATTAAATTGATAATGAAGTTACTGCATGCCTGCTAACTGAGAAAGATTTTGTTTGTTTGAAATCTCTGTAGCCCACACTGGCTTTGAGTTTTTTTTGAAGTCCTCATGCCTCTGCTTCCCAATGATGGAATTGCTGGATTATCACTTGCAGAGCAGTGTAAAAGAAATTTTGAACCTGGACTTTAGAATCTATATCTGCCTTCAGATACATCTCAGAGTCTGTGGGTCACATATTCTACCTAGCCTGTTAATTATATTCCAGATGAGAAACTTAACTGAGTCATTGAAAACACATGTGATCTAAGAAATGTGTAATATTTTGGAATAGTTTCTGAAGTTGGAAAAGGAAGAAAATGCACGTGGTTAAGGAGATCCATGGACTGTTTCTTGTTGTTCATGTTTGCACCGACGACCTTTCTCCTTGGAACATTGCTTTACCTGTTCAGTCGTCACCAGGAATTTTAAATGCTGGTTAAGGAAGACAGTTAACTTCCCAATAAGTCCTTTTTGTTTTTTTTAATCTCAGTAGATACTAGCTGAGTTGAAGATACATTCAAATCAGTGTAGAAGAGGAAAATCACATTGTATGAAAAACAGAGGATATTAAAAACAAGAGCTAGTTCCAGGACAGGCTCCAAAACCACAGAGAAACCCTGTCTCCAAAAACCAAAAATAAATAAATAAATAAATAAATAAATAAATAAATAAATAAATAAAAACACCTGTCCCGTAGAGAACCTCGGTGATGGTAATTACTTATTAACAACATTGGGAATTCACTTGTTTTGATTTATAGTTATATAGTTTTAGACATAAGTCCAAAATGGAATAAAATGCTTTGGTCTCTGAAACTTAAAACTATGACATCCCCATCCACCACAAGTAAACTCATTGGATAGAACTTCGGTTCTGTTCTTAGTTTGGTTTGAAGAGGAAGGTATATGTGGTAGGTACTCACCTTTCTAACCTGTATCCTTACTTTCATCATGAACATTTTCAGTGGATTCTACATTCATACAACTGTAATGTATTTTTAATGTATGTTCTTTATTTCTGTCTAATTTATGAAAACTAATAGCATATTAATATATAACTTGATATATAGATACCTTACTCCCATGAATGAATGCTTTTTAGGAAAATGGAACTCTAAAGATCTTATTTTTTGCATTATTATTTTGTCAAGATGTGATTTAAATCAGGAGAATTTGAGAAAATTGGAATATATTTGGATGTTGCCTTGGTAGTAAATGTAACATGGGAAAATACACGGGTGTAAGTATCTTCACTTACACTGCAGCAGGTAGGGTTCCATGCACATTGCTGCTCACAGAAATTGGTATGTCTGCATGTGTATGTGAGTGCATGCGTGCATGAGTGCATGTGTGTGCACCCTGACACATTGTGTTCATACAGTGTGTGTGTGCACATTCCTGTATATCAGTCTTCACTTTCCACTTTATTGAGATAGGGTGTCTTTGTGCTGTGCATCATGATGGCTGACCCACAAGCATCGGGGTATTCTATTTATCTCGTTCTATCTCATTGAGACTACAGGCACCTGTCTACCTTGGTGTATGGCTTGACATATATTCTGGAGGGGAGGCTGACGAACGTCAAGTCCTTATGCTTATGCAACAAGTGTTTTTGCCAACCTAGTAAACTTAACAGTCCATAAACATTTATATTTAGTTAATGTTAAATTTTTGATGATTTTTTTAAAAAAAATTTTGTTGGGGAAAAATTGGAGGTTTATAAATATCATAGTGTCTCTTTAAAAAAAGTTAGCAAAATTCAGATAAAGCCTCATAAAACTTTAGGTATTTTATTGTTTTGGAAGAGCTTTTTTGAACATGCTACTTCCTGTAACCTGTGGGAAATCTCAGAGCTTACATTCATAACCGAACATTAGTCTATAATTCTCAGATAAATCCTGTGGCATTCATAAGTTAAAGATGTGTTATTTCCTGTACACATTTGATGCAGCTGCTCTTTTAAAGGACCAATGTACTAATGTACTATATTTACCATTATTGCTTCGTGTAAATAATTCTATTTAAACTCAAACTTGCTTGGAAGTCTTTTGTTCATGTCCCGTGAAATAAGAATATATTGTTGCAATTAAACAATAAAACAATAGGAAATGTTTTTCATGCTATCTAACTATGAAATTTAATAACATGCTACTGAGGATATTGAACTGTAAACTTTAATTAAATATGGGAGGAGATTTAGCAGAGATATTGCAAAAACAATAATTATGTTATAATCCTTACAAGAAATATTATTGCCTCTTGTATTTATTAAAGTCTGTATTTAAGGGACTAGCCTAAGTAGTTAAAATATTTGTTTGCCTTAATAGTATACACTTTGTATGAGTTAGCTGTATGACTAAAGACACATATGTGCAGACAGAAATAAAAATAAATAACTTACAAAAAGGAACAAAAATTATATAATGCAAATCTAAGTATTTTTTGTTTAATATCTAATTTTCATAGAGAAAAATATGACTTTTAAATGAAGCATTAAAAATAGCATTAATTTGAAATAAAAGTCTCAATCATCACAGTTTCAGGCATTTCTCTAATGAAAAGCCATGATTATACCAACAGGAGCCTTGTTAACTATGAAAGTCTATAATAATTTAATCATTATAATATTATTTTGTGTATATATGGAAAAGTATATATGTGTTTGTTCATGTCTCTGTAGGTAAATGGGTGGAGGCTGGAGGATAATCTTGGATGTTTTTAATGAGACACTGCCCATATTATGTTTAGAGATGGGGTGTCTCTTACTGACCAGGAATTCACAAAGTAGGTTAGACTTGTCAATGAGTATCAAAAATACACTTGCTTCCACCTCATAATCACAGCGATTTGAATGCTTTTTGTTGTTGTTATTTGGTTTCTCTAATTTAGGTTCTGCAAATCATATGCAGATCTTCATCCTTGTGTGACAAGTACTTCGCAGGATGAGCTATTTCCTCAGTCTAGAAAATTGTAGTTTACACGTAATTCAGGGGCCTACTATCCACATGGTTAAAATGCTGGCTTAGTGAATGCACCTTCTGGAGTCTGAAAGGCTAAATTAAAAAGCTATCTTAGCTTACTCGTAATACGAATTCAAACAAATTGCTATTCCCTAGGTGCCTTGCTTTCGCTATCTCACAAATAAGTGCATTAAAAATATCAACTTCACTTGGAAATGAAGGACTAAACAAATTCGTGTGGCTCGCTCCTGCTCACAGCTGACTGATAGCACGCGGGGTGGAAACAGAACTGTGCTCCATTGCACACAAAGTTTATCTTTCTGTATCAAGTACTTGTGGAAATTATATCAAGTATGACGTTATGAGAAGAACCTAAAAAAAACTTTAACTTACAGAAGAAAAAGAATTAAGTTATAAAATGTTCTTCTATAGATCCACTGACTATTTTGACATTTGAAATTTACCTTTTCCAATGCAGTTGGTAATGACTGTGTTTTATGGGTTTGGCTTTAATATATACTGTCTTAATTTACATTTATATAATAAGTTGACTATAGAGTAAAAAAATAACTCATGCTAGTAAAGTAGCCAGAAATCCATGCCTAATCTTGCATAAACTGACTTATTCTGTAAGTACTTGCAGAATGAATTTGCATACCAGGCACTGTTTTGATGTAAGAAGAAATAAAGTGAAAAGAAAATGCACAGTTTCTACTGCTTAGGGACATTGATTTGTATCAATTATATGAATAAGTTGTAAGATCATCAGTAGTCATCCAAAGCATCTGTTAAGCTTTGAAGCCATTGATCATTACAATACCATGAAAGAAAAACATTTTCTGAATAAGCCTCTCAGAGAATGTACTTAAAATGTGGATTATTATTTAGGCTGGGAGAGTAAGTAATTGTAAACCTATGTGAATATACATACATACAAACACACACACATACACATATGTACTCATAGATGAGTATGAGAGCACTTCTGGAATTTTCTTTTCATTGTTTGAAAATTTCAGATGTCCATGGAGCCTGCTTTCATTAAATCTACCCTCTATTCACTCCAACTCCTTCGATTTCCACCAACACTATTTTCTGCCAAATTCATGTAATTTTGTGTTTGTTTGCTTTTTTGGAGACTGGTTTGCATTTGTATGTTAAGCCTACTAATTCCATCTAGTCTTATTATACCTGAATAAAATCTTTTTTCTAGGTTTGGGAACTGATGCTTCTCTCATATTTTATTAAAGATACTCTCGCCGGGCGATGGTGGCGCACACCTTTAATCCCAGCACTCAGGAGGCAGAGGCAGGAGGATCTCTGTGAGTTCGAGGCGAGCCTGGTCTTCAAGAGCTAGTTCCAGGACAGGCTCCAAAGCCACAGAGAAACCCTGTCTCGAAAAAACAAACAAAAAATGAAGATACTCTCTATTACTTCACTATGGCATGGTCTTTCTTTTATTCTTAGACTCTAAAAGATCTTTCTTTTCATAATATCACACTCAGAAACCATGTCCATGCATTATTGTATAAAAAAGTAACAAAATTTTACATTTTAACATGTATAATAAGTCATCATAAATGTATTTTAAACAATCATTATTCACATAATAAATACAAAAATAACCTGATTAATTGCATATTTTAAGATGAATGATTATTTTAATGTTTTGGATTAAGTTTCAATATTTCCACTGCAGTTGCTAACTCATGTATTAAAGGTGGTGGTGGTGCTGTTGGTGTGTGTGTGTGTGTGTGTGTGTGTGTGTGTGTGTGTTAGAGCCATAACGCCTGTGGAGGGCAGAGGACAACTTGTTAGAGTTGGTTCTTTCCTTTCACGATGTGGGTTCTGGGATCAAAGACAGCTTATCAGGTTTTATGGCAAAAACCATGTCTACTTTAATGCTCTAGAACAAATTTTAACACTGTGCATGATTTGACATGCAAGTTCATAAATGTGCTCTTATGTTCATACTGAATACTTTGACCCTTGAAACTCACTATTAACTTCCCAGCACAATACGACTTCATTTATATTGGCTTAACACTCATTGCCTTAAAAAGCAAATATGTTTTTTAGTGAAAGCCACCATGCTGTTTTAAAAGGATTAGAATCGCCATAAGGAAAAAATGTGCATTAACTTTTGATAATACTACTGAATATTAAATAATGTCTTTCAATTTCATTATGGTGAGATCACAAAATCATAAACTACCCCGTGTAATATAAATCATGTAAAAAGTTTACAGAAATGCTCTTGCCGTCTCTGAATCTACCAATCACTATGAGAGAACAAACAGAAAAGTAGGAATAAGCCTAAAAGGCACCAGAAAACTTAAATAACATCAACTCAAATGTGGGATGTTTGTACATATGATTCCCATGCATTAATGTTCTGTAGAATTACAAATAAAATTGAATGGAAATTGTATTTGAGTCAGATTTGGAGAAAAGTATAAGGAAATCATTTTGAATACACAAAAATGAATGAGAAAAACCACAGAAAAGAATAGGAATATTACAGAGCTGGTGTTAATAAAGAGCCCATAAGGGGAGATCAGTTTAGCACAATCAGAGAATACTGAATTCTTACTATGTGACATATGTACCCAGGATATTGGAGGAAATTATAGAGAATAAGAAGAGTTCCAATCTCTCAAGTCTGTCAACCTGATACCCTGAGATGTGCTTGCCAAACACCTACTCTCTTGTTTACTAATCAGGAGAATTAGCTGTCCAGGTATTTACACCATTATACGGTTCCTTGCACTGAGTCTATTGGTGGGGATTACTGATTCTCTCAAATTCATGGTTTCTTTAATTATATATACTATAATATATATTCCTAAATACATAGATACAACTTGCTTAGTCCATATAATCCTATCTGCATGTATATGACCTCAAGACTGACCATCTGTTATGAAATGGCTAGTTGGAGGATGTCCTACCTGGTTTTGTGTCCACTTGACATAAGCTAGACTCATCAGAGAGGAAGGAGCCCCCATTGTAGAAATGCCTCTATGAGATCCAGCTGTAAGGCATTTTCTCAATTAGTGATTGATGGGGAAGTGCCCAGGCCATGGTGGGTGGTGCTATGCTTGGGTCCTGGTTTCTATAAGAAAGCAGGCTGAGCAAGCCAGGAGGAGCAAGCCAGTAAGCCGCACTCCTCCACGTCCTCTGCATCATCTCCAGCCTCCAAGTTCTTTCTGTTTGCATCCTATCCTAACTTCCTTCAGTGATGGACTATAATGTGGAAGTGTAAGTCAGATAACCCATTTCTCTCCAACTTACTTCGTGGTCATGGTGTTTTGTCACAGGGACAGAAACTTTAAAAACAAGTTTATTGCAATGTACTTACCCTGTAGAAACACATTTTTGACTATATAGTTCTCTGAGTGCCAACAAATGTTCTTATTCTTTTGAGCTACTATGGTCATGACCTTTATCATCATGACACCCTCTCTTTTGACCTTCTAGATTTGTTAAATGCAGCTGTCATGTTACAGCTTTTTCCTGCGGAGTTGTAACACACAAATCTACTAAACCCAGAAAAAGAACTCATGACAAATAAAACTAATGACTGTACCAAAGCCCAACTTGGTGAACCAGTAAGTTTTTACTGGGGTTGCTTGCAAGGATATTGATGAGAGGTTTCTCAGAGGAACAAGAATGGCTAGAAACCAACCAAAACCCAGCTGCATCACCACACCCCCACCCCAACCCAATGATAGCTCACAGACCCTGCACACCTCAAGTCCACTGCAAAGCCTGCAGACAGCTCAATGAGATTTAGACACTTGCTGTCTCAGTGCCTCTCTTCCCTTTAACTCAGAGAAACTTAAAAAAACAGTAGTTGCTTGTATGATTGTAGTAGTGGCAAGTTGGAAACCTCCATTCAAATGGCAATTCAACAACTCTAGCTATAGTCAGGTAGAATTTTTTTAAAAAATATTTTGACATCTTTCAACATAAAACATCAGAAAAGAGAGTAAACAATAATTATTAGAATAATAGAAATATAGTAGAAGATTATAATGAAGTGAACAAAATTTTTTTTAAATATATAGAAAAAAAAATCAATGGTACTTAAGAGACAGCTCAGGGGTTAAGAATACTCGTTGTACATCAAAGGTCCCAGAGTACAGATCATAGGGCTCATGTTGTGTGCACAATTACTTCAACTCCATCTTTGGGATCAACACCCTCTCATGCCCTCGACAAGTGCTCACACATGTCATGCACACAAACACACACATACACACACCCACACATGTAAAGAGTTAAAGTAACCAAAGTAATAACCAATCATTTAGCAGGTTAAAATTGGTGTAATTTCCCCAGTCTTTCAGAAAGAAAAGCATTAAAGATTGAATTTAATAAATTCAAGACCAAGAGAAGAGCTAAACTTACTGAACTTTAAAGAAATAAAAACATTTATAAGGACACATTAACAAGTGTGTGGAAAAAGTCAGATGGCATGAAGTCTATCATGAAACAGTTTTTCCAAATATATTCAAAAATAAACAGGAACTTGGGATAGATTTGCAGTAAGGGAAGGAGCTAGTCCAGTAATTTAGATACTAATTAATGAAAATTCTAGTCTCTAATGGCTTTAGAGATGGGCTCTATCAAGCTTTTCTTGAGAGTTATTAATACTTTACAAACTCATTTGAAAATCAGAAGAAATAACAGCAGAGCTCAACTCATTCTGTAAGTCCAGAGTTAGATCTTTTCGTTTTTGTTGCTTTGCTTTTGCGTTTTCATTTTGTTTTGTTTTGCTTTGTTTTGTATGTTTGTTATTTTAAGACAGGGTTTTTCTGTGTAACAACCCTCGCTTTCCTGGAACTAACTCTTGTAGAACAGGTCGGCCTTCAACTCACAGAGATCCACCCGCTAGTGCCTCCCAATTGCAGAGATTAAAGTCATGCGCCACCACCACCCAGGTCAGAGTTAGATGAAAACATCATGTTAAGATCTGATACAGCATACTAGCAAACCTAAGAAATAACGAGTAACCACCACTATTAATAGAACTTCTCAGTGATTTGTTATTTAAAGATTTTAGTTTTAGTTTGAGTTGTGTTTAATGTGTTTGGTTTCATTTATTTGAGAGTAATCCCTGTGGAGGCAGGAAGAGAGCTTCATATCCACTGGAGCTGCCCCATACATGGGTGAATTTAGAGCCCCTGAAAAAATGTCTGGCATGCCAAGGTGGTTGACTAAATCCACGCAAAACCTATGGAAGCTTGAAAACGAATTCTAGATACTAAAAAACAAAGTTTATCCATATTTTTTTTTCCTGATGGACTCTTCTTACTGGTAGCACGCTGCAGCTCCTTTAAGAGACATCCTCCTGATTCAGTGGTAGCAGAATAACAGCTGCACCATTTTGAAATGCTGGTTTTCTGGGCCGTGTTGCCAGCGCAACCTCTGGCTCTTTCAGGAGGCTGAGCATTTAAATGGGGTTTGTAAGTGGCGTGTTAAAAACTGCTTGATATAGACCTGCTGCATGCTTGGAGCTTGGGTCATGAGCATGGCTTGCAGAGGCAGTGAATGGATTTCCACCATGTTGGACTGTGCAGAGCACAGATATGCAATAAAGACAAATCTAGATAAAACGGTCTCTAGATAGGTCACAGTGTAGAATCAATGTACATAAGTTTAGGAGAGAGAAAAAAAAGAATACAGAGTGTTGGAAAAGAAGTAAGTAAATCATTTAAAAAAAGCAAAGTCTTTAAATAGACAGAGTACAGAGAGTCATTGATTAAAGGAGTAAAGATAATAAAATAAATATTATAAAATAATAGATTATAAAACAATAATAAGCCAAGTAAAGATGGAATATACACAGAAACTCTGAGTATTATTATTATTATTGTGTTTTCTTTGAATTTTTTTGCCTGTGAAGGAGTTAAGTAACCAACACATATGTTTAAAGCTATCTTGATTTCAGAATTTGAGTCTAAGGAAAAGAGGTTCTTCTTTTGTTTCCACAGAGGATATGAACCTGTGGATTGTTTCCAGACTAATGTGCTTTGATAGACCAAGACCCACCGAAAGTTGCCTTGAACACCCCTCGAAAAATTACTTTGCCTAATAAACAACAGGAAGCAGTTTGGAGAGAATTATGCCTAAATCTCCAAATATTGTCTATAAATGTTTCTTTCCATTTAAAGGGAGATATGCTATATAGATTTGCATTTAAAGTCAATTTTGTTATATGTATATATATGCTCTTGATTAAGGTATTGTGCCTGTGCAGGTCATTTAAAAATGTAATGCATAATTAAGAAATATAGATTAATAGATAATCATCTATAATAGTCAAACTTGTAGTCATGTTATTTAGATTTTCTATGTACATAGAGATATATTTCAGGTGGTTAGGTATTTTTCATAACTTTCAAAGACTACAGAATATGTAATTTGAAATGTTTTAAGAAGTTAGAACTTTTCATGACATGAGACACATCTGCCCATGTTGGGCACCAATTTGTAGTAAGGAGGGCGGTTGTTAGTTGCCAGCTGTTCAGTCCCGAAATAACTACGCAGAAACCTTATTATTTAAATCACTGCTTGGCTCATTAGCTCTGGCTTATTATTGGCTAGCTCTTAGATATTAATTTAAACCATTTCTAGTAATCTGTGTATCACCACAGGCTGTGGCTTACTGGGTAAAGTTCGGTGTCTGTGTCTGGCGGGGCTACATGGCTTCTCTCTCACTATACCTTCTTCCTTCCAGCATTCACTTTAATTTTCCCAGCCTAGCTCTACTCTTTCACCCTATCACAGGCTAAAACAGTTTACTAACCAATGGTATTCACAGCATCATTTTGATGATGGGAATCCCACATCAGAATGGACTCTTAACAGTTATCTCTTCAGTCTCCATCCATAAGATTTACAATACAAGAATGCTTGTCTTCTAAATATTGGAATACAAGATTGTGTTCATGCTTAATAATCAACCATATCATATACCATGCTAACAATAGGAGTTAAGAAATCAATTGTCAGGTGTTGCAGATAGACAAACTGGAAAAAATGAGACTAAGAATAATTAGAGATGAAGTTTAAATATTTCTCATCTTGACAGAGTACATATAGTAGTACCTTGGGGCAAAGGAGCATTTGAGAATTAGCTCTAGAAAGAGACTGTGGTCCATTTTGACCTTGTCAAACATGTGGTAACTGCAGGGTGTCTGCTGCAGATTACCAACAGGAAGAAAATATGAGCTCAAAGCTATAGGACTCATGCAGGTTTCACAGCCAGGTACCTGTTTTAAAATAAACTAGGTCAATGAGTCATCTGCTATGCTACATTATAGTAGAAAAATATAGATACTGAAGCACTAAAAAAATGCTCAAGGATTGAGATGAATTTACTCTGTGATTGAAATAGTTTAAGCTGTATAAAGCACAAAATTTGTAAAATCGCATTATATAAGATCTGGAGAGAAATTTTGGTATGTCGTTAGTGTTTCATTGTATGAATTTATTGGAGAGTTCTGTTACTTCTGAGTTTCTTGTTTGCAGACTATGAATAGCTTTAGATTGGATACTAATTTATGCACACACAAAGTCAGTACTAGGAATAAAGAGAAAGGCAAATGATTAGGAGAAGTTTTGGATGAACTCATGACTAATTCACAATGCTTTAATTGCATGTAATTTCTGGATATTGTTTGTATATGACCTACTTATTTAGGCATTTGAGGTCAGTTAATTTTTTATGTGTTTTTGCCTATTTATATTTTAGAACCTAGGACTCAAACATTATTTAATCTCAAATAGTTTGAAGGATAAATATAAAATTACATTTTAATTTTCCTTATTTGGGGGGATTTCAGATATCTATACAATAAACCTGATAATAACTAATCCTATTTATATCTCCAACTACTTCCCATCAACTGCCACCTATATTGCTCCCTCCCAAATTCTTTTTTTTCCTTAGATAACCCACTAAATCCATCAATAATTCCTATTTGGCATAGATATGGGCTATCCATATTGAGATACTTACATGGGCCACATCATCACCGATTTATAATTCTCCCTTCCCCAACAACTACCCATTGCTGATATATCCTCAATATAGGTTAGGGAGAGACTGAGTACTCAGGCATAAATGGAACATATATATATATATACCGTGTTTTTCAAATTGCTCAAATTGTGAGCAAATGTATCCTATCATAGAAATAATTTAAGATAAAGGAATTTCTGATTTATATTTTTAATATAGTCAATAGGATTGATTATTATTATATTTGATATTCAAATTGTACTGTTTTCTCTGGTATCATAATTTAAGCTGAAAATAAATGTTAGAGAGGAAGTGTAATAAAAAAGTCTCTCTTACTAACAGGTTCATACCTTTATTCACATATCTAAAATACCCGAGGCAAAAAATATAATTATGTAGTGCCAAAACTTTATACTAATATATTTTTTAATTAAAAATTTCTGCCTCCTCCCTGCCTCCCATTTCCCTCCCCCTCCCCCCCCACTCCTCTCCCCCTCTCTCTCCAGTTCAAAGAGCAGTCAGGGTTCCCTGCCCTGTGGGAAGTCCAAGGTCCTCCCCGCTCCATCCAGGTCTAGGAAGGTGAGCATCCAAACAGGCTAGGCTCCCACAAAGCCAGTATATCAAAACCCAGTGCCATTGACCTTGGCTTCTCATCAGCCCTCATTGTTCGCCATGTTCAGAGAGTCCAGTTTTATCCCATGCTTTTTCAGTTCCAGTCCAGCTGGCCTTGGTGAGTTCCCAATAGATGAGCCACACTGTCTCAGTGACTGGGTGCACCCCTCGCGGTCCTGACTTCCTTGCTCATGTTCTCCCTCCTGCTCCTCATTTGGACCTTGGGAGCTAATATTTTTATATATTAATGGTACTCATATATCTTCACAGTAATCTAGCATGCATGTATACATATGTGTGTGTGTGTGTGTAACTTTTACCACCAATCTGATATTAACAAACTTATGCTCATGTGATAGCTAAATCAATAAACTGTTTAGCTTATGAGTCTGACACTGAGTTTTAGCATCCACAATCCATATGAAAAAATTAAAAATGTTTGTGAATACTTGTCATCCCAACATGGGGGTGGGACACAGACAGACTCAGGTGCATTCCAATCAGACTAGTAAACTATCTGAGTCTCAGGACAATGAGAAAAAACTGGTTCAAAAAAACAAACAAGCAACAAAAAAGGTGTATGGCAACTGAGGAATGACAGCCAAGGTGTTCAAAATGGACTTACGAAGGTATGTCACCCTGTAGATCTAATATCCTAACCCACATATCATTAAAATTTGATTTTAATAATTTGTGCAATCTCCATCTAACATGTAAAATTCAAATGTATTTCCTTAATGAATTTAGAAAAATATTCCTACGTCCTAGGTATATTTCAGTGATATTCAGTGAAAGTTATCCATGGGCGTGCAGTCTCTCCTGTTAACAGAACAAATGAAATATCTCATTTGAGTGGAAAATACAAGTCATTCTCAAGCCACAGCTTGTCTTGGTTCCTAAGCCACTCAATAAACTGTTGAATTCCATACTGTGATTGACTTAAACTAATGATGCTGTTGTGGCTGAACTTTACAGAATCCCGGAGAACAAAGGATATCAATGAGAGCCTACAGAATTGAGTTCTAACATTAACATCAGTAGGTTTTAAAAGCCTTTCAATTCCTGCTAATGCATTGTTGGCATCAAGATAAAGTGGCGTAGATTAGCCATGGCACGTACCTGGACCCAAGATCAATCTCAAAATCCATTGGACTAATATACTCCAAAGAAAGTAAATAGTGAGAGTCAATCACATTTCTAATTCTTTTTTTTTAATCACTGATTCAAAATTTTTGAAAAGAACTGTAAATAAAATGTTGATCCTTGTTTTTATTTTAAATTGACAATTCCTTCTGACCTTTGATCTTTTCCATCATTCTCACTGTTTTTATTCATGTTATTCACTGGGAAGTCTTACACACAGGCAGTGTTAAGGGAGCAGTAGTATATTCCAGGACAGATGACGTTTGGAAGAAACAGAAGTTCACAAGGTCGTTCTTGAAAGTCACTTTCTGAGAAAGAGTCTTTTGTAAGATAAGCTTTGGAGAACTGTTTTAATAATTCAGGAACTACCTGTCCATGTATAATTATGTCCACTTCCTGAATCAATACTTATTTCTAATGCCAGCAAATGTTGTTAATACTTAATCTTATAGTTTTCATCGAAAATTTACTAGCTCAAATGTGATACAAAGTATTTTACAGTTCTCTTAGCAGACAATGAAAGGTAGGAGCTACACACTTCTTACTGTTGCCCACAAACCTTGAATTAGCCAAAAGAATCTTGAGGAAAACAAACAGGGTTGTTGCTTGAATATACCTAATTTCAAGTTGTGCTACTGAAATTTAGTAACCAAAAAAGCAAGCAAGCAGGCATGCTTTTATTACATGTACATTCATGAAATAGAATAGTGAACCCAGAAAGACTCATACAGTTACACCCACTTGACTTTTGATACTGAGTAAAATTGTATGCGCTTGAAAAAAGTATTTCTGGTTAAAGCTAGAAGCACATCAGAAAGTGTAATAATAAATTACAGACGATCCAGACAATGAACAAAATGATCAGTGGTAGCTCCGTTAGGACTTTGTGTAACAGAAGAGTTCAGCATTCAAAAAGCTTTGGGAGCATCTGCTCTTCAAAAATATGAGTTTATTAGATAATTCAGCAGTCTTTTTCAAAGTGCCCTCTTTAAATTAATACTTTTATTTTTGTCATAAAATATATTTTGATCATATTATTTTCCCTACCCTGTATCTCCCAGATTCTCCCATCTCTCTACTCACCCAACTTCATGTTCTTGAAAACAGCAATAGAAAAGAAAATATAAACAAAGATTAACAACAAAAGAACATTAACACAAAACAATATTAAACAAAATAAAATAATCAAGAAATGTGGCTCGGCAGTGGTGGCGCACGCCTTTAATCCCAGCACTTGGGAAGCAGAGGCAGGCAGACCTTTGTGAGTTCAAGACCAGCCTGATCTACGAGAGCTAGTTCTAGGACAGGTCCCAAAGCTACAGAGAAACCCTGTCTTGAAAAACAAAAAACAAATTAACAAACAAACAAACAAAAAAACCTACAAAGAAATATAAAGTGTTTTTTGTAAGCCTACTACTCTCGGGCATGGGGTCTGCCAATAACACTTTATTGGAGAAATTTGATTTTCCCTTTCCTAGCAGGTATCAGTTGTAAATAATTGCTTCATTAGTGGTGAAAATTTGACATACATCCTTTTCTAAGAGATGGAATTTGGTCTGTTTTGAACCTCAACTCAGTAATGAATTTAGTCCCATAAGAAATCTATTTAGAAAGCACCATTCTTGGGATTATTTTGGCTTTCAATAATTCAAAAACAAAAAAGAATATAAGAAAATAGAAAGGAAGGGGGGAAGGAAAGGGAGAGGGAGAAGGAGAAGGCTGGAGGAAGGGGAGAGAGAGAGAGAGAGAAAGAGAGAGAATGCTAATAGCACATGTGAAATAATTAAAAACAAAGTATAAAGAAATGCTTTTTAAAGTTTCAGTATTCTCAGAAATAACTGATACAAGGACAGAATAAAGTGAGAAAGCCCCACGGGTTCCATCTTATCTTCTAGATTGCTTACTGTACGTTAGTGCGTCTGGAATCTGACCCTTTACGCGCATGGACATGATTGTGCCTCATTGGTTGTATTGATCAAATAGCATGGCAGTAGACCGTTTTCAGGACTCTCCCTTTCATCCAGTAATATTACTTATACCTTTCCATATGAATGAAAATCACAAGGAAAAGCATCAGAAATACAAAATACGAGGCTGTGTATCTCTAGCTTCACAGACGTCTTTTATACCGGCAGATATTTTTATTTCTGAAACAGGCGGCAGCCATGCTTGCCAAACTCAAACTTGTTCAACAAATTTTTCAGCAGCTGGTATGAAAATAAGCCAGTTTTATGAAAATTAGTGATTCTCCTAATCAATTTGAACTACAAAATTAAATTTTTAAAAATTGTGTTCATTTTTAATGAGGTAAATGACCAGATCTCTTTCTTGATCCACATTGTATTAAGTCTCTGATTTTAAGGAAGATTTCTGTATGGTCAAGATAGTGTTCTGAGAGATTGCAGTTGTTTAGCATGTCTTACAGCTCAGTTTCATTGAAAAATTTATTTTACCTGGAATTTTTAATTATAAGATTACTAATTTTTAATAAGTAAATATAATGATTGCTGTAGTTTCACACTAAATATTTAATCATTGTGTTCATGTTTGCTTTCGAAGATAAGACCCTACAAAATAAAACTACTATTTTGTATGCTAAATTAAATTATCTTTCAGTTGTCTGTGCTGCTTTTTCTAAAAGTAAGAATTACATGACTATTAATGTAATACATCTTTTTCTAAACAATATATGTTTTTTAAGGAAACATAATTTACTATTTTATTTTTAAACTTCTTATTGCATGCAATATTTGAGATTAAAATATCCTACTTGTTAATGGTATGTTCTTATATTATCATTGTATGTAGGTATATGTACAGACACATTTTTTTTCAATTTTATACCCTAGTGTCCTCAGAGATGAAGGCACTCAACCTGAATAATATTGATTTTTATAATTTTAGTTTTAGCTACCATTTTCTTTCAATTCCAATTAATCAAGCCTTTGAGTTTTTATTTTGTGTAATAATCAGGAAACTTTTAAGTTCAGAGATCCAGCAACAGTGTCTAGAAATCAGTTTCCTAGGATGGACACTGAGGATAGAGTTGGGAGACCAATATGCTAAGTAAAGCATGTAGGATCCCTTGTCTCTCAGTAATTAAAAAACATGTAGGGACTCCCAAAACTAAGTGCAGAGATTTTTTTTTTTTTTTTTTTTTTTGGTTTTTGAGACAGGGTTTCTCCATAGCTTTTTGGTTCCTGTTCTGGAACTAGCTCTTGTAGACCAGGCTGACCTCGAACTCACAGAGATCCGCCTGCCTCTGCCTCCCGAGTGCTGGGATTAAAGGCGTGCGCCACCATCGCCCGGCTAGAGATTTTTAAGACAGGATGCACACACATTTTTTAACAAATGAATAAAAATAAAAAAAGCATCCCTCTTGTTACACTAATGATGAATGAATTCTCATGCCACCCTTTCCAGAGAGAGCCCTAATGACAGATTATCCATTTTACTTCTATGACAGAAATCTGTCATGCTACTGATTTTTTTCTCTTAAACCAATCAGAACCCTTAAGAGAAACTGATCACCACTAGGACATCATTATCTGAGTCCCTCTCCGTCTGCTGATTCTCTTTTTTATTTGCAATTAAGCCCCCTCAGAATGTCTTCTTCCATCCTTTCTTTACCTCATTTTTTCAAGTTACGACATGAATGCTAGTTATATCTTTATGTTTTAGTGCAATTCTCTACGTATCTGAGTCCCATACACACTTGGTAAACAGTGCTCTGTGTAGACGGAAAGATGTAAATATTTTTGTCCCTATAACTGTACTTTTAATTAGATGTCTATTAGCAAATTATCAGACTTCCTTGGAGTGCAAAGACTTACTCTGATAAAGTGAGGAATTTTTTTATATAATTGTGAAGCTTTCTCTTACGACCTAATCTTCTATGCCTTCTTTGGATTATGACTGATTATTTCTGCCATTTTTGTATATTTTTCTCACACTTTCTACCTGAACTATTTAGACTATGTACGCCTCTTTTCATTTTGTTTTCTACTTTACACTACAAATATTAAAATATACTTTAAAGAATAGGCAATATTTCATCAGTTGGAGAAGAATAGAAAGTGCAATACAACAGGTTATGCAAAGGCAAGGAAAGTAAATGATAAATGTCTTCTCACGTTCAGTCACTTCAACAAAAATCCTGTATAATGAATTCACACACAAACACACACACAAACACACATGCATGATAAACTTGTATGTGTTTATATGCATAGATATATGCCTATGATGAGTTTTTATGTCTAAATGTGCTTGCACACATGCATTTATACATATATATTAATATATAAATATGTAATCACATGCTTATGTATGCCAGGAAATAGTCCAAATTCTTGCATTTTTCTAAATAGATTTTTTTTTGTTTTTTGTTGGTTTTTTTTTGTTGTTTGTTTCTTTGTTTCATGACAGGTTTTTTTTTTTTTTTTTTTTTTTTTTGGTTTGGTTTTTTGAGACAGGGTTTCTCTGTGGCTTTGGAGCCTGTCCTGGAACTAGCTCTGTAGACCAGGCTGGTCTCGAACTCACAGAGATCCGCCTGCCTCTGCCTCCCAAGTGCTGGGATTAAAGGCGTGCGCCACCATCGCCCGGCTTCATGACAGTTTTTTAAAATATACAACTATCCTGTACTTTAGGTGCCATATTCTTCATGTTTTATTCAGGGACTCTGAAGCACAAAATATTAAGTGATTATTAAGGACACATAAATTGAACTTCAAACCCCACCAGGGGGACCCTGAGTCCTTGTGAGAGCCAGAGCAACACAAAATGTTTCTCTGTAACTCTGTATCTGAGGTTATGATGTGATGGATTATATATCTACACCTGGGGCTATATTTGCCGTGCACCGCAGCCCCTTCTGCGCTATAGGCGTTAGAACCCAGTTCCCGAGCTTAGGGCAAGGGGCTGGAGGTTGAGCATACACACACTGACACACAGACTTTCCAACACGGGTACCAAAAAGCCCTCTCTAATAGCACCATGGAGGCTTAAATACCCTGTAGTCAATGGCCAACAGGTGAAAATCCCATCCTCTGTTCCTCTAGGCTAGGCACAGCTTCCAGTAACTTCAATTAGAAGGCTCTAGACAGGGAGGAGCTGCTGAAGGCCAGGACTTAATTGGTCCCAACATATATTTTGGTATATAAAAGGTTTGTTGAGCAAGAGTTAGAAATGAAAAGAATCGCAAAAGATGATCAATCCGAAGAAAGCTCTCTGAAACAATAAAATTAGCTTGTATGTGATGCACTGACAAGGTAGAAAGAAATGCTAGTGCACAATCCGTATTAGTCTCCATCTCACTTACTAGTATTTACTAGGAATTTTTCCACTCATAATAAATTACGTATCTAAAGGATTTCTGATCCGTGTGCTATAGAGAAAGAAACTCTTGGTTTAGCAACAATTTAGTCACACAGATTAGTTTTCATTTAAAACCTTCTTACCCTATTTCAAAATGCTTTTAGAAAAGGGAAACAGATGCCTAGCAAAATTATAGGTCTTATGCCAGGAACAATGATGCTTACTTTCTATAGCCTGAACCTAATAGGAATGGAGTGACTAACGAATTGCTTTTCTTTATGAGGAATGACTCAAACTGGGTAAAGTTGTGCCTACACAAGGAAGATCATGACATTGAGCTAAGGTTAAGAATACGGTTGTCAAGGACAGATAAATTGAGCTTTCCAAGAGACAGTGAAATAGTGAGTTCTGAAAATGAGAAACTCAGTATAGAGTCGACACTCCACACACCAATTGTGTAGACCATTTAAGTTATCTTTCTCTATAAAATTACCACACATAAATTCTTGGTTCTTTCCTATTATCTTAGGACAGAAATATGAGATAATTATCACCTCTGGAGCATGTTTTGGCCAATAGAATCTAGGAAGCTATGAAAACTTGCCAATTCAGATTCTGGTCTTTAAGCTTCCAGTGTCTCTTAGACTTTTTATGTTCCAGAATATTTTTATGAGAAGTACATTGCTTAGAGGCCATCAGTCAAAAGTGAGTAAGAGCCATAGGAATTTGACAGAATAGACCAGATTTTAAGGTAATTTCCACCACCATTTTTTGAGGGTCGTGTCTTTTCTTTAGTACATTTTTAGTGTCTTTGTAAAATGTCAGACGATTTTGGTTTTATGTTTTCCTGTTTGTGGTCTTCTGTTCTGTTTCATTCATCTGCCTGTATGTTTTTATGTTAGTACCAGTCTGTTTTTGTTGTTATAGCTCTGTAATATACTTTAAATCTGGTAGTATAATCCCTGCAGCCTTGTTATTTCTGCTCAGGAATGCTTTAGCTATCCATGATCTTTTGTGATTAAAAAAATTAGTATTTTTTTATAGTTCTGTGAAGAGTGTCATGAGGATTTATATTATTATTATGTCATATCAATAAATTGCTTTTGGTAGAATACCCAACTTCACAATATTAATTATACTAATCCCCAAGCATGGGTGGCTTTTGATGTCCTAGTGTCTTTTTCAACCTCTTTTTTCAGAAATTTAATATTTTCATTGTAGAAATCTTTCACCTCCCTGCTTTTTATTCCTGCATATTTTATTCTTTTTAATATTGTGATAGGAGTATTTCCATGTTTTCTTCCCCAATGTGTTTGCTATTAGATAATAGAAAGACTGTTAATTCGTGGAATTTTGCATATAATCCAGAACTTCGCTGAAATTGCTGATCATTTCTGGATTTATGGCGGAACTATTTTTGATCTATTATTTGTAATACCATCTTACCTCAAAGAGGAATCATCTGACATGTCCTACTTGTATCTCTTTAATTTGCAATGGTGTCTGTTGTAATGCTTCCCTGTTTATCGATTACTGTGCTGTTTAAGTCTTCTTGTTTCTTTTTGTCAATTGTACCAAAGGCCATTAAATTTGTTCATCTTCTAAAGGAACCAGGTCCCAGATTTAATTGTTGTGTCTATTGTTTTCTTGTTTCTATTATATTGATTTCTGTTCTTACTTTCATTACTTCTTTTCATGATTTCTTCCCATTTGAGTGAGTTTGTCCTCCCTTCACCCCAAATTCTTGAGTTGCATCATGCATTTTTTTTCTTTCCTATTTTTATTTGGGCATGTAGGGCTGGGAAAGCTGGATGTCCACATGAAGAAGAATGGTGCTGGAGTCATGTCTATTACCACACACAAAAATCAACTCAGAGTGGATTAATGCTCTCAATGTGAATTCTAAAATGCTGAAAGTGCAGGAAAAGAATGACATAAAGCAGGGTCCTTGTAAGGTTCATGGCCATAGGGTGATAAAAAAAAAATGAAACTGAGGTCAAGACAACAGCAGGGGCTAGGTAAAAAACTTTTGGCATCTTAACAACAGATTTATTTTTCTTACGTGTTCAAACCCAGAAAAACTCCGGAAATTTTTTGCCATGACAATTATCACAACAAAGCGTTAGGCATGCCTTCATCAAAGCTCCTTTGCAAAGTACATTTCTTAAACAAAGCACCAGTGACCTTTTATACAAGAATGAGTTCTATTGACTGAGAAACAATGCTCAGGAGTCTGGGCCTTGGGAGGAAGGACTTGTAATATGAATAAAGATGAGTTCTATTGACTGAGAAACAATGCTCAGGATAAGACCTTGGGAAGAAGGGTTTGTGATATGCATTGTAATAACTAAAAAACAATGCTCAGGATTCTGGGGTATTTAGGTGAAGGTTGGATCCATAGAATAGCAAAGAATCATAAGGTCCTTAGACAACAACCACTCCAGCCTTCTGGGTGAACAGGTGGCATTTTATTTCTTTGTAAAACAAAACAAAACAGCAGTAACATGTATTTAACAATTCTGTTTACTCTAGTGATTATCTGCAAGTACAAGTGCCTCATGTCCTTCTAAAACACAAGTGTTAGAGAGGACTCAGCTCACTCAGGATTTCAGGCAAATAGTTGACAACGGAGACCTCATAAAACTGAAAAACTTCTGTATAGCAAAGAAGGACCCATTTTCAGTTCCCTCCACCCAAATCATATGGCTCAGGACTGCCAGTGACCCTAGATCCAGGGGGATTTATTGCCTCTCACCTCTATTGGGTATTCTGGAACTGGTTTACACACAGTTGTAAGCCACCATGTAGGTGCTGGGAACCAAACTTGGTACCTCTATGGAGCTATCTCTGGCCCCTAAATTGCCTAACTTTTAATCACCTAAGTTTTTATGTTTTGTTGTTGTTATTTTGGTTGTTGTTGAGTAAATTGGAAACCCATAAAATAGAAAAGAATCTTTGCTTGCTCCAAATCTTATTATACCCAGATATACCAAGAAAATAAAGAATCAACTAAACATATGAGCTATTTAAAAATGGGCCATGGAGCTGAATAGAGCAGCAAAAGATACTATACATGTGGCATCCAGTTTGGATACGGTAATGAGTATAAGGTTAACAGTTACCAAAAGTCAAAAAACAGCAATCAGTATGAAACTATTCAGACACATTTGGTAAATCTGGTCATTTCAATAATCTACAAAATAGATAATCTATCTAAACACATGGTTATGGAAAAACGTTTTTTCCTTTACCTTATTGAAATATTTCCATATAACAGATGAATATAAGATTTTGTTCTTTTTAAAAAGAATTTTGTTTTTAATTTTAAGTGCATGTATGTGCACATGTGCAAATTTATGTAGGTGAATGCAATGCCCATGGAGCTGGAGTTACAAGCAATTGTGAGCTGGTTGACATGGATGCTGAATACTGAATCCCAGGCTTTTATAAAAACATATATTCTCTTAACTTCTGAACTAGCTCTGCAGTTCCAAGATTTGACTCTTTTAAAAGAAGAGATGAAAAACTTAGCCCAGAAATTCCAGGATTTGAAGAAACTTATATAGAATTCTCATTTCCAATGAGCAAAAGGGAAGAAATTCCAAAATGTCTTGAATGTTCTATATATTAAGGAGGGCCAAACCATCATACTTTCTATTTCTAAGATTTTATTTATGTATATGTTCATTGTGCATAGGTGTTTGCCTGCGAGTGACTATGAGCCACATGCATCCAGGACCAACAGAGGCCAGTGCAAAACATCAGAATTGGAGTTATATCTCATTAGCCACAGTGTAAGTGTGGGGACTTGAACCTGGCTAACGTGATAGAGCAACAAGTGATTATTGCAGGATTCGGCTTGTGTTCTTTCTCTTCCTTCTTGTTAAGGTAAGAGATGGGCTCTGAATCAAGTTTTCTCCTCGAGGTAAGATCCATAGTGAGAAGAAACACGACTCTGAACAGATCAGAAGAGACTATAGCTTCAGAACTATAAAATAAGTAAGAAAAGGCATTTTTTTTGTGTTATGAGCAACTGACATTTGATGTGGTGAACTGGGCAGAAAGCCTGGCTAACATGAGTTGGCATGAGTAGTCCATAATTAGGTAATTGTTTCATGGGAGCTTAGCCCTCATGAATGAGATTAGTGTCCTTAGTAGGACAAGAGTCAAGAGATTGCTCTGCTTCCTCCTTTTCTCTGCCTTATGAGGATACATCAAGAAGTTTGCATCTACATTTCAGGAAGAAACAGTAATGAAACTCCACATTTGGCAGCAGCTTACTATACACTTCAGTCTCTAGACCTGGAGGAGAGAAATGTTTATTGTTTCAGGCAACCAGACTATGATAATGTCTTACAGGAGCTTGAATGCACTCAAACACCTGCTTAGTGAGCAAAATTATTTTTTATGATAGCTAATAGTTTTATGCATATTTAAAATTTATTTGATATTGTGATACTAAAAATACTTCCAAAATGATTACAAACAAAGAAAGAAATCTAAATAGACACAATTTAAAAGACTGAGAAAAACGACATATCATTGACAGGCTTCTATATCCAGACTGTTTTATAAGCTAATTGATTTCAATCTCTCTAAGAAGATATTTTTCTTAAACAATACACGCAGGCAATTTTACTGTTTAGTAAGTTATAAAATCATTATACTTCATTTTGTAAAATGAACACAGCCAAAATAATGTCGGTCATAAGTAACTAGAAACAAAACAAGAGGAAGGCAACAACGGAAAGAGAGAGTGCGGGAGAAAAATAGTCTCCTAAGAATAAGCAAGAATAGGTGGAAGAGAAGGAAATCCATAAGAGGAGGAGAATCTCAAAGAGTCATTAGTAGTCATGTGATACATTCAGTAGGATTGGCTTTTGTCTCTTTGTTATTGTCATACTTTGTGACTTTTCCTGTGGAGACATGACAAGCAAGTGTCTACTCCTCCAGACAGAGCATCAGCAGACCAAAGATCTGGTTTTATCGAAGTTTAGCCTAGCAAACCAGTCATCCTTTTGAGTTATTCACAGAAGCATAGAAGAAAAGTGAACAAAGACAGCTGCGTTGTGTTCAAGTCCACCTTGGCACCAGGATGTCTTAGGAGGTTGCTCTCCTGGGGCTCACTTCACGTATTTTAGACAGCTCCACTGGTCTCCTCATCCCAGTGGTTGTTTTCAGCTCTTATACCTGTAGGGGTGCACTGACTCTTGCAACTTTATTAATTTTGTAAGTTTTGTGAGGTTACTGAGTCTTTTGTGTCCCCTCCACAAGAGGTAATGCTACATTTCAGAGGAAATACATACATAACATGTCACCCCTTCCTTATAGTTCAGTGGACATTTGTTTCTAGTTATTCTGTTTATTTTAGGTTCTAATGACTGTCATAAACACTAATGTCCTTGGAAAAATATCTTCATACCAGTGAAACTCCACTGTTCCACAAAAGCCTCTCTAACCACATCAGCTTTTACTAAAATGTGTGAAATCTGGGACAGGGCATGTGTTTGAATGTCTTCCTTAAACCATTTGTGTTATGTTTTTATTTATGAATTGAAATAATTTGTCTGTGTTAAAAATAATTAAAAATTATAATAAATAAATAAATAAACAAATAATAAATGGGAAGCTGACTTTTTCACAAGAATCACTCTGGTTTTAGAGCTTCTTGACTTTTCTTGAATCTCTACTTTCTACATTGGTTGAATCTGAAAATGTCAGTGACTATTTCTATGTAGCACTGTTTTCTGGGTGCTCTAATAATTTTTTTTTTTAAAAAAAATGGAATGTAAAAGAAGAGTTGATTTAGTTCCCAGTTCAAGGAATGTAACTGCATATTTTGTTTTTAAAATTCGGATTGGAAAAATGTTATGCAGTTACATAGGACTTTGGAAGTAAAGGCTGCATAATAAAGGATTTAGGGATTTAACGTATACAATTAATAAACTGAACCTAATAGATAAAAGCAAACATTTTTTTTTGCTTATGTTTGTCCATATAAATTATATATGTATATGTATACATACAGATATAATGCATGTGTTATATAATCTATATGTATAAGCAAGTGTAGTGGCCTTTCATTTGTATTTTACTAAATAAAGCTTGCCTGAAGATCAGAAAAGTAAAACAGTCACACTGGCCAGTCTTACAGACCAGGCAACAATGACACACACCTTTAATTCCAATAGCCACACTAGCTTGCCATAGAAACCAGGCAGTAGGGGTGCACACCCTTAATCCCAGAACTAGAGAGGACAGCTCTCAGGCTTAGTCTCATTTGAGATTCCCTGGAGACAGGATCATCAGTTTTGAACTGAGGACAAGGTAAGAGCCAGTGGCTGTCTGCCTTGCTTTAATGGTCTTCAGGTTGAACCCTAATATCTGTCTTTGAGTTTTTCTTAATTGTGTTTCAGGTATGTGCTTGTATAGCATATGTACTTTATTCTCCTGAGGCAGGGTTTCTCACTGGACCAGTAGTTAGTCTGACATCCAAAAAGGTCCAATGATCTTCCTGTCTTTGCTTCCAGCAGAGCTGGTTCTTCATTTATGTGAGTGATCGGATCCAAACTTGAGCCCTCATGTTTTGTGACCGAATGCTCATGTCCACTGAAACATCTTTCCAGTCCAATATGTATGTGCATATATATGCATGTATCTATATACACATATATATTCAAAGGATTACATATATTTTGAAGCCAATATGGATGATCCAATGGAAAAAAAAACAATTTTGGGCTACACAATACAACTCAAATACCAACAGAATTTATGTCATAAACATCAACGCATAGAAACAAAATGCCATCATAAATTATAAGCACCAAAACTGAAATTACAAGCGTGCATATAAATCATTCACAGGCTAGTGTAGGATTATTAAATAAAAGATTTACAAATTATTTCATGTACTGTAAATACAACGATCATGGACTTGATTTTAGCTACTCTTTTAAATAGTGTAGTCCAAGAGACTAACCTTCTGTTTACTTGGGTTGACATGGACTTTAGGTTGCTTCAGGTACTATCCCTTCCTCCACATCAACACCACATGATCATTTTGTACAAAAAGAGTAAGGGCACTCAGTAATTCCTAGTAGAACAGATATTAGCAAATTGAGCCTTAAATCTTGGAACATTATTGTTAAAACAAAAACATAAATGCTTTTTACCTGTGGCTGGAGTTCCCTGAATTCAGGAGAACAATCCTTCCACTCCGACTCCACTTTTTGTTTTCTAGGTGACTAACTCTTGCTAATGTCCCCCTTTCCTCTCATTAAAGAAATCTGTAAATTAACTAAGAGCTTACAAAATATTTCAAAGCTGGTACTGAGGACAGATTTACAGAAGACAAAAGGTCTAAGTTTATATTTTACTAGCTCTATGAACTTTGAAGTGTTTTTTTTTTTCTGAGTGTCACCATTCTCAAATCTGTAAATTAAGAACACTGCCTATAGTAATTAGCGGAAGAGATTAAGGAAAATATGATCAAACCCTCAAGTAATTAGCCATAACCTTGATGCTTCAGTTGTTTTCCGAGCTTTCCTTTATGGGCAACAAATAAACCAGTGGTTATTAGGGACATGGATATATTTTATGACAAGTAGCTTGTTACACGCATTTAAAGTAGAGGTCAGTTATCAGTGGAATAGGATAAGGCACATGGACTTTAAGGAAGTACTAGTTCCAAGGAAAACATTCGTGTAAGCAAGCATATTACTTCCCCCACACCCAAACAGCATTATTTATTTTTTGACATTCTTTTCCTGAAGTATTAAGATTTCTGTTTCAACATATAAAGCAATGTTTAAGACTACATAAACATTTGCACACCACCAGTACGAGGGGGAAAAAAGAAGCACATTATTATCTAAGATCTTCAGTATGAAATTCCTTGTAGATGCTTTCAATTTTTTCTCTATTTTCTTTTTTTCTACTGAAGATCTTCAACGGTGGCAGAGGAGGGATCCTCCCAGGGATAAATTTTGTCACTATATATATATTTGGTTTTTCGACACAGGGTTTCTCTGTAGCTTTGGTGCCTGTCCCGGAACTAGCTCTTGTAGACCAGGCTGGCCTCGAACTCCCAGAGATCCGCCTGCCTCTGCCTCCTGAGTGCTGGGATTAAAGGCGTGCGCCATCACCGCCCGGCACTTAATATATTTTTTAAGGCGACTTTGAAGAGAGGCAGATGGGAAAAGCTCTCCTGGTTCCTTTCAAAGGATTAGTAGCCATGATCTGACCGGAAATGCAGGTCTTGTGATGCCTTTCCAAGACATGCCTCACTTTGAGAAAGTAGTAACAATCTTACTACTAAAGTCTGTGTTAATTGGATACAAACAGTTAAAACTGAAGGGAGCTGTGGAAGGCCTAGAAAGGCACAAACATTCTCACTAATAATATTAATCATCCAGATGCACCTCACTAAAGAACGAAACCCATTCTTTCGCAATATGTTCTAGGGTCATTTTGCATTTCTCTCAAAAATGTAAAGTTTCTGCGCCCACAAATTTATTGCCTAGATCAAAGTCCTAGGGAATATGTTTAGGGAAGAGTTCAGCGATTCTACAAAGGAGGCAAAGCTTTGTCTTCATCGATGTATATTTTAGGAATTCCCCCACGTGGCTTAATTGAAAGCCTGCTTTGAGTATGGGAAGAGGTAAGTCAGACTTCAGCTGGTAGACTCTGCTTTAGAAAGACTCTGATACATAGACACACACAATGAGTGAGGGCCTGCTCTCTAAAACCGTTTTAACTTTACACAACCAAACCAGAATCCTTGAGGCAGGCAGTACTCTGATGATAAGCAAAGCCCCAAGCGCTTTTCTTCCATAAAATATGCACATGGTGGCATGGGAAGAAAGCCCAGGAACCCTCATCCCTAAACTCCTTACTGATTCTGAGAGAGTAGAAGAGCAAGCCCTATGCAATTGTTATCCTCCCAAAGACAAAGACCTTGGTAGGCAACTAGTGCCCATCCTTTTAGCTGAGTGGGTTAGAAGACAGATGTAGAATAGCTCGTGGGGCGGGGTGGGGGTGGGGAGCAAAAGGAGGGGTAATCTGTTTTACGTGGGGCTTCCCCAGATCCACTCAGCATGCGGCCGGCCTAGCCCTGCGCGCTGGGAGGACGCAGCGGGCAGCCGCAGTGGCCTCTGCGTCATGGGGTGGTGGGGAGGAGAGGAGGCTCCCAGCCTGCAGACCTGGCTTGATCCTTGGCGCCGGATCCCCGCCCGCAACCACCTCCTCTCCTCCGCAGCCTGTCGGGGGGCCGCAGCATAGGCGGGCTGGGCACGTGGGAGCCTCCGTCACACCCTCACTCACACACACACACACACACACACACACACACAGGCGCGAGCGTGCGCGCGCACTCACACACACATACACACATAAACCAAAACACACACACCAGGAACCGCGCACCAGCATCCCGTGCCATTTCCCCAGCATACACAGGCGCTCACGAGTCTCTTGGTGCCAGCCTGCAGGACAGCGACTCCTGAAACCAAGCCTGTCTGTCCTTGGCAAGCTGTTTCTGCTCTCCAGACAGCTTCTGGCCCCGTTACCTGGATCCGACCCTTTCTCGACCTAGGAAACAGTAAGAGGTGCAGGCTCCAGAAGCACCAGAGGTAATGTCACGCTCCGGTGCTGGAGCACCGCCGGGGGTAGGGTGGGGCTCTCTCTTAGACACCCTGCAGTCAGACGCCGGGAAGGACAGCAGGATGCAGGGATGGAGCTCCAGAAAGATTCAGACTGGCTCCTGGGACGGAAGGAGGAAGGGCAAAGGGAAACGCGGAAGAATGAAACTGGTTTCTGAGGATACCCTCCGGCTCTGTGTCCTGCACCTGTGCAAATTAGGGTTCGGGTGGGTGGGGGTCCGAGGCGGCACTTGTGGGGAGAAACACGTGGGTCAAAACGTGCCGCCATCCTTCCTAACCTAGGTGGAAAGTGCCTGGTGCATCCGAGGAGACAGGCTCCTTTCCAAATCGAGCAGGGAGTTGACGGGTGCGGGCGGAGGGGTGGGGAGGTTGACAGGGGAAGTCCGAGAGGAAAGTTGGTGTCAGAGCAGAGCAGCGCTCCCGAAGTAAATTAGAATCTAATCCTCATAAGGGCGGGAGGTGAGGCGGGAGAGTAGCGAGCCTTTTTTCCTGAGGGCTTGTGGATCATTTGCCACGGCACCACAGTCTATCAAGCACGATATTTCGTGAACCGGATTCGATTCTCTCCCGCTGGAGGCATCCTGTGATGGGCTGCCCGAAAACCAGCCTTTTGGCGAACACTCGGCACGTGGTTGCTGAAGAAAGCTTAGCATCGCGTTTCTCTGCATCCTGGAATCGGAAAGGGTGACAGAGAGGATAGTGGAGAGAATGGTGGCACAGGGGTCTTAAGGAACGGCTGGGGCTGGAGAGCGACTGGGCATCCCTACGCCTTCTACGTAGTCCATGCACTTGGTTGGTCTGTGTGTGACAGCGCAGAAAAATTTGAATATAGGAATGTTGTACACCGGAGCGAAAGCCTCACTCTCTTAACTTGCTCACCAGCCTTAAGCAAAGGAATGAATCTGAATCCCATAGGGGTACTGGGCTGGGGTAGGAGTGGGGTCTGAGTGACCAGAGAGAGTCTGCTTTCCAAGGGAGTTTGTTTTCTTTTTTTTATCAGTGAGCTGAGAAGCGGCATTGAAAGTGCCCCTTAACATAGCTAATCTGGCATTTTTCTTTCCCTTTTATCTTCCACCCTAGTGGAGAAAGGTTGGAGTAGGACTGGGCGGGGCCTAGAGGCCAGCGTGGTGACGTAGCAAGTGTTTGGGTGCTTATGCAAATAAGCCTGCAGCCATTGCCTCTGGTCCACACTCCCTGTCTCTTTACATCTTAAAGACATACCCTTTCCTAGGTCTTAGTTCTTCATTGCAGACCTGAGAATGATGTGGGGAATAAAGGCTTTGCTTTAGAGGCTCTAATTGGGATCTTTTTATTCTCTTCTGTAAAATGCATCTTATTGCTTCCAGTGCTTGGTCACTTTCTGGAAAGCCAAGATCAGAGAGCAGTTGCATCATGCTGCTGAACGTCTCATTTCTTAATTACATCTTATTAAATACGGACCTGTTTGCATCTTTCTCAACTTTCTTAACCTGGAGTGGTCTAGGCACTTTATAAGTACTTGATGGAATGAGTGAGATTTCTTGTTTATTCATAAACTATATGTATATTCCTCTCACATTAACTCAGAAGATTTTGTATCATTCTAGGAAATTTAAAACTAAATTAACTGACCAATTTTCTCCAAGTGAAACTTTGAGTGCATTCTTTTTGTGTCGCTAGAATTAACACATTTTGAAAGAAAGTTAGTGACTCCGTGTTTATTGCTAAAAGATTTATATTACTACACATTACCTAGATGGTTTAAAAATCATTGTAAAATTCCAATAACTATGACCCAAGTTGTGACTTTTAATGGAATTTAAGAAGCATTTATACATGTTTCTGGAAGACAAGTGTTTTTTTTATCAAATTAACAATAAATAGGGAGTTTTAAAATTGAGTGCTCTAGCCTTTAGGAGAAAGGCAGAACGCCTTTACATAAATTATTAAAACATCTGAAAATGATTTAAAATAGATATTACAAGTTGAGCCTTATGGTTATAATCATTTTTACCCAGTTTTAGCATGTGCATGTTAAAAAATGTTTCTCTGTCTTAAAAATGTACAAAATAGGAAATACTTTGGTGTTTCTTTAAACTCTAGAGTTATATGCAGCCAGTTTAAAAACATGATTCCCTTAGAGTGGCAAAGCAGAAAGAGACTCCAGTGGTTATTGCAACCTCCAGGGTTTACTTTTCTTTTGCTTCTTCATATATCACTCAACTTTTTGTTGAAAATTATGTTAATTCTTTACCACGACATATGCACAACCGTATATAATAATACATTAATATGCAGACTTGATGGTGAAGTGATTTCTGGGCAGATGGCATTATTAACTAAACTCCAGAGGCATAATGGGAAGCACGGGAGGTATCCAGTTTTCTATGGTCCGAATCTTTCTTCTTAGTCTTGGTTTTAAGAACAACTTTACTCTTCTACTGGTATTCAGTAATGCTTGATGAACTTCTTATGCTGCAGTGTCAGCTGTGGTCAAGCATTATTATTTTCTTTGAGAATTTTCAGCCCTAAAGAGAGGCATGCAGCAGCATAGTTTAAAATATAATTGCTTGATTCAGGAAAGAGAGAAATGCTTTAGCCTTGTTGGCCAGGTTACTTAATATCTGTGGGTATTAATCCGCCAAGCTGTCCTCTGAGTATGAATGTTATGAGTAGAATGGCTCATCATGGATGCTTTTCCATGCATCAGACTGGAAAAGATCACAAAGATGACTCAGGGAATGGAAGAAGGCACAATCACTCTCAGACGTTGTGTGTGACCACAGAGACTGAGAGAGCTTTATAAAGAACAACTTGGTAATACCTATCAAAATTATAAAAGTAGTTTTTAATCCATCCATTTCACCATCAGGAATTTATTCTGTATATTCATAAATGTAAGATATGCAAAATTATTTATTGGGATTATCTAATATAAATGATCAGATGCAATTTATATGTACAAACTGTAAACACAAAGGATATTGTATGGCTATTAAAATAAGTCTAGTATGTTAAGATAAAAAGTGTGGACTTCTAACCTCAAAAGCAAAAGAAGCGAAGACTTAAAATTAAATAGTTATATGGAAATGAATAGGTAGGGAAAAACATTGTAAAATTTAAAAAGGTCAAATAAGAGCCCTTGGTAGAGAATACTCAGGCATTCATTAGCTTGATTTTATTGCTGCCTGAGTACCACACTACCAAGGGCTCTCATTTGACCTTTTCACATTTACATATTTTTTTTTGCAAAATTTGGAAACAACAGTAAAAAAGGTTTAATACTTTTTTTTTCAGTAATCACAAATTTATTGGACGTTATGGCCATCATGGGTATACCTGCACAAATAAAGACAGACAATTGTCCAGCATATGTATCTAAGAAAATGAAACACTTTTTTGTTTCTGGGGGTATTTTCCATTCCTTTCTGTTTGTTCAGCATATCTTTTATAGTACGATTTGACCTTTCTATAACTGCCTGATCTGTAGGATTATTTGGTTTAATACTTTTTGACTTTTGTAATTCATTAGCTTGATTATATTGAGTACAAAAGTCAACAGGTATTAATCTTTTTTACTATTGATTTCAAATTCATAAGGAATTTACTTTCCATAATTTTTTCATTATTTGTTTTATTTTTTTAAGATAATAAATACAATATTTTGCCCTCCTTTTTTTCCTCCAAACCCTCCATACAGACCTTTGCTTTTTTTCAAATTTTTGGCCTTATCTTTTTCATTGACAAATGTTTTATATATCTATATATGTGTATATATACGTGTGTGTGTATGTACATATATTAGTATATACAATGTTACTTTCATGCAGGTTTTCTGGATTCATTCATGTAGCACAAGTTCTAGTACATCTTAATAATAAAAGCCAGGAGTCAGACACAGGGAAATACTGAAAGATTAGAAAGATGAAGGAATAAGACCATAGCCACCTTACCTCTCAACTTCCCAGCTGAAAAGAGACTGAACTCTTGTCTCCTAACACCTTATCTCTTCCTCTCTCTGCACAGCCATACCACTTCCCATCTGTCTACACATACCTCCAGACAGCTATAGTTAGCAAGTGACTAGCTCTGCCCCTGATCTTCAGGCAAGCTTATTTGTACAAACAAGATGTCACCACAGGTTCACTATTTGGTATCTGATAACCAACTGATGAGACCTCCTCTGAGTAAAACTGTTCCTTTTGCTCCACTCTGAGCTTTCTTTAGCTGCTTGTAGGATTCAGATCCCCTTAGACTTTTTTCTCTCTTTACAGCAAAGAATATTAAGGAAAACTATAATAAATAAAAATTCAAAGCTTTGGAACCAAGTCCCCATCTATAAAACACTCCCATATGCAGGGCTCAAGGAACATTGATGAAGAAGGGCAGAAATATTGTATGACCCAAACAATCAGGAAGTTTGCTGTGAGACTGTGTCTCCTAGCAATGTCAGAAGCTACACCCACAAAATTTAACCTACATGGATGCTTAAACATGAATTAAACAAGAACACAAGAGGAGATATGACAAAGTGGTTGGGAGATAGCCCATACTGCCTCAATTTTTTTTCAGAATAAAATTACATAAGAGGAAATTTATGGTATAATTTATTAACCATCTCCCTCACAGTTTCAGTTACAGTAGACTTAGTTGACTAGCTAAATTTAGTTGGGTATATAAAGACATAAAAATAAATAAACACAGAAACAAACAAAAAGCACTTTTTAAAAAAGATCAGTGAATGGATGAAAGACTTAACTTTAGAGTTAGAGATAGTCACACCCCAGCCAAACCCACCAGAAACCACTCTCCTGCCATCAGGAACTCCTGAAGGTCTCGTGCGCAGAGCAGCTGTAGGCACTCAGATCACCCCTTCAGGCTCTGTCAGGTTTTATGTGAGCATAGTTGCCCCACATAGGGTCTCATTTTGTAGGCAGAGATTACTCATTCATTTTCCAGTCACTCAGACCCCAAAAAGTCACACAGAAACTATATTAATTAAAACACTGCTATATTAATTAAAACACTGACCTATTAGCTTAAGCTTCTTATTAACTAACAGTTAAATCTTAAATTAACCCATTCCTATTGTTTTGTATTTTACCACTAGGCTTGTGGTATACCCATAAAGTTCTGGGGGCATCTGTCTCCTTCAGCAGCTACATGATGTCTCTCCTTTTGACTCTTCCTAGTCTCTCTATACATCTCTTCCATCGTGGCTATATACTGCCCCACTATAGGCCAAAGAAGCTTCTTTATTAACCAATGGTAATAAAGCATATTCATAGCTTACAGAGAGAAATATCACATCAATTCTTAAATCATTGATTTTGTTTTAATAACAGTACAGAAAAATCCCAGCTTACAGAAAATACCTAGGTCTCCTTTCCATGGTCAAAGCCATTTCAAGTATGTTATGTAATATAATCATGCAGTAAACACATAGCCTTTCTGAGTGCATAGTCATCTTCGTTCTCATTCAATTTTTTATGTGTATTAATAGGTTGCTCCCTTGCATGGGTGCACCAAGGTTTAAGCATTTACCCAGAGGATGGCATCTGGGTTATTTCCAATCTGGAGCTTTGTGAGAGAAGTTGCTAGGGAGATTCCTGTACAGGTATTTATGGAATATACCTTGAATTTATCTAGAGCATGGGCTTAGGAATGTAATTGCTAAGGACTATAGTATAATTCCATGCTCAATGTTAAGGCAGATTCCAAAAGTGAAATCACTTGTTTTTTGGTGTAGTGGCCATACTTTACATTCTCACCAAGTATAAATCAGTGGTCCACTTTTTATTCATCCTCAAGGGAATTTAGACATTATTATGGGTATGTAGTACTTTTTGATTGTGACTTTGTTTCTTTATTTAATGTTAACATGGACTGTTTTGTTGTGTTTGCCATCCACATAACATTCAGTGGAGTTCCCATGACGTTCTTCACTCAGATAGTACTTTATATGTATCATTTATCATTTATTGATCTATTGGTTTGCTTATTTATTTTCAAGATAGAGTTTCTCTGTGTAATGCTCTGATCTATCCTGGAATTGCTCTATAGAACAGGTTGGCCTTGAGTTTACAGAGATCAACCAGCCTCTGCCTCTTGAGTCCTGAGATTAAAGACGTGTACCACAACCTCCCTGCTTGAACTTGTATTTTTAATGGATAAGTTTGAGGGTCTTATAGACTTATAGCACTATGTTTTTTTCACTGTGTGATCTTTCAGCAGTTTCTCTAATTGGGACCAAATTTAGGGTTTTTGTCTCATTACGCTAGTGCTTTACTCCTTACTTAAAGATAATGCAGTGGTTAAGAGCACTGCCTGCTCTTCCAAAGGTCCTGAGTTCAATTCCCAGGAACCACATGGTGGCCCACAACCATCTGTCATGAAATCTGGGGCCCTTTGAGGAAGAGACCTGCTCAGTCATCCACATTAACATAGACATTGAAGCCCAATATGAACAAGATCAACACAACCTTCATATATGGGCTACCCATGCATGCTTCATAAACAATCAACACCTTTAATTAAACTTCTGCTTGTTTCTTTCCATTCTTTTCTTAATTAAAAAAATAAAATAATGTAATTACATCACTTTCCTATTCCCTGTACTACTCTTATGATGTGGTCACAAAACAATCCCACACCAGTTCAGAATTGTAAATAATAAAAGAGTTATTTATTTAAAAGGAAAACTTACAGATCACTGTCCTAGACAACAGTCCTCTGTGTTAACAGGAACAGAGTCTAGCAGCCAGAAGCAGGAGCTGAAAGGAGAGCTGGGCGCACGTTTACTGTTGCTTTTACAGTATAAGAGACCATGCCCAAGTGGGCTGGCATCTTAAAGGCTATTGGCTGAAGGAACAGAATGTGCTCCCAGAACACTACTCTCAACTTCTCCCATGTTCACCCTTCACCACATAAACTGATGGCCTCCTTTAGATTGCTATTATATACATATATATGTACATGTGTGTGAGTGTGTGTGTGCATACAAATGCATAAATATATAAATATAACTCATTGTGTTCATTTATTGTGGCTTGTGTGTATACCATTTCAGAACTCATTATTTTGTATTAGATAAACAATGAGGGGGCATATTCATTTTAGAGGCTAATTTTTCTTCTTCCAACAGTAATTAATTTCCTGTAGTTCTTTGACAAAATGTGAGAGAGACTCCCTGGACTCTACATTAGCATTTCATTGTTTAGGTCTTGTTTAGGAAGCCATGTTGTTGAAATATTGTGGATGCAGCTTCCCAGTCATTTCTAGTTGTTTTTTGAATAGCTTATTAAAATCACTGTTATTTTCCTATTGATATTACCTTTGTATTTTATTAAAAATTCTCTATTCATATTTTATTCATGTATATTTTTTCTGGGTAGAATATTCATTTCATTGATTCATGAATTTATTTTATGTTATCCCCATTCGGTATTTATTATTTATATTTTACTTTTGTGTTATTTGTATTCTGAGTAGCACTTTGTGTTTTAATAATTATGGTTTTATATTTCTTTCCATGAACTCTCTACTGTGCTCATTCTTCTTGTTAATTCATAATATTTCTTCCTGTATTTATTTGATGTTTGTTTTTTTTTGGAAATAAATTATTTTTTAGGATTTTTGAATAGTGGAAAGTTTTTCTTTTTTTTCCCTCAATTATGACATGTAGTTTTGCTGGGTATATTAGTTTAGGCTGACTGCCAGAGTCGTTAGAATTTGAAAAGCATTCCTGCAGATTTTTCTGGCTTTCAAAGCTTTCATGGAGAAATCAGCTGTTGTTATCATGGGTTTTCTTTTACATGTGGCTTGAACTTAATTGTTTTTATAGCTTTCAGTACATTTTTTTCCATGTGTAGCTAGTGTTTTAACTATATATACCTGGGTATTTTCTTTCTAGTCTTCTCTATTTGCTGTTCTGTTTGCTTCTGGTCTCTGTATAAGTGTGTCTTTCCTTAGGTTAGAGATGTTTTCTTCTATGATCTTGTTGAAGATCTGCTCTGTGGTATTGACTGGAAATTCTTCTTCATCCACACCTGCAATTCAAAGAGTTGGTTTTTTACATGGTGACTCACATTTCCTGTATGTTACTTTCCTGTGTTTTCTTGCATTTTAATGCTCCTTACTTATTTATTCTTGACCTTCTACTTTATCATTGAATCCTGGCAGTCTTGACTTTTCCTACTTCTAAGGCTTTCCTTTGCATTTTTTAGTTGAGTTATAGGGTTTTTCAATTTCATTTTCATTTCATCACGAGTTTTTCTCAATGTTTCTATTTCCTTATTAAATTCTGTTCTCAGATCCTGGATTGTCTTTCTCATCCATTATTGTTATGTTTGTGTTTTCATGGGCATCACTTTAGCATTTATTCCTGCTAAACTCCTTTTCCTTAATTTCTGTTTGTGTCTTCTTTAAATTCTTTGATGGAGTTTATGATTATTCTTTTAAAATATTGTTGTACTGGGGTTCATCTAGGTAATTCTTATGGCAAACATTTCTAAATGTCTGGTAGGTCTTGGAAGAAGGTACCATATATTTATCTATCCATAAATTTTTGGCTGGAGGATAAGGGTTATTAATGCTATTATTTCATTGTTAAAAATTGAATATCCTAATATATATTTAATTATTCACTCATGTAAGCACATATGTGTGATTTCTGACATGCGTTCTACTGTGGGAAAATAACTGCTGTAAAACGTCTAAAATATGGAGTAAAAATGACCAAAGTATCCAGGCAATTCTCCAACAAAGTTATTAGTGTGACCTGGGAAAGGAAAAGAACACGAGGGAGGAGAAGAAAGAGAAAAACCTAGAGAAGAGCTAGCATCAAAATCATTTTTAAAAATGAAATAAAAGGAGAGGGTTTTTTTTTTTTGAAAGACTGTTGGAATATCAGTAATCACTTTATGCCAGTAGAATTAGCAAAATGGCCAAAACCCTTGCCAAAGAGGGATTTCTAAATAAAGGCAACAATGAAATAACTTAAGGATCTGTATATAAATGAGATGAATTGAGTTTTTAAATTAAATATGTATCCTGAAAAGTAACTCATGGTCTCTCATGGCTTTATTGGTTAACACCGCCAAATATTTAACAGAGAAAGAATATTAACCTCATTCATTTTCTTTCATGAAATAAAAAAAATTACAAAAACTCCAGTTATAAAAGCATTAAAATTAAAAAAACAAAATATGATTTAAACATTATACTCACACTCTTAAAAGATCTGTACAAATATTTATTGTGCGTGTGTGTGTGTGTGTGTGGTGTGATAGTCGCAATTTAGTATAAGGAGACACTTTGATGAGGTGAGGCTTAGAATGTAGTAAGAAATTATTCTGTTCTAGCAAAGTACCAGGCATGATTTCTGTCCTGTTGAGTGACCTTAAGTCCAACTACTACAGCAGTTGGTGACCTCAACTTGTGAGTGCCAGTATTGCATCATTAGTGTTGTAGTTCAAAGGTATTGCATCTGGGTAGGACTGTTAAACACTTTATCCCAGGCAGCATGCATAGCTTTTTCTGGAACTGTGGATGCTAGACCACAAGGAAAAAGGTTTTTTTGGGTCAGATCCAGCTAAAATCACCTGAATTCTAAGTCCTAAGTGGGTGGTGTCTTCAGCAATATGGGCCCACCTTCAACTCCATGAGGCAACAAATGATAACATATATGTCTGCTTTATTTTGTTTGGAGAGTTATTTGGACTATCCTGACAGACCATTCAATAGGAGGTTTCTTGTGTCTGGACACAGGGAAGAGATTAAGAGATCATGGGGTACTCAGTCCCAAGTGATACATCTCCATCATAGTTCCTGTATTTATAGCTTAGTGGATAACAGAGGGAAGGAGGGAGGGATATTAGAATTAACTAACTAAAGAAGCACAAGTTAAATTATCTCCATTCATTCATTGATCACATAAATATTTACTCTAGGTTATCTTGTAAAGTGACAAAATCTAATTAATATCATTATAAGAGAAAAAGTATGAATTAAAAATCAGTTTAATTCCATATAGAGTAAAATGAATACCTAAATTAAAAAATAATTATAATAATATAAAAAAGTAAGATAACTAGTGGTAAATTTGGCAAAGTATATTATGAAACAGTGTTTAGTAAAATTGATGGATATTTCATGTACATGTTGTGACAGGCCAAGTTCACAAACTGGAAAAGCCATACTTTTAGATGCCATTGTGACCAAATAGATTTGCTTGGTATTAATCAATGTAATATTGTTTAAAATACTATTAAACTTGGTTTTAATAAATCATTTTTGTTTCAAATTTTTAATTTTAAAATTATTTCTCATCGTCGGTCTCTGTTTCCTATCTGTGATCTGTGACTCTGTCTCTGTCCCTCTCTCTCTCTCTGTATATACCACGGCATATATGTGGAAGTGAGAGGACCCCTTACAAGAGTTGGTTCTCTTCTTTTACCACGTGGATCCTTTTTTTTTTAATCTTTTTATTTTATTTATTTATTTATTTATTTATTTATTTATTTTTTGGGATTTTTCGAGACAGGGTTTCTCCGTAGCTTTTGGTTTCTGTCCTTGCTGGCCTCGAACTCACAGAGATCCGCCTGCCTCTGCCTCCCGAGTGCTGGGATTAAAGGTGTGTGCTACCACCGCCTGGCACGTGGATCCTTTTATAACAAACTCAGCTAATCCACTGGTCAGACATAGTGCCAACTGCATTCATTATCTGTGCTGTCTCACAGGTTTTTATTTTTGATTTTTTTTTTGATAGACCTTGACATATTTCAACACGTGTGTTTGAAGACAAAGAACCAAACTAGGTAAAGCATTCTGTAACAAGAAGAAAATATAAAGTAGTTTTGTTGGACATATGTATTGGTTTTAAAAGTTTTGGGGATAAAATATAAGTGCTTCAAAGGCTTTATTCTTAAAATTTTTTGTGTGGAGATAATTAAATCAAGGGAAAAATGTAGGAATGGGGAAAATGTAAACAATAAAGTTCTCAGCATGTTTCATAAGTAGGTATTCTTATTAACAGAAAGACGAAATAATTTGATATTTAAATGTGCTATGTTATTTAAAGTTTTTTTTTTTTGCAATTGTGGAAAGTGATGCTGGCAAAAAAGTAAATGGAAAGACAAAAGAACAAAAGAAAGAAAGAAGGAAGGAAGAAAAGAATAAAGGAAGGAAAGAAAGAAAGAAAGAAAAAAAGAAAGAGAAAGAAAAAAGAAAGGAAGGAAGGAAGGAAGGAAGGAAGAAAGAAAAAGGAAAGGAAGGAAGGAAGGAAGGAAGGAAGGAAGGAAGGAAGGAAGGAAGGAAGGAAGGAAGAAGGGGTGCTTGACAATGAGATAGAAAGCGAAAAGAATGAAAGTAGTTCTGACAATCAGAAAGCAGGATTCACCACTAATGAAATAATTATGTTCTCTCATTGATACATTTGATGGAACTTAAGGAGCCTTCAGCTATTTTTTGATGTTTGTCTCCTTATGATGCGAACCACAGGCAAGGAAGATTATTTTCAAAGATGATGTTGGTTGTTTTTTCTTCCATTGTCATACACCCTTTGTTGTAAGACGTTGCTGCCCCCTCCTTAAAAAAAAAAGGGATTTATCTCTTCTTTTTTCTATCTTAAGGTTTAGATTGCATCTGGGTATGGTTTTGCATGTCTTTAATCCCAGCACTCTGGAGGGCAGAGGCTGACAGAGCTCCTTGAGTTTAAGGTTATCATGGTCTATATAGTGAGTTCCAGGACAGCTAGACCAATATAGTGAGTTTTTTTTTCCCCTCAACACTCCATTCAAAACAAACAGAACTCTTTTAAAAATTAGCTAGCACATCTAATCAAGACCTCACCCACGGAGACGGTGGGACTGATCTAATGGGAGCTCACCAAGGCCAGCTGGACTGGCTCTGAACGGGCATGTGATCAAACCAGACTCTCTGAATGTGGCTGACAATGAGGTCTGACTGAGAAGCCATTGATAATGATACCAGATTTTGATTCTTTTGAATGTACTGGCTTTTTGGGAGCCTAGTCTGTTTGGATGCTCACCTTCCTAGACCTGGATGGAGAGGGGGGCCTTGGACTTCCCACAGGGCAGGGCGCCCTGACTTCTCTTAGGACTGGAGAGCGAGGGGGAGGGGGATTTGGGGGGAGGGAAAGGGAAATAGGAGGATGGGAGGAGGTGGAAATTTTTAATAAATAAATAAATAAAATTTTTTAAAAATTAGCTAGCAAAGTAGGTGGTTTTATTATGACATTTTCACACATTCGTTGTATTGGTTGATTGTTCTTGCCTGTTCCTCTCTTGCACCTCCCTCTGGGCCTCTTGTATCCTTTTCTTCTCAATATACTCCATTCCACTTTCAAATAGCAGGTCCTATTATGATCTCCCCAACTCCCTTAAAACCCCCTCTTCTCTTACATGGACTCTTTTCTTGGCTCAGTTCCTTAACCGCATTCACTTTCATATAAATATACTTATGTAATATTAGAAAGTAAGATCTACATGACACAGAACACGTAGCATTTGTCTAAGCCTAGCATGGTTCACTTAACATAATTTCATTTCAAGACATTTCCATTTTCCTGAAAATTGCATACTTTCATTTTCTTTATGGCTGAGTGCATAGTTATTATAAACTCATCGGCTGATGGACATCTCAGCTGATTCCATGTCATGGTTGTTGTGAATCGAGCTGTAATAAACATGGTTATACAAGTATCTTTGTGCCCTGATATCGTCATTTGGGTGCATATCAAGGGCTGGGATATCTGGGTCTTATAGTATTATTCTGAATTTTATTGAGAAAACTTCACACTTATCAGCTTACACTCATTCCATAATTAAATAGGATTCCCACTTTTTATGCATATACTTCCCATATTTTAAAATTTTTACTGACCTCATGTGTTTCTTCTTTTGAAAACTTCCTGATTAGTTCTTTGGCCTATTTATTTTGGCAGAAGTTTTTTCTTTACCTTTTGCAATTATTTACATATTCTAGATGCTAGACTGTTATTTTCAGTAAAGTAGTAAAGATTTTTCTTCCATTCTATAGACTGCCCATTTGCTATAGTGACACTTTTCTTTCATGTGCATACATTTAAATTGTTATGTAACTTAGTTTCTTAATTTAATGTTGTTTCCTGTGCTATTGAGATTATATTCAGAAAGTTCTTGCCTTTATCTTGAAGTACATCTTCTGTTTTCTTCTAGTAGTTTCAGATTTTAAATTAAGGCCTATTATCATTAATATAGATTTAATGCAACATGAGAGATATATATCTAAATTTATTTTTCTGAAGGTGGATATAAAAGTTTGCAGCACTATTTGTTGAATAGGCTGTTTTTTCTTCCACTTTCATAAAAAATAATGTAACCATGGTTGTGTGGGGGTTTATTTCCAGGTCCTCGGTTTGGTTCCAAAGGTCTAGTTTTCTATTTTATTCAAATCGGCGTGGATTTAGTTGTGAAACTGTCTCTGACTAGTGAGTCATTTTCAATAGCTCATAGGCTAGCTAGTACATTTGCTTGGGCTTACCTTCTGTAGTCTGGAGTTGAGAATCTGTATTTACAATATAGACAGTGGGAGCCAGTATTTTAGAACGAGTACTTCTAGAAAAAAAAAAAAATACAGCGACCTCAATTCTAGTTTGTCTCCTGCCTAGTTGAGGCAGAGACTTTCAGGCCATCAAATTGGAGCCAAAAGGGGTCTTTCGTACAGCAATACAGCACGTAACAACTGGCATAACAACTGTCCATGAAAGTCTAGCTCACATTAGTAAACCAATGAATAATGCACAGTTAAAACCCTTGCTTTGTTTGAAGTTAGAAGGTTGTGAAATTGACCCGATGTGCAGAAAAAGAATGTAGTATTTATGAAAAAATCCTGCTGAAGCATGGAGCATTTGTTCTGGACATGCAACAAATTAATCATAGACTATTGCACTCAAAAGAGTGAACGTAGCCACAGTAGTAAAAGTGGACACTTGCTGCACCTTCTCATTGTGGTGGTACTTCTGCAAGAACTTTTATTGGGAAAGCTTATTATCATTTTCACTTTACAAATGAGTTGAATAACTTGGCCAGGATAATAACATCCCTAAGATTTAGAGAGGAGATTCAAGCTCAGGAGGCCTGTCTTTGTAAACTAGATTTAAATATTTGGCAGTGATATATCTTTTCACATGGACATATTAGTTCTTATACGATTCCACTATCATAAAAGAAGAAAGCTTATATGAGAACATGCAGAGATGAAGAGGTTGAGGACAGTATCTTTTTGATTATGAAAAAATAGCTCACATTAGTGTCTGACATCTTTCATGAAGTAACATTGGCCTTTTTATGCTTGTATTTATACCTATTCCTTTTATTTTATTTCCCAATTTTGATACATTATTTTAAATTTCAATCTGCATCTTTCTCTCAACCAACTTTCTACAATTGCTAAAAAAAAATAGCAAATAATGAATGGTCTACATACTGTACATTAAAGTCTAGATTAAAGTGTATTTTCCCAAGGAAGAATTAAACTAAAAGAAGTAAGTATAAAACTTATACACATTCTAAATCATATATTTATGAAATTGTTGAGCTCTGATGGATCAAGATCAATCATGTTTTGTAGTATTGGGTAGGGACTCTAGCAAAAAGAGGAGAAAGAAAGGATGTTGAAATATTGTTGATATTTTTTCACTATTAAATATCACATTTCAACTTTTCATTTCACAGGTATCTACAGAGTATCAGGATCAGTTCCGGGACCCCTAAAAATTCCTCACCTTGAATCAAGGCTCTATATGATATTCTTTGATTTACTTCGTTTTGAATAACATTGGGAAAAAGACATTTGCCTCAAAAGTGTCTTTTAAAAGAATACTTTCCAATGCCTAAGAATAGCAAAGTGGTTAAGAGAGATTTAGATGATGAGGTCATTGAGTCTGTCAAGGACCTTCTGTCCAACGAAGACTCACCCGAAGAGGCTTTTAAGAAGAGTGAACTAATCGTTGATGTTCAAGAAGAGAAAGACACCGATGTCGAAGATGGATCTGAAGCAGATGATGAAAGGCCCGCTTGGAACAGTAAGGTGCAATACATTTTGGCTCAAGTTGGATTTTCTGTAGGTCTGGGGAATGTGTGGCGATTCCCATACCTCTGTCAGAAGAATGGTGGTGGTAAGTCACGTTTGCTTGCTTTAATGATGAATTGCTACACTTGTAAATACTGTTCGTTATTTCAGATAGCTGCTACTACTGCTACAGTATCATATTTTCAGAAATTGTGAGTTCCGTTACAAAGCTAGGGAGACTCCTTTATGGGAAACACAACTGTGTCGTATAAATACTCAGGGATTGCTCAAGGAAATACACTCTTGAACTTCTTCCCTGGATACTGTAAACATTGCTGAAGTACTGAGGGGAACTTTTCTAACATGGGCTTTGTTCTCTGCATGCCGGACTTTTGCTTTCAATGAGACTCTAAAGCAAACAGCATTGACTGAACATGAATGTTCTCTCGGTGACTTACTACCTCTGAATTCTAAATTGTTTCGTTCTTTAACAAAAGAAGAACATGTAATTTAGAATGATTATGGTCTTTAAATGTGGACTAGCACTTTTAGGACTCACGAAGGAGTTGAACCAGATAATTAACATAATGCCATTCATTCTTTGTCCTTGGAGGTTTTACACCATCTAATCCAGGTCTGTAGTATAATACTGAGGAATGCTGTCCAGCTTCAACAAGTTCTTTGAAAAAGAGAATACTCTTATTTCATTTCAAACAAAAATAGTTTCACCATCATTAGCACTTTTACTATGTATAGTGGACACGTAATTTTCAACAGTTTAAAAAGAATAATACTGTCATAAAACTCTTGTGAAAAAGTTGGAGATGGTAGTACATGCCTTCAATCCCAGCACTTAGGAGAATCTCTGTGAGTCTGAGGCTAGCCTGGTTGACAAGGTGACTTCCTGGATAGCCAGAACTGATACACACAAAAGTACTACATCAAAAGCAAAAACAACAGCAGCCAGGCAGTTGTGGTGCATGCCTTTAATGCCAGTTCTTGGAAGGCAGAGGCAGAGCTCCGTGAGTTCATGTCAAGATTGGCCTGCAGAACGAGGTTCAGGAAAGACTTCAAAGCTATAGAGGAACCCTGTTTTGAAAAACCAAACAAACAAACACATTCATGTCTACATACATACATACATACATACATACAGACAGACAGACAGACACATATATGAGGGGAATATTTATATATATATACATATATATATCACCAATATTTTTGTAATTGTATAATATGTCCATATAAAGTGTGTTAAAGTAAATATGGATAAAAGTAAATACTCTGGACTGAGATGACTCAGTAGGAACTTTACATGGTTTGCAAGCCTGAGTCCCTGAGTTTGGAAGCCCAAGCATGGTAGCATGCATCTGTAACCCGAATGCTTATGGCAGGAAGTCATGCAAATTTATGGGGCTTGCTAGTCAACCAGTTAAACCAAATCAGTGAGTGCCATTCTCAATTAGAGAAGTTGTCTTAAAAGACAAAGTTTATTTTGATAGACAAAATGCCTGAAATTGACCTCTGGGGTCTACATGCTTATGTCCCGACACATACACAAACCCAAACCTACATATTCTGAAAGGTACACATTTTTATCTCCAACTATTACAAAGAGTGTTTTGATATTATTTCTGGTCTGTGATAGTTTGGTTGGCTGAAAACAATTATGGTTTTATTTTGCAGTAATTATAATACACACACACACACACCATGTCAAATGAATGGAACTAGTCATTTGCAATTTTTCCTCAGTTACTAAGATAAAATGCCATGGCATTATGGCGATTAAAGTATATTTTAGGTGGCTAGAGAATTCCACCGGGAGCACAATAAGAGGTTTTGGAAAGCAAACTTTTGAACGAACCTGACTGAGAGCTAAGAATTCAATTTTACGTGAAGTGAGCCACATACTCCATACTGCTCATAAAACAGTAATTCTCTATCAAGTTGATAATATCCCATGGGAATTATTTATGGTGTCGAAGATTAGCACCTGTATATGTCCGTTTTTTTAAAATAAAAATTGTTTGCTTTTTTGTTTGCTGCTTGCTTTTTTTTGTTAGTTTCTCACTATTTGTTTCATTTTCTAAGATTGGCGGAAATACTTACTTTGAGACATTTCACTTTCTATAACTTCCTGGACATCCTGCTAAGGATAAAGACAGACTCAGATTAAAGTCTGGTTTTATTCCTTTCAGTATGACTTCAGCCTTGATGTCATAAAAGTTTGACAATTAGTTATTAACAAGACCTACCTCTCTACCTCTTCCTTTGATAAAAATAATATTCAGGTTAATTTTTCTACTATTGATTTCTTGCCTTCCAATGTAAATAGAGAGCAGTATTGCATATCTTGTAAAAAAATCGGCTGAATTGGAGAGTGTGGCGCATATGTGTGTGTTCAGAGGAACATGCATGCAGAGGTCAGAGGAGGTTTCAGGACAGTTTACTCCTTCCACTATGGTTCAGGAAATCAAATTCACGTCCTCAGACTTGTGCAGAAAGGTACCGTCTAGCTGGCCTGCGAGGCTTCTTAGAAAAATTAATTACAAGATTCAACCTTTTCATGTCCAAAGAAAATCAGTTATATTTTCTCAAAGACGTCTATTTGTATTATAGAAAAAACTCTTTTCATAAAATCGTCTTTCATAAAAAGTTTAGCGTCAATGTATACTCTACTATAACTTGAAAATACGGCACGTTCTGTTTGTTTTTGTCCCTCTAGGTGCATATCTTCTGCCATATTTAGTACTACTTCTGATAATAGGAATTCCCCTCTTTTTCCTGGAACTTTCTGTGGGTCAAAGAATTCGGAGGGGCAGCATCGGGGTTTGGAATTACATAAGCCCTAAACTGGGCGGGATTGGATTCGCGAGCTGTGTAGTAAGTCTCTTTCCCCTGACATTGTTTTTACCTGTGCTGGTTTGGAATAATGTAATCTTATTCTCTGTAAACTCCAAGTCTTTGTCTCTGTATAGTTCTTTATTCACATATTATAAGCTGCTGGTAGAGAGAGCACTATACAGAATCATCTATGATAACTGATAGTACCTCAATTTCAAAATGGATTTTAAATGTTCAACTCAGAAACTATTTTAAAGTAAAGATAATGCTTTCAGATAAAAATATTGTAAGATCAAGACCTAAATATTATTACAACTTAAAAAAATATTAAATATTATGAAGTGAATTCCACCTTACTGTTTTAAAGGGAGTGTCAGAGGATGACCAATAAAACTACATTCTTTTACTTCTTTTGCAGGTGTGCTACTTTGTGGCTCTTTACTACAATGTCATCATTGGCTGGACTTTGTTTTACTTCTCTCAGTCTTTTCAACAACCTCTTCCTTGGGACCAGTGCCCCCTGGTGAAAAATGCATCTCATACTTGTAAGACGCATGTTTTGTTGTCTTCTTCTGTTGAACGATTTCAAAATTAGCAAAGGCACATACTTTCTTTTCTGCCTTTTAGAAACTGCAGTGGCTGGCAACAATAAAAATCCAAAACCAAAACAGGCAAACAAATCGTCTGTAGTGAGCATCATAATAGACTCCCTTCGGCTTTTGGAATGGCCACTTGTCGTAATCATTATTTTTTTTAAATCTTAGAATATAAAGAAGCATTTTCTATAGAATGCAACTTGTTCATGAAGTTAAAAATGTTCTACTAGTCCCCTTTAAGAAAGTAAAAACACATGAAATATTTTAGTTAACCTAGTATATATAAATGTTACCATTTAGACTTACAACGTATGCAAATATAATTTTGTCAGCATTATACTTAACCTTAGTTTTCATGCAAAAATTCCAAAATTCCTGCCTGAATTTTACTTTAACAGCACATACATATCAATTCATTCTGCTTTTCAGCAAAATCCCCTTGGCTAGCAGCTATCACATCTGATGGTGCTGGGCTCCTGTATCATATAATTATGGGTCTGGGAAGGGGAATGTTAATTACTTGTTTCAATTATTTCCTTAAGAAGTTCATGTATTCCTTTGGAATTCTTAATAACCATCAAAAAGAATACCTGTTCCCAGATTTTTTAAAGTCTGCAAAATTTGTATTTCATTGTGAACTTGACCGCTGTTTTCAAGCTAATTATTTTCTAGGAAATGGATAAGAATTGGCTAATGGACTTGCTCAGCAAAATCCAATATTACTCATTGCTTCTCATATATAGTCAGAGTTATTGCATCTTATATCTTTTTTTTTCCACACAGATATCGAGCCAGAATGTGAAAAAAGTTCCGCCACCACCTATTACTGGTACAGGGAAGCGCTGGATATCACCAGTTCCATCTCTGAAAGTGGAGGCTTAAACTGGAAGATGACTATCTGCCTGCTGGCTGCCTGGGTCATGGTTTGTCTGGCCATGATCAAAGGCATTCAGTCTTCTGGAAAAGTTAGTATGCTAGAATCCCTCCTGATTCGGCTAAGTACCCTTCGTGGGTATTGCCAAACCCTTGTAGCTATCCCCCAAATTCAGATGACAAATTGCTTGTAAAATTTCATTCTAAGTATTTTACAAAAAGCGGTGTTTTAAAAAATCTGCCTTAAAAAAGTAGATAAGTAATAAGCAAAGTGTTTTGTAGTGACATATGGTATCATTTATAGTGTCTATTTTCTTTTCTAGCAAAATCTTTTTAAAAAACCTTCAATATTTAAGTCTGTTCATTTTGCCATTTGTTCAGCATCTGATAGTTCTCTGACTACGTCACCTCCAGTCATGGAAAGTGATGGAATGATGAATTAACTTTTTTGTTTGTTTGCTTTGTATCATATCCTTCTTTTGAGTCTTTTCTTAAGAAATGATTATAAAGAATATTCAAATCGTGTACTTTTGAGTGTTTCTTAAAGTTCTTGTCCTTAGGTAGTTAGAATAATGCCAACAAGCAACACAGAATAAATAAACGATGACAAGAGCCTGCCTTCCAGGACAAATAAAAATTTAAATATACTGGGCTTGAAAAGGACATTAGGTGCACTGTGAAGTCTGAATAGTTTGCTGTTTTCTTTTTTTTTAAATGATACATTGGGCACATAATTTTTATTCATTCTTCTGCTTTTGAAAGCATTAGAATCCAACACTTATCACTGCCCTTCCCATCCTTCATCTGCTTTATAGAAAGAATTCAGTGTTGGCTCTTCTTACTGTCCCCTATGGTATAAGTATATTAATTTCTCTTATCAAAGTGTAGCTGTAATCATGTCTTTTCAGTCTAATTGGGCATCATAGTTAGGAACACTGGGAAGAGTGGAAGTTGGATTACTTTACTATTATTAGAAGAATAATTAATAACAATAAATCATGTGATGATAATAATAACAATAATAATAATAATAATAATGTGACATTGGTACAGATGATTTGAACAAAGCCAGTAATAAGTAATTATACCTAGTAGACATCTCTTTGTTGTGGGACCTGTACTACTTTATCTTACTTACTCCTCAAAGCCCTAAAATGTAGTTACAACTTTAGATCCACTTTACTGATTAATAAAAATGGCTGAGACAGGTTATCCTGTGTAGCCCAACTTTTTTTGAACTGGAGTCTTCCTGCCTCCTGTGTGGTAGTCACACAGCCATGTGTCACCTTGCCATGTTGTCTGTGTCTTTAATGGAAGAGGCTGTGGTATGGTCCACGCTATGCCGCCTCTGAGTATGTATGATATTTGTGCCCATCAAATGATGACTTGAGAATGGGGATGAGAGTGGACAGAAGTTGGTCTAACTCATCTTTGTTTCCTGTTGATTCCATTTTAGTAACAATATGGATGGCATTGTATCTTGTAAATCTGTTTATCTGCCCTTCATGTTCTTGTGGCTGCTACATTATTTTGCATGTGACAAAGTGAACATAATAGCTGCACAACTAAATGTCTTGAACTCTTTGTAAATGTTATTATGTTTAATACCAATTTCCTAATTTTAGACATTGCTTTGATTGAGTACACCTTGACCACATAGGGGTCACTGAATTTAGATTATAAATAAAGGAATAAGTTCTTAAGCCAGGTTTCATCACATGAACATAATTGCTAAGTTACTGTTACGTGGGAGAAAGAGCCATCTCTGGTTGACTACAGAGATTTGAAAGCTGTCATGATTAACTTTGCTAAGACTTTCTGAGTTTGTGTGTTATTGTCACCTGAAAAATAATTTCTTCTTTTAAAAAATCTACTAGTTTCTATTATGCTATTTTTACAAATTGCAATTGTACACATGTGTGGAACACAAAATTGATGTTACAATTTTCCTGCAAATTGTATAATAACCAACACAAGTGAATTAGCATATCTATCACATCACGTATTTATCAACTTTTCTGATGAGACTGAAATTTACTCTCATGATATCAGATACGTTCCTGTTTTGTCTTTAACATAATACAATAAAAATGTTCGAGTAGAATGGAGTACAAGTTATGGAGTACATGTGATTTGCTAAGTAAGAGAACCTTAGGGAGAGAGTGACATTGAGGCAGAATTTGAAGCAAGACTTGGGCTGTGTTGAATTGGATGCTTTAATTGAGGATCTCTTCTCTTGAGTCATCATCCTCATCCAAAAGTGATTTTAACAGTCCAGATGGGGCAAAATCTAGCTGTAAGCAGCACGAGAAATGATATGAATGTTTAAATTGACGCAATTCTTTAGAATTGAATAGAGAGGTGAAGACGGTGAGAGGAGAATTGATTGTAAAGGGTGGATGTGTGTGTATTAAACAATTATTAAACAATCAAACAAAAGGCCTCCAAATAAATTGTTGTGCGAGCACTAGGTAGAAAAGAGTGATGGAAGGCTAGGAAGTACACACATTGTCATCAGGAAGTCCCAGTTGTAAGATGAGACCTCCTTATATAGTTTTTTAAACATGCAAACACACACACACGGTGGAGAGTGGGAGATGCTGCCTGGAACCTACATGAGGGACAAGAGGAGGATGCTGGTAATCACTCAGGCTGACTAAACACACCTCAAAATGCAACTGTGCACCGAATTCTGATATCGTTTATTTTTTCTGCCTCTCTATGGGGAAGAGAAATTGTTGGTCTGTGAGCATATCAACGAGTTAAATACAAAGGAGACAGCAAAACCATAAAGAACAGGACTGTGCCCCAGGATAAGAGAATCAAGAGTAGAGGGAATAAGAGGGAAACATTTTAGGACAATGCTTGGTGACAATCGAAATTAATTGTCACCTCTATAATATACAGTTCATTCTCACTGGCTATGTTCACAGGCTGTATGAGCCCTAGTTCTAGCATCTTATGATGTTTGTGACCCCAGAATAGAAGATTGAAATGAAGTGTTGTTGACTTCCTTCCAGCTCCAGGGCGACGTTTCTTGTTAGCATTTCTAGTGTAGTACTCTGTTAAATATGGTGCATACATTGGTTTCTTCATTCTGTCACCCAAATGAGTCATAAGGATTATCTCTAATCCACAACAAAGTCAATAGTTCAGGAGCAAGTTAACTATCCTGAATTAAGTAACAAGTAACATGCAGAACTAAAGTCAGGCATTGAGGTCAACAGTAAAATTCCTTCTGAATGTGTGTCTATAACAAACATTTTGATATAACGAGAAAAACAATTGAGAATTTTTATGTTTTCCAAATCTAGTTATTGTAACAACATGAAAATAGCCTACATAATATTTTGCTTGACAAAGTCATCTTTTACTTAATATAAATGCTGAAAAAAGTATTTTGGTTGCCAACTCTAAGGAGGCTCTAAATTAAATAGAGGAATGTATCTCATTTCTTTATTCTAATCTAATTCTATTTTTAAGAATAATTCTAATTTATTCTATTCTAGTGATATAGTTTAAGATCTACATATAAACTAAGCTCATTGACTTTTCCATTCAACTATTTATTTACAAAGGTATTAAATATTTGGTATTTACTAGAATCTGATTTAGTTTAGCAAGGGGCAAAGTCTGGATTTAGGAACTTTCTAGCGACAGAGGCAAACCACACATTTGTAAAATCATTCCAGGTACAAGTGTACAACACCAATATATAAAATGCATGAGGTTTAGGTAGTTATGTACGATAAACTAATTTAAGATAACAATGTGGTATATAATGCAGATTTAATTGATTTTTTTTCAGTTTCATATGAGGGTTTGCTATATAAATGTAGCCATTTGTGTAAATGTAAAGAATTTGTGCTTAAGAGCAAGGTAGATACTTTGTACAGTGTGGCCTAAGATACATTCTTTTAACTCTTAGAATTTTATAAATGAATATATTGACCTTTCTTTTCTTAGAGAAGAATGTAGTCATGGGCTTGGCATACTTATACTTTTCACCTCTTTGATATATTGACTTTGTGTTCACAGTATAAACTAGACTATTTCTGCTTTTATTCCTTAAGAATGTATGTTAAAATCTTATTACCAAATCAAAATTAGTTTATTTAAGAACACAAATGTATGTGGAACTAATAAAATAAAGTGGAAATAATTGTGACCACATAATTAGAAAACAATTTAAAATTCTAAATAATAAAGACATTGTAGAGTGTACACAGAAGAAACCTTAACTTTCTATGAATTATCTTCTAATGTACAGTATATCTGATGACTTACTGAATGCTGTGAACTAATATATAGATATTATACAGTAATTTCTGGCCTCATAAAGCCCATAGTATAAAGATCCAGGCAGATAATTGCTGGATTACGTATGGCGATGGAGGCAAAGAGAACAAGCATGAGAAAGCCATTGCAATTAGTCTGGATTTTAGGAAACTTCACATAGTGGGCAATTTGGGATCATGCTAAGTAGGTTGAAGGAAACCTCATGAGAAGGATGAAAAAGAGGTCATTTCAGGCGCAGAATCAGGCATAATGAAGCCCAGAGGAAGCTAAATGTTCCTGTGTGACTCTGACATCCAGTTTGGGCAGCAAGAGATAAAGCAACAATGTGAGCTGGTTGCTGATGGACTTGGAAGTGTCTGCTGAAACTGGTAAAAAGGTGGATGTCATATAATAAACTCTGTAAAGATTTGAAGATTTTTAACAGTTCAGCAAACAATACCATCAGATTTCTAGAAAACTCCACACAGAAGAGCCGTAGATGTTGGACCTCTGCCATGCAGAGGCAAACTGATAGGGAGATGCTGGAGGAAAGATCAGCAGGAAATAAACCGAGAATCAGCAAAGTCCTTCACGCCACTTATGAAGCAGCAAATTGAATTTGATTTGAGAAACATGCAGAAAGGACTCGTGCTTTTGGTAGCCTCATAATTGTGGAGAGCTACAATCAAATAAGACCTAGGGGACTGGAAGATTTAAAGAAGGTTGAAGTCATCAGAGATAACCAGAAAAGTAACCCTACTTCCAAAATAACCCTAATAAGGAAAAATTAGGAAATGAACGTGAAAACGTATCATCAAAGCAGAGGCCAGTCTAAGATTATTGAAAATGTTTGTTTTCACTAATGACAACAGTATTACTTTATCAAAACACAGGTTTTAATATACTGACATCCTCCACATAGAACTAATATTCTGATAGCTTCAGAATGCTTAAGTATGACTTTCAGGGGATAAAGTACAAAGGAAGAAAACACAGGCATCGTCTTTCTATTACAAGTTCTTTAGAGTTATCAAGTCACATGCTCTCTACCCCGAGGCCTCCTCTGCATTGATAGTCTCCCCCTTTTTCTCCCAGGCTCCCTTCATTTCTTCTTTATGCACATGCTTATCGTATAGCTATTCTGTTTCTGCAAATGTTTTAGGAGTTTAAGATCTATTAGTGAACAGGAAAGACATGGCCTCTACCTCCACAGAGCTTCTATAACAGCAGAGCGGACAGCCCACAAGAGAACTCAAGTAAGGTAACATCAACAAGGCTATCTGCTGTCCCAGACAAAACCAAACCTAATGGTAATATCTCCGAGGGGATGTCACTGTCTCTACGCTGGCAGGAGTCATACCAGATGGTGGATTCAGCGTGGAAATAAAAGGGCAGTCTTATTTGGGCTGCTAGGGAAGATTTCTGCAAGATGTTTCTGTGAGTAGAGAAGAGGAGCAAGCAGGTTTTGTGCTTAAAGGGAGAGGCTGAGCTTGCTGCACCTACCAGGTGGTAAGGGCATGAGTGCCTGAGCTCTGCAGAAGGAGAACATTATTAGCTTAAAGGTTTGCAGGACTGAGGGAGCAATTAGCAATCGGTTCAATGCTATTAGGAACACTTAGAATGCAGTTAGCAGAAAATGACACAGCTGGGATGCTGATCTGGAACCTGAGGGCATATTCCAGATTGTCTTGGACAACTCTGCATGTATGATTTCAGCAACGGGATGGCCGGGACCATTTTTTGAAAAGGAGGGGGCACAATTTAGAGAGAAATTCAGAAGTTTGTTTCTACAATGGGGAAGTCTTATACTTGTTAGACCTCCACCTGGAGATGTCAAGAAGATTGTTAATGCCTGGGCCAAATGACTCCTTTGGGTGCTAAGCAATTTGCTGAGTACCTTACAAGCAAACATAGCAGAAATGAATGGTTAAAGGTTTTATATTGAATGCAGTACCTAAAGATTGCCCAATATTTTGGGAGTTTTATAGCTTTATCATAAAACATTACATAAAATATGTGTAAAACATGAACCAGGACTTATTAGGCAGTTTATGTTTGATCCTTTCTTTCCTAAATATTGTTTTAAATAGGCATTACAAATTATCAACACAATTAATTAAGTGTACACCACAGTTGTGCCCTAATTCAAGGAAAATTAAGTCAGCTTTTTTTTTTCATGTAGGCACACAATGATATATACAGTCTTTCAGCAGAATTAAATCCTGCTATTAGAAGCAACATAGATGGTAAACATTTTGTATTTTAATTCTGCATACACACACACGCAAATGCGCTCTCCGCATATTATCCATCTACTAAATGAGATGGCATTCTATCATTTGCAATAACTTAGATACAACACAAGTGTAATAACGCAGTAAGAGAAAGACAAATCCTATATGTTTTCCTGTCTGGCTAACTAAAAGAGCCTATTACATAAGAACACAGGGCAGTAGAGTGGTCATTCTAGAGACGGGGAAGGAAAGAGATGGATAAAGAACTATTGGACAATGACAATCAAAAGACACAAGGGAGATCACAATTCAGAATTGGGTACCACACTGGGGTGAATATAGTTCACCATAACTTACTGTGACTCTTAAGATAATAGTAAGCTTAAAAGCGTATAACACAAAGTGATAATTACCTCTAAATTGTTATTAAGCATTTTATATAAGTATTGAATTATACTTTACCCCATAAATATATACAGTATGAATCAGTTTAAACAGAGTTTTATTTATGTCTCAAATAAGATCTTAAAGAATCCAGAACAATTCCCTTTAAAAAATGACTTAGAAATTGTTAACCATATCGTTCCTCACGCTACAAAAAAAAAAAGTAGCTATCAAAGTGTAGTTATAACCGTAAGAATTGTCATTCGTCTGTCTCACCTATTGTCATTTTTTTTTTTTTGCTTGCAGATCATGTATTTTAGTTCTCTGTTCCCTTACGTGGTACTTGTATGCTTCCTAATCAGATCTCTCCTTTTAAATGGCTCAATTGATGGCATCCGACACATGTTTACCCCTAAGGTATGTGCCTTATTTTCCATTACGTTTATTGTAAATATGTCTCCTTTGCTATGTTTCAGGGTTAATTCCTTTAACATAAATATATTAGACTTCTAAATTATAGTATGTTGACCACTACAGGGAAGTGGCTTTTCTGTATTTCCAATTTGATCCACCTCCAATTTTTAAAAAATACCATTCTGGTTCTTGAGTGAAATTGTCAGTATTTAAATTAGAAAAGTCTCTACCTATGAAATAGCTTATGGTTTTATAGTAATAAATTTTGATCTGCATTTACTTATCATCCTCTAGTTGAGTGGTTTATATCCAAAATGTGTCATGGATTATTTGAAACATCAACAACAGTATCTTTTTGCTAGAAGAACTAGAGAAAATATTAAGTTCCCCAATATCCGCAAGTTACACGCCATCTAAAATCTCTGGGGGAGAACCCCACTGTTTGCTAAAATACTGTCTTATAGAGAATTAATGTTTTCTTGGGAATGTTTTGCTCTCTCTGGAGTCATAGATAAAGTGGTAAGCTTGATAATTTTTATAAGCACGTACACATATCAGGAAATTTTTCCGTTAGTTTCAAAGAGGGTTTGAAACTCATGCTGTCAATCTACTAAGTAATGATAAGTTTATTGCTGTCTGTCTTGTTCCTGGTTACCCATAATTTACTTGCAGACTTAATCATGTCTTGTTATTTTTAATTCAAAACAAAACAGAAATAGGTTTTGGGAGTGTCTGTGTTTTTGTGGTTCAGCAACATAAAATTTCAGCTCACCGTGAGCTTGTTCAGACTCTGGTGAGGAGGTCAGAGTGTGCAGTTAAAATAGTTCCTACCCTTGAGGTTATGTGAAAGACGATTGTGGTGCAACGGCGGGCCTGTAAGCATGGTCCTTTGAGCAGTGGCAGAAGGGATTAGCTTCTGTGGAATTCTTTGTCAGCTGCCTTGTTAGGAAGTAAAAGAAGCTGTGTTCTTTGCATGTCTGGGTCTGAGTTTGTATTCATTCTGTAAGAGCAAAAATGCTTACGTGGGCGTCTGGTTTTCTTCTTTAGTCCAAAAGTGCTCTTTCATATTTGGTGCCATTGAGAACTTTCGTTGGAACACAGCTTTGGATTCATACACTTCAACCACCTTAGAATTAAAATCTCCTCCAAGCCTCACATACTTGATGACCAAAGCGATTTATATTCAGAGCGCTGAAGAAAATGTTTCTTGAGTTCAAGGCAACTAATTCTTCTGGCTTAACTTCTGAACTGTAACTACTTTCCCGGTTCACAACTGGCGCTCACACAGTTCTGGAGTTTGATTTTAGTACATAGTTTAGAACTGACACGAACTTTTACATGGATGTAGCATTTAAAACTTTAGCTTATAGTAACATTTTAATTTGTATTAGGGATCTCCTTTAAAATGTTAGTTTGGCCGGGCGGTGGTGGCGCACGCCTTTAATCCCAGCACTTGGGAGGCAGAGGCAGGTGGATCTCTGTGAGTTCGAGACCAGCCTGGTCTACAAGAGCTAGTTCCAGGACAGGCTCCAAAACCACAGAGAAACAATGTCTCGAAAAGCAAAAAAAAAAAAAATAAAAAATAAAAAAAAATAAAATGTTAGTTTGGTTTTTTTTTTCCTTTTTTCCTCTTTTCTTGTTAGCTAACTTCCCATTTACTATTGATAAATGGTGTTTGTTTGTTCTAGAGCAGTTGTTCTCAAGCTGTGGGTCTCGATGCCTTTTTCAAACTTCTATCTCTATAATTATTAGTATATTGATTCATAACGGTAGCAAAATCAGAGTTATGAACTAGCATCAGAAATAAATTGTATGGTTTGGACAACATGAGAAGCGGTATTAAAAGGTTGCAGAATTAGGAAGGTGGAGAACTACTGATATAGGGTATTGACAATAAATTAAAATAATTATAGCATCATTTTGTTTGTTTGTTTGAGACAGGGCATCACTTTATAGTCTCTTGTGGTCTGGAATTTAGTCAGGACTGGCCTCATACATGTGGCAATCACGCTGTTTCAACCAGGTGCTGGGATAGCAAGCATGAGCTATCACACCTGGCTATGCTACTTTATTTTTAATATAAAAAAGCATTTTATTTACTTTTTAATCTATTTATTATTTGACATCCCAGTCACAGCCTCGCTGCTCCCCCACCTTCCATTTTCCCTTCCCAGGGCCACCACCCCACTCCTACCCCCAATTCCCACCTCTTTTGTTGTTTCCGTTCAGAAAAGGGCAAGTCTCCAGTGAACATCAATAAGACATGGCATGTTATAAGCTATTTTACTTTACATTGTTTACATTGTTTATGTAGGAAAGAATGTACCTAAGCACACAGCATACCCTGAAACACCAAGTGGAAAATTCACCTTGGTATTTGAAAGCAGGTTAAAAGAAGTCTTTAGACATGACTCTCTCCTGCCATCTAGTGGTGACACCATCTTAGACAGCTGAGTGTATTTGAAGAAATACCCCACATATTAAATAACTGTTAAAAATATAGTTGCTTGCTAAAATATTGATCTAATATTATGTTCAATAAAAATACTTCATAAGGTATTAAAAATAATTTAAATTACCTGAAGCACTACATCCCAATATTTGAGGGAGAGTGGTAGCTTTAGAGGTCCCGAATATTACTATTTATTTCTGCCTCTGACATGCAATGTGGCAATGGGCTGGTTTCTCGTCTTTTCAAAGGCTCAGATTGCAGATTCAACAGCTGCATGGGATCCTATGAATATAAATGAGAAAAACATGCAAAGCACTTATCTGTGTTTGTCACTATAGTCTTCATGCACTATCAATATTGGACAGTTAGACTTTGGTTGATACTGTGGCAATAATTTTGTCGCTACTCTTTTTTTTTTTTTGAAAAAGCAGAATGAAGAGGATCGTGAGTTGCCTTGACTTGCACTTTTTAAAAAGTGCAATGGCCGTTGTCTCTTTAAAAATATTTATTGATTTATTATGTGTACAGTATTCTGCTTGCATGTATGGTTGCAGGCCAGAAGAGGACACTATACCTCATTACAAACAGCCATGAGTCTCCATGTAGTTGCTGGGAATTGAACTCAGAACCTCTGGAAGAGCAACCAATGCTCTTAATGTCTGAGCCATCCCTCCAGCCGTTATCTTGCACTTTCATTAAATCTCTTAACATCATGGATTGATTTGGTACGATTCATATTCTTAGCTACCACCTACCTTGACATTACTCCCAATAAAGACAATTTGATTTCAATGTGAGAGAGAACAAAATACGATTAAGCATTTTTATGACTGGAAATAAGATTAAGTGCTTATTGAATTGATTTATTTCATTAAGTTCTTGAAAGATTTGATGAGTCTTCAAAGAAGTAAGGCACAGCCCACAAGGTGGAATGTGTTTGCACATTCAGAACACTTGTAATGCAATAGACCTCCTTTGATTTTTAAAGAAATGGAAAGGTATCGTGGCAGCCCAGTCATTCCAATCATGTACCGCTACCTCCATCCTTAGATTTCCAGCAAAATTTGGGAAACATGAGAAGGCTAGGATGTGAAGTGATTATTTCACTTTGTATTGGTACTTGATGTATTATGCAATGGAAAAGACAAGGAAAGGTATAAAATAGGAAATTATCAAAAAGTAGTAATTTCTCTGTCACCATCTGTGGTTATGATTTATCTGAAAACACTGAATAGTTCTCTCTTAAGTGGAAAAGTCACCATGTAAAGGTTTGATAATATTCCCTGTTGCAATCTTAGCTACTTTTCTAGAAAAAAATATTCCTAAGTGATAATTTATTTTCCTATTTTAAATTACATTTGGGTTTACAAAGATCACTTATCCATATTAAAATGATCTAATCTCATATAAGTGAATTGCTCAGAACTTGGAATTTATTCCTGACTTCTTTAATTCTCTCTTATTTTCAAACAGCTCGAAATGATGCTGGAGCCCAAGGTGTGGAGAGAGGCTGCAACTCAGGTCTTCTTTGCCTTAGGTCTGGGATTTGGTGGAGTCATTGCCTTTTCGAGCTACAACAAGAGAGACAATAACTGCCACTTCGACGCTGTCCTCGTGTCCTTCATCAATTTTATCACTTCTGTTCTGGCAACGTTGGTGGTGTTTGCAGTCCTGGGCTTCAAAGCCAATATCGTGAATGAAAAATGCATTTCACAGTATGGACAAATCATTTCCATTTGCTTTTAATGGTACAATTCTCTATAAAACCTGCATCAAAAAAACAGAGTGCCCATTCTCGTTCTGCTCTATTTTTTAGGAATTCTGAGATGATTTTGAAATTTTTGAAAATGGGGAACATTAGTCGGGATGTCATTCCCCATCACATTAACCTTTCAGCTGCTACTGCAGAAGATTATCATTTAGTTTATGACATCATTCAAAAAGTAAAAGAAGAGGAGTTTGCTGTTCTTCATCTCAACTCCTGTCAAATCGAGGATGAGCTAAATAAAGTTAGTAAGCCATGTCTGAAAAGTCAAGCAATTGTCATTCAATTCAAGTATGCATCATCCCAAAGTGTTCTTCAGTAAAGTGGGTTGCACAGTGCCTAGTGATGCAGTTTCAAAATTCTCAGATAACTCTGCATCCCATAGAGTACATTTACTTACAATGATTTTTGTTATTTTAAAAAAGAAGTCTCACCATATGCAAACTAATATCTCTTCCAGAATGAAGTCTAATCTGATACACATTTTGGTACAAAATTTGATGCAGAACTTGAATTTTGATTTCTGAGTTTTTGATTAATGGACAAATGAATGAATGAATGAATGAATGATAATTTTTGTTAGACAGTTGAGTTCATCACATTCTGATTATGTCTTTTTCTTAGACTATAATATATTTTAATCAGCAAGGAATTGGGGAAAAGTAATAAATGTCCTTCTATTGATTGCTATTATCTACATACATTGTTGACTAGGAGGACAGAAATTGGCCCTTAATCATTTGCTCTAATATATATAGCTATGGCTGAAACTCAACATAGATATCTCATGCTGGCAACTATGGCTGAAGCCTTAAATAATTATAACTTTGAATTCTAAGAGAAATATAATTTCTAGCTTGTTCATCAATTCTTTTAACTAAAGTAATACAATCACCTTGCAAGTAGTGTAGAGTTTTGCTTTTTAATACTAATAACATGGTTCACTCTGTATGTGTGTGTCTATGTGTGTGTCTGTGTGTACATGTGATGGCATTTCCCCATTGGGAATGTATAGAGAGACCATAGTTTGATAGGTGTTTTCACCAATCACTTTTCTACCTCTGACCTCTCAATGAACCTGGAACCACAGGGATCTGCTTGTAATGTCTGTGTGTGCCACCAAACTCTTACCTTTGGACCGCAGTTATAGACACATGGCATCAGGCCTGGCTTTTACATGGATGCTGGGCAGCTATACAAATCCTCGTATTTGTACAGCAAACACTTCACCCACTGACCCGTGGCATCATTTTTTCATTAAAAATTATTTTACCTATGGTTGTATATTCATTGTACATATTACTGAGTTGCATAAGAACAGTTTCGTTTGGGGTTATATTTCCCCCATGCACATTCCTCCTTAGAGCTCCTTCTACTATTTGTTCCCTCAGACAATGTTGTTTATAGTTTAATGAATGTGTAATTTAACACATATATATGTATGCATTAATTTAATGTTTAAATATATTTGTGTGTATGTGTCTTAGACAAAAAGGTAAGGGAAACACACCAAATACACAAAAAAACTTTAACTGCTAAATAATAAGAATCCAAAAACCCAATCAGTAAGTGGCCTACTTTTTCCACTAACCACACACAGACACACACAGATACACAAGCACACATACACACGCGTACACACACATTTTACAAATGAGAAATGGGAGAAAACATGCAAGATTAGTCCTTCTAAAACTAAGTATGTTTGATATGAATATCTTCAGTTATACTCACATTTCTGTACAAGATATGACCTTGTTTTTTCTCACTAACACAATTTCATAGTGTATACATGCTGTATCATGTCCGCCATTCCTCTGTTGATGCTCACTTACTTGGTTCTAACCTAAGCTGTTGTCAACAGTACTACAGTAACTAATGTTCAAGTATGTCTGTGATGTGTTAATGGGGAGTTCGTTCATTAAACACCAGGCACGGTACATCTGTGTTTTATGGTATATCTACTTTTGGTTTGGAGGAAAATTTCATAGTGATTTTCATATCATTAGAGTCCTATCAGTGGTATATGAGAATTCCTCTTCTCAATAATTTCATCAGTATTCATTGTGCTTTTCCTTGATGACTGCTCTGTGGATTTGTAAGATGAATAATAAATAATATCGTTTTAATTTTTTTCTGTTATAGCTAATATGTTGAGCGTTTGCATGTGTTTGTTTGTGGTTCATCTTTAGAGAAATTGCTGTTCATTTCTTCAGTCCATGTATTTTGTACTTTTATTCTTCTTTTTCAGTAGTTAAATTTCTTTGTATATTTTGGATATTCAGGATAACTTGCAAACTTTTATGTATAGGCTGTCTATTCATTTGTTTCTTTGGTTGTACAAAAGTTGTTTAATTTCATGATACCTAATGTTTCAGTTGTTAGCATCATTTTCAGCAAATGCAGTCCTAACCAGAAAGTCTTTAAACATTCCTATAATTTCATGTGTGTTCTTAACTTTTTTCTCTAACAATTTCAGTAATTGTGAAAATTATCAAATAACCAAAGGTTTTTTTAAACATTGGAACATAGGAATGTTAGATTTAGATAAGATAAGGGTGCACTTGATTTTTTTTTTATCTAAAGCATGTGTTTTCTTTTTTGTTTCTTGCATTTTTTACCAATAATAGATTCGTCTCTCATACAATACTCCACTTCTTCCATCTCCCCTACCACCTCGTCTCCTCCCAGACTCACTCCCCCTCCATTGCTCTTTACAAAAGAACAGGCCTCCAAGGGAGAACAAATAAACAACACAAAATAAGGTGCAATAAGATAAGGCAAAGGTCCTAATCACAAGGCTGCACAAGGCAGTGCAAGAGGAATAAAAGAAGTTTTTCATAAAGCACATTCTGACCACAGTTTCCCTCCCCCAGCTCTGTCCTGCTCCTTCCCATTCCCCCACCCATCTGTCTCCACTCTTTTGAGGGAGAGAGAGAGAGAGAGAGAGAGAGAGAGAGAGAGAGAGAGAGAGAGAGAAATAGACCAAAAAGGTGTCTCATTCTGTTTTTTCCTTTGAAATTGATTTTTCTTAGATTGAAAACCGGCTTTCTATAACTCACTAATTTCTTCTTTTGCATTCTTTTAAGCTAAAACGTTTATTCTTTCCATTGTTTATTTTCTTTATTCTAGTTGACTAAGCTACTTCATGGGGCAGAAATATTTGCATATATATATACCGTGTTTTGTGTTTATTGCAATGAATCAGTATTTGCATTCACAAGTTTTAGCAAAATTAACAAATATCATTTATTTACTAATACACTTTATCATCCCCGGATCTTTGAAATAATAAGCAACACCACGTGGTTGTATATGCTGCTTAGCAACTCTGAACTGTGTATCAGTCTTTGGTTACTCAATACCATCAGTCTAGGTCCTGGAAAGGAGAACATGATTTAAGGAATAAAAGCTTATGCGAGCATATTTCTTTGCAGTAGCTCTGGTTATTACTGTTGAATAGATGCATCTCAGGCTCTTGCTTTTGGTTAATGCTGGTTGTATGTGATCTGCAGGCTGTGCAGGGCACTGGCTTGGCTTTCATTGCCTTTACCGAAGCTATGACTCATTTTCCTGCGTCTCCGTTCTGGTCAGTGATGTTTTTTCTCATGCTGATAAATCTCGGACTTGGCAGCATGTTTGGAACCATTGAAGGAATCATCACTCCTGTTGTGGACACGTTTAAAGTGAGGAAGGAAATACTCACTGGTGAGATTTTGCTTTTGCTTTTCAGCATCAGCTGTGGCCCATTTATGTTGCTGAGAGAATAGATTCTGTAATTAGACTGTGTTATCTTTTGGATTGCATTAATATCAATGTGACAGTAGATTATAACTTATAATAATATAATAGTAGGTCTTATTGTTTTAGTGTATTAGTTCTTTCAGGAAAAATTGTATTGTACATTTACATTTTTATCTTTTCCAAAAAGTAGATTTTGTTTCTATCCTATATTTGTTAATTGTCTTTTGCTGTGGGGAAAAAAAAAAAACATGTTCAAGGTAAGTAATTAAAGAAAGAATCTATTTGAAATTCACAGTTTCAGAGGGTTAGAGAGCCGGAAGTAGCATGCAGTTAGTTCAAGCAGTATGTGAGACCTCACATCTGATCCACACAGAGGGAGTGGAGAAAACTATACCTAGCTTCTTCTAATTTTACTCACATTAAAAGGAGATTGAGACATACAACACAGTCTTTATTTATTTATATTAACTGTCAAAAATGCCAAGAAAACAGCTTTAATATGTGTAGAAAACTACACTATCAATTACAAACGTATCTGTAAGGTTTTACAATAACAACTGTCCCAAAGTTTGTGAATCTATTTCTTAGATTTTAAGCAGGAAATATTTCTTCTCAGTTGATGCTTGAATAAGGAGAATACTCATCCCTATAATTGTTACTTTAGTTTGCACACTATTTAGGCAAGATAAATACGTAAATATGGGTTGGTAGTAAAACTTTTTCTAATTGGATTTTTCATGTTATGCTTTAATGACAATCATATTTCAATCAAACATGAGCATTTGTAAGTTTTATAATCCCATTAGAAACCACACTAGACTCATTATTGCATTGGTATTTAAACACTACAGAAGCTTATTAAATGTAATGATCACCTATGAGTGTGAGCTGCCTGAAATGTCACTTTTCTATTAATAAGAAAAATATGGAATGGATATTTATTTTTAAAATTGTTATACAATTGTCCCTCAGTTATTATTTGTACTTTGTAGATGAGATGCCCGAGAATTAAGGAGAAGAGATATGTACTATTAAATTTAGAGTTTAACCCTGTGTACCTACTCCTGTCATGTAATTTTCCATAAAATCAGAGAAGCTATTGCCTACAACAAATTATGAAAATTGAAAACTATTGGATGAATGTAGTGATTCACAGTAAAGGAAAGTCTTGGCTTTACGAAAAGGCTAATTTTTCATTTGCTTATTTTCTTTAGTTATCTGTTGCCTCCTAGCATTTTGTATTGGCCTGATATTCGTGCAGCGCTCTGGAAATTACTTTGTTACAATGTTTGATGATTATTCTGCTACATTGCCTCTGCTAATTGTGGTCATTTTGGAGAATATTGCTGTAAGCTTTGTTTATGGCATAGATAAGTAAGTATACTTGATTGCATGCAGCTGTTTTTCACCTCTATTTTTGAAAAGTTTGATCAATATTTCACTTAAAGGTGAACAGAATGAAAAGGGATGAATCTTCAGCAAGTCAAGTATTTCAGTCTTTTCTTGATTGAACAGTTTATGGGTGTGTACTCCCTCAGTGCATGAGGGTTGGGAACGGCATACAATTTAAGGTTGTCTAGAGTTCTAAGCCCTGGCTTAATTCTTATTCAAAGGATAACTTCCACACTTGAAAAGTATTTGATATGTTCCGAGATCATAAGTTACTCTGACTTGTTATTGTTTCTCACATTTTATATACGATGAGAATACGAAACCCAAGAGGCTCCTTATTCATTTAGAACCTGAACAGCAGCAGATCTGTGACTCACAGATTCCCCCACTTCATTCTAAAGCTTGTGCCCTACTTCTTAGGCTGGATTATACTATGAGAAGGGAGAAAGAAAGAGAGAAAAAGAGATAGAGACAGAGAGAGACCAATACACAGAGAGAGAGACAGAGACAGAGAGAGGGAGTTCATGTTTTCAGGTATCAGAAAGATTTGAGAAAATGACCTAGTCTATTCCGAGATACATATACATTCACAGTACACAGACTACATATGCAATTAACTGAATTTTCTGTATGTTTACTCCCCGGTCGCACACTTTCTATGTGTGAAGAATGTGTATTTGATATGAAATGAAATGTCAAGTTCATCTCAATGGATAAGAGAACTTCAGAGTATTTATTCAGTATGTTTTAAAATAATTGTCTCCACCAGACATACACAGATGGAGTGATGAGAGAACTGTGTAAAGTTTATGTTAGATGAAGACTAGAGTCTCTTATGTGACATAAATAGCATAATGGGTATTGAATGAGTATTTTGACAGAGTTGAGACAATCTTAATATTGTCCAAAGCTACAAGCAAGGAAGACTAGGAATTGCTTGTAATAATCCTGTTTCTGTTAGTGAAAGCAGCAATAGCAATTTTAGAAGTAAACAAAATCTTGTGTCTTAATTCTGGATGAAAAACTTCTGTATCATCACGGAAATGCATGGGAATTAAGGGGACTAGAGAGATAGCTTAGTGAGTAAGCACTTTCAGTTAGCACAAAAAATGAAGTTCGGATTCCTAAAACCAATTTTAAAAAAATGTTGTTTCGGTCGTGGCTTGCCCATAATCCCTCCATGAAGGAAACAGAGACTGGATGTTTCTAGGAGACTGGTTAGCCAAAAAGCATAGCGTTTTGAAACTCTGCATAAACATATTGTGATTATGGAAGACATGTGTCTTAGTTAGGGTTACTGTTGCTGTGATCAAACACTATGACTTAAAGCAAGCTGAAGAGGGAAGATTTTAATTTGGTTTACACTTCCAGATCACAGTCCTTTACTGGAGAAAGTCAGGACAGGGAACTCAAGCAGGGCTGACACATAGAGGCAGGAACTGATGCAGAAGCCATGGGTAAATGCTGCTTCCTGGCTTGCTTCCCATGGCTTGTTCATCCCACCTTCTAATATAGAACTCAAAACCAGCAGCCCAGGGATGGCGCCATCCACCATGACTGGGCCCTCACCCATTGCTCATTAAATGAGAAAATGCCTTACAGCTGGGTCTCACAGAGGCAATTCCTCAACTAAGGCTCCTTCCTCTGCTGGTACTAGCTTCTTTAAAGTTGGCACAAAACCGGCTAGTATAGCATGCAATGTCAATCCCAGGGCAACACACCCACATACATACACGCATGCATGCATGCATCCATCCATACATACATACATACATACACATGTACACACAGATATGTAAGCATACATATACATCACAATACCTACATATACATATATATGAAAAATGAAATTCAAATTAAGATAGCAATGAGATATCCTTAACACTTGCTAGAATGGAAAACATTTCAAACACCAGCAACACAAAATACTGATGAGAATATAGACTAGAAGAAACTTTCATTCATTGCTCTTGGAGATATGAGATAAAGTAGCCATTTCAGGAGACAGTTCTCCAGCGAAGATACTTTTATCACATGACATGTCAGGTATGCAGTTTGGTATTTATTAAGAAGAAATATATACCAGATGAAAACTAGTACAAAATGGTTATAGCAGCTTTCCTAAGAATGGTCAAAAATCAGAAACAGTCAAGATGCCTTTGAACAGATGAATGGATAAATCTATCTAGAGAGGAAAATATTGTCCAATCCTAGATAAATTCCTACAAAGTCATGGAAACAATGTTGGAAATATAATGTGTATTGCTAAGAGACAAAAGCTGTAGCTGATAATACTGTATCCGAATGGATTCCAACTTGTTACATCTGTTTAGATAGTATCCAGATAAGTGTTTGATAGCAACTGGGGACAGGGAAAGATGTGTAGATTGAGCCCAAGGGATGTTTAGAACTCATAGAATAATAATAAATAATAAGTTGTTATGGTTTTGTCCAAACCCATAGAAGGCATAATAATAATAATGAATTTGAGCTATGGGCAGTAGAGAATACTGATATGTCAATACCAGCTTATCATTTCTAATATATATGCAACTCTGATATAGGATGTTGATAATAGGGGACATGACTCATAAGTTGGGATCAGAGATATATTGGATTCAGCATCTTTACATCAGCTTTGTTATGAACCTAAAATAGTTCTAAAATTAAATGTATATGGAGAAATGTTCTCCGGTGACTAATATTACACACACTTTTAAGATGGGGGATTGTTTCTTCCTGTTTCAAAAGGCACAGTGTGCTAACTGTACAGGTAGACATTTGATTTAGATCTTGATTACAAAACCAAGTTTCTTAATGTGTTACCTCATAGCCATTGAATCCTAACCTTTACTGTGATAGAATCTGATATTGTTACTAGACTTCTGTCTCAATTAATAAGTTATCAATTTAGTTATTAATAAGTTATCAATTTAGATTTACATTTAAATAGTTTATTATTTGAGTCCTTCTTCAAATAATATGCTTATTATATATATGATTATTATATATAATATATATGATTATTATAGTATTATATAATATGATTGAGAATACGATTTTTTAATGGTAGTGCTTCTAACCCATAATAACAACAGGAGGAAAAGTAATGCCAGCAATACCTGCATTTGCTGAATTCCTGTTGTGTAAGAAATCATATGTTCTGCATATGTCATTTATGATTTTAACAATAATCTTTCAAGGAAGATATAGTAGTTTTTGAAGTACCAAAACCGAAATTCAAAGAAAGAAAGATATAAATTAAAAGAAGGCAGAATTGTAGTTTGGAATAACACAGCTTGATTTCAAAGGTCACAATTTATCTAAAGTTCTGGTATGGAAACTCTCACATAAGAATTTTCCAATTTAATTAGTTTTCCTTTTACATCATTGAGCAACATTGAATACTTCCTGCTCAGCTCCAATGATTTTATGATTTCATAAGCTTAGGAACCTAATATACTTCTACCTGAATCTCCACTACTACCTTTGAAAGATGACAGGCAATTGAGAGTAGACAATCTAAATCCAAACTTTTGTCATAGCAAACAGTTTAGCACAGAGAAAGAAAATATTCAATTATACTAACTCAGTGTTATTAGTAAATATGAATACAAATGTAAAAGGAGTATTCTTAAAGCCTAGAGACGATAGCCACATAGTTCTTTGTTCCTTTGTGTGTGTGTGTGTGTGTGTGTGTGTGGTTTTTAAACTTCTTTACTGGTTTTAATTGTGAAACCAAAGACTTTCAGTCTTTGACAAGAGGATCCCCCCACCATGAACCTTCATGAAAAGGTTAAGGATAAGCCATTGTTACCTAAAAGACCTGTACAGTGTCTTATATGGGGGAGGGCAGTAGAAAACATGCAGCTAGGTTTCTGACACCTTCTTTAATCTCTTTAGTTAATTGAAGCAAAGCATGCCATGCTATTTTGAAGATGTGGCTTAATCTCAAATGAATATCTTGGGACCCATCCCTCACTGCAAGGGCTGCAAAGACCTTAGAACACAGTAAGATCTTTAGTGAGGGAGTTAACAAGTTTCTGAAAGCAGCAGCAAACTAATGTGCCCTTCTAAAGTTAAACTCTGTTCTGAATAAAAAATAATGAGAAGATAAATAATTTAGGAAGATAGACATAAGCAGGGCCAGTCTGAAATGGAAGAAGAGATAAATGAGAGCAGGAGAAACTATACGTCTGATACAAAACAAAGACAACCATTGATCATTTTGCAAGCATGGAGGTGTTCCATAGCTAGTTTATGAGTAGTAAGGAAATCAGATGTCTTTGTGAACCAGAAAATGGATGTAGCCACAGGTAATTGTCCCTTGGAAACTACAAGAAAAAGTAAAGAGACAATCCTAGGGGAGAGGCTTGAAGACTCCGATTGGAATTGAGAGATATTTGAATGAATTGCAAAATGTGAATATTCTTTCAATTATGATATTACTCAGAAAAACAAACAGTGAGCATTCTACAAAATTTCAACCCCCACTGGTGGTATTCTGGGATAGCGTAGAATCACTATCAGTTTTGTAAAAGGTTATTCAGGGTGTTTAACATAACAACAACTTTTGCAGTCGGATTCTATGTTATCATGCAGAGTACATTTCAATAATTGGCTAGAGGGTTACGCTAAACATACCGATAACAGCTTCAATTTATTTCATACATAAATATTTATTCTCTACATCATCTTTCATTATGAATTTGTGTGTGTTTATGTATGCATCTATGTGAAGGCAAGGTTGTCTGTTTATGTACCCATGGAAACCATAGGAAAGCATTGTGTTCCCATCTTCTGTTGCCTTCCATCTTAATTTTTGGAAACGGTCTCTCCCTGAGCCAGGGACTTTCTATGTCTGCTAGACTGACTGGCAAATGAGCTTCGGTGATTTAGTCTCCATTTCCTTAGCACTGAGGTTGATATGTATACTGATGTGCCTCTGCTTTTTATGTGGGTGCTGGTATCTGAACTTAAGCCCTTAGGCTTGAATGGAGCTCACTTAGCCCACGGAGCTACCCCTCTATCCACTGAATTTGTAATCAGTGCAACACGTACAAAAGTCTTATATCTAGACTTCTATCAGATTAGTAAGGTAATGTCATATGATGGAGGAATAATTAAATGTTTTCTTTTTCCCAGGTTTATAGAAGACCTAACAGATATGTTAGGCTTTGCTCCAAGCAGATATTACTATTATATGTGGAAATACATTTCCCCTTTAATGCTACTAACATTGCTAATCGCTAGCATTGTGAATATGGGATTAAGTCCTCCTGGCTACAACGCATGGATTGAGGAAAAGGTAAAATGCAAAATAAAGAAGTTAGTTATTTTTCGTTTTTTCTTTTTTAATTTTAATTTTTTTAAGAGAGGAAAAACTATTATTTTTTTCATTATACATACCAATCCAAGTTCCCACTCCCTCCACCTTATTTTGAAGTGAAAATATGCCACGGAGGAAATCTTTGTATTTTATTTACTTTATAGTATTATATTAATTAATTTGTTTATTTATTTATCTCTTTTGAAAGATGCTGCTTTGCTTTGGGGTTAATAAGATTTATAATTTGCACCTCACACAGCTATGATGTTTATACACTGTAAACTTCTTTAGCAAATGACACTCAAAAGCCTTCTTTTGAACCAGATCTCTTCATTTTATCATTGAAGAACAATGGTTTCATGGCCTTTGACTCTAGGAAGCATAGTAAAGCTCCAGGAATATATATATATATATCTGTAGAAAATCATTGAATATAAGCTACTCACAATGCTTAAAATACATACTAGCAAAGTACAATAATTTAAATAAATATTAAATCAAGGCTTTATGACAATTGTTTTCTATGAGCAAATGATTATAGAAGGCGTGTTTCCAAGTAGTATAGCCACACTGGCTCACACATGAGGTCTGTGTTGGCTGTTATAGATCAGTGTGCTGATTTAAACTCCTCTATGTTCAATAATTCTTCATAATAATAACACATTCACAATGGAAACATAGACCAGCCTGTCTTATTTATCAAACCATGGGACCAAATGTGTTTTGGAGTCTAGGTTTCAAGATTTTTGAGAGATGGTATGGTAAACATAACACATGTCTGTTGCTTAGTAACAGAGTACCCCCAGACTTAGTGATTGATAGTTTTTCCTAATTATTGTCAATTCTTTTGGTTTTTCCTAAACTAATACATGTGGTAGCATTTGGTTGGGAAATAATCGCCCCCCCTCCCTCTCTCTTTCTCCCTCTCCCTTTTGTCTTTATCTCCTTGGGTTCCCTCAAGTTTAATGGGCTCAGGGCAGAATTCTAGGAAACAAAAATATTAATGATCAGACTTTTTAATCATTGAGTTTGCTGAATGTCACTTCCATTACTTATGTCAGTCAGAGCAAGTGAAATGATTGTCTGAGAACCTGGCATATAAACTCAAGACCAATATAATGCTTTCATATGTGCGCATAAGAAGATGGTTGATATTTATCTTTCCTTGACTTTACCAGGCTTCAGAAGAATTTCTGAGCTACCCGGTGTGGGGGATGGTTGTCTGCTTTTCTCTGATGGCTCTTGCAATACTTCCGGTCCCTGTTGTTTTCCTTGTTCGTCGCTGCAACCTCATAGACGATAGCTCTGGTAACTTGGCCTCTGTGACCTACAAGAGAGGAAGAGTCCTTAAAGAGCCTGTAAACTTGGAAGGAGATGACGCAAGTCTCATTCACGGCAAGATACCAAGCGAAATGTCGTCGCCTAATTTTGGTAAAAATATCTATCGAAAACAAAGTGGTTCCCCGACACTGGACACTGCTCCCAATGGACGCTACGGAATTGGGTATTTGATGGCAGACATGCCAGATATGCCAGAGTCAGACTTGTAGCTGAAATGGCAGCAGCTGCGGGCGTGGTTCATTTTTATCAATGAATGTTGGTTCTACTATGAGAAGCATTGGGCTTCACTTATCAGAAGGTGATCTCAGGTGTTCATAGCTGTGATCTTTAATCCCAACAGTATAAGGCCATCTAAGAAGAGCGTTCCTCAGTTTACATTTGCACAAAAATGATTAAAAACAAAGCTGACAGTGACTGAGGTCATATTTTGCCAGGATTTTTTTTTTAAATACTTTTGGCATATTTTCAAGTATTTCTATCTCTTTAAAAGGAAAACAGATGTTACCTCAGTTTCTAATGATTTCTGAATTTAATATTATTGGCAATTTTAAAATCATTGGTATATCTTAAAATTTATAATTTTGCCTTTAGAGCAAGTCCCAGTATTACCTAGAACAGTTGTAAGAGTCCATGACTCTCTGCATAATTCCATGAATATGATCTGTAGATAGGCTCTCCATATTTAGGTACTTAATTGAAGAAGACTGCGAAGTATTTTCTAATATGACAGCCATATAGAACAATAGTATCAAAGAGTGAGTGAGAAGGTACTAATGCTGGATGAAGTATGAGATTCAGAGGTGACAGAGGATCACATGTGATGGCTGTATGTATATATGTGTAAAATAGGTGGGTGAAACTGACCTAAGAGTGAGTTGCTCCACACTCTCTAGAATTATGCAGACTCTGCATTTTTCTTATGCCGTGTGCCTAAAATCCTACTTAATATTTATTGTGGTTTCGAGATCACTTATAGTATATTTATATAATATACTTACAATGTATAGAGATGCATATCGGGACTCTAAGTGCTGATTTGAAAACTTGAAGCAAGATAGTATTTGATTTCATATATTTCTGTTTTGCTTCATTTTATGCAAATAGAAATCCTTTTTTTAAGTGATTGTTAAAACTGTATGGCATTACATTTTAACCTACAAATAAACGAAGTTTAAACAATGGCGTTTGTTTTCCTCGTTGACTTTCCTTGAATCACCTGAACAGGATTGTGCCTCTTGAAATTCGTGAGCAAGGTCATCTTGCATTTCAGCCAGCACTTAAGCATTTTGGAGTAATCACATTTCCAGTGGGATCAACAAAGTCACAGGGCTGCCACCACTTTACAGACAAATAAACAATTGAGTTTAATGATTGATTAGTGGCTATTATGCAGTCTCAAAGTATGGAAAAAGGCATATCATTTCCAACAAACTGTGCATAGAGTTGAACATTTGCTTTTTTTTTTTTATTGTATGACATTAGCTAAACGGTCGGAAACGTAATAAAATAACCTGAATATACAATGCACTTTTACTAATTATAGTCAGTTTCCTTTCCTTCCTCCCTTCCTTCTTTCCTTACTGGATGTTAAACCCATGTGCATATTGCACAATCAAGGCAAGTGCTCTACCACTGTGTTATATGCATGCCCAGGCCTGCCCTGTTAATGCCAATGATTTATAAGAGCCCTTTACCTTTAATTTCCATTCCTAATCATTTTCATAACTGCATGTCTATTTTTCTACATTTCTTCTTCTACACTGTTGCTGGTAATTCATTGTTCTATGCTCAGTTTCCAACTACAATGGTTGTTTTAAAAAGAAAAAAAGCTAACACATAAGTGAAAATATGTAATATTTGACTATCTGTTTCTGGATCTTCTCATATCTTTGGATTCTTTAGTGTTGTCCCAGATGACAGTCTCTCCCCGCTCCTTCTCTCTCTCTGTCTCTGCTAACTAGTATTTAGATTTTATATATAACACTGCTTTTATATATAAAAGTGATTACTTCTTTTTCTGCTGGTGCTTTGGTGGACACATATGTTGCGTCCATACCTTACAATTTTCTGTATGGTGTTGCAACAGAAAGAGCTCTGTGAGGGGCTGATTTCATTTCTCTTCTGACAAAGTTTATAGTTTGGGATCCCACCTTATACAGTAAAACAGATATCTATCCCTTATTCTCAAACTAATTAAGAATAATGCAGAAAGTTTGTTTTTAACTCGGAGAACAATTTAAATTCATTCTAAGACTCCTGCTTGCCGCACGAGGAACATTGGTCTAGAGGTTAGACCTTTTTTTTGGGGGGGGGGTGATGTTTCTCTTTATTTTATTTATTTATTTCAGATTTCTTTTTTTTTTTTTGCCTCCTCCCCGCCACCGGCTTCCATTTCCCTCCCCCTTCCCCGATCAAGTACCCCTCCCTCATCAGCCCGAAGAGCAATCAGGGTTCCCTGCCCTGTGGGAAGTCCAAGGACCACCCAGCTCCATCCAGGTTTAGTAAGGTGAGCATCCAAAGTGCCTAGGCTCCCACAAAGCCAGTACGTGCAGTAGGATCAAAAACCCATTGCCATTGTTCTTGAGTTCTCAGTAGTCCTCATTGAGGAACATGGGATGTCCTCACTCATATTTGGTTTCTAGCCATAAATAAAGGACATTGAGCCTATAATTCGTGATCCCAGAGAAGCTAAATAAGAAGATGAACCCAAAGAAAAACATATAGGCATCCTCCTGAATATTAACCTTCATCAGGCGATGAAAGGAGACGAGACAGAGACCCACATTGGAGCACTGGACTGAAATCTCAAGGTCCAAATCAGGAGCAGAAGGAGAGAGAGCACGAGCAAGGAACTCAGGACCCCGAGAGGGGCACCCACACACTGAGACAATGGGGATGTTCTATCGGGAACTCACCAAGGCCACCTGGCCTGGGTCTGAAAAAGCATGGGATAAAACCGGACTCGCTGAACATAGCGGACAATGTAGACCTTTCGTTTTGGATCGTCATGCTGTCGATTCCTCGATGTCCTTTCAGGTAGTCTTTGCCCTGATTTCAGCGTTTGTTAAATAAAAATCTGCAGTTTTTTGTGTTGTCTGTGTTGCCAGTACTCAGAAGATGAGGCAGGGAATTGCTGCAAGTTCAAGTTCAACATAATCCACAAAGTGTGATGCAAGAATGCCTGTGCTAAATAGATACCCTGACTCGATATAAATAAGTAAATAAAGATCAACATTACTCCTTATAAATAGCATGTCAATGTGCCATGACAATTATAATTAAAATATAGATAAGATCACATTTCCTTATTAATTCCCTAGTCTTAATTCCCCTTTCCTATATTAATTGCCTGTGAGAACTTTGTTCTTTCCCCAGCTACTTTGGTATTTATCAACAATAACAACAAAAGTTAATAATTGGAGATAATTGTTCCCTAAAGCTAAAATTTGGATCAATTGACTTTTTTTTTTTCTAACTATTCAAGGTTTGTCCTAAATTTACATGTAGGAGTGTCATGGCTAAGGGATGTCTCTTGGCAGTTACAAAGCAGAATGAAAAATGGTAGAATTCTTATAGCAGTACCGAGAGTAAAAACGCTGAGGGAAGAAAGGCCCTCATTGCTGGGGTCAGAGTCTCAGTTTAGGAGGCAGTATCATAATTAGGTGATGGAACATGATGACATGAAGATGTATTTGCATTTCTTTACCTCTTTGATGTTTACAATATCACATTTGCTCATCATTCGCTTTCTTTTCACTCCTTTTATTTTTTTTATGGGAAACCAATGAATTTATTGGACTTATTTATAGAGCCATGATGAGGGGTTGTTTATTGGAACATACTTACAGTCTTCCAACTTCACTGCCAAAAGTCCTACTGGATCATGACTGGCAACATGGAAGTTACATCATGCACCTGCCGTTCAGTCGGCTGTTCACTTTCTGTCCACTCTAGTTTCTCTCCCGATTACGGGCAGTAGGAGGTTGTCAAGAAGATGGATTGGATACAAACATTAGACCCTCTTTTTTTTTTTTTTTTTTCCTACTAGGAAGCGATAACAAACTTTCCAGGTTGCACTTGGTTTTCTGGTAAGGAAGATAAGAATGTGATGATGAGATGCCTCAGTGGATTGACACCAACTCTCACAACATGAGTTTGATCCTTAGACCCCACAGGGTAGGTAGATAGGTCTCCAGCTGTAGGCTTTCACATCCCCCTCAGACACAAATAATTATTTTAAAAAGTTATTTTAAAATTTTTATCTTATTTTTTATTGTTACTTTATTTTACTATATATTTTGCCTTTTTATCTTCTAAATACTTTGTCTATATACTTTGGCTTTCATATTAGTGTTTGTATGGGTTTTCTGAGTGTACAAATGTACATAGGGTCCCTGTATATCTCTTTCTTGTGCTGTTTCTTCAGATCTTTTTCTACCTTACTTTAGAAAAGAATCCTATGTGAAACCTCAGGTTTTCACTTGTTTATTTTTTTGCTATATTTAGACTAACCAGATAGCTTATTTTCAATATGTGTAAGCAGTTAGTTCAAGGATTGGAGTCATGACCAGAAATTATCATATTTTTCATAATGTTGATCAAAGACATACATTTTAATGTATATGGTGATGTTAAATAAGATGTGTATTAATCCTGAGTTTTGTTTTGCTTGATTCTGGCATGACAAATTGAAAGTGCCTAACTTTTTATAAATATCATCGTTGCGGGAATTCAAAGATTATATACAAGTATTGCTTTTCATTATAATCATATTATTTTAGGTAACGTTATGGCATAAAATTCAGAGGGATAAGGAAAAATAATGTGGGCATTAACAACCTGCTCTGAATGATTAACTCTTACAGAGTTTGTCTGTCAAAACACTGAGTAGCATTTTTTACTCACACGTTGTCATTCCAGTCATCAGAGAAGAGGAAGTATTTCATATGTGGATGAGCTTTTCTTTTCTTTTAATTGCCGCTGTAACACTATTAAAGAAAGATATGCATTAGACAGAGGAATAAACTGAAGATTCTGCTTTCCTATCCTGTGTCCATCACTGATTAGTGAGGCTTGAGCAGCTTGTCTAGCATCTACTGATGAGTTTTCAAGACTGACTTGAATTTTAAAGAGAATGATCACACTAAAATTATACTTTAAAAACAGTCCAGTAATCCTGATTTTCTATACAAATATTGAAAGATGTAGTGACAGTAGTACCTAATTATTGCTCTTATTTGTATCAGACTTGAGTTTTAAAATTAATTTATTTTTATTTGCATGCCTTGGTGATGTGCCTACTTGCATGTCCATGTGAGGGTGTGGGATCCCCTGGAACTGGAGCTATAAATAGTTGTTTATTACCATGTGGGTGTTAATTGAATCCAACCCTGTCCTATGGAAAGCAGGCTCTTAACCTCTAAGACATCTCCTCAGTCTCTAGGTTTAAATTTTTTGGAACCTTTGAATGTACTATTAACAATTTTGTGGCTATATCTATTTTATAGCTCCTATATTTTAAGAGGTTCTATTTATTTTCAAAGATCATTTATCAAAGATGAATCGTGCTTTATTCATAGTAAGAGACTTACAACAATTACCTAAGATACAGTGGGAAAACTGGTTCACTTACCTAAGAGTAATCACAAATTTCTATACTAATGGGCAGAGCTACTGCTAAATGATCAATACATTGCATTCAATTTCTTGATATTTTATGTTTTATAAAAGTCTATATTTTAATATTTTGTGTTTTAGGAGTCAATAAACTTGTTAATATTTGAAGAAAATACTTTTTAAAATAAAAATGAAACATTTTCTTTTAAAATTGCATGACAGTGCAAGTACATAAAATAAAAGTTTATTTTTTAAAAATGAACAAAAACTAAAAGCACCTTACAGGATTTTATGTAAAAAAAAAAAAAGAACTTTAAAAGCAGAAGAATTATTCTAAGTCTCTCTACCTCTTTGAGGGTCAGCTTTGTGTGATAATGCTGACTTTCTTCAGCACAGATCTTGTCTCAGTTCTTCTCTCTGCTAGCACATGGGAGAGTTGTTGCTGCTCTTTAAAGTTCTCTGAACTCTCAATTAACCCTTGTTCACTTTTGTGACAATTCTGTCTTCTGTCTTTGGTTAGACCCAATCCACATTTCAGTTCTTATTTAGATGGCAGTTTCCTTAATGCATATATTCACTTTGATCACATCCTTTCTTGTCCTTGAAAGAACATTCATCTCATCATATTAAAATTCTTTCCTAAATTACTCAATGAACTCTCAAAGGTCAGGATTTCTATTTGGTCAGAACTGTATTTCCAAAACATACGTAACATTTAGCATGAAAGGGTGAAGCATTATTGAATGAATGAATAGAAAAGGAAGAGATGTTGAAAATACAAAATAAAGACAGCTCATATCTGTGTGTTTACTATGGATTGAATGTGGTTGGTCTTTCCAAATTTCTGTGTTTGATGCATTTCCCCCCTGTGAAACATTGAAAGGTTTAAAACATGGTGTGAAACACAGTGAAAGGTTTAATAGGAACTTACCTAAAGCACCGTCCTTAGAGGATGTCATCGTAGTCTTCATAGGCCACAATTAATAACTATAAAATAATTAATAAGTATAAAAATAATTTTGGGGGACAGGGTTCCTATGTGTAGCTCTAGCTGTCCTGGAATTTACTGTAAAGACCAAGGTGACCTTGAACTCAGAGATCTGCCTGCTTCTGCCTCCCAAGTGATAGTGCAGGGATTAAAGTGTGGCATTTAGTGTACCAACACCAACATGCTGTTATGTAATTAATTTATATAATTTCTCCTTGCCTATATTTCAAGATCTGAAGTAAAGATGAGAGTGTTTAACCATGATGATTTGTATGAAAGCATAGCAGACTAATAGTATAGCATCATTAGCTCTGAACCTAGAACAATAATGGCGCAAAATAAATGCTTTCGCTCTGACCTTAGCACAATTTTTGTTTGTTTCTGTGTGTGCTGTTGAGGACCAGTCCCAACAAAAACCATTTATTACCAGCATAGAGGCATGGGAAAAATGAAGACACTATTCACACAACAGTATTGGGAGGGAGTTTCAGGGATTATTCAGATCCAGAAATCCACCCTCCTGGTTATTTATTTTTCAAACAGCTTTTATATCAACATAAACTGGTGGAGAAGATAACAAAAAGCTTCATTACCATTCTGTTTCCTAGGTAGCAGGAATGAGTCAAGTCATTTTTACATGGTCTACACTTGGCCACGTAGGCTGAAAACACCTACTCTCCAGGTAACCTCATAGTTACAGTGGAAGGAGCAGAATTAAATTAGCATATCCTGACCACCTGTTAGGATGGCTCCGAGTTTGCTTTGCTTCAAGAGAAGTCAGGTGACCACCACCTGTGTGGAAGGTGCAAATTGCACCTGTAAGTCTCTAAGATTCTCTGACCACCAGACAATGTGGGAATGGGCCTGCATTTTTCCCACCCCTACAGTGTGTGTGTTTATGTGTGTATGTGTACTTATATGTTTATGTGTGAGTGTGTGTGTGTGTGTGTATGCATGTATATGTAGGTTCTAGGTCCAAGGCAAAGGTTTTAATCTCTCATTTTCCATCTTACATATTGAGACAGGAACTCTTGTTGAACTGAGCTCACTTATTTGGCCACAGTGTGTGGTCAACAAGCTGTCAGGACACTCCTGTTTCTGCTTCCACAGAGTTGGTTTTTTTGCACATGCCACCATGCCTGGTCATTGATAGGGTTGCTGGGGACTTTGACTTTATAGTTGGGCTTTATTAACTGAATTATCTCCTCTGGTTCTGGACATTGTCTCATCTTCTGCTTCATCCAGTTTTTTTTCATCTATGTTAATCAGTTAGAATTTAAGTGCCAAACCAATTAATTACTAATCTGTCCTTAAACACACATACACACAATGTATGTGTATATATTACATAATAATGTGTAGGTATATTATATATATATATTTATATCTCCATATATATTTGAGAGAGTGTCTCACTGTATAGTCTGGGGTAGCCTGCAAAAATACTTTGTAGACCTGGTTGCCTAAAATACTAGAGTTCAGTCTACCTCTGCCCGAGAGCTGAGTTAAAGGTGGGCACTATCATTCCCAGGCTTGTCCTCAAGCTTAAAGGCTTCACCATTGTGTCTCATTTGTTAGAAGACAAGTTTGAAGTAGACCATGTGATAAAGAATGTTCTTGAAATAACATACTGATTACGCTAGGGCATAAAAAAATTTTTTTCAATATATTTCAAATTCATTAAATTAACTAATAAGGCAATACAATAAAAAACTTTAAAAAAACTAAAGAACGAATCATAGTGCTTAGATAATATTTTTCTGTCTCCATTTTAACTGTACATGTAAAGTTCCTGTCATTTAAGTTTTTTCCAGAAGAGGGCAGTAGCACATTTCCTTATCGCTGGAAGATTGGATTTATGTTATGTCGCAGTCATTGACACTAATAATTCAGTATTGAAACTCTTTTCCCATAAAGCCTGTCATCTTTATTTTTCAATCTTATATTATAAATATTCACTACCATGTAATTTAAAACCTGAATGTTTTCAATTCTATGAGAAATAGAAAATGATCACTATTATTAATTCTTTTTACTTTTTTCCTTTGATGAAAATTGACTTTTTTCTCACATAATGAATTCTGATTATGCTTTTTCCCCTCTCTACTTCTCTAGTTCTTACCCACCTCCCCTCTCATGCAAATACACCTCCTTTCTGTCTATCATTTTCTAAAAGCCAGCAGCTTTTAAGACCTTATACTATACTATAATATAATATAACAAAAGCTAACCCATCAGCAAAATAGAACAAAATAAACAGATGGAATAGAGCCCAGAAAAAGACATGAGAATCAGATATAGACATGGATTCTTCCTCATTCACACATTTAAGAATCCCATGGAAACAATAACCTCAAAGCCTTAATATATGTGCAAAAGTCATGTAAAATAAAATGAGTGAAAAAATATAAATAAATAAAATAAGATATGGTAGGGGAAAAAAGCTAAAAATATCAGTAGCCCTTTTATATATAAATGAAAGGCTGAGAGAGAAATCAGGGAAACAACACCATTCACTATAGCTTCAAATAATATATCTTGATATGTATTTTATAATGCATTTATAAATTTTATAATATAATACATTGAGCTAACTCTAACCAAGCAAGTGAGTAACTGGTATGACAGAACTTAAGCCACTGAAGAAAAAAAAAAGAAGATTTCACATCTTCCATGTTCATAGATCAGCAGAAAAAATGTAGCAAAAATGGTCACCCTACCAAAAACAATCTACAGATTCAATGTAATTCCCATCAAAATTCTGAAACAATTTTGAATGAATAATGCAATGATAATCTTCAGCTTCATATGGAAATACAGTTTTATTACTTCTTAAAAGAAAATTACAGATATTGAGTAAAACTTTGCCTTCCTAAGTGAAAGCAAGTTAAAAGTTAAAGTACATAATAGATTGCTTTTGTAGCTGAAGATTGTGGATATTTTATAAAATAACATTTTCTATTAATGTAAAATAGTTAAAAGTATGAATTAAGCATTTTTCATTGATGAAATATTTATTATGTGAGGGTGTCTCTGTGGAAATATGTATTAGCATGCAGGTGTGTAGTACAAATAATAAAATTCCAGAGACAGAAATTGGGGTTCAACCCAAAAACCAGAAAAGCAAAGCTGTCAAGCCACTAGAGAAGTCTAACCTCTGTCAAGGCTGGGTGACTGTAAACTAAGTCTCTCTTTCCTGCCATTATATATTCCCTCTAGTGCTGGGATTAAAGGTGTGAGTCCCTAGTACTGGATTAAAGGTGTAGACCACCAGCACCTGCATTTATTCCTGAATTGATCTAGTGTAGCTCAAATCCTCAGACTGAATGGGCTATCCTGTCTCTATGAATCCTTAAACTGAATGCAGTCTCTAAAAAATGTCAGACTGAATGCTATGAGCTCCTGTCTCCTCCCGCCTTATATTCCTCTCTCTGCCTAGTCATATCCCTTCCTATCTCCACATGCCTAGGGCTAGGATTAAAGGAATGTTACTCCCAAGTACTGTTATTAAAGGTGTGAGTCCCCACCACCTGGCTCTGTTTCTCTTTTAGACTAAATCAATTTCCTGTAGCCTAGAGTGAGTGGCTAAGGCCAACGACCTAACAATTGCCCACACACGTACTGAAATGTTGGGAACATTCCACCATCTCCCTGAGTCCTTGTGAATGTTCTCCAAATAGAACTCAATTACTGAATAGGGGCAAGGTAACCCTTAGGTATTGACTCAGTGACTGATGCTTTGACTTAGGCCCTGGGAAAGGGCAAAGTGACCCTCAGATGTTTTCCTTTACCTCATCTGATATAGCAACTACTCTCCAGCCAATTATTAGTAATAGCCCTTTTGAATAAGCCAATCATAATATTTAAAGAACAACCCCCAGACACCCCTTCCTTCTGTGGTTTTTCCCTTTAAAAATAGCCTGTACCAGACATTCAGGGTCTACCAGCCTCTCGACTGCTAGAAGACCCTGTCATGACGGAATTAATAAAATCCTCATGCTTTTACATCAGCTGTGATATGAGAGATGGTCTCTTGGGGCGACTCCTCCTCCTCCTCGGTGATTGGACGGTAGGGTCCAACAGACTCAGTGTTCTTTTTTTGTTGTTGTTGTTGTTGTTATTTTTCCAGACAGGATTTCTCCCAGCTAGGACTCAGTTTTCTTTAAGGACTGGTACTGGGAGTTTGTCCATGCTTCGGTAAGTATATAAATAACATAGATTGGATTAGGTATTTGTTTTCTGTTCTTATTCTTTATTCTTTTCTTGTGAGGGGCTTTTGGGGAGGCCATTAGAGGATGGGTGAGTATCGGAGAGGACTGCAAAGTGAATATGATCGACTTGTTTTATGTGAAACCCCCAAAGATCAATAAAAATATTATGCTGGAAAAAATGTACAACATCTTATATGTACAGTTTGCAAGGGGAAAATCAAGAATCAGCAGAAATCTAACACAAAATGGGACAAAGTTAGCAGGAAGCTAACCAAGCAATACTACACAAAGGGAGCACAGAATATCTTAAGTGTGCCACAGACTCAGCAGCCCTGAGATTGAGGACCACAGACCTTGAGGGCGGGGGGGGGGGGGGGGGGATAGAGTAGGAGACCTAAACCATAGCTTCTCCAAGTCCCTGGCCCCAAGCAATTACTGGCCTTGCCAAGTATGTTCCTGGTTTTAGAAAAGGAAAATTCCTTTTCCAATCATCAGTGCCTCCGGCAAAGTCCTAGACAAATCCAACCCTTAACAAACTGATTCATTTAATTCTATTGGATCATAATATCAGTGGTCAAAAATCAAAAGTGTTTGCTTTTTTATCCCGTAAATTCTCTTCATTCTCCCAAACATCAATGAAAAACTACTGAATTAAGAAAAGAAAAATATGCTTGGTCTAAACTTTATTTTTATTGTGGTCTTGTAACAAAACAATCAAAAATAAAACATTAATAAATATAAAAACGAAACAAAAAACATTATTATAGCCAACTCTCTTATTAGCTGAATATATCAAGTGCTAATAATGTTCTCAAATGTGGCAACATTCATACAGTTTCATTAAAATTCTCACTTGGTATGCTTTTCAATTTTCTTCCATAGAAATTAATTTATAAATATTATAGATATTTGAAAAATATCAAATATCATGGAAGTAAGTGAAATCACCAGCAATAACATCAGCCAACATACAACGTGGAAAAAAAAGTTAGGTTTTCTCTAAGTTACCCTAACGTTTTTACAGCAGTGTGTTTCTTTATTTCACAAGCAAAGCCCTGTAATAACCATAAATGGAGAAATATTCTAGGAAAGACTGGGAAGAATGACCTAATTGAGTATGGGAAATAATAATTGCAGAGACTTTTTTTTTTTTTTGCTTTTTCTTTCCCAAAAATATTCTGTTGACCACACACCATTGGCTTGATAGCCCATCTGTATTCTGTGGTCAATATGGCTGATTTTTGAGAAGATTATAGGATCTACAGTAAATTTGGTTTTATGCTTTATAGAAAACAGTTTATCTAAATCTCCAATGCATCCCACCCCAAAATACTAACATTATTTACAGGCTTTCAGTCAGGCATGATATGTCCAATTTCTTTATTTACTTTTTATTTTTAACATGATAATATATACTTGCAGTTTTATGTAGATGACAAACCCACATATTTTAAAAATCTCCACGTCAAGAATTACAGTGGAAAAGAACTACGAGGAAAGAAATTTGTGTAACAAATTTTGGTTAAACACTATGAGTGACTCCGGTTGTATATGAGTTCAGAAAGTAATGAAGTAGGATGAAGAGACAGATCTGTCAGAAAATGTTACTCTATTTTTAAAGGAGTTTTAATGTATCTGAACTTCCGTAAAGAGTATTTTACTCCAGTGTCTTGATTATCAGTGGCTCAAATTTGCACGCTTCCTGGGTTGTAGTTACTGCATTTGAGTAGAGATTTAAGGATATTGTTTGGGATTGCTGAGGATCCTCAGGATTGACTCATTTTTCTTTCTTTTTTTATTGATTTTTGTTGAGCTCTACACTTTTCTCTGCTCCTCTCCCTGCCTCTCCCCTCCCCTTCTACTCTCTCCCAAGGTCCCCCTGCTCCCAATTTACTCAGGAGATCTTGTCTTTTCCTACTTCCCATGTAGATTAGACCCTAAGAAAGACATACATAGACTTTTCTTATCATTCCACACTGTCTATGGAACTAGACACAGCAAAGCGTTCATAAGTTAATTTCCATCCTGAAATAGTCACTCCAAATTAACTTGCTTTTAGGACGTTTTCACTTTCAATTCCATTATAAAAGCAGTTTATAAGAGCCTTAAAGTTTTAGTTAAAATTAAGACAGTTTTAACTATATAATACTTATTAAATATTATATGTATATAAATATATATAAATGCAGTGTATTATAAATATCCATGCACAGTGTATTTTAAAAATATATAAATGCACAGTTGTATTTATTTTTTAAATCTATGTTTGCTAATAAGTCATACAACAAAAATTACATTCTCCTCATCTTCCATAAACTCACCATATTAATCTTTAAACAAGATGCATATGTCTACACCAAAGAGTCAGGACAGGAATGCTTGCACCTAAGTAGAAGACAAGTTAATACATGAGTGCAGAGCATGGACACATTTGGGAGGAACCCTAGACACTTGATTTCTCTAAACTCAGAATCAGAGTGAGATAGAGATGAATGGTGCATGCAACAGTCCTCTGTTCGCTCCATTTAGCTATTGATCTAAACCTTTCAAAACGGAAGGCATTTTAACTGACTTTTTTTTTCAAGTTTGGATGCAGTGAATGCATACTGTTTTAGTGGTGTTCTATCTCCTTAATTTGTTCCAGAACTTTTATGTTTTTTTTTTTCAAATTGTTCTAATTACTTTGGCCTACTGAACTAATGACTTGCATAGCTGAATTTTGATTATTTATCTTATGATTTTTATTATAAGTGTATCATTTTTCCTTTACATTTTTATATTGAAAGTAAAATTCTTGATGCAATATATTCTGATCACAGTTTCTCCTCCCCAATTTCCTCTCAGATCCTTCCCACCTCCCTCATCCATCCAACTCTGTGCCTTCTCCTCTCTCTTTAGGAAAACAAGCAAGGAAATAAAAAAAAATAAAAAATAAAAAATAAAAGAAAACACAAGAAATACACATTGCCATTCCCTTCTAAACAGTCTTTTTCTTTATAAATTTGAACATCTTCTGATGTCAAACATGTAGAAATTGTCACAGTATTTCCAAGGCAAAGGAAAGAACATTACATATATTCTTTACTCAAACTTTCAAAAAGATTTAAAATTTTTATTAACCAATAGTTTATTTATTATAATATTGAGTTACACAGAATCAGCATGTTTGGATTTCTAGTCTCATGAGTGGTCTTACAAATTTTTTCCATATTATGAAACCTGGGCAGTAAAGAAGTAGAAGAGCTTTGCATGAGAAGTCTCATGAAGAGGTTCTGACAGGAAGAGGATCCTCTTCTTTTGGATCACAGTTACTTCCATCATAGAAACACATGTGAAGCATGTTGACACATGTACCCAGACAGGGTGGGAAAGAAGCATGCAGAGACAATCCTCAGAAATGAATCTCAAAGAATCTTGAATATGAGTACGAATTACCTGAGGACACATTCTGATTCACCATTCTTATATGAGGACCAAACGCCCTCATTTCTTACAACAGAGGTTGAACGATAGCTAGGAAGGAAAGCAATGGATTGCATATATTAATGTCCACCTGAGGGAGCCATTAAACAAAAAGAGAGACGTGTATTTTAACCAGCGGGGAAACATGGTTATTTAATAAGCGAATTTGACATGTGGGCATTTCACAGGCTCCATCAGTGAGAGAATCTCTTCCAGGCCTATGGACTATCAATTTAGGCAGATGGATTTCTCCCCTGCAATTGGTATGGGCACAGAAAGGATGTGCGTGGATGAGACAGGGAACATTGTTAGAGGTCAAGTGGTAGAAGAAAAAGGCATCAGTCTGATCAGATATATTTTCTATTATGCCTTCTCAAGTCATGGCAAAAAAATCTGAGCGGCAAAAATCAGTGTGACACATACTTACAGACTGACATCCAGAAGGGAACCACAGACCTTAATGTATCACACTGCCTGGCTTCCCACTGCCTCCGTGAAATTGTTTTTTACTATCCTTTCCTTCTCACCTCTACTCCAGGTGCAATTCATTCTGCTATTTAGTATAATCCCGAGACAAACTTTGTATTACATGCTTCTGCTGTTGTCTGGAATTCTACTGTATTTGTTCTATGGCTGGACGCCTTAGCTCTTGTTCTATGCTCGTTTCTGCTGCATCTACGCATTTTGTCCTGCAAGAAGGCTTTAACATTCACAAAGCAAAGGAAACTTAGAGGACCCAGGGACTAAATAGAACTCAACTTCTGGAACCCCTTGAAAGATAAAAGATCCATGTCCTTCCCAAATTAGTAGAATTTGGGGAAGGAGACATTTCCACTGGCTGGTCTACCTGCAAGGGATGCAGGGAGCTGAAAGGATGCAGCTTTTTTGTATTGTCATCATGGGGATGTGGACTTTTAATATCACTGATGTGCCTTGAGCAAACTCTTTTCGTGTTCTTGTGAGTAGCCCCTATAAACTCACGGCTTTTCTAAATCTGAGCTGTGTAGCATCCTTTCTTTGACCTGTAAGATGTCTTATGTGGGATGAGTAGATATTTGAGTACTTATTCCCAGGATAATTCAGGAAACTCTGATGGGGAAGTTCAACCAATAACATCTGGTTAGGGTGTGGCCACCTGGAGCCCAGGTAGAAAAACCTGTGGATGCAGGCGCGTGTGCTCTCTCTCTACGTGGTGCTCGCCGGACCCTTCTGGATTTCGGACCGCCCACCCTTGTAGCGTGAGTTCCCTCTTTTTTCAATTATTAAATTATAACTGTTGTTCTTGAGCTGGTCTGGTTATTTATCGTACCGGCCGAATATACCAACAGAACCCTTTTATAAAATCTCTGCTCAAATATTGTCTCCTCACTATGCTTCCTTCTTGACCACCTTAGGTAAATGTTAAGATTGCAACAACTCTTCTGATACACATAACCTGTATTATGTCACATACCACATATCACACGCTTGTATCACAACCTTTAAAGAACAATGCATTTTTGTCTTCTCCCTCTTCTCTGACATCACTAGAAACTAGATGGTGGAGAACCTTGTCTATCTGTTCACAACTACTGCCAGATTGGCAATAAAACTGTGTTATGAGACCCGGTTCATAAATGAAGGAGTGCATATGAGATCACAGGTAACTTCCAGGGCCTCTTCTGTGTCATTCCCAGTAAATGAAAACACGACCTAAAAATGCCATCTACACTCTGCAAGCTTGCTGTAATATTCGTCTATCATTATAGTTTCATGGTCTCTTTCTATGTACACACCTTTGTACAAATAAGTAACATATTTAGATGTGCAATTGAGAATTCATGTTTAGTGAGAACATGAAATCGCTAACCCTTATGATAGTTTTTTTCAAGAAACCTATTTAAGCAGCTGTAATAGTACCTAGTAAAGTAAGTGGTTGGTATTTGTTATTTTTTTTTTAAGTAGGATTAGAAACCTATTTTGATTCTTGTGCACTGACATCATTTTTCTGGTCTGCAGTTCTCTGTATCTAAATCTATTTGCTGGCATTGATGATTGCTTTAAGAACTTGATTAAAGTGAGGGCAAATGAATCAACGGAATGCTCATTCTCAACATCAATGACATGATTCTTTCATAGGACAAAGTTTAGAAGAAGATTGTCCAGTTCATTGTTTGCCACTCAGGTATTCAGATGTTGCTTTTCCCTCCAACCCACATTCTTGGCTCCAAAACATGCGTGCCCAGCATTTTCATAATGATAAATTGGCACCGTGGGCTCTGGCTCAGCTCACAGCAAATTCAAATAGCTGGCCCAAATAATGCCATGTTGGGATGCTGTTTTTCCCCTCCAACATTCTTGTGGTCTATCAAAAGCTTGCAATTTCACATTTGATTATTTTTTTATCTTAGAAAGTCTTTTATTTGCCCTTACATAGCACTTTAGGGAGCCCATTACTGCTGAGGCTGCCCACGCAGGCATGCTATTCATGAGGCAGTGATGCTCAGATTTGCACAACAGACTTGAATGTGTATCGGTGTAGACTTTTTAGTAACATAAGTCAACTTTTCCTTGTGATTTATTTGCATAACCACCACATTAAAAAAAATCTAGTGTGGTTTGCATTTCTAGTATTTCTAGATTTAGTCACCATATTAAAATATATGGAAATTAAAACACAGCAAGTTTCATGTTCATAATACAATGGTTTTTGCAATAATTATCAAATTGTTTAGAATCAAAAGAATCATTTCAGAAGTGGAAAACCAGGAGAAAATTGCAGATATTAGTTCAACAATTCTAATTGAGCAAAACATGAAAAAACATGTAGAAAAGAACATATATAAGATGAATAAGTTATTTTTTGTACAAAAGTATGGACATAGAAAGAATATCAGGAAACTATAAGGTAGTAGGATAGACCAAACTTGAAGAGTGGGGATGGCATTTACAGGTAGTGTGGGAATGCCACAGAAGAGCCCCTGGAAGTGATCTGTAAATCATAAGTAAATTCTGTTTAACAAATATTAAATACAGTGCTTGTTATGTGGTTAGGATTTAGTGAATAAATGCTCATATAGATCATCTTTGAGCATGGTTTGATGAATTAGACCTGCATAGATATAAATATGAATTTAAAGTTTAGAAGTAGAAAAAGTATAGAGCACTAGAAAGAGAACATGTAAAATCACAATCATTACTCTGTTTCCTTGTAGTCTAATGAATAAAAGAGAGAAAGACTCAACGTTTGTCCAGGTTCATTACAGGATTATTTGCAGAAGTCAAAATATGAGACAATTTACCATATCTTGACAGATGATTTAATAAAGATAATACAGTCAGACATGGTGGCAGGTATCTTTAATCCAGCACTCAAGAGGAGGAGGCAGGTAGATCTTTGAGTTCCAAGGCAGTCTGGTCTACATAATTTCTTTTCTTTCTTTCTTTCTTTCTTTCTTTCTTTCTTTCTTTCTTTCTTTCTTTCTTCTTTCTTCTTTCTTCCTTTCTTCCTTCTTCCATCCCTCCCTCCCTCCCTCCCTCCCTCCCTTCCTCCCTCCTTTCTTTCTTTCTTTCTTTCTTTCTCTTTCTTTCTTTCTTTCCTTCCTTCCTTCCTTCCTTCCTTCCTTCCTTCCTTCCTTCCTTCTTTCTTTCTTTCTTTCTTTCTTTCTTTCTTTCTCTCTTTCCTTTTTTAAATAGTAAGTTTCAGGATAGCTAGAAAGTCACAGAGGCACCCTGTCATGAAAAAACAAGCAGCCAAATAAAGTATAGGACACAACACTTGATACTATTATTCTTACTTTAAAACGAACAGAGCAGAATATTACAATTTACAGCCATATGCATCATTTTGGACATTGTGATTTTCATGAAACAAACCAGTAAAAAAATGGCAAATATCGTGCAGTCCTTTTGGAAGAGATTCCGAAAACAGCTAGACTCATCATAGCAGATGGTAAAGTGGCATTGTGAACACGTAGAGGAAAAGAGGCAGAAGAGTGCTACTGTTAACAGATCAGAAAATTTGGGTTACATAAGATGAATATGATTTAGTGATCTGCCATCTAATGCCATTCCCATAGTTTGCATTAGCATGCAGTACATTTAAAAGATGATGGAAGATCAGATTTCATGGAGCATGTTCTTATTATAATTCAGGTATCTGACATTGACTTTTCCCCAGAATATATTAAGAGTATGCCATTTATTGGCAATAGTTAAATAAAATGTTTTCCATTTTCAAGAAGTGTTTACTGTTTATGAAAAGAAGACTAATAAAATCTCAGACTCCAAGGTATCCGTGCAATCACCTTAGTTCCCTGGCCCTATAGAAAGCATGCGGGTTACAACTCAGCTTCCTGCTAAGAGTTGGGAAGTTATTTCCTAGAGGACGCATATTCCCATACATAGTGCACGGAGACATTCCATGGTAGCCAGGCAAGAGTCAGCACAACATGTGCAGCTAGGGAGTGAGAAGTTGGATTGGAAGAAGTGTTCTTCCCTATTGTCTGTGCCAGCTGGGGAGGCAGCCCCACAGTCATCTCCCTATCTTGTTTTCTGCTTACTGGGGTGTGATGAGGACACCGTGTCAAGTTTCTGGTCTACACTCTTCTAATTCTTCCACAGAAATAATGAGGTTTTTTTTTCTTTAATGCAGAACGCAATAGCCCCTAAAGCAATTGTGTACAGGATTAGTTCCTAGACAGTAGGAAAGAGATGGCCTTAGGCAGCTAGCTTCAGGCACAATATCTAAGAAGGGTAGACATTCTACATTGTAGGAAATGCTATATGCAAATGACAGTTTGCCTGTGTCCTGTATGGTTTCTAAACATTCATGTACTAAAAAAATTAACTTACATTATTTGAGAATAAATTCAAAGGATTTTCCACTATTCAGTTCACACTCATTCATGTGAGTGCTACTGCTGTACAGACTAAAGGGAACTTACACACTTTTGTTCTCAGAACATAGCAAAGAGAGTTAATATGGTGGTCTATGAAGTCAGAAGTAGTAACTCTGATACTGTGTAAGTAGGCATTCAGTGTGGATCAGTATTGGTTACAGGGAATCCAGTATGGGTCTGTACTGGAGCAAATCACAGAACCAGTTTATATAAATTAGTCTAAATCTTGGTCATAGACAGGAAAAGACAGTGTTAAAATATACAATAATTTTACTTCTCAGAAGTCAAGTTTCATGAATGACACATATTTATGTTTAATTGTTCTTAAGTAGACAATAGTTTGTGTGTAAATTTAGTTACAGGAAAGTTTGGGGGCATTGTAAAATTAAAAGAAAAAATTAGGGAAGGAGTAAAGTGAAGGATAATTGATTCGAAAGACTTCTTAAATGCCCCGTGGAAACCTACTACTGGTGAAATGCCCTAAAATACCTACATGTGCATTATATAAAAGAGGTTTAAATGGAATGACCCTATAACAGGAGGGACAATGGCTTCTCAGAAACCATGTTATCAAATCAAAAGTCAAGTTCATGCATTCATGGGTTACTTCTTTTTGAATTATTGTTTAGTGAAATCCTGTAGATTCTCCCTCCCAAACATTACAGGTTACTGATCTGCTTAAGACAACGAAGACCTAAATCATGGGACATGTACAAATCAAGCTTGTACTAACATGGAAGCTTCTTTTCTGCTGGTAAGCATCCACAGGGTTGGAAGGTTCTACATAAGATAACCAGGAAGAACAGTCATGAACATACCACACAGATATATGACTGGCCTGACAAGTTATTTCCACTTGTGCAATGAAGGCATATATGTCATGGAAGCATTCAACAATTTATGATTGGATTTGAGGTTCACTTTACAAGATGGAGCTATTACATAGTATTGTTAATTGGGGAAAATGTGGCAGGATAGGTAACAGGCCCGAGAGCAGAACCAAGTACTGTTGCTCTGCTAAATGTGCATAGTAGTAAACTGTTCCTTAACCTCTTATCTTTAAGTCCACAGCCTAGCATATCCCTAAAAGTTACCATGGAAGGATTTTTTTTCAGTAGATGAAGAGTCCAGGGACTCAAAACTGGTCAGCATACAGAGAAAAAGCAACTGGAATTCACATTTGCAAATGAAACATCTGTATCACATCCTCTCTCCAAAAAGCTCAGGGTTCATCATGGAAGAGGGAATGGAAAGATTATTGGATGCAGAACGAGTAACTATCTGCAGTTAAACAGTATCTACTGAATAGAACAGCACAGCTGTGCACATGATTGCACATCTGCTGGGACTGCATGCAGAAGACTTAGGAACTAAAATTCCCACAATGTATTAGGAGGGCATCATGAAGTTCAACATTTAGTTGGAGATCCACTTGAAATTTATTCCTTATAGGAGAAAGAGAATAAGTTTTTTTTTCCCCCAGGGATGTAGCACCTTAGAGCCTATTCATTTTCTAGTAGACATTTCCACACCTACAAGTATGCAGGACACAGTAAATGGACTCAATGGGAATTAAAATAAAAAATAGAGAGAGACCAGGTGAAGTTCTCATGGAAAAGAGGTGCTGCATTAGAGAGAAGTTGGAGGGGAGGTAATGGGGCTGGATGTTATCAAAACACGTGGCATGTATATAAAAATTTAAGTAAAATATCAAAAAGGAACTGTGTATTGAAAAACTTTGAAAACTACTGTGCTGATTTATTAAAAAAGCATCTTAATATGCTATAGTTCTCTTTTAATATATCCAAAGAATTTTCTTCTTTCTATATAGAAAATATGATAGAGAGTACATAAAAACGGATAAGGGCAACAGTGAGTTGGTGTTCAGAAAAGAGAAACATGGTGGCATTAGTATCACACAGATACCCTTGTATTGAGTGTTGAGTCTATTGGCAGGGAGAGAGAGCAAGGAAGTGAAAGAAAAGGAACCCAAAGAGAGGACAGAAGAGAAGAGGAGAGCAGAGTAGAGAGGGGCAAGGAGAGGAGAGAAAGGGAGAGGGGAGATGAGGGAGGAGGAGAGGAAGAGGAGGGGAGTAGAGGAGAGGAGAGGGAGGAGAGGACAGGAGAGAAGAAGAGGAGGAGGAGAGGAATATTGATATCAGTAGCTATAGGGTAGTAGGGTATTATCCACTCTTTAATAAAGGGAAAATGATCCCAATCTTTGGGGGTAAATGATCATGACAAACATACACTCTTAATTTTCTTCTGTATTCCTTGGTGAACAAAAGTCACTGAGAAGACTAACATTTTGTCCTTTTCAGGACAAAGAAAAGTGAATGAATTCAAAGGAAAGGACTGAGAAAAAACTGCTGAAAGTGTATTTCACCAAGGACAATAAAACTTGAAACCAGTTGAGAGGAAGGGCATTGTAAGAGTCTTTCATATGAATATCAACATGGTTTTATTACATATAAACCTTGGTTGAGCTAAAATTTTTGTATAGGATTCAAGAATCCCATTACCATTCATGTGATGCTTTCCCCCGATTCTGCTTTTCAAGTCAGTACCTGTTGAGTTTATGACGATAATCAAAACACATTTCAGGAACCAAAATTTGTCTGGCTCTAATCACCATTGCATCCTAGAATATTGTAGAGGATATGAAACTTAGTCTGGCTGGTCCAAACAGAAACCACCTGTGGCCTAGCTATATTTGTAAGGACAGAGTTCTTAAGTAGGGAGCACAGATTTGGAACTGTAATAGTCAAGCTGCTCATACCTCCAAAGACACTGATGCCCTAAGTCTCAGAATTTGTATATGTTGTGTTCTGTTACATGGCAAAAGAGAAATTGAGTTTCAGATGAAAAGTAATATTTATGATCTGATGACTTTTAAACTAGGGGAAATAGGTACTCCGTCCAACATAACAATTCTTTTTTCCTTTATACTTGAAATTTTACATACCAATCCTAGCTCCCCCTCCACATTCCCACCCCACCACACCCCTCCCATCCACTCCTCAGAGAGGCTCAGGCTTCCCATGGAGGAGTCAACAAAGTCGAGCTTTGAGGCAGGACTAAAGCCCTCCTCATTATATCTAGGCTGAGTATGGTATCCCTCCAAATGGGAAGATGAAGTCAGAGGCGCAATGAGAGAAATCTGTAGTAATAGAGAGGTCAAATAAGGGGTAAGTTGAGTAAGCACTAAGATCAGTTTAACGCTGTTCTATTTAGGTTTAACTGAAGCAATGCACCATGGTAGCTGTGTGAACAAGTTCTTAACTTCAATTTAGCTTCTGTTTCTCATTGGAGAAACAGGCAATTTACAGTTATCTATTTAGGACTAAAAAGACGGCCCGATTGTCAATAGTACTTGCCGCTCATCCAGGTGAGCCAAGTTCGGTTCTGAGTATCCACAATGTGGTACAATTTCCTGTAAATCCAGTTCCAGGTGATTTAATGTGTACTTCCAGCTCAATGGACACTGGGCATTAAAGTAGCATGCCTACACGGGTAGGCAAAATATACCCACATAAAATAAAAAACAAATAAACATTAGAAACAGGAACAGCAGTGTTTTTTTTTTACATGAGATTATTGCAAAAAAGAATGAGTCCAGTGTCCAAACATGAACCATTGAAGTCACTGGGCAAGTGCCATATAAAGCTTTATTAACTTCAGTCTCCTGAGCTCCATATCTCTGTAAGTCTCCAGATTCAAGTGGAAATCCTTATTGCCTCCTTTTTGTCCTTTGGCCCCTACAGAAATGCTACAGAGTCAATGGTTCATGTTTGACTTCCTAACATCAAGACTTAGATCGCATCTCAAACTTCTGCCCCACAGCATTTTAACACTCTGCCAGTCACAGGAATTGTTTATATATTTTAATCAGTATTCAACAGAATGAGCGTAGTTTTCTTTCCATTTTTACCATCCCTAGTTTCTACAGTGCGGCTTAAAATAAGAGAGCATAAACAAATAAATAAATACATCTGGGTTTTGGTTAAGATCTAACTTTAACTTTTTTGAAATTATATTCAGCATCAGCATCAGATTTTCACAGAGCGAGAGCTCACTGAGCTCCAGCATAAACAACCTGTAATTATTGCTTCATTTGCTGCTGTTAGCACTGTATGCTCTGTTGGCCTCCTTGCTTTCCAGGTTGTATTTTTCTTCTTGACTCGCATTCACCATACTGCATTCTGTACCTGCTACTTAAGCAGTTCTTTCCCCAACCTCTACATTTGCTTTTTAGAAAGCACCCTAGACACTTTGTTTTTCATTTTGATTTTGTCACCAGGTTTCTATATCTCAGAAGTCATCAAGCCATGTCTGGGTTGACAGTACTGTTCTTAAAAACACTGGAACATCATTTTTGTTTCCCAAACTTGCACACCTACTTATGTTTTTATTATTGTTGTTTGTTTTTTTCCCCTGAAACAATGCCCAACATCTAGCACAGTCTGTCTTCAACGTCTCTATCTATCTATCACATATTTTCCCTGAATTTCTAATATTCTTGTGTCTGATTCCTGAGTCCTGGAATTATAAGTGTACACCACTGTGCCTGGTGCATTAGTTAATTCCATCTTGCTGTGTCAACAAACCTGGGAAAAAAACAAATTCAAGAAGATAGGATTAAGTTTGGTAACTGAGTCCATCCTAGTTGGGAAAGCATGGCAATGAGATTGACTTTAGGTGTTATGTTGGAAGTGAGGGACAGCGAGTCACGTTGTATCTAAGTCAGCAGTCAGAGATAGGGATAGAGTCAGGTTGCTCAACTCACCTTCTGCTTTTTACTTTCCTCTTTTAGTAGTCTAAGAATCCAATTCATAGGAGAATGCTACCCACATCAGAGTAGGTCTTGTCTATCCAGATGCGCTCTCAGATATGTCCCTTCCATGTGTATCTTCTGGGTGACTCTAAACTCTGTAAATTAATAATGAATATTATCCATCACATCCTACTTCATCTGTATCTTATCTAACCACCCTGAAGTACCTAAGTGTTTCATTTTAATAGTTTTCAATATGAAAAAGAGTTTCCTAGAGAATTTCCTTGTGAACATTTTTCTGTAAGTTGAAAGAATTACAGGAAAGGACACTTTCCTGTAAGTTGAAAGAATTACAAATTACACCTTAGCACAGAGGGCTTCTATTTAGTTCAGGCCTTGGACATTGTTCAGCGTTTCAAGCTTGACAGGGACATTTAGAGTTTTTATTCTGCAAGATTTTTAGATGTATAAATTGTCAATCTGTCACAGTTTGCAATGTGCAGTAGTATTTAGTTAGGCAAGGCACTTACAATAAGACAAATTCATTGGTGCAAAATTGAGTGGCTGTCATTTATTAACTTTAAGCGAAAAGGGTATTTAAATATTATTAATACAATTTTGAGAAGAATATATATTCATATACTTATTTTATACATATTATTATATATTTATCATGTCATATATAATATATTATACAAAATATTATTATATAATTATATAATACAGATACTTATTTATTATATAATATATATAAAACACACTCAATGTATGATTTGTTTAAAAATTCCACCTTTTTCATTTATATTTTCTCAGAGCTAGCATGAAATTTTATACAAATAATTATTGAAAAGATAAAGAGACAAGCAGCATTACAGAGTGGGCAGATTCTGTCTGTGTGTGTGTGTGTACTATTATGCATAGATGTATGTAAGAACAATGAAGAGAAATAGAGGTCAGGAAGTTGAAAGAGAGTAGTGAGGAGAATATGGAAAGATTGTGGGTAGGGAAGAGGAGGGAAAAGAAAAGAAGGGAAAAGTAGGGTAGGAAAGTATAGTGGAGGGGAGGGAAGAAAAGAGGAGAAGGAACTGGAGGGAAGAAGGGAAAGGGAGGGGAGGGAGTGAAGGGTGAAGGGATGGAAGAAGTGGTTTAACTACTAATCTTAAAAATAGCAGAAAAAGCTAAAATAGATAAAAAAAATTGAGAAGCCTGACCATCAGTTTTTATTCCTCCTCGTTAGCCTCACTAGAAATGTGAATTCAGAACTTTGCATTGTAAACTGTTTCCTGTCATCATAATTAAGTCTTCAGTACTTATTTTCAGTAAAAACATCAAGTTGCCACTATAAATTATAAAATATACCGATTTAGCCAATTTTTCAATGTGTCAGTTCATCTTTTTAAATAAAAATTAAAGCTTTTAATAAAGTTTTTTTAAAAAATAGCAAATGTAGAACTCAGCCTCAGATTTGCCTCTTTTTTTTTTTGACCAAGTAAAAGAATTTGCTTCTGTGATTATTAACATATGTAGTCAAGGCATGTGAAAACATGGCTGTGTAGTAGATTTGTATAAAATACAGAAAAAGCAAACATTGTTGATTTATCTTTCTTGATTCTCTACAGAAGGGAGAAAACTGGAGCACTGTCATGTTATTATTTTAAAGGAATATAAGAAACAAAGCTGGAAATGATTCAAGATTGGACAATCTCTTTTTAGGGAGTTTTGCTCCAATCTGAATTCTCAAAAACTGCTGTCTGAGGTTGGAAATGAAAGGAAATCACATATAGTTTCCTTTTTATCTTTTTCTCTAGACAGATACAACTTTTTTAAAGCCTTTCATTAAATTTTAAATGCTTAATTCCTCACTGTTTGTTTTAATGATCAAACATGAATCATCTAGAACAGTGATCTTCAGACTTTGCGTTGCAACCCATTTGGCAGTTGTAAGTCATATATCCTGTATGTTAGATATTTACAGTAGAAAATTACAGTTATGAAGTGGCAACAAAATAATTTTGTGGTTGTGGGACACCAAGCATGAGAGACTGGATTAGTTTGAGAACCACGTGTCTAGAAAATATTGGTAATTAAATATTTTATGTTTCTTTTGTTCTCAGTATTTTATTAAAACTTTGGTTAGTCATTCTCTTGTAATGAGTTGAAATTTGAAATTCTACTAAAATACTAATACAAGGGGTTCTAGGGTCAATATTTTATATAATCTAACATAATAGTAAACTTTCAAGGTGAATTAATCAATGCTTTCTAAAGGAACAGAAATGTTACAATGGATGCACATATTAAATTAGGATTTACTAAACTGGGTCATAGGACTTAGTTCAGACAGTGAATGACTGTCTCCCACTAGATAGGCTATGTGTACGTATGTGAGTGCATGTGCACAGTTAGATGCCAGCAGACAACATCAAGTGTTTGTGTGCCCCTTCTACCTTGTTTGAGATGTGCTCTCTGTTGTACACTACTGTGCAAAGCAGGAGAGCTGTCCCACGAGTTTCTCAGGATTCTCTCCTCTCTGTCTCCCATCTTCCTATAGAGATTACCATGTTCTTAATGGTATGCAAAATGCATACAACAGTATGTAGTTTTTGTGTAGGTTCTGGTTTCAAAACCATATCTTCACATGAGTAGGGCAAGTGTTTCACACTCTGAGCCACCTTGATAGTCCATAATTAAACTTTCTGTATTATTAAGCCTGTTCTAGATTCTCTTACCCTTTAAGGAATTTCTGCTTTCTTTCTTTTTCTCTTCTATTTTAGCCTTTATTTTCTTTTATTATCAAAACCATTGTTTGCTTCAATGGTGACACTTTACTTATCTTTCCGAACACTGTCAATGGAACTTAGTCAATCTGTCCATTCTTTTGAGACTCATATGCAACGAAGAATGAAGCTGTGGGGAATTTGGATTATCCTGTCAAGTCAAACCATATTCAGGCACAGCATATACCTTTATCAGCCCTGACTTTTGTCAGAAAATAATTATAAAAAATTATCCAATGTAGTGTAGAAAGAATGTGATCAAGAAAATGTAAAGATAATTAATTTTTGCTAGGAATCAGTAGAAAATGAATATGGACTTTCAGTAACTGAAGAGATAATTAAATGTGAATTTTACCTGATGGTCTTTCTTATCTAAGAATCATGTTGGAGAATGAAGTACAATCATTTATTACATAGTTTATCTACTCTAGATAATGGAATCCAAGGCAGGAACATAAATCATGGCTAGCCACTGTAACTTGAAAAATTTCAGAACACGTACAAATACTGAGGTTTATTTTTGTGTGTGACAATAAAGTCTCAATAAGATTTTTTAAAATTGAACACATTTGCTTTTATTGCTTTTATTATTTACTAGGTTTACTGACAGTTACAGGTTCAAGATAGAAAATTCCATTCAGTTCCCAACAGACAAGAATAAAGACTTCTTTAAGGTCACAAGAGGTTGAAATATTATAGTATGTTGTAACTCCATTTCAAATATATCTTAATCAGAAATTCTCTTAAAGACCTTTAAAAAGGTCTGTTTTTATTTAATATTTATGAAAATAAATATGATGTAAACATGATGAAATTAATAATTCAATGGGTGTTAAGTGGTATTCTTCCATCTCTAGAATATACACATCTGTACCATAATAAATTTTAACACGCATTTCTTTGAAGCAACGTATTTTGAGTGCTATTCACACTGACATCTGTTGAACGTATTTCTCGTTTCACTTGATGAAGATTTTCTGAACTTACACTGTGGTTAACTATATTACAATTATTGTTCAGTCTGAAGTAAAGAGACTTCATACGTTAAGTGCTTGTGATCGGACTTTAGTTTGCTAGATTATCTATCTATCTATCTATCTATCTATCTATCTATCTATCTATCTGTCATCTATCTATCTATCTATCTATCTATCATCTATCTCTGTCTGTCTGTCTATATCTATCTATCTATCTATCTATCTATCTATCTATCTATCTATCTATCATCTCCATATATATCATATTTAATTTAATTTTGGTAACTTTTGTTTTAATTTGCATTTTATTTATTTGAATTGAATTATTTTCATTTTGATATATTATAGTTTCAAAACCTCTCACTTTTTAAATAATTACAATGCCAATCTTAATATTTTTAAGAAAGTCATATATTTTTATACAGTGTGTTTGAATATTTTATTTTGTACTTAGGAATATAAAAACAATACAAATGTAGCCAGAATTTCCCAAAAAAGTAGTAGAAAATAGTCTTAGAAATTGACCTTGAAAATGTTTATTCTCAGATAACAGAGAAAATTTTAAAGTAACATGAAAGCTATCATTGGACACAAAATATATTCAAAATTCTAAGAGAAAGGACAGTGAGAGTTTACTTCTTGACTTTATCAAACTAAAACAGAAAACATCATCTTATTGCTTTTTTGGTGACTTTCATCTTTCTACTATATACATAGCTCATATATATATATATTATATACATACATACACACAAAATACACACACACACACACACACACACACACACATATATATATATATTTCGTTTTCTTGATAGCCCAGTATATCAGCTACTTTTCATTGCTATCATAAAACACTATGATCAAAGGTGAGTTAAGGAAGAAAGAATTTATTTTGGTTCATAGTTTCGGAGGGAGTCTATAGCGGCAGTAAAAAAGCAGGGAGTTCAGATATCACATCTTCAACATCAAATGTCAAGTAAGAGAAAGAGAGAGTGAACTGGAAGTTGGGTGAAGCTCAGAGACCACCCCTAGTGATGTACTCCTCTGGGATGCTTCATTTTAAAGGCTACGCAGTCTTTCCAGATGGGACACCAACCAGAGACAAAGTGTTCAAATACCCAAACCTAAAGTGATGTTTCCCATAAAATGATTCCACTTTGTACTTTCTATGACATTTTATATAACACCCTTGACAATATTATTGATTAACTGACATCATCATAATGTTTTAAATTAAGGAGTCAATTATTTATGTACAGGTAGATGTAAAATGTGAATGTGGGGATTCCAAAATGTCTACGGCTCTGTACTTTCATCTGGGCCACGAACAAAACATATAACAGCCAAAGGCCCAGAGCAATCCAAATAATGGAGAGTAGGGGAGAATCAAGTAAGAAAATTATAATATCAAGAAAACAAGGAATAATATTGAATGAATTTTCCACTTTAGGGTCTTTATCTGGAGGACAAGTACCTGACTCTTAATGGAAAATATTTTTTGGCTTGAAGAATAGGATGGTGTTGAAAACCAAACTGATTGAAAAGTTGCAGAATGAAGTCCCAGGACAAAGAAATCCAGAGACAACTCTGAAAGACTAAACGGGGATTCGTACCACAGTTCTGGTTCAACCCTGGCAGTCTGTGCTCAGGGAGGACACAGAGTAGCTCAGAGAAGCTAAATTAACTGATAGGAGATTTAACTGTTTTTCACTGAAGGGAAAACAAGAATTCGAAAATTGACTTCAGCCAAGCTAAATCCCTGGATAAAATTTTAAAAACATTTTGGAGGAAAATAAAAGTCAAAACTTTTACAACACGTAATTTGTAATACCCAGGGCAACCATCTGAAAATATTTTCTCTATGATGAATGAGGAAAAGCATGACAAGAGAGACAGTTTCTTTAAAAAAAAAATGGTGAAAATGACTGGATATTATGAAGAAAACCAACCACAACTGTATTCTCACTAAACATAAGGCATTTAGATAAATAATATACTTAATGTATTTAATTAATAATTTGGAATTTTTAGAAAAAAACAGGGAGTCTATTGTAACAAATCAGTATGCTAAAATATGTGATTTTTAAGGCTGTTCAAAAATTAATAAAAAATAATTATTAATTATCTACCTAAAACCCTATAGCATATATAATTCTATGTGTAAATATACATGTATAATTTAGATGAAATTTTCTCATCTGGGTTGACAATGCTTCCCCACGAGCCAAATATTTTATGAGAAAAAGCCCAACACCAGGCTGTAAGAAGTTCTTGGAGTTGTTGGTATGGCTTGTCCAAGAGATTCCCAAAAACATTGCAATCTATTGCTATTGCCCTTAATTGATCCTCAGAAGTGTAAAGTAAGTTCTTATTGTTGCAGGCACCATATGCTTCAGATGTGGGTTCCAGAAGTCTCTGAGCTGGAAAGACCTGAATGACTCCTCGTTAAGAACTAGCTTTCACACAGATGTCACTATGCTGGCTTCAAAAAAAGGAAACAACCAATGTTTACACCCAGCTATGATGCCTATGAACCACTGCAATAACTATGATGTGGCACAGCACCCTACCAAGTATCTCCTGACAGTAACCTACTCAACAAGAGAGAAATCATGCCTGGTATCGGAAACAAAGTCAACTACACAGGTCTAGTGAATTTATAGATTTTGGAGCAGAACCTACAACTACTACTTTACTAAACCAGCATAATCTCTAACTACATTGCAAATAATTAGTCCTTAAGTTCACAGGTAGTTGTACTCCCTAGAAAACCAGAACCAATCAAAATACAAAGTTGTTGAGTCGAGTCCCAATGGATACATGAAGTAAACAATCATGATAGCTAAGGCTCAGGGAATGCTGCAGAGTAGGGGGCATTGTAACAACCAGAAGAAAGCTGAATTCATACAAAGAAAAAAAGACATTAAAATTGTGCCTGCATGTTTTGTGTGTGTCCTGCACTCTACACTGCTGATCCCTTTGGGATGTGTGAAATAGTAATCCTCATCTCATCTCTAAAATCTATTAGAATGAATTGCACAGATGCTGAAATGCCTATTAAAGGGAAACATTTTGATGGCTATTCCTGACTTTCCAACTCTAACTAACAATCCAAAAACAATCTTCTTATCCCATTCCACATATTCATACTAATGGGATGGCACATATTTCATATTTAAATGTATTTTAATGGACATTATTTTTAAGAGTCTGGAAAGATGGCTCAGTAAGTTTGAGCAACTGCTGCTCTTGCAGAAAACGCAGATTCAGTTCCAAGCACCCACACAGTGGTTTACAAATCTTCTGTAACTCTAGCTTCATGCAATCTATTGCTGTCTTCTGGCCACCTTGGGTACAACTTGGAGAGTATTCATGCAAAACACTCTCGTACATAAAATAAACAGTAAATCTTACAAATTACACTATCATAATTATGCCACTGAATTAAGGAATTAATACTCACATATTTACAAGCTAACTATGATCTGAAATTTCTAAAGATAATGAAGGTATAGTTTTACAGAAATCATAGATCAAACAAAGGAGTAAAATTGAAAACAAAAAATATAAAAGATATCTTTAGAGAAAATGATTGTAAAATATTTCCCTTAATATGGGTTTCATTTCTCAGTTCTTGTGAACTAACACAATAGATCCAGCCGATAGAAGTTCCCTGTTCCTTTTATAAAGCGCAGATTGGCCGGGCGGTGGTGGCGCACGCCTTTAATCCCAGCACTTGGGAGGCAGAGGCAGACAGATATCTGTGAGTTCGAGACCAGCCTGGTCTACAAGAGCTAGTTCCAGGACAGGCTCCAAAACCACAGAGAAACCCTGTCTCGAAAAAGAAAAAATAAAAGCGCAGATTCATATAAAAGTGGGTTTTCTTTCTCTGTTTTATGTTCTTAAAATCCACATAATTTCTATCTACATCTATGTATGAGTTTTTCATTTTTCTTCTAGCTCTCTTTTAAAGAATAAAGGGTTCCTTTTTGAAAATGTTTACCAACAAGAAAAAAATGTAGCTTCTTTCAACTCAGAGTCCTATATTTTATATCATATATTTATGCTGAACTTGAAAATTTCAAGACAATGAATCAAGTATTTATACTTCAAATTCAGTTTCTTGCTCGCTATTATTATTCATTTCAGTATGCCTAAATAAAGGATTGAATGAACAAAAAATAAAAAAATGCATGCATCATTGAATGTTACTTGATCAATTCTGATATCCCTGTATCAGATATAGATATCACATGTATATAGATATAATTTTCTATGTAGAATACCTTAAGGCCATGAATGGGGGGGGAGATGTGCTTGTGTTTTATTAAAATCATTTCAATTCCTAAAACATTTTAGCACAAATATACACTTGGATGAGGACAGAAAGAACATATGACAATTTGAAACACATTAAATGTGTGAAAGAAGTATGTTGCAAAGTAGCTCAAACTTGTTCTAAATACTTCACATAGCCTAGAGTTTGCATACAATGCCAGAAATCAAGGGCAGAGAACTTAGTTGGAGCCAGATTACATATTCCTTTGCTATCTATGTGATATCTATATCTATATCTATCTATATATTTCCCTGCTCCCCTATCCAACCTTCCTTTATCCCAATCATCCTGTTTCCCCAAGTTCCCCCATCCTCCCCTTCTCACTTTTCTCTCCCCATCTCCTCTTACCCCCATCCCACCCCACCCCCAAGATCCATATACAGATTGGGAAGTAGACAAGATTGCTGGGCAAAAAAATCTGTATATATTGCACATCTGGAGTCAACATCTGGATTGCACATCTGGATTCAACATCTGGATCGCGCATCTGGAGTCAACATCTGGATTGCACATCTGGATTAAACATCTGGATCGCATATTTGGATTCAAACATTTTGATCGCACATCTGGATTAAACATCTGGATCACACATCTGGGATCAACATCTGGATCGCACATCTGGATCGCACATCTGGATTCAACATCTGGATTGCACATCTGGATTCAACATCTGGATAAATGTCTTGTTTAAGACATAACTGTCAACAAATAAACTATCAAAAACAAGCAAAACCAAAACCATGACCAAAAGCAAAACCAAGCACCACAGTGTGTGTGTGTGGGGGGGCAGCGCAGACAAAACAAGACAAAATCGTCATGCTAAATTAAAACTGACTTTACACTGTCTTTTTCTAGCTGATAGTTTAATGCTTCTGTTTCTGTGGGTTGCTAAGGGTTGGCACTTGGCTTAGACAATCCAGTGTTTAGTGGCTGATTCTTTGTATCTGAACAGCAGGTTCTCCTAGACAACAGGGTTTAGAAAGATGAATGTCTTTATAAGTAGGTGCAGGAGCTGATGCATGCCACAATTTCAAATCACTTACAATTTCCAGCTCTTATATGTGTTCTTTTCCTAGTTGTTTTTTTTAAATGCCAATCATTGAAAACACAGGATTATCATTTGTTTGTATTTAGCATGTCCTTAATTTTGCTATTTAATATCCCTATGTGATCCCTACTATTTAATATCCCTACTGTGAATTTATGAACTCTGTAGAGCTAGAAATTCTGTATCATTAGAGACTTCATAAGGCTTACCTGCTTGCAAAGAATCATTTATAACTAGTAATGTTTTCTTTCTTTCTTTTCTTTTCTTTTTTTTTTTTTTAGAGTTTCAAGACAGGGTTTCTCTGTGTTTTTTTTTTTTTTTTTTTTTTTTTTTTTTTTTTTTTTTTTTTTTGAGTCTGTCCTGGAACTAGCTCTTGTAGACCAGGCTGGTCTCGAACTCACAGAGATCCGCCTGCCTCTGCCTCCCAAGTGCTGGGATTAAAGGCGTGCACCCCCACCGCCCGGCAGAGCTTTTATTTCTGTAGAAGATAACTACCAAACTTTTTGTTTTAAAAAGATTTTTCTTTGAGAGTGAGGGTGTGAGTGTGTCTGTCTGTGTGTGTCTTTGTGTTTATCTACGGAGAAGAGGTTGTCAGAACTCCTGGATCTTAAATTATAAGTGTTTGGAAGCCTTCTGACATGGGTGATAGTAAATGAACTTCGATGAGCTACAAAACCTCATAACTACTGAGCCAACTCTTCAGCACTGTTGGGATGCTATCCTGTTTACTATCAGACAAAGTATATTCATTCCAACTTCAATACTTCATTAGAAGTTGCTTTTAATTTGTAGGCAAATAAATGGATCTAGAAAGTAGCATACTGAGTGAGGTAACTCAGACCCAGAAAGAGAGATATAGTATATATTCATAACTGTCTTTTAGAAAAAGAGCAAAGAAAACCCAGCCCACAATTCACAACCCCAGAGAACCTAGAAAACAATGAGGACCCCAAGAGAGACATACACTGATCTAACCTACATAAGAAGTAGAAAAAAACAAAACCTCCTGAGTAAATTGGGATCATGGGGATCACAGAAGAGGGTAAAAGGCGAGGAGTCAGGGAGGGAGGAGAGTGGAGAAAAATACATAGCTCAATAAAAACAAGAATTTAAAGAAGTTGCACCTATATAATTCTTTATTCTACTTTTCTAAATAGATGTATTATTTTATCTTCTCTTTGTATGTATGCTTTTGCTGTCTGCATGTATGATGTGTGGCGTGTGTGTGTGCTTCTGTAAGTGTGGTGGGATGATGAATTCAGGAGACAGCCATGAGTCTTGCTCCCTGCCTCTGCATTGTTTGAGGCAAAGTTTCTTTGTTGTTTGACATTGCAATACTGCTGGTAGAAAAGTAGCCCAGAGCTTCAAAGAATTATCCCATTTCTCTCTTCCATTTACTGAAAGGTCACTGGAGTTTAGATGCATGCTAACATTTATGGCTTTATTGAACCAAGGATTTGATACACTAGTCCATCACCTCAGAAAATATGTAATGCAGTTTTGCAGTAAGAAACCTGGAAAAGTTTTATGAGCTTTAATTTTTGAACTTTGATTTTTCTTGTGTATGGAACCAATTTAATAATATATGGAGGATTTATTATAAGTGGATATAATTTTTGCAGGGGAGAGCATGAAACTTAGGATTCTCTGTCCCTGGACAACAGGAAACATAAATGAGAGCTATGGAGGTGATAGTGAGAATCATTTCAGCAGAAGTAGGACATGGAGTCACACAGGACTCATAAGGCAGATTTGAAATTCATACAAAAGACAAAATGTATCATGAATACACCACGCGTTGCACTGAATTTGCAATGTAAATGTGAGTATATTTTTATAAGAAATAGCAAAATGAAGAAAATGTTCCGAAGCTTAACTACTTGTGAATTTTTATATTTTAGATCATAGTGAGAATTTGTTTTACAATTAAAGTCTCAAGACAGATGAATGTATTCCAGGTCTTTTAGACATTAAATAAAGTGAGCTATTAATTTGTTAATTGATTCACTCATGTGCTAAGTGCTAACATAGTAGTAGTGACTATTAGGAAGAGATTATCTATGTTGTTTTTGATATGTATAAATTTAAAATATTTTCATGCTTTTAATTTATTCTATATGTTTGCTTGTTTGTTTCCTACCTTTTGCCCTTAGAAAATTTTAATCGCAGTTTTGATGTTTGTGTTTTCAGCTCTGACCTAAAAGCAGAAAGCAAACAGTATGATTTTATGCCACTGGATTCAAATGAAAGGTTGAAAGAGGAGATTCTGAAGGGAGGAATTTTTATGAAAGTACATTTATTTTCATTTTATATTTTAAAGATTTTCTTTAAGAAGATATCTGCTCATAAAAAATGAAGCTGTGATAGAAAGACTGACAAGAATGAATCCTTCATTATAATCCCAAGAGATCATGGTTCATTATACAATTTATGAATAAAGTAAACTGATCATGTGGAGAATTGGACTCTATAATCTCTTTATATTTTAGTTTAAATGCTTTAACTTTATGGATCATAGGAAAGAAAAAACTTTTTTAGTCTCTCCTCTTCTTTTACCATAACTAGATATCTTCCCTAGAGGAGTTTAAATCTGTGGCCATGGATCAAAGGGAAAAATCTGTCTCCATTTGCATGCAAGAGGAAAATTTCTTATAATAAAATTTCATTACTGGGTACCATTTTCTTCACAGTGCTACTATTAGCAAAATGACCTCTTTATATCACTAATGATGTTTTATTTTGCAATACATCTGCCATAGAGTAACATAAAATAGCATCAATGTATTTATTCTCTTTGTAAAATATTTGAATATCTGCTACATGACACGTCTCATAATAGCTTTGCATTATTTTCTCAAGAGGCTTATAGAAGTGCAATCCATTGTGCAAAGTGTCAAGGAAGTAGTATGTATAGAGATGAAAAATACAAACAACCTTGCCAGAAAGACAATTGTCTGTGACTAGAAAGGTAACTGTATGAACACGGGAGACAACAAGAGCTCTAAGGTACTCGAAGAAGGGAGGGTCAGGTGTTTGACTTCAAAGGTAAAAACCAGAAGACCTCAAGTGGTACTTTTTGCAAAACCAAGTCCTTGGTGTTGGTCACATGTCCTTCTTTCTTACCAATAGAAATGCATGATCTTGATAGTCTATACCAGAGATAATGAATGTGTCCATATAGACTGAGGTATTCTAATAAAGACACAGTGTGTAAAACAACCAATACATTCAAGAAGCATATCTGATAGAGCATTTACATCTTATTTTAGTACATTTTCCTCACTGTGAAAAAAAAAAACTATTTAGAAGGCAGAGATATTTATTTTGACTCCATTGTTTCAGAGATTACAGTATATACCAGTTTCTTAATTGCTATTTGGCTGAGGTAAAGAAACACATCACGGTGTTAGGAAAACTGGGTACGGCAAAGATGGTGATGCTATGGTATCAAGGAGTTAGGAAGACGCAGAAAGTAATTAACAAGAACCGAGATATACTTTGTGTAAATCCATCCCGAGTGACTAACTTTTGCCAAGTAGAAACATTTCCTATTAGCCCATTCATTAATTCATTATTGAGGTTAGAAATCTCATAATCAAGTCAATATCACTACTGTTTTAATACCAACATTTTAACAAATAAGTTTATGAAATTGATATTTGATATGCAAACCAAACAAGTCATGGAAAATATTACATGCTGGCTATTTTTCCTATATTGTCTGTGTGAAAATGTAATTTGAGGACATTAAAATAATAGAAAAATGAGCAGGAGATTTTGAGTGATATCTTATTTTTATAGTTGGCAACTTCTGATTCACTGATTTAGTATAAACATAAAAATTATCTACAACCTATCGTTTAGTAATTACTATGTAAATTTTATAAAGTTTTCCTCATATCAGGACAGAAATTTTCAAAAGATTAATCTGAGAAATTGTGCTTGTTCAATACTTTTGAACATACAATGTTTCAATGTTTTCAATAAGGAAATAATGGAGTGCTAATGATACATATGAGAGTGATGTTTTCATGACATTTCACACTGTGTTCATAGTACACCTCTATAATAGCACATGGGCCATAAGTGTGAGGCATTTATTCTTAGTTATTTATATACATATAAATACAGAGTATTTAGTACTCTAAATATGTAGACAGTAGTCTAGTAAAAAGATGTTCTTTGTCGGTGAAGTGAACATATATGGTTTATGTTCTGAGATATTTGTATCCATGCTAGCTTATCATTGAAGATGCTTTTTTATGTTCAATAGTCTAAGCTGAATTTCCCCCTTTTGCTTTTTGAAACACACTTTATCTACCTGTTTAGTTTTCATTAGTGATGGTGTTGTATGCTTTTCTGTTGGGGTTCCTCAGCATTTCTTTCTCCATTAGATTCTATTTCTAAAATACCTGGGGTCAAATACTGCAGATTTCATTGAGATTCTATAAAGTACAACACCCAGCCGGGCGGTGGTGGCGCACGCCTTTAATCCCAGCACTGGGGAGGCAGAGGCAGGCGGATCTCTGTGAGTTCGAGGCCAGCCTGGTCTAGAAGAGTTAGTTCCAGGACAGGAACCAAAAAGCCACGGAGAAACCCTGTCTCGAATAAAAAAAAAATCCCCCCCAAAAAAACACCCAATAATGATTACAGTGTTGGATATGATGATAAGATTTATTATTGTTAACAAATATAATAACCATTGCTAGGTTTATATACTATTAATTTGAAATAATGTAGCTGATAATATTTTAAAATTGCACATGTATATATTAATTATGAAAATAGCAATTGATTGTACTTTGGTTGACAATACTGTATTGTCAGAATATTTTTGAAAATGATGGTTCATGGTAATAATAAGGAGTACTTTAATTGGGAAAGTAGATGTCTGCTGTTAAAGACAACAGTATAATAAAAATTATTGAACTAGTAGTTTGTTATTTATTTGGCTTCATCCATATATTGTGATATGTTCATTGATGTGGACATTAAAGAAGTGCATCACAAGTAATCTAACATCAAAAATAATTAAAACTGTAGATAATAATTTTAGTGCTAAAATAATTATTTTCTGAATGTGTGTCTCTATTAAAAAAACTTGACAGTGTAGCTTAGTCTACCAGCAGATCATAATAGAAGTACTGATAGAAGCAAATCTGGGGAAAAGGTGTGCAGACACATTGATAATGAAGACAGCTTCTCTAATTGATGGACAACTATTTTATATACTCAAATTGGTTCTATCATATGATTTTAAATTTTAATATTATAATTTTATAAGACATTACTGTAATTGAATAGAAAATGAAAACACATCCTACCAAAATCTAGGGAATAGAATGAATACAGTCCTAAGAGAAAAGTTTATTGCAGTAGGTACATTCATAAAAGTAAATCTGAACTATTTCAGACTAATAAATTAAGTATGTATCTTGCAGTCTTGGGGAAAAGACAAGCAACCCCCCAAAACTATACAGAAAGAAATAATTAAAATCTGGACAGAAATTAGTGAATTTTAAACAAAAATAAATCTAAAAAACCCTAAGATAGAAGATGTGGTTCTTTGAAAAGATAACCAAGACTGGTAAACCTTTAACAGAATTAACTAAATGAAAAAAAAGTTTCAAATCAATCCAATTAGAGATGAAAAATAATGTCATAACAGACTCTAATAAAATCCTGAGGTTGTAAAAATATACTAAAAATCATTTTTCTATCTAATTAGCAAATTGAATTTTAGGAAGTCTTTAATTTCTTCCTTCATTTCTTTTTTGATCCATTGATGATTCAGTTCAGCATTGTTTAGTTTCCACGAGCTTGTGGCTTACAGAAGGTTTGGAGCCACCTTATGTATGTGCTGAGAACTTATCCCCAGTGCTCTAGAAGGACAGTAAGTCTCCTAAACCATTAACTTATTTTTCTAAACTATCTTTCAACTATCTAGAATGTGTACCTGAAACTGAATGATCTCTTCATTTTCCCTCTATTTCACTGGCTAAGAAAAGCACAGGTTACAGGGACACACAAAGTAATTGATTACACAGGTGTAGACAGGAAAAAGTGTGGGGGTCATCTAAGAATTTTATGTATTAATGTTTATATCAACCTTCTATTTTTGTTATGTTTATATTTTATAATACAACAAATATGATTTTTTACTTTTTGAGAATGCAGAACACCTTACTCCCAGCTAGTTATCAGCAGCTTATTTTTAAGTTATGGCTGACTACACCCAGCATGAACACTATTCCATTTATAGGAGAGTGAGAAAAGCTTCTCCTGGCCAAATTTCCATGGCATCTGTAAAAGGGGTGCCTAAGAATAACACAGTTCTCTGAGAATGCACTCAATATGCAGATAAACAAAATTTCCTTTTGTTGTTGGCAGTGTCACATATTTTACTGATATTTTAGATTTTTTTATTTCTTGGAAAAACCTTTTACAATAACAACAGTTGCTTTTACTCAGTAAACAACATTAAGGGTCAGAAATCTTGAATATATTCTGACTTAAAGAGAATTAATGGTATTATAATAGTGCTGGGACCTCTGAGTGAGTTTGGTATTCTTATAACCACCATGAATTCCTAATTGGAAGAGAATTCCTTCAGTTAGTAATCCCTGGAACCGATCTTATATAGGGCATATAAGCTGTGACAAAGATTTCATGGAAAAATTTGAGAACTACTTTTACACAATTTCTACAGTCACTTCTAAAGTGTTACTATTGCTTTATAAATAGTAGCTTAAAAGATATTGGATTTTCGGGTTTGCTATAAGTTTATGAACCAGTAGATTCTAAAGAAAGCATCAGTGTGAATTTATATAGGTATAATGTAATACAAAGAACTTTTAATTATGGTGAGGATTAAAAAAAAACTGAGCAATAATAGGTAAAGTTGAATAGAGCTCCAAAGATCATGAGGAAGTCAATACTACTGAATTGAGACAGCATACCCATAAAAGACCTCTGAGCTTCCAGCCTATGGAGACAGAGAGATACGTTTTACTGGAGAGAGAATGGCTCACTATCTCTGAAAAAAAAAAAAAAAAAACAGGACATATATTGTGAATAGTGTGTGCAATAAAGCTGTTGCAGAGAAACTTCTTTCCTAGAATTGTTCAAACATGAAGCAGCCTGGGGTTAGAGGTGAGAGCTCTTGGCTGCTGCATGCTTCGAGTGGTTTATGTACAGGAATGGGATGCAAGGTAAGTTATGTGTGTGCAAGAACTCGGTACCACAGTTGAGAAGGTCAGTATCATATTTTCTAGATGCAGAGGTAGTTACATGAATACAAGAAAAGTCAGACCAGGAAAAGTCAATTCTCTTTCTCCTGGAAAGCCTCACTTGTGCCAACTATTTATAAGGATTAACAGCAACTGTCATTTCTTTAAAGTTTTCTACATAGTTTTGGATGACAAGTAACAAAACGTGTTTCATAGTAAGGGTTATTAAATTGATAATTGCCATATGGCAAATATATATATAGAAGAAAATAAACACAGCTGCTTTATTTTGTCATTTTATCCTTCTGGATTCTATTATAGTGTTTCATAGATCTTAAGATTTCATCTAAACTATTGGCAATGGGGAGACCAGCTGTTGCTCCAAGTGTCCTTCCTCAAACTTCTTATGTTGTATCCCAGAGGATTTTGCATATTTTGCTTTCTTTTTCGTTTGATTCTAAGAATGTTTTTAGCTTTGTCTTGATTTCTTTCTTTTTTTTTTTTTTTTTTTTTTTGGTTTTTCGAGACAGGGTTTCTCTGTGGTTTTGGAGCCTGTCCTGGAACTAGCTCTTGTAGACCAGGCTGGTCTCGAACTCACAGAGATCCGCCTACCTCTGCCTCCCAAGTGCTGGGATTAAAGGCGTGCGCCACCACCGCCCGGCTTGTCTTGATTTCTTTACAGACTTTTTATCATTCAATAGCATATGCTGTTTTAATCTTTATGGATTTCTATAGATTTTTATTATTGTTTTGAGCTTTTGTCCATTGTTATCAGATAGATTATAAAATTCTCCCCATATTCCAGGAGTTGTAGAGATTTACTTCATGTTCCAATATGTAGTCAATTTCAGAAGAACTTCCATAGACTGCTGAGAAGAATGCCTGTTTTGCAGTGTTCTCGGTGGAATATTTTATGAATAGTACATTAGGTCCATCTGATCAAGAATATCATTTAATTGCAATATTTTAGTCTTTATTCTCTCTCGGGAAGCCCTGTCCATTGATGAAAGTGGAATGTTGGGTTCTCCTCTTAATACTGCATTGCAATTAATCTGCAGTTTTATATCAACGAATGCTTGTTTTATGAAATAGAGAGTACTCAAGTTTTGTTCATATGTTTAGAAATAAAATGTCCTCATGATGGATTGTTCATTGTCTTTTGGTTGCTGAATTATTGCCATTAAAGTTTAAGGTTATTATTGCAAATTGTGTATTAATTGCTAGGTTATTGCTGACTTTGTGGTGATGTCTTTACCCTGCTTTGCATGTTTCCTTGGTCCTACATATGCTTACCATTTTTCCGTGTGAAATACTAATTCAGTATTCTCTGTTTGGCTGGCTTGATGATCATAAGGCTCTTCTGCATTTCTGCTTCTTCTTTTTTAACCATGGAAAAATTTCATCTCTTTCAATTATGACAGATAGTTTTTCTGTGCATACTAGTCTGATTTGGCAGCTGTGGTTTTTCAAATCGTGAAGTACATTGCTCCAAACCCCTTTAGTCTGAAATGTCTCCAGTAAGAAATCAGCTGCTATTCTGATGGATTTTTTTCTTAACTTTTAACATGGGATTTCTCTCTTGCAGCTTTTTAAATGTGCTTTGTTTCATATATTTCATCTTAATTATAACATGCTGTTGAGAATTTCCCTTTTGTTCTTACCTTTGTTATTCTAAACGTCTGCTGTGTCTCGATGGCCATCTCTATCCTTACATTCATGAAGAGCATTTCTTCTATAATTTTTTCTGTTATTTCTTTTATTTCAGGCCTGAATTTTTCTACTTCTGTGCATATAACTTATAGATGTGGTCTTCTGATGGCTTTCCATAAATCCTGAATATTTTATTCATGCATTTAAAAGGTTTTAAAAATATTTTTTGATTCAATTATCCAACTTTTCTACATTGCTTTCAAACCCTGGTATTCTCTCTCTCTCTCTCTCTCTCTCTCTCTCTCTCTCTCTCTCTCTCTCTCTCTCTCTCCATGACACATGCCTTGCTGTTCTAGAATCTTTTAAGTGGACTTTTTATGACATAATGGATTCTTCACTTCCAACTTCATTTTAATTTGAACCTTTTTCAGTATTTCTTTTTATTGAATTCTCTTTTCATATCCTGGTTTGTCATCCTTATTTTATTTGTGTGTGTGTAATTTTTTCTTTCCTTCCTTCCTTTCTTAATTCCTTTCTTTCTCTTCCTGTTTTTGACCTCAATCAGGAGTTTATTTCTGTTCTATATTTCTTTAAGATACTTATTTATGTTTTCTTTAAATTTTTGAACGTTTATGATTGTTTCTAAGAATTTTGTGTCTTTACTTTCTTCTAACTTACATGTTAACTATTATTACTAAGTGATTGATGTTTGAAGAGTACACACATTTTATTTGATATTTATATCATTTGTATTTCTCAAGGGAACCTCAGTACCTGACGTTGTCATTGACTGTGTTTTTCAATATGAATATTTGGCCTACCTGTATTTAGTGGGGAGTTGATTTTATATTTGACGTGATTCTGACATGGCGGGCTTTAAATCACCTAGGAGATTCTTTGAGCTCAGTCATGCAACTTCTCTGCATTTATTCAAAACTAGAATAGTTGAGGTGATTCTGGTTCAGCTGTGCTTACACAATCTCTGGCTTCGTTAGAGTATGCTTTGTATGAAATGACATGTAGGAGACGTAGTTGTGCTGTTTGCAACTTCAGTTGTATGGGTTTAGCTGGTGCTCTATAACTGGTTAGCATTTGGGTGTGGAAGATCTATATGGCAGTAACTTCTGAACTGAGCAGTTGGTGAAATCCCTAGACTGATGCTGAGACCATGGAATTTGGTGAACTAATTGGGCAACAAAATAGTCTTACCTTTTGGAGGGTTGTGAGAAAATAGGCAAGGGAATGCCCAGCAGGTGTTAGGACAGAGGTAAGTAAAGCTACCTACTGGAGAGCAAGCAGTTGTTTCAAGCAGGTTCAGAGACTGGGGCTAGTTTGTCAGCAGGGTGGGGAAGTAAGAGGAAGAAGTAGATGTTCATACAGTGGTGAAGATATGTCAGAGGGCAAGATGTGTAAAGGTTCTATGTACAAAGTAAGTGGACCTCCAAGATGGTCCTAAGATAGCCATCTCTGGGAACAAATGGGAGAGGGATATTTGATCTCCTTTCTGAGCAAGCAGGCTATTAATTCAGCTCCTCAGAAGACAAGACTAAAATGTTTGAAGGGAGTGAAGGTTAAATTTGGAAGGTCAGGAACAGATCTGGAAGGTAAATAGTAGAACCCTGAGATAGTGAGGTTAAAAGGCCGAAGGAAAGAAAGCATGAGGATTCTACCTCTAATGTGTATAACTAGAGCTTTAAGAAGGAAATTAGGGTTAGGGAACCCAGATGAGGAGTGAGGATAGAGCCCTACTTCTCAGTGTGGGTGTACAGATTTCCTGGAGGAGGCAGGAAGTGAACGGGGTCTTGAGGAGGGAGACAAGAAATAAGAGAAAACTTGACTAATTATTATGGGTGACGTGGATTCCCAGTTAGGCAAACAGGATAAAATTTTATTTTGTAACTCTAAATCACCACATATGTGCCAATGTGTTATAGCAATAGTATGAAGTCAATGTGATAAAAAGCCAAGGAAAAAACAGCAATGAGAGACTGTTTTCACTCTTCTATATTTTAAGTTCCCTCATCTCTTGTCTTCCAGAAATTTTCATTTATATAACAGATGGATTCAAAGTTTACTTACAGCCAACTGGGAATTTGGAAGTGAATTAAATCGACTAAGATCATTTACTTTATATTGGCCAACAAAAATGGAAGCACTGTTGGATACTTTATATCACTGGATAATTTATACAATGAGAATCACATTTATATTCTATCTGAAGATACATAGGGACATCTTATTCAATCCTTTTACTGATTTAAAAAATATTTAAAATAACCAACCTAATCACCATATAGACAGAAACACCCGAGGGACTGGAAGGATTAATGACAGTGTTTTCTAAGTTTCTTTCCAGCTGTGATTCAGCTTTCTCAGACAACCTCAGGGTGGATGCACACACCATGCAGCTGAGTACACGATTTTACAGGTGACTTCTTTTCCAGATGCCCAATCACATGAGTGTCAGAAATGATGAAAAGTAATATTCAAAACCTTAGAGAACCTCTTAGCTGTCAATATTAAAAGAAATCACCCATAGTATTATTGTTATACCATTTTATTATAGCTAGTTATTTTTACTATGTTGGTTTCAGGGTGTTTTTACATCTCAAAATCTTTTCAGAATAGAATATTTATCACTAAAGGCTGGATTTATTCATTGTTTTAGCTTTGATTTCATAGACAGAGTCTCTTTTTCCTTCCTCAATTAGTGCATCCTTAATACAAGGTAAGCAGTTCTTAAGTTTGCATAGTTCTAAATGATCCACGTTCTTCAACTACCTTTTTATTTTTAGTCAGATTCTGGCATTGCATTTCAATTTTCTCAATTGCGGAATATGTGCTATGTCAAAATCTGTAGAGTTCATGAATGCTTGCAAAATTTACTCACCTACATTTTTATTCAGAAATGTGCATTTAATAACAAAACAATCTAAATATTCCAGTTTGATGTCAAAATACAAACATACTCTGTCATAAATATTTATTTCTGACAAATGATTTAAATATAACAGCAATTCAAATTACGGTACTAATGCTCCAATTTGCATGTGCTCCTTAATTATTTGGTGAATTAGGTCATGCTATCAGGTGGGTGTATGCTTTCTTATAGAAGTTTTTCTAGGTCTGTGGGTTGCAATCCCTTTGTGCATATAATGAAACTTTCATAGGGATCACCAAAGACCATTGGAAAACACTGATGTTTACATTATGATTCATAACAGTAGCAAAGTTATGTTGATAAAGTGGCAACAAAGACAACTTTATGGTTGGGAAAATGAGAACATGGTGAGCATTTTTAAAAGGTCACAGCATTAGGAAGCTTGAGAATCACTATAGTATAAAACTTCAAAGTATGTATTTGTTAACTAAAATTTTGGGTACTTCAGATAGCATTGTAAGAAACTGAATCTAATGTAAAACTCCTGATCTGACAAAGAACTGCCAAACACAAGATTTAAAGATGGCACCAGTATGTAAATTATCTGTGTGCTTTCATCTCTCTTACACCCACAGTCACAAAACTGTATAGTGTAGTCAGCACATTTAAAAACTTTACTTCTCTGATCTTGTGCCCTTATTGGCTTGGGATTCATAGCCTATCCAGAGCTCTGGAAATAATAACAAGTTCAGTTTCACACATATTCTTTGTTTTTTTAAATTAATCATCATATAAAGTACTAGGTTTTGTTCTCACAATTCCAAACCAAATTGTTTTGGTTGATTCTTCTTGTATGGTCTTGCAAACATACCTGTACTTTCCAAAGTCAATCAGGGCCATCTTTCCCTTTTCATGTTAAGTATGCCCTATTATACACCTCTCTTTCTCCATACCCATGTCCCCCCACTCATGTTCTTCTTTCTAGTTTTATAACCCATCCTGCACTCATCCCCACTTTTATAGAAGCATAAATATTGTATGTTAGGATCCAAATGAGAGCTAATCTCAAATTTCTTTTCTTTCTGGTTCTGAATTTACTTTGTTAATGTAATACTTTCCAGCTCCATTTGTTTCTGGAAAGTTCCATGATTTTCCTTTCAAGTTGAGAAAATGCCACTAGGTATACAAAACTCATTTTTATTGTCCATCTTTTGATAAATATCACAAATGGTTTCATTTCCTTGATACTCTAAATAATGCAGCAATGAGTATTATGTTCTACTGTCTCTGTGGTAGAGTCCTTTGGGATTATGCCCAGGTGGCATAGCAAGGCCATATGATAGTTTCATTCATTTTTCAGTTCGACATTTAATTCTTCAAAGTCATAATTTTAAAAACACATTCTACTTTAATCCTTTAAAGACAACTTACAAATCTTGTCATTCCACTTGTAATTATAGTTATGTTAAAATGAAGAGCACCACCAGCTAGCCTGACATACACAGTAGCAAACAGGAAAGAGATCCTGTCACAAACAAGGAAGGGGAAGATGGACATCTGAGGTTAGAAATGAAAGGACTCATTTCACACATTCTGTTTTGTTTGTAATTATAAATCCCCCAATCAACGTCATTTAAAATTTGTTCATTTCCCATAAATACTTTAAAATATTTGAAGTTCCACATTTGAGAGTCTTGTAACATTTAAAATCCATATAGACATGCCTGAAGAGGTTACTGTTAGGACCACACTTCATCAGAGATGCATAAGCATCAACAATTTAATGAATTTATTTATTCCACAGTCCCAGGTGATTCAGATAACTAATGGAACACTGATGCGGTCTTCCCACTCTTATGCATTTTGTAAACCTATACATTATTGTCTAGTGATACTTATGATATTGAGTAAAATATCATAAGTTTTATAATAAATCCAAAGAAAACAAATACCAGCATGACTTTGCTTCTACTACAATGTGCTTTTTGATCAGCTAGCCAAAGAAAGACGATTTTAAATGTTTTACCATCTTATAAGAGTTCTTCATTTTTATTGTTGTTGGCAATCCGTAATATCTAAGCATTAACATGTGCCCATTTTCCCCTGTCTCAAGAGTTTTGAAGTTAAGTATCATTCTTTTAAATCTAACTTAAGAATTCACACCAACGATATTGGTTGCCAAGGTTTATATACAATGATGACCACTGCAATATTACTTAAACTAAAAATGCAGCCATCACATACTGTTAAGAGAAAATACTCTATTTCAAATTGACTTGTTGATGTCATCCAAGTGAAGTACATTAAATGACATTTGCATATATAGGAAACAAATAATGAATGTGTCGGAATTAAAATGTTTTCTTTGTGTTTTTGAAATATTTATTTTCTTCTAAAAATTTAGTCTTTAATGCTAATTTTTATGAGTACTTGATTTGAAATAAAAGCCACTCAGCATTTATTACTTTTTTTCTTCTACCATGGCTCGCCAGCAAAACTTTTAATCATTCGTAGCGCTATTGAATGAGATTTCTCAAACTGAAATCTTTGGTTAGTCAGACATTTTCCATAGAAGTCAACACTCCCAATTCTTCCAAAAGGTAAAGTAAGACTGCAATAAAAAATGAACTCTTCTTGTCAATAGGGTTATTAATAAAGTGCTAAAGTTGAAGCTTAACTTAAATTATTTGATCATAGAATCCCCCCCCCCATTTTTGTTTTTATGTTCTGGCAATCACAAAATTGTTTTAGATAAAACACAAAAGTGCTTTAGATAAAATGAGTTAAAATTTTAAATTCTTTTTTTGGCATTATTTTTATTTACCACACTTTATTGAACACATTTAGGGAATAGTTGTGTAAAAATTCCTATTCAGTAATTAATAAGAATCAAGTAAAAGATTGCATATTTTTCAAAAGACACCCATCTATCCACCTGCCCACTTCTGCTGTGTCCACCTGAGTTCCCCTACTCTTGTGCTGAGCCTGGTGATCTGTTTACATGGAAGGTCCCTTATTGGACTGAAAAAAAAAAAAGAATTTAAAATGGAAAAACTATTTCCTGACATGGTACCATGGAGTCAAAGGCATAGCTTTCTTCTCCATAAATGCTGAATCTGATATCCGGGTATTCCAAGTTGGTACCAAATGGCTTTGATTTGGGGGTCAGGGACACTGGTGCAATAAAAGACAAGAGAAAAAAGCGATCTTCAACAGCAAGCATCAAGAAATAAGGCCACCAATGTCTGTCTGTCTTGATTACTTTCTTTGCTTGTAGTAAGTTGAATAGAGTTTGTATTAGAGGTGATCTTCCTCTAAAGCCTAGACTGGATTCAAACTCATGATCCTCCTCCTTTAGCCTCCCAATTGCTTGAGAATACAGGAGTACACTATCACACCTGAATTTTTATCTTCTTGAAATCAGGGATTTTGCTTTGCAAAAATGGTTGTGCTTGTAACTATAATAAATTAGCTTCTTTCTTTATATCTCAATTAAGTTATAAAAAGAGAAAGACCCACTGAAACAATTTATCTAGTGTTAATTGCTCTTTAGATATCTTCTCTTTATCAATTGCTTAAAAACTTATGAGAATGTCAAGTAAAGATTAGTGTTTTTTTTCCTCCTTTCAAGTCCTAAATACTTTTTCCTGCCTTTTTAGCATATTCACCAAACATTGTAGGGAAGAAAGTACCTGTGTTTGATTGTACTATTTAATATTTGATTAGAGCACTACTTTGTGCTAACTATTATGTGTATTTTTAGATTCTTGTCTAATGGAAAAGATAATTCTATTATTATGGACTCATTGGATATTTACTAATATTGCCTCTATTAATAAATTCATTTCCTCCAAGTCTCTTGATTGGTTAATATGAACCTTTGATTTCTAAATTCCACTTTTAATTAGACTGTCATTTTAGATGGTTTTGTGAATTATTAAATTGAAAAGAAGATAACAGTTACTCATTTTAAATTTAGTTAAAAGCCATGCTTTAACTTTTTAAAGTATGTATTTTAAAGTCCATTTAGTTACCAATTTTAAAATTATCTATGGTTAACAGCTGGAATTTTTTTCTTACTATTAGGAAGTAGCTATTGTCTTTTACTCTTTGACTCTTTGTGCCTTTTAGTGGGGCCTGCCACCCAGCTTCTAAATAAATCTCACACAGAGTCTTATTCTTTCTTATAAATCCAAGCCTTAGCTTGACTTGTTTCTAGCCAGTTTTTAAAATTTATCCTGACTACATTTTGCTTCTAGGCTTTTCCATTTTTTCATTTCTGTATGACTTACTTTTTTTGACACAGTTTTCTCTGTGTAACTTTGGAAGCTATCCTTGAACTCTCTTTGTAGATCAGGCTGGCCTTGAACTCACAGAGATTCTCCTACCTCTGCCTCCTGAGAGCTGGCATTAAAAGCATGTACCACCACCACCACCAAACATATCTTGCTTGCTTTCTTACTACATGGCTGGCAGGGTGGCTGGCTCCTGATGTCCTCTTCTTGCTTTATTTTGCATCCTGTTTTCCTCATTTCTCCTTCTATTTATACGCTGCCTACCAGCCCAGCCTATCCTTTCCTCTGGCTTGCTACTGGCCATTCAGCGCTTTATTAGACCACCAGGTGTTACAGACAGGCAAAGAATCACAGCTTCACAGAGTTAAACGAATGCAGCAAAAACAAAAGCAACACATTTTTACATCATTACACAAATGTTCCAGAGCAAAAAACAAATGTTACACACCTTAAAATAATACTCTACAATAAATTATAGAGTTCTTTATTTTAAAAAAATATATAATTAAATTCTTGTGGTACAGATGTGAGATCCTGAGTTGGATCCTCAATGTCACATCTCCTCAAAAAATAAGACAAAAACAAAAGCCACGGTGGGTTATGTGCACTTGTGATGCCAGGGCTCCTGTGGCCAGATGGGAGGCTGAAGCAGGAGGACCACTGGAAGTTAAAGGACTAGTTCCCCTGACTAATGCAATGGCAAATAATAGCTGTGTCTAGCAATCTGGAGGAAAGGCAAGATACTCAAGGTTGTCCTGGGTCCTCCACAAGAGTGCCCCACGCAAGTACATATACTCAAGCATAAGAGTTTGCATACTCATGTGCACGCGCGAGTTTGCATGCTTGTTTGTCCGCGCGCCCGCGCGCGCACACACATGCAGAGAGAGAGAGAGAGCTCAAAAAAATTAACAGGTTTAAAACTTAAAACAATGCCAGAAATATATTTTCAGTTATATGGTTCTTTTTTTTGTTTGGTTTTTTGTTTTTGTTTTTCGAGATACGGTTTCTCTGTAGCTTTGGAACCTGTCCTGGAACTAGCTCTTGTAGAAGATGCTAGCCTTAAACTCAGAGATTCGCCCAACTCTGTCTCCCAATTGCTCAGATAAAAGGTGTGTGCCACCACTGCCCAACTTGGTGCTTAATCAGAGTTGCAAAGCAATATATTAGAAAAAAAATCAATACTATGCTACTTCAATGTGACTTATTAAATAACCTTGGTTGTGAACTGCTTTAAATATTATTAAAATTCATGAGAAAATTTTAGATGATGAAACAGGGAAACAAACCTGAGATAATTTCCTCTTAGGAGACAAAATGTTAACAGGCTATGAAGTTCAAGTTATAATAACTGCTAATGATCAATATTTAACTATAAAAGATGTAGAGAATCGTTCCTAAGAGGCACTTACAGTTTTGAGTTCTTAAAGTTGACTGTATTAAATGGACTTATAAAGAAATTCACAGCTCCTACTACACATCCTATTGATCCTTTGATAAGAATTGACCCTATCACAGCTGACTTTCAGTAGCGTCTTTAAAACCATGTACTGCTGCGAGGCAGAGGCAGGAGGGCATAAAATCCAGGTAAATTGTCCATGAACTTCCTTCCCCTTTTCTGCTGTGGCCCTTTTATTTTCTTCTACTTTCTGAAAATTTTATTCATACATACATTTCATTGTGATTATATTTATCCCTGTTGTGGTGGTTTGGATGAAAACTGTGCTCATAGTCCCAGATATTTAAATACCTTGGCCCCTGTTGATAAAACTCTAAAGGATTTGGTGTGGCCTTAGAGGAGGTGAACATTGAGATTTCAAAAGCTCATCCTTTCTAAGTCTCCCCATTGCCTCCCTGAATTATGTTTGTAAGATCTCACCTACTACCCTAGCACCAAACCTGTCTGGCTGCAACCATGCTCTCTATCATGACGGTCATGAACTCAACCTCTGAAATGGTGAACCTCAATAAACTTTCTTTTGTAAGTTGCCACATATGTGGTATCTCCACTATGATAGAAAAGTAATTTAGAGCTCATTTTCCTTTATTTCTCCTTCCTTCTCCATTTGAACCTTACCTTTCCCAATTACCTCCCCCGTTAATCCACCCAGCTTAATCACGTTTGCTCGTAATTAACATGAGTGTAGAGTTATTTAGAAAATGGGCACTTAGCTATGGTTACAACATCATCATTGCCATAGACAGAGCTCTTGTGTCATTTTGCAGAGTTCCTTGCCATAGTTAAAGGCTCTAAGCTTACCTCTGTTATGACACAAATATCTCTAAATCAAGGTTTATATTTTAGTAGGCTACAAATAGGACCTGCAGTTTGTATAGGCATGTGTTCAACTATCAATTGTACTCAAATTTATTGTAAACTTGTCAGGCACAGAAACTTTACCCACCAAATAAGATATAATTCTGTGTTTTCTTTAAAATTAGGCGATAATAATGTCACACAATTTAGAGAAATATATTCTTGTGCTTTGAGAGTTTGGGAATGTGTGAATCTAAAAGGAGCCAATTCAAAGAACTAAAAACATGACTCTACAATTACAGCGCATCAATCTTGCCTGTGTTCAAATTGAGGATCTTGCCCTCATTGCAACACTGACATTATGGGTGGTAATTTTTTCTTTAATCTGTAGTAGGTTTTATGTTGCTATGACAAATCACACTCCAAAGGAACACAAAAGATTTTGGTTTATGGTCTCCAGAAGTTTTAGTTTGTCACCAAAAGACACTTGGGGAGTGTAATGGAGTACAACAACTCACTTTTTACACAGAAAAAGAAAGATAGAGAAAGAATATCTATGCTAGTAATCTTTCTCCTTTTCCCTTTCAATATCTTCCAAACTCCCAGATTGTAGAGTGATGTGGCCCACTTTCAGAGTCGGTCTTCTCCTTGTGGTATATTATTTGCTGGAAACACTCCCATACACCTAACCAAGGTGTGCTTTGCTAACCTTTGAGTTTTATTCCAGTCCACATAGAGTTAAAGCATAACCATCACAGACATCCCTGCTATTAGCCAGACAACAAAATCCATCCACTGAAACAGCAGCATTCTACCCATTTTCATCTGAAGGCTTATATATGTCTCATAATCAATAATAAATTTAACCCGCCTCCAGGAATTTTCATAGTCCTGCATAGTTCATCACACCAGAATACATAGTAAATATTTCCATTGTAAAAGAGAAATAATGAGGGTAGTAGCAAGGGAAATTGGACCAAAGCTATAAAAATCCAGTTAAATTGTGAAAGTGATGTACAAGTGGTATTATGGGAGCTCTAAAGTCTTGGGAAGTCCCACCTTTGTGGTCTGGATGATTGTAAAAACGAGGACCTCTTTAATGAACTGTCTCTGGAGCCTGCCTCTTTTTGTTAACAGATATTCCACATTCTTGGCATCTCCACCTTCCCAGAGTTTCCACTATATTATTGTCTTTACTTTCCTGGCTTAACACTACCCTGTCAAGGGCTGCCTAAAGCAATCATGACGCTGTCATGTATGACCTGGCTTCTCAGCCTTTCTTTAAAACATTGTTGGAAGGATCCATGTGCCCACTCTTGCATTCTTTATGTACAAAGACCAGCATCATAAGGACAACACCAAAAATTATTTGATAGCCTGAGTAGTAGCTGGGATACGGGGGAGAGGTAAGTCGATAGGAGAGACGAGATTTCCACAAATAAAGAAACATATCTGATTTTCTATACTTCTAGTAATTAGTGTGAAGTTGTAGATTATGCTTATGTATCAAAAAGAATTGCCAGGAAGTGGTGGTGCATGCCTTTAATTCCAGCACTCAGTCCTCAGGAGGGGAGGCAGAGGCAGGCAGATCACTGTGAGTTAAAGGCCAGCCTGGTCTACAAGAGGTAGTTCCAGGACAGGAACCAAAAGCTATACAGAGAAACCTTGTCTCGATAAACCAAAAAAAAAAGTATAAATTGATCATATAGTAGATCATATAGTAGATAGAACCATAAATAAAAGCCTATAAAAATAATAACACAGCATGACTTCTTAATTCTCTGTCCAAGAACAAGAGAGTAGCAGGACTTGGCCAGATTTCTTTCAGACTGGAGCTATGGATTCTCAGAATGACAAATACCATGAAAGATCAGGCCTTTGTCCAAATAATGAACTCCTGCTGACAGTGATTTTTAAGTACCCATTTCTAAGATTTTTCCAAATATTCCTGTATACATGTATTTTTTGTGTGTGTGTATGTGTGTGTGTGTATGTACACATTGTACAGGGTGCACATGTCATGAATGTGGGAAATCTAGGGGAGAATGATCAGTGTCCAGATCCCTCTCTCTTTACCTTATTCCCCCGAGACAGAGTCTCTTACTCCATCTGGAGCTAAGGTACAGCCAGCAATCCCCAGCAATGCTTCTGCATCTATTCCCTGATGATGCCCCGGCTATGTTTACATGGGTAGCTAAACTAAACCTTTTCCATAGATAATAAGAATTGAAATCAGATCCTCTTGCTTCACCTCAAGTGTTTTTCCCAGTCCCTTCAAGCATTCTCAACTACCTTGTCATATAAAGTCCCATTTCTTATTTTCTATGTTGGCTTGACATTTTGTTGCTTTATCAAAATACCTCAGATTAACAATTTGAGGAGGGAGGATTTTATTTTGTTTTATGGATTTAGAGGGTTCATCCCATCATGGTGGGTAGATTGACAACAATAAAACAGTTCATAATTGGTAGGGGAGAAAGAGAGAGAAAATTCTTATGCTTTCAGACCTTATCCTTTAATCTTCCAAAGAAACACATTCAAATCAAGCCCAAAGTAAGGCTATATTAATCTATTAGGAATTACTCAACCAATCAAAATTAACCATCACATTTACTCACTTAAATATGGTAGATCTGAGCAATGCAAATGATTCAAATCATGTAAACTATCTGAAAGTAACTATAATTTTTATTGCAACTCAGTACAGAAGGCTTAACTTACTTTCTTATTTATAGAGAAAGTAAAACCACAATGTAAAAAGATGTGGGGAAATATTTGTAGGGTATTAAAGCTTTTGTATAATTATAGGTCAGTGCAGATATAGATATGGGAATACTATAACCCAGGGGCAAGGTATAATTGAAGAAATCTGCAAACCTCCTTTACTCTTTTTTAAGTTCAGAACTTTATCTTCAAAGTGGAGAAGTAAGGTTAACAGTGAAGTTTTAGGACCAGGATATATACAGAGGGCACTATACTTTCTGGATTCTGTTTCCCAAGCCTGGTTTCCATTAAAAATGTTCCCTAGGTACTCTGGGATCCTTGCCCTACCCCTCTATCCTCTACTCAGAAGACTGGAAGAATGCATAGCTTAAGTTTGGCAGGGACGTTATACAGTCAACAAATGTGTTACCCGGTTGGACGGGAAAGACCATTGGGATTGAAGAAAGTGGGGGGTGTGGTTTAATGGGCAATAAAATGAACGTGGTCATGTATTTAAAAGAATCTCACTTGAACTCTGCTGAGGAAGGAGCTTGACTTATAATTTTGGTGTTACTTTCTGTGGGACCAAGCACTTACTCTGGATCACCAAAACAGAGGAAACAAAATGAAAGATTCATATGTAGAAGAACAGCAACTCCATTAGAATTTGGACCTTGAATTTCTATATTCTGGAGTAATAAAAAAGTCACTTTGTAAGTGGAATCTCATTGGGAAAGTGTTCATGGATTAAGTATGTGGTCATTTTATATAGGTAAGTGTACATGTGGATAGATGGCCCTTAGCCTAAAGGAGAGAGAGCATGAGGCATAGAGAATGAGAGAATTTTTATATGTACACCTTTATAGCCATATGGAGACAGTGTTTGGCTGTCTTGTATTATTTTAGAAGTGTGTGTGAAAAATTCTAGTTCTATTCCTAAAAGAGTTGAAGTGAATCAAGTTAGCACAGTTAAATATTTTCTAGATGAAAATTATAGAAAAAATATTTTTTGTGATACTGAAAATAACCAGATTTTTATTCATTTAAAACAAGAAAAACATAAAGATGAGTTGGGTAAAAAAATTAAAGGAAAAGGCAAGTCTTTGGAAAATTGAGACAACTGGATTAAATATAAATTTAGATGCATGAAAAGATTATAAAATTCACCGAAAATATATAATTTAAAAGTAGGGCTTTTTGAGAGGTGAGAGGGCATATAGTAGAATCACTTCAGTTAAAAACCACCTTTTGAGAAAACATTGCTTATAAAAGTAGGCAATGAAGGCTCAAAATAAAGAACACACACAATAGAAAAATGACAGATCAAATCCTGTTGACTTGCTTCATATTTTATTTTTTATTACTTTATTAATACTAGGAATCAAAATTTCCACTTCCTCCCCTCCACCTTCCCTTCTGTTCCCCCACTTCCCCTCCTTCCCTACTCCTCCAGACCTAAGAGAGGGCAGGGTACTCTGCCCTGTGGAAAGTCCAAGGCCCTCCCCCCTCGATCCAGGCGTAGGAAGTTGTGCGTCCAAGTAGACTAGGATCCCAAAAAGCCAGTACATGTACCCCCTGAATTTGGCTGACAATTGGGGCAGACTGAGAAGACAATGATAATGGCACTGGGATTTGTCTCGCTTCACATTTTAAACATTCTCAGTGTGTCATTCCAAAGAAACAAGTCTCTACTGGAAAAATGCTAATAACAATAAAAATATTCAGAATAAAAACAAAGAAAACTTTCTAGACAAGGTAAAGAAGTTCCCTATAGAAACATTATGTATGGAAAGCAGTGAAATTAAGTTCAATTGCACAAATTCAGTTCATTCTTCCTAAAGATAACGGAAGACTAGTAATAGAAATAAAACATTGCACTATCTGTACCACAATAGAGAAGTGCATGGCAGAGAAACTCCTCTCAAAGTGTTGATCATTAAAATGTCAAGGAAAAGTTACGACAGCCAAAGTAATGGTTTTCAATGTTCCCCTAACAGTGCAGATAGATGAATTTCACCAGTTGCTTAAGGTCAGGAGATGTTGCAGGGAAAGGAGATGAGGACAATTATGCCTCTTGTCCAGGAACTTGGTCTATTAAGTTTAAGTTATTTAAAAGACACAAAATTTCTATTCAATTTAGCATCAGCATCCAAAGAACAGTGTGGGGTGGTGGTGGGATTATGTCATGATTATGTTTAGATGAACAAATGTTGAGAGACAAGCATCCCAGCTTCAAAATGCTAACTAGTTTTTCACAAGCTAAAGAAAAGTAGTAGATGTGATTTCTTTAAGGAGGATGAAGCATTAACCTTCTCCACGAACATAGTACCAGCAGAGTATGAAAATGAACTACTCCCATAGATACTGGACACCATGTATAATGTTAAAAAGTCATGGACTCTGTTTGTTATAGGGCATATAGAAGTTGAGACAATATTGTTCTTTGTCAAACATCTGTCATTTAAGAGCACTGATCTCAGAGCAATCAAGGTTTTGTTCTGTGATTAAAGTTTGTTGTTTTAAGTGAATATGGTAGGAGAGGAACTTTATTTTCTAAATTCTGTGATCGTTGAGCAGGATTTGATAATCTTGAGAGGCAGTTGGCATTAAACTCAAATGGTGGAACTATATTTGCATAACAGAACATATATTGCAGCTGCTGGAAAAATATACATTTGTGCTTAGTTGTAAGACTGTTTTTTAGCCAATAATTAACAGAACACAGAAAATGGGTGTATAGAAAAGCATTAAATCTCTTTGTATTTACTTAGTGAGGTAATGCAATGCTTGACTTTAATTAATTTTAACTTTGAAGCAAATTTTTCCCTTGGGAATTTGTTAAAGGAAGACATTAGCAGTCTTCAAATGGGGTATCTTTGTGAAGTTTATTTTAATGTTATAACTTTTTTTTTCTCATGATCTCATGTTTCCTATGGGAGAAAGTCGCCAGCTATAGTTGGGAAGGGAAATAAAATGTCAAACTTATTTTTAAGCTAGGGTATAAAGTGACCTTGGGAACAATTTCTTTCATGAGCTGCTCTTGTTTATTTTATAATTCACTGGGGGCATGACCCTGCTCTGCCCAAAAGAAGTTGATATTTGGGAATTACATCTGAAAGATTGGCTGAAAATGTCAGGGAAAAAAAAGTGTATCCTCTTTCAGCTCATTGATTCATACTCCTGGTTGACCATTGATTAAATGGTCAGGCTTGAATAGTTAGAACAATAAAATATTGATCGAGATATGTGACTCTTCACTTGTACTAGTTTCTATAAAGACGTTTGCTAAATGTTTTTCCTTTCATGGCATATCTTATTCCACTCTAGAGAAGATATGGGTTTATTGAAATCACAGTTGACATTTCTTGGTAGGACATTGTCATTCTTTTACAAATTCTCTTATATAGACAACTTATTTCTCAGAATTCTTCCTTCTCCATTTAAAGTGCAAGAGTATGCCACCAAGAGGGCCTTTATTTTAAGCAGAGATCATTGCAATGATAACTCTAACTTGTGTTTAGAAAAAGCATGAGTCCATTTTCACTGTCCTAAAATACCATGCTCTACAGCAATCATTTCAGATATTACATCTTTTTGTTAGTATTTATTCTTACTGATAACATTGAAATGAGATACAGAAACAACATGTGAATCTTTCTGGGTTCCCTGTCATTTAAAGTACATCAGAATCCATTCACAAACCTGTATGTAGTATAGGACCTCTTTGTACATAAGTTTTCTCCCATTATCTATTTTATTTATTTATTATGTGCTCTGTGTGAGACTAGAGATGTGTATTGGTAACTCATTTACTTGGCTTATTTCTTTACTTGTGTTATTTGGAGAATTCTAGCTCCAAATATAGTTTTATTGATGACATGGATATAATGTCTTAAACATGTCCCTGTTCTGAATCTTCAAAATCATCAGTAGCAGCATTCTTGTATCTGTCAGTTCTAAGTATGATATCAAGGACTGCATGACTAACAGCAACAATCAGACAGCATAAATTATGAAACAATAAAGGAGAACTGAGTTTTACTCTAAAGGAAAACAGCAAGACATGATTTTGTACATCTTGCCTGCTCATCATGGATAACCGGGGAGGTAGTATTCCTAATAGACATTGATGGAAACAGACTGATAAAGGTTCCATTACAAGCTGCTTGTAAAACTGCAAAGTCAAGGAAAAGGAAATGTGCTAGACCACCTCCTGCCTTGAAAATCCTTAATACTGATATGATGTGATACATGTCACCATCAGTTACATTGCCTCCCCAAAGCGAGTCATGCTTATCTCTAGGAGGATAGGAACATCAAAAGTTTCCATGGAGAACACTCAATACATTTTTATGACATTTTTGAAATTCTTTCATCCCCCACATTTGACCACATCAAAAACTATATGTCCAGGATTTGTAAAACACAGTGAAGTACTGTGAACACCAACAAGCTTGAATAGCAGAGAAATGTTGACTGGAGCCTATATTGTCTCTTTGCCTGGCTCTGCTACTTGGCTACAGCATCACTAGGCACAGGTACTGATGTTTCTCTTTCAGTCTCTGTTTTTCATGCCTCTCTCTGTCAGGGATTCAAACCCTGATCTATTCTTGTTTGGTTGTCAGTCTTCTTTTAAAACTTTAAAGGAACTACTCATGACCGCACAAACTTGTATTCTGCATTCTTGACAAAGCACCATCGTCTGGGTGATGTTTAAAGTACTTCCATGTGAGATAAGGGCTACTTGAAACAAGGGCTACTTGACCCAAGCCTTGAAGTGGTCTCCTATTGTCATACTACCAGAATATCAAGAAATAAATCTTTGGATACAATTCCTTGGACACCTCTTTGCAAGAAGGGCAACCCAAAGCTGTCTTTCCAAACAAAGATCTGAAAAAGTTTACGTTTTTACACTAGGGAAATGTGTAGTATTTTGTTAGTTTCTAAGACTCTAATATCCCATTGTTCTGGTGCAGAATACTCTTGGTACCTTCTTTTTTTTAAAAAAAAAAAAAACTAGTTCTTTCTTTTTATTTATTTTATTGAGCTATACATTTTTCTCTGCTCCCCGCCCTTCCTCTTCCCTCCTCTTCAACCCTCTCCCATAAATGTCATGCTCCCAATTTACTCAGGATATCCTGTCTTTTTCTGCGTCCCATGTACAGTAGATCCATTATGTCTCTCTTAGGGTCCTCATTGTTATCTATCATACGTACTCACTCACAAGTGGCTCTTAGACATAAAGCAAAGAAAACCAAACTACCATTCAGAATCCCAGAGAATCTTGGTACCTTCTTACTTTTTTTTTTTTTTTTTTGGTTTTTCGAGACAGGGTTTCTCTGTGGTTTTGGAGCCTGTCCTGGAACTAGCTCTGTAGACCAGGCTGGTCTCGAACTCACAGAGATCCGCCTGCCTCTGCCTCCCAAGTGCTGGGATTAAAGGCGTGCGCCACCACCGCCCGGCTCTTGGTACCTTCTTAACGTTTCTGTTCTCCTTAGCAACCACACCCTTCCTAACAACATCTTCATGTATGCCCCTTTGGAACAGACACCTATTTCCCTTTATTTCTGACATATATTTGTTGAAAGCTGCCAATAATTCCCATGTTGCTATCTCAATATTGTGTTCCCTTAAATGGTTCCTTCCAGTTAAAAGGTTTCTACTATATATGTCTTAGTCATAATATATTCCAATTATTTCCTAGATTATTAAAAAGGAGATTTTAGTTCAATACTCACTTATTTCTCCATGTGAAGCCACATGAGAACATAATTTGCTCTGTTCACATTTCTATCACTGTATATATATATATATATATATATATATATACATACATATATATATTTATATATATATTTATATATTCATTCAGCAGAACTACCCAGAAACTCATAACATTATAGAAAATGTTCTAGCTTTTGAAATCCGTCCTATAAACCAATTTCAAATTGTCTAAATCACACCATCAGGGACATTCAGAGCAACAATTTCATTTTTGGTATCAGCATTCTGTTAGTTCATCTTGAGTTGATATATTAAAATACCTAAGATAGTCAAATTTACAAGAGGAAAATAATTATAACCTCATGATTTCAGAGATTTCATTATGTGCTTTCATGGTCTCACTGCCTTTGCATCTGTGGTAAAACAGCAAATACCAATGGAAGGATTCTGGACCAGAGAAAACTAACCCTTCACGACAACCGGAAAAGCAAAGGTAGAGAGAACGTGTCAATCAATATCTCCCTCTAGAGCCTGCATCAATGATATAACTTTAATATATAAAGTCTTACCATACATAATTTCTATACTTCCTCCTAACATTACCAAACCGAAGCCAGTGACTAACACATGAGCTTCTGGAGAGGGGGAGGAGGCATTCCAGGTACCAGAAGTTCACATCTATTTTCAATAAAAGTACATTTTAGATGTAATAGCACAGAATTGATCTATTTGCAAAAAATTAAAAAATTAAAAATAATGTAACTCATCTCAGTGCAGCAATAGCACTGGGTTTCATCCCATACCCATCACTGACCAGTTCATCTAGTAGTTTTTCATGCTTTCAGTCATAATGTGATTTTTTCGTTTGCTTGTTTTTCTTTTTTGATTTCGTTTGTTTTTCTGAGACAGGGTTTCTCTGTTCAACAGTCCTGGCTATCCTGGAATTCATTCTGTAGTCTAGGCTGGCCTCAGACGCACAGAGATCCTCCTGTCTCTGTCTCGAACGCTACGGGATTAAAGACATTAGCCACCAGTGAACCAATATTATATTGTGTTTTGAAGAATTGAATCCATTGGGGCAATGTATTCTTGCAAAGCTAGCATTCAAAATCATAAAACTCTTTGATGCTGGCAGAACCTGATATATTAATGTATTATATGCCTTTCAACAATAAAATTACAGAAAAATAATTGTACATTTTTATTTAAATTATTCTTCAAATTATCTATGTGATTAAATTTTAGACTTTCCAGGTCATTCTACAATTCTTATTGTTGATTTCAAACAGATGACCTAAATAGGTATCTAAGTTTATTGACTAATATGTTTGTCTTATATTGACAGTTTTGTTTTAATTGAGAAGACTGAGTTTTATTAACTAGTTACTGTAACTAGGCATCCAGTTTGCAGAAAGGAATATTAATAATAGTATAAATGCATCATTATATTGTGTTGGGACTAATGAGTCCTGACTTTCAACTGCTCTTCCCTCCGAGAACCTTCTAATTGAAGTTACTAGAAGCTGTGCCTAGCTTAGAGGATCAGAGGATGGGATTTTCACCTGTTGGTCATTGACTACAGTGTATTTAAGCCTACTTGATGCTAATAAAGAGGGGCTTTGGTATCAGTGTTTGAAGGTCTGTGTGTTCGGTCTGTCTCTGCGTGTGTGTTCTCAACCTCCAGCCCCTTACCCTAAGCACACAAACTGGGGTCTAGCGCATAGAGCACAGATCAGAGCCGCGATGCACGGCAATATTGCATTTGAAGTTTGTTATGGTCTTCAAGAGATAACATGGTCTCTTCAAAACTTGTCATGGACCAAGTAAAATGTCAAAATTTCAGAAAGCTTGTGCAGCTGTTGGGAGGGTAAATTCTAATATCAAAGGTAGGAGACATTAGGCATTGAAGAACAGGCTACAGTATTAAGTAGAGCAGACTGGAGAAGGCCAACCCTCAAAGAGAAGCAGAGCCTCATTGGATTAGAAAATCCTGTCCAAACCACCAGCCACCATGAGGGAGGGACTCCTCTGACTATTCAGAGAGAAATCTCGGGAACAGGCCAGGGCCTCCTGCTCCCACTCCATCTAGAAAGCTGTTCTGCAGGCACAAGAGAGTTGCTCTAAGTCTGATGAAGTGACAAGTTTGGATTCAGAACAGCAACCTCAAGTTTTAAATGGCTGGCCAGGAGCCTTGTATGGCAAAATTTTGCTCTTTTCACAGTTAAAGACTTTTACGGAAGCATAAGCAAAGCCAAGATTTTTTTTCCTGTTTCTTACTGTCATTAAAAGGAAGAGCAGTACAACTTATTAAAGATAGAGCCTTTTCTCAGATCTTATTTCAAATATTGCTTTCTGAGATGTATATTCTGGTAAGAAGTGATTAATTTATATTGTGTATATTTATTCAGCATGCTGCGCCTAATAAGGTCTGGAACTTGATAATGTTTTAAAGCGATGGAGTAACACCATTCTCCAATGTCAATTAAATTGCAGCAAGAGTTGGTATGATTTCTCTAAGGGCAGAAGTAATTAAGCAATGTAGGTTCATAAAAAACCGAAACATTACAACCGGGGTTAGAAAACTGGCCTGCGAAGTTAATTTCAGCCCTATAAATAATTTTTGTGCACTTTCTTCATGAAAATATATGGGAATCTGATTTTATTTCTTCGTAGTGATCAAGACTGCGGATGCTCTCTACCCTTTAGATGCAAAGGTCATTATAACCCTTGAGGTTGAGGGCAGCATGTGACTGCATCCCTCAGCTAAATCTGAATTCAGTCCCACATTACCTCCAAGTTACATGGAGAACTTTTGTTTCAAGGGTGGGGATAGTATTGGTCTATTCATTTGTACTTAATGCTGCATAAATGGGGCAAGATATGTGAGACAACATCAAATAGACAAAACAACCAAGGAGCGCTAACTATAGCAGTGTCGGAGCTGGGTGGAGTTGGCGCGTTATGGAAAAGAGCTGTTTTTTTGTGAGACTCATTCATTTATCCACTTGTGATATCCTGAGAACATGCTGACACCTAGTTATTTTCTTCAATATAAGGGTTTGGATATACCTAGTCTTTGGGTTCATAGTAAATTCTAAACTTTATATTACAAAATAAACTAGAAATACAACTTTAATCTCTAAGTTAGAAAAAATGAGAGGAAGCTAAATTCCTGCATTCTGCATTAATTTAGCTATAGAAAAGTATAAAGAGGTATTATACATCCAGGTGCCCACTAAAGACTTATTGTTGAATTACAAAAATAATAGATAACCCCACATAGAGTGTCTCCAAAATACAAGACTCGTATTGGTGAGTTGCAATTGTTAACACTGATAAAATTGCTGTCTGGATCTAATACAAACACAAACACTTTACAGTGTGGATGTCTAAAATCCCTCTCTAAAGATCATTGGAACAACATTTGGGAATCTTTGTTTCAGTGGGCTTTCTATATATTTTCAAAGTTCTTATAGAGAGAATCACTGACACACACACACGGCTTAATTCTCTGTCCTTTGCAGGAGCATATTTATATGGGCAGGAGATGACAATAGGTGAAAATTTTAGAGTCCTATCATTAACAATGACAAAATTATGAAAAGAAAGGACACAGCAGCTCTTTGTGGTTTATTCTTGCACGAATTCATGTGAAAATACCATTTAATGTCATTTATGAAATACGTTATTTTTATAAAAGCAAGTTGGGGCTGGAGAGATGGCTCACTAGTTAAGACTGCATGCTGTTCTTTCAGAAGACAGGAGTTCATTTCCTGTCACACACAGCTGGTAGGTCACAACTGCCTGTAACTCTAGTTCCAGGGGAATAGATGCCTCTGACCTACTCAGGCACGTGCACTCACATGCACGCATTACAACCACCACATACACTTAAGTAAAAATAATAAATGTAAGTATTTTTAAAGATGCAGAAAAATGGCTGTATTAATTCATTTGGAAAGGAATCTAAAAAATCCTTGTGAATCTTTTATTTAAATGGAAAGTTTCAGTTGGACCAAAGGATTATCCTACCAATACAAGAGGTCAGTGTTGAATTATTTCTAATGACAACATGGCATAATTCAAAGTGGGGTATTCCTTCATATTAAAACAAGAGCTCATTTTGATTTGAAAGTATAAGAATGTCTCTGCCATCTGCTCCAGATATATCATTATATCTAGTAATTTAGTATGAATATGATTCTTTAAATATGGCCCTCATGACTTGTTTTTCACTGTAATAAGATTATAATGTAATTACATTTCAGTAATATAATTTGGAAATGATTCAAAGATGCTACCATCTGCTGTGGTATTTAAATTCTGGAAGAAAAAAAATACTTAATATAAGGATATTTTGCCTCTGGGTTTTCAACCATGGCCAAAACTTTATTTTTTAAAGTATATAAATAAACAGAAGCTTACAATATTATTGGTTTGCTACACTGCAAAATGAAAAGTATTCACTGATCAGAGAA